>NC_091394.1:5193000-6393000 GCF_032191515.1 Phaenicophaeus curvirostris | reverse complement strand
CAATAAATTAGCTTCTCTTGTGCACACACAACTGCTGTCTCTGCATACTACAGAAGCAGCAGATGCTTGGCTACAACCGCCTTCACTCTAAGCTGTAACCTGAAGCTGCAATTTTCATCAATGCTCCAGTTAATTTGTAAAAGGCACTGGTATATCAAGAAAAAAGAATCAGGAGAACTTGACGTGCTGTACAGAATTATACTAGAATTATACTAGCCAAAAGAATAGAATTATACTAGCCAAATATAGGTAGTAGCTACAAGTATGATCTGCAGTGAGCATAGAAACCTTTAATACACGAATCTCATTTACATACATGGAAGTCCACAGTGAACCTTCAGTCCAGTGAACAGTTTTTATTCTTTTTTAATGTCTTATCAAAACTCCAAACTAGAACAGAAGAAAACCACACGCACTCCAGAAACAGGACTGTATAACCCCTCACTGCCTGAACTTTCTTCTCCTAAAACAAGGTCTCTCATGCTGATCATACAAAGTCACATTCTTCCTTCTTAGACTTTCTCTTAGAAAAATCTTTTATACATGCCTTAATGCTACAAAGTTATGTTATGAATCCTCTTTTAATTGAATTTGTTTTATCTCCTATCTATGCCTATGAGAAAAGGCAATTCTGGTTTTAATCCTGTTTTATCACCTATTGGCTTCTTTTCCAAACCCCAAATCTGACTAGAAGACTAAAGAGCCCTTACTACAGGTGCAAGTGAAGAGGGCTTACAGTCCTTTACAGGTATGAACTTGTGTCATGAAAAGTGCTGGAGAGCTCTAATGTACATACATAGGGATCAGAAGGAGACACAAACACTACTAATGCTCCCTGAAACACCTTTCTTCAAATTGCTTTCAGTTTTCATATTCAAAAAGGTTAAGTAGGACCACAGAATGTATAAAACAATCATGTGGTCATCTGGAGAACTATATTACAAATTCATATTGGTTTATCCTGCATACAGTAAAACAGATTTATTTATAAACACAAAGCAGTATTTTCCGACAAGACTAGAAATTGTTCTTTGTTCAAATTCTCTCCTACATCCACCTCTATCTCCAGTCTCAGCAACTCAAGAAACCTATTTCAGGTATCTTCAGAAGGCTTTTCAACCATCAATTAATTTCCCATTAAATAACTTTTTTTTCAGAGATTGCAAGAGGTCAAGGCTCATCAGCACTGGATTTGAACACAAACTCTCTATGTCCATTCTCAGCACAAAATACAACTTAGAAAAAAAAATCAGTAAGGAGATGGTTCTCTCAGGCAGCTGGTTCATGCTGCTGCACTCCCGTGACCATCGGGTCTCCTCGGACTATGGTGCTTCCAAAGGGGCAGGAAGAATTAAGACATTGTCCTTAATTCATGCTTTGTACATGCATGACTCATTTTCCTCAACTTTGAATCCTCTAATCAAGTGGGGCAAGCAGCAGCTACTAGATGATGTCAGATTTTTCCACATATGCCCCGTTGCATGCAGCTTCTGAGCAGCTTTTTAAACTCAAAAAGAAGGTGAAGAGAGAAACACAACAGAGCCCAGTTTACTGAAATGGGCCAATTCATCTCCAGTAAGGCTGAAGTTTGATAACCAAATTGAAAAAGGTGCTTACAAATAAAAAATAAAGAACAAAATCATGGTTCATTTGAATGGTACACTAGGTAAACCTAGCTTTAATACAGGTACTTCTAAATTTCATTAAAATAATGAACTGCGCTTTTTGAAAACTCTACTGATTTCCTTTTTCTTCTCAATCTCACTCCACAGGTAAGTGACCTCAGCCTGAACTCCACCATATCAGAGGCTTTTACTCTTTGCATTGACTTACCATAACTGGCAATTTTCATATGCGGATACTGAGTAAGAAACAAAACCACCGTTACTGCATAATAAATTTAATGATCTAGAGAAGCACCTTACAGTTTGTAGCTCTTAACTGGCTGATTTTTAAGAGTAGATTCATGAGGACAACCCAGAAGCATGAAGCAGCCACAGTGTACAGGGAAGTCTGATCTTTATAACATTTGATTTACAGGTGTAAGTGACAACTGCCATTATAGCTAATACAGAGCTTGCTTCTGGGTTCCCCAGCTTAAGGGAACTTTAAGGACTCCTACACTCCTTCCTTCAATCCCCAAGCTGTAACACTAAAGAAGAACCTTTCAAACCTCTGCAGCCACATCCACATGGAGGATGAAGGACTTCAATGGCAGAGACAACTGAGCCAGGTAAACCAACAATGAGAATTTCTGACACATCCATTCTTTTCCCCATGGCATTTATTCACTGCTACAACTGTGTAGTCTACCTTGAAAAATCACACTCAGCCTCACAAGAGTCATTGATGGATCACAATCATAAAAGTTATAAAGACTTGCTATGTTGAACTGCAATTGCAGACTAGGCACAGTCTTTCAAAATGGATCATGGGAAGAAATGCTGCGTGAGTAGGAGGAAGGGGAGTAGGAGGAAAGACTAAAGACCATACCTGAAATTTTCAAAATTAATTTTTACTCAAAACACTCTGAGAATGTGCAATTTAAGAGTTAGAGTTCGCATCACTTCTTTAAGTGACTACTGAACATAATTTCTTCAGTCGTGGATTCCAGCTGTTGATTTCGCATGACTATTATCCTCTCTATAGAATCCTACCTTTCCCTGCCCCCTATTTTCATCCCAAAACCTTTCAATGATGGAAACTCACAGCTGCCAATATTGATGGTGGAGGGGCAAACATTTTGGTCACAAGGCCACAAGTGCCAGTCAACAGGCGTGCAGGAAGAAGTTAAAGTCCCGCCAATAATAAATGACTCCTAACATTCAGGAGAAAGATACAGGGGGTAAAAGGACAGGAAAATTATGATGTATAAAGAAAAAAATGGAACAGGTGATGGAGCCAACAAACTCTTTGTGCTAGGACGGAATTTAGGAGGAGTAGTTCAAAAACTCTTGTCTTCACAAAGCAATCTTTTCTTGCCTAAACATCACTTGTCTTGCATTCAATTTTTCCCTTATGCTTTTGCTGACCAAGTAAAGCATCTCCCAGTTTTGTGTGTCCACAGCGACACCAGTGGGAGAAAAGAAATGTAAGGGCCTTGCTATAATTTCTCCTTTGGCTAACTCAACTCACTCCAAGATGTTGCTTTTTCTTTTCCATCTTCTTCTTTCCCTCCCCTTTCTCCTCTTTGAGGAGTATTCATTGGCTTTACTCAAGCTCCAAACAGTCCTTTCTAGAATCAGGCTCTGGTTGCTATGGAAGCTAAAAATCAAAACAGCACTTACAGCACATAGGATGTTTTTTCCCTCAACAACTACAAAAAGAACAGTACTCAGGTAAGCTCCCTTATCTATCATGACAAATAATAAACTATATGTGATGTTTTGAACTCACCTAAACAACTGCAAAAAAAAAAAAATCCAATAACGATAGAATGGCTGAGCTAAAGTGCCTTTTGCTGTAAATGTGTAAAAGCGTAAATGGAAGACCCATTAATTCAATCTCCTGTCAGGAACTATAACTAAAATTCCAAATGCTGAAGAGGCTTTTCCCCTCCCACTTTCTATAAGACTCTCCAAATTGCACAGGACTTCATAGAAATATAGAATCACAGAAGGAAGGGATCTTAAAAGTAACCCACTTCCAATGCCCCCACCATGCACAGGGGCACCTCCCACGGGATCAGGATGCTCAAAGCCCCATCCAATCTGGCCTTGATCACCTCCAAGGATGGGGCATCACAGAATCACTAGGTTGGAAAAGACCTCTTGGATCATAGAATCCAACCATTCCAATCAACCACTAAACCATGTCCCTGAGCACCTCCTCATCCACCCGTCTTTCAAATACCTCCAGGGATGGTGACTCAACCACCTCCCTGGGCAGCCTGTTCCAGTGCCCGATGACCCTCTCCATGAAAAATTGGAGACTTGTTCTCCAGCCCCTTCACCAGCTTTGTTGCTCTTCTCTGGACTCGCTCCAGAGCCTCAACATCCTTCTTGTGGTGAGGGGCCCAGAGCTGAACTCAGGATTCGAGGAGCGGTCTCACCAGTGCCGAGTACAGAGGGAGAATAACCTCCCTGGACCTGCTGGCCACGCCGTTTCTGATCCAAGCCAAGATGCCACTGGCCTTCTTGGCCACCTGGGCCACTGCTGGCTCATGTTCAGTTGCTGTCAACAAACACCCCCAGGTCCCTCTCCTCCAGGCAGCTTTCTAGACAGACTTCTCCTAGTCTGTAGCTGCACAGGGTTGTTGTGCCCCAAGTGCAGGACCCGGCATTTGGCCTTGTTAAACCTCATGCCATTGGACTCAGCCCAGTGGTCCAGGCTGTTCAGATCTCTTTGCAGAGCTTCCCGACCCTCGAGCACTTTCAGTTTCTTTGATAGCTTTAAATACAGTAAAACATAGGCAAGGCAGCTTATTCCTAAACTTAAGCTGATCTGAATTGCCTCAGAACCATATTCTAAAATTTATCTGCTTCCATACAGATCTCAACAGTTGCTAACGTTTCCCCACCTTGACTCCTTGGATTGATTCACCTCTGAACATGCTGCATGGATAACTCTTCCTTGCTTACTATATAGTAAGATTTAACATAATTGAAGGTATAAGTTTCTGAGCAAGAGCTGGCTGAATACACAGGTGACGATATTTACAGATCAATGACATCTGTTTTAAGAACTGAGATTTGACAGGCAACTTGTGAAAAGATTTCCTGTAAAGGTGCTTGTACGAATTCTCGTGGCACTCAATTCATACACAAGTTACTCAAACCAAACGATTAAAGTGGAAATTCTGCACCACGTTCAAAAGTGGTCAAGGGGAAAAAAATTCTGCTATGGAGTCTGCAGAAAAGCAGCTTTCACTCCAGTGGAATACCTTAACTACTGAGTACTTTTCTGCAGGGCGTGAGACTTTTTAGGGTGCTTGAGAGATGCCTTTATTAAAGGCCTAGGGAGCAACTGAAAACTCTTCCCCTCCTAGAAGTTAAAATAAGATGATAACAAGCAGTACATGCTCCTTCTGCCCACTGAAAACACCAAAGCAATTTTTTTCATTCCAACTGGGCAAGTATGCAGATAAGGCACGAAGTTATAAGAAATTAATAATGAAAAGATAGCTTGCATACAAATATACAGAGAAATAAAGAAGTGTGTCATATTTGGATTTAGCAACAGCAGATCACAGATTTAGTTATTTTTGCATCTGAAAGATGGTAACATATCTATCCACAGACCTTAAGTTGCTCATCCACAACCCTTGTAACTTCTCCAGCCATGGATTCAAGTGTCTCTTGGATTGGATTGGAGAGTGAACCATTTGCTCCTGCCCAAGAAGCTCCACCAAGGTGATACAAATTTGGTAAGAGCTGTAAGACATAAAGAGTATCTTTGGAAAGTAGGCTCATCGCTACCCATCTTCAAACCCAGAAATCTCTTAGTTAAAACAAAGTCTTTATAAATTAGTATTATTTTGTCTCTTTAAATATTACCTACAGCTGGCCATTAGAAGAAAACATTCTTTTGTGAACCATTGTTTTTTGAATTCCCCAAAAGAACAAAGCTATAAGCACGTACTGAACTGCTCTCAGTATTCCCAATATGCTGGGAAAGTCTTACTGTTTTGGAGTTCTTAGCATCTCGCATAAGCCGTTCTGCAGATTTGACATCTTCCTGTACAGCATCCACGCCACAGTTTCTCAAAGAGTTGAGATGATCTTGCACTTTCACACATATTCTGTCAATCATCTACTTGAACAAAAGAAATAGAAAAGATAAAACATCAGAATGTTGGTCAAATGCAAATTGAATTCAATCCAGGTAGCAAATCAATAGTAGCATGATGAGATTTCTAGTGAAAATACAACAATCTGGAAATGCATGACTAGGGCTCAGAGGTACATCAAAGCTACTAAAGGAAAGCATTATATCCCATAAAGACACACCTAAACACTGAAAAAATAAATAAAATTTTACAATTAAAAATAAAGTTTGGAATATTTCCCCCACTGTTACCTCGAGGATAACTGCCAATAAACAACAAGTTATACACCTCAGGTGTTATTGTTTTTTAGAGCAAGTTTAAATGCTAGAAATGTTGTTGATATATCTAACACTTAGTTCTAAAGGTCTCTGAGCTGTTGGGAAGTTCAGAAATTAAAAGAAAGCTCTGTCACTAATCATTCAACAAATACCAAGACTTCTCCTGCCTAAGAAAAATGTAATTGTGTAGGCTTCAGGGGCATTCTTTCAAAATGTAAATATTCCCAGCTGCAAGGGAACTCATAATTACCAAAGCAGAAACTTCCATCAGAGCTTTCACAGTGGGATAAACTGAACTTAATCTGTATCAGTAACACAATTCATTCAAAATGCTACAAATACGGAGTAGGTGGTATAACTGTATCCTTACAAGACAAACCAATAAGAATGCTTGACATACAGTCCATTTGGATTAAGATAAATGGGGTAGGGAGACATAACAGTTTAAAGTCTTTGTCAGCCCACACAGTATTCATTAGAACCGGCTATTTGGCATTTTGAAATAACATCTGAGAGCACGTGTCATCATCATATAAAGTCTAGAGTTCTAGCATCTTGTATCATTAGCAAAAAGAACTGATATAATTTCACAGCATGCTCCTTTTCTGCTCCATGTGACTCCTCCTCTTCAAAGGGTTTTGGGCATTTGGGTTTTTTTGTTGTTGAAGTACAAAAAGATAATTAATTATTAGACAGTGAAAGTCTCACTGGGACATCTGGACAAAAAAATAAAAATACTCCGGGAATAATAATGCATAGTTCTACCATACTAACTAGAGAAATTTTCTAGCACTCTTTTAAGACTGTTTTTAAAATCCATCGTTACTGTATATAATTTAATATAGAAATGATTAATTTTACTCTTCTTTGAAAATAACAATAAATTACACTTACTGAAATCTGATGTATGCATGGTTATCTGAGAAAAGCACAACCGAAACCACAAAGCTATAAAAAGATCTAAACTTAATTCATATGGAGATTATTAACTTAGGGAAAAAAAAAAGCAGGCATTGGAACAAACTACTAAAATGAAATAAAGTGATGCTGCTCTTGCAGTTTTTAGTGCCAGTACATCTCCATGTACCATTTTCTCTGTTAAGAAGTTAGAGTACAGTTTCAGGCTAGTAATAAAACTCTGTCCCATTAAGTTTTATTAGCACAGGTGGAAAAAGGCCACTTAATTTAAGTTTCACAAAAAAATGCAGAGAACAAAGAAATCTCACTGACTCAGCTGAAGACCAAACCAGATACTCCTCTCCTGCTTGCTAGGGACTCCCATTTTCATAGGAACACAACTGGTGCAAACAAATATGGAAGTAAATTTAAAACAAAGGCTGTGACAAGTTTTATTCTGCTTACACCACCTTGTTTCAGTGTACTGGAGCTGAAAATAGCCCTCAGGGGTGCTGGCAAGAAACGTATTAGAATGGAGGGAATAGTAAGCTACCATTAAAAACGCCTGCGGTCTTCTCAAGAGAAAGAAAAGATAACGATAACGACATAAGGCATTTAGGAAAATTGGTAACAACTAACAAAACACAAAAGCTTCCCAGTTTCAAGTGATATTTTGGGTTGTGCTAGACAGGAAACCTTTTCAGTTGTCCAGACTATAAAGAGCACAGAAGATTGCTACCTTCCTTTGCTCCCTCTAAGTAAAGCTTCCCACACTGCCCACAGTTCTGAAGGTGTAAGGTAGATAATGAGTTACTGTCTAAGGTTATTTGCTCTGGTGTGACTTAAGGGTGTGCTTACATGGTTGCTCAGGGTGAGGCAGAGACACTGGAACTGACTCAGGCACCAGAATTGGCACAACTTTATGATGATGCTTTTTATGCTGATGAGAGCCTGCTGAAAAGTCAGACTCCTGAGCACAAAGGCACTAAACTGTCCCTGCTTCCACTGGCAGCTCACTCAGAAATCTCTCTGGTCTTTCCACACACAGTAAGTACTACTATATGTAAAACCTCCCTTCCACACAAGGTTTTTTTTTTTCCTTTCCATAAATATTATCATTGGCAATTATTATTTCTTGGGAAAAAGTATCAACCATGAGGAATATCTTGCTTTAAGCTACTCTGACAGAATGAGAGAGAACTCTGTCCCCAGGCAGATTTTAGACACCAAGAAGTACCAATAAAGTTCAAGTTCTCACCTGCTGTGTGGTACTAGTGACGATGCCTTGCTGCAGCCGATACGCTTGCTCCTGTAGGTACTTTCTTGTCTCGTGATTACGAAGCAAGTAGTTTTCTATCTAAAAAACAAAACCAGATTAGGATAGTAATTCGAATCTCCACATTGCCATTTGCTTTCAATTTTACTACCCTTACAGAACTGGAGACTGCGAGGAAAAACTACCTAAGAACTTGTTTGTTATCTGTACACCTTATTCTGCGTGTCTCAATTCTTAATAATCATACTGGCAAATAGTCATTCACTCACAGACCTCTGTAACGTTAAACACTGTGCTTTTGCCAACGTCTTTCATTTTGAACAATTTAGTAGGTTACACTGACAAAGGAGGAGATTCATATTTTAGAAATATTCGAAGGGACGCCATCAATTAAGTGTTGTAGAGACCATGATGACACAAGATAGTTGATTTGTTTCTTTTAGACACATTCAGTCCACTGCAAAGACACAATTTAAATAGCATACGGTCTGGAGAGAAGATGAAATATCTCAAGTGCCTAACTTTAGTGCCTAACTAATATAGGATTTAGTGCCCAACTGATATATTAGTGCCAAACTAATACAGGATTTTGGTCTTGAGTCAAAACTGCATTTACACTCTGAGAACATAAATTGATCAGGAGCCTCAGTTCAAAAGTTACTTAAGGCTAAGCAGTACATAAGTGCTCTTCAAAGACAAGTGATTCCTACCCACAGATGCTGGTCACAGCCCACCACAACTGTCACCAGCAGTAAACACCTACCATCAGCCAGCTTAATGGCTCATAGAGTGACCCCCTAACATGACCCTATCAAGCTTAGTCAAGTCAAAAAAACCCTGCTAGCAAACTGTTTCAGGTTCATCAAAGGTTTGACCTGGTCTGAAAGGAAGAGAGGAGAAAAGGATGGATGGACTGACCGGCAGGTTGTGAGGCAGAGACTTAATAGGGACTGATGGTCACTTCTAAAGCTGCATCAGCAGCAAGAACTGGAACAGACTGACCATGCCCACTGTAATGCAGGGTTTACAGAGTTTGCCCACTTTATAAGTAAAGCGTGCTGCAAAGTACTGGTTAGCTACCACGTGAATCACACCTGTTAAAATAAACTCAGGGCCAAACACTTTTGCAACTTTGAAACGAATAAAAGAAAATGCTCTTTGTACATAATGCTTAATTAACAGGTAGAATTTAAAACTCCAAGGTCAGAAACTTTGCGACATTTTTTCAGAGAGGCATCTATCATTCTAGATATTAACCTATCTATAATCACATTAAAAGAGATGCAAGAAATACGTCCATTCGCCACGATTCAAATTTTTTAAAAGAGGATCTACATAATTTTCATGCATCAAAGAAAGAGGTGCTAACTAACAGCACTTTTCCCCATGAGAATCACTGAAAATTGCATTACTAATAAGGATCATTGACATTTGCTTTTTAATCAGTTATCTACAAGAACTACTTATAAGGTTTTTATGACCTTAACCTAGCTGAAGGAAAACTACTCATTAAAGAGAAGTGAATTGTATACTTTCTGAATGAGCAGGAGGCTCACTTGAAGCTCTTAAGTTTTACTATGCTAAAACTCAGCTGGGAGTTTCATAGCTCACACAAGCGGAAGAGCTACAGATACTGTAAACTCTTCTTCATCCAAAAGAACATTGCTATTTATTCAGAGTATTTAAGTTTTATATGTACAATATAAAATACAGGCAGTAAATGTTTTTATCCTCCCCCAAATTAAAGAGCATCTTTTGTCTTGTACAGTGCTGACTGCACTTTTTATGCCAAAGTAAAAAATGCATACCAATAATTTCACTCGCATGGAAATACACATAAGCACACGCGTAACAAACACACAACTTTCTAACTCTCCCTTTCATACTTATCCATACAGTAACGCAACATCCAGCGTGAACCTATTTATTTATGACTTTTTGATATGAGACCATTGTATTCCATCACCTTTCACTCCATTCTTTGGAACTAAAAGTCTTACATGCTCTTGCAGCACTTGATTACCACATATATGTCCATGCAAATCAAACAGTCAATGAATCTAGCCTTGAATTCTTACTCAACCAAGCAAGAAATCCCAACCGCTTAAATTTATTACTTTATTTTTAGTAGCTTTATTTCTGTATGTTGGTGGTATATGCAGTACCTTTTGCAGTGCCTCTTCTGTTTTCTCAGGGTTTGTTTTGAGTGCTTGGGAAGCATCATTCATTGGTATTGGCATGAATCTCAAAGTATAATTCCTAAAGAAAAACAGAAGATTTTTCAATAGTAAACGTCAACCTAATTACTGTATCTCTTCTTTATGAAGAATAAATGTAGAAGGGAGAAATAAGATACATCTAGCACCAAGAATGCATTTTTCACATTTGTAAGTGGACTAAGAGTATGTGTATTCCTTTTTGCTGCTAATTTTTCCTTGCCATCAGATTAAGGTGGAGATTTTTGAAAAATGCAGTTAAGTGGCCAGTGCCCAGCGGCTGTCAATTAAAGACCTAGTTGTCCACCGTACCTTTACACGGAACATCGGATTACTACTACCCTGTATCAGAACAGGGAATGTCAATGCCTGCTGGCAATTCTGCAAGATCTAAGTCTAAATGGAAATATTTAGTAACAGATAAACAGCAACAGTTTTGAAAATTTACTATTTAATAACTTCCCATGTTTACAACAATTTGAAGACACTTGCTGAATTTTTAATAAAAGCTGACAAAACAAACATAGAATCTCCACATTTCTTGACGCAAACAATTGTTCTCTGAATTTTACTTATTTGTGTGCAAAATATACCCACAGCTTTGTTCATCTGCTGCAATGAAAATAAATATAGGATTTTGGTCTTGCATCAAAACCGCATTTAAACTCTGAGAATATAAATTGGCTAGCACCACATTTAAACCTAAAAATCTACATGCAGTGATATGTCCACACACCTTCAGATTTGAACAAATGAAAACAAAAAGGGTATAAAGTTCTTAAAACCTGGAAAGAAAATTATTCTGACTATTTCAAATTAGCCTTAATTTCCTGCAAACATCTCTTCTTCCCTCTTGCGTGCTCTGCCAACTACTCCTATTCCATCCAGAGCTACACCAATATGGTCACAATCCTCTTTTTTGAGCACTTTAACGCTGACAATTTCAGTTGAGTCAACTCCATTGACTTCAACGAATTCATTCCTCACTAAATACACTAATTCCAACCTTACTGCAGACACCTTAACTACAGTGAAACTCCAAGATTCATTCCACTTCCTCTCCCACCAGCTGGCTTAGTCACATGAAACATCACTCTGTGATGGCCAGCAGCCTTTTGAACTGTTAAACACGCTGATTCCTCATTGAAACCACCCAACATTTTACTTTAAATGATCGTGGAAAACTTCTATGTTTCTTCCCTAACGTAAACATCGTGATACGCAGCTCTCAGTGGCAGCTGGTTACTCACATGGAGTCAGGAAGGTTTCTGCTCTTCCACATTGTCCAACTGCCTACTGCACCATGGCCAGAAAACTCTCTTCTTTCTAGTTGCCTTGTCCTTCAAAAGGACTGTGCAAACTACATAGACCTTGATTTGTGTCTTCAGGTAGTATTAAACAGTGAATAATTGGCTGTCCAGCAGAATGGGGACAATTTTTAAATGTCAAAAATGCTGACCTCAAAGATGGATAACAAATACAGAACTTGCCAACTGTCTGACTACTACCCTGCAGGTGGGGTATTTATTTAGTTAAAAAGAAACAAAGGTACATTTCCAAGGATATCTGCAGCTGTTTTAGATTTAATACATCACATTCATCGAAATCTATAATTGCCTGCTCTCATGCTAGTAAAGATATGTTAAATTCAATTTAGTCAAAGGCTTAGTGCATCCTCCCTCACACACACACACAGAGGAAGGAAGGAAGGGAATATGAAAGGCAAGGAGATTTCATGGACACACAGTCACAGAGGCAGAACCACTACCCTAAGGAATGCTCTGTATTTGGTTTCCTTCCAGACAGGCAGCATTGTACCAGACTGCTACTTTATTTTCATCTAAGAATTAACCAGCTCTTAGGGGCAAAAAACCCAAGAATTTAAAGCTTGCTTTTCAACTTTGATCATCAGAGCAACATTTATCTTCACACTTAATTTTTCTGTTTCCTTTGAAGTCTAAAACATTCCTCCATTCTTCTTTTTATTAACACTCCATTTGGCTTGTCACAAATTACATTTCTCTACCAACACAATAATCTGGAATTTCATAACACATTAATACTCTCACTGAATTAAAAGGATGCTAAATTTCAGAGGGGTGCTCAGCGACTGTAAAGGATGTCTCAAAAACCTCCTGTATATTCCTCTGTATACAGCATGTGTGACAGAAGTCCTACCATTTCAGTCCACGTTACTTCTCTTGTAGTAACTTCTGCTCTATTTGTGACACACTCAGTACTGAAAAATGATGATTTTACTGCCTTTTTTTTTTTTTAATTAGAATAGGATCATCTTGTTTTCATGTTTGGGTATGTGAATTTAATGTCACTACTAAGGGAAGGATCCCTAACTCTCTAAGAAATCCCAGCATTTCCCAGCAGATTTTAGAACATGAGCTATTTCTTCAGTCGGCCTTTAGAGAAATTAAATCTTTTGGAAATGGATGTGATGCAACACCGTACAGTTCTACAACAGAGTGGGCTTTGTGCTGCAAAGCACACCAGTACATGCTTGTTTTCATATTGCAATTACAGAGATAAAAATCCCTGTTTAACGGCCAAGCTGAACAGGATTTTCTCAAGTGCTCTCCTGAACTGACACTTGTACCAGGTTCTACAGAAGATCCCCTCGGCATCTCATGTCAACTGGCTGGATGAGCCATGGGGCAACTTTGCCTACAGTCAAGCTCCTGGAATTCCCTTGTAACAACAACATATACACACAACTTTAAGCAGATGAAGAAAAGCCAGGGGAAGGGAAAACAACAATCTTTAGATTACTTCAGCCAGTTTTAAAGTCTGTTACAATCCCTCCTAACTCTCCTTAGCCTCCTCATCGTACCAGGAAAGCCTAGCTTTATTCTTTTTCTATCTGACTATTTTTCTTAAGAACAAAATTAAAGCAACATACAGAACACACATACCCTCAGGCATCTTCAATATATTTAATTCCATTTTGAGCAACAATTCTTTCCTATAGAATATTGATGATTTCATGTATTTTTCAGAAACATAGTGGAGAATGTTCTCAATATGTCTTCAAGATGGATTGTTTAAAGGCTGATTGTTTTACAGCCAGTATTGACAGTCCCTCTCTTGCAAGTTCAAACCTTTACTGTTTGTGGCTTAGTTCAGAATATTAACAATGGTTTTAACAATGTTAAAAAGTTAGGAGACATAAAATGACCTCAGCCGCCAAGCTAAACAAATGAAATTTCACCTCAACAAAGTGCAACATCATACAATTATCTGTAGCACTTCTTTTTCTTTCCTTTTACGTGATTATGTGATTTGCTTAGGATTTTCCCCTCCTTTCTATTAACTTATTCAAGCACTTCAGAAAAGTATAGTTGATGCTGACCAGAAAATAAGCCTATTTTCTTTTCTACCAAACTTCCTCACAAACATGCATGCTATTGCTCTCTAAAAGACAAATGCCTGTAAGCAAACAAATAACCTTAGAAAATTATTATTCACTATTATCAATGGAATCACTCCCAGACGATTTGCTTCATTATACATCATTTATATAATTTCCCCCATCAGTGCAATTGAATAAATTTTGAAATCAAATATATAAACTACAACAGTTTCATAAAAGAAATCTTTATAAGCTAGCGCCTCATCACCTCGAGGGTTAAGATGCCCCCCTAAGTAGTGACAGTTTTGCAAGACATCTTGTCTAGAAACTAGTGATTGTATGTTACCTTCATCTTCTAAAGAGTCTTTGCTCCTTTCTGAGGGATTTAATGACGTGAAACAACTGCAACTGCTGCTTAATTTAAATCTGTATTTTTCCCTCTTAAAAAAAGTAATAATAACGTATAAAGAAATGTGATGGAGATGAAGAGACATTAGAGTCATTTAGCATCTATCACTGATAATGGCTGCAACTCTCAGTAAGCTCAGGGAAGCAAAATGACCCAGACCACAGTGATTACGATGAATAACTGCAGTTACTGAGATCATCACTATTAGTTTCAGCTTGCTGGGGGAAAGGGAAAAAAAATCAGACCACAAAGGCACGCTTCAGCAATCTTCTGTTATTATATGCAGCTTCGTTCACTGACTAGAATAGAATTTCTGCACGCTATCGACACAAGAAAATGACAAAAAAGGAAAACATTCTAAAATTCAGAATTTTAATGCTAACAGCAGAACTCAATGGCCTTAATGCTAATAGCAGAGTATGGTTCAAAGAGCCACAAAGCCTTTTCCCATCCTTTTGAAGGATGTGAAGTCATATTTTCCTGTAGATTAAGCACCCTTGTTCTTAAAATTGAGAGCACTCAGCATCTTCAAATCATATCGACTGTGGTGAGAACTGCAGCTGCTCAGACCATTCAGGATCTAAGCCTTTGGTCCCTTCATCATTCAGTTGCTTGAGAACTTACTTTTCCAGTGCCACGGCTATGTCCTGGAAACCCTGCGCTGTGATGTTATTCTTGTCCCATATTACAGTTCTGAGAGGTGGGGAGAAGAAAAAAGGGAAAAAAATTAAACAAGAATCACCAAATAAATCCATATTGAAACTTTGCATATTACAATACACAGTGCTGTGTGTTCAAAATTGTATAATGTAAAGCAACATTTTGAAAACCCGTCATTAGTTATATAAAAATCTTGAAATGACAGAAGTTAAGAACAAAGGTACTACAAAATTCATTTTCCCTTTCTTTAAAGGAGACATTGTACTATATTTTCTACTGTTAATATAAAAATGTAAGTCTTCTAAAATACAGTTAGTAGAAAGATTAGGAGATAAAATTCCAGCTTTTTCCAGGAACAGCATAAAAAAAAGTTCAAACGTCTGCTTCATGAGCCCACACTGAAAAATGAAGAAAACTGCAGTAATTGATCAATCTCTGTTCTACATAAGCTGTATGGCTATAGGTACAGAAAAATGGATTCATGCTGACTGATGGTCAAAATTTGCAGGCTATTTTATATTCAGTCCTGTACTAGTCCATTACACATTTTCTACGATTCCACATGCAACATAACAAGCAGCCAGTATAAACCATTAGATTAGGTGCATAAATTGCAGGTCTTTTGAATACACAATAGTCGTAAGAGTGATCAAGCCTTCTCCCTCCTCCCCCAATCTAGACCACTCAAGCAGACTGCCTGGCAATTTGCAAACACATGTTCAAAGATCTCATTAGCACTCAGAATAGACAGTCAAGAAGATAAATCTTGCTTGTACAAGAGCACTACTTGTAGCTGTTCTTTAAAAAAGGCACAAAATCCAAGACTTATGGCGTTTTAAAAAAAAAAAAAAGATAGATGGCAGGGTTTCATAGATATTGACACCCTTCTGCGCTTGCAGAATTACCCCTTTGCTGTTTAGATGTAAAGATGGAGGTATGGAAGAGAGATTCAACACCCACTCTGCAAAGATCAGGTATATTTTGGGTCAAAGCTTGGATATTTTTGTCATTGGAGAATGTGCTTACATTTCTACCCGGATGTGATTTTGTAACATTTCAAGCAAAGCCATTTACCATTGCATTATTCAGTTTGTAATCACAGCACAGACTGTGGTGACATTATGTCAGCTGTGACATTCAATGTACTGTGGAATATTTCATTTTGCCATCCTGCAAGCAGTCAAGAATTTATTTCTTAAGGTACTGTGGTCCTGTCAGGCTAAAACATTCAATAAACTTAAGCCACCTCTCCAGTGTTTTCTTGACATTTTCAATATTCAGTTTGAGCAACACAAAGACCAGGATCCCAGCTTCTGAATAAAATAGCCAGGACTGTTTTGGGGAATAACTTATCCTCCAGGGAACAAACACTTGAAAGCCGAACACAAAGTGGTCTCTTCACACAGACAATACACGGAGGAAGGTTCTGCACAGTCTGACAAGAAGAGGGGTGAGGATTATCTTTCCTGATGATGGTGACATATTTAGAGGTCCCCAACCAGATTCATGCTAATCGAAAGTTTTACTGTTTGCTCATCACATGCTGGACAGGAAAAAAGTAATGCTCTCAAGTCATCAGTGCCAGACATGCTGAAAAGCAGTGAAGCTGTCAGACAGATGAAGTTGCAGAGAAGAGATGCCAAGGTCCATCAGCACCATAGGCAGGGGAGAAGAGAAGGATGCTGCTACCCATTCTATATTCCACATGCTCTTAGTTCCCCGACCAACTGATACTCCACAAGACAAAGAATAGTTTAGTTTCCCACTCAAGTACCAGAATTTTCTCTACTGTGAAGTCCTCCAGTAGCAGAGAGAGTGGAACAGAAGAGAGTGGCTATGCACTGGAACTGGATTCTGAGAGACACGGTGGAATCCCAGTACTTGGACATCTTTAAAACCTGCCTGGAAAAGGCTCTGAGGAACCTCATATAGCTTTAAAGTTGGCTCTGCTTTGAGAAGGACATTGGTTTAGAAGATACCTAAAACTCTGTAACAAGGTTTCTTTTTTTTTCCCTGTGGTTCTAATTCCAACAACAGGTCTTTCTTTTTAAATTTACAATGTAATTTCCTCCATTTTCAATTACAGAAATGGTTTTGCAGAGACAATTTGCTTCTCAAAGTTGTTTTGTTGGTTGCTTTTATTTTTTTTTTTTTTTGAGGAAAAAGGATGAGAATTTTTCCAGCTGGAGACACTACAAAGCGGCTGTGTCTGGAATGGTTCTGAAGAGAAACAGCTTGAGAGTAAGCCAAAAACTACAGTATTATTAAGCCATTCTATATTTTACTGCAAAAACCTTTCCCGTACCTGAGCTTGGTGTTTATCTGTAGGGCTTTGGCCAGCATCTTTGCTCCCATATCTCCCATGGCATTTCCACTAATATCCACTTTTGTAAGAGATGTATTGCTGCCCAAGGCATTAATAATGATGGTGACCTCTGTTTTCAGCTTGGAATCTGCGAGGGATAATGACTGCAGAGGCTGTGGAGCACAAAAAAGGCACTGATAACAGCGACTGATATTGCACTCATACCCCAAACATCAATGAAAAGAAGTTACAAGTTCCCCAAACTGTTGGCAGCAGCAATAAGCATCAAAGAGTTATTTCTGTGTTTGCTTTGGATCCTACAACACAATAAATTGAGCATCAACGACTTACAGCACAAATGCCAAACATACACAGATTAAGTTGCAAAACCCTGAAAAGAACCCAAACATTTTATGTGACCATGCCTCTAATTTCCTGTGTGGTATTAAGTGCAGAATACAGTGGGAACCTGAAAAGAGGCAAGACAGCAACAACCAGCTTTGCAAGATAACTTCTAGCGTTCAGTGGATTTTGCTTAACTAGATTTCCTGTCACTGTGAAATAAAAATGTCTAGCCCTCCCCTCCTCTCCCTCAGAGTGAGGGCTTCACAAAAGATCAAATTAGCATTTGAGATTGCTAAAACAAACCCATCTGTTTTATTATCGTCTCTTCAATTTTAGGTATGATTTTGCATATCTGTTTCATCAGCTAAGGGCATGGACATTTGGGGAGGAAAGAGACAGAAGACTGTGGCAGGTCTGCAAGTAAAAACAGTAAGAAAAGCATTTCTTAAAATGAGTAAGCGAATGGGTATTATTCACAGTGGTGTTCTTATACCTGTGACTGCAATACCTTCATGTAAGGGTTTATATAAATATATATATACACACACACACACAATGTTAAGTTCAAACTACATTACTGGGCTCCTGCAAGTCACATTCTAAGCATTAAGAAAGCTTCTTTTAAGAACGTCTGTATTCCTTCCATTCTCAGTGTCCCAACACTGAACGGCAGGAGCTCAAGAAGTGCACTCTATTCACCCCTATCCCTGGCAGAGGTATTACAGCTGCTCAAATTGTAATTTGTCTTTGTTGACGTATGAGAATTCCACAAAACTTTTCACTTGCTTAAGTATGAGCTCATACAGAGGAGTGTATTGCCATTACAGACCCGTTTCAGGTGTACTGGAGGATTAACTTTAAGAGCCTAAAATCTCCAAATTCCCACTATGGGATAATCAACATCTCCTGCTGATGAACCATGGTACATACATCAGATGCCTAAAGGTTAGATTTATATAAATAGACCAACTGAACTGTGCACACCTTCCAGATGCTTGCATGGTACCTGCTATACAGCAGGACTCCAGCCCCCAGACACCACTGGGTTACAGTGATAAAAAACCTTGCAACA
Source organism: Phaenicophaeus curvirostris (assembly GCF_032191515.1). Lineage (NCBI taxonomy): Eukaryota > Metazoa > Chordata > Aves > Cuculiformes > Cuculidae > Phaenicophaeus > Phaenicophaeus curvirostris. The sequence goes on along the minus strand of NC_091394.1, from coordinate 6,374,414 downwards.
GTAAAAAATGCACTTATAAATGAGGAAATGCATAAAAATTTGGAGGCACAGCATGTTTATAATTAAAAAGTCTAACAGTGGCACAAGCCGCATGCTGGTTTTATTTTAAATTGAAGTTATTAAATCACTACATTAATGCTCTTCATCGGTCTATGTTTCCCTGTTCTATTATATTATGTACCCTAAAGAATATTAGCATCACATTAGAATGTCACTTAGACCTCCTGCAACAGATTTGCAGAAAAGCAGCATTGTGTAGCACTCAGAAATTGCCAATACACTTGTGAAAGTGAAGTTTCTTCTGTTTCTCATGTGTCACTTCTAAAGGGGCACTCCTGCATACCAATTTTTCTAAAACTCAAATGTTCTCCTAGGAAAGGAGTTCTCACCTCTCACGTTCTAACAACCTGACAAAACCGTATGGTTTGTAAAGGCTTCTGTAATGCCTTCTGCAGGGGTCGACACCTATACATCGTTACTATCACATTTGATATAGACATATAGCACAGTAAAGCACCTGCAGTATTGGCAGGGTATTTGAAGGTGATGAACTGCTAGTTTTCTCGCACAGCTACCTCGATCACTTACTCAATGAGCAAAGAGCAAAAATCTCTGTATCCACTTGGTGCCCTGAATTCAAACCACAATTGGATTGCAACTCTGTATAATTAAATACACAGACTGATCAACATTCACTAAATTATCTGATTCTTACCTAAAAAAAACCCCAACCAAACAACAAATAAAAAAAATCCACCAAAACCAAATCCCCCACAAATAGGGCAATACCCTAATTAACCTAGAAACACTTACTTCTTGTAACAACTTAATAGTTTTTAGTTGGAGAGTGGAAAAACGATAGTTTGACAAGCACTTCAGTGTCCCTACTGCAGAAAACAGATACTTTGTCAATGCAAAGTATTGTTTTAATACAATCCTATCAGGGAGGGAAATCCTTAAGTAAAGAGTAGAATTAGAAATTGTGGGACTGTATTCGCCAATTTTGTCATCGTCCTGTCAGAAAACAAATATTTAAAAATTAAATCAAGCTATATTTTTCTCCTCCAAAGGCCAATTCTGCAACAAACGTTGAACTGAGAACTAAATACATTCAGTGCTGTAGTAACTCCCTGCATTTACACAGGAGTGACTGCAACTCTGTGTAATGGTGCAGCGTAACATCTAATTTTGCAAGAAGAAGAGAAATGGCACAGTAAGCATACAGTTTCATAGACTCATAGAATCATAGAACAACCAGGTTGGAAGAGACCCACCTGCTATACTACTAAGAATACGTTACTATAGCCTGTCGAGAACAGCACCCATTTAAAAAGAAAAACAAAGGGAAGGAAAAAAATAAAAGGAAACATAAAATCTCAAAAAAAAAACCCTAAAGACTACATTCTTGTCTATGTTAAACATCGGGAAAAAATTGTTGTTCAGGTTGTTACTACTGCTTTTAAATTGCATAGCATTACATTTTGTAGCTGTATTTTTACAGTCATAAAACCAAGCCCTTGTTTAAATCATTTTACTCATGACTCAGATTAACACAGCAACAGATCTATTTAAAGGGTGTATAAATACATTTGGCAGATGACTATTTTAGATTAAAGCCTCTTGCTTCAGCTTTCCACGTAGGTAACGCACAGTTCCTAAACTGTACCAGCCTCAGGCAATAGTGGTCAAGCAGGATGCTCTGGGCAACATCATACCCTGATGTCTCCAACTCCACCTTTACTTTTTAATGGCAGTAAATGCATAGTAACAGCAGAAGAAGGACCAATCCAATAGCTAGAAACTTAAAAGAGTTTTCTAAGCATCAAGGTAGAGCAAGGACAATTTCCAGCAGCTATCTGCAACACGTTTCTCCCATGGTGCTACAGCCTATGTCCTCAACTCTTCAGCTGGCAGGAGATGCTTCAGATTGATTTTAGCACCTAACAAGACAGACAGAAAGAAAAGATTCCCTCATTGAAAAGAATCAACAAGTGGAAAGAACACGGGAAGAGAAGAGACAAGATAACACCAAGAGGATCACATGCTGTATCCTAAAGGTTAATGCATGATATGAGGGAGAGAGAGTTCTTTTATGTACCTAAATAAAACAACTTTTGGTGGATTATATCATCGTAACACTGTTTGAAAAAAGCATGAAACTACAGAGAGTGTTGTGAGGTTAGGTCAGGAAAGACATGATGAGTAAGCATTACAGGAGCACATCGGACTAATGGATTGTGGAAAAGGCAGGCAGTGGAATAATGGCTGATATCACTCACGGGCTGAAAAGGAGTGCAAGAAGTAGAAGCTGATGATGCAAAGGAGGGAGAGCTGTGAGAACAATACATCCAAAATTTAGCAGTTACTTTTCCTATGACCTGGAAGCTTCAAAAATAGAAGCCAGGAAAGATAAACAGAAGATTATAACATTTAATAGAGACAAAGTTGGAATTTTTAGCCTTGTGAACAAGTACTGTGAACAAGATAGTCACATAAACTGAAAAAAAAAAATACCAAACCAAAAAACCAAAACAGCAGCTTCTTTCAGAAAAAGAGTTTGCATACTGGAAGGATTATAGTGTGTGTTGAAGAGGCGTTTTATAACATGGCTTGAATGGGAAGAAATGTTCACCTGCAACACAGCAAAGGCATAAAGTAAATTTAAAAAAAAAAAAAAAAAACCACAATACCAAATTAAAACATATTTGCTTGTGATTAACCTGGTGTGACATAACAGTCTTCAGGACAGCTGTGAAAGAATTAGCATGAGATATCAGGCAGGATAAAGAAAAAGGTCCAAAGAGAAGAAGCAGATGCTGTCTGATGAAATGATATCACCCGTCAGTACGATATCAACAGGAAAAGGAGAGAAGGGGAAGACGGTCCTGCATCATTCCCTTTAGAGGCAGTGGTCACACTCCATAAAATGTAAAGGCTAGTTTGGTACAAGATGTTATACAGGGATCTACCAAGACACTTCTTAGCATGATCCTCCATTTGACTTGTGCAAACAAAGACTTACTGATTTCATTATAGGTGCTAACTCAATTAGAATCAGCTCTGGTATCCATCTGTGTGCAGCACTTCACTATGTCACACTGACATCCCATATTTTAAAGAATAAGGCAAGGAGGTAGGAAAAGAATCAGGAAAAAACCACTACAACTAATCCCAGTTAAGAGGACAGAGGAGAGAAAAATCAAAATCCAACTAAGCAGTAAGAAGAGATGAACGCAAAATATGGATATGGTCTAATGACCTTGGATGGAAGGAGACATCGTACACCCTGGTAAAAACTGCTCCACTGAGTACAGACACAGACAGGAGCAGAAAATAAGAAAGCAGTTAGTGTGGAGACTGTGAACTTGGAGGTGAGACAATAAAGACAACAGGAATAGAAGCTGTTCAGACAACTGAAGCTACAATCTGCTATTTCTGGAGAATGAGGAAAGCAGACCTTGCTGTTACTTCCACAGGGAACGAAGGAGAAAGAAAGTACTTAGAATAGATAACTAAAGATTGACAAGCATGAGAGAAACAGAGCATCTTAAGATTTCCTCCTAGCCAAAACTAGGTTGCCAAGTAAAGCAAGGACACAAATCCAATCACAAAAGTCTTTCAGAATCAAGAGAGAGGGTAGAAATGAAGAAAGTGGGCAAAGATCCCGTCAAGGCACTCTGAAAGGGTCTTACAAAATTGTTCCTGTGATTAATGTACTAGAAGAAGGAAAGAACAGTAAAATTAACAGGGGGTTTGCATGCTTTAAAGGAGAAAGGAGTTCCGGGAGATCACTGCAGTGACTTTGCTTTTTTCCAAACAAACAAAAAAAAGAAAGGTAATATCCAAGAACAGCTATCAGGAAATTGTGCATTTTATTAATTAAAAAAAAATGAAAACCAAAAATTCTGTTACTGAAGGAGTAACACCACCCAGAGAATACTATTATTGTGATCTCCTTTCAGGACACAAAAGTTTTGAAAACTGTACCTAGAAGGTTGTATAGCTCAGATCTAAAGCAAATAGGTTAAGTACATCCAACTGTTTAGAATTAACATCCTTCAAAAAGCACAGATCTTAAGACGATGCTAAGAAATATTCATCCTACCTGCTACACATAATCCAAATTAATATTTTAAAAAAAACCAACCCAAAAGCGTTGGATGTGTCTGTGCAGGATTATGATCAAATCTTATGCACCAAATTAACACAGTGAAGAAAATGATCAGGAAAAGGCTGTGAAGGTACAAATACACATGAGGACAGTAGGCAGAAAGATACTCACTGAATCCTCGTCTTGAATCATCTGAACTAAATTATCAAGTACTGGAGTGAGATTTCTGAGGGAAGAAAAGTTAGGAAGATGATGAAATCAGCAGCTTCTCCTCATCCATTCTCTTGTTGTTTAAAAGAAAGAAAAGTCTTACTTGGATTTCATGTTGTTAAAGTTTTTGCCTAATGCCAAGTGTCTTATCGATCGGTTTTTACTAAGCCAGACTACAAGAGTTGAGAGGTCCGATTCTAGGCCTGTAAATAATCAGATTAGATTAAGAATTAAAACACATTTTCACAGATGACCCAGATATGGTCCAATTATTAATGCTATATTAATTCAAGTAACTACACCAGTGTACCAATTTCCAACAGCTCTAGCAAAATCTCCATTCTTCTATTTTTAAATCTTTTTCTCGTTTTCTTTTTCCCCCCCTCTCTTTTTCTATGAGAAAAAAATGCTCCCTCTTAAATAAGCCCTTCAAATATTCATCCTAGTCAACACATAAGGCACCTCTGAGAAACACAGAGGAAAAAATTGAGTCCCTTATCCATAGAGAGTCCAACCACGCTCGGGTAGTTACTCTCATTGTCAGGCAGAGTTTAAAGTTTCTTTGAGAATCTTGAGACCACACTAATTGCTATTTAGTCGCACCAGAGCTGTGCACCAACAAGATCTCAAAGCCTTCTAGTGCAAAAAGGCAAATATACAGGCCATGAATAAACTGACCTGAGAAACAAGTCAATTTTTTTCCCACTCCTGATTAAGACAAATAAATTGCTGTAGTATTGCATTCCCAAATTAGCAGTGTATTTGAAGATTATTTGTAATTAGATTACAATGGTTTAGGGTCCAGATGCACAGGGTAAGTTAGATGTCAAATATCTATCTATAGGTAAAATAATCAATCTGTTTACATAACTGGGCTGAGTCAATGTGTCCCAAAGCTTTCCACCTGCCAATCCATCCCACCTTTCTTGGGCACGTTCAACTGTACTAGAAATCTCTTCCACATTTGGCTGCCAGAGGGGCAAACACAAGTGAATTCTTGCACACCATACACCTAGACTTAGAGGAAGCAAGATGAGAAAACAGTTGGTACTGGCAGCTAAGAAGCACAGAGCCTCCAAAGCAGGAATATTCCAAGACTAATTCCATAGACTCAAGCAGGCCTTATCTGACTTCAGCTAGTTGACCACTTGCTCCAAATATCCCTCTCGCTTCTTGAGTATTAGGACCTCAGCTTCATTCTATACTGTTCTTTCCCTCTCTTCTTTCACTATACTTGCATTTCCTCATTTAGCTTCTCACCTTCTTGTACTTAAACCCCTTTTCCGCTAGATCTAATACATAAATGTATAAATGCCATAAATTTATTGTGCTATGTTACACTGATCTCAAACAACATAAACTTCTGAGGGTAGGGTTAGTCTATTAACATTTCTTACATGCTTTATAGCAATAAGAGTTCCTGGTCTGAGATCATAGAATCATAGAACTATAGAGTCACCTGGTTGGAAGAGACCCACCGGAACATCGAGTCCAACCATTCCTATCAAACACTAAACCATGCCCCTCAAATATATTCCCATATTCCCATAGCCAATATGGCCAATACTCATAAAACAAGAGCAACCAACCTTAATTACACTGTGAGCTGAAAGAAAAAGCATTTCTCAGATTCTCAACTTGCATGACCCTCCATTCCTGTTCTGTGTACTTACCATTGTCTGAAATATCTAGGCTGGTGATATTGTGTATTTCTGCTATGCATCCTTCCAAGACTTGTGCACCTCCCGATCTTAACTAGAGACAAAACATTATCCATTTTTGCAAACTAGTTACAGTTTCAAGATCACACAGAAAACATTGGTAGGAGCTTTGTGAACACAGAAGGCACTATCAGCAGCAAAACAACAGCAACAGAAGAAGTTACAGACATTGAAATGACAGCATATGCACACATTCCTACTGTTCTCATCCTTGCTCTCAAAATTTGCATATAAATGAGAGAAGGGACTCTCTTTCCTCTCTCTTAAAATTACTGCTCAGCAGTAAAATCAGGGAAAGATTCTGCAGACAGAACGAATCCTTTAGCACTTCTGCCAGGCAGTGACTGCAGCACTTTGGTGCAGATTCCCTGTGTGAAAGGGCCAGGACATTTCCAGCATCCAGTGAGGAAAAAATCCAGCCTATAAGCATGCAATGCTGTCACCCTAGAATTCCAGTCAATTATATTAAATTATAGGGAGCATCATCTTTCAGCTCTTGGCACAATGTTAGGGTGCCCAGATCAAACACGAGTAGCAAATTAAAAAGAAATAATTCAAGGAAATTATGTCTCCCTGTCACTTGAATGAAAATTTAAATAATCCAATTGTAAAATAGCCATAAAAGATCATAAGGAGATAAACCAGTAATCTACCTTATTCTTATTTTTAAAAAAGGCATATAAGAGAAAAACAGCAACAATAAAAAAAAAGGCCTAGCTGGACAGTACCAATTATGACATTATTAAACTGAAATATTAAATGAATATAAAATAAATGTCAGCATTTAATGAATAAAACAATGAAATGGTCTAGGGGAATATATCAACATTAAGAATCAAAGTTATTAAAACTTACATGCTTATTTATTAATGCTACTGAATTAAACAACACAAATTTTTTTTCCAAAGAAGTAAAAGAATTTTCTTATTGCTTGCAGCCACACAAAACTATATAAAGTGCATTTCACTTCACTAACATCCCCTCGGAAAAGACTTATGTGAAAGAGGGCAGAAGTTCTAAAAAAAAAAAAAAATACTTTTGCATTTTCCATTTTTGCTCTGCCTGTTTAAAAAAAAAATGAAATCCTTTTCAAACATGAAATAGCCTCTTTGCTTCCTGTGCATAAAAAATTGGTAATATTTTACACAGTTAATTAACTTGGCTAAATATCCTGAATCAACCTGCTGATATTTCTGTGAATACTCTCTTTCATCCACACTATACCTAAGGAACCACAAACAACTTCAGAAGTATTTTTCATTAAAGATTTGATTTGGCACTTTAAAGTTTGAGCTATGTGATTGGTTAACAAGCATCTCAACAACTTGGCCAGAGCTTTTAAAGAACAGAGGTGGTCAAAGACAACATCTAAATCATAAGCCATGTCTGGAAGTATACGAGGTACAGAACATAAGGCACCTTTCCTCTTCTGCATAGAGCAAAGCCTACCTATCCTTCACCCTATCCCTCTCAAGAAGTGCACGGAATAAAGTCTGTATTTGAGTCAGAACCGGTGCAGTTTTAATTCAACATTATTTTTGTAAAAGCATTTGTTGCAGTTGCTCTATGAATGTCAAAAACATTCTGTTTTGCTCTGTGGTGCTCTCTCAGAGACAATCATTTTACACAGAGCATCACATGTATTATTGCAGAATCTATGGAACTGGCAAATTATACACGGTCTTGGATTCATTGTTGGTATGGTAAAAGTTCTACACATTAAATTATACTCAAAATAGAATCCAAACTGTTTATGCTATATATAATTTGAGGATTGAAGTGGACAATTTCAATCTTTCAAGCTTTCAATCTTGTACTGATAACTATATTGAAAATCTTAAATAAACAAACTTTTCATGTGCACAAATGGTGTTAACTATTTAATCTGAAGGTGATGATAACTTGACTTTTAAGATTAAAATTTATTGCAACTTCATCAAAATTATATATATATATATATATATAAAAGCAGAGATTAATTGAAGGGCTATTCATCACTGTGGACCGCAATACTGAGTAAATCCACCTCTGCAACATCTCCTATATGACATACTTCTGAGACTACAAATTCTTATTCTGTAAATGAAGAACAACCCTTCAACAATTAAAGATGCCAAGCATGTTCAAAGCTATGTGGTACCAACATGGGAAGGGCAAACAAAGCTGCTTACTGACTTAACAATTAAGGTAAAGCATGGAGGGTACTTACACAGTGACCAAGCTAAAGGAAGCAGAAAGGAAAAGAGTGAAATACATCAGTGCTGAGCAGGTAGAAATAAAAATGTAATTTTCATAGTAAAAATAATAAATAAACAAACAAGCAAGCAAGCAATATAAAATGATTAATCTTGGAGTTAATATACCAGAAAATCATGGGAGCAAATGAAAAGTGGTGGGAGAAGGAAGGAACAAAGATTTATCCTTCCAAACTTGAGTACAGCTCGCCTGATGTAGGAAAGAGGAGGGCAAAGCCGAAGCACCAGCTTCATAGCCTCCTAACAGCATGTGCTTACAGGAACTGGGAGTAGCACAGGTCACTGCTTCTGAGCTTCCCACAGCTGTTTCTGGGTGTAGATCACACTACTCAGCTCACAGAGGGTCAGGGAGAGGTGGAGCAGGACCCTGTGGTGTGGAGCCCACAGAGAGTACTCCCAGCTCCTGGCACGTCAACTCCCTGGCTGCTAGAAACATAACTTCTTCTTTTCAAAGCATGAGAATGGATAAAAGCTCAGTGATGTGAAAAAATGTTAAGGGAAGGATCTAAGGAAGTGCTGTCCATTTGGTGGGACCAGCTATGGGAACTCAACACTACTAGATGGGCACAATTTCTTCCTTTCTGTCACGAGAGTCAGACATGATCCAATAAAGCAAAGTGCCCCCTCAAAGGGCTCTGCTATATCTCATCTTGGGCATTGTATAATGAAAGGATAACTTTTTCACTGCTGTGAAACCTTGTTGATTTACATGCTAATTTATACTTTCATTACTGTTGTTTGTGTTGTACCGATTTATTTTTTTAAGGTTATGATTACAGGACTTCATTTTTGTTACTTTAGTTACTTCTTCCTTTTCCTTCCTCCCTCTGAAAGAAAAATTATCATCCTTCTGATCTCTCTCCTCAGAAGCCAGAAGCGCTTGACTTAAAAGCTTTTCTATTTGGAATTTACATGTAGTGTTTTATCAAAGTAATACCACTTTTTAAAAAGTATAAAATATCAGAACAAACTATAAAATCCATTCACAATGATTTGTTTCTTTCTTCATAAGGAAATCTGCGCACATTCCAAAAGCAATCTACCATGAACCTAAGGTAAGGGTTACTGCACCTCAACATGCTCATCAAATTGCATGAACCACTGTATTTAAAGGCACTTCTAGAACAGATAATTCTTGGTGACAGACTTGGAAAGCTCTGCCTACAAATGAGAAGCCTTCTTTGCAGCTTTAAAAGGAAAAGTTGGCTGCTCAGCTAGAGAAGGTCTGAGCTTAAGCTGGCTCGTGTTGGTTTTAGCAAGAGTCCACACGGTTCTCCCTGTAACTTTGCCTCACGGGCTCCCAAGGCTTGTGGCTGGACTTTTGTCATAAACCATAGCCACGCAGGGATCATTCTGCAAGGATATGGATAATCCAGAGAGATAAAGGACAGAGAAGCACAAGGAAACAAGACAAAGTAAATCAAGCTGCCACTATTGTTTTTATTTTTGTTGAGAGGTTTAAAGCCATTTACACAGTGCCTCTTATGTTAATGGCATGCTTTAATTAACTTTTACCAAAGCTCCCTATTGGCCTGAATTGATTAATTGATTAGGAGAGCAGAATTTCTCAGAAGGTTAAAAAGTAAAGTGCAGAAGAGGAAGCATGTCTCTGGTACTGAAGGAAGACAATCAAACCTCAGACATGCCTTCAGGGTGTGCACCTGGCTGTGACCCATTCAAGTTTGGGCACCTTGGGAAGTCCTGCTGCAGGGTTCTGGATAATCCCAGCACCAGAGCAGAAGCTGCCAAGCAGCAAACAGCACGCTGGCTTAGTATCTAGAATAGCTGCACTGCAAGGAGTGTTTTACCAATCAGGTGCTTTGAATCCCTGTGCTCAGTATTTAGGATGATGCAGTCACACAGAGCAGCCAATTTTTACACCATAACTGCTTCTCCAAGTTAAACCTTTCCCACAATTTTTGACTACAGAGGAAGAATACTTCACCCATTTCATGGGAACTCTTAAATTCTACATCATTGCATCTTTTGAACAAGTCCTGACAAATATTCCTTACCTCACAGCTACTGAGATCTAAAGACACCTCCTTCAGATTGTGATTGCAAGCCAGGCCTAATAAAAGCGCTCTGAAAAATATCAATTTTAGAACCATTTAAAGAAAAAAAGGCAGCTTTACATCATCATCATCTAAATGATCACAGGTTAACACACTTACAATGCAAAGAATCCTTTCAAAACAAAACCACACCAGTTGAGCAGTTATTTCTTAAATAACAGTGGCGGCACAAACTTGCCACACTTAAAACACTCCAGCATCTTTGAAAACTGCAGGATGCAAAGCTAATTAAGAAACTATAAAGCTAATGCTACATCAACATTAAATAACATTAATCAGAGATGAATTTTCTTCAAAATTTGGTTTCAAAGAACATCAAGAGTATTAAATAGTTACAAAAGAGACTGTTCGATTTTACGACCACACTCAATCCATTTTACAAAAAAATCAGTAGAAAATTACATTTTTAATAAACACAAGATGCAGCACAGCCAGTCATTTCACCCAGACAAAGTGCCTGTGACACTCAAACACTGGATCGTGTTCAAGTATCACACAACTCTCTGCTCCGTAACCCAATAAATATTTACAGTTTTCAAAATTATATTCCCAGACAATGAGATCCTTTGTCTTTGGGCAAAATGACAGACAAGTATAGCAATGACTGATTATGATTTTCATAAATCCACTTTTAAACCCTTACGGAAGTTTGTTTCCACATATAAAAGTGAATGTTAATATGACATTTATATTAATACTGTTGAATCAGAAAACACAAGAGTATATGTCTTAGAGCACACACAATACGCGCATACCTTTAAGTATCTTTAGAATAGAATTAAATTCTTTTTAAATTAGTAATTTAATAGATAAACAGAAGGACTTCCTTCCAAACTTCATTTCAGCCAAAAGCAAGGTAACAGAATTCAAACTATTGATGCATGTAGATAGAAAACAGTCCATTTTGCTGAGCCATTTGCCCACACACTTGCTATGCAAATAGCATGTAAAAGCCATACTTAAAATGTGTGTGGCCCAGGAAGGTTTTTCGTTTAAATCTGTTTATATATGCCCTGCAGGTATAAATGTTAATCAGAACTTTGCTGTTAAGAAAGGCAAATATCTTCTGCTTTCTTACTTCTTAAGCTATTAATACACAGACTTTGAAAAAAAATGTGAAAGCTCTGTAGCAGTTTACAAATATTAAAACAATCCTTGTCCATATTTCCCTCCCAAACATGCTTTTATTCAAATTTAGCCTGGCTGATGATAACTTTGCAAAGAATTTCCTAAATGTTTTGAGGTAACAAAGAAAAATAAAATACAGTGCAACCATAAAAAAACCCCAAAGATTAAAAAAGAAGACATAGTGCTGCCTCAGATGTACTCTCTTCACAGGAAGAAAAAAAGGGGTTTTATTCCTAACCTCTTTCATATAAACTCATCCTGTGAAAATCTCACAATTTCTTAATTCTTTGTCATGAAAAATCACCAGAATTCAAGGCACTGAAGGCAGATGTAATTATACTTAGCCACTATGTTTAAATCCCACACATGGCAATACATGGAAAGGTCTTGTCAATTGTGCTAGATACAGACTGCAGGAATTGGCCTTGTAATTAGCATTTGCATGAGAAGCATATCAGACACTTGTCTTGTTATAGCACTGACAGATCAAAATACAACTTTTGGCAATGTCTGTAAATGAACAAAAACACCAACATACATTTAAATGAGGAAAAGAGAGTATAAACTGCTTCACAAACTCAAAAAAAAAAAAGAAGAAGAAAGTGAGTCGCGATGGAACAGTAACTATATTAACTACGTACAAGAGCTAAAAGCCCCCTTTCCCCACCCACTACGTGGCATCCTTGCAGTTCAGTTTTATTATCATTCTATTAACAGGTCCATCACTGTACAAGTAAAGTCATCTCCTTCCCTGACTGCACTTATTAACCAATATCTTCCAACTCACTGAATTAGCATACATGATTAAACACACCACAACTGTTATCTAAAGGAAGCTGATAAGAAAGCAATCAAATAACAATTAATCAGGAGAATTTGGGACTCGGAGTGTCAGATATCTGCATTTAATCTAAATTTTTTTCCAAGGCTTGATCTTGAATCACATATCCAACTCTGACCTGTGGTTCATGGACACAAATCAGGAACTCCTCCTTTGTCACAGGACAGCCCTTGTTGTCAAAAGCTTTTTGACATTCACTGACCAAAGATGCCAGAGAAGTACTACGATTGTACACCACATGTTATTTTCTTTCTTGAAATTATCCTTCATGTGCTACAGCAATCTTCACAATAACAAATAAGTCTGTCTCTAAAAAGATGTTTCCATCTTGTCTTCAACAAATACTGTCTGTAGAAGTTTTGTGATTTCTTACAGTTAAGAACAAAAGGCTAAGCAGCTGTGCCAAGATACAGCACATCCTCAGTCCTTTTAACACCAAATTAACTTTCACAGGATGCTTTTAAAGTGCATTAATCGAGCCCTACCGGGTCTAAGAGGGAAAGCATGGTATACTGCAGACCGTAGTTCTTTGTAGCGTTGTGAGATATACTCAGAGAAAAAGCACATCAAGGAAACTACCAAGAAATATTAAGAGTTCTGTCCTACCCTCTAGCAGAAGCGAACACTCCCATCAGCACAAAACAAATCAAGCCCATGCAAAAACATCAGTCAGCTGACAGTGGCATAGACACTCCGAGGTTATCCATAGCCAGCTGGATTTTGGACAGGTATTCCTTTCCAGAGCTGTCTGTGCTTGCGGAAGAGGTTACTGCTTTCAGATCATCCTACACCATCCATCACTGCCTCTTTACTTCTACCAACACTATTCACGTGAGCAACTGCCTCTAACCCAATTCAGTCACATTGAGCCAGAGTAGCTTAAAGACTATCAACAGAGTAGAGTTTTGCTAATACAGATACAGAGCAGGCTGAAAAGGACTAGGAAGATCTCATTTGCTGCACAGCTGGCAGATCAAGGGGTCACAAGTATTTGTGACAAATTAATACAATAACATCAACCACGAGCACAGACAACTGTAGAGCATCCACCTGTCAAAACTCCTCACACCCCAGTAGAGAGTCAACGTGCCAAGGAGAAGAACTAAATAAGAAGCTTAGTGTTTAGGGTTTCTAGCCTTTGCTAACCTACGTAGACATTTCAATGTCTCACAGCATTCTTTTTTCCTGTAGCACTGATAAGATTGTCTTGTGTATAAGCCACATACCCTCCATTCTTCTTGCTTTATTAAACAAAGCTCACTGCTGCCCTCCACCACAGAATCAATAGCACTATATTAATCAAAACCAAGAAATGTGCTAATCAATAATCACCTTCTGTTTGAAAACACATCAGTACCATACCTTCCTAATCTTAGCAAAGTTTAAGCAAGAAAGACCATCATACAGAAGAAGGTGAAAGATCAGAGCTAAAATGATACACACCTGCAGCCACATATTAATTTCAATCCAGTGTGTCTTACTCAAGCATCATGTTGTACTGTCCTTTTCAATGTCAAATTGGATGGAGGAGAAATATCCCAAAACTATGCACACTACTCTTTCTTGTATAGCACTTTTCACTTTTCTCTCCCAGATTGTATCAAAAGCTTTCCATTCATTACTCACTAATTATTCTTTATATCCCACATCTCTCATTTTGCCATCAACTACCATTCATTAGCTACTCCCTTGCTAAGCTACTGCCCAGTTCTCTTCCCTGTTCTCCCCAACTTAGGAGGCAGGCTCCCAGCCACAACAAGTATACACATATGCCTATATCTATGTCTAGATTAGGATTTTGGAGGTGTGTTCCCTGAAATGGTTAGTGAATACATCTAAGTGTCTACTATGGATAGAGTTATGCATGCTTTAATGTGTATCAGCTAGCAAAGAAACACTCTGGAAAGAGCCCTTTCTTTAATTTAGTCCAACAAACACAAGGGTTCTGCCAGAATTACACACCTCTAAATTTTATGTCCGGAGAGTTCAACTGCACACGTCACAGGAAGGGTCACGCAGTGCTACACAATTTCCCTCAGCCTGCACTAGGCTCTAAGAGGAATCTCTCTCCAGTGTTGGGTGAGCAAAGTGCCCAATCCACATCACCAGAACTTGTTGCCACAGGATGGGCGACACAGAGCAGAGAGACACACTGCACTTAACGTTCCTAGAAGTTATTGCTGCTGCCTCTCCCCACAAGAGGTGAGCATAGCTCTGTGCAATGTTTCTTCTCGCAAGCATTGCAACAGGTTCAGTTTCACAATGACTATTGCATCGCTGCAGCATCAAAGGTATGAAACTCACACAAGTACATAATCCCATTTTACTGTGAAGCAAACAGTTCTGTTCATAAGCCACAAGGTAAGAAACGTATCACAAAAAAATTGTGGATGGAAGCTGAACAGCTATGACATTCCCTGAGAAGAAATTATGATTAATAGTTTCAACTGTGAGATGGAAATGTGTCTGGAATGTGCGACATTATGAAACTCACTCTTGCAATATCAATAATGTACAAACGGGGAAGAAAAAATAAAGCAAAATCCTTTCCTTCTCAATGAGGCATTCACATAATAATAATGCAAACTAGGTTTTGAGCAAAAGAAGAAATTGAAATTAAATTCTTACTTTAGAGGCTCCGGAGGGAGTTTAGTTCCCGAAAGATTAATCTGCATCAAAGCAAGTGAGCTGCTGAAGAACTGTTTGAAGGAGGGAGGGACTTCTTTTCCTTTTCTGTAAGTAAACACATTGATTAAGAAGTAGCATCTAGACATTCTTCATTCCGGTAAATAATGAATGCAAGCCGTCAGGGTTGTAATGATCTTTTACATTTAATTTGTTCTACCTTCAACAGCTCTCTAATCAGTGGCTCTCAATTATCTTAGAAATATAGTATCATCAAAATGTTGATTCAACAAACAATCTTCAGCATTGCACTGCTGCACAGAAGACGTTACTACATTACAACTACAAAGAATGGTCATTTAGGTCTGGTTAATGGAGAAGCAGAAGATGAAATAGGACATTACAAAAACCCTGAAACTGCCTTTTCTCCACCAGAACCAGTTACTCAATGCGGGACTAGATTAAGCCCCCAGTTAGGTAACATGTATGACATGGACTCAAGACACTGATTTGAAGAGAAAAAAGGTAATGTTAATATTTCCTATAATGCAAGTATTCTACAAAGTCAGTGTTTAGTCTCAAAGACTTTTCAAAGAGACTTCCTCCAAGAAAAGCACAAAAGAAGGAAAAAAAGCATTTGTAACTATCATCAAATCATGAAAAATACAAAATTTAAAACGCAAATTTAAAGAGAAGTCAAGTCAGTCAGACTTCAAAGCCTGATGTTATGCCTCTTAGAGGCAAAATATAAATATAGACTTTCTGCTGCATCAGTATCACAAAAAACATATTAGACAAGGTAGCTTATTTTACAGGCATCTAGCAAAGAGCAGAAAGGGAAAGTATTTTTCTTGAAATAAATAGCACCTATTTCATAGAGAATGAAGACTTGTATGACTTTTATGAAAACCTTGCATTTCTTTTTAAAAAGAAAGATGCAACATAAGAGCAAGAAATTATAAAACAAAATATTCTATGAATTGTGACTAATGACATTTACACCATACCTGTGAGAAAAAAGGGTCCTAGAGAGACTAAGGACAGCTAGATGCTGAAGACACCCACGAAGGAGGGCTCCACACACCTGGTTTAAAGCAAAAAAAGTTGATTTTATATTAACCCCAGAAAAGTTCCTAGGGATGGAAGGTGGGAAAATGTTTCCTTGGTGGCTGAATCTCCACAAACCCCATCTTTACCATATCTAGCGCACACTCCGTGTTGGATAAATCCAGATGAACAAGAGCATTTGGCTGGGCCAAAAAATTGTACAGGCTCTATAATTAATGGAGGGAAAAAAAAAAAAAGTTACCCATGTTAATTTTGATATTATGACACCAATTACTGGATCGCTACTTCTCATTACATTTTAGGCTTCTATAATAAAATTGCACTATATGAGTTGTGTCTAAAGCTACTTTCCACCTAATTAATTCAATCTGCTATAGTTTTGAAGGCTATCAGTTCTTAAAACAGAGCTAAAAATTGTGCTCATCTACCAAACATTACTCTTAATACACAAGTCTTGAGTTACCTTGCAAATCACTTTCAAAGCAAATGATAATTAATTTAATTAGAAATACCTTGGCATGTCAATGAGTTTGCCACTACATTTCAGAAAGGCTAATTGGTTTTTAAGTTTAAGCCAGCCCCTTTAAGCATGAGGGAAGCAACTAATTTGCCTCTGAAGCACATAGTTATTTTTTGATACCAGTAGTGCATTGAAGGTTTAAGGGAGAATACAGGACAAGTAACAAGGTTTTAATGTGATGGCTTCAGTACTGCATAGGATACATCACGTAAATGTTAGCATATGTAAAACTTCACAATATGCTGTTTTATTTTGGACTTTTTTTCAGTCTCAGAGAACACAAAAAGATTGAAGTATGACCTAATTCACAGAAACATGGAATGCCCAACTCCACATGAAATCCAGCCAAACAGAGCATGTTCAGTGTTTCTGAAATAGATGAATTTTTCTAAAAATTGGGTCATTTAGCCCCTATACCTACAGCACAAGAAAGGTCCCCATTTTCAAAATCCCTGTGCTTTGCTAGGGTTTATTTTAATTGCTAAGTAACAGGATTACTTTACTCATGTTGGAAAACTGTTCCACATATTGAGAGATCTCACTATTAATGACCTTTTCCTTTGAACCATAAATGTCTCTCTACGAGGCTAAGAAAAGCCTCACTTCTTGTATTTATGTCCCTTAAAATATAGTAGGTAGACATCAGATTTTTTTAAGCATTGCCTATCAAAGTTGAACATTTTATTTTACTTTTGTTTTACATTATTTGCTATGTTATTCTTTAAGAGTAATTCACTGCGTGCCTTCATTTACATTTGAATATTTGTTTGCTACCTTTAAAATCCTCTTGTCCCACTGCAACTTTCACCTCATGTCTGAAAAGACTAGTTCTTTGAATGTGCTGATAAATCTGAAACTACTAAGATCTGTCAAAAACTCACAGTCATATCTGACTGCGTTTAAACGATAAGAGTCTATTGTTGCATATTTTCAATGCTCAACACTTAAAGAATTCAAAACCTGACACTTAAATGTACATAACTGGATGTGAAAGAAATACAGATGTAACTGTCAAGAAGTGAATACATACAAATTGAGAACTAAGTAGATTTTGTTATAGAGAAAATACAGCTGCACCTCTAAGGCAACTGATAAACTGAACAAAGGAATTTCAAAAATAATTACATTCTTCAAAGAATCATGAGCTTCAATAGCATGTGCCAAGGAGGCACATGAATTTATTTACACAAATAAAAATGTTGAAAAGCAGACTTAAATTTAAAAATAAATTGTTTCCTACCTTCCAATGAAAAATTTGTAATACGCTTATCCCTAAAAAGGAGATGAAGTTTTTTAGTTGTGTTTTAGTCACTTTCAAACAGAATTTTGGGAGCACAGCAAGTCCACTGAAACAAGTGGCACACTTGCACTTTTCTTATTTATTAGTACAAGCCAAGGACTAAAAGCATGAATGAATATTATATGGCTTTCTTGAATGGTGGGGCAATTTAATTCTCCGACTATATACTGAAGAACAGGGATTAAAACGTTATTTTCAAACCCTCCTAGAACTGTACTGGAACAAAGGCAAAAGAAGGGTCTAACCAAAACGGCTTTGCCCTTCTCTTAATTACAACATCCATTCATTAACTCACAAATAAGAAAGTGCTTACTGAGAGATCATCACCACGGAGTGCGTTCCCTGAGAGGTCAAGATAGATGAGCGTGCTTGCAATCAGCGAGTTGGCACTCAGTGACTGGGAAAGGCTATTCACCCCTGCCAAAATAAACATCAGCACTAAACTTAAGCCTAGTCCAGACAAAAGTAGCTCAGGCTCTGCAAACACACAATTTTAGTCAACACAGCGATAAATTAAATGTCATTAAATGACTTCCCGTTACCACCACTGTACAGATCGCCAGGCAAATACAAGAACTTTCCCTGCCAAAGAATGCCTAGAATTGTTGGGATCACACTGCGATAGCTGCCCTGATGGAGCCACAGTGTGTTATAGGTCCTGGATCCAGCCAAGAAGTATTTTTGCAAAGTCTGAATGGCTTGAACACTGCAACCACATTTTGAAACTTGTTTGTTTACTCCATAATGTTAAGACAGTGTCTTCCTGCAAACAATAATATTTAGATAAAAGTATCTGTGGAAGACCAAGTACATTAACAATTACAATTGCCAGAACTTCAAAAGCAACTCATGAGGTCTAGAAATTAAAAATATTTCAATTAGATATTTGCCCACAATTTCAGAAAAAATAGCTCATTAAATATCAAGAGATGCATAAAGACTCACAATTCTTGATCAGAACAAATACAGATTTTTTTCATATTAAAATTAAGAAGCTCATATCCTCTAGAATTCTTCAGCTTTTCCAAATACAACTTAGGATGTGGCTACTTCCAGCAAACCTTACATTCATCAGAGGGGTCTGTAGCTTATCACCAAGGTGTTAATTTATGGCTCTTGCTGCCTTTCAAGCAGTAAGGGCATGTGCTTCTTAAACATCTGTGTTTTGTAAGTGCCTGGTCAAAGCTATAAAGCCAGCAGGTGTTTTAATCTACAATAGATCTCACAGCTACTAGGCAGTGAAAATGGACTAGCGTTCAATGGACAGAACATGTACATTTCTCCATTAAAAACTATTATGAACTGGGTTTATCAGTGAAGATGTGGATGAAACAGCTAGAGCGAGCCACTGGACACCAAAAAAACTCACAAAAAACCTCAGTGCTTTAGATTTCCAAGCTTCCAAATATTAAGAAATCACATTAGTAGTACGGGTCTTGGTTTCTGGAGACTTTTGGTGCTGACCAGAATAGAAACAGAGTAAAGCCTTTGCCAAGTTTCAAAACTTTTTCATTCTGTGTAATTTTTCTTAAAATTCATCTTAACATTTCATTGTTGAATCCACACCCTACCTATAAAGGTAAAGTGCAATGAATACTTCTTGAAAGATCGAAAAGCTCTATTTAACCATTAGAGCTTATAGCTCTGGATTCATTTTAGTGAGTCTTCTCAACAGCATTTGTAAGCAAGAAGTAGCATAAATGAACGTATTGTACTGTCAACAATTCAGCAAATGCTATTAATAAGAAATTCTGGGAATTCAGGAGTAGTGCCTGAATTTGGGGGAGAGGAGCAGCTATCTAACAATCTGTAACATTGCTGCTTATTTCATGTTTAAGAAGGGCCAGGTGCTCAAAATCAGCCACATCACTGAAGGCAAACAATGTGAATGAGGGATTTCTTTATTAGCTTTTGTGTTGGGGCTCAAAAAAGCAAGTCCTATCTTGGATGAGTATACTAGAATATTCCATTTAATCAGAATCTCCAAATCAATAAATTTTTGTTTGAACTTCACCTTAACACACACTACACTCTAACAGTAATCTCACTTTCATTTGCAGACAATCTTTCATGCTCTTTTACTGCTCTCAGGAGGCTCAGAGTGTTAATAGCTCTCAGGAACTTTGAGATACAATATTTGAAGAAAGATCAGCTGAGAAGTTACCACCTGAACTTCACTTCTCAATCTTAGAAACTTATCCTGAATAGCAAGCAGTTTTTAAATAAGGTCAAAACCAGTGAGGGATTGTACAGAACTTCTGAAACTGAAAAGGTCAAAATATAAAAATATTAAGAAAAAGCAAGGCTGTTAAAAAAAACAAAATCCATGCACCTTGGAGTCAACTCAATCCAAGGCCTCCTTTAGACTTTCCCAACAAAAAATATTACAATATACACTCTCGACATTACAAGTTCAAAAGCAGCCTCACGAGTTAAAGCAAATTAAGTATTGTCTTCTTAAGTTAAAGGAAAACTGGCTAAGACAGAGTTTTGCAGACAACCGAAGAGCTGAAAGCTGAGCTTCTTCAGGTCCAGAGCATTATAAGAACTCCAATATTAAGATGTCACATTTTTTAAGGAATTCTGAGGAAGTGTCATGGCACAATATTCATGGTGACACGTTACTCTCTGACAACAGCTAGTTGTTGCAATGTGGTCTGGACAAGGATTCACATATGTTTCAGTATGTCTAATACCGACCTCATTTTCAGCTTTCGTTAAAGATTGTCTTAAAAAAGAGTGTTAAAACCCTTCCGAATCATTTTCATAACCTCAGAATTAGTTTTTATTGACAAGGGGTTTGTGCTTGAACTTCATCAAGCTGGCATTTATTCTTTATGAAGATGGAAGTGTAGCTAGAATGTTCTTGTTGTCCAAAAGTGGATCCTTCACCCGGTGTGCAATAAGCCAATAACTACATCACCAAGAGAGACATTGTTTTATTCAGGTTTGCGCAAATCTCGAGTGTTCAGAGGTTTTCCTCAAATCAAAGCACACCTCAAGTTGTCTGTCGCCTTTATACACAAAGTTACACAAAGTCATACATTATTCTTCAAGCATGTAATCACACACTTACATGTAATTCTAATAAATGCCAAGTCATTCCCTGTACCTTCTGCACACATTTCCAGAGCATATTTAGGGGTGCTAGACAGTCAACTCCTCCCAATCTCCTCCCACTAAACCACTGTCTTGGAACTCCCTAATTTAATCAAATACCCAAGTCCCCATTCAAAAGTCATGCTAATAAATTGCACTATTATCTAATCATGCAGCTGAACAAACTTTAGTCCCATACCATAAAAACTACAAAAGATAATCATTAACTGGGACCCATCTTGTGCAAGTCTCCTGCCTGTCTGATGATCCCAGGATATTTTTTTAATATATTAAAAAATATCATGGCATTTCACCAATGTTCTTTTTCACTCAGCGGTCACAAACACTGGCTGATATCATTCAGACCACATGAAAAGCACAGGATGAACAAACATACCAGAACACTTGCATGAAATTTTCAAATTCATGAACTTCTAATCTCAAGAATATACACAAAGTTAGACAAGATTCTCAATTAATTGCTTGCCACCAAAAATGGAGTTAGCAGTGGTAAAACCAGCTCCAGCGTTTAATAAAATCGCTTGAATTAAAATCATTGTTGAATAAATTCAATTTAGGGTTTACTATTTATTTAGGCACAACAAGAACAACAAAATACTCAAACACCAAAGATCTCTTTTTTTCCCCCATGCATATTCCCTCAGGTCAACCCTTAAGAGAACACAGAATCATAGAATCATTCACAGAACAATAATTAAAAGGATAAAAGAGCATGGCTCTTATCTGTTATCAACTAACATCCTTCATATATCGTAACTCTCTCACCTTTTCCAGGTGAAAGAGCTGCAATAGCGACAGTACATTTTTTCTATTTTTAACAGTCATGTCCTATACATGACATCTAGGGTTTGTGCAGTTTATTTAAGAAGCCAATATGTTACTATTTGTAAAACAGCGATGCAAACAACCCTGAAAAGGTCTGAGTTGTGCTTCAGTACTGTTACTGCCTTTAAAATATACATACATTGTAATTACGTTATCAAATTGGAAATCTGTAAATTATAAAACAAAGTAGTCTTTACTCAGACCAAGCCACTTAACAGCCATTGTCACAACTCTTTGTTCCACAAAATAATTGCATGCAAAATATATGGAAAATTCCCTGCCCATCTTTGCTTCAGACATCTTTCTGAAGCACATATGAAGCATAATCATTCTTCACAACATAGATTCAAGCCCAAAGCTTACAGAGTGAGTACAAGTTTTTCAAAGCATTGAAGGGGATTGCAAAAAACCAACTGTGCTGTCAAGAATAAATACATAAATCGGTTACAGAATTAATTACTTTATAAACCTGAAACAAAAGTTATTATTAGGATGGAAGCCTGAAATTTTTAGAACAGAAAAAGAGGCACACTTATCATAGAATCATAGAATAACCAGGTTGGAAGAGACCCACCAGATCATCGAGTCCAACCATTCCTATCAAACACTAAACCATGCCCCTTAGCACCTCGTCCACCCGTGCCTTAAACCCCTCCAGGGAAGGTGACTCAACCCCCTCCCTGGGCAGCCTCTGCCACTGCCCAATGACCCTTTCTGTGAAAAATTTTTTCCTAATGTCCAGCCTAAACCTCCCCTGGCGGAGCTTGAGGCCATTCCCTCTCGTCCTGTCCCCTGTCACTTGGGAGAAGAGCCCAGCTCCCTCCTCTCCACAACCTCCTTTCAGGTAGTTGCAGAGAGCAATGAGGTCTCCCCTCAGCCTCCTCTTCTCCAGGCTAAACAACCCCATTATAAAATATATTATAAATATAAAATATTATAAAATATACCTTTTGGTGACAAGGAGGTTTTGGATAAATTTAAATGTTTCAATCCCTTTGGAAGTTTGGCAAACTGGATGCTCAGAGATGACACACCTGTAGGAGGAGTGAAAAAAAAAATAATTAAGAAATGGGTGTTTTCCGATAAGCAATGCGATCCCATGCATTCCCAGCAATTATGCTGGGGGCAAGCACTCTTAAAGAATGAACTGTGCTCACTGTCAGGGTGGGCCCAAAATTACCCTGTCTTTTTCTAAGCACAGACCTTTGAAATGGCTGATATGGTCAAGATGCCTTCTTTGTTAACCACTGAACAAACAGGGAACTTTGCTGCTAACAATCAGTGAGCCACCTTAATTAGTTTCAAAACCACATAATGCACACATACATTTGAGGAGGAGTCAAAGGGAAGGTATTGTACATATCAAATGGTCAGCACCTGGGAAATCTGGAAGCTTTACAGTTTAGGCCAATAAATTATATAAGTTAAGAAAAAAAAAAACAAGCCAGCACAAAAGAAAATCCAGCACTGGTACTTCACATGAAACGTCAAACTATTTTTTTTTCTTTTAAAAGGAGGAGATGTAGGCAAGAGAGATGTCCATGTTAGCTAACTCTGTCCTCTTTTCTTGAGGTAAATTCCACAAATCTGAAACCTCCACTGAGTCGTAACGGCCACCTCACTCACTCCCTCACAGAAGTCTGCAGCTTACCAGCCTGGAAATGCTACAACCACTTGCAATCCCAAACAGTAAAAACCTATTAAGACGCTGACAGGGACTAGATTACCTCAGCACAAATCCAATGACAGAAAATAAAAAAAAGCCCCACACTTTTCATTAAAGCCCTTTCTCGGTGTATCCAAGTTCCACACTCCATAAATTTAATACCCCCATTTAAGCAGAAGATTGAAATTTGATTAAGAGGGCACATGCTAAATAACAATGGAACTTATCCATGAAATATTTATTAGCAGAATAAATCAACACAGAAACTCTTGGCTTAACCTATCATGTGAAACAGTCCTCTACAGCAACTCTCTTGGTGAGAAAGGGCAAAGAGAAAGAGGGTAATACCTTTTACTTGTTTTAAAACACAATAAATGAAAAAGCCAATGCTCTTCTCCACATATGCCAGCGAAAGGTGCAATGTCCACATAGCTCAAAACAACATACTCTATTTTATTTATACTGCCAAAATATTAGAATGGTGGTTCCTTGGCATAATTAATTGTAAAACACAATGGTAACTGGACATCTTCACAATTTTCAGCAAGAATTAGTCAGGTCATACTAACAGGATTTTCTTTCATAGCTTTAGTATTAAAAAAGAATATGTATCTTTTTAGCTCCTCTGAAGTAGGAGTTTCAATCTATCTTAAGCTGGCCTCAGAATTTATATTCTGTAGTAGCTACCTGTCCACACCTATTGAGCTAGTTTAGTCACAAATACAGACTTCGAAAATCAAAGTAGTGCTATGCTGGCAGAAGAGGAGAAAAAGGAGTACAATCAGAATCACTAAGGGTAACACAAGGGTAATTTTTGTTGTGAAATATTTTGGGTAAGAAGTGCACCAAATAATTTTACTTCTCCATCTTTGTATTTAGCTAAAAATCTACAGAACACTTATCACTCTAGGCAAGCTGAACAATTTTAACATCTGGATGAATTTTAACACTGGAGGTTATAAGATGCAGGAATCGAGTGTAGAAAAGATTATTATGGTCACTCAGGCCCTTGAACACTCTTTAAGCCACTCATTTTTGATAATCTCATAACAAAGACAAGAGCTCTAACGGCAGAAGTAGAGTTAACTGCATCCAAACAAATAGTTTGAGTATTTCTAGGCTTCAGTATGTTTGTTTTGCGTTATTTTTAACAAAATATGAGATTAAATTCTGATCCTAGTCAAGCCAAAAGCAAAACTCCTGTCACTTTAGCACGGCTACATATAAAACATGACTGATAATAAACTTTACAGGTGTCTCACAAATATTGACAGTATCATAAAGGGAAGCCAACAACAAATTAAGAGAGTGGCCTCAGTGTAGAATCATTTCACATAAACACTGCTTCATATTTGAGCTGAAGCCAGGTCCTATAGCTTAGTTAAACTAAACACACTTCTCGTGTTATTGGAATACAGACAGTTGCATGACTGTAATGACTCCATACATTAGTACTCAGTAATGTATAATACCTTAGGGTGTTCTTTCTCTTCAAACAAGGCAGAACAATATGTTCTTCCCCATGATACACAGCTCTGTGTTATTTCCTTTATAAATGCAAAGTAACCTGATTGAACTTCCAGTTCCTGAAGATTTTTCAAGAGGTATTTTCCAAAATCTGGATGTTTACATGAATCTCCATTGTCTCAGCTTTTACCTGTGAAATGCTTGCGGCCCCTTCAGTTTAATAAAGCCAACCCTACCTTGCACTCAGTGAATATCAGATCACAGGACATGTAAACATTTCCTAAACTGAAAAGCTGCAATATTTGCACAGTACAATTATGGTTAATTTCTCTTTAACTACTCATATAACTCATCTAATTCTCTAATGAAAAGGTCAAATCTTAATTGCATATGTGACAGAAGACACTGAGATAATGAAAAAACCCTGCTAATTTCTCCAAGTTGTTAAGTTGTAGTTTCTGCATTTCATTTGTACCTTGAATGTGGCTACTGCAGAAAGGTTAGAATCTACAGGTTTGCTGCAAAGAGAACGACCCACAGTTATGTGCTTTAGAAAGAAAAAAAACCCTGCACTATGGAATATCTACCAAATGCTTTGCTCATTTGTTTTAACACGATCTAAATGCACTTCTTCAAAAGAAAAATCAACAATGTGACAGCTTGCAATGGAATTTTTTTACAATGCTGTTATGCCTATGGCACATTGTAATAACGATGTTCTGCAGCAAAACACTGGCTTTCACTTTATACAGATTCTTACGGAGGCTAAGTGGTAATCAGCAGGGAAGAGGTAATCAAAAGAATTTAAGCAATTAATGTGACCCACATAAGAAAAAACTACTCTGAGTAGGTTAAAATAAAAAAAAAATTCATATTTCTTTCCAGTCAAAAGGAAAAGAGATACAAAAGAGGAAAAAACCTCCCCGTCTTTTTTTCCTCACTGAACCAGAAGAAAGGAGACACCCCTACAAAGCTGTGTTAACAATATTCTGAGTCAGTCAGGTAGTAATCAAAATGAACACTCTTTCCATTTTGAATCATGACAGCAAGGAGAGTGCAAAGTTTCCCCAAAACAAACCAAACAAACAAGAAAACGTTCACTGTATAAAATTCTTTGTTTTGTTCTGGCCCAATAGGAGCACAAGATAGTCTGATCCCAGAACACTGTGTGCCTGGAATGCATTAAAGTGAAGCAAATGGAACTCTCACATGGGCAGAGCTGAAGGGTCAACTCCAGCCTGAAAGAATGTAACCTTATTTTAAAAATAAATGCCTCTTGGGTGAAAAGAGAGTAGACAAGGGAAGGGAACAATTTGACTTGATATGTACTGAAATCATGCCTAGTGGTCGGCCTACTCGGAGAAAAGCTGAGCTGTTCAGTTTGATTTTCCATCTGGTGGAGCCAACAGCACTTTTCTCCGTAAGGATGCCAGTTGTGCCTGTATGACTGAACACTGCCAAGAACTGGCACAAAGCTGGCACTACAGGCTAGCACAAAGCTGAAAAAATGAATAAATCCAGAATTATAGCTGAAATAAAAACACAAAATCATCAGGAAAATATAATCCAAGCAAAGTTGCCTCGTGCTTCATCTTTCGAATGACTACATCACATTTAAAAATGCACACCACTTTATTTACTCTCTAGTCCTAAACAGTCACTGTGTTCTATCTTCCTTTAAAAGAAACCTCTGTGAAAGTGTAATGAAATCTAACGAAATTCATGGTTGAAGACATTTAAACATTTCTCGGCAAGCTAATGGATTGTATCAGTCAAAAAGAACAATGATTCTCAGTCATTTGTGTACAATGGGTATTTAAAATACACAGAACAATAATCTATTATTCAGGCAAAGCTGAACAGAGCAGCAGTAATCCTCCTATTACATTTGCAGAGAGCAAAAAATAGAAATGTTATAGTACCTCTATCTTCAAGTGGGTTGCTAGCAAGGTTGATTGTATGGAGTCCTGAGTTGGGATTATGGGCTAGGGCACTGGCTAGTTTCTGTGCAAAATCTCTGCAAGAAAAGAAGAGAGAGAAAGACTCCGGTTATTTCCTGTACCAACAGTACATTCAGAGGCTTAAAAATGTCAAGGGATTGCTAGACAGAAGTGGCCTATCCCACTGCAAAGCAGTAACTGATTCTTCACTGCTTTTAACAATGCTTATCTGGCTAATTTGCTATCTTTCAAGGCAGGTTATTTTATTATGTATTTATTCTGCGGCATAAGAGACTGAAGGGAACTCAGTCAAAGCTCAAACTGCTTTTGATAGAGCATACCTGAAGATATAAAATAGGAGTTATGCAGAATAAGTTAAAACTCGAGCACATCTTTCATCTTCTCCATGCCATGCATGGGTGACACATATACATCAACTTCCATACCACTCTCTCCTTCACTCACAAGCTAATCCCCTCACTTGCAGCAGCTCCCTGCCAACAGTCACTCGAAGAGGTGGGCTTTGCGGCATATCCAGAGGATCAACAAACAGGTGGTGTATCTGTCCTACAAGGCTCACAAAAGCCAAGCCAAGTAACACAAATAGCTTTGAACTAACTGTAGTAGTGTGACCTGCCTCTGTTTCAAATTCACTTGAGTGGCTGAGTGGCAAGTGAACACTGCTTATCTCAAGATGGGTTTTTGTAGCTGGACTACCATCATCTAAAGCATTAAGTTCAAAGCGAGCTTGGGTTTTCCTACATGACAACAGTGTCAGACTCTGGTGGAGTCATGTTCTTTGCATTAAGTTAGAAGGCTGTTGGCTCTTATCAGCTCGAAGACAAATGCTCAAACCTTTCCTCATACCTACTGGGGAGCTTTCATGTATTTAAGGGACTAGTCCTGCTGTGTGCTTTTGTTAAACTGAGACTAAAACGTCTATGTTCTTACTTCACTTAAGTTAGACACTGAGGTAGAAACAAAAAAATATGCCTTGAGCTTCCTCCTCTCTCTGCCTTGAAGTACATTATCTTGCCTGCTGTAGACGACTGGTGGAGAACTACCAGCTACATTGCTAGAAGAGCAATAATTAACACTGCCTTCATAGAACTGGTAGATCAGCCTGTGTGCTGAGAAACACAGTGGAGGTAGCATCCTCTTCCAGTCTTTGGAGAAGAATGGAGACTGGACAGCTTTTAGTTATCTCAGTAGCTTTTAGTTATCTGTTGTTGCAAGGTGTACTTGAGTACAGAGACGTTCCAGACTGCTGGAGCTAGAATAGGTTTCAGCACTGCAAACGTGTGATGATGGGCTGCCTCTAGGAGCCCATTTCCTAAAATACAAGCAGCACGTGAATACAAACATTTAACAAAAAGAAATTCTGGGCTTGAATCTCTGCCACCTGACAGGCCTCAGGGTATCCTGCTTTGCTCCTAGCCGCTGCCGCAGAGAACTACGCATCTCCTGTAGGTCTTCAGTAACATTTGCCAACACTTTGTGGATATCCTCCAGCATTTCAATGGCACCAGATGCCTGTGCTTAAGCAACTGAATCAAGCTCCTCATGTCCAGCCAAGAAAAATGAGATTTTGAGTTAAAAACAAACAAAACCCCTCTTTCTTTATGGGGAGTTTCCTCTTCTTCCTTCATCTGTAACAGATTCCATTACGGTATTCTGGCTACACCTCCAGCCTTGTTTACAATCTCTGCTCCAGATTTTGTCACCAATATAGGCAGGACTACTAGATCTTTTTGGACAACTAGGGTACGTGAATTACTTAGCAAATGCACAGTAAATCGACTGCCACCAAAAGGCACAGGACTATCTATGTAGGGCACACGGGGCTCCAAGACTCATCCTGGAAAAAAAAAAATTCAACTTCCCCACTCCTTGCGCAGCCCCTACCATAAACGGAGGCACCTGGGCTCTGCTCACAGGACAACATCCCATCCCAACCCTTCCCTTTGCCCACTCTCTATTTCAAGTCCTAAAATTTATTACTTTATTTGGCTGCAGACGTCATGAATAGAGCATGCAATGCAAGACTGACACTTTCTATAAAGCATCAAACTCACTCTGTATGTGCTGCAAAGACACGCTTGCCTGAACTGAAGACATTCAGGCTTGGAGGTAAAGCCCAAAAAGAGATTCAACGTAACTCTGTGCATGGCAGAGTAAGCATCTTTCACCAAGAGTAAGAAAACCACAGATGTGGAAAGCTCAGACAAACAAAACAATTCCTCAAGGTCTGTCTAGACAACATCCCTGTAACAGAAAAAAAAAAAAAAAGAAAAAAAAAAGAGGACACATGGGAGGAGCTAAAGCTGTTAGGTCTAAGGACATTCAGAGCCCATCCAGCAGGGGAAGACTATGTGCAACGCCACTGTCAAAGGTCCTCCAGCAGCACACACATCTGTTGCTCTCCTCTGTCATAACTGGTCACTCCTTTTGGAACAGAGCTGCAGAGGACAGAGTGGAAGACAGTAGGGACATTCTGCCTGTCAGCTTTCAAAGAGTACGTAAGCACAACAAATAGATGATTTTCACTGGCTCCTGCAAACAGGTCTTTGGAGACTGAAGAATCTGCCTTGTGGTTTCATGGAAATTAATATTCTGGTTATCACATGCTGTCTCATTCCTGACAAAAAAAAAAAAATCCCTCAGGGATGTAACCCTCTTTCCGTGCTCATTTGTTCAGGTCATCTTGAATGATTCTCCTTCACCTGAAATCTGGATATCGTCTACCTGAATTACCACATTTACCAAAACATTCGTGTTTGCTATGTGCACAAAGTCATCCAATGTGACCTAGACTGCATTTTTTACGTCTGTTAAAAGAAACAGCAATGGGGATAAAATTTTCAAGAGCATCTAAACTGGCACAAACTTTAGCCGGCACGGGGTTTCACTTGACATCCTGTCCACACTTCCCTAGTCCTGAGTCCTTATGACTGCTACTGCGTAATAGTTTGCTGGGTCATCAGTTGGGATGATGACATGTTTACGGGGCCACGGCCCAAACCAAATCATAGAAATGAGTGGCAGGGGGGAGAAAAGAATGGAATCATCTTAAACTGGCTCTGCTGCAGGAAGAAATACATTCTTGCAGGTGCCCTGGTTATTTCTCATAGCATTGCTCTCAGTAGCTCTTTCTTAACCTTAGTTTGCATTCTATCACAGCTCATTAAAAATGACTGGTCTGTAAGCTATGTAAAAGGAGATACCCAACAGCAACAGGATTTCCTCCTATCAAGCAGATATGATGAATGGCAAAACTGACAAATGCATCCTTGACAAAAAAAAGACAAACAATGCTGATCAGAGCAGATACACATCAAGGCAAAATGCCAAACACTGTGCATGTAGATGAAGACAGACATGCAGACGAGAAAACCAAAGTAAGTTGATTATCTGTCAAGTCCTGTTAAAACTGAAACTAGTTAATCCAAATACAATAAGTGAATATAGGCAATGTGTACAGGTAGTCAATGTATCTTTTAATATTAACGCTTATCACTGGATTTCATGGCACAAACAAGATTAAAATCAGGCACTTATGTCTCAATGACAGCTATTAAAGGCAGCGCACAACAGATCAGAAAGCTTGGGTGTAATTCTAAACTCCACCTCAAGTTCCCTGTCTCATATAGGCAATTTACTTTTAAAGGTATTTCAGTGCAAAACTCATTTTAAAAAGGGGGAAAAAGACTCATACAATGGAAAAGAAGACAATGTAAAGCACACCAAATATTTTCCCTATGCATTTCCTTTCTTCATTTGTAATTCAGTATAGTGTTCTGCTTCTCCCAACTTTCCACTACTTTTTTATTAACACAAAAATTCATTAGTGCTAGAGTTTGTTGTCTACATGGTATTGGATGCTACTCTAAAACAAGCTGAAAATACTTTCAACTGGCTAGTCTGCATGTTGAACTTCACCTCCATTTGCTGTGAAGAGGAAAAAAGCAAATACCTACTACTTACTAAAAACTAGATTATACTACTACTTACCTAAATACTACAACTTACTGTATTTAAAAGATATGCAAGGATTAAATTGTATGGCTTACCTCTATGTACCTTTCTCTTAAGACTATGGCAGGTCATTAAGCTTAATTATCTACTTTCTTGCTTCTTTAAAGAAGTTGCCAATATATAAATCTGTTACATTTGAGCAGACTGCAATTCACAGTAAGTTAAGAATAGTCCTCTTGGGAATGAAACAATAATTTGTTAAGCAAGATGGAGTAATATGCTTTTTTTAACAAAACCTTAAACACTTTTTTAAATGATAAAAAGATGTGCATACTTCTACTGGTAACCAAATTTTGAAAGTAACAGTGTGAGCTGATTTAGATCTTACACCCTTACTCAACTCATTTTGTTCCACTTAACCCAACTTTCCAGGCAGAATCTTAAAAATAATCAGTTTAAAGGGATTTCTTGGACATAAGGAACCTCCGAAAAACTTGATGATGAGTTCATGACTACATGCTCCTCAGAACATGGTAGTCATCGCATATAAGGGTTTTTTAATGCTTATTCTGACTAATACATCAGACACTTTTTCTTTTTTTTTTTTTTCTTTTCTGGGAATATGCAATAACTAATGCAACATTTCAAAGGAATTACTTACGTTCTAAGCCCGGCATTCTCTAATACCAGTTCTTCCAAGCGATTGGATCTACTCACCACTCGCAGTATCTGCTCACAGACATCAGTGGACTGCCACAGAAAAGACAGAACAGCATTAAAGAACACAAACGTAGAACAGACTGTTATTGAGTTAAGCTGTACATCCTAATGGGATCCAGGCCATGATCATTTTTTTGTTGCATGTAAACAGCAAGAAAAAATATCAGGAATGTCCCAAAGGGGGAGTTAGATGGCAACAGAGGACTTTTGTGAAAGACTCAGGGAAGTGAGAGGTGGACTGAAAGTGACATTTATGAAGCAGGCCACCTAATCACAGGGAGCAGAATTTTCATAATGATAGTAAAAAACCCAAACTCTGTGATTCAGAAAATATGCTCAATCAATTTTTAAAGAAATCTTGTTCATATGCATTCTAATCCTTCAGAAAAAAGTGGTAACCTGTGCAAAGGAGAATAAAGCCTGACCAGGAATGACAACTAAAGACAAAGACAGATGTTATATGGTAGAAGAAAAAGAACTCAAGAGCAAAAGCACTCTGGCTACAGGTCCTCTAAAGACTGCTAAGGATCAGACCTGAAGAGTCCATGTACATGAATTCTCCCAACCTACACAGAAGTAAATCTCATCTCATGATCTTATTGTTGTTGTATTCTAGAATTTGCATGGACATTTGCAAGTACCATGAACAAAACATGATAACAAAAGAGTTTGTTTGCTGTGCTCATTCAAACAAACATAAAACCTTAACGATTCAAAAGCCATACAACGAACTCTGTACCTCATCACCTTTATTGTAAGCCTTATTTGGATGTGGCTTTTTTTTTTTTTCCACAGCACAAACTAATCAACATTTATGCGAAGTCCAAAGCTGAATTTCAGTTATGACCATGAAGTGCTGAAACTATCTTCTTTTATCCACTTTTAAAAACAATGTGACATTCATACCTAGGACATCTCTCTCTATAATGACAGCCTGATATTTTCTAGGATTTTTTTAAATTTTAAACTTATTGAATCTCCTATAAATAGAAAAACGGCTCCACCACACATATAAGATCTTATTAATCCTTTACAGAGCAAAGGTGACATTTTTTTTTCCCCTGAAGACTGTCAACTCAGCCATCTTCCCAATTCTATCTTTCTATTATTTCCATAATTCAGCATATTATCACAATGCTTCCCCAGCAGTGTGATTGCAAGTGGAAAGTTTCATGCATGTACTATAAAAACAGTATGGATACCATCTATCAAACACAATGTCAGAGCGGGATTCATGAAGCACAAAGCATTCAATGGCCTCCAGATATGTCTGACCTCATAATGAACCTCAGCAGTGTTCCTATAGCACCAATTTACTGTCCAAAAAATTATGTTTTCCTGGTGCTTTTGATTGAAAATGGAATGTGTGGAAAATAAAGGGGGGTTTTGTTTGGTTGGTTTGGTTTTTTTAAGGAACTGGTTGACAAAGTTGATTTATTTTCCATAGAAAAGTTGCTAAGAATTTAAAAAAAAAATCATATAAAAATATCGTGGATAGATAATATGGCCTGTTCTTGTTCTAAGCAAACTACACCAGCCAGTGTTCTAACTAAGCAAATGATCTCATTTCATTGAAGCAATGAACAAACAATGAACAATAGTGATTTTAACAACAAACTACAACAGAATTAAAAATGCCCCCAGTTTCATTCCGTGCATAATTTTAAGTAAGATGCTCCAGTAAGAAAGGAATGTTTCTTGCTTACTCTTTTGCCAAGAACCACATAAGAAAATTTCTACTGAATTTTCATTGCAAATGATAGTTTAAGAATGCAATAAGAGAATTTTCAGATCAATAAAATTGCATCAGTTTGAACATGATGAAACTCAACCTCCATTTTTAAGGACAAAAGCTTCTGGACATGAGTGTGAAAGCAATATCTCAAACCACTTATTCTACCCATGACTATAAACTTCCAAGTTTAGAAGAAACAGTATATTTAGATATATTTTTAAAGTCACCTAATTACTGATTTTCCTGGCCCTTTCTTCATTACTCCAACTTGTTTAGATTTGCCCCCTTTTTGCTTTTCAGAAAGAAAACTGATGTGGAAGAGTATCAACGCAACAAATCACTACATACTTATTACTACGCAAGGTTAGCTTCAGACTACTGGGAGAAAAAGTCATCACATTGCAATGAAAATTAAGAGGAAAAGCCTGCTTTATATCTGAGAAAAAAATAAAAAAAAAACCAAACAGAATCCTGATAATTTTCTTTCAGCCTTCAAAAAGCAACTGAGATATCTGGCTGCTTTACAGTTAGTTTCCTATTTAGTCACCCAGTATTGTTTGGGGGGGGAGCAACAATTAAGGAAGTAGTTTTATGGGCTACTGTTATTGCTCAGCACAGTTTTGTAACTTTAATCACTCAAAATTTTGACAAGACCCGACTTTTAGCAGTCTTCATATGCCATAAGTTAACTATGCAACAGTTTATACTCACCTGATATGATTAAAGAGAAAAAATAAACACGTCAAGAGATTGCCCAGTGGTACTCATCTAGGAGTGCCTTGAAAAATGTTAATAGCATCCTCTAAAGCACAGCACAGTAGGAGCTGGTATATTGTTTCAATGTACTACTTACTAATTTCAGATCTTTGGAGGACAGCTTTGTAAACCACTGATTATACTCCAGAGCAGCAACTATAGGTATTAAGTCTCTAGAAGAAAAGAAAAACACTTTTACACACATTTCATATAATTGTCAGCTTTGGTCATTTAAAACAATCTCTTAAGTGTTCTTCCATATCTAATTCCCCCTGGTTTTGCAATGCTAATTGCCTGCCAAAGCCATTAGAGAAAGCTCTGCATTCTAAAAAACTAGCACTACCGGCAGCTGTGTGTCTTTTTCATATATGAATACAAATTTTTGTCTGGCCAACTGACATCCATTCCAGCATGAATTTTTAAACCAGGAATTTGTCTGGGCTGCCATTCCTACTTTTAGCGTTACTTTTTCTTCAGCTTGTGACATATTTAAGCTTCTTAATCACCTCTAATTATAATTGAGCATGACGCTAAAAAGCTTTTTGGCAGTCTGATGATTTAATATAATTCCATGACTGAATGCTTCTTGAGAACACCTCCTTGTCTCATCTCTATAGTGAAATTCCCCCAGGAAGCAGGAGACCTGCAAAAGGATAATGCTACTTTCAGCACAAACCCTCCTTAATTGTAAAAGGGATTTCACAAATGAAATTCTAAATTATTCCCATTTTCTTCATTCCAAGCTTCTTAACATGATCTGCTCTCCCTCTGTTAAGTTTCTCCAATAACAGACGTGGATAAATGTCATGTCTATGCACTATCCCCCAGCAGAATCATGCATCAGGCACTAGCACACTATTTAGCAGCATGGCACTTGGGTAAAACTGATAAAACACATTAAATGCATGTATACATTTAGACACCTCTTGTGGTTATAGAAGAGCTGTAATACACATGAACTTATCTGACCAGCAAAGCAGTGCCAGCCAAGCTTCAGTTCTTGCGGGAAGAAATTTAAAAGTATTGTTTCTTATAAGCTAGTCACACTCTCATAGTTTTTTATTCAGTACATATGCAAGTAGGCACAGATCTGCACTAAACAAGCAGCGCCCTTCACACACCATCTTTTCCTTTTTCCTCTCCTTCCCTTTTCTTCCACCAACATTCAGACACTTCAGGGGGGTTGTTAAACACATAGGAAAGTCAGGAGACATGGCAACTTCAGATGGATAAACCTCCAGAAGGCTATGCAGAAAACTACAGTTGCTAGATTTGCAAGTACAAGCCCATCACTAAAGTAACAGCAAGAAGGTGCAGCATTTTGCAGCAAAAGACTGTAGCCCACCAACTGCGAAGCTCATGAAAATAGATCGTTTGCACAATCCTGCAAAGGAACCAGTGCCCTTCAAGGATTAAGCCTTAATTCCATCTTGTTCACAGCACACAAAGTCTTGTGGTGTTTCATTTCCATTAGCACAGCAGAGTTATCAGCTTCACGAAGGGTATAGATTTATTTCTGTCCACCACACTGTTTTTGTTCCTACATACACACACTCACAGAATCACAGAATAACCAGGTTGGAAGAGACCCACTGGATCATCGAGTCCAACCATTCCTATCAAACACTAAACCACGTCCCTCAGCACCTCATCCACCCGTGCCTTAAACACCTCCAGGGAAGATGACTCAACCACCTCCCTGGGCAGCCTCTGCCAGTGCCCAATGACCCTTTCTGTAAAGAATTTTTTCCTAATGTCCAGCCTAAACCTCCCCTGGTGGAGCTTGAGGCCATTCCCTCTTGTCTTGTCCCCTGTCACTTGGGAGAAGAGGCCAGCACCCTCCTCTCTACAACGTCCTTTCAGGTAGTTGTAGAGAGCAATGAGGTCTCCCCTCAGCCTCCTCTTCTCCACCTCCATGTAAAGCTCTAACTGACTAGTGAAATGTTAGTGGGGAGGAAAGTAACTCAGAGATATTTCAGCCCTATGCTTGGCAGGCAGGAACACTGCTATGGAGTAAGGAACGTCTATACACAGAGGTTACTTCTTCATTTGCCTTCTTCTGGTGCAATCAGTAAGAAGGTAATGAATTAGCAGCTTTGATGTGCCTCCTGCCAGTGCCTTTACCTTGGAAGCGGCAAACTTGGAACAGTTCCCCCAAAGGAACAGGGGGACAATAATCAGGGTCTCAAGCATTTACACTACCCAGGGGCTTCTAAACCAGCTTAGAGGGTTGTAAAGAGGTCATTAACTTCTGGGCAGGAGAGTGACTACAGGCAGAACTTGAGTGAGACCATCTCTTTTTTTCTCCACTCTCCTCCCCAGGCCTGGGAGGTAAATGGCTGAAGGACAGGGGGTGCTCAGAGTTAGTGGGAAACCTTATCGCATTTTCAATGAGCTAAAGAAACATTGCTGCAGCAGGACAAGAATATTTTAAAACAAAACAACTCAGCCAATTTGCAAATTCCCATCTTTAAATAGTTTAGTCTTCTGCAGTACTCAAGGACTGTTTGTTCAGACTCTAGACTGGCACCCTTCAGTGACACACGCAGACACATACCCCTCTCTCTCCATTGTCTAAAGTCAGTGGAACTCCTGACCATTCTGCAGTAGCCTTACTGTCTAGAAACCTTGCTTTATGAGATTCTATCATCTGATCTTAAGGAAAAAATACATAGTCGTCTTTTGTTCACATTTTTGAAGGTTCTTCTGGCCATTGAGGGGCATTTAGGAGTTTATCTCAACCCCTTCTCTTGCTTTGAGCTTACCTAACCTCAATGCACTTGTTATTGAGTTTTCCTTTTCAAGATTATAGAATCATAGAATCACCAGGTTGGAAGAGACCCACAGGATCATCGAGTCCAACCATCCCTATGAAACACTAAACCATGTCCCTCAGTGCCTCATCTAGCCATCCCTTAAACCCCTCCAGGGAAGGTGACTCAACCACCTCCCTGAAACACCAGGACACACTGAATTTCTGTTCCTTTGGTCCTGTTTGAGGTCATGATGGCCAAATACTGCAACCAGCAGCCCTGCTTTAACACCTTGAAGGCTGCTGCAGAGAAACACAACTGAGAGATGCTCTGGTGCCACAGTGCTCCACCTTGGTCACACCTCTCGACTCGAGGGCACACTCACTATACTACTTTATTCACTTCCTTCTGTTAAATTCTAGATATGATACTAGCAATGACCTGAATTCTTCTGCATTCCTTTGTACCATACCGCAAATGATGACTTCCAAAAGCAGGGCCTTCTTGTAACTTTCCCTCACTGAGTTTGAGTTCCTTATACTCAGTAGTTAGTTTACTCAATTACCATCCAGATTCTGTTCTTCTGGAGTGTAGAAAATCCCTTTGAATTTCAACAACATTCAAGTTTACCTAATGCCTTCGCGTTTTTTCAACATCTCTGTCCCTCAGTGCATTTAAGACGGCAAGAAATCTAAACTGTGCAAAGAAAAAAAACTTCTAACCAATCCCGCTCTCCTGACATTTTTTTTGAATGTCCAAATATGCTACGACATATGCTACACAGATTAAAATTATGCTACTGAGTTTAATAAACCCTGTTCACTTTGAGGGTTTTTGTTGTTAAACAATTATATGGTTCACAGAACAACGTAACTTCAGATAAAACCCCAGAAGCCACACTGCACACCAAGTATCAGATGCCCTGGTAACTTAAATTAATCAATAATTCATGCCACCTTATGTTGGCCTCTAACAGAAATGCTTTACTAGGATAAACACAAATTGTTTATTTTTGCAATGTACAGACCCTGTATCTAGAGAATTGGTGTACCCATCCTACCTTGCTTCAGAGCTACTGTACAACATAAAATATATAGTTTCATCAATCCCAAACCTTAGGTGGACAAGATACATAGCAGTCTCTCAAAATCCAAACCATGACGGCATACTGTTAATCTATAGCATTCTCACTGTGCTAAATATATTGCAAAACACTCGCATACATTCTTGAATTGACTGGAATCTCAGATCCCAAATTGTATTTTTAATGAATAACAAGGTTTTGACTTCCTAGTTCTCTTGACATTTCAATCCAAAATCTTTTCCTCGCTTGAGTCCTTAATATGTAGAAACTCTTGTCACAAGATGGATTCCACAGTACGTAAATGGCTCCAAATTTTTTTGAAACTTTGGACTTACACAATCATGAGATATTGAAAGACTTCTATTAACAACATAAATACATCTCCTCGGTGATGTCAATTTTGTAAGCTATACTTCAATTAAAAGATTTTGTGGAGCATCAAATCCATTTTCTCAAGCCAACTCATTAGACCCAGCTGAAATATTCTAAATACTTAAAACACTTCTATCTACTCTTTCCTAATAGGTAATTTTTTTCACTCCAAATAAACTGTTCAAAATATTTAATTTCTATCAAAGCTGGCTACCTGTAAATTACCTCCT
Organism: Phaenicophaeus curvirostris; assembly: GCF_032191515.1. Classification (NCBI taxonomy): domain Eukaryota; kingdom Metazoa; phylum Chordata; class Aves; order Cuculiformes; family Cuculidae; genus Phaenicophaeus; species Phaenicophaeus curvirostris. Next base: position 6,335,917 of record NC_091394.1, on the reverse strand, counting down.
GAAGAATTCCCCATGGTTTTCTCAGCACTTCCACCTTGCAATATGTTTAAAGCATTCTTACGTTCTTGTCCCACATTTGCTTGCCCTGAAAAGTATTTCTTTCCTTATCTTCTCTCAGCAAGGCTTAACCAACCAACCAGTCTTTGGTTACATCTGTCACGCACTAGTTGCAGCTCTGTAGTCTCATCTGAGTTACTTCTGAATTTGTCCACACAGGAACAGCTTAGTAACTTTGCCATGGGATTCAGCACAGACCATGAAACCCACCACAGAAGATGAGTAAGTGCTTGAGTAGGGGGTGGTTGGTGACTTTACATACTAGATAGCTTAAAGCTGCAAAGTATGCTGCGGCAAAACATTCTTATTTACTCAACTCCATGTTCAGCTTTCCTGTTACAATATACTGATGCACTACCTCTGACCGAGTCTTAATTCTTCCACTAGGCTTTCCCAAAGAAACAAACACTTTCTTTACCTTATTTACAGTTTCTTAGATTTGTCCTTTTCCTTCTATAATGACAGATTTTAGTTAAGACTCCCACCCATTTCCTCCCACTTAGATATCTTCAGATTAAGCTTCCTTAGAATGCAATTCTCTCAGCCAGCTAAATTCAGTAAACCAAATACAACACTTGGCTATGTTTCAGCATCTCATAGTAAAATTACCCTCAATTAGTTTCTTTCTGGAAGTACACATTTCTGATAGCATCTATTGTAAGTGGAGAAACTACTGGCTGGGATTCAGTTGAACAACTTAAACCTTCCATTGACTTGCTGACAAAAATAACTTCCTTTACTGTGTGTACCATGAGAAAAAGATTCTGCATAAGTAAAGACTGCATAATTTCCTTTTTTTGCTTTGCCCGCCAGATGCAGTTGCATATTTTCCCTGCTGAATTTGAGCTCTTAAATCTATCCACCAGCACAGGAAAGCTAGCTTTTTTGAGTGCTTCCAGCAGCAAAATATATTTATCTTCTTGGGCTCCTCTGTGAAAAGTGATCTCCACGGGGCTTTTGTGCAAAAACAGCAGTTTTGTGCTGAAAACTAAAAATGCAAGAAATCATCATTTCAGAGATCTATGCATTCAAGGAACACCTATGGGACCATCCCAATTCAGTGATGGCAGGCAAACCCACAGCTAGGGGGAACAAGGAACATTTGCAAAATATTAGTGTGACTACTGCATACTGTTTACCTGTGGTCAAGGTGACTGAAGTCTTGCAAATTCAATTCCCTGGTATCTTGTGTCAGATAAATCGTGTCAACGTCCTGTTCAAAATACATAACCAAATACATCTTTGCAGAACTGTTTGGTTTTTTTCCAAGTACTATGATCTATGCGCTCTTTCATCGTTTATACAGTTAGCTGAAAAGAGCTCCAGAAGAAGACATGTATTTACCCATTGCACTTCTTCTCTGTAGGGAAATCCAAGCCAATCACAAACACAGGCGTACATCTGCGAAAAGCCTCCTAGAAGCAACCCAAGAACATTTAACATAACAGTAAAACAACAAAAAAACCAGAAAAACATCTAAAAGGATACTTTAAGACCCAGTCTTTCAAAACTCACTCTGTTTTCCTGTCAGAAGGGCATCCATTGTGCTGTTGAAAGAAACTTAGACTATCCTGTCTTCACCCAGCAGGTTGCAAGAAAGCTTAATATAGTGACTTCACCTACCAATCAGAAGTTTGCTCCATACAAATTACACCTTAAAACTAATTAACCTTTACAACTTCAGCCAGAAATAGAATTAAAAACTTCCCAACACTGCAATTCCAGCCTTTTTATATCCGAGCCTTTAAATTCCTTCTCACCACAAGGTCCGAGTTCTGCCACTGTCTGGCTCTCCCACAGGGCCTGGAGATTAGCCAGTCTTTCTGAAGGCTCCATAGATACTTTTTTCAGAATCCTCCTAGATGCAAAGGGGAAGAAAAGAAGTCATTCATTACTTCGAAAGTATTTTTAAACTCATAAATCTTTTTTATTTCAAGTATTATTTTAAATGAGTGTACAGGAAGAATTACCATCTTTAATACAACTCACTTCTCTGTCTGAAAGCATCTCAAATGATGCAGCCCAGCAGGAGCAATATTTATTCATCTCTTCTTTCTTCCTAATGACTAACCCTTTGACTACTGGAGCAACTAAGCCCTTTTCTATGAAAAGTTCACTCAAGCTAAGGAGACTTATGACCCTCCTGCAACATAAAGATGCCTAAAATAGAGAGAGACATGGCATTATCGCTCACACTGAAACCACTGCAGCTTACACACTGCTTTTATGCAGTAAAAGCACTATGGTGCAAAGTCACAGAGCATGCCGAGTAGCTACATGTGGCCTCTAGGCTGCACTCTAGATACCCAACTCCAGTCTTTGTGGTTTGGTAGTGTTCTTCCCCTAGAAAGAAACACAAATCCCATCTTTCTCTTAAGAAACAAAATTATCTGTTCTTCTGAATGACAAGAGTGCCTCAGAAACTCAAGAATGCCATAACAGAGAGGGCAGGGGGAAATTAATAAGAGATACTAATGGGAAAACCTCTTTCCCCCTTCTTGCCTCTTCTGGTTTTACATCATCTGCCCAACTCAACTCCAATGTCTTCATTTTGGAAAGCTGTGCCATTTGGGAGGAGAGCAAGAAATTTGATTTCTTTTCTGTGGAAGCAAACACTCCACACAGGTACCCAAAATTCTCCAGCAATGTTCTCAAGAAACCCCAGAGAAAATGTATAGAGTTTGTGACCTTCAGAGACAATCAGAGAGATGCACATAGCCTTGCAACCCTCTTCACTCCACTCTTATTGCCTGCATTTCTCACATCATAACTTCATGGCAAATCTGCTAACAAATAATTACTTATATGAATGCTTTTTGAAGACAGAGCCCAACCTCCATTAAGGCAGTTAATAATACTGCCACAGAGGGAAACTGCAAGTAAAAACAAGAAACTGCCAGCCAGAGATTCTGAACTTTATTTCCTACTCCACACCTACAGGAAAGGAGAATAATGAAGACATGCACCCAAAATAAACCATGTAAATTTAGCCTGGCCATACATATCTAATGTTTGTTACAAAAGTTCACTTATAAAAAATCAACACATCCAGGAAAACTCTTTTGCACAGTTCATTTTCTCTAATACTGTTGAAAACCAGGAGCCGGAAGAGAGTAACAGTGAAGCTGTATGATCTGGTAGAGAACGATGAAGAAGAGGCAAGGACAGAGAGAAGAAATAAAATAAAATGAAATGAAGAAATATGACTGAGAATTGCTGCAGAATGATAAAATTCAGAGGCACAAAATTCAGGAAAAAAAACCCCAACAAACCCAAACCCAATGACAAGAATAATACACACAGAAGCAGAGCAAAAAAAGCTAGAGAAGGAGATACTGATCCAAGGAGCCAATTACACCACAGACAGCATATGAAAAGACTGCTCAGGGTTCAGTTTTGAAGAAAAGGCTCCAAATCATGTGCATCATTTCACAAACACTGAAAGTAAACAGAACTTTTTCCTCTGCTCCCAACTCAGATTTTTCTTCTAGGGAAAAAAGAAAACAGAAAGACCCACTGAATACCACTTATAAGGAAACAAGTATCACATGAAAACCCCAAACCTAAGCTAAAAACCCAAGTTTGGAGAAGCAATAAGGTAAAATGAAAACTTGAGACTCCAAATACCTGCATCACCCCTCCAAAACAAAGGCTTTTTTGAACCCAAAGAGCATGCATAGAGTACCTGTGCTCTGCACTGTCTCCCAGTTCTGTCATATACCTACATAAATGCTTAGTGCTTGCCTAAAGGTGTTTCTCATTCCCTCAGTGCAATTCCCAGGTCACGGCGGGTAGACCCACAGACGAGAAGCCGTGGCTCGTCAACCTTTTCCACAGAATCTGTTGCCACTAGAGGTGACCTAAAAGACACTTACACTGGCGAGAGTCCAGGGAATATCTTCCTGAGGCAAGTCCCAATGTGCGCCAGCACCTCGTTCACGTCCTCCGAGGATGCCATCTTCATGGAGATGCTGCATTTCTCAGTTTCCATTATCAGCTGTAAATAAGAGGTCGTGGAATTGGGTATCATATAATTCATGTCCATTTAAAAAGGGAGCATTCTGAATGTCCGCTGAATGCTTTGTATGTTGGCAGGAAACATTAAGACATGATACGACAATGCTCCAGGTAAAGTTTCTCAATGTCATTCTCAAATGTACAAGATCCCCATACACAAACTTAGCTTTTCCTAACAGTCCCCTGCTTCCCACGAGAATAAAAGTTTCAAAGGATCTTGACCTCAGCTGACACTCTGAAAACCAAGAACTTTTCACTGCATTATCCTCTTTTGAAACATGTCCCAGAACACCAGAAGAAGTGAGTGCAGCCCGACAGGAAACTATTGAATGAGCAGGGCCTGCTTCCTGCAGCAAAAAGTAAAAGTCTTTATAGGCTGTGGTCCTCTGGAAAAGCTCTAAAGCTTTGATCTATGCTGTTTAAGAAAACGTTATGGTAATATATTGTCTCACTTCAGATGAAGCAGTAACTCAGTTAACATAACTGTCCCGCTGTCTTGGCGATACGTGTTTCAGCAAGGGGGGAAACCAACACCTTTTGCAACCCGTCTCTGTTGTATTCTGAGTGTTCAGAATCAAATCAGCTTAATGTATGACTGATAGCAGGTCTGCTGCTGCTTTCAGCTGCATCAGAGGCAGTTTCTATCTTCTCCAATGTGAGTATTCAGCACAGCCCAAGTCATAATGTCTTTCAGATGAGACGCTGCGCATACACAGTAAGAAGCTAACATTAAGAATAAATAAGAAGTGCAGCTAGACAATATGAGATGGAATACTGCATAGTATGCTATAGGAGATAGCTTTCTATTGAAACCGGTTCCCAGTGCTCTTGGTTCCCAGTTCATGTCTCGGGCCATCACCAGGATAACCCTCAAAGAGGGTTTATCCCAAAAGCACACAGAGAATCTTCACACCTTTTCCCACCAATTCAACTCCTTTGTGATCCTGTAGCTTTCACTCCCTGAAGATAAATGAGTGGGTAGGCAAGTCACTACTGTTTTTCACAGTCACCGATATTAACATGTTTCCCTATATTACTTTACCGCCTTGCTCACTTATCTTACAGAGGGGAACTCTCCATGGCTTTCGGTGAGATGCCAAGCACAAGACTATGTCCGTTGGGTATCACAAACATAACATGCTGTTCGCAGGAAAATTGCAACAATACTATTTGCCCTGCAAGCAATAATCTAGGATTTTGCCTGCCTTCAGCTATAAGGCTTACACATTTAAAACACAAATGAATGCAAACATGGGAAACATTAAAAAACACCTTGGGAAAATGGCATGCTAAGTAAGGCTGCTGAAAATCCCTTGTAAACCTTGCTGCAACAGTGATTGTCTGTGCCTCCAGGAACAATTAGCATTGCCTACCGTGGCATTTTAGTATAATACCTTACATAAATGAATTCACAAAAACATACACAGAATTTACTACGTCTCCCCATTAAAACAGTAAACAATAGGATCTTTTATTTTCTTCTCCTATAAGGAAACCTTCAAAAGCCAGGTTAAAAAGATGATATGTTAAACACAACGAGAGCTTTTCAGAGTTCAAATAAAGTGTCAGATGCGCCTATTTTTAAAAAGCTCTTCAAAAGCCAAACACACATGAAACACATGAAGACTTTGATGCAATTGGACTGTCAAATCTTGTCAAAACATTCATCTTATGAATGAAAAGCATATTAAAAGGTATTCTTTTCAGCACCTTCTCTTTGACATTCACATTCTGGGCACATAACTTGCTGTCAAATATCTTTTGTGTTGTATACAGTAACGGTGCCGAGAATACTTGGAAGCAAACCATTTCTGCCTGCAATGTAAGCAGTAGTTTTTGGCTTCACCATAAAGGTATACATCACAGAAGCCATTCAAGCTTGTGTGGTCATGATAATATACAAGCTACCATTGTTTTCTCATCTCTGAGAAAAATATTCACTTACAAGACAAATGAAAACTTGTATCATAATGAATTAGGAAAAAATATTTATTGCCACCCCACCTGCACAATACATTCTTAAAACTGCCTCTTTAAATTCTTATCATTAAGACTTCAAAGCATCATGAGTGTAAGAACGCAAACGTACAGTATGCTCACTGGATGGAGACATCTGCATGTTAGAGCATTAACTCCTTGACTGGAACAGAATCAGCAATGAGCAAACAAGTACCTTTTATCTTGAATATACTCACCTGACCTGGTTTACTGGAAGTTACTCCTTGGATTTCCAAGTAGCTGAAAGTTAGTTCTAACTGTAGTTAAAAAAGAAAATGCCATATTAGTGCAAATATCCTCTTATTCTAAAAAAGTACTTATTCTTTTCAACAAGGTTAAGAAAACCTCAACTACTGTTATTTTACATCCATTTCCGTAACTGACAAATTATTTGTTAAAATCTTATCTGATTGCATTTTATACTAAAAGAACACTTAAACTGGCTTGTTACAGGTTCGAATGATTATTAGAGGTTATAGGAATACCACACTGGACTTTTTCCTGGAAGCTATAACAAAATTTACAACAAAATTTTACAATAAAAATTATCACTTACACAAGACCCTGCTAACGTGTACTCTTGTGACTGAATAACCCTTAGTTACTATACTTACAGCATCATGTATTACTCTTTCATCAGTTAAACTGATCACAGACGTGAAAAATTTTACTGCACAGAAGCTGAAGAGACATGCACACAAAATCTTTTATATGTACTTATATAAATAAGAATACCATATATAGATACAGACATAGATACACATATACACAAGACTGCTCTAGCATGTCTAAAGGTATGAGAGGAAATAATACGTTAGCTTTGGCCGAGTGAGTTATCTGGATGACAGTCAGGATAGGCAGGAAGAAAGGTGAACGTACTGAATCTAAGTGGAAGCTTAGAAGAAGGCAGGAAAGTCCCTGTCTCCAAGGTCAAATCCAGGGCTACAGGGAGTGTGCCAAGATCTGAATTTGAAACTACGTAGAAAAACATCTTGACAGCTGAGATATGCAGAAAGAAACAAACCTTTTGGGCTGAATCATAACTACAGCCCAAGACATTAATGATAAATAAAAGGAAATGACCATGCTAGAGTCATTGTAACTGAGCAGTCTGTTTGAACTGCACAAAGTTTCCTGTACTTTATCTTATCCTAGGTTCACAGTCAGGGTGCTCCCACGATAAAGGGCAAACATCATGTTATTCTACTTCTGTATTTGTGGGAATCTTTTTAAAAGATGACCTTGAAAAACTCCTGGGGTGCTCAGAACCCAGATGCAGCTCTCAAGACTCCTTCTCCGCAGAGGCTGCAACAGCATGGAAGTCAGGAATGTACCAACTTCCAATCATAAGAACCAGCTAAAAGTTTTCCAGAAAACACCAAAATAGTAGAAAGGGATCTTAAATGCCAAGGTCTTACTGGCAATCTACTTAAGTAGTCACGAACACAATGCTACTGCACGATGAAGCTGCCCAAACAATCCCAGTTCAAATAGTTCTGATTTAGTTACTGAAATTTAGAAGGATTTAATGAGATAGAAAACCTTTCTAAAGTACTCAGCTACGTTATCCACTTATAGCTGCAGAGACTGAAGACATTATTACTGTCTATTTTTTCTTCATTGCCTATTTTCTGAACCATATTGCTTTCAGTTGTCCTTGTGATTTGACAACATCAGAAGATACAAGTATCCATCAGCCGTTTTTCTGTGAAGTCCACCTTCCTTCAAAGACCGAACTTTACTGAACTAACTTTACTCTCAAGTTTTTGAAGAATCTTTCCTTGCTTTGTTTCATTTATTCTGCTGCAGGGGCAGTCTCAGACCACAGAGGTGCCACCACGGCCACCTACAAAGTGATCGTGCACAGGGAACCGAGGCAGAAGAGGCAGAACCTGTGCAAGCATTTTCCCAGCGCCCATGCTGACAACTTGCCTTTTTCGAGTGGTAGTACATTCACTTCTCCTCAGGCCTCTTCAGTGTCTTATTTCTAAGCTAAGTCATCTTTCGTGATGACAGGACATGGCCCCATACAGTTTATTCAGGACAGAAATTAAAAAAGAAATCCCATAGCAGCTCTTGTTGCTGACTAAGCCAGATTGCACGTACAGAAGGTGAAAGGTTCTTTTTGTCCAATGCTACTCAAGTTAAACAAAGGTACGAGACTTAAATACTTAAGGAAGTTAAACATATGAGCCTATCTAACATCTGTTTACCCAAATCAGAATGAAATTTTAGGGAAAAGTTTCTATGATTGAAATCCTTCCTATTTTCCAAATTATTTGCCTACCAGATTGAAGTTTCTGCTTTTGCTAACATACTGTGCATGTGCAAACACACATATATATATGTCAACACGATCAAAAATACTTTTTGGTTCCTGAGAGAAGTTTACACAGATCCAGACTCAAAAATTCAGTCTGCAAAAAGTCTCTTGACTAGAATTAACAAATACCAGGAAAAGCAGCCATATCTCTAGAGTTAATCTTTCGCTAATTTTTTGGCTTAACAACGTAGATTTACAGCCCTCCCTTGCTTTGCAGCAAAAATATAGAACACACTCTAATTATCATCTACCTCAATAATTTTTATGAAGTTTTAAAAAGCATAATCTCATTTATTAACTAAAATTACATATCTTTTTAAATGCTCTTAAAAGCCTATGAGACCCACACAGTTAGGGATCCTTCAGTTACCAAGACAGCTAATTTCAGTGTTTCCAATTTTTTCACTCAAAACTCAATGAAGGCTAGAAATACATTCGCAAACCTGAATTACACTCCCACGAGTATTTCATATGCTTATCTGTGGGCTAGATGACTCATCCAACATTTACTAATTTTACAAACACATTTTATATAGACTGAAGAAAGAATTAGTAGACTAAGTCTTGCACTTCCTTTCTTATCAATCCATCTAGATAAGTGGAAATTGGTGGCCATTGTTAATATCCTTGGATAACTGTGTGAGTTGCTATTATATTTAATAAACTTTCATTCCTTTTAACTTTGATCCTTGTTTACTAGATTCATCTTAACAGCACCATTTAACAAAAAGTGAAACTTGGAATCAGACATAGTAATAACAGTCACTCAGAACTGGCTACCTCTCAGCGTGCTCAACTTTGTGAGAAGAATAAAGTGTCTTTGCTGCGTGTTCTCAGCTGTCTCGCTAGGAGTTACTACATGCCAGTCATATGGAAGCTCTCAGGCTCAGAAAGCTCCTGGGTAGCTTCTGAAAATACTACAAACTTGAAAAAACTAAGTTTCACTAACCTTGCTGGGAAAGAAAAGTATTTTCAACCATACCAACAACTGTTCAGATACACCAAGTTTAATTTTGATGTGAATCACGAGCAATTTCTTCTGATCAACTTTCCTCTGTTTGTTATCACTAATATCACACTTCTGTTAGCACAGCTTACATACTCTAGATTCCACAAAAACAGAAACAAAATTTTCAGCTGATTAAATCCATTTAATAAAAGGATTTTTGAGAGGTATCTGTAAAGCTAAAGTAGGAAGTTCAAGCTATTCCTTTATAATCCAAGCCCTAGCCCTCAAGAGGTTTTTGATAAATTACAAGAGCTTTGCTATTATTTAACAAGATGACTACTGCCATCTGTCCATCATACTGCCACTACACTGATGTCCGAGCTGTTCATCAACTAGCTCTATGTTTCCATGCAACCAGTCACCAAATCCTGACTTAAAAAACCTGCCTGAAAACTACAATGATCCAAAAACCAACAGACAACCAACTGGAGAGATCTGCACCGCTGGGAGCAATCAACTGAGGAAAGTAAATTTCTTCAGAAATTCAAGTTACAGTCGTTCAACCTGTCAGCTTCTTCAAATTATATAGGTAAGGACACTCCCATTTGCCAGTGACCATAACTAAAAATCTGTGCTCAGTCACTCTGTTTATTTCTATAAAGCACATATACACCCACGCACATCCACATGTATAAAACACAACAAAATAGAACATGTGCCAAATTTCCATTCACTGATTCCAAGCTGGACAAGAGATGTTCTTCCAGATCAGTAATTTTCATCCACCTGGAAATTATCTTTCTCTGCTACAACAATCATTATGAATTGTCACACGAATAAAAAACATAATTCATCGGCATGGCCAAGGCAGGTTTTCAAGATGCTTTTCAAATGAATCACAGAAATCATCAGAAAAGAGCAGAATTTAATAAAACTCAACATATTTTCTGCCTTCAAATAAAGTATAATCCTATTTGACACTAGAAGCACTAGAGGGAATAACACCGTCATCTTGTTTGAATATAAACTGTCCCACCACAAAGACGATCAGGCTTATCTCACAGTTCTTTGAGTTGGTGTTTCCAGCACTATTCTTCATCCACGTGCACTTTCCTCTGAAAGACTCTTTATAAATTGACATATCCATTTAAGTCAGACACTAATAGAAGCACCATTCTAACTCAACAACATGCAACATACCACTCCTCAATTACATATTTTTTAAACAGATGCACAAGTAAAATTAACATACGCTAAGTTCCTACAATTTAGTTTATACAACTTGCATTTGTATCTAAAAAAAACAGAATATTTATGGAAATGGTGACTTTACCTTGGTGGGAATCCGAGATGTTAAAAGAAATGCCCGACATGATGCCAGCACCTATTGAAAAACAAAACATAATTTGTAAGAAATACTTTTCAGAAATAATAGTAACATTCTTTTCCAGGAAACCCCTGAAATCAGAGTGAAAAGTCTCTAGCAGAGTGAGTGTTGATTCCCTTTGCTGTCATATGCTAAGGGAAGCCAAACGGGGCTCAGATCCAGTGAAGTGACTGCTGCAATCTGATCAGCAATAGTGAATTAGCAAAGCATTGAACTGAAGACATTTTCAATTAATCTCTTAAGAACATCCAATAGAAATCTTAGTGACATTTTAAAAAGAAGCAAGGATGGTAAGTCCTACCAGGAACATATTATGTACTTCAATACAACAAAATATGCATGATAAACATGATATTATTAGTAATATAAGAAAGCATAAGCAAACATTTTCTTTTTGGACACAGTGCATTTCTAGAGTAACAATGCAAAGATTTCTCATCAACACCCCCTCCATTTCTTCTCAAGCAAGGACAACAAAACCCCCATGATTAGATTAGTTAGATCAGTGACTCTGGGAAGAAAACACAACGAAACAAATATCTCAGAAGTTACTGCCTATCAAAATATCATATCTATAAAAGTACCACCCCAATCTCCACAAGCATGTTCCACTCATGGATTTTATGCTTTGCAAAAGGGATGACTCACTTCACAAAATTACAGTAATGGGTTTTGATCTACCTGCCTACAGAAGCAGCTACTGTTGGCTAATCTTTTCCCAGACAAAAAATGAAATGAACTTACATCGAACATCTGGGTAAAAAACCCACCACAGCAAATGCAGAGCTTTTACACAGCTGGGACCTCCTGAACCCCATGTTCTGCTCAGTAAGTATTCTTCTCCAGGTAAGCAGGTTGGCACAAAACATATTTCTCGCTTGGAGAAGGACAATCAGCCTGAGAAGGCAACCCAGCACCCAGCTCCGAATGCTGTTCAAGTGCTTTGGTGACTGGATTTCAGCTTTGGTGTCTCAGCTGAAGCACATCTTGCTAAAATCTAAAAGCACAAATGCTTTACTTGTGTTGGATCTTAGCAGACTGTTTCAGAGCTGATGTGATTAGACCTAGCGCTCTGGTTACCACTACCAGAGAGCCAAATTGCTGTGGAATAGTAACCATTGCCTCCTACACTTCTTCACTGACGGTGCATTATGCTGGCTGGCACACCACTGCTTCTGCTCGACTGGTACCTTCAAGACTTGCCAGACAGCCTTCCCTTGTCCCCCCACACTCATGCATGGAGGAGAAATGATATTTCTTGCTGTCCTCCCAGCTGCACCTAGCACAAGTGGGTCTTCCACAATCGACACACAGAGAAAGGGGAAGGGTCAATCGAAGGGCTTTTACCACTGCACAACTGCAGTTTCCCCAGCCCAACAGCAGCGCTCTCTCTCTCTCTGTCAGTGATAAAACCTTAATTTTTTTCCCCCTCCCTTACCCATCTCCTCAGGGCAGCCACCCCTAGTAGGTGCACATCATTCTCCTGCGAGCCTCTGGGGAGGATCACACCCTTGCGTGCTCACAAGAAAAGCTTTGCTATCAGTGAGAGTGCCCCCTCTCCCCATCATTGCACCCACAAACAAGCTGCCCAGTTCTGAAGAGGGACAGATTATCAGACACCCTCCCTGCTCAAGCACCACCAGCAAAATATCTTCAGAGCAGCAGGCAAAGCCACTGCAACAGCTTCTCCTGATCTGCTTTGGATGACCACATCTCAGATGTGGAAGTCAGATAGTCAGGGGAAAGGACAGCTTTTGAAGAGCTGCTTTCCTTATTTATCTTCCAGGTACCAGTCTACAATATTAGAGACATAAGTGTTTGTGTATTGCCACCATAACAGGATGGCTGGTTACAGGAAAATCATAGAATCACTGAAGCTGGAAAAGACCTGTAAGATTATGCAGTCCAACTGTCAGCCCAACACCACCGTGCCTACTAAACCATGTTCCTAAGTGCCACATCTACATGGTTTTTTTAACATCTCCAGGGATGGTTGACTCTACCTGCTTCCCTGGGCAGCCTGTTCCAATGCTTCACCACTCTTTCAGTAAAGAAATTTTTCCTCATATCCAATCTAAAGCTTCCCTGGTGCAACTTGAGGCTGTTTTCTCTCCTCGTATCACTTATTACTTGGGAGAAAATAACAACACCCACATCATTATAACCTCCCTTTGGGTATTTGTCAGGCTCCTCTTCTCCAGACTGAACCACATAATATTCGAGGTGCAGCCTCACCAGTGCCAGGTACAGGGGAGCAATCGCTTTCCTGCTCCTGCTGGCCATGCCATTTTTTGATACAAGCCAGGATGCTGTTGGCCTTCTTGGCCACATGGGCACACTGCTGGCTCAGGTTCAGCCAGATGTCTACTTGGCAGCCCTAGGTCCTTTTCCACCAGACACCTTTCCAGCCACACCTCCCCAAGCTTGTAGCATTGCATGGGGTTGTTGAGACCAAAGACCAGAGAACAAAACGCCCGCCTGCATCTACAGGTTCAAGCAACTTTATGAGCATTGACAGGGTCCCTTTAACATTATTACAGTACTCATGAGCAGTTCAAATATCTTTGTTAAATGCAAATCAGGTAACCAGAAGGCTATAACACAATTGTGTGGAAAAGGATGTTCCCAAAGAGCACACGTCTGTGCCTTCCCATGGTAGCTGTACTGAGGCTCTCAAAGTGACCTTGCTAAAACCAACAAAGCCGAGGTATCCACTCACCTTAAGAAGATGTATTTGCATGTAAAGGAGAAGACTGCTGTAAAGAAAGCTCAGCCAGCAAAGAAATGACTCTTTGGCAATAAGATGGTACAAAAAAGCCTGAGCCCTCTAATTCAGTAGCACTGAGGTTTCTATAGTTTCTATACCTGAGACTGCCACAAACAAGAGTTTGATTTTTACATGAAGTCAATTGAAGACAAGGTCAACTATTACTGCAAAATTAATGCCCCATCTTGACAATAGTTGGACTAAATTACTTTTTCGGACAGTGGCAGAATTGGCCAGAAGGAGGCTTGGCATTCATCACAATTTCAGCTGCTAAAATCCACAAGGACGCATGGTGACCTTTGACAGGACCGGCTTTTGTTTACTGCTTTCTGCTTTATTTTTAATAATTTCAAAATTTTATGCGATATCTGCATTTTAACATCACCAGTCCTCTTCATGTTTAGAAACACAGCAGCCTCTACCCCAAAGCAACTGGAGAATTGTTGGATAAGCTGTGAAACAGGAACAGCTTTCATTTACCTCCTTCTCCTCGATAAGGCTGCAGTGCATAAACAAACAGTGGCTATTAAGATACCGGCTCACCCATGGCTCTGTCAATAAGATTCTGCATGGTTGTTAGCACTTGCAAGGGCAAGAGAACATATTGCAGGCTACTTAAAACAACGTATCACCTTACTCCTTCCCCTGCAATATAGGATGCTGGCGCCAAAGGCAAAGGCACCAGAGGTGTTTTCTCATTGACAGCTCAAGTCCCCTTTTAAGCATGAAGCTATTTTTGTGAAGGAAGTCCCAGGTCTCTGTGCATTCATCCGATGTGAATAAGAAGTATGTGCTTAATTGCACAACCCTCTAGGGCTTTCAGAAGTATCCAGAAGTGCTGGTTTTTATGAACAGGCAGTTTCTAGATTTCCTAGAGTTTTTAATTTCTTCATACAGAAACCCTAAAACACAAAAGTAGCCACCAGTTACCCTCTAGAAGCTCTCAAGCACCTTACAGAGAAAATTCTGATACCGACATACTACTTTTGCACCCGAGGACCCTGAGTACAGGAGAAGTGTCATGGCTGTGGTCAACAGTTTGAGAGAGTTGAGTCTGTTCAGCCTGGAGAAGAGAATGCTCCATGGAGACCTTACAGCAGCCTTCCAGTACTTAAACAGGGCCTACAGGAAAGCTGGCAAGGGACTCTTTATCAGGGAGTGCAGCGACAGGACAAGGGGTAATGGTTTTAAGCTGAAAGAGGAGAGATTTAAACTAGATATTAGGAAGAAATTTTCTGCTATGAAGGTGGCAAGACATTGAAACAGGTTGCTCAGAGAAGCTGTGGCTGCCCCATCCCTGGAGGTGTTCAAGGCCAGGTTGGATGGGGCTTTGAGCAACCTCATCTAGTGGAAGGGGGTTCGAACTAGATAAGTCTTTAATGTCCCTTCCAACCCATTCTGATTCTAAAGTTAGTCACTTTGAAAACCAGAGACTCTGTGGAGCAGATCTCTGTTCCAGGGGCAACTCTTAATAAAGCATTCCCACACTCACAACCCACCAGGAATGTCAGGTGGGTATGGCGTATACCCTACCTTATCTTCTGATAAGAAAACAATCACTTGTTCAGCTCAACGAGTTGCAGCCCCGTTCCTCCATAACCATCCTGTTTGGTCCCAAGTAGTCTTCAATCATTAATAAAGTTAAAAGATCCCATCACAAGATAAATACATGTAAGGTAAAATAAAGAGACTCAGGAGTGGATTCATGCTTTAACACACATGAAAGCCAAAAGGTTTGCAAGTGACTGATGTGAAGGCAGCAAGAACATTCAGATGAGTTTTATACAGGGTACATAACCTGGCTGATGCTACATAGAAGGGACAATAAAAGCGAATTATATTTAGGTTACAGTAGTTGCAGTCTGTCTTTCTACTCTGCCTTTTCTCAAGCACAAAATAGGATTATCATTTGAATGTTAAATGACTCTTACTCACACACAGATCCCCAGGTTGATGATTTCTTAATGTTTTTATCACTCCAGATTCCTTAACGCTCCCTACACTGCTCGCAGTACACGACACAAGTCAAATCTTGGAAATTATTTTGGAAACACTCACCAGAAACATACCCTGCAAATTATTTCTCCAGAGACTCATAGCCTACAAGGTCATCTTCTATTTACCAGAATAAATAATTTGTTTCAGTAAGCAAAATTAATTTGAACACAGATCCTCAGCGATTATATCAACAACACGTAAACATGCAGATGCATTTTGTGATTTATTGTCAAATCCTAGCCTAGTTATCCAGTTTAGCAGCATAAGTTAAATTAACAGGGTTGCAGTGGGTTAACCCAGCCACCCTACCTGGCAGTCAGTCTTGAGAAGATCCTTACAGCACAGCTCAGTGCTAATTGCATCCGTTTTGCCAGAAAGACCACATTAACACAACTCGCCTTATCTATATTAAAAATGGTTTCAAATTCAGAAGCAAATGAAAGAAATCTTTTAAAAATCACTAATACTCCTTCTAAAATGCCCAAGAATAAAAGGAGTTCTGGGAAACAGTGAGCGTACACAGCTTCACAATGAAAAAGGAAAAAAAAAAATGAAACCACCCTATTACTTCATGGGCCTTGGGAAGCTGCCTGATGTTTGCTCCATTCACTAGCACAGCTGTTTTGAAACTTGCCTCTGCTCAATAAAATGATGGATTAGCCAAATGTTTTTCTCTTGCTGGACACAGATTAAAAAAAAAAAAATGCATAGTACATATTGATCGATTGTTGCAATTTTATTTCTTAAAATACACTCTCTGGTCCTTTCCTTCCTCCGAGTTTCTTTTCCCCCAATCACGTGCCATTTTGTCAGCCTCAAAACTACTTCAGTCTCTTCTATTATAATTTACTTGAAGAAAGAAGCATTTGTGACAGTTTTTTTTTCATTTAGATATCCATAATTTTGAATATTCCTTGAAGTCCAGAAGAGAATTGCTTTTCTTTATATACCTCTTCGTTACCACCATCCCTATTTTTATCATTATTCGTTACCGTTATTACCCCAAATAGCATCATTTTTCAAGTTTCCACATTTACTAGCTGGTTTATGATTTCTACCATAACCTTTCCTTTACTAATACTGATTCAATATCTAACGTACACATAACAACATGAGGTAAAGCAGCAGCACTAATAGAGGTTTTGTTTTGTTAAAATACAGATTAATCAATACCTGTTAGAGCATCCAGTCCCTCTCAGTCCCTATAGGACTAACAGTTCATTTCCTGGGTTGTATGAGTGACATCGCAAATGCTCCATCCTGAAGTGACTGGAGTTTGATTAGATAAAAGGCCCCTTTCAGCATCATGTTAGAGATATTAGAGCTGGTTTCAAGCGAGGCAGTCTCTGCTAAAAGCACTGAGCTTCCCCACACAAAGAGGCTAGCAGGCATCCTGGAGGTCTTTCTCGAGGGCTAATTAGCTCAGGCACAACACAAACATAAATGCTGCTTCTGACACGTTGGTATCACTTGGCATATGGTGAGTTTCTCCGCAGAGCGCAGACAACAGCAAAGGAGCCCAGTTCAGCCCCAGCCTAAAGGCTCACAGCACCACCACCTTCACCCACAGCCCTCTCAGTCATCCGAGGTCGAATTTGACTCTGATCATTTGGTCTCGGTTACTTTTCAAGTGTCATCTATGATGGACCAATTGACTAGCCTTATTCACTCTTGTTCCAAATGCCTATTTACTTATACACCAACGCTAAAGCAGCCTTTTGTAGCTGGGGAAGATCCTCTAGGAGATGTTAGCGCAATTCCGTTCTTGGCACTCACACATAAAACCCACAATTTTGCCTCCCCGAGCTGACCTTAGCCGAGTTGAACACATTCCCAGACTTGTCTAAGTCGCTGGTGCCTGTTCGGCCAGCCAAACACCTACACAAAACACACTGCAGAGCAGACCTTTAGCAGTAAGAGAAGCTGTTACTTGTATCTGTACAATTCTCTCCATCCCAAGACGGGGGCAAGCTCTGCAGCACAAGCAACAACCTTGGCCATCCCAGTGAAGGATGTACGCTCTGCTGTACGTTTCTCTACAATCATTCCTGAAGTCAACCACAGCTTCCTCAACAAGGTCCCATCACTGGAGCCATGGACAGAGAACCTGCCTGCCTGCCCTGCCATCGTACTGCATTAAAAACTCAAGCCTCATCTGTTATGGGTGATCATCTTCCATATTTTCTGTATGGCAAGGGATAGTACGGGGAACAGCTTTTCTCTGCTGTGTTTCAAGAACAGAGGAGAAGAGAAGAACCTTTCAAATTAATCTACTGAACAAGACAGGGGACACCACAAGATGGTCCTTCATTGAAATTACCCTTTCTGCCTATGTTAGAGAGGACCCTCTCAATAGAAACACTATTGAACACTATCGGAGAGCTGTTCCAATACTCAGAAAAGATTCTCCTTCAAAGGCAATAATTAACAAGTCATCCCTGGATGGTAGTTAAGAAAAGCATCTTTATTTTAAAACTGACAAAAATTAAGACATGGACATGTAAAGAGATTTGCATAAAACAAAAGGATAAAACGAAGTGGCAAGGGTCAAAGAGAAGCTTGGACTTAATTCCTCATCCTGCAGTAAGAGAGGAAACGACGTAGCTTGGACTTTATCAGGAAATTAAAACAAAAACTCCTGCCTAAATGAAATTTGTTAGTTGGCTCCTCCAACAGCTACTACTCTCACCTTCAGGCAGTGTCCTGGCCCTGGCAACCACCTGTAAAGGAAGCATGAATTGAATTGTGCTTCTCTAGCCCCTGAAGCATAAATAAATACAGACACTTGCTACAACCCTGTCTGCAATGTGCAAATGACCCAGCTACTCCAGGCAAGGTGGGATTTCAGAAGATGCCGAGACAGGGAGTCATCTTTGGCCAGACACCACCGGTAGGAGCAACAGGAGCCTTGGGCACCTCAGCTGCCACGTCCTGACGCTTTAGGGACCTCGTGGTGTAGTCGCTAGCGGTGCAGACTGGAGACTGTACTCGCACTCAACATTTTTGTATCATCATCTATCATTTCCATCAACCACAGAGCTGCTTGTGGAGGGGCAGCTACCTACCATGAACGCACACACACAGTTCCCTTGTTCTTCCACCCCGTCAGTTATGAAACTCATTTCCATGCCACTGTGAGACGTGTCCAACACACAGTGCTTAAGCCAAGGCAACCCCCTGCAGACTGCCAAATTTCCTCGCCGTTCACCTCATCGCCACACAATTCCCAACAACAAAACACTCTAGGGCTCTAAAGCACTAAATACCGAAGACTTAACTACCATGTCATTTAAGCCTGCCTTGAGCCATAAAAATAGGAAACAGAGCAGCAGTGTTTCACTGATAACAGTCCTCTCCATGGCACTGTATGCAGCCTGGGCTGACCCCAGTGGGGCAGAGGAGAGGAGTAGGAGTGGGGTGCAGGCTGAACCACATTCATTTGTAACTCATCCATGAAGCATGTAACCCCAAAGGATCATCTTCCTTCTCTGTGTCTACATTATACTTAAATAGGTCACGAGCGCATTAGTGCTCAAATACCTTTATTTCAGACTTCTTCCCACTCTCACTCTCCTCTGCATACAGCCATTACACAGATTCACTGCCCCAATTCAGGATACAAAGCACCACAGCAGGATACCTCCCGCACATAGCAGCCTTTTAAGAAGTTCTAGCCCTTGATATTTGGCTAAATAATAGGTTGAAAACATTCAGTTGACTCGTAATTCGGAAGGCCCTGGCTCCAGCAACTTCCGTGTCACAATTTTTCATGCTCTCACATTAATTCTCTCCATCATAGAAAGAGCATACAGGTGCCCTTTAGAAAACCCTCCCACTACCTGTCCCTGGTGTTAACAGGAAGAAACATCCATACATCTTCCACCTCCCCACATGGAGCCTCTTCCTGTGTTTACAGACAGCAGGTAAGACTAGAAGGATTTTGGCATGTCGCATAGAGTGTTGTTTCTATGCAGAAGCAGCTGAAATAAATTTTGCTCTTGCAGTGCTTTCATTCTTATCTTCTTTAACTTCATCACTTAGACACAACAGATTAAACATTTTGCAGCATTCCTTGGTGACAGAGTTGCTCTCTTTGTAAGTATGTCAGACGTCCCCATAACGCAAAATTTTAAAGACTAGGAAACAAAACAAAAACCTTAGGGACAGAGGAAGACCACAATTTGATCCATAATGCAAGCATTTTATAAGAAACTTTAATACAACCGTTCTTATTTGCTTTTAGTTATCAACAATTAAACAAAGATTCAATTAGTAAAGTACAATGCACTTGGCTCCACTCAATATTAAAATAAAATAAATAAGCATGGTAAAATAATACTCCTCAATACCCGCTTTCATAAACCACAGTCCCAATAACAATGAGCTTGGATAGCCTCAAGAGCTAAGGGATGCCAGCCTAATAAATCTGCAGAATTAAGTCTTTATCCTCCTCATGGCATATACAGATTGAAACAAAACAAAACAAACAAACAAGTCGAACAGATAGGTTATGAAAACCTCCAAATCAGTGGTATCCCAAAGAAACCACTGTTACAGGAGCAAGACAAAACCCTTTTCTTCATTAGTCCCAGAGGGGATTACTCAAGATCTACACCTCTACATCGCTTCAGAAGCCCCACTGCAGTCCTCAGGTGCACTCAAGATTTCCTTTTTCTCCCTTTGCTTCCCCACAGAACCCTTTTTCCATTTCTGTCAACTATAATACACAAAATACCCACTGGAACTAACATGACCGTGACAGTCACTTCATCTTTAATCACCTAAGGCATGCTGCAAGCCTTCAACTTTTTATATTTTGATATCTCAAGACCATCAAGCTTTCAAGAGAGTAATGGTTCTTAAGTGCTGGAACCAGCCACTTGGTTGTTAAAAATCCTTAAAAGCCACCACTATACTCCCACCCCCAAACTTGATTTTTTTTTTCTTATACTGTTTTACATTTTATAAAATGATCTTTTACTACTATTTTATTCCTGGTGTATCACATTTCCCCTCAGCTAAAGAAATATTTTCTTCCAGAGCCTTAAAAGGCTTTCCAGTATTAGGAAGAAGAGAACAAACTACTCCCCTTGTCCCTGCAGAGGAAGACAGTGCTGAAAAGGATCTCCCTTTCACTGCCTACTGCCATTCCCATAGCTTCCATACTTTATTATTTAAGTGATGGGAGCTGAGGATGGCTGAGGTGTCCTCTGTTGGTTTACCCAGTGCCAACCACTTACTCACCAGCGTAGTCGATTAGTAGCTAGCATCTCCCTGGGAAAACACACCAATGCTCCTGTCAGGCACAGCAGAATTACAGCCAGGGCAGCCAAATACCAGAGGTGTGAATAACATTCTCACTCCCCCATCATGCAGGTGCATAATGCTGGATGAATTGCTTTCTTTCGAAATTCTGCAACAGATGATAAATCCCAGTTGACTGTCTGTCCCCCTGCTCCCACTCCATCTAAGCACAGCGAGAGCTGCAGGCAGGACAGCCGGAGGCTAGCCGGCTTCGGGCAGTGACACAGCCAATTGCATCTGGTTTCCCCTTAGAGAGAAATTCAGGAATTGCCACATTCCAGGAAATCAATTTTGCCTCTAACATCCGGCAAAAAAAATACTTGCAGTTTCATCCCACTCCCAACACGCATCTTGCTTGTCTACCAGCTGGGCAAAAAACACTAAGTAACTATGGAAAAAGACTTATTCTTCTTTGTACTGATTTTTACAAGTCATATGATGTCAATTATCTAATTCATTATTACAAATTAATACAGTTCTGTCCAATATAAAAGCTATTTTAATACTTGTGGTTTTGTGAGGATTCTTATTTAAATGTTTCACAGTAATGTTGCCTTTGTTTTACTTGTAACTTTACAGTTTCATATATAGTTTATTACCTTGACAAAAGGCGTGTTATAACAAAATATCCCTATTTAGCTGACAAGAACATCAATTTCTAACAGCCAAATGGAAACTAAACTTCCAAAAAAATGGCAGAAAGCACATAAAAATAAACAGAAAGTACAATCCACTGGATGCAAAAGCAAGTAATTCTGCTCTGCAAACTCTGAAGTCAAGTACAACTGTTATGAAGAGTCATCCCCCAGCAACGTAGAAGACTCCAACAGTTCATAAACCACATTCGCCCTTGAGAAATCAGAAAAATAATTCAGCCTGTTTCCCCCAAAAACCTTCATGATTCAGATGAAAAGGTCTTCCAAGTCAATCTGTTTCTCAGAACAACTTGACGGATGAATTTTCATTTTGTAAGCCCTGAGCCACATGCTTGCTGCCGCTTAATCATTGTTTATTTAAAAATTGGGGCACAAGAGACTCAGAGAAAAGAGCTTTTAAAAGGTTACTTCACTACTGCAAACTTGAACAACCGACCCGGCTTGTCAGCACAAGCTACGGAAGCATAAAGCTAACTAGATCTTCTGGGTTTTATCACTTTATCTAGAACCACGATTTACAAGCTCTTTAATTTGCAGATTCTTTTAGCTTTTGTTATGGAAGTACAGTCAGTCAAAAACGAACATATCTAAGAACAACCTTAGCTCTTTATAGAGGGCAGGTTTGCAGGCAACACTCTGCCCTGTTCCCCCAATAGCCAAGACTTTTGCCCCATCCTTTCTGAACTGCTTAAGCTCTTCTGCGGACCAAGCAAAGCCACTCTCCACTCCTGCTGGGGTACGTGAGGCAGAAGGGGCTCATGGAGGAGCAGCACCAGCCAGGCTGAGCAACCAGAGCACCCCTGGGAGCTGACAGCACAATTCCCCCACCTCAGCTGTCAGATCAGCTTCATCCAACCAAGGCTGCACTTTCAACGGGCCACTCTTGCACACACCCTAAAAAGAATCCTGTAGAATCATCGAATCACCAGGTTGGAAAAGACCCACCGGATCATCAAGTCCAACCATTCCCATCAAACACTAAACCATGTCCCTTAACACCTTGTCCACCCGTGCCTTAAACACCTCCAGGGAAGGTGACTCAACCCCCTCCCTGGGCAGCCTCTGCCAGTGCCCAATGACCCTTTCCGTGAAAAATTTTTTCCTAATGTTCAGCCTGAACCTCCCCTGGCGGAGCTTGAGGCCATTCCCTCTCGTCCTGTCCCCTGTCACTTGGGAGAAGAGTCCAGCACACTCCTCTCCACAACTTCTGGACCCCTCATCACAAGAAGGATGTTGAGGCTCTGGAGCAAGTCCAGAGAAGAGCAACAAAGCTGGTGAAGGGGCTGGAGAATAATTCTTACAAGGAGTGGCTGAAGGAGCTGGGGGTGTTTAGCCTGGAGAAGAGGAGGCTGAGGGGAGACCTCATTGCTCTCTGCAACTACCTGAAAGGAGGTTGTGGAGAGGAGGGAGCTGGCCTCTTCTCCCAAGTGACAGGGGACAGGACGAGAGGGAATGGCCTCAAGCTCCGCCAGAGGAGGTTCAGACTGGATATTAGGAAAAAATTTTTCACAGAAAGGGTCACTGGGCACTGGAACAGGCTGCCCAGGGAGGTGGTTGAGTCACCATCCCTGGAGATATTTGAAAGACGGGTGGATGAGGTGTTCGGGGACATGGTTTAGTGGCAGACAGGAATGGTTGGACTCTGATCCAAGAGATCTTTTCCAGCCTGGAGATTCTATGATTTAAAGAAGTATTGCCATTTTTTCCATTTTCTAAGCTGTGGTCTACTTGATTCTTGGTGTTGGTGAATGGGTTGGGTTTTTTTTACTGAAAAAACAAAGGAGAATGTTGGTAACCAGTTTTGACAATGATGTATAAGTGCTTATCCTTCAAATAACTATTACAAGTGTCCAGATTCTGGGGTAGACTCCATCCATTTGCTACTGCTGCCTTTCCTGATCACCTATTAAGTTCATGTGGGGTTTTAATATTTAATTTAGATAGTGCAAGATCTCACAAGTGAAGTTTTAGTTTGATTAAAAGACAGTCCTTCTAAGTTTCATTTGTAAGAGTAAGCATTACAAGTGCAATTTTAATTTTATGGCAGTTTTAAAGTATGGTACTAACACACACACACCAGTTTAGATAAATTTGCTTCTAATGTGACTGTCAGCCTTGGCCTAATTAAGTTCACCGTGACATTGATTAACTGTTGCTGGAGTTATACATAATCTGTCAACTACTTAAACTCACCTGCATTCAGCCATCGTTGCTGGTCCTTTCCCCCAAGTCATAAAGGAAAATATTGGCAATTTAACTGCCAAAACAGCTGATCAATGTATGTAATTCACAACTTTTCAACCTACTCACTGCCTATTATCTCTTCTCAGGATCTTTTTTCACTTAAGAGTTCTAAATATGTTTTCCATTCCTTTTGTTGAGCTTTGATACTTATATCAGCACAGAAGTTTCATACAAGTAATATTAGATCTTAACCAAAAAAAAAAAAAAAAAAATCACTGCAAAGTTTTTGAATTGCACTGTTAAATTCCCAAACACACCCCAAATTAATGATCACAGTCTTGTTAGCAGAAAATTGCACCCAAAAGAACATCAGACACATGGAAGAGTTGAACTCTGCCCACACACAAACACTCATATTATTGGACTATTTACTTCATTATTCAGTTGAGAGCATTAATGATGTCAATAAAGCACAGTCATCAAAACCCCAAACCGCCCACCAAAATTGCAGCTGGAGCACCTCCCTTCCACCCTTGTTTTATCTTCAGTTTCTTCTATGTCAGGGTTCTGTGATCACTTAATTTGTCTATGCTATATTTTTTATTTTCTTGCAGAGTGGATACAGATGTCCCGTCTTTCCCTTTCCTAAATCCCAGCATTTTTTGCACAGCAAGTGCACCAAGAGAAGACCCACGTTAACGTGTTTGTCATGAAATTTTGACATTTCAAATTCAGTTGCACTGCAAGGCTCCCCCTAATTCTGAAAGGGCCAGTACTTCCTCCTTGGTCATAAATTAGAGAAGAAATAGAGAAGAGAAGAGAAGAGATAGAGAAGAGAAGAGATAGAGAAGAGAAGAGATAGAGAAGAGAAGAGATAGAGAAGAGAAGAGATAGAGAAGAGAAGAGATAGAGAAGAGAAGAGATAGAGAAGAGAAGAGATAGAGAAGAGAAGAGATAGAGAAGAGAAGAGAAGAGATAGAGAAGAGAAGAGATAGAGAAGAGAAGAGATAGAGAAGAGAAGAGAAGAGATAGAGAAGAGAAGAGAAGAGAAGAGAAGAGAAGAGAAGAGAAGAGAAGAGAAGAGAAGAGAAGAGAAGAGAAGAGAAGAGAAGAGAAGAGAAGAGAAGAGAAGAGAAGAGAAGAGAAGAGAAGAGAAGAGAAGAGAAGAGAAGAGAAGAGAAGAGAAGAGAAGAGAAGAGAAGAGAAGAGAAGAGAAGAGAAGAGAAGAGAAGGGAGACAGAAACATTGGGATGCCCTATTGACATCTACTCCAGGCTGAATAAAGAAGCTCCGAGAGACATTACTTTGCTCAAGCTAAAAATGCAAGGTCACTCACTACTCAATGCATCTGAAAGAAAAAATAAAAACCGGCTTTTCACCTCAAATGAACTTCACATTATCATGATCACAATATAAATTTTTTATGAGGCCACTCCCACCCTAGAAGCTATTACCATACACAGACACGTGATGAAGGCCTTAATTTAAAAACACAGATGACAGAAGCAAGTATGTATAACCATTTCAAGAAAATATGCCAAATGCCAGGGGTTTTAATTAATATATCCTCATGCCCACACTTTGTACAACAAAGACGACAGTGCTTCATCCAACAGTATCAGCACAGAGCCCATAACTTCAGCTCCTCAGTCTGATGCCTTAGAGCAGTTTCAGAAGCTGAGTTTCTGTTGTGGTTGCAACAAAAAATGCAGCAGTGGTAGAGGCAGCAGTTTCATTTTTCCTGGAGCCACATGAAAATCTGTAAGAGCTTTTAAAGTGCATCGTTGACCCACTTGTGGCACAAATCAATTAATTCTATGAAGTTTCTGAATCCCAGTAAATTAGCTAGGGAAACGCAACCATTTCCTCCTCCTCAAGGGTCACAATTCATGACCTGACCCTGGTTGTAACGATCTTGTCACTATAAACACATGCTGAATAAATTACAGCTGTCTGGCAACTCTGGTACTCAATAATGCTCCCTCCAAAGTGGTCAAAGCCTGTAGACCACAGGTTTCCAGGAGCTCTGCACAGGGCCAGTGCAACAGCCTGGCAGGACGACCGCTAACGAACAGGCTTAGCAACCTTGAAAAAGCAAGGTCAAACAAAAATGTGATGTAAGACACAACCAGGCAGGGCCAAGCCTCAGCTCTCATAATTTGGGTATCATTCCTGCTGAGGGAAACACGAAATAAATACTTCCCTGCAATCAAACTGGACGTTTTTATGCAAAGCAAAAAAACTACAGAAGTGACAAATGTCAAGGTAATCGCATTTCAAGGACTAACACAATTTTTTTCTTTTCACTCAATTTCCAGCCTTTGTCACCTTTTTGCTTCCGGAAAGCAGCATTATCAGTTCATAGACTACAACATCGCACATAAACCTCATCAGTAAGGACAGTGATTTTTGTTTCATAGAATCACCAGGTTGGAAGAGACCCATCGGATCATCAAATCAGCTCCCAGTTTGGGAAAATTTACCTGGCAGCATGCTTCGTTTGCACGCCCTAACATACATAAACCGTGTCATTTTGGTCAAGTTGGCTGTAATCCTGGCACTGCTGCTATCTACAGATACCCAAGTGGTTTTCAAAGAGCCCTTTCAGCTTCCATTTAGTTATCACATCAGCCAAGATAAGTAGATTCATATTTCAGGCAGTTTTCTAAAAGCATTATCAGTTCATAGACTACAACATCCCACATAAACCTCATCAGTAAGGACAGTGATTTTTGTTTCATAGAATCACCAGGTTGGAAGAGACCCATCGGATCATCAAGTCCAACCATCCCTATCAATCACTAAACCATGTCCCTCAGCACCTCGTCCACTCATCCCTTAAACACCTCCGAATTTTATGCTGTCCAAATTCACTATTGTTAGCAACATGCAGATACTGAATAATCACAGAATTGCAGAATCATTAAAGTTGTAAAAGACCAAGTGCAACTATCAGCCCAACACCACCATGTCTATTAAACCATGTCCCAAAGTGCTATGTCTACACGCTTTCTTAACACCTCTAGGGATGGCGACTCCAGCACTTTCCTGTCCTCTTTAAAGCCACGGTTTCACCTGGACCTTTCACCTGGACCACCACAGGCCTGGAAATCCAGGAGAAATGCACCATACCTTCAACGTCGCACCCAGTTTTGTTTTTTTTCCCCAAGTGGAAATGGATAACATGACCAGAGAAACCCAAATGTGTTGGGTTGCAGAGACCAAGGATAGGGGTTCGCTAAAGGGTTAATCTGACAAGTCAAGCTGTGAATACCTGACACTCACTAGGGATGCCTCTCTCCTAAAGGCAAGTTTACTCAGGGCTAAATTTGTCACCTTTCATATGCCTACATTCCAACCCCAGTGAACTCAATTCTTCTGTTATAAAATGCACAGCCTGCCCTTTAGTCTGCAGCTGCTTCAGTGCTGTTTGCACCAGGTTTCTGCCTGGAGGTTTGCCTCCCTGCTCCTGTGCCCAGAAGCTTGAGAAGCTCATAATTGGCAGATCTGGGACACCAAATAATTCTCACAGAAAAATCAAGAAGCTTCTGAAACCCACAAACAAGAAATAACAATAAAAAAAAATCTCAGCTAGGGATATATGTGCAAGTGTGTTTAATGAATGAAAAACTGACAACAAAAACCTGTATGAATATGTTTCTATCCAGGTAACTTTTACAGTGGAACACATTTTGATCCTCTGAGCCCACTCTGTTGATGTTATAAACATACTCCTTTCCAGCAGCAAATGCATAGATGGTTGCAGAACCAAAGTTCCTTTAGACAGTGCTGTTCTACTCCAGATTATTAGTTAAAAATACCATCCTGTGCAATGCATATACTCCTGTGATTCATGTATGTCTAACTTAATGCTCCATTACAAAAACAGTACTAATTCAAGCATTATTTTTTGTTTCATTGTATATAAATAAATGCAGAGAGGCTACAAACACAAGGTAACCAACAACTTAAAAGAAATAAAACCATACTGTTTCCTTTTGTGTTTAAATTGCTGATTCCTAGAGAACAGAGGATTCCTTTGGAACTCTGGAAGCCGGCGTGGCAGGTCACCAGGGCACGGAACAGCACAGTAACAAGCCCACACACAAGGGTTCATATATTTAACCAATATACTAGAACGATCAGTGCCATTTGGGCTGATTAATCTTAAGTAAATATAAAAAGTAACCACTTCCTACAATGGAGGAGACATGAAAACGCTGCATGAATTTACACTCAACATTTCAGAAGCACCAAGGCAAATTCCAGCTCTCTTCACGCTGTGCTAAGCAACACAACATACATTCTTGAATGGCTGGCAGCCTATTACCCTCATTCCTCAAGGACCTGTTCAGAGAACCTGTAGCCTGAGCTCTGAATTTCAGTTCAAGGTTAACTTGTACTTCGAAGCGAATACTTGTCCTGTCACCCTTGGGGAAAAGGAAGCAACGCAGACGTGTTGCATAACCACTCACTGGCACAAAGACCCTGAACAGTAATTGGAAGACTAATACTACTGCTTCAAATAGGTGCAAAAATACTCAGTGAAAAAGCCCGTTAACAGGATAGATGAAGAGACAGTCATTCAACTCCTCTCACCATCAGGGCTTCTACATGGTTCAGAATAATTTAGTGTGGAATCCAAAGAAAATGTCCTCCCACGTGTATTGATGCTAATTCACAGAATTAAAAAGCAGACTCAAGAAGACTGGGGAAATGGAATGAACTCACAGTAAAATCAGCTCCCAGTTTGGGAAAATTTACCTGGCAGCATGCTTCGTTTGCATGCCCTAACATACAGAAACCGTGTCATTTTGGTCAAGTTGGCTGTAATTCTGGCACTGCTGCTATCTACAGATACCCAAGTGGTTTTCAAAGAGCCCTTTCAGCTTCCATTTAGTTATCACATCAGCCAAGATAAGTAGATTCATATTTCAGGCAGTTTTCTAAAAGTGTCGTGCTGTTTTTCAAAGAAAAGCAACCATAATCAGAAAAACTTGAGCTTGACTATGCTCACAGAAACTTTGTTTTCCTTGCAAATTAAAAATCAGGTCACCTACACGGCAGCCTCCACAGCACCATGGAAGACAACAGTGTTTTTTCCTTCCTTTACTCTGAGTAGACACAATCTAATACAAAAAGAAGTACAGATTACCTACTGAGCTTGTGAAATAGAAAGGGAAAAACATGAAAACATGAGACCCAATAGTCCTCTTACTTCTCAAGTAATCAGCAATTAAGTAGGAGAAAACCAAATAAAGACATTTTTCTGTTGGGTCATTCCCCCCCACCCTCCAGATAAACATGCATAAATATATACAGTGGAGGGAGAAAATACACAGAAAAGGCACATGAGAATTTTTCCACAGGACTCATTTAGTAACAAAGGAGCAGAAAACATCAAGATTTTCTTTACAATACTCTTCATCATACTGCAGGTAGCAATCAATTTGTCACATACACATGGAAACCCCTTACAGATTACTGAAATAAAATTGTAGCAAACGTCCTTTCAGTGGAAGATAACAGGCTTGGCTGCATAAGGTGTTAAACACTATGTAATAGAGCATATTAGGTTAGTCACAGTGTTCAACACTGCTGTAGCTATATTTATGTTGGCTTTCCAGTGACAGCAACATGACAACATACAGTCTCTGCCCCAGAACTGTACACAGTAATAAGGTTTCATTTCTCCAAAAGAATCTTATAGAATCATAGAATAACCAGGTTGGAAGAGACCCACCAGATCATCGAGTCCAACCATTCCTATCAAACACTAAACCATGCCCCTTAGCACCTCGTCCACCCCTCCAGGGAAGGTGACTCAACCACCTCCCTGGGCAGCCTCTGCCAGTGCCCAATGACCCTTTCTGTGAAAAATTTTTTCCTAATGTAAATCTTTCAAGGACACAAAACATGCCAAAAAAGCCAACTCCCTTCTCTTTGGGAAAATACTCTAACAACTTACAACTTAAAACCAGGCATTTTAATACACAACATTCTCCAGGATGATTTTCTTTTTTAATGCATTCACAGAACACTGCTTATTACTTTAATAAAAACAGAAAAGGCAGCCAGAGTGTCACTGTTCAGAGCCTGCACATTTGGGTCACACTCCAGCCCTTGCCAGTCCACCCCTCTGAACTCCAAACTGGGTCTTTGCCTGCTCCAGCCCCAGTCTGTGGTGCCCATAGCTGCCTAGCCTCCTTCCCGGGACCCTGTGATGAAGTCTTCTCCTTCCTGGAAGGCTGTGGCCATGCCCATTGCCAAGTAAATTGGGTAAGAAGTCTTCTCCAACCAATACTGAATCTTACCAGTAGAAAAAAGCATTAGAGGAATATAGCTTTGAAACAACAAATACATTCCGTAAACCCGGCTTACCTAAGTAATTATCAAACTCCTCTGCTGGAGGACCCAGGAGAAAGCCTACCTCCTTCATGCTCTCACAACAGCTTTTCCCACACAAGGGCCTGAACTCTGTCTGGAAAGATTTTTTCTAACTGTTCACAACCCCTTGGCTCACTGATCCATGCAACTGCCAGACAAAACATGTTTTGTAACCTGGCTGGAGTTCAGACAAGACATTATAACAGCTAAAAGCTCAGGAATTGTTTATTAACCACCCTTGAGATACCTCCAGAAAGTATCTTAGTTCAGGCTATGGTTTTGCTACCTGCTTTCCCAACAGGCTCGTGTTATTACAGCACATTCTCAGGGTAACACCTCAACAGGTGAGTGAATGGCACAATACAAGGTAAGCAAACAATTACAACTACCTGAAAGGAGGTTGTGGAGAGGAGGGTGCTGGGCTCTTCTCCCAAGTGACAGGGGACAGGACAAGAGCCTCAAGCTCCACCAGGGGAGGTTCAGGCTGGACATTAGGAAAAAATTTTTCACGGAAAGGGTCATTGGTCACTGGAACAGGCTGCCCAGGGAGGTGGTTGAGTCACCTTCCCTGAAGGTGTTTAAGGGACGGGTGGATGAGGTGCTGAGGGACATGGTTTAGTATTTGATGGGAATGGTTGGACTCAATGATCCAGTGGGTCTTTTCCAACCTGGTGATTCTATGATTCAAACGTCCCTGCCGAATGAATAGGGCATCTTCCTACTTAACTACAGAGCAGCTGTACATCTACACACGCATTAAAAGACCCAAGTCTAGGGTTTGCAATCATCATAGAGCAGCCTTGTGTAAACACACCAGAAATACACAAATATCCACTGCTGCCCTGAACAAACTGTAGATACATAATATGAATGGTAATAAACCTGATGAAGAGCAGAGATGGGAAACTGCAAGGTTTTCACGGCTAGCTAATGAGATAAACCATACCCCAAGGCAACAGACTATCAAATACAGTGAAACTGCATTACCAGCTTATTTTAACAAGCTAGATTTTTTTTCCTAAGAGACATAAATAACAATATACTAGCTGTGTTATCTAGGATGCTAAGTGTACAAGAAATGAACAAGCCAGATAATTTACTACTATTCACCCACACAAAGTAAATGAAATAGTTAAGGAAGAACTTCAGGTATTAATCCTAGTCTGCTCTCTAGGCAGCTGTCAGACTGCAATGATGAGCAATTTATCTTCCATCTACAACGCTGTCAGCAGACAAGCAGAGTCACTGGGGAAGTCAGCTGCAGTACACACCCTTCACAATATGAAATCCATGCCTCTGAGGAGGAAGTCACCAGGGAACTCAGTCATTTGCCCAGCTGCCCCATAACCTTGAAATACTTGGACTACAGAGGCCAGGTAACGTCTACCTTTCTGGTTGCTTCATGGGTAAAAATGGTGATGGTTGCCTGAGTAAAAAAAGATCTGCCTCCTGAGAGAGAAGTTACAAAGAAATGCCAGCTATCAGCTGTGCTCTTACACCCCTAACTTGGAATCAGCTGTGTGAATCCACACATATTTGCATCTAGATGCTACCAGAACCAGAGAAACCCCAGGCGCAGCAGCTGAGAAGCACAAATGCCCTACTCACCTCTCCTGGATGATGGCACAGAGAGACAGTCGGACATGTGCAGCCAGAATACCTAACCCTAAGCTTTAAAAATCCATCCAACACAGGAAGAAACAACTTCAGACCTGCAGACAGGCAAGGTAGCTTGAATCATTGACTGCCACTGCCAACTACACACATGCAGAAGTGTTTCACCTGAAGGAGCTTCCATCCCACATCTACGGCTCTAGAGTAAGTGCTGCTACCCCCTTCTTTACTGTCAGGAAAATAGGTCTTTCATTTTTTAAGAACACCTGTAACTTCAGGAGGCTGAGCTGTTCTCTAGCTAGCTCGCAGTGAAAGCAAGGCATTTTTGTTTTACGTTAAATGCAATGAGAAGTCAGAAATCACATGGACACTAACTGATGCTGAGCCAGTCTAATGGAGAGGCTGGATACCCCACTGACCCCACAAGACCATATGACAGAGCGTAGTCAACCCAGCTTGAGGAGTCGAGTGGAAGCAATAGCAGCCTTCATGTTTTGCAAATCCTGGTACGTGCGCAACAGGAGAGCATGCTGAGTCAAGCAAGATCTGATCAGTTCATTGCACAATCCTGTGCCTCATCTCCAATTAAATCATATTCATCAGCAGTCTTTATCTGTCCCTAACAAGCATCACACTGGAAGCTCACCATTCTTTGTCACCAATGACTCCAGGGGAGGTCAGTCAAAGACACCGGCAGAACAAACTTTATGAACCACTTGGTCATTTATTACAGGTAATCCACAACAGCTCCAGCACCAAAACAAAGTCCATCTCCACAAATAACAAACAGTGCATGAACTCCAGGTGGTACCATAGGATTACTTTATGCCATCTGCCTTTACACCACTACTAATATGCTTTTCAGCCATGACTGCTACCCAAAACAAAAGAAATTGTCTTGTACCATTAGGAACAACAAAACACTTCTAATCAGTGGCCGTGAGTCATGGGTATTCGACGTTTTGTCTAAAACCAAGCATCTGCTGAAACTGAAAACTTCAGGAACAGGCTTGTTTCAAAGTTGTTTGCCTTGGGTCATGTAAATGTTAACTTCAAATTTTCATCAGCAACATTTACATTTGTTAAGCAAGGATATTAAATAAAGCGTCTCTACAAACTACAAAATTTATCACTGGAATGTTTCAGCCTTCTGCTACTGTGCATTACAGAATGCAAAGTGTACCTCAAAACCTTAAAGGCTTCTAGGAAATTTCACTCCTCAGTAGGGCAGCAATGAAATCTCCCCCTCCACAAAGACAGCACCAGTATTTCAGGCAGCAACATGTCTCCATCTGCATGTGCTTCTGCTGGTTTTATATTAAATCCACATTTCAATTTTTTCATGCTTCCATTTTTGCTGAACTGTTACGATTCCACCAGCACTTCTACAGAAAAGTATCTAAAACAGCAATGGAGATGTGAAATACCAAACAGGATTAGGGGTGCCACTAAAAAAAACAAAACCACAAAACAGCAAACAAACAAATCCACAAAACATATCAAACAAACAAACAAAAAAGCACAGCAATTTACTGCAGGACGTTTTTTGCCTTTGTTTAGAATCTTTATCCAATATTAAAAGTACTGTTGTTCTTTATTATCACCTTCCCAGATGACTCCTACAGCCATTTCCCTCTCCACAAGTCTAACTTGTCATAATTATGGAATCCCTAAATAACAGGCACTGACTACAAAGAACTCCCCTGTGACTTTACACATTTTTTTGCCCCTAAACCTGCACAGGGCTCTTCCCCACTCTGGGAAACCCATTTTAACAATGGAAATGTCACACTGATGCAGCAGAAGATCTTGACGAGTTCTGAGTTCATAGATACCATCATCTCTTTTTGCTCTCCCCCAAAGAGACAGCTTCAGTTACTAATGCAGCATACAGGTGGAGGAACTGAATCCTCGTCTCTATAACCCCAAGCAGCAAGCAACGTGAAACAGAAGAAAGCCAAGAGAAAACAGTAAAGACTGCAGAGAAATAACTGCCTTGTATACTGTAAGAGGGAAGGTAGGTAGGAATGGTTGGACTCGATGATCCTGTGAGCCTTTTCCAACCTTGTAATTCTGTATCCTGTAAGGAAGGCAGGAAAAGGGGAAAAGCACAAATTAGCATAAGAAACATTGAAAAATAGCTGCCTACCAAACCAACTAAATGCAAACAATTAATTGAAGTTTGCTCTGTAACTCTGGGAGCATGGTTGTGGATTTTAAGCCAAAATCATCTTTCATACTGGGATGTGTGACTGGCTGTTTTATGGCTCTCAGACTCCACTCATAAAGTGGTATGAGCTGTGTGTGGCCAAACACCAGTAGTTCCCATTTCTAGACTCGCATGCTGCCACTTTCCAATCCTTATCTTCAATGAGAGAGACCCACTGGCCGTCCTCCAGCAATCTCCTAGCCACCAGGAAACAAGCTTCCAGAAGAATTTTTTTTTTTTTAAATCGTGGACGTATTTCATTTAAGAAGAAAAACTTTTAGTTCCAGCAATGTTGAAAAAAAAAAAAAATTGCACATGAGGAAAAATAACATCAGCAGGAATGAAGCAGAACAAAACCAGCTTGCAATGCACTGCAAAACAACTCCCTGCCTCATGCTAAACAAGCAGGGCAGACACAACCCACTCTCTGAAAACAACCAATTATTTTTGTGAATGATCCACGTGCAATAGCTTAACCAGATTCAGTAACTGTTTAGCCAGGCATCTAGTCAGCTTTCTGCAATTCCTTTCACAGGGACAACTATTTGTCAACACCCACACGTGCACACACACAATTAGTTGTGAACACAGCCTCTCCAGAGTAGGGCGCAGGGTCTCCTCATTTGTACCCTCCACTCTTGACGCTCCCTACTTGGCTCCCAACACCGACTTCAACGTAACCTCTTTTGCTTACCAAAATGCCAGTTCAAGTGCATATCATACCAGGGTATGTGAGCTTCTGAAAGCACAGGGGAGAAGAGGGAGACTAGCATACAAAAATTTCCTTTTACAGCCTGTTCTGTCTCAGAGCACTCAGACAACACAGCAGCAACTCACTCTAAGTTTACTCCAAATACAGCTCTCTAACGCATACTCCTGTTTGTCATTTTGATTTGGATTAAAAACATACTTTCAAATGTCTTCTGAATACTGTAGCTTGAATTATAAGGATCAACGTAATACCCTGTAAGATGTCCTTTGCTTTGTGTATGAAATAACACATGATAAAAATCTTCATGTTTTCATAACCAGGTAAAACCAAACACTGAGCTCATATTGCAGAACAAATATGAGGTCAGCTATCACACAAAGCACCAGTGTTCATCATTGGTACTCTAATCTCATATTCCTTTTCTGTGAGTTTGTCATAGAAAAAGTGGGGGAAGAAAAGAAAATCACTGCAGATCTTCTCGCTCAAAGCAAGGAAACCTCTGATGACTGCGTGTGCCCTGGTGCAGCTCTTGCTTTCTAGAAGATAAGGTGGTGAATAAAGCCTTTCCAGATGCTTTCATGTGAAACATGGCTTATTCCATCAAACACCACTGCTCCCAGCAGGAAAGGCTGCCCATGCAGCTCTGCACTCCTTTCTGTGCTGTGCATGCAGGGCCTGAGAAGAAGCTCCTAACACTGTCTATAAGTTCAGGCAAGCTGAACACCTCTCATATACTCCTACAATTTGGCAGATTTACCTGGAAGCTGCTGCCTTCTGTCAGCAGCACCAAGGAGATTCTTAAAGACCTGACACCTGGCTCCACAAGGTGTCTGGTATCCACAGTTTGGATAATGTGGTGGCATCTGCTCTGGAGCATTTCAGACTGGACACACAAGAATGCAGGCTTTTGCCTCCGCAGAAAAATTCCAGCAGCACAAACAAACTGCGAACAGACATGGTATTTTATTCTGCAATACTTGCACAGAAATGTTTTTAATGAAAAGTATCCCTCAGCCTAAAAACAAATGTGGAAACATCAACATCTGAGAGAACGTACAACTATAAAAATATATAGTTGTACAATACGAACAACTATAAAAAGATCAATTCTGCAACTAGGCTATTGGTCTTAGAGAAAGAAAATACAAATCATATTTTGCTTTTATACTCATATAGTAAAAGCACTTGGATAACTATAGTTCAGATAAGCAAGTTTCCCCAATAAATCTAAGGCAGAAAATATGTGACAACCAAGGCAGAGAACATCATGGCCTCTACTCTATACCCTCTTTTGCATTGCTCCATTTCCATTTTTATATCACCTCTGCATTTTGCATAGCTAGAAAAAAAACTCCACAAATCTGCTGTCCCTCATGCTTGACAATATCTTATGTAAATAAAACTTATTGTATCAAGCTCTTTAGCATACTAGGCCACAACTTAAAGCACTCCCAGAATCATATTTTAATAATGTGCATTTTAAGCTTGTCTACATTAGAACACAGCACCGATAGCTACCTCTACAACATATACTTCAAATGACAAAGCAATAAGAATTTTCTTTATGTGTGACAGGGTGCAGAGATCTGCCACCTGTGATATTCAATGGGTTGAAGGGCAAGGGGTTTTCTGGTGCCCAGCCACCATCCTTTCAACTTGACGTGCTTGGTCACATATCCACCTCTTCAGGTGCCTTCAGTCTGAAAAGCCAGAAAGACTCCAGATACACATCCTCACTTTTTCTAACCACTCTAAATTTAGCATCTCAGTAAAGTTGCTATTCCCTTCTTCCCCAAGATAAAGGCAGCACTGCAAAGGCACAAAAAATCAACCAATCTGGCCCATGAAACATGAGCTACATTCACAAGACAAAAATAGAAAGCTTTCATCTTTCATTAACAGACACTCTACCGCACAGCACAGGAAGCTAAAGCTTGAGGCAACAGTAGGTTTCAAATACTCCTCAAAACACGAGCAAGGCTTTCCTTTTCTGCTCTGCAAAAGGCTAAAAGAAGTTGGCTTGGCAATGACAAAACCCATTAAAGTCAAGCAAGCCTCTCCAACAGCAATCCAAACAGAAAGGTCTCAGGGCAGGCAGTTGTTTAAGCAATAGCATCAACCCTACTGCTTAAAGTCCCCTGTTCAGAATGACAGCCCTTGCCTCCTTACGCCTGCTGATTCTAAAACTCTAGATTTTAAATCTTTAATTCTAAAATTGTAAAGTTTTTAAAGTTCAGTCCTTGCTCCCAGAGGAATTCAGGAGGAAAAAGAAAAACACCATTGCTAGAGAGTTGATGCTTCATCAGCTTCAAAAATCGTACTTCCTCTAAGCCCTCCAGCCTCCCTCTGTAACCAGTAGCCTGAATTTAATGGGGTTTATATCTGCTCTCTAGGGTTTGCAGAAGGCAGATGGAGTGGAAGGAAGGACTGGAGGAAATGATAAATGCACTCTACTGCCTCTCTGTCAGAGTGCGTCAAGTTGTTCCAGAAGTCCCCTCAAGCCTCCATCTTCATAGTCTCAACAACAGATTATGTGGCCATGTGCTGAGCTTCGATTTTTCAAAATGTTTTTATTTTAAGAGGAGTCGTCAGTGAAGGAGCCACCACACAAAGTCACAACCCTTCCTCAAATCCACTTTTTTCATGGTGGCCTTCTTACCTGTCCTTACCTGCTCTGTAGTTCCCCAGTGAAATCAGAGACGAGCTGGGTTCACTCATCATCAGCTGGGGAAGCGCTGTTTATAACTCTGAATGGATTTTAACGCATTATGAACTGGAAACTGCACAAACCATTTAAACTTACCAAACTGAGTCAGTCTCTTTACATCATTCACATCTTTCCCACTCCTAGATTTACTGCACACATTCAGAGAGCATCATTTGAGGTCTATCAGCTGTTGGGAAATACCACATTTCATTAACCAGCCATGTGTTTCTACCCTCTTTCATCCTTGCAAAATTCTGAGAGGTAGCGGAGAAATTGCTTCCTTTATCGAGTTCAGCACAACAGCAGAACAAGTACAACCTTCCTCCTGGGCAAAACGATGAGGTGGCTGGAAGGGATGCCTGTCGGATGGTAGATCACTGAACGATGGAGCAAGCACTGAAAGGAGGCATTACTGCCACTCCAACTCAGCATGAACAAGCACACAGAGGGGTGTAGAGGAGGAGCAGGATACCTACTCCATTTGGGTGAAAAAAGAAATCAAGACATAGTTTTAGGCTTTTTCATGGTATCACTATCCTTACTTAAAAAAAAATAAATCATTTAAGCACCCCGCAACACTTGTGCGGAGCATCTGACTTCTACAGAAAATTTTCAACAGTGTCCAAATGGAATTAAATTTCTTATTTTACAGCCTGGGAAATTCAAGATGCCCATGAGGCAGAGAGCATGAAAACAGCAGCAAAACTCAGAGTTTAATCCACTCAAAACTAGAAACACCTCAATAATCACTATCTGTGGATTTATAAAGAACTGGCAAATAAGAACACAGGTCTAGGTGCAAGGACTTTAATAGTTCTTTATAATAATAAAACCATTAAGTACAGAGTAGCAAATGTTCTGAAAATGTTCAATAAACACAGTTTTAAGAAAAAAGGTAGAGGAAGTGGCAAACAAAAACAAGTAATCCAAGTTTTACTGCTCATAAAAATCACCTCAGTAGAGACATATGGCATTGGAACTCACTATAAAGGGAGCCATAGTTAAAGAAAAAGGCCTAAGGAAAACAGAACAAAACAACAACAGTTTGCTAGCACCAAAAAGAATAACACCACACCAGCATGACATTCTTTCTCAACACAGCAGCTCATTTTCTAGGTGAAGGAAATATGTGAGTGCCGTACCCTACAGCGTGCACCAGTATTGCTTAGCACACTGGAAGTGGGAATAACATCGAGGTGGGTAGGAAACTTGTGGCATAGGATAAAGTGAGGGCTCTACAAAACCAGACTACAATAGAACTCAAAATTTCACCTAGGACACCAAGACAAAAAATCCTCAACATTAAGACTAAAGGCCTCATCAATAAACAATCAAGGGGAGAGACAACTACTCATGTGATAGGACACCAGAAAGAGCTCAGCGTATTCATATTCTGAGGTGACTGTAAGTGCCTCTCTTATTTATTCATTAACTCTTGAAAAGGAGAACAGCTACTTAAATTTACAAGGAGTTTAACTGGCACAAGAACAACTACAGCTGAACCAAGTGTGACAGCGGCATCTGTCAGAAACTGGAAGGCTCCTCACCATCAGGAAAGCAAGACATCAGATGGGAGCAGCGGAGCCAAGAACCCTCAAAGTATGTCTCCATTGATATAGGGGAACTCTTCTGTGATGTGGGGTGCCTGTAGCAGCAGGGACTGAACTCAGTGAGCCAGTCCCCTCTTGGAAAGGTTTCTTTCTTCCATCAATATTTTAGCAGATTTTAACACAGCTGTCTCTGCTTTCACAAAGAGCTTCCTGAAAAGGGTAGTGATACGTAATGCTTGCCAGAAGACTTCAAGACTGCAGTTCCACTAACTTTTCTGTTAAATGTCCTGCTCTGTGACAATACGAGAAAAGCTCCGCTTCTTGAAGGGGAAGGAGAGCTGCTTTGTTTGATTTAAACTGTATTACATCTCCTCACTTTGAGTAATTCCTGAAGGCACCGTGAATCTCTGTGGGAACAAGTTCAGGGAGTGGAATCAGGGAAGCAACATCCAGCATATCTTCTCTTCGAAGCGCTGGGACAAAAAGGATACTTAGTACTAGTCCAGCTAATACATTATGCAGTTGAAATGCAGCAATTGCAGGCTTCAGGGAAAAATCAGGTAAAGTTTAATAAGAATTAGTAAAAGCTAACTTGAATAATGACATTATAAGGCCTGGATTTTCTTGCAAGACAAAATCCAGACTCGGAGACCTAAATTCTACTTACATGCTCACAGTTACTACTCCCTACAGACTGTCTTTTCCTATTGCTCTCTGGCTGTCTTTCTCACAACTCACCAGAAGAAGTCCAGCAGAATTTAGGCTGTTAACTTCTTACATAATCCTCAGAGACCTGAGACCCCACAGGTCTGCAGGTGTAGCGAGCCCCAGCCAAACGCAAGCAGGTCCAGAAAAGCATTCCCTTCTCACAGATGGCCTCCTGAATCCACAGAATTCACGTCAGATATATATAAAAAGCAAACTACTCTATCCTTACACAGTTATACAAGAGCGTTTCCACTAACACATCTCATTGGGAAGATGAGGAACAGGAGATAACAATGGAAAAAGGATTTAACACGAGCCTTGAAAAAATGGCTAGCAAAAAATATCCACCCACAAGGAAC
Source organism: Phaenicophaeus curvirostris (assembly GCF_032191515.1). Taxonomy (NCBI): domain Eukaryota; kingdom Metazoa; phylum Chordata; class Aves; order Cuculiformes; family Cuculidae; genus Phaenicophaeus; species Phaenicophaeus curvirostris. The sequence continues at coordinate 6,296,031 of NC_091394.1, read as the reverse complement.
AGATCTTGAACAGCATGGTACATCAGGGACACATAATTAGCTGCCAAGTAAGATTTGAGTAGTAAAAGAAGATAATCAACAACACCAGGAGAAAAAACACAACAGTTGCTCAACTTAGAGGAATCAAAATATCCTTACAATGAGTCAGTAAATCTGATTTTATTCCTTCCAGTAATTTCCAGTTACAAGAACAATAACACTCCCAAGTTGGAAGTTTTTGTTTACTTTATATAAATACTAAGCCCAGAATTCTACATGGAAATAATGTGTACTTCAAAAGAAATTAATGATTTCTATTTATTTACGCACCACTAATATTTAAAACAAAAAATCGCTACACTTCTAGATTCCTCTGCTGCAGAAAAAAAAAAAAAACCAAACAAACTCCTGCCAGGAATCTGTAACACAATGAAATGAACACCTGCAAATGCAAAATAGTTCACGTGCACGAACAGAGGAAGTAAAAAGGGAAGATGGTGAAGGAGGAAAAAATCATGCTGAACTAATAAGTCCAAGTAAATTTCTATTTCTTCTTAGTCCATCTCTCCTAGTCCTGATAAAGAAAGGTTACCATGCATTCTCAAACAACACACAATTGCCAGATGTTCAGTGCTTCTGCATATATAGAAATACTAATAAATTAGCCATAAGGGTAGGTTCTTACGGCATTTCCCTCCATGCTGCTGCAATGAATGTAGTCTAGACTTTTAACCATTTTTGTCTGCATTTGGGATCTCAGAGAGAAAGCTCTCCTCTCCATAATGTTATGACTTACAGCACACTCCAAAAAAAAAAAAAGAAGAAAAAGGAAACTTGCTTGCCATTCTTCAAACTACTATCCACACTACTCTGTCAAGATGCTTATAGTTTTCTGCATTACTTTATTTACCCCCTTGTTCTTCATTCTTAGTGAATGGTTAAGCAACAAGCTACAAAGGTGCTGTATTATCTAACTGATAGGAACCTGATGGAGATGCACAAGACCTCAATCTGTTCAGGATCTTGCCATTAAATCCAAGCAAGTTCCCTTACTTCGTAGCATCTTCTTCTCATGATTTTTCTTTACTTTGCCTATTTTAAAGCTTTTGAAAGGGACAGTGCCTTGGGGAATATGTAGTTAAGTCTAGATGGCATGAAGCACAACATATAGGAACACCTGAAACAGCTCAGGAAACAGCCCAGCTACGGTACTATGAAAAAACTATTTGCTGCTATCACCTCCTCCTTTTTGTAGTACACAGCTTCTAGTATCCAAGCTGGAGTGGTCTGGGCTTGCTCAAGAATCTCTATTACACTGAATACTGTGAGTGATTGCTTTTGGATTTCCAGACCCCATTATAATTAAAAAATAACAGCAGAACATATCATATCAGGAAATCTGGGGTATTTCAGACAAGGACAGAACAAAGCTCAGTCAAGCATCCCGCTTACTCTTATCTACACAGGAAATACCCAGGCAGCACACGTGTGCTGCTCTCATTTCACCCAGCAAATTACGACAACTGCCTCGGTTTATGATTCCTGCACACCTGCTTTCAGTGACCCATGGCAGCCACAAGCCCTATTTGAGATCAAAGCAGAGCACAGCACAAACACGTGGAGCAGTCTCCACTAAACCAGACACTTCCAGGCATGGCTCCTACAATATGCCAGTGCTGAAATGTAGCAGATACTTAGAAACCATACAAAATGGGAGGAACTGCTTTGATTAGTATGGAAGAAAGTTTAAAAGGCATCTTAGGCACGTTTGTTTTATTTCTTTAAATTTTCTTTTCTTTATTTCAACTTTAGACTTTAAAGTGCGGCCCAAATACATCTGTTTGCCTTGAAATCCTTTTTTAGGGCTTGTAAAACTCATAGCAGAACGTGAGACCATACCATACACGTGAAACCTGATTAAAAAGCAGAAACACTTGTTTTGCATTCATATTACTTAATATCCCGTGGTTCGGGCTGATACCATATTCAGCTAAAACACTGGGACATTTTGGAGAAATGCTGATTCTGCTGAAGGCTCCAAGTACCTCTCATATTCTGAAAGGGCCCCCTTCACAAAGGGCATCATATTCCTTAACATTTTTATCCTGAAGAACATTCAAATCCCAATGAAGATCAGAGCCACATTGTGCTAAAACTGAGAAATAAGTATATTTAGATATCACCCATCCCCAGTGATCTTGCAAGAAGACATGCAGCATACGGCAGAAGAAAAAAAAAAGGGAGGGGAGAGAGGGGCAGAGAGAGACTGACTGTTAAAAATACTTCAAATTAATACTTTACAGAAAAAAAAACCAACAAGCAAACAAACAAAAAAAAACCCACTACACACAAAATCACTTTGTCGTGAGCTCAGCATTTCATTTCATCATTTCATGGAAACACATAAGAGACATACAAGCATTTCAAGCTAAAAAGACATTGACATTTATATGTCAATTGTTTTGCCCTCGATCTCTTTATTCACAAGAGTGGACATGTGCCTTAGTTCTATTTAATAGCTTAAACAATTAATTAAAATAAAAATTCACATCATTACTGAAATTCAACATTTCAGTGTCCCCCCAAATAACATTTCAGAGTTCTTATTTTAAGATTACAACCCAAAACATTGAGGGTTTGCTTTTTTTCAATTTCAGATAAGAAAATGTTAATTTCCTGTTGCAACGCTAGGATTTCTAAAAGAATAACATATAAATAAACTGCAATATTATCGCAAGCCAACAGCTCCTACTGCAAGCAAGTTACCATTTAGAGGTAACTGAGAATTTCCATGAGCTCTCTTCAGGCAGAATTGTGAAAGGATGTTTAACTACATTTCACTATTTTATTGTCAAGTCTCATAATATCTAAAGGTTTTTGTAAACTCCACATCCTGATGTCAATATCAGAGTAATAACAGAGCCCATTTCATTCCTCAAAATCACTCAAGCATGGACCTCAGGCTTGCTAAGAAAAACCTGGATATGCTACCAAAGTTCACTCTAAAAGCTACAAAATGAGAACATACATAAAACCGAGCATCTCCTTTCTGAACAATCACAAACATCACAAGCTTTTCAACTCAAAACACCGAAAAAAAGTAAAGTGGAAAAGCAGATTGAGGAGGACCTGCTGCATGGGTTTGGAATTTTTACTTTTCTTTGATGAGAGAAAGGTGGCGCCTAGCACAGCTCCATCTACACTGCCAAGGGACATGCCCAAAAGAGCAGCTGAAATGTGGTGTTTTCATAACATACTCTACCACTTTATCGTAATAGCCCTTGGCAGGCTGCTTTAAACCATTGTCCAGTACAGAAAAACCTCAAGAAATACTGAACCACGCAGGAAGCATACGGAAGCATTTAGTGTGGGTCATGCAAGTTGCCAGCATCTTGAGGACTAAGTTGATCCAGGCAGAATTCTTCCCTGTCACAACTCGAGTAGGGAAGAGCTTGACCAAGTCTTGAGACAACCCAGGTCTCACTGCATCATAGAATCATAGAATCACCAGGTTGGAAGAGACCCACCAGATCATCGAGCCCAACCATCATCATGCAACCTTGGCTTATGCAAAGCAGAGGGAAGTTGAATGAGATGTCCAATTAGGAGAGAAACAGCAGGAAGGCTCCCTGAAGCAGCAGTAAGCAGGGCCACGGAGAGCCTTCACACATATTTGAGTTCTGGCTGGAATTAACACCTGGTCTGACCCGAGCTCTTCTAGCATGACCCCATCTATCAACACTGACAGGTCACAAGCCGTCTATGGGGCTAGGAATCAAAACTAGAGCCACTGGCACCTGGTGTTTACCTACCCTCTGATATCTGTGAGAAAAGCAAGATGTTAAAACTAACCATTAGCAGTGGCCTCCGATAGATGATTCCGGGTAAACCATAAACTATGTGCAGATACCCAAGGAAGCAGAGAAGTCAGCCCCGGCGTACAAGCTGCGACAGGCAGTGAGGCTGTAGAGGTGTGGGGGCTGCTGCATAATGAGGCGCTGAGGGCATGTTTTCGTGTTTGATAGGAACGGTTGGACTCAAGGATCCAGTGGGTCTTTTCCAACCTGGTGATTCTATAATGCTGTGATAACTGCAGTCCATGGAAGCAGCAAGGATTGCCAAGGCTCCCACCCGTTGCTCAGCTGGGCCAGGTCAGGCTCCCAGGCAGCCCCTTCCTGCGGTGCAACCAGAGGATGAGCAAGGAGCCACCACCACCATATCCTGGCAGCAGATTATCCTTCAGGTGCTTCTGCCTCCCACTCTGCCCTAGAGGGTTAGGCAAGACTTCATTTATCAAAGAATGGTTTGGGTTGGAAGGGACCTTAAAGATCACCCAGTTCCAACTCCGACACCTCGCACTAGACCAGGTAGCTCAAAGCCCCGTTCAACCTGGCCCTGAGCACCTCCAGGGATGGGGCAAGCTCCTCCCAAGCTTTTCTGTAGTGCCCTGTTAAGTACTAGAAGGCTAGTATCTCCTCAGAGTCTTCTCTAGGATGAAGAACTCCAATTTATCTTTTCGAACTGAAGTCTTTTTAGATTCTCAGAGAGCTGGTGATAACCAACTCTGTCTTGGCAAACAAGCCTGCAGTGACCCTCCTGGCAGGCTAGCAGCCAGGTCCTCCTCACAGAGCAACACCAGCATCCCTGGCTGCCTCCAATCCAGAAACGATGGTGGCACATGAGCCCCAGTAACGGATGTCCTCCACACACACCCCTGCACATCCTGAGGGGCCAATGCCATGAACCACTGTACCCACAAAGAAAAACCAACAGCTGAGCACACCCCTGGCCATCACAGGGCCCCCATCAAGAAGCTGATGTCATTCACCCACAGAGAAATTGCCTCCCAAAAATAAAAACTGAAGACATGGGCGTCAACAGGTCTGTCTGCACCAGCAGGACAAGTTAGTCCTCAATTTGCTCTCACACTTTTGCCCTTCCCAATGCCCGTTTGATAGATGGTTTTGTACATGTGCAACAATCGCTCGCGAGTTCTGTGCCTGTGTGTCCACCCTCCCTTTGTTGTTTATCTACATCTCACTTCAGCACACATTCAGCAAGCCGTTACACTAAGCATAAAAACAAGCAAATTATACAGTAGATAAAATGCCAGGCTTCTCCTGCACTGCCAGCTCCATTAGAAAAAAACCAAAAAAAAAGCGATGAAGTCTGCGTGCATATAATCACAATAATTAGTCACTTGTAGCCAGCTGAACATCAGCAAGTGTGCTGAAATTAAAATAGCACAGTTTGAAAAACCTAAGAGGGCAGGATCTGTGCAGGCCTATCCTGTAGAAGATGGGGGAATATTTTTTAGCTTGCTCAGCTCTACCCTAAAGAAAGCCCTGCAGTGCTACAGAAGAGCTGTTGAGTTTGTTCAACGTCAGCACTCTCATCGTAAACATTTTTTAACTCAAGGAATTTAAAATTTGGTTGTGGGTGGCCAGCCCTACACGTGGACAATTTAATAATGCCTGTAGTGTGAGGGTTTGGATTGCTTTGTTTATTTGTTTTTTGATAACACTAAAAATTACTCCTTTCTTAGCAGACTGTTTTCCCTTTACACATTGTGCAGCCCCTCACTGAGAAAGCCACCTCAAAGTCTCTAGAAGTTTAAATAAGGATAAAAAGCTTTTTAGTTGGTTAGTGGTTTTGATTAAGAGTTGTCAGAATTAATACATCGACAAATGCATAAAAACAGCACAGAACCAATCTTCAATATTAGCGCTTGTTATTAGCAATATTATTCTGGGCCCCTCACCACAAGAAGGATGTTGAGGCTCTGGAGCGAGTCCAGAGAAGAGCAACAAAGCTGGTGAGGGGGCTGGAGAACAGGCCTTGTGAGGAACGGCTGAGAGAGCTGGGGGTGTTTAGCCTGGAGAAGAGGAGGCTGAGGGGAGACCTCATTGCTCTCTACAACTACCTGAAAGGAGGTTGTGGAGAGGAGGGAGCTGGGCTCTTCTCCCAGGTGACAGGGGACAGGACGAGAGGGAATGGCCTCAAGCTCCACCAGGGGAGGTTTAGGCTGGACATTAGGAAAAAATTCTTCACAGAAAGGGTCATTGGGCACTGGCAGAGGATGCCCAGGGAGGGGGTTGAGTCACCTTCCCTGGAGGGGTTTAAGGGATGGGTGGACGAGGTGCTGAGGGACATGGTTTAGTGTTTGATAGGAATGGTTGGACTCAATGATCCGGTGGGTTTCTTCCAACCTGGTGATTCTATGATAAGTTAATCCCTTTAAAAACTGTCTGCTCATCCCGGAGACACTACTGTCAACTTCAAATACCAAAGTAACCCCCAATCAAAGGATTACAGAAAGTTCAAAACTGTCTACCTTCCCCTCCTTATTTTTCAAAAACTCCCATCTTCTAATGTATTTTTAAAGTGTCTCACTGAGTCTTCGCTTTCCCCTGCTAAAGCAATGACTTTACAATTTCAGGATTATTGTTTACTTTCTGGAAAGGCAAGATGGTTTTTTTAATACAAAACAATTGCTTTTTCACTTTTTGGTTTTGCACATTATTTTTTTCCATGTCACTTACATTATCAGAACCTCTTGAACCTACAGCCTTTTAAGACAGGTGTTTGAAACCATTTCTTTCCTATGAATTCTTTACTAGTGAATCAGTAAACAGGAACAGAATAGCTAGAATGAGCCTGGAGGGATGGAATAATTTTATTTTGGAGCTGTATCTTTCAAGCTGTCATACTTCACTGGGTAAACATTACCATTCGTTCTGTGAACTAAACCTTCAGGAAGCAGACTGAATAAATGCTGTCATGCGAGTACTATTCGGTTTAAAAGTAGTAAGATATGATTAGTACTAGCATAGCTGCTCTTGCCCTACTGTAATCAACTCAAGTATATAGTTGGTGTTAAAAAGAAACAAAAAGCTACCATGAGTACAGAAGAATCATGACTTTTTAAATACTGTATCTATTTAGTGCTTTGTTTGATGAAGCAAAATGAAAATTACTACTTCTGGCAGATAGTATTAACTTTATTCTCTGATGGCTTTTCTGCATACTCATATAAACTTCAACATTGCTAAGACAGAGACAGAACTTAAAACCTCTCCACCTCCTATTAGTTCACTCTACCACACATTTCAGATATGACATCATGGCTTCCTGCAAGCATTTACCATTTAAATTTCTCACAAAAATGAGAGGCTTTAGTAAGGTCACTAAAAGAAACTTTCCCTAAGTTAACTTCCAAAATTTTACCTCAGGAAGTTCTCAATACAGATCTGGTTTAGTTAAATCTTTGCGCTCTTCTTGCAACAGTCATTTGCTTCATATTTTGTCACACTAATTGTTTCAATGAGAAATTTGAACAAACAGATGATAAGACAGGGTTCTCTCCCATCACAGAGAAAGAGTACTTGTACAGAAGTGAGAATTCAATCTGAAATACTCAAAATACAACTGCAGAAGTGAATCTTCGTTAAGGATTATTTAATAAATCCTTCAGGTCTTCTGCCTACGAAAAAACTAGCAGTACAAAAAGAATCCACCAGCTAAGAAAGTGAAGAATCATACCTAGTACCTCACAAATTTGCGAACAGAAAGGACTACAACTTTTCTTGGCAGAAACCAACATAACATCTCAAAAGTCTTGGCCACCAGAGAAGGCACACATGGGAGAGACGTCTGTGCAAGAGATCCTAGCCAATTTGCTGAGAATTAAAGGCAACTGGTTTTAAATGCAATGCAATTAATAAAACAGCTGTTAACAGCTTTCATCCTCAGTTGACTAAGATTTGGGTGAACATGGCCTCATACCTCATGAACAGTTGCTCTACTGAAGGATGCAAGATTCAGTGCCTCACTGCGTGTGCCACAGCCAGAATAAACCCATTGGGAGCTCCTGTTACCTTTCCTGCCCTGCAGCACTTCTCCAGGTAGCTGCCATTCCTGCTGCACACATCTCCATAAGACAGTAGCTCCCGTTACAGTTTTTGACAGTAAAGCACAACTTTCCTTCTTCGTACAGCTTGTTTACAAAATGAGATATTAACACGTCAGGGTAAAAAGGTGCAAAGCCAATGGCATAAACCAAGAAAACCTTCATGCTATTGAAACAGCCACATGGGGCACACAGGCATTTAGGGTGCAACACAGCTCTATCAGGCCCAACGTTGCAGATATCCAACAAACGGGATAAGGACAAACACCACAGATGCTCTAAGTTTCCAAGCAGCTCCAGTGCCCCTGTGAAACTACTCCAGACACAAACCTTCAAAAGAAACCATTTGAATCGATGGTTTGGACTCGATGATCCGGTGGGTCTCTTCCAACCTGGTTATTCTATGATTCTATGACTATAAAGTATCCACCAGTATATCCCAGGCTGGGACAGTTCTTCCCTTCCTCAGAGCTTCTTTTCCAGGCTGGCCAAACCCAAGAGCTGTTTGATTCCTGCCAGACTGGAGCACTAACAGGCAAAGTCCTCTGGACTTCGGCTCTTTACAAGTTACCTGGGGAAACTCCAGGACACCTACTTTTCTCTGGGTTTCTGTTGTGCCTCAGAAACATTTTCACTGAGAAAAAGCAGTTTTGTGCCAATTCACAGATCTGAAAATCGTCAATATCCTCTGATACAGAATCAGAAAGGAAACCTGGTTGTATGCAGGTTTTCACCACCATCAAAAGCCTAGAATAGAGGGAAACATGCTTCAGTAGACTTTAAGCAGTATTTGGTGTTTCCTAGTGTCAAGCAGTCCATAGAGGAGCACCACTGCAGGATCACTCAACACCTTTTCTTTTCATTCAAAAGTAATTAAACAGACAAGTCCAAGTGGCTTCTATCACTTCAGAGAACAAATGGTGTCTGGGCAGTTGGAAAGACACAAATTTGCTCAATGACAAAATATCAACTATTAACTAAGACTTAATACTGGTAACGTTTAGATAATAAGCGCACAGAAAAAAAAAATACCCCAGAGTATGAAGGCATCAAGAATAAATGTAAAACAATTCATACAGCACAACTCTGTCACACTGACTCTTTTCAAATTAAAAATAAAATAAAAATATATCTTTATATATTTTATAAAGAATAAAATATATTCTTTAGCTCTTTACTGAGGAGTTCCTTGAACACATAATGCTATGCCGAAGTACAGCTACCGCTTGAATAGCTGGATTTTGGCATGCACTAACCTACTTTGCTGAAACGGTGCCCACATAACTTATAAAATTTTTATACTGTATTCTGTAAACAACTGCCTGGCATAAAAGTCATGTACTTCAATAGACACCCAAGTTTTCAATGTTTAGACCTTAAAGAAGTATCTGCATCTCTTTAAGAAGCATCAGCATACATTTAACTTGCTACTGATTTACAAGGTCTGCAAGTTACTTGCACCCCATGGGGTCACATACTTTAGTCAGAGGTTTAGGGAAAAGAAACAAGGAGGGATAAGTACCACAATGTAAAATATATAAGCTTGTTTAGGAATTTCCTCTCATATCGGTACAGAAACCAGTCAAAAACAACCTTCAAAAAAATAAAGGAGGTCAGCTAAAGGCCATTTAACCATTGCTGGCAATAACAGGCACCAGGCATGAAAACCAAATAAATACCTTAAAAGTCTAGTTTAATTTTTTATTCAGCCAGTCCACCTGGTTTTCCAACTTCCCTAAATAATTCCTCAGCACTGCTGCTTTCTTAGAAAAGCAGAAATGGAAAGATAACCTAGACCATACAGAAAAAAAGTCAGTTAAAAAAAACACTTCAATCCAATGGCACCGTTGCCAAGAAAAGGCCACAACCCTTGGCAGAAATATTTTTTTTGTTTGAGACGTATGCTTTGAATGCTGAGCTTGAAAAAGGCACACTCCTGCCTCAAAAAAAAATGCACCTGAAGAGCAGCAAAGGAAGTTTAAAAATTGCTGATCTCAGTAATGATTTCTACATAAATAAACTACCATTTCAATAAACTCCCAGTGTATTTAGTAACATATTTCCTGATTATTTTTAACCAGCCAGCATGGTTTCTCCATTAGCTCTAACAGTTCATCACTCAATGTACAAAATTGTAGTAAGGGAAGACAAGGTGATTTACATCCCAGTCCTGCCCAGCCAGAGAAATTATACACTTCTTGTTACTCAGTTCCTTCTTTCAGAAGCAGCTTCCTCCATCATCCTCTCTTCCACTCCATCCCCAAGGGTTTCATCCTGGTTTTACTTCTCCTCATATGACCTCTGTAATAAAGATCCAATCTAGAAGACTGTGGTCTCTCCATACAAAGTCAGGCAGATCACCTCAGGTCATCTGACTGGCAGGAAAAAAAAGAGAAACTATCCGAACTTGAACACATACAGAACAATCATCATTTTCTCTTCAACATGCAGCCTTACTGGAGGGGTATGGTAATCCTCAGCAAATGCAGCTGCCATATAGGTCCACTTAAAAGGGCTGATTTTATGCTGAGTGATTCAAACTCAGCTTATTTGCTCTTATTCTATAGCAGGCAATCTGCTAGGAACTAGAAGCATGGAAGAAATTTAGTGAGTGAACTTAACTGAAAGTCTATTTGATGTTTCACTCAAAAGACATACACTTCCCAAAATAAACTAACAATTGTATATCACAGCATTGCACAGTCCCTCCCTGTTTTCCTTAGCTCTGTAGAGGCATATACACATATTAAACAGGTCTTCAAGGGTGCAGTAGGATTTAATTTTTATTATCCCGTGTCTGCAATCATTTCTCCCTTCACAAAACAACATGAAATTGAGGTCCCACAGTAGAAGGGCCATGGTCATGTCCAGCCTCCGCAGCGCAACATCCATGAGACACAGCAAGGAGAAACCTGCTGTCCCAACAGCGAGTCCTTCGCTGCTGCTGCCACCCCTACATCTCTTCCTTGCCACCCTGAAGCCCGCCAGGCTGAACGTGCCCTAAGCCCTACTTGTTTCTTCCCTTCTTGAATGGTTGGACTCGATGATCCGGTGGGTCTCTTCCAACCTGGTTATTCTATGATTCTTGCAGTTCAAAAAGTAGATGCTGGGTGCTACTATAAAGAGTATGAAAAAAAAACCAGAACAAGAGAGGAAAAAAAAAAAACAAAACCAAAAACAAATAAAAAAACCAGAACGAACTACAAAAGAACTCAGGCTTTTTCTTAGTATCAAAGTTTATTCCCAACTGAATTAAAACATGTAAATCAAACTTCCACTATAACAGCCACCAAACCCCTCTCTCTAAAATAAATACTACTATAGAAAGGGAAAAGAGATGGAAGGAACAATTTAACTCACAAAAATAATCATGATTATACAACACTTATCCAACAACAATGCTTTTATCACCACTCTTTCAGTAAGTTACACTTGCAAGAAATCAAAATAAAATAAATAAAATAAAAACCCTGCTGGACAGCCAACACATCACCTTCCTTCCTCCACGGAAATCACAACATTATTAATTCATGAATTCAACTAGGCCCACAAGCCAAGTGGCTGGACACCTAATTAATTCAAAAATCAAGCATACGACTGCTGACACATCAGCTTCAGGCAGAAGGCGGGACTGCTGGAGGGCAGCACAAGTCTGGGATCTGCTGCAGACTGACACCGAGCTGTGTGGCTTGGACAACTTTGCACAGAAAGCTCTACTGCAGATTAAACACGTTCAGCATAGCTGCATCATAAAAGCTGTATTTAAAAAGAAGATAGAAGGGGGAACATCCGGAATCATTGTGGATTCTTTTATCTTTTCTTAATTACCAGTGATAATTAACTAAATTTAAATTAAGTTAATGTAATTACTAAGCACTATAATCGTTGACTCATAGAATCATTCAGGTAGGAAAAGCCCTTTAAAATCACTGAGTCCAACTGCAAACCAAACACTTTGAAGTCCATCACTAAACCACATCCCCTAAGCACCATATATACACCAATACCTCCAGGGATGGTTTGCTAATCTCATTCTGTGCCCTCTGTAAGGCATAAATTAATTGAAACTCTGACAAAAGCCTTCTATAATGAAAAAAATATTAATCTGATATTTAAGACTCCATAGCAATGAGTAATAATGTAGCAATAACTATGAAAAGGTCAGCAGAGCACATAAATAGAAGCACAAGGTTACTTTAAATAGTTTATAAATGATTAACTACATAGCTATCTATCACATATAGCTTACAAATCACCAAAATATTTAATTTTGGCTTTTTAATCAATGCTAAGTATAATTGGATATATTATGTACAAACCAGAAGAGGGTGGTTCTCAAAACTAACAACTCCATGTCAGATTTGCGAATGAACTGCTAAAGAAAAGAAGAAGTAGATGATTAATGGCAGCTAACTATGACTAGCAAATCTCATGATGAGGTACATTCACAGTAAACCACCAAAAGCTTATTTCTTTGCTATCTCAGGTTTTCAGAATCTACCATCAAATGTTACAGATACCAGAGAAATTGCAGGAGAGATGAGGGGCAATAGGGATCTAGGGGTTATTACACTGTGTATCTTTACAAGGTTTATTTTACACTTTCAGAAAACACAGCGGAGGAGGTAACTAAGTGAATTTGTGCTCACTTTATTATGAGAATGCTTATCTTGGGTTTGCTCAGGGAGGTATTCAAAGACTTTGCTGAAGCCAGTAAAATGTGTAATTGCCACATTGGAGGCCAGACTTTTCCCACTGGGCTGCACGATGGAGTTTGTTCAGACGATGCACGAGAGCTCAGGCAAACAGAAAGCAGGACACATTTAAACCAGGTTAAAGAAAATCACCGGCTCCTGGGCAGCAGACCAGCAGGAAAGCAGCAAGGGGTGAAGCAGAAGCAAATCCAGCAGGCTTCATGCCTTGCCTGAGAGGCACGATCCTTGCTGCCCAGTAACCTCTGACGCAGAGGGACAGCAAAAGCCAGTGCCTGCTTCCCACAGCTAGTACCCACACACTTCTGCTGCTGAGTGGACTCTCTCAAGCAGCCGCCTGAGTTTGCTGAATCGCCACCACCATAGACACAGGACATCAGCTCAAACAGTAAGGTCGGTGGGAACTTCCAAGCCAATTTCTCCATGCAAGCTGCAGCATGTGGGTTCATCAGTTTTCCTCCCTTTAGTCCTCCTTAGACCATACTCATGGAGTTAGCCTCCTAGACTATGCTAAATTCTTCCAGCCAATCTTCAGATTCTTGGGGAATAGAGAGGAATCAAGATTGAAGCATCAGGCTCATTACTGTAAGAATGGAACTGGGAAGACTATCCCAACCTATGTTTTAGCTTGTATTAAGCACATGCAGCTATTATGTCCTATAACCACTCTTCCAGACTTTTGAGACGCCCACTCTCACACCCTTGCCTTCTCTATCAATATTTGACTCCTCTTCATCTTGTCTGAAGCATTACGGCTGCAAAAGCAACTTTATTATTTTAAGAAGTAGGTTCAGTTCTGTCACACAAGTCAAAGACTAATGTAAAGAACAAAACCCATTCCTGGCGTAGCTCACCATAGCAAAAATTTCTCCCCAAAGTTGTAATATTACAACTGTCTTGTTTCAATAGCAAGCTTTATTTAGCCTTGCTGTATGCATTCTTCTGTTCAAAAACACCCTAATCATAGTGCTGCATATAATTTTCACAGCACCCTCTCAATGCCAAAAAGAGAGAACTAAAAAAAGTCATTAGTGTAAGCTTTTTGTTCCATTGCTTTATTCCAGCTTCAAAACAGGAGATTAAAGTTTCAGTGAGCAATACTACTAGTCGCATAATCCACCAAAACCCTGGATCCCTTGATGTTGCCCCTTGCCCTGTAGTATACAGCATTCTGTGCTCTGGATTAAATCTTCAAACCCTTCACTGAATGGGCCTCCAAAGAGCACGTCTCAATATTCTCCACGAGGTGTTACTCTCAAGAAGGAGTAGAAATGTGACAGGTATCCAGGCCCTCAAGAGAGAAGCAGAAGCACCCTAAGAAGAAAGGTCAAAGCACTTCAAGTAGGAGGTGCTTTGTAAAATTCTCATGTGAATCCCATTTCTGGACAGTACGTGGCTGCCTTAACCTTAAAGTAACTTGCATAAACTTTCAAGTTTTGACCACATGTTCATGGCATTTGCTTTCTTTATGGATGTCTCTGTGTTTTGCAGAGTTCGGAAAATACTTACGCTTGTAAATCTTTCCTCTCTAGGAAATACTCGAGATTAGCTAAGCAGTTAATGAGATGTTGCAGTTACTATTACAGTAATATTCATGTTGGAAAATATGATATTAATTGCTTAGTTATGCTTTCCAGACTAAGAACAACCTGAAAACATGTGTACAACACTGATAAATAGCTATACCTTGTCAAATGTAGGAAAAAAATAAAAGTCACCATATTTTTCCTGAATACTTCAGAACTATTTGAAGTGTGTTCATAAAAGTAATTTCTCTTCTGTACAGATTTAAAACTCTCCAGTGTTGTAGCTTCTCAAACCATCCCACAGACCTATGAACAGCCTTCCAAGTTCTCTACCTCTACCAGTTACAAAGCACCCAGACAGGATGCTTGATTGTCAATGAATGACCTTGTCATTACCCTGTCTCACAGTATAACCACATGGTGTTCTGCAAAACCACAACGCTTTGTACGTTTACCAAATGTTTTACAACTGATTAACAGCTTATAAACCAAATCCTAGAAGACATTTAAGTGCAGGCTTTATTTTACTTGTAACATGCACATGTAAATACCACATGCACACATAGTTCCACTGAGCTCAATATATTCTTAGTCCAGGCAGTCATGTCTGCACATACTCAGGATTCAAACACATGAAATTGTGCTTTTCCATGGACATCCAGCCTCCTCTGAAAACACACCACTTTCCACAGCAGCTCACCACCGGAGTTAAGAATGGGAATTGGGCACTGCTGCTCCAGCAAAAACTACCAACTGACCTGTGAAGTCAGAATGGCTGTGAACAGCCAGAGTATGACAGCAGGAACTCAACATTTATTAAGAGAGTGTGCCCAGAGTCATTTTGTTCAAAGGAATCCCGTTTGCTGCATTTACCTCTACCTTTCTCCCTGCAAGGCTGAGCAAGCCACCCCCACTGCAGGACACAACTAGCTTCCTATTCTCTTTCAAGAGCTTGAACAATTAAAGCACACTGTAAATAATTTATGCCATAGATATTGTTATTGCCCATAAGCAATCAGCTCTTCCTACTGCTTTTGAGTCAACAGCATTTTTGCTGAACTCTTCTTAGCACTGATTACAATCCAGCCTCTCATCTGAACAAATACGAGTTGATTATGTTAACAATGAGACAGCGCCATCCTCCTTGGGAAGCCTTCCTGCAAGGTTACGAGGTGAGTTTTGGCTGAGCACAGAGCACTAGACAAAGAAACCAGCGCTGTCTCTTGAGTCAGGGAGTGACAACCCAGACCCTGGCAGCAGAGGCTGCCCGAGCCACCTTCTCAGCACGGGCACCGCACTGTAGAGGGGACTCTTCATGAACACCCAGCTTGCAAAGCTGAGAGAGGCAATGCTGGCTGCCAACACCCAAGAGTGCCTTGCTCTTGCAAGCCATTCACATAAGATCCAGGAGAACCAGGACCACCTTCAGCCAGCGCACCTCAGGCACTGGTTGCTACTATACATAGAATCATAGAATCACCAGGTTGGAAGAGACCCACCAGATCATCAAGTCCAACCATTCCTATCAGACACTAACCCATGTCCCTCAGCGCCTCATCCATTCATCCCTTAAACACCTCCAGGGAAGATGAATCAACCCCCTCCCTGGGCAGCCTCTGCCAGTGCCCAATGACCCTTTCTGCGAAAAATTTTTTCCCAATGTTCAGCCTAAAACTTCAGACGAGTCACTTAAGCTTGTGCCACAAGTCTCACCTCTGAGACAGACATTCGCCTTTCCTCATCTCACAGCAGTTTATCCTGTTCCAAGGCACAAATGAATTCTTTTGCTGTTGACCAGCCCTCGGTGCCTGCATTCTCCCCTGCCAGCACATTCCTCAGAAAGTCATTCAACCTTCCAGTCTTTGTTTACCTCCCAACAATATGAATAACACATTCCCTCCCGGGAAATACAAAAACTAGCAGTGTGCCCAGGTGTCCCTATTCGGGGACACGCTGGAGCGTGTCCGGAGAAGGGTAATGAAGCTGGTGAAGGGGCTGGAGAACAGGCATTACGAGGAGCAGCTGAGGGAACTGGAATTGTTTAGCCTGGAGAAAAGGAGGCTGAGGGGAGACCTCATTGCTCTCCACAACTACCTGGAAGGAGGTTGTGGAGAGGAGGGAGCTGGGCTCTTCTCCCAAGTAACCTGAATGGAGGCTGTAGTGAGGTGGATATCTCTTCTCCGTAGTAACAAGCAATAGGACAAGAGAAAACGGCCTCAAATTGTGCCATGGGAGGTTTAGATTGGATATTAGGAAGAATTTCTTTACTGAGATGGTTGACAAGCACTGCAACAGGCTACCCAGGGAAGCAGTGGAGGCATCACCCCTGGAAATATTTAAAAGATGTGTATAGATGTGGAGTTTAGGGACACAGCAAAACAGTAGACTTGGCAGTGTTGGGTTTGTGGTTGGACTCAGTGATCTTAAAGGTCTTTTCCAACCTAAACAATTCTGTGATTCTATAATATATTGCACTATCTGATTTGATTAAAAGGAGCAGCAGCCGTATCACTGCACGGGTAAGATTTCCTCGCAAAATGAGGTAGGAACACCACCTACCATGCAGAGCTAAGAAGAAGGGGCAGTTCACACTACTTTAAATCACAACTTAGAGCCGAAACTGTGAAGTTCATAAACACAACTTTCACTTTACAGCTTCACTGTCCAATGACTACAGCATCTAAAAACTACAGCAATGCAATCACTTTAATCCTACTGTATTCAAACGATATAAAAATGGCCCTGTTACCGATAAAAAACATAAAAATTAACTGCTCAGTGTGAGCTACATTTTAAATGTAAAGCCAGGGATCATTAAAAAAAAATACAAGTTTCTTCTCACTCTCCAATTTTTAGATGCATTCCAAAAGAAACATTTAATGGTGAGGCACCTGCAAAGATACAATGTGAAAAGAAAAGAATGCATATATGTATGGCTAAGAGGAAAGTAGTATCTACTGATAAACAGCAGCTGCAAGTAAGTAATGATTTTCATTACAAAGTTAATAAAGAATGGGGAAATACTTCCTTTAAACAGGCTTTTTCTAAGAGCACTATGAACATGCATATTCCAATGAGACAGAAAGCGAGGAGTTAACTGCCAGAGTTTACTCACTTGGCAAAACACGCTAATGAGTGAAAGGTAGAAAATCCCAAGCCAATCCAGCAAACAGGAAAAAAAAAGCATGAACAGAGACTTGCTTTCAGTAAAGTTACCTGACAGTGAATACATTATTACTGTCTACCATCCTGATACATTTTGCCTTCTGTTGTTGTAAAATTCCTCCTCTTAGCAAGTATGTTTTGATTCCTCATCTTAATGACATTGCTACAATTACTGACCTCTTTGCTCTGAAGTTACAATCACAGAATTCACATTCCTCTAGAAAAAATGGCACCAGCTAAGAAAGCAACAGGTCAGTTCTAAACAATAGCAGACAAAAAAAAAAAATAAATAAATAAAATAGGAACGTTCATGTTCCTTCATGATCTGAACGTCCTGTTCTGGCTGCCCTGTGTTAATCACCAGAACACATCACTTCCTAGTCGAACACCCAACACCAAAACATGGGCAGCATCTCTGGACCCGACTGCCAGGGGAGGTGGAACAGCACAGGAGCAGATATGATTTAGGGGATATTTCTGGTTTTTTCCCCTCTCATATGATCACATGCACGTAATCATAACACACCAGATGCCAGCTGGCCTCTGGGACCCAAACTCATGGTACCAACACAGCCCCCACAAAATTCTGAACAAACATCTTCATCCAGAAGTTTTATAGCAAAAATATTTTATATAGTGCCTCCACACACACTAAACAGAAGGCAGTAACCCTACAAAATGCAAGGGACAACCTTTTAAGAGAAGAGTCACATGAAACACTCCCATTTCATGGGAAGGTAGCCATGCGAAGCCTCTGGTATTCAGCATCAGTGTTGGCCTTGAAATCAGTTCATTGATAGTATAGCTTTGCCTTACAACATATCATCAGGATAAGAAGCAGCCCTTGTAGCACAACACTTTTTTGCAAACCTGTGGTAAACAAAGCCTTAAAATCTTTATTATTGCTGCAGCAAACTGAAAAATGCACTATTAAATGCAGAACAACGTTTGCCAGGAAGCTGGCTGGTTAAATAGATATTTATATGAATAAATAAAGTCAAAGCCTTGGGAACCAGTGATGATCACATCGTATTCCTTTAGAAGAGCATTAGCTAACCTTTTTTCCAGTTGGATAAATATACACCTCAATGGAAAAAAAAAAAATTAAACAAGCACCATGTTTCTTCTCCCTGGGCAGATAAGAGCGCTGTGGTCGGAAACCACACAAGGTGCTGTCCTGCAAAACTTTACTTCACCTATTTTGATACAGCGCACACTCGGTCCGTCTTTCTAGCACACTGATGTCCCTCCCTGGGACCAAATGAGAGGATTCCTGAGCATCTCACATCACCCCATCCTTTTAGATAACTGCAGTCATCCTTGCTGATTTCAACCATGCCCACCAGACAGTAATGCGCTACTATCTCAAAGCCATCCCAGAGAACCTGTTCTACCCTCTAAAAGCATTTTTTCTGTTGTTCTCTTTTACAGTGCTTCCCCCCGGCCCCCCATCTTTACTGAGTTTTTGCTCTAGAAGCAGGCGTTGTTCAAGAACTACCTATACCTAACTAAATATGGAAAGAAAAAGTAACTACAGGCATTACCCTCAAACAAGCTGCAATCCCTTCCATTCCAGACAGCCCTTATCAGATGTAAATAATAGCTGCCACACCTGAAGAAAAACAAGCATCTCAGCTGCAAAACAAGATAACATTTCTCCACCACATCCTCTGTAGCAACGCAGGGTGATGCTTTCCTGGGCAAAGCCTGGGAGAGGAAAAGAACGCCACAGCGTCTTCCATGAGTAACCCAGTCCAGATGCAAACTTCAGATTTCAGGACACACAACATGGTATCATTACAAAGCTTGATGAGTCATCATTTGGTCAGTCTCCTTGGCTCACACAAGGCTGGGAGCATCACCAGTGTTCTGCAGCCGGAGATATTCTGCCTCTGTTGGTTTCATCAGCCAGGAAATAATAACTAATCATTCATGTGATACTGTTCAACGCCATAGATGCATGACATGCTTAGTGGTAAGAATAAAAATAGATAATTAAAAATAAATGCAAGTCCCAGGGGAAAAAAAATTAAAAAATTGGTGCCTTTTTGGATGCTTTAACAGCTTAATCTCATTTCCTAGAAAACACCACGCTATGAATATTAAATAAGGGCCTATCTAGCTACTCATTTTTTTATTACAAATCCACTGAGCCAGTGAATGCAATTTACTTTTTTTTAATTTTTTTTTTTTAAAAAAAAGGAAGAAGAAAGGAGGAGGGAGGAATAAACAATATTCCATAGGCTGGGAAGATATTTCACATACTCTACAGTGTTTGTGGTCTAGCACTTCAATTCATAATATGATAAACATGAAATGGGCACACTGGACTAGCCCATTTCTCTTCAATTCTGAAAATCCCACACTTGTGCCACTACTGGCTAGTGAACATCCTTCCCCTACCCCTGCAGTGGCACTCCTCTCTGATGTGGTCATACAGCAATATAGTGACAAGTGACCCTTTTGACTACTGTGAATGCAATGAGTCCCAAAACCAAACACGTACAGCCCCTCACAATATTTTCTATAGAGGACCTATACTGCAGCACAGATTTAGAAGAACAGATACCTTCTGGAAGCAACACAAAGTGATACGCAAAAGACATGCTTCTAGAAAGACTTGATGGACAGACTAACATAGATCCACCAACCAGTTTCAGAGATGGAGAACTGCACTTAGCAATACAGCCCATCATTTAACTTACACTG
The DNA here is from genome assembly GCF_032191515.1 of Phaenicophaeus curvirostris. NCBI lineage: Eukaryota > Metazoa > Chordata > Aves > Cuculiformes > Cuculidae > Phaenicophaeus > Phaenicophaeus curvirostris. The sequence continues at coordinate 6,276,031 of NC_091394.1, read as the reverse complement.
ATAGATTTTTATTCTAACAGTTATACATGGAATCTTCATTATCCATGCAGACATAATACTGCTGCGTCTGGGTTCCTGCCAAAACTGGAGCAATAAAACTAATGAACTGTCAAGGCAAAACATTCCAAAGAAACTTTAAAGCTCCTGCACTTGACACTATAAGACTTTTTTTTTTTTTACACCTACTCCTCAGATTTATTGTATACTGAAATTCTGAGCCCTCTTTTTTTATTCCCTCCCAAACAACCTCACCCCTTCCAAATCATGTACCTCAGGTTCATGGCAGCAGAGGATATTCATATTACTTAGCGCAGCCAGGTAACTAAATATCTAAATTCAGAAGTACATTTTAATCAACAGAAAGATACAGCAGTCTCCACAAATAGGTTCAGAAAAGCAGCTTAATCTGGATTCGCCCATCACTGTCTGGAGAAGCTCCTGATAACACAGGGAGCCTCATCAGCCCAAAGCTGAGTGGCTTCATTTACCCCTCCTGCTGTAGCCTTCTATCACAAACACATTCATTTTCTTTCCTGGTTCTAATTACCATAAACACAGGAATATTTTCAGAAAGATGTATGAGATGTCTAAAATATCTTTGAAATCAAAGAAAAAATAAGCAAGTAACTAGTAATAAAAAGGGTTGGTTTGCAAGAATTCATTCCATTGAAATGTATACAAAACCATTAATGCAAACATCCATGGTACTACCCTAGAATACTCCATAGCAAACGTACTTCAGAAAATGCTCTTTCCCCAAAGAATCCCAAAGACTACAACTTAATAAAATTTCTTCTCTAAATTTCCAGTAGTGAGCAGCTACTAGGTAGGTTATCAAAGATATTCAGAGGCTTATAAATGCAGCCATGAAACAAGCTGGATTTTCCAAAGGTCTAGGAAAGTTAGGTCCAGAACGTTCTGTGCTTTAAAAGTCTGAAAATTCTTCCCTTATATTAAAAACTAATTAAAGCTGCAAGAAACATGTGGAATTGCTATCAAAGGTCCATTCATACATGTCGCCACACCTAGTTAGTATCATTGCTTAATTAGTCACCCTTTGTTTTATACAGGAAACACTTCTATGGAAGAGAAAGTAATCGTCTTTGATTGCTCCAGGAGGGTATACAGTAAATCTAATAGTTCTACCTCTTGAAAACAGTAGGTCAATAACTTAGAAAAGCAGGATTTAACAAGCACTCAGAAACACTTCAAGGTCTTCCTGTGGGGAGAATATTGACAAATTAATGGAAGATGGCATGATAAATGCTTTGTCCATCATTCATTCCTAACTACACCTTTCTGAGGATACAAATGCCTTCTCTGCCTAACAGTTTTCTTCCTCTGATGCATTCCAGGTGTAAAACAACATGGGAAACAAGCATTACATTTCTAACTCAGGTTTAAAAACACCTCTGTATAGAGCTCTGAAAGATGAAGTTTTCCATGACAGGAGCCAATAAGAGCTGGCCACTACTTTTACTGTGACTATATAGCTCCACATCCTAGAACAGACATGAGACCTACTAGCACTCCATACAGGCTCTCAATTTTTATTAATTTAAAAACAAACAAAAAACGCAAACCCACAAAACAATAGTATATTGTGTAACAGCCTCAATCCTTGCGCTCAGTTCCTCTCCTGCACCAATAAACCCCAGCTTGCTCAGGCCATATTAAGCCCAGCTTAACAGAACTGCTGGACTCTAGTTTCTGATGGAATTCTTGCGGTCCCCGTTTGCAACAGTGAGCAACGCTTCTTCTTCCCACGTGCCTGCCAGGGTGGCCTCTTCCCCCCAAATTAATTTGCAGTCTTGGTGTGAAACAGCACAATGCAGGCTTAGTTAAGCTCATTCAGTTCTGCTAAGGTGCTGTGGCTGGTGTGTGTCTTCTGCCAGGGACCCTGCCTGGGGCTTCAGCAGACTCTCTGCAGCTCCTGAGCTCCCCTTCCAAGAAGGTCACTGTAGAGCAGGGACAGAAGACAGGAGCCACGCAGGAGGACTTAAGTACAGAAGGAACAAAACTTTCTGATATAATTTTTAACTTCCAAGTCATTCACAGACTGAAAGAGGTTAATATAAAAGCCACTGTCTCTCACCCCACCATGCTCAGACGCTTACTCAACGCTTGTTCTCTTAGGGCTATGTTAACATATGACAGGAGCACAAACACTGGATTACAAACCATCAGCCTAGAGAGCCTACCATATCCTGGGCTGCATCAAAGGAAGTGTGACCAGCAAGTCAAAGAAGGGGATTCTCCCCCTTATACTTTTGTGAGAAGTCACCTGGAGCCCTGCATTCAGTTCTGGAGTCTTCAGTGCAGGAAGGACAAGGATCTGTTAGAGTGAGTCCAGAAGAGGGCCACAAAGATGATCAGAGGGCCAGAGCACCTCCCATATGAGAACACACCAAGAAAGTTGGGGTTGCTCAGTCTGGAGAAGAGAAGCCTCCAGGGAGAACTTATAGAAGCCTTCCAGTATTTAAAGGGGGCTAGGTGAAAACTGACAAGAGACTCTTATCAGGGATTGCAGTGACAGGATGAGGGGAAGCAGTTTTAAACTGAAAGCGGATATATTTAAATTAGATACTTTTTCCTGTGAGGGTGGTGATGCACAGGTTGCCCCATCCCTGGAGGTTTTCAAGGCCAGGTTGGATGAGGCTTTGAGCAACCTGACCTCGCAGAAGTTGTCCCTGTCAATGGCAGCAGGCATGGAACTGGATGATCTTTAAGATTACTTCCAGTCCAAATCATTCTATGATCTCTGACATACACACAGAGACAGGTACAACTGCAGTCACACTGAAGGAACAGACCTCAGGGCTCATTCTCATGGAGTTAGTTATCCTCAGGTGTGTTTACACTTTGCACTTGGAGCATGAAGAAAAGTTTGTCATTATTTCAGTCTGCAAATGGCTACAATCTCTACTAAACAGCATCAGGCATCACTTGCAGTTTTCTATCTGTTCCAAATGACACAAGACACACAAGAAATACTGAGAACAAAGAAAAACGTTTTGTTTCCTATGGTAAGGATGTCACCTAAAGCTCAAATAACCCTAGGCAGCTTCAAGAGAGGGAGTATACAGGCCATTGCAAACCTACCCTTGGGAAGATGTTCTCCAAAAGAAAGGAAGGCAACAGCTTTTCCATTGGACTGCAATCCTGTTAGGTCAGAGTTCAGGCAGAAGCAGCCAAGGATCCTTCACACAAACTGCTGCAAGATCTTCTCTTCTGCAAGGGTTAGAGGGTTCAGGGAGTTTTGTAGGATTTGGGTGTTTTCTGATACCTGCTGATACTAACCCAAATTCTCTGGGAAGTCAAATGAAATACCAGAACATCATTTGCTGAAATGTTATATTTGAAACATAAGTAGTATAAAATTGCTGAGAATGAAAAAGACACCTCTCATTTGAGTGTAATCACAAAGCAAACAAAAAAGTCTTAGCATAAGTTTTACTGTGACCAGGGCACAGATGGAAGACAAATTTTTCAAGTTGCTTATTAGTATTTCTATGGGAAGAGACCCTTGAAGTCACTCGGAAGAGATGATCAATAGCTGTTATATATTTCATAAGTATGTGACAGGTTTGCAGATCACATCTGTCCATGGAGAGAAGCATCTTTGTTCAGATGCCTCTCATAGCCAGTAAGCAGAACCCTAAACACCAGTCTCTCCATTGCTTCCTATCACTTTGATCACCCTAAGCACCCTGGCACCATACATGTTCATAACAGCCCAGCTTACTTAGCTTAGCAGAGGCATCTAGTCACCCAGACTTCCTGATCACCTGGAACCACCCAGGCTGCCCATTCACCAGAAGACTATGACACTCTGGTTGTTATAGCCACATTTGTCACCCACCTTGGACAGTAAAACTCAAGGCCCAGGTTTTTTTATGTCGATGAAACATAAGCCAGAAATGTCACCCACAAGAAAAAAAAGCTCTGGATTTCAGACACTTTGAGTTTTTGCAAGAGTAGGTTAGGATTTTTTAATAGTTAGTCATTAAACTTCTCTCTTTTTTTTATATCCCAAACTAAACATATCACCACAAACACTTCATGTTTCATTATTTCTGCTCAACAGGCACCTACAAACCCTTTTGGAACCAAGAGTGTGCTGTCCTGCTTGAACAGAGACATTGTCCCCCAAAGCTTTTAATATTTAAAACTGGACACTACAGTGCAACAAACAGCAGGAGGAAAGCAGGGAGGGAAGATGGAAATAAATCCACATGTTTACAGAGAGTCACTGCATGAATAACCTTGGAAAATAATTAAGAGTTCTTGGGGGAAGGAAGAAAGACTAGAGCTTGATGAAATAAGGCATTTAGTGGTTATATCATATTTATAATGGATTATTAACCTTCCCAGGATATTGTGTTTAAGCAAACATTCTATGAATACAAAATAGGATCCCATGGTTAATATAATAAAGTAGACTCACAGCTGGACTTTCAAAAACTGCCAAGAGAGTAAAGCAAGTCACCAGTTCAGAGGCTGCATTTTGAGAGCCCTGTTAACCAGCACTGTAACAAGAAACTGCTGCATTAGGAAAGGAAGACAAACTTAGATGTTATTCTCTGCACTGACTACACTGGTCCTGCTAGACTGTCCCCTCAAGACTGATGCTATCTAGTTAAATTGGGGTTTGGTGATGGACTAGACAACACTTTATTCTGTTCATCTATGATTTAAGAGTACTTGCCTTAGTTCTAAATAATTTGGTTTTAAAATAATCCCGATCTTTAACTTTTTGGGAAGATTTCTTACCAGAAACAAAGGGAAAACTTCTGGTATTATGGTTAGAACAAAGGCATTTGGAGACAACTGATGAGAGGTGTTTATCTCAAAGGGAAAGGCAAACCTCCCTCTTCCAGCACACAGTGGGACACCAGCCATGCCTGGACCACAGAAGAGGCACCCATCCTAGCTGCAGGTAGGGGACTGCCAAAACTCTCAATGCATTTCCCACATGCACCAGGGCAGGACAGTATCAAAGGTCTCCATCGAGACGGTGAAGGACACCCTCTTCAGCAGCAGCCAAAGCAAGCTGTTCTTGATCAAATCCATGGTTGTTCAGGGTTGCTTTACAACATCTCTGAACATACTTCCCAACAACTTCTTTTCCTCACAACTAGGATATAATGCCTCACTAGTGCACAATAGTACTATGCTGCTCTTCTGAATGTGTTTATCTTACGTGTGACCAACATACTCCAGTTCTGTTTGCCTCTAAGCAATGGAGAGAGGAAAGGAGCACTGGACACACTTTAAAGACCACAAGAATGTATTACAGAAAGGGTGACTAGTAGACCTCACAAAACATTTGCTAAATGCATCACCACAGCCCGCAACAGGCATACACACATACACCATTACAGGCTCCAGCAGAAGACCAGAAGCCACAATTATAGCATGCTAGACCAAGGCAAATGGAGGGATCCAGAGCCAAACAAGTACCAAGCATTCATGGAAACCCTTCACAGTAAGGACACCCTTATGTATGAGCAGGATACGCCATTCAGGCAAAGGGACGGTTATTCCATGAGGCGGCATAGAATACTCTTTATGTCTCACAAAGATGAGAGCAAAGTGCAGGGAAGTAAGGCTAAAAGACATATTGTTTAACTTGAACCATCTAAAAGACAGACATTTAGCTGAAGTCTAAGGTGCCCCCTTTGGTCCCTCTTCTCACCCCACCTGTTTCAGAATTTTTCTCCAATGACTCAACCAGCTCAAATAACAAATCCTTTGCTTTGAGCCAGCTAAACACGCAGCAGGTTCTATCTTGCCTGGATGACTAGCAAAGAACCAAGCTGTAGTCTCTTAAGATAGATGGAGAAGTAAGTTTAAAACACCATCATGAGAACCTGGATGCAGAGCATGCTCCTTGCTCAGCAGTGCATCTTGACGGGGAAAGCTGACCACCACACAACAGCAGCAGGTTACCCAGGACTTCTCACAGAATAAGGGTAGACACCCAGGCAAACACCAGCTCTAGCAAATATATGACACACCTGACCTCCAGCAATTCAGACAATTGCTTATGTAGCCCACAGCTGTTATTTTTAACCTCCATAGTTACACTCGCCTTGATATTCCTGATACATCTGAAAGGTAAAAGATTTTTAAAGCAGCAAACCTAAAAGACAGCTGTTCAAGACCACTGTATGAAAGAAAGAAGAAAAACACAGGTCCATCTTTAAAAACCTCACTTATAATTGGAATTTTAGCCAACAGAAAGCCACCGCTAGAACTGCCGCTGTGATGCAATTACCCAGGCAACAGCCCTCCTCTCTTTTCATCTCAAAATTTAGATCAGATCAAACCAGTCCTCCTTAAAGCTAACCTAATCAGTGCAAAAATTTGAGTTTAGCATAAGGATAAAACTTAACACAGCTACTCTTACTGCAAACCACTGGTGTCTATGAATTGAAACAACTCCATAGCTGTGGGCGAGTTCTACGTTTATGTATTTGTGCCCTTTCAAACACTCTTTGAAAAGTACATGCTTCCCAGGTTGCTAGTTTCACTCATTTTAACCACAATAATCCTGACCATTATCATGGCAAGCACTCTGCAGAATTTTGCCACAGTGCAATTATCTCCTGGAGAAAAAAAAAAAAAACAACCAAAAACACCCAAAATCCACAACTCAATTCCTAGCCCTCCCAGGTTACTTCTACATCTGTTTGCTGGGGTCTGATCCTGACACACGTTGCAGGGCACCCCCAGCATGGACTCACCTTTCCATTCTCTTCAGCAGGCAATGCAGACAGACAGTTCTTGTCCAGACAGAGGTCTAGAAAGTGATGCTGAGGAACCGTTTACTCTGCAGCCTCTGATCTCGTTTAAAAACCTCTCATTCCCGACAACCTCATTTTTAATTGCTAATTGCACAACAGTTTATTTGTGCATTCTTCATACACATAGAAAAGCCTCTGCCAAAACAAGTACTCTTAAAATAAAGCAGCTGGGTTAACTGAGGCAGACTGCAAGATCTTTGAGAAATGAGGCTCATTAAGTACTTAACACTAGCGCAATGTAAGCCATTCATTCAAAACTCAGAGCACAGATTTCCATTACTGACTGAAATAAAAGATCCAAGAGGCAGGGAAGAGAAGGGAGGAAATGCATTTTGAACATTTCCATCTGCTTTTTTCCTTCTTGGCGCCGTAAAGCCTGCTAGCTACAGCTTGCAAGAGCTATTCCACTGAGCTTTGATTTGATATCTGGCTACTGTCTACACTAGCAGGTAAAACTGCCCTGCAGCAGCCCGAGCCTGCTCAGCTTACTCACTGTCTGCCACTCTGCTCATCACAGAGGTTTGCTCAGGAAAACACAGCAGGACAACATAATAGACAGCTGCTTTCTAACTAGAAAGCCTTTTTCCTCTGCTCTCTTCCAGCCTCAAATGAAACATGGAAACCAACACAAAGAACGTGGTGTCTCAACTGTGGCTAAAGTAACAAACAACAAAGGAAACTCCAGACTGGGGACAGGGTTCAAAGTTATTGCTATGGGTTTATTCTTTCAAAGGGATATTATAAACATTGTCTGTTCTTTCTACTGAATTACACAAATCAAGTCGGTAGTCTCCATCCTAGACCTCTTGCATTTTAGGAATCAATTCCAAAACCAAACTGGGTCTAAGGGGTTAGAAAACCTCCTGTTTCTCCAGCAGTTTAAGTAGCTCATGTCCATTACTTAACCACAGAAAAAGCAATAGCTCTTCTTTAAAAGCTGCAACACTGCCTTCAAGCTAGTTTCTTGGCAAAGATACCTCTTCCCTAGTCTGATCAGTCAAAACCAGATAAATACTTAAGGATGGTTCCCAAATCCTAGAACTTCCTAATGTCTGCTTCAAATCCCAGATATTTCCAGGTCAGTCAAAACAGATGCTAACATCACTAGTCACTATCTTCCAGATTTTTAATTGCAAAGATCTCACCCAGCCCCCACCAGATTCACATTTTTCCTAAGAAGCATCCTTTCACATTAATTTAACAAGAACAGCTTCACTTGAATATTGTCAAGGTCAATTGAAAGACTAGCAGACCTGTATAAATATTTCTTCTTGTCCTTGCATCCTATGCCTTTATTAAAATCTATTAAATATTTTTGTTACCTCACAATGTGGTTTTACCTCCATGCTAACAATAAATCTGCCTGCATGGATTCTCACTTCAGGGAAGAACTTTACATCTCGGTTACAGGTGATATTCCCTAGAGTAAGAGACTTCAAGAAAACTCCCTTCTGGTTGTTTTTCCCTTTAATAACAAATATATTGCAATTCCATATCTTGCTATAATGTGCAAGTAAATTCAACAGATCTTATTAAAAAAAAACAGCATTATCAAAACAGAGGAATAGCCTACATTAGAGTAAAAAAGAAAATTATGTAAGTATAGATTGTTATTTGTCTAAGTTAGTGGCTATGTCTGCCCTGAACTTCCCAGGATATCACAGCTCACCATACAGTTCAAGGACACTTGAAAAAAAGAGACAACACCTGACCAGAAAAGCTTATCCCATGGACTTCAGTGGGGAAGCACAACTGGGAAGCACCAAACTACACTGAAATCACTTACAACATTATCTCTGTGCTCTGATAATGTAAGAAAAATATTGGAGGAAAAAAAAAAAAAGTTGACTTGTCAATCCCAAGTGCATTTTTGCTTGATAAGTGTTTTCCCAGCTGCAAAGTGGAGCCTTTCCAAAAGGAGCCTTCTTATGAAAACAGACAGCTGCTGAAAGCTCCCAATATCATTTATGACTTCAGGATTCAAGATCTTATCCCCCTGTCATTAAATCATCTCCCTCCCTCCATGCAGATAATCACCTTTTGACTCTTCCGGAGGGGGGAGTGGGGGCAACATCGATCCGATTTGCCTTGGTTTGGGGATGTGAGTGTGGATGAAGACCCAAAGTGCACAATCAGCATGTACAGGTTTAAGATGATTTATGTGATGGTTACAGTAAATTGACAACCCCACTTGATTATTGCCTGCTGCTGGCTAGAGGTTTTTATACAACTGCACCTAAGTATAGAATGCTATTAAATAACAATACTTATCATTCACTCAGTTATCGACGTACTGCTTGAAACTTATGTGGGGGCATTTTTATTGCCAATAAATCCTAAAAAATGAGTGTGACAGCAGACACCACTGTCAATATGACCTGAGGTAACAGACTTCCCTTCAGCCTTCCTGTCACTAGAAACTGTCATTACCAATGCTTGTGTGACAGGTCCCAACTTTCTAACTCTTCGCCCATAAACACAATGGCTAAAATGCAGTGTAATTCAGAGTTAAAGCTATCTTCACATACACTGATATAATGTTTTGTGGTTACACACAGAAGCACCCAAACACAAATAACAAAACTAAAAAAAAACACGCCCCAGAAAAGGTCTTATTTTCAAGTTTAGATTATTCACAGTCATTCCCCATCCACTCCACCCTCCCCCGCAAAAAAAAGCCTACAAAAGGTGGAAAGAAAAGAATAAAACCAGTAGAAACTCCAGTAAAGCACAGTTTTGAGAGAGCAAGTCTAAGCCAACAAGGACACCCTGCTCTCTGCAAGCACCAACAGCTGTAAGCTAACGTTCATACACAAGTGCTCATTTCTTCCACAAATGTTTGAGAAACAAAGTTTACTGAAAAAGCACCCACACAAATGACAGCGAGGCTTCACCCCTATGAGTCCTCACAGGAGGCAAACAGTAATTCACACCAGAAGTACTTCCAACAGCCAGAAGTTTGGGTGTGGAAACAGCATTCAAACAAATATTCAGTAAGCTCTGAACAGCGAGTTCTGCACATCTGGCTGTGATTTCCAAGGAATGGTGTTAAATCCACCAAGAAAACTAACACCATGGCATTTTTGTAAACACATAACCAGACAGAGGAGGTAAGGATACAAATTTATCCAATTATTTATTTATCGCAGATGACACACTTGGTTCCAATTAGCACTCCCACAACTTCCATGTGCTTTACAGCACTAAGAGAAAAAGGAAAGTTTGATCCTATGCCTTGGAAATGAAGTATTTCAGCAGACCCAGTGTTATTGGAAAGGAAGAGCTTGCACTTGATAATCACACTTACGGCACTTACTAAAGAAACAACATTCCTCAGTAGAAAGGGGTTGTGGTAAACTTGGGACTAAACCCATACTGACTGCATTATTTACCAAGGGTCAGGATCTCAGCTACACACTTACCTTGGAACCCAGCATTTTCCCTCTGAGAAGATACTATGACCCAGAAGGAATTATCCCACCTTTTCTACACTGGGTGGGGGACCAAAGACTACCAGTCAGAATAAACTGGTTTCGTGTGCCCAGCTCAGTTTACAGCATTTTGAAGAGACCCATGCACCCTTGTCATGCTTATGACCTGCTCTTCAGCTACTTCACCAGCTGCAGGACTTGGGACAGATGTGCAACTGTCCCAGGTAAGAGTAAATCTGTACAACAGCTGAAACAGTCACAGCTGAGACCAGATAAAACCCACCAGTTTGAGGCATGGGAAGGCTCAATTCCTTGGACTTCTTTACAAATAATTGCAATACAAACATTTAGCATGTAGACTGATAAAGTTCCCCAAAGCCACTTGAGCTCCATCACTTTTTCAGCTTCTGTTCAGCTAATTACAGAAAAACATTAGCTGACCCCTAGTCTGAGAAAAAAATTATGCCTTTCCTTCTAGGCCTTCTGCTGTGTGGAGGAGGACAAGGTTCACAGCTGCAGCCTGCCAAGCACAGAAAGCAAGAGGGAGGTTCACACAGTTTGACTAATTCCTCTGGCCTTCATCTCACTCTCCCTGGCCTTTCCTTGAAATATTCTTCAGACAGCCTCCCATCTGCTTTTGTTCTTTTCTAGGGAAACAAATAGTCAGCTCTTCCACAGTTAGCTATCTTGACTGCAAAACTGCTGTCCTAGGTCACTGCTGGTGTTGCATCCAACTGCATGAGAAGTCTGGAGGCTACCTCTCTTGACCTAAGAAGTGAATCTTACACAAAAAGAACCTTACAGTCCCAAATCAGTTCTTTTCAAAGCAAATACATATATATATACACACACAGAGAGGTGAAGACAGCTAAAATCTACCATAGCTATATATTCTAAGAAGAAATAGAATCAATAAGCCTGTATTAGGAAAGATATGTTCTTATCAAACCAAGATCTAGTGGTTAACTCTGTTGTTCTCCCCTTAGAGGAAAAGCTGGTGTCCTGGATTAATATCAGGTACGTTTATAGCTCCCAAATACTGGAAACGCTCATCTAAGAAAGAATAAATAAATGTTATAAAAACCAGTTGGAACATGCTCAATAAGACCTGAAAGGCAGGCCAGTGCTTACACAAGACAGAGTTTAGGAAGGAAACACAAAGCCTTGATTTGTTTGTTGTTCTCAAATGCTCACAAAAGTTAAAATGAATCACAAAACTTTAATACTGGATGTCTAAACTGAGCTATTTTAAAATAATTAAAACTTCAGAAAGCTTGAACCCTTGTAGGTCATGTCAGAAAAGCACACTTTTCAGTTTTATGCTCTCTGCACATGTTCTTTACAGGGTCTGCATACCAGCTACATTAAGATAGGAATACATATAATAACACATGCTACACAGTATGAACATCCATTTTTATGTAGACCTAATATATTATCAGACTTCTAGAAACATTTTCAAGTACATGAAATATCCTTGTTTCTGTTTTTAGTAGAAATCTGGAAAAAACTAGCACTTATTTTTAGTATGTGGCTACATGGATTAAAGAACAGGTTGGAGAGAATCTACCAGACTGTTAAGTAGTCAGGTCTGAAGAGCACTTCAGTGGAATGTAGAAATGCACAGTATTTGCATTAAAAAAAAAAAAATTAATAACCCTTACAGACTCTCAGTGGAGGTTCCTGGGTTCAGCCACAGCAAAAGGGATTTTATAGCACTTGTCAAGCAGAAAGTATTCATTTAATAATGAATAAAGGAAGCAGATAACGCTACAAGAACTCAGCAGCACAGAAGGTGAACCAGGCTATGGTATTTCACAGCAAGTGTCGACAGAGGAGTGTGCTCAAGCTGAAACAAATGGGCACTGCAAATTCTGCAGATGCACTCACTGTCTCGGGGAAAACACATTTAGCAACTGAACATCATCTTGATGCATGAGGCAGCATGCTGGGCTTGGAAGATTTGATTTTATTTCCTCTTGTTTCAGTTACTCTACTGACCTTAGAAATATAACATAATAATCTTTGAAATGTATATATCTATGTGTAACATAATAGGCAATATACAACAAACTGGCTCTTTAAGTCACAGACCTAACAGCATCAGTACGTGCAACATTTATGCACCGGCATACATTCATGGGAGGGGTGATTATTAAAAACACTTAAAAGCTCAACATTCATTTTACACATGAACTGCGCCTACAGGAGAGGAAAAACATCAATATCTCCATTACAGATGCTTGAAAGCAACCTTACCACACAGCGAGAGGTGCAGTGATAACTGCAAACAGCTAGGAATTTTTACCTCCATGTAATGCTAAAATCAGCTCAGGACAGATTTTCCACTACAGAGGAATTAAAAAAAAAAAAAAAATTAGAAAAGGAGTATTTTTCTTACAGTAGCAGCTTAACACTACTGCCAGAGGCTACTGTAACCCAGATACTAAATTTCCTCATGTCAATGCATCCACAATGCCCCAAGCATTAACCTGATGCCCAGTCCAACTGGCCTGGCTCCACCACACACTGACAGATCCACTAATCCTCAGGCTGTGCACGAAACTCTGAACAGCGCAATCCAATCCACTCCTCTCCCTGCAAGTGTGAGGTCCAAAAGCCACCTGGGAGTGCTCTATACTTAGACCAGGAGAGATCACAGCTAAGAAACCAAAATCATGTTTTGGTGACCTCTGAAACATTCAGTTCAACATAACTGAACAGATGGGTTATTCAAAAGGCCTAAAAATGTAACAGATCAGTGTTTAATGGATTTCCACCACCAAAGTTTAAACCACGTACCAAGACAAATTCTACCAGACCACATATTCAGTTTGTTCTTTGACAACACCATCAGACTAGCCAATGGTCAATTATGAAAACCTCTCTGCTCCCCAGGGGAGGGTCATCCAATCTCCACGAACGTAAAGTTCACTACCTGACTTATTCAGTGTCCTTCAAGACACTAGGTGGTAAGAAACGACTTGGACGGCTTCCCAAAGGTCATCTGGAGCCTATATGTTTAAGGATTTTCTCAGCATATTTTATTATATTAAATCTTAATTCAGCAAACTGCACCTCAAGGCTAATGCAGAACTTGAAACAGTTTTGGGGGAAGAGAGAAGCAAGGTCTATGCACTGTAGGAAGTCTCTTGTGTATTTTAAAACAATTCTGCAATATTTGCTGCATTTACCACAAGGGTATTCCTACTGAAACAAAACCTACGCAACCTGCAATACAACTTTTCTTTCAAAGGTAACTGCAATTGCATAAATAAATAAATGCAAATAACACCTTTTACCATAAGATCTCAAACTACTTTACTGAGAACTAAAGCCCAGTGAGATTGATGCAGCACTCATAGTGCCTTTGCCTGGTCTATGGAAAACACACTTCAAGAGAACACAAAAAAAAACCACAAGAAAAACTAAGGCAGCTTGCTTAATTCATGCCAGGCTTCTGACTGAGAGTCTCATGCCTCTGCCAGCTCTTCCTCTTTACGTTCCAGGAGAAGCTGCTATCACCACTTGAGAAACAGTGACAGAGGGAGGTAGAGAAAGTTATTCCTCTTCTTTTTGACAGTTCTGTCAGGCTGTATAGCCCCTTTTGCACAAGCTGAGGGTTTTTTAGCAGTATCATCACTAAATTTTAAAAATTAACAGATGAAGATGACATCAAAAAACATTTCCGGGGCTGGCCCCTAACAGAATGTGTACAGTGAAACAGCTGGTGAGAGCGAGCAGCTCCTTGGATAACAACTCCCCGATTCTCATTCTTCGGTGCACTGAAAGAAGAAGTACAGTGAGCGAACATCTTCCTCCCATCAAGTTCTGAAATCGAGCAGCGCCATGCACATGCATGCACCTGGCAGGACAGAGGTCTAGCATTACACAAGAAACTGTACAAGCAGATACCTTCTCCTTCAGAACAGCTCAACCTCTTCCAGCTCCCTGAATCAGAGAATCATAGAATCACCAGGTTGGAAAAGACCCACCGGATCATCGAGTCCAACCATTCCTATCAAACACTAAACCATGTCCCTCAGCACCTCGTCCACCTGTGCCTTAAACACCTCCAGGGAAGGTGAATCAACCACCTCCCTGGGCAGCCTCTGCCACTGCCCAATGACCCTTTTCGTGAAAAATTTTTTCCTAATGTTCAGCCTAAACCTCCCCTGGTGGAGCTTGAGGCCATTCCCTCTTGTCCTGTCCCCTGTCACTGGGGAGAAGAGCCCAGCTCCCTCCTCTCCACAACCTCCTTTCAGGTAGTTGTAGAGAGCAATGAGGTCTCCCCTCAGCCTCCTCTTCTCCAGGCTAAACACCCCCAGCTCTCTCAGCCGTTCCTCATAAGGCCTGTTCTCCAGCCCCTTCACCAGCTTCGTTGTTCCCCTCTGGACTCGCCTCCAGAGATGGCAACTCCACCCCTTCCCTGGGCAGCCTGCTCCAATGCTCACTGCTCTCTCAGTAAAGACGTCTTTCCTAAGACCCAATCTAAACCTCCACTGGCACTATTTGAGGCCTTTTCCTCTCATCCTATCACTTGTTACACGGGAGAAGAGACCAACATTGACTCACCTCACTGCAACATCATTTCAGGTAGTTGTAGAGAGCAATTAGGTCTCCCCCCAGCTCCTTCAACCATTTCTCTTAAGACCCGTGCTTCAGACCATTCACCAGCTTCACTGCCGTTCTCTGGACTCACTCCAGCAACAAAAAGTCCTTCTTGTACTGAGGAGCCCAAAACTGAACACAGTATTTGAGGAGCGGTCTCACCAGTGCCAAGTAAAGTGGGATGATCACTTCTCTACTCCTGCTGGCCACACCATTTCTGATAGGATGTTGTCGGCCTTATGGGGCACCTGAGCCCACTGCTGGCTCATGTTCAGCCAGTAAAGAGTTGTCTTTATGGTGAAAGTAAACAGACCCTTCAAAAAAACCCAAACCATAAGGAACATTCCAAAATCAACAGTGGAAAATAAAAAACGGCAGGGGGGGGAGGGCAACAGAAAAAAAAAAATGAAAAAAAGAAATGGAAGAATAATCTATTTTGGGCGGACTTAACCACTCAAGATGAACAAAGACCTACTAAAATTGCATTAAGGCAATATTATGACAAATTAGTACCACAAAAAACATGCAGGATTTTAATTTCACACAATTTCACGCACATATAAGCAACAGCGGATCCATCTAATAGTGTTACACAAAATACTTCGAAAGGATAGCATTCCACTGGAAGTATCATATGAAGCCAACTCATAGAATCATAGAATAACCAGGTTGGAAGAGACCCACCGGATCATCGAGTCCAACCATCTTCAGGTCTGTATTTTTTGCTAAATGTTCTCAAAACATTTAACAGGGAAAAAGCCCTATTTAATAAATGCTTATTGTAAGCCTTAAGTTTAACAAATCTTCACCAGCTGACAAAAAATTACAGTTTAACAATGAGAGGGCAAAAAAAAGCAATGTGTGTTTAAGATCAGCATTAATCCTGCAGCTGCCTAAAATCTTTCCAATTAAAATACACAGCTTCTAAGAGTTAAGACCTGCATATCTTACCAGTTTTAGTAGTATTCAGGGCAGGTAAAAACAACAGGAACAGTTTACAATAAAACATACCTTCCTGCTCTATTAGGCCACTCCTGAAGGCTTTTCTCAGCATTTGGCTAAAGATTGAACATGCACTCTTCCCCAGTTCACTTGTTTTTCTGAGCTTTAGTTGATATACTTACACAGATGTCTAAGAAGAGTCAGCACTTAGCTTCTCCCGCAGTTTGCCCTATACGCTGCAGCTAAGCAGGTAAATGGTACAAAAGTGGCTATGAAATCCTCTGTGAGGAAAATAGTACAGATTATATAAGATACAGATAAATTCATCTACAGACAAGTCTCTTGTGAGATGTCTTCCCAAAGCAAAAATTATAAAAATTGGTCAACACAACATTGTGTTCACAGACTAAACAATTTTTAAACTATTTTACAATATTTTAGACTGCTCTGGCACTACCCCCATCAGCCAATTGCATTTAAATTGACATATCACGCCACAATTATTTACCTGTTATATTATTTTAGTTTCACTTTTTTCAACTCAACAGCCTACCAGTACCTAGAGGGATGGAGAGAGCAATGCTAGAGATAAGCTGTGTCCATCCTACTACCTTGCTTCCCCCCGGGCAACCATAATTTGTGCAGTACTTGCTTGAGATGTTAGCAATATTTTTTTCTTCATTCAAAAAAACACGCCTTGTCAAAGGTGGAAAGACACTAAAGCCTAGTTATACCAACAGCCCCATAGTGTTCAGCATGAACCAAACTGCCTCCATGATGCAAATAACAGATCTAACACAGATTTTGATGAAATCAGAGAAAACAAGGAAGCAGAGAATTTGGCTAGCAGGATCAGCTACAATCACGTACAGAGCAAAGAAGAAAAGTAGGAAAGCCATTAATATTTTTTAGCCTAGAAACATTATGTTCTGTCCATCATGCCCATATTTGAAGGCATACTAAGGTCCTTGGGGATATTTTTATTATCTCTGTAAGGAAAGGAAACAGAAGTGGAGAAATACACTGCTGGGGAAACAGGCGTATTAATGTAAGAGAAACAGTAAACTAAAAAGCAAAAACAATTTCTAGCAGTAATTACACATAGGAAAGTTTCCAAGGATTTGCTGAAGCACAGAAGTTGGCAGAAGAGCAAAGACGCAGAGGGAAAGGTAGAAAAGGGAGCATAAGATACCCATAGTGTATGCAACAAGTGTACTGATACGCTTCACAGAAAATGCAGGCATTCCAGCACCTTGAGATGAGAGACCAGAAAGCCCAAAGACTTTTCTGACACTTGCAAGGTGCGAATGTGAACAGCGATGCAGTCAAGAAAATTGCTCGTTATATTTAAAATACATTTTCCATGTTACACTTCTTAAAGTAATAATAATAATAATACAAACTACTGCAGAAACTATTACTCATCAATGCATCAGTACCTAACAAAGCTAGTATTTCTGCAAATATTTACTGGCAACTTTGTAAATCCCAAAAGCGAAGATCTTCAGTTAAAGCTGGCTGCAGTAAAAATCCAAATATCTGTATCGACCTGCTTTCACCACCCCACAGCTAAATCTTCTCAAGCTCTGCACTGGAGTACAAGCTCACATGCACAGCTGTGAGGTGGCATCATTCTTAAGCATCAGGCTCAAGTGTTTCTTAAGAGATGAGCCTCTGAAAGGCTTCCTCTCTATCAATAGTTTCGTGTGAATAGTTTCACTCTTTCTAAATGACCTCGAATCCAGCGAGAATGAAGTCTTTTCATTCAAAGCTCGACCCTGAACAAACACACCAGTTCCCTCTCCCCTGATTCACATCAGGGTCAACAGTCATTCACTTCCCCTAATCAGATCTGAGTAGAAACTGCTCTGCATCAGCCACGCCACCTCCTTGTTTCCCTCCCTCCAAGCCCCAAGAATAAGTAAGGACCTACAACTTAGTTCAAATCTTCAAAATTTCATTAAGCTCTACAATGCAGCGGTTTGACAAAGTTTTAGGTACAACAGGCAGATGCTGCTCAATCAAGGAACTGAGGATGTGTTCAGAGAAAGAAAGAGACAAAACCTGAAGTGCTTGCTCCACAAAGACAAGCCTTTGGCAAGTTTCTTTCAATTACTCAAGAGAGTAAAATGGAAATGTTTTGCTCTCA
This sequence comes from Phaenicophaeus curvirostris, assembly GCF_032191515.1. NCBI lineage: Eukaryota > Metazoa > Chordata > Aves > Cuculiformes > Cuculidae > Phaenicophaeus > Phaenicophaeus curvirostris. The sequence goes on along the minus strand of NC_091394.1, from coordinate 6,258,089 downwards.
GTGACCTCAGCCTCCTAAATTCTGGTTATCAGATTGCTTCCAAACACCCCAATCACACCATCGCCTCCCAGGCGGCACGCTGCAAACCTCCACTTCAACTGCAGAAAGGTGAAGCAGTTAAATGCAGTTGTCAATCTATCTAAAAAGCACAGAAACAAACCCCACCTGAAAAAGCAAAATACGGGACAGAAACCCTATGGGGAAAACAGCTTCTCTCCTTCCGCTTTCCATGCCCACATCCACCCTTTCTGAAGTCCATCCCACGGTCACTCAGGAATAACCTGCACAACATTCAGCACCCACAAGCCTCATTTTTTTTAATACAGGTTGCCTTGTAAAGAAGATGCAGAGACATAACCTGTTCAAGTAAGAGACGTTCCTTGCTTGCTCATGGTTTCTATCCTGCAAGCACCTTTGCATTGGCCACTCAGGACACATGGAACCGTTCAACTTGTATTTGTTCAGAGGGGTGAGGGTTGTCAGGATTCACTTGCAAGGCCCTTTGAAGAGCAACAGCAATATAACAATCAGCAAGGACCATTTGGCTGAGGGAAGGAGCCTTCCCCTTTGCTAAATCCCATCTACTCATCCCTTTCCCAGTCCCTGCGGGGACAGACAAGCACCTCTCCCACGCTCACCACCAGTGATGCGATTTCTCTAAACTTTGTACCAACCAGCACGAGCTTATGGTTTTAATGTTGCAAACCAAAACCACCCACAGCTGGTTGGACCTTATTCTGCAACTCCAAGACCCTAAGACAGGGTAGCTCTTCCCTCACCCAGCAGGTCACTTAATTTGGTAAGGTCTGTTTCAGCAGCGTTAGGTTATCAGACTCCTGTTCTTATTCCATTATTAATTTTCATTATAATAGTTTGTCATCTTAAATGTTCAAATTGGGGAAGCTCTCGTTAACAAAAAGCTATCACTCGTGAGTTGCCACAGACTGCATGTTCCAGAAAGAGGGAGAGACGAAACAGGAACAAGGGCAGAAATCAGCCTGGGGACTCTGGTACTAGTACGAAACACAATCAAGCAGCAGTTATATTTAAAGAATAATTTAACATCCTGGGCCTGTAATTACTTTACATAGAATTAAATTACCACCACCACAAGAAAAAAAAACTTAAGCAGAATTGTAAGCGATCCGAAGTATTTTAATAATCAGACAAACCACCGACGTTCACCAATTTTTCCACCACAACAGTGGTTGAAGAGAGGGGCTGTCAGCAACAAAAAGTATTTTTCACAGCACGCTGTGTTAACTTTTACAATTATCAGTCCTCATGGCCTTTCTTTCTCAAGCTTACTGCATCCTCCACACTACTGACAGTAAAGGAAACTACAGTCCCTGCATGAGAAATCTTTTTGTAGAGTAATAATCCTCAGGCAGACAAAACAAGCCATGAGAGAAAAAAATAAAAAAAGGGGGGAGGCAGGGAAGAGAAAAGCTGAAAACGATCAAGGTTTTCACATTTATGCTGGTATTCCAAACAACACATTCTGTTCCCATCCAAGCCTTCTTTTTCTTGTAAAAAAAAAAAAAAAATTAAAAAAAAACATCAGTGGAGAAGAGGGACTGAGATAAGAAGTTGATCCCAATGCTCATTTTTTATTTCCAGCTCTTGAGAAATTATATCTATTATTCTGCCTTCTACCAGCTTGTATGCAGAGATTTCACAGCAAATCCTTTCTTAGGAAGCCTTCATTTCACTAATAATGGTGGCAGGGAGTCAGGTCCTCTAGAAACAAAGTACATTAGCAAACCACTTTGGCACGTTATACATTCAGCAAAAAAAAAAAAATTAGAGCACGATAGGTTTCAAAAAATATTTGGTTTTTAATTGGGATTATGAAAGACTGACAGAAGGAAAGATCCCAAGAACTATTCAGAGCCATAGTGGATTCCTGCCTCCCACCACTCCATTTTCACTGACAGCTGTTAGAGCTGTGAACAGAAAACCAGAAGCCGCTAAGAGCGAGATAATGTTTAAATTTCCTCCTTCCAGAACATATATGGGTGCAGGTGGGTGTGAACATGCAAAGTACATAAGACAGAACAAAGACAGGTACTTTCAGGGCACTGAAAGATGAGTTACCTTTTCTTACCTTGCCCTACATGTACAGTTGCCCAAAGCTAAAGAAAGGGAGAGCAAGCACGCTGCTCTTTTGATGTAATGGTAGCACTATCCTTCCAAAGCAAGCAAAGAATACACTGTACTCTCAACATGCAAGAAATCTGCTGTGTTTCAACCAAGTGTCAAAGTAAACATACAACAATGGACAGAGCTGCACTCGGACATAAAAGTCGAAAATCCACATTTTGCCTGGGTAGCCAGAGAAAAAGGACTGTTTCAGTTTGGTCAAAGGCCAATTTAATAAAGGGAGTAGATAAGATCTTTCCCTTAATGCAAACAAACTAGAGGGGAAGCCGGCCTCGGTTTATTCATGTTATTATTATTCTAAAAAGTGTGTCAACACCAATTTAAACACAAAACAGGGTTCTGTCTGCAATGGATGCTTTGGGTTCAGGAAAGAGTAGAAATAAGGAAAGGGAAGAGGAAAATTCTAAGAGGAAAATTCTAAGAGGAAAATTCTAAGAGGAAAATTCTAAGAGGAAAATTCTAAGAGGAAAATTCTAAGAGGAAAATTCTAAGAGGAAAATTCTAAGAGGAAAATTCTAAGAGGAAAATTCTAAGAGGAAAATTCTAAGAGGAAAAGCAATTCCCAACCCCACCAACTCAAATAAAAAGGAAGCATTCCTCTCAGCTTGGTTAATGCCCCTGATGGCCAGTTTCCCCTCCTAGAAGAGGAAACATTTCAACAAATAGGATTTCAACATTTGCATGCACCATCACAGCATCAGAATGGTAAATCTCTAAATCCTCCCACTGGTTAAAAAGTAACATTATAGATTAGAATAGGACATAAACAAAGATTTCAGTAAAACCTGCACATAAACGAGTATTTTTTTTAAACAGTTCCTATTTTGGGATGATATACAACTGCATGACTGGATTAATAAATTCTCTTTCCAGCAGTAGTCTTACATTTCCGCCTTCTGTAACGATCTTACTTGCAATAGTTCAACTGTTTTCTAGGAGGCACCTTGTAAATGTATTAAAATACATTTTCACATACAAGTATTTTTGATTACTCTACCTCACTTCACTTAGATTTCTTGACATGAGGGATGTACCGACACCTACTGCCTTTCATCTTCATAAACACACGCTTAAGATATATGTCATAACACTCGGTGTTCTGGGCAAAGAGGAGGAAACACCACTACTTTTAAAAGAAATGTCCCTATTTAACACCACTATCACACACCAGCTGTCATGATATAATGTGCGAGATTGCACACATTTTATGTAAAATTAACTTTGGACAACCCTATGAGCTTCATGCTCTCAGTGATTTAACGTAAGCGTGTATTTTTAAAGGCAAGACATTTGCACCTAGATAGATAGAGAAACCCATCTCTATTGGAATAGAGCATCACGAATGGATCGTGACAAAAGATGAGCAATGGAAAACAAGTGCCAAGGCTTTCAATCCCAAAATAGTTTTGGCAGTGCAAAATAGTACTGCCTCTACCCAAAGACTGCTATCCTTATAGCTGAACAGGCACAGCAGCTCACATACACTTTCCTCAACAGCCTTGGCTGTTCAAGGTCAGGTTGTTCAAGCAGTTATTCAGAAGCCACAAGAACAGTGCACAAGACAGTGACAATTACTACTACTAATTTAATTCGAGCCTTTATAAGTGAGTCTTTAGAAGCAGGACATGAAATCTAAGACTGTGCGCACGGAACAAATATAAACCTATTTGACAGGAGCCAACTAAATATTGCATTTTAAAAGCCCGTGGAAACATACGTCGCGAAGGAAGTGACGATGACATACAAATTACTCACAGTGAATCCACATTGGGCATACAGCATATTCTAAGGAGAGCCACCTGCCAAAGCAACTGTCCCAGTTCCAGAAGTAGCACTGTGGTATTTTAACAAAAACAAAGCCAATGACCTAGGGGAACAGCGTTCGCAGAAATTCTTTGAAGTGTTCATGGCCACTAAACCACATCACACTATTCTAGGATCATAAGGTTAGGAAAACAAGCAAAAAAAAAATAGCCATCAACAAAGCAAAAAAAATCTGAGACTAGCTATAAAGAGAGCATAGTGATTTGCAGCAAGTATGGAATGCCACTGTGTCCTTTAGGCTGGACATTAGGAAAAAATTCTTCACAGGGAGGGTCATTGGGCACTGGCAGAGGCTGCCCAGGGAGGTGATTGAGTCACCTTCCCTGGAGGTGTTTAAGGGATGGGTGGACGAGGTGCTGAGGGACATGGTTTAGTGTCTGATAGGAATGGTTGGACTCGATGATCCGGTGGGTTTCTTCCAACCTGGTGATTCTATGATTCTATGATTCCTCACCTTTAATGTTTAAATAATATTATTTTGGAAAGGAACACTAATCTCAAAGGCAACTAGACTATAAGCACTCTCTTTTATCAATAGTAAAGAAACAAAAAGCACGAGGAGTCTTGAGTTCTGCTCCAACACTCCTGAAACATCAGTATTTCATAACAAGCTAGTCAGATGCATTTAACAAATTGCCTTTATCTTACAGCTTCAACTTCTCAGTGATTGCTACCAATGACCAGAAGAAACTGCAATGGGAAATATTCAGAAAAACACAATACAGATACTTTGGTCTATTTTTGGAGGCAGAAAGCAGCACCACAAATACTGAAATTAAGAATCCCAGTACAATGAAATGTCTCTTATGGATACAACATCCTGCCTGATCCCTTACAGTGCAAAAAGGTGGGGCTCGAAGAAGAGGGAGTAGGTGTAGAGTTTCTCTTCTCTTCCCAACTACTCGGGCAACACAGACAAACAGAAACCCAACACTATTATCATGACAACTGAAACCTCCACATATCTATCAGCTTAAGCTGAAACTAGAGAGAAGGTCAGAAGTTGTCAATGTGAGGAGGAACACAGCAGCTACTTCAGCACGATGCCTGAAGCCTTATCCTCGTAAGAAATTAGGTTTAAACAAAACGACCCCACAAAACCAAAGCAACCATCAACCCAATTACAAAACGGTGCCATTCTTATCTATTTTAAACCAGTGAGACTACTGTTCTGAGAACCATATTGAAGCCAAACACAGCAGGTCTACTCCTGCAGCAGTACTCCGGCTCAGAGCCACATGGAGCCAGCTAGGGCACCTTGCCCCACGGCTGCTTCCCTCACCCTCCCTAATGGCAGCTTTACTGTACTAGAATATAAAGAAGAAGAGGTAGGGTTTGGCTCTAATTACTAAAGGACTGATCTTCTGCCCACTCAGGCTGGTTATTGGCTTTTCAGAACTGGACATCAGTTTGCTGCCTGAAACCTGGGACCAGCAGACCAGGAGCAGTTGAGCACTTCACCATGTTTACTCGTTTGTATTATGACTAAGGACACTGGAACAGGCTGCCCAGGGAGGGGGTTGAGTCACCTTCCCTGGAAGGGTTTAAGGGATGGGGGGACGAGGTGCTGAGGGACATGGTTTAGTGTTTGATAGGAATGGTTGGACTCGATGATCTGGTGGGTCTCTTCCAACCTGGTGATTCTATGATTCTATGATATTTGAAAAACTAAGCTACTGCAAATTGAGATTACTGAGGCAGCAAGCTCATTGTGCACACTGAAAAAAATACCAGTCTTGCATCAAAACCCAGTCATAATTTCCAAACTCTGGCACCCAGAGCTGAGATTCTAAAGCACTGTGTGGCAAGCACGGACTTTACCAACCAATTTCACCACTTCAACATTGGGATTTTATTTCAAGCAACACAAAGTTTTTTGCAGTTTTTACTTTAGTTCCAGCCTCCAATTTCAATCTGAATTATCAGAGGAATTTCCTAGAGCAGAGTCATTTAAGTGGGTGCTTATATCTATATTCTAGTACTCTGCACCTTGAATACAGCGCGAACAACAGGGCCAGAGGTCAAGCGTCTCTATAGTCATCTGCAAAATGCAGTCATTTTTAGACAATATCCCTTTCTCAAAGTGGTACTTATCTTGCTGGATATTCCCAGGAAGGAAGGATGAGAGATCACTAAATTGGCAGAGGTTTGGGTGCCAAGGCTCAGTGCCAATCTGTGCAATCAACACCCTGAGCATATCCCACCACAGCTCTGGGGTTAACTGGACTGCAACTGGCATTTTCAACTCATTAATGGCTGGACCCTAATTTACTTGCAAACACTCAACTACTAATAAAATTCAAACCAAAAATCTCAAACTAATTCATTGCCGCACATGCACTCAAGAGGCCACATTCAGAAGATTAACATTTCAAACTCTCAGGAGTCGAGGAGCGCTGGCATGAAGGTTGCCCATGGAATCACATTTGAGCCCTCTGGTGCATGCACTTAAGGATACAGTCTTTAATTACTGAATTGCTCATACTGAACACTTCATTCAGTTTGATATGCTCAAACAAGGTGTAACAATTCAGTATTCAGTTCTACCTGCCCTGGTCTGTTAAGTCCCAGCCTGGAGTACAAAAATTCTTGATTGTGTTGGCAGCTTTCCTATAGTGTTTAGCATTAAGCGCCTGCATATTTCTGAAGCATGGTTATTTATTTATTTTCAGCATCATTCTTTTGACAAGAGGAGGATATATGTCCTCTACTTCACAAGTAACAGGGAGACTGTGTGGACACAGGAAGGCCAGAAGTACTCCAATAATTTGAGGCACTCAGCTTAAGGTGTCACTGGTGACTTTTTTTTTTTTCAGAGTACACCTTATTTCAGAGAACTTTGCATGCTCATAAGGAACCATAGATTTAACTGGCCTCTACCACAGCAGACAACACTGTGCACTTCTGCAAAATAAAAACCACAAAAAACCCCAAAAACATGTAAAGTAAGGATATACGCACACAGTTAGAGAACCACTATAAAAAAATCATCATTAGTAATTTGTACAGCTTCACACAGGGCAGCGGTACTGAAGAAAACACAAAATCCAACCCCAGCAGTCAATACTCAATTTCTCTAGCCATGAAAACATTCTACACTTTCGCATCAAAGAACAAATGATTCTACCCGACAACATCCATCAGCAATTCACCCCCTTGAAAGATTCAAGCTGCGCACTGAACACAACACGCATGCACACAAGAAGTGCTCACTAACTTGTGGACACCTTAAAGAGCCTCCCCCCCTTTCAGTACCTTTTCAGCCATAAAAGGTTAAAGCCCCCACACCTGAGAACATAATAGATTAAAGAGAGAAAAACATCCAAGTCATCATATTTAGGCATTTTACTACTGAGTAGTACATCCCTTGGACTTCACTAACAATTCAAAGCTTGATATTTTTTGGTCCCATCAGATCGGAACAGTATTTAAGTATTTCCACAATACACTTCAATATTGATAACAGCAACAATTCTATGTAAGTCAAAAAAGTCAATCAAGTGTTACTGCTTCAGTGAAACTGTCAGCCTTCCCTATAAACACGCCTTTTAAATAAACAGAGACAATCAACCAACATTCACATACTCAACCTATTTCTAGAACAAAAATAGAAACAAACTCAGGAGCTACATATCACATGGGCAGATATTATGCAGAAAATATTTCAAATTCCTTAAATAGCTGCTCTTTTCTGAAAAGTAGACCATTATCAACCGTCTCACTGCGCAGGGATAAGCAACATGTACTTGATGAAAGCAATTCAGGACTGAGTTGCAGTTTCTAAAGACAAAACAGAGTATCCAACAACTGTAAAACCAGTTTTGGCAAGGAAACTTTCAATTATGCAACAGCATTTTTATTGACACAAATACCATATCTCAAATATCTTGCAAAACATTATAGCAGCACTGTAGTTATTTGTGTTTGTCACTAATTCTCCTGATGAAGAGGTATCAAGAGAATGAAGTAAAAGTTCCTTCTCTTTCTGCCTAATGAAGTATGCAAGATACCAGCCCATTACCACAGCTTGCTTCTTATCAAGAGAGGCCAGCAAAACAATTCTTGAGAAAACAGGAAAGCATATTTAAGTGAGATTAATTTGACACTTTCCTCCATTAGTTTCAGGAATTACAATGGAAGATCCCACATATTCAGCATTTCTTTTAGAATGCAGATGTATGACTTAATCGAGCATACCAAAAAATTCAAATAGTCATTTGAGCTCAAAAATGACATGTTTTACTCATCCACTTCAAGCATAACAGTCTGAACAGCTTCAGAAGATTCTCAAAAGGGAAGTAATTCTACCTGCTCCACTTTGCATTTCTTGTCCGCTCAAAACTCCAATGTATGTAAAAGGGAAACCCAACCAGGAAAGGCTGCAAACTGTTTTAAAACAGGTTCTAATGATAGCTTCCTTTAGCATGAGTCCACAACACAATACCCTAAATTCTTTAGAATAACTCAGTGATAAACACTTATGTACACGTGCATGCCTGTATATCAGCCTGCTGTGCAGGCTAGCAAGAGAGTGGGAAAATAAGTGATACATGTTTCTCATGGCACACAAAGTTCAAAGAATCCTACCAGAGAAGAAGTAATGCCTTCTGAAAAGATACTGACTTTTCCTTCACATATATTACCAGAGTTATTCTATCGTACTTACCAGTATTTTGTTATCCACTTTATCGCCCTTGGTTTCCAGCTTTACTCTCTTCTTGACCGAAATTTTGATTTTCCTCCCAATAACGTCCCTGACACTTTCTGAAATAAAAGAAAATATCTTAACTAAATACCTTCAGTGTCAACACGGGAAGGAAACAGAAACCACTGTCAAGTTTTCAGCAAGACTCAGAGTGACATTGTTCAATCACTTGCACTCATGGAAGTCTCATGCACAAGCGCCAGTACTAAACATAACCTAACACAAATAAAACTTTTCTAAGTGTGTCATCTACATAATAATTTACGTCTACTGTGCTAGGATTATTGATTTCATACACCAGGTTTCTAAGCGTAATTTGATAGTTCTTCACTCACACATCAAAATCATTCCCAAGACAAGCCCCAGCACTGCTTAGCTCTACCCTGGGAAATCACAACAAATTCCTCGCTTCTATTACTTGTACCTGAAAGCTTGCTAAAGCCAATTAGCTTCTTGCATCGCAAAAATTTTAGCCCGTTATTAACATCAGGTAGCCTAAATGGGTCAGGTAACGGAAAAGCCACTGTTCGCACATTTTGCACCCTGCATTTAAGTTGCAGAGCAAATCGAGCAGCCTTCAGACACTAACACCTGACAGCTGCATGTTATGGAAGGCAACAACGGTCAGGGTCCAAGTCTCAACAACAACATAGCCACCTCGTGGTGTCAGCCAACACCAAGACTAAATTAATTGCCACAATGCTTTAATACTCATACGCATGCACACATGCAGCCAGGTACCAAATTCTGGACATTAGGAAAAAATTTTTCACAGAAAGGGTCATTGGGCACTGGCAGAGGCTGCCCAGGGAGCTGGTTGATTCACCTTCCCTGGAGGTGTTTAAGGCACGGGAGGACGAGGTGCTAAGGGGCATAGTTTAGTGTTTGATAGGAATGGTTGGACTCGATGATCCGGTGGGTCTCTTCCAACCTGGTTATTCTATGATTCTCTGATTCAAATGAACCTGCCTCTCCCCTAAAGGTTTGCACCCTGGCCTGAAAGGAAAATGTACACAGAGAACCCAGTCAGAAGGTTTACACAACTACTGAAACTGATGTGACTGGGAGATAAACAGAGGAGTTCATCTAGAAGAGCCAATTTGGCGCCTTCTGCAAATTTCACTCCCCAGCCTCCACAGAAAAGGAATGAGAGAGAAATCTTTTAAACACATTAATCTGTTTCCAGCATTACTATTGGCACCTGTAAAAGGCAAGTCTCCACCTTCCCCAGACACACTTTGCCCTCGTGCACACTAAAGTTTAAAGGCTAAAATTGAAGATAATGGGCTCTTCCTAAGGCTTGTAATTACGGCACTTCGTATAGCACTTTTCTGCACCATTTTCATCCAGTAGGCAGCATGCATTAGCGCAAACAACACACCATTTATTAAGCCTAGCTATTTAGTGCAGGGCACAGCGTTCTGCCTGCAGGGCAGGAGGGTGTGCAAGTCAGAAACGCGCCTGGACAGAGGAGCAACTCTCCACCAGAAAGAGCTCTTTCTGCGGAATCGGCATGTTTTCCCCAGGAATTTTAATTTTCCTATAAGGAAACAAAAGCTCCTCGGTAGCAGCGGGCTTGCCCAGCGAGAAGCCTGCCCCAAGCCCCAGCGGCCCCGTGGCAGCCAGCCAGCGCGGCCGCCTTCCCAGGCAACTGCTTGGTCAGGAGCCAGGCTGCAAGCTCCCAGAGCAGCCCAGGTAAGCAAAGCCTGGGGGAAAGTCCAGCCCCATCCTCCCAATGCAAACGGTTTTCCTGAGGCTTCCACTCCCACGGGCAATACCCGATTCCGGTCTTTCCGTTCCTGCTCGGGAAACCAAAAGCGAGCTGACCACACGGTCTTGTTGACTGAGTTCTGCCTCCTTTGCAGAATGAAAGGTATTGCTGCTGTCTCTGCTGCTTTACTTCCACCCCAGCCTTCGCCTTTCGGTTTCTCCTCTCCCACAAATAGCTCCAAGTGCCTCTTTCTAGAAATGGACTTCCCTCCTGAGGCGCTGGCACGGGGGAGACCTGCTTCCCTTCACTGTCCCACACACGGCAGCAGCGGGAGCGACGGCAAGACCTCAGCTCCAGCACTCACACTTCAACAAGTGATAGGGAGAGAAAGGGCCCTGCTCTGGAGACTCGGCAAAGCATCAGGATGTCATCTCCCTCCAAGGCTCTAACTGCCAGGAAAGGCTAGAAACACTTCTTTAAAGAGCTAAGATATAGATTTCATAGGTAATCCCTGTTTGACTGATGATGCTTCCTAACACACTGGGTGGCGAGCGGACTTGCAAAGTAGTTTTAGACTGGAGAGATGGAAGCATAACATTAAGGCTCATAATTTAAAGAGCTCATCAACTTCTAGTGCTGGAGACTTCAGACATCTGCACTTCAGAGGAGTGGATTCAGGTTAAGCCAACAGTAAGAGAGGGGGTTTTGAAGTCTGTGACCTAAGAGACCTGACAAAGGTCACATGGGAAGTGAGTAACCGAACAAAAAATGCAGCTCCAACACTCCTACACCCAGCTTCATCTCCACATTCCCATCACTAAGCATTAAGGCAAATCCTTCCATCCTGATCTGAAAACATAGAGTTACTACAAAAAGTCTATTTAAAAGGTTACATTTTAACATACAGACACTAAAATACTCGTAGAAATCAAACCAAATCCACATGAACAGATCCACATGCCAAAGAAGAGCCCTTGACAAAGAAACCTGGTTGGGTGCAGGGCACCAGGACTGGAGGGCAATTCTTAAAACTGTCCAAAGACACAAGATGATGGGATGCACAACGTTACTCAGCTTTGCTCCTTCCTCTGATATGTACATCACCTCACTTACGAGATAATGGAGTACAGTGTACATCCACTGTAAGTAGTTCCACGTATTCAGCACTTAAAACACATCTGACCATTTTAAAAAGGAAAAAATTCATGGTTTTGACCATGGCTACTCCTAGCGCACTTCCCAGCTCATCACTTCCTAGCAGTAAGCTACGGACAGTAGGTTAGCAACACCATGGCTTGCAAATTAAAAGGATTACAAAACAGAGCTGTTTTGTCTATAAAAAAAATTACTCTGTGACATCAGCAACTTCCCATCTAGAATTTTACCAATATTTTATAAATGTCAAAACCAGTCCTCACCAACAGCAACGACTGACCAAACTGAAAGAAACATCACAAGGTAAATGAACTAGGTAAGGTCTAAAGAACTGCATTCAATTCAACATTTATCTTGTTGCCTGACAAATTTCTGTTCCAAGCTGCCATTAGGGCAACACTTCAAGTTATTCTAATGTTGGCGAGATCCTTGGATCTCTCTTCAACAGACAAAACTGCTACTAAAACCAAAAGAGGTTCAGCCTATGGAAGGCAGCCGAGGACCAGGCCCAGAGGATCGGTCCTGTTACACCTGAATCACAGAACAATTTAGAATCATAGAAACTTAGAATCACCAGGTTGGAAGAGACCCACTGGATCATCGAGTCCAACCATTCCCATCAAACACTAACCCATGCCCCTCAGCGCCTCGTCCACCCGTCCCTTAAACACCTCCAGGGAAGGTGACTAACCCCCTCCCTGGGCAGCCTCTGCCAGTGCCCAATGACCCTTTCTGTGAAATATTTTTTCCTTATGTCCAGCCTAAATCTCCCCTGGCGGAGCTTGAGGCCATTCCCTCTCGTCCTGTCCCCTGTCACTTGGGAGAAGAGCCCAGCTCCCTCCTCTCCACAACCTCCTTTCAGGTAGTTGGAGAGAGCAATGAGGTCTCAGCCTCCTCTTCTCCAGGCTAAACACCCCCAGCTCTCTCAGCTGTTCCTTATAAGGCCTGAAAAGACTTTCAAGATCATCGAGTTCTACTGCAAACCTAACACTTCCCAGTCCACCACTAAACCACGTCCCTAAGCACCACACCTACACATTTTTTAAACACCTCCAGTGATGCTGACTCCACCACTTCCCATGGTTAAGCACACAGCATATTGCAGGGAAGGACAAGAATCTGACAAAAAATCACCTCCCTCCTCCATGGAATGAGGGTATCATTAGAAATAAGGAGGATGTGAAAAGAAAAGGGGGGGAAAAAGGCTTGTTTACAAAGGCTTGTAGTGATAGGACTAGGGGCAATGGGTATAAATTGGAGAGGGGCAGATTTAGACTAGACATAAGGAAGAATTTCTTCACCATGATGGTGGTGAGGCCCTGGCACAGGTTGCCCAGGGAAGTTGTGGCTGTTCTGCCCCTGGAGGTGTCCAAGGCCAGGCTGGATGGGGCTTGGGCAGCCTGGTCTGGTGGGAGGTGTTGGAAGGGGATGATCTTTAAGGTCCCTTCCAACCCAAAACTATTCTACACGTAGAAGGACGCAAAGAACTCTGGAAAACCACCGTTACCAACGTGCGGTGCCAATGACCCGTTTATCGAACGCTCCCCTACAGCGCCGACAGCAGTTTTGGGGACCACCACCACGCCACACGGGGGGTTCCGTGCCTGTGCTCATAAAACTTTAATTACAGCTGCCCCCGCTCCCTCCTGCATGCGCAGGGCACCACCTTGAGCGACGAGAAGCGCAGAAGATGCTGCGGCGCCCGCCGCCCAAGCCCGTGCGGTCGGGCAGGGAGGGCTGCCCGGGGCTGGGGGGGCAGATGCAGACCCCCAAGACCCCCCCAAGCCGGGCAAACTCCCCATCACAGCGCCAGGGGGACCCGGGGACCGCTCCAGCCGTGCCCGCAGCGTCCCCTCCGCACGCAGCAGCGGGGACAAGCGCTGCCAGCGCGGCCTCGCACCCACCCCCCCACCTCCTCCGAGCGCCCCCCCGGCTCTCGGGGGAACCGCCCCCCCAAGCCCTCTCGGCTCTCCCAGCCGAGAAAACACCGGCAACATCGCCTTCCCTCCCTCCCTCCCTCCCTCCCCCACGGCCGCGGCTCCCCGCGCATCCCTCCCCCGCTCCCACCCCGCAACGCTGCATCCCGGCGTCGCGCCCCCAAACCCGCACCCCTCCCCACCCCGGGGCTCCCCATCTCCCCTGGGGAGACGCCTTCCCCTGGGACACGCACACCTCGCCATCCCCCCACCCCCCCCACCCCCAAAGCCCTTTCCACGCCTCACCGATTAACTCTCGGGGCACCTCGGAGCTCTCCTCGGCCATGGCGGCGCTGCCCGGGGGCGCCCGGGATGCTTCAGCGGCGCTGCGACCCTCCGCCGGGGCTGGGGAGGAGGAAAAGGAGGAGGAGGAGGAGGAGGAGGAGAAGGAGGAAGGCCAGCCCCGCGCCCGGCCGTGGGAAGATGCGTGTGCGCGGTCCGCACGGAGGAGCGAAGGGGGTTTTCTCCCACGCCGCGGGGGCTACGAGCCGCCCCCGGCTGCCGGCGCGGCCAGGAGGGGCATGGCCAGCGGAGGAACGGGCTGCGATCACGGCAGCCCCCGCTCCGGCTCCTCCCGCCCGGCACCGGCGGCAGAGGCTCGGGCGGGAGGAGGAGGAGGAGGAGGAGGAGGAGGAGGAGGAGGAGGAGGAGATGGGGGAGGCGCCCCCGCCCCGGGAGGGCTGAGCTGCTCACCTCGCGAGAGCCGCCGGGAGCCCCGAGCACGGGAGCATCCCCTCCTCGGGCTGGGAAATCCAGCGCCGTGGGACCAGCCCCTCCTCCTCCTCCTCTTCCTCCTCCTCCTTCGCCCTCGCAGCCCCGAGCGCTCCTGCCTCCCAGCAGCGTCCAGGACTGCTCCCTGCGGTCCTTCGGAATAAGCGATGCGGTGGTTAAGGCTGTTGTCGCCAAGCCGAGGCTTCCCCACCTGGCACAGGTTGCCCCGAGCGCTCGTGGCTGCCCCATCCCCGGAGGTGCTCGAGGACGGCTTGGAGGAGGCTTTGAGCAAATCTGATCCAGCGGAAAGTCATAGAATCACAGAATCACCAGGTTGGAAAAGACCCACCGGATCATCGAGTCCAACCATTCCTATCAAACACTAAACCATGTCCCTCAGCACCTCGTCCACCCGTGCCTTAAACCCCTCCAGGGAAGGTGACTCAACCCCCTCCCTGGGCAGCCTCTGCCAGTGCCCAATGACCCTTTCTGTGAAGAATTTTTTCCTAATGTTCAGCCTGAACCTCCCCTGATGGAGCTTGAGGCCATTCCCTCTTGTCCTGTCCCTTGTCACTTGGAAGAAGAGCCCAACTCCCTCCTCTCCACAACCTCCTTTCAGGTAGTTGTAGAGAGCAATGAGGTCTCCCCTCAGCCTCCTCTTCTCCAGGCTAAACACCCCCAGCTCTCTCAGCTGTTCCTCATAAGGCCTGTTCTCCAGCCCCCTCACCAGCTTCGTTGCTCTTCTCTGGACTCGCTCCAGAGCCTCAACATCCTTCTGGTGGTGAGGGGCCCAGAACTGAACACAGGATTCGAGGAGCGGTCTCACCAGTGCCGAGTCCAGAGGGAGAATAACTTCCCTGGACCTGCTGGTCACGCCGTTTCTGATCCAAGCCAAGATGCCATTGGCCTTCTTGGCCACCTTCCAGGAGCAAGTGTCCCTGCCCGGAGCAAGGAGGGTTGGAAGTGAGGGATCTTTGAGAATCGTAGAGTGCCAGTTAGGAAGGGACCTCTAGGATCATCTGGCCCAACCTTTTGAGGTGATGTATGGAATCATAGAATAGTTTGCGTTGGAAGGGACCTTAAAGATCATCCAGTTCCAACCCGCCTGCCATGGGCAGAGACACCTCCCACTGGATCAGGCTGCTCAAATCCCCATCCAGCCTGGCCTTGAACACCTCCAGGGATGGGGCAGCCACAGCTCCCCTGGGCAACCTGTGCCAGGGCCTCACCAGCCTCATGACAAAGAATTTCTTCCTTATGACTAATCTAATTCATCCCCTCCCCCTCCAATTTAAAGCCATTCCCCCTCACCCTATCACTCCATGCTCTCGTAAAAAGTTCCTCCCCAACTTTCCAGTAGGCCCCTTTCAGGTACTAGGAGTCTGCTCTAAAGTCTCTCCAAGCCTTCTCTTCTCCAGGCTGAGCAACCTCAACTCTTTCAGCCTGTCCTCACAGCAGAGGTGCCCTGTTCCTCTGATCATCTTCATATCCTTCCTCTGAATCTGTTCCAACAGTTCCATATCCTTCTTTTTTGGGGGGATTCCAGAGCTGGGCACAATACCATGTATAGTTTAAATGAGATGGTCCAGCAGCCTGTCAAGCTGAGCCTTAAAGATCTCCAGTGTGGAGGAATCTACCACTTCCCTGGAGAGACTATTCCAATGTTTAACTGTTCCCATGGTGAAAAATTTTTTTCTTGAATCCAATTGGAATCTCTCCAGGAACAACTTATACCTATTACCCCTTTTCTTTTCCATGTAACTCTTTGTAAAAAGGTAGTCTCCATTGTCTTCGTAGAAAAAGTTTATCTACTGGTACACATTTATTGGTGTCCCCTAAGCCTTCCCCTCTCAAGGCTGAACAAACTCAGTTCTCTCAGCCTTTCTTCATATAGTAGGTTTCCTAGTTCTCTGATCATCTTAGTGGCCCTTTTCTGGTCCCTTCCTACCCAAACCATTCTATGATTCTGCGAGGATAACCTTTGATCCAGAACTTGTCTGCCTCTCCCTCGCTCCCCCACCTTATCTCCATAGGGACAGCAGCCACTTCAGCACATGTTCTGAGATAACACCCTTGCTGTGGAGATTGCTTGAAAATTCCCTGTGCAGGGAAAGGCAAATGTCTGAGCTTGTGCTAGGAGGAATCATAGAATCATAGAATAACCAGGTTGGAAGAGACCCACCGGATCAAATACGCCTCCTTTCCCGGGGCCAAAGAAAAATCTGCAAACAACGGCGGTGTTTGCTTTGTTGCGCTTTACTGCGGAGAATTTTTGTCGTGCCTAGCAGCCACACGAGGTGCCTAATTGTGCCTATAAAAATAAGGACAAAAAGAGGCTTATTGGATGAGAGCGGAAGAAGAGGCTTGGCAGCTCTGGAAATCCTTCAGCTTGCTTCTGGTAGCCGTGCATGGTTTCAGTGAAAGGATCATTTTCACTGCAGCAGGACTGTGATTGGTCGCCCTCCATTCTGGAGGGGTGGATTACTGCATAAACCTCGTATTTCGAGCACTCTACGATTGAGTGATGGATCTGGGAGATCAAAGTCATTTATAGCTCATTAAGAAACCTGAAATGCATTCAGTGAGAGCAACAGCATAAATCCAAGAAGAATTATTTTGCTGGTACAATATATACTGCTGCACTGTGTTTTCTCAGGGGCTACTGCGTACCCTGATCTTCAGAAGAAACACGACTAGCAGTCTGACATTGGTGTGACTTGTCAAACAATTTAATTATGATTCCCCGTGGCACTAACCAGCTCTCTAAATAAGCTCAGAGGTGATTTCACTAATACAGACAGGATTACTGCAGAAATGGCTACGATTTGATCTCTTTCTGGTTGCTGTTTACATGTAAGGAGTAAGGGTGTCCTTTAAAGAAAATAAACAAAAATTGACTGTATTAGTAAACTAGTATACTATATTAGTATATAGTAGACTATATTAGTAAACTAAATTAGTAAAGAAGCTCTGTGCTTTCAATATTTAGCAATGTCAATCAAATCTTATCTGGATATGAATGTGTGTATATTTAAACAGAATGTACTGTATTCCTTTTCCATTGGAGGTCCTCTGCTCTTTTCTCCTCACTGTATCTGCATCATTTTTTGATCAGCGCAGAATGCTTGCTGACCTCTTCCCTCCCTTCCTGCCAATCTTTCCTCACAGCTCAGCAGAAAACTGCATTTCTTGCTGTGTAGTCTCAAGCTTACTTCCACCAAACAGATATCTTTTGTCAGGAAATGAGAAAGGAATCGAGACATTCACATCTTTTCTAATGCACAGGGGAGAAAAATCTGATCGCTAAGTCTGTATAAGAAAGGCTATGTCATTTCATGCAGTTCTGTATGGAGTCTGCTACCCTATGTTCAGCTAAAACTTCCAGAAATATATCTTCTCTTCCACCATTTTCCACCTGCTCTGCAAAAAAAAAAACAAAAACAAAGTACATTTATTGATTAGTGACCACTAATAGAATGAATCATAGGATTAATGGTAGAATGATTTGGTTTGGAAGGGACATCAGAAATCATCTAATTGCACACCCCACCCCCATGGGCAGGGACGTTCCACTAGATCAGGTTGCTCAAAGCCCCATCTAACCCGGCCTTGAATACTTCCAGGGATGGGACAGCTTCTCTGGATGACCTGTTCCAGCGCCTCACCACGCTCATAATAAAGAATTTTTTCTTTAGATCTAATTAAATCTACCCTCTTTCAGTTTAAAGCCATTACCCCTTGTCCTATCACTATATGCCCTTGTAAAAAGGCCCTCTCCAACTGTCTTGTAGGCCTCTTTTAGGTACTGGAGGGTCACAATAAGGTCTACTCAGCGGTAAGGCAAGGATATATGAAGGAAAAAGCAAACAGAATGAATGATGGTAGCAGACAGGGTTTTTTTTTTTTGGTTTACTTTGGGTTTTTATTCACCATCACTCCAGGGTAGTGAGGTAGCACTTTAGTGAAGTAGACATCTGTGTAATTCCTGGTTTGGAGCCCAAAAGACTGGACCTGGGTGAAGGTAGAACAGGTACAGGCTAAAATAAGGTGGATTTGTGCCACCATGGCCAAACTGAATCAGCAAAACACACTTTTTCCAATTCCTTCTTCCCTGGAGAGGAAGCAAGACATGATTGCCCAGGCAGGCTGCTGCTTCCAGCTCCTCCAGCTACATTAATGCCTGGATATCGGCACTATCACAACATCAGTCTGGCCTGTGAGAAGAAGGGTGTTTCCAACCCCAAGGATCTGCTCCCCAGCACAGAGAGGACTGAACCACCTTCCAGGAAGTCCCAAACGATCAACTCCCACACTCTTCTAGATGGAGACTCTTCTCCACAGCGTACAGGTAAAGCCGCACCGTGGAGAGTTTGCTGGCTTTGGAAGGAGGTGTGATTTTTGTCCTTTCTTGTTGACCTTTACACTCCACTGATCAGTTCAGCAGTTATCAAAGACATCTTCCCCAGCAGCAAGGACACTTTGAAGTCAAGTTCAGCTCCTTACAGCAAGTCATCCTTACCTGCTGCTGGTTCTTTACCACTTTCCATGTTGTGCCGGTGTGAGAAATTGTGACATTGTGTTGTAACCAGAATCAGCGAAGGTGATAAGAAAGGGGAGTTTTGTCACTTCAGTAACTGAATTATAATCACCTTTTACCTCTCTTCACCCACCGATACAGGCACAGAGGTGCTTAAGTTAAACTGGGACGACTGGAGCAGACTCAGCTGTGTTTCCTGCCTGATCTCACGGCATTCCTGTAACTCTCACAGAATTATAGAATCACCAGGTTGGAAAAGACCCATTGGATCATCAAGTCCAACCGTGCCTTGAGCTGCTCCTGAGTAATCCTTGCTCTGTTAGCTGGGCATCCTAACCTCATGTTACCTGTATCAGTACAAATGATTGCAACCTGGCTGCCCTAGCTCAGATCACACCCCAGTCATAGTGCAGCTCCGCATTTCACATACATAGCAGGCATGTGGAGAATGGTAGAGCAGAGCAAAAGGCCTATGAAGTAATTTTAAAAGTCGTTCAAAGGGTAAGAGATTTGCCTGCCACAGGAATGGGATCTTTGTGGTTTTGCTGGAGATGTTTATTTCTCTAAAGACTGCTTAAGCTGTTGTAGTTCCTGGTGTGACAGAAATGCTGATGAGAGTAGTGGGCTGGATCATGTGTGAGTTAGTTGGTTGCAGGGAGCGTTGCAGCATCCACAGCTTATATTTAACTGGCAGTAACAGAGCAAGGAGGAACCAGGAGCTTCAGAAGACATTGAGCAGGGAGACATTTGACACAGAAAGTGATGTGATGGGGTAAGTGTCCTCAAAATTGCAGTCATCATGCATCAGATTAACCATTAATTGCATGAAGTAACTTTTGAGAAACTTCTGACCTCTTGCAGGTGTGTATTATCATGGCACCTCACACCCTGTATTGACATATGGTACAGAAAGGGTCATTGGGCACTGGAACAGGCTGCCTGGGGGGTGGTTGTCACCTTCCCTGGAGGTGTTTAAGGCACGGGTGGACGGACGAGGTGCTAAGGGACATGGGTTAGTGTTTGATAGGAATAGTTGGACTCGATGATCCGGTGGGTCTCTTCCAACCTGGTTAGTCTATGATTCTATGATTCTATGATATCCCTGTTTTTCAGCCTGTCTGTTGCCCTTGTCCTCCTTTTCAGCCTAAATCCTCTCTTATCCTGCAGATAAGGCAGGTGTCAATATGAGTTGGTGCCAAGCCATGCACATTGTCATAAGGTGGGCTATTTCTACTCTCAGCTGCTGCATGTCCTCCCTGCCAACTTCTCTGCCACTTGGATTATGGCTTTAGCATGAAAGAATCTGTCTTTTTTTTCCTTAGAAGCGGTAGTGATTGTGATGTGATCAGCAGTGCAATCCTAGTCCTTCTGAAGCCACTGGAAAGATTTTGGTTGCCAACAGCAGGTGTCAGACCATCATTCAAGCCACACCCTGGAGTCATCTTGCTGCAGAACAGCATCGTGGTGAGAGGAATCAGAAGGTCCAATCTGATTTGCAAAGGTGCCTTGCAGCGTGCAGCAAAAGCTCAGAATGTCTCATGAAAGGTAGGACAGAAAGCAGCTCTCAGTACAAGTGACCCAGCCTTGCCACTTGCATTTCTAAGAACAAATTCAAAGGTGTGCATTCTTCCCCAGCTATGCCTTTGCAACCCCACAGATATTGTTTGTTGCCCTGGTTGAATACACTCAGAACAAGTCTTGTATGTCTTACATGCCGTAATACCAGCCAGTCAGGCATTTCCAAGAGCAGTGTGGTTTAAGGAAGTGTTACTCTTCAAACCCTGCAGTTATTAGGGGTATTTTAAAGACCAAGAAGTAGCTAACCTTCCACTCAGTGGAGGTATGTGAAGTACAATTCAGATACGTACATCAAATTATGCCTGAGCTCAGAAGTTCGTGAAGCCTACTCGTCCATGCCAGCTTTGTTTCCAGTCAGCTTAAAAATAACTTACAACACTTCCAGTTTGGGGCTCTCTCCAGCTTTTTGTTTGCTGTAGTCTTTACTTTGTTAATATTTTCTCTTTATTGTCTATGTGATGATAAAATCTGTGCCCCTCACATAGTTCATATCTGTTCAGACACCTGTAGGTGTTCCAGGACTTAGAGAAGATTTGACATGAAACATTAATTGGAAAAAGAGCAGAAAACGAGTAGCCAGCTAATTACACAATCATAACTGTGTCTGATGTTGCTGGATGCCTGCTTTGGATTTCATCAGTTGAGGCAAAATTAATAGGGAAAAGTGCCCATCCTCCATCAATTGCTAGCTTGGCAAAGGGAACTGCATGCTTGCAAGTAGTTTCCTGTTGTTATCCACCACTGAGTCTTTTCCAATACTTTATTCTGGGTTGCTGTATGGTCTTATGATTATTTCAGTACCCTGAACAAAAAAGTCCCATATTTTGTCTTGATTTTAAACAGGGTGAATATAAATTCAGCAGCAAAGATGTGTATTTTGATAAGGCCTACTTTGATGGTAATGCTAAGAAAAGAATCACAAAGAGCAGCTGATGCCTCATGAAAATCTTAATAAGAGAAATCTATTCAGAGTAATTCTCGTTACTCTACTGTATTATTATATAATCTATTTCCATATTCCTCTTCCCTAATTCTTTTTTAGCAGGCATATTTGCATAAGGCCAGGATCATTGTTTCTTAAGAGCTCATCTGCTTCTGCTTCTTACCTGTCACGTGAAAACATAATCCTCTGCATATCCCATCACATCTAGTTGGAAACTGTTATAATTTCTATGACTTCAGATATGGAACTAGAAACCAAAAGCAGATAATTCCTAAACACACAGCCTAAGCTGACATTCTATTTTTCTCTG
Organism: Phaenicophaeus curvirostris; assembly: GCF_032191515.1. Classification (NCBI taxonomy): domain Eukaryota; kingdom Metazoa; phylum Chordata; class Aves; order Cuculiformes; family Cuculidae; genus Phaenicophaeus; species Phaenicophaeus curvirostris. The sequence continues at coordinate 6,236,476 of NC_091394.1, read as the reverse complement.
TCCTGCACCAGACATTACTAGTTACACGTGGAATACACTTAGCAAGACACTGAATGGAAATGCAACTTTATAAAGCTTTTAAAGCAGGTATGCGAGTGTTGCAGCTTGCCTGTCACTAAGTCAAGCTGCACCATTTTTATGGTCTGTGAAATCCCATTTCTTCTCTACTGGAGACTTTCTTTCTGTCAGATGTCTCAGCAAGCCTCTTTTCTTACCATTGACGCTCCAGCTTAATAAAACAAAATGCTTTGATTTGGTTTCCGTCAGCCCTGTGGGACTGGCTATTCCTTGAAACTGAGACAGTGAAAACATGCTCCATAGACATTATTTTTACTGTCTGAAATACCTAAAGAAGAGGACAGATTTTCTTCATGGCCAGTGAAGCAGATGAAATGAATCCGTACAAAAATAAATCTGAAGTACTTCTGACCTAAATTTCAAACTGAACTTGATTCTCTTTCTCCTTCTTAAAAGTTTAAGGTTCTCTCTCAGCCCTTACTATTCTTACTCCTTCTCTCACAAAAACTTCTAGCAGCTCTTCCATCAATACCAATATCTTTCATTCAACCTAGCAGCCTCTCCTACAAAAAAATATGTTCTTTAGATCTCAAAAAGCTTTCTCAGAAGCAGCACGTTCTGGAGAGGACACTGAATATGTGGTTTGTCAACAAGAGTCTTCAGGAGAGCATACGAATCCTAAATGGCAAGATACATCACCTTCCAGCTCATAATGTGATAGCCTAAGAGACAGGGAATAGAGAGCGAAAAGTGTGGATGAAAAGTTATCTTGGGCTATACTTCTTTGGCAGCAGAAAAAGTTAAATATATGGTGAATAAAGAAAAGATTGGCAGCTTTTTTTTTTCCTTTTTTTCATAGTCATTGGTGAATTTTAAATGCCAAACAGCCTTGTAGCTACATTTTGCTACTTGGCTTTTGAATTTACAGCTGTCTTTAGAAGAAGACTGGGATGTAGCTAGAGGATATAATTGCAGGAGTCTCCTTTAACACAGAAGATAGGAACTCTGATAGGAGCTATGGCAGTTATATATTCTACGGCACTTCTGCCCCCTTTGCACAATCTTTCTCCTGCATAATACAGTTGGAGAATCTGCACCCATTTAAGTCGGTAAACCATTTACAGAGCTTTGGCTGAATGGGGATGAGGATCAACAGTGTGTTGGTCTTTTTTTCATAGACTGGAGTAGTTAGACTTGGTTCAGTACTATTTTGGGGCACTCACTTTTCTGCACTCAGGCTTAGAATCATAGGATCATAGAATTACCAGCTTGGAAAAGACCCACCAGGTCATCAAGTCCAACCATTCCTATCAAATACTAAACCATGTCCCTCAGAGACTCGTCCACCCGTCCCTTAAACACCTCCAGGGAAGGTGATTCAACCACCTCCCTGGGCAACCTGGCTTGTACCCGCCTTCCAAAATCCATGGTTGCCTCTGGCTTCAGGAGAGATCTCCTCACCATTTTCGTAGTGTGCACAGTTGTCCTGGATGTTTTGTAAAATAAAGTAAGGAACTTCAGTCATCCCTTAATAACTTATGGAAGTTTTACAAATAACATATACAGGAGTTACTTAGCAAGCAGAGAAAGCAGTGTGAGAAAACAAGAACAACATCCTAACTGCATATCCCTGATATAAAACAGCATCAGCTGTGAAATTACAATGTAATAGGAATTTACTTGCAAAACGAGATTGCCGTTGTTAGTAAGTTAACATACGGGTTGACTACCACAGCAAAACTGAGGTCACATCAGTTTTTCTGGATGCATATATGTCGCCAGCAATTTGGAGCAAATAATTTTAAAAAGTGCTAGTTTTAGTGTTCAAATCATCGCTTTTCAGATCTGAAAAAAAAAAAAATCTTATACAATAGGATTTCCCAGGAATGGACACAAGCTCCTTTCACCAGCGTACACGCAGATGTTCCTCTGAATAGTTTTGCCTCCAGGTTTGGCCCTTCACTCGGTCTTGCTGAAAAGTATAATCACTACTGCTAGTAGTAAGCTATTAATTCCAAGCCCTATTTGTTATTCCTAAAGGGAGCAAAGGGAGCAAAAAAAATTCCTAAAGGGTACTCGGGAGCAAATGCTACCGCTGAACCAAATGTGGGGAGAGGTCCTGGTCTGCTGAACAGGCAACTGCAGGGAAGCCCAGTAACAACTGACCGGCCTCACTTCACAGTCCAGTAGAATGTTCTACTCCTCAGCAAAGGAGAGGTAAAATTCACATCAGTAGCTTTAAAAAAGCAGGAGAAACACCACCGCATCACATATGGGAAGAGAAACAGTGTATTTATATAAGTAAATTGAATGGCCCAGTGATGTTGCTGGGTGCTGAGGATGATGAGCATGGGGTGGCTTGTATCTGTCCTAATGATCTCCCTAGCCTTCGAAGGGAAACTTTGTCACTATGCAGTGATGGAGAATTGTTTGCCAGGCAGCACTTGGAAATCTCAAATCAGGGAACTGCTTTTTAGTGCAGATGTTTTCTCCCCAGGGGCCGGGTATGGTTTCTGGCACAGTTAATTTCTGGAGTATAGTCTTAGCCTAAGCATGCTCTGTCTCTGCTCCCCTGATTGATGAAGGGTGCTCAGAGGAATTGTCCTGTACAATGAAATTACTGGATGTTTTGCTGCACTCAAGCCAGCGGTGCCAGAGGAGCATTTTGAGTAGATGGAAAAATACTTAGGAAATTCCTGAGATAAGCCACAAGTATGAGGTCGCAGGAGGAAAGCCTGCCTTGCAGTTCCATGGAATGCCATCAGCAATACCAGCCTGAGTTTCTGCTCAGCCTGTTGCCACATTTCACAGTCACTTCAAGTGACTAGTTTTGGCTGGGACAGAGTAGCCTGTACAGTGCTATGTTTTGATGAAAACAGTGTTGATAATTACATGGGGATGTGTTCACTATTGCTGAGCCTTCTCTGCTTCTCTCAATGTCCCACCAACTGAGCTGGGTGTGTGCAAGAGATTTGGAGGGTTCAGAGCCAGGACAGCTGACCCCAAATGACAAAAGGGACATCCCAGACTGTATGATGCTGCCCCCAAGAAGGGGCAGGAGGAGTTTTCCAGGGCTGCTGTTATTTGGGCATTATTTGGCTGGTGGAGAGCAATTGGAGGTTTTGCATCACTTGCTCTTCTTATTAAACTGTGTTTACCTCAACCCATGAGTTTTTTCCTTTTGCCTTATTCTTTCCTCCATCCTCAGCAGGGGAGTGAGCAAACAGCTGTGTGGGGCTGAGCTGACTGCTGGGGTTAACCCACAACACTGTGCTGTTACAACACGTTACAGGGCTGTGCTGCAAACCAGGTGAGCAGATCCAAGTGAAAAACAAATCAGAATATCACAATATTGAGATCACACTCATAAAGAGGAGATGCTCCAGAAAAATCACAGCTGATCTTTTAACTTGCTGTGAATGCTTTAGACTGCTCTTCCATTTCTCTAATCTCAAATCCCTATAGAAAAGACCACACACTCTCTGAATGTATTTGTTATTAGGGAAGAATTACCCACATACTTATTCAGAAAATAATCAGCTATCTGCAAAGCACAATTTTATGAATAACTATTTGCAGTTTCTAATCTCCAGCTACATTTTGATCTCAGTTACAGGTGCCTCCCAGCTAGGAGAGCAGAAACAAGACTGCATTATTTAGGTCAGGACATAAAGATAGCAAATAGGGAACTATACGGCTGACTGTAACGTTCACAATTTGCAAGCTACACTTTTCAGTCAGTGATATAGGTCAAATGGTATTATTTCTGTTCCCCTTCTAGATTATTTACTGATAAACTAGCACAACAAGAACAGCACATTTCACAATCAGCCTGAAGTTTACTTTTAGCACATGAGTGCCAGTTCTCATCAAGTTCAAGTGCTCAACTGATCTCTGAAAACAATTATGAAATGGTTACTCCCACGGTGGACGCAAAATCTACTCATGAATTTGATTACAGATTTTTGGAAGCATTTTCCCCAGTCGTCATCCTTGGCTGTCATTTTCTGTAACACAATTTCTCAAAGCACAAATGTATCAGTTTATTATGATTATGTGCAGTAAAACAAAGCAGTGTCAAGGGTGAGGTCATATTTAATCTTTTTTCATCTTCATTCCAACAGAAAGGATCCAGAAGCATTTAGCAGTCTTCACTCTGCCCCTAAGTAGTTAATTTACTGTTCAGAACGGGGTTTTATTACCCTTTCTTCCTTCCCTGCCTCACTGCACACATGCTAGTTTTTTTTTGTCTGCAACTTGATGCTTTTGGTTCCTTTCACTTTGTATTATCTGCTGCTAGCAGTAATCTTAGCTCTTCAACTGATGGCAAAATTATGAGGTGCTCAGTACAAGATGACAATTTTCCTTCCCTGATTCTAATTCATTTGCGCCGCCTTCAAGGAATCAGCATCATCTTTTCAACACGTTGATAGCTCTCTGCGTTAGCTCCCCATTCTTCAGCAAGAGGTCAGAAATTATTTTTTGTTTTGTAACAATCCATTAAGTTTTGTGCTTTGGAAAATTCCATCACTCTATGATGTCAAATACCTAGGCTGTTTCCTCAGCTGGCAGACAGAGGGAAGAGAGGGTTTGTTGTAAGCTACCAAGTGATGCAGGCGGCCAAGGCTGTTTCCTAGAGAGGACCACAGTCTACCAGCAACCTTGTCTGCTTGATTGCTTGCCCACTCTTTTTTTTGCCTACTCTTAAGAAATCCTCTTTATTTAAGTCTGCACACAGAGGCTCCTGGCATTGTTTTACTGGCTTTAAAAAAGGGTGAGCTACATGTTGCTGTGGGCTTTTTTTGAAGTGCAAAAGGGCACAATTTACATGTTACCAGCCAAAAGTGTGTAAAATATTGACAGAGAAGACTTGCCGGACTTGATGAAAATAGTAAAGGTCACCTCTGTAACTTCCATGAGTTGTCCACGCTGACTTAGAATCATAGAATCATAGAATCACCAGGTTGGAAGACACCCACCGGATCATGAAGTCTAACCATTCCCATCAATCATTAAGCCATGTCCCTCAGCACCTCGTCCATCCGTCCCTTAAACCCCTCCAGGGAAGGTGAGTCAACCACCTCCCTGGGCAGCCTCTGCCAGTGCCCAATGACCCTTTCCGTGAAAAATTTTTTCCTAATGTTCAGCCTGAACCTCCCCTGGTGGAGTTTGAGGCCATTCTCTCTTGTCCTGTCCCCCGTCACTTGGGAGAAGAAGCCAGCTCCCTCCTCTCTACAACTTCCTTTTAGTTAGTTGTAGACTTAATACACCGACATGTGGCCAGTAAAAAATTATAACATATTGTGTACCTCAATAGGAAAAAAATAAGTACCTGCACTGTTTCCATATACTTGACATGGTTTTATTCAGTTTTCTGTACGAGCTTATCTAGGTAGACAAATAAGTTCTTTTGTCCACAGGCAGCTTTGTAATAAGAAACCTCATTCGGTGTTACACATATGCTCATTTACTCAGTATAACAGAAGCCTAGAATCTTTTTGTCAGACAACTTGCCACAAATTTTTTGGTGAGCGCAGTTGTGTTTCTTATGTGTGTACAGGCAGATTACAAATACGATCTTATATATGCCTGGTGGCAGATGGAAGGGTCTGTGGAGAGCAAGGGGCTGCACTTGCCCCACCAAGGTCCCCAGGCGCTGGAGCAGAGCCCGGCTGACCAGATCAATTCAAGGCAGCATGAAGCTGGCAGTACTGCTCCTTGTGCTGCAAGCAGACAGATGGTCCTGGGTTTTTCCTGCTTCTCTTTCAACAGTAGCACATTTAAATGAAAAGGGTAAAACTTGCAATAACTCAAAACCCAAATGTGGAGAATGAGAGCTGGAAACAACCAAGTTTCAGCCTCCTCCCGAGGAGGTGGGTTGACCTCTGTGCAGATCTTTGCAAGGGTAGTCTTGTAAGCATGTGTCCCAGCAAGCTATGAGCTCCATGAACCTTTCATTTATTGTTGCTGCCTTGGGAGTAGCTGCATCCATTTTCATTTTAACATCAGATGGCATCTGAAATTAATGTTCTTTAATAAGCAGCAAAATGTGCGCCGTCAGCATCTCAGTGTAAACACAGAAACAATTACACCTTTGGCAGAACTTGTTTATGCTTTACCTGCACATTAAGAGTACTCTTTAGATGTTGCCCCATGGCTGTCCTGGATTGTTTGATTTGTATATTTACCCATGATTCAACAAAATGAGGGGAAAAACTGCTGCAAACACAAAGACTTCACTCCTCCTCATTCTTCCCAGTTGCACACACCCAGTCGACTCATTTCCTTTCTCACCAAAGGAATTAGGTCCATGTTATGCCATATTTCCAAAACAAGAACATTCAGCCACAAAACCTTCACCTCTGTATTGGGGAAAATGCACCAGATGTCTTTGCTGCACACAGAAAGGAGACCAGCCCAGGCACTAGCACAAAACATACATTAATTTGGGGAGATCCAATACACACCAGTGTACTTAAGGCAACCACGTGCCAGAACGCTGAGTGCAAAGTGTGCCAAAGCTGCTGAGCTGTGAGGCAGCAGGAGACAGGCATCCCCCCAAGTGTTTGTACACTGCAGCCAGACAGGGGCAGAGGGAAAAGGCAGAAGGTGGAAGCTACCCGGTGAAGTTTTCTGCGTTCCCTATAACATTTGCACAAAGCAATCTCTGCTGAAGCAATTCCCTGCTTCACCAGACTTAAGAACCTCCTTGCTTTTTTTCCAGTGGCACTAAATAACGATTTTCTTCTCATTTCCTTAGAAGACCCACTAGTTTTTGCCAATTCCCATGCTGAAGTGTAGCTCTGCTCTCCCCAGAGACCCTCCACGGCGCTTTTAATGTTTAAAGTCTAACGATGGTTTCCCCATGAAATAAGCTTCATTTGAAAGAGAAAGTGTTTTCCTGAGCTGCCAACTCAGTCAAGCCTCCAGCAGCTGAGCTGGATTTTTTCCATCTTAGGCATCATCACTAGTAATCAAGGGTCCTTCCAACAATCTCCAGATCCTGGCTGCAGTTACATGATGGTGTGGCTATCACTTAACATTATCATCAACAGCTTGTTGTCTCTGTAATGTAGCACGTGGGATATTGTTGTGATGAAGGTAGCAGAGATGCTGGCTGTACTAGCAGGTGTGAGAAGCATCAAGGTAAAACCGACTCAGGCCAGGAGATACCTACGTGTTTAAAACTGCACCATCTTTAGTCAATTTTCACAGTGTAGAGGCTCTAGGAGACTATTTTGCTGCGGACTGATAGAAAGAGTTTCCCCCCCTTTTCATTTTTTTTTTTTGAACCCTGGAAAGAATCTGTATAGAGGGACAAAAATGTTTCTCTTCCCCTCCAGCAAATAATAGGACACCATAGAACATAAATCCATGCATATTCATACACAATCTTGCTCACAGGGAAAAATATATAGCAGAACTGAAAGAGGCAATTCAGAATACCATTAAATTACATGTACTGCGTAGTTTTTATTTCCTCTTCAACAAATCAGTGCTATTCTCTCTTGCTAGCACTCATGGTGAGTACTTGAATGCAGAATAGCCACTCAAAGCACCAGGGGAACCCAGAGGGAATTCAACATCCATTAGCTGTGGTGAAAGGGAAAAATGTCTTTGCTATATTTCAGCCAGACTATTAATGCTCTATTAGGATTCCTGAAGACAAAAATTCTGTTTATACAGCATCAGTTTCATTATTAAAGCAGGGTTGAAAAACCTGGCTGGTATCTGACTTTTAAATGGTGCAGAGCTTATTTGAAAGCCCAGTTCTCCCTTTTCTTTTTTCTGACTTTTTAATTCTGTTTCTTGTTGTTTAGAAGTGTCAAGTGTTTCGGGATGTGCCTCTAGAGCTTTCTCAGTTTTGCTGATCTTTTTACATCTTTGTTTAATGGGAATATGTTGAAGACATTACAACATTTTAATATCAAAACTGAAATACTGTAGAAAAATAATAATGGAATTGAGTTTTGATTTAATCCATCAACAAGCAGGCATGGCTATGTACCTGATACTGCAAAGCATACATGTGAGCTTCTTACAAGATGAAAGGAAAAGACTTTGCAGTCGAGATTCATGCTCATTCCTTGCATTTACTGCCTTTTTACTTTCTGTTTCCCTAACTGCTACTGCTCCTGGCAGTGCCATAAATTCTGCTCAGGAATAATGCATCAGCCACCAGGATTTCTTGTGAGTAAGGATTGACACCTTGTGGCCAGAAAGTGCTAAAGAAAAAATAATACTATTATATTTTGAATCATCCAGCCATTACCTCTAGGACCAAGTTTTCTTTTAACCATCATACATGTAGCTTTTTTAAGAGTCACAGAAATATCAGCGTAAGTGTGGGTTTGTGCTCTTTCCCTTATGATTTGATATGGTTAAGAATGATTAAACTTCCCATCTTCCAGGAAGAGAAAATACCTTTGAAGCCTTTGATCATCTGGCTGCCAGGTAGGACATTCCTGCTCCAGCCAGACTATCCTTTAGTGACCTGTTTTTAGGTCTCGTGCATTACCTTGCATGTCATTCTCTTAATTTTCTCTCTGTTACTTGATGGCAGCTCTTTCTCTACTCACCTATCACATCAACCAAGCCAGTCCTCCTGGCTGGAGCTACCTCTGCTTAGGACCTGTTTAACATTTTGGAGCCTCTGAGAAAGGCTGATCCCAGTCCTGGACTATTCAGCTGCAATGGACTGCAACATGAATCAAAAACTGTGTCTCAAAACCCTGTCCTGAGAAACTCTCCCTTACAGGCCTTGCTGTGTAGGAGATACTTCTCCACCCCAGTGGGATCTGGTGGCTTTGCCTTGGCTGCAGTCAAAGGAGAGGATGGAGAGGACCTTGTAAAACCTCATTTGATTCTGAAGTTGACCATGATCTGAGCATGGAGTGGCCTCCAGAAGCTGCTTCCAACCTCAGTTTTTCTAGCATTGTATGAGCTATAGATATCCCAGCAAGCTGTGTGAGATGTCAAACCAACCCTCAGACGCGAAAGCTTCCAGTAAAACTGTGATTGGGGTCTTCACTTTGAAAAGAAGCTCAGGCCTAACTCACAGTTTAGTTTACATCGTTATGTAAATGCTATTTCTTCACTGCGATACCTCGTTTTGCAGTTTTCATCACAAATATTTGGGATGCAATTTTCAAGTTTCAGCTTTTGAAGCTAGGAAGCTTCAGAATTTCAGGAGAAAATGCATATGCTTAGGAGGTCGAGGCAAAGCATTTTTGAAACATGACTTCACAGACTTAATGATATTTTGTATTTTCTGGATGACCATTGTGCCTCCACAGTGCTACACTAAGTTAAAGTCTTTGATTTTATGCTGTAGTCCACGGAATAAGCCTAAAAGGTTCTTTTTATGCAGTCATTTGTTTTGGAGGAGGTAAGAAACAATGCCCAGGAATGTTTCATCAGGCATGCTTTTCTAAGGCAGTCAGTGGGTAAAAACATCCGAGTCATGAGCAAGTGGAAGGGAAATTTTGTGTCAAGCTGTTGAGCAATTTGAACCTATTTCTCTCTTGTGCAACTTCAGTTTAAGAGCACAAAAGGCTAGAATACAGGTTTATGCTTTCCTTTGGCTTTGAATCATGCTGTTAGGGCTGTATCAGCTTTACAAAGTCAGAAATCACAAAGGCAAATGACTGCCCTGGGACTCTAAATAATACTAGCCACAATAGATGTGGATTCTGTGTTTTTACCCATTCCAAGCCATGAGCTGCACCTTCTGGCAGGCTTAATAAAAGAGATAATTTATCGTAAGAGGTGGTGGAAGGCAAATAATAAATCATCTTCTAAAAACTTAGTAGTAGTCTCAGAGCTACCTCTTTTCCTAATGTTATAGTTATAAAAGATATCTAACCAATTCCTATTCTATGGGATATTATTAAAATTTTTTGAAGCATAGTAAAAATCACTAATATATAAATATGAAATCAGAATCCTAAGAAATAAATTTACTTACAAAAGGCCAGTTATGAAGACTGAACCCAGTTATGAAGACTGAAAGCCAATCAAAGTCCCTTTCTGAAACGGGGATATGTGCCGAGGCACTTGTAAAATCATCATTCCACAAAAGGACGTGAAGTTCCAGACTGTATAGTCTTCATGAAGCTCCTGGAGTGCTGTGTTTGGTGCCGGAGTTACAAATGCCAAAAAGTAACTTCAAAGAGAAAGATGCAGAATAATTAAAAAAAAAATAGTCAGGACCTCAGAAAACAGCAATGTATTAACAAACTGCACATATTTAAAAAGAATAAGAAGAAAAGAGGAAAATAATTAGAAGAATTACTGAGTAAACCTAAAACCAGGGAACATGAGACAGAATTAATAGAATGAATTATTAAACGGTCTATCAGAAATGATTCTTTAAATGAGTAAGTAAGGGAGTAGGCTTCAAAGGAAAAGACAGAAAGGAGCTCAGTAAATTTGGGAACGGATATCAATTAAAACGCATACTTATTCTTGATTAAGAGTCTTTTATAATGAAACCTACTTCTTATCTAAGTAAAGCATACCTGCAATATCATTGTAATAAAGTGTCAAAATGTTCTTACCAGATACAAGTCTGCTGTGTACTTTTTGGTGTTTTGCTTGCCCTTTAAAGAAGGAGTTCAATGATAAAATCATGCTGAGAACTTCTATATGAACTCCACTTTCACAGCAGCTCCCATTTTAGGCATCCTCCTTTACAGAAACACAGTCTCATCCACCCTGACTTTATCCATCTAAAAGGATTTGGCTTTCACACCTGTGAAAGTCTAGAAAGCCTAAAAAACTGACTCAATGAGCAGGCTTTACTCCAAAAGGTACCTGTCTGCAAGTGAAAACAGGGAAGTTTAGGGAAAGATTAAGCAAACAGCAGCATTGTGCCCTGACTACAATATTTATTTATTGACCCGTAAGTAGTACAGCTGTATTTTCAATGTTTGATGGGAAAATGCTAAGATAAATATTTCAAGAGGTACGACTGCTATCTCTCCTGCTGTTATTCTGGGTCAGCAATCAATTCTGAAAGCTCAGAGGTGGGCTTCCTGCAGTGTTTCTGACTCAAATCTATGTATACAAGTGGGAAATGTTGGTTTATTTCTACATGCTAAATATTTGATACTTTGAGGCTGGTCCTATCTGGAGAGGGTGTCTGGGGGATAGTTGAGCCCAGAACAAGAAAGCTGTCGTAGTTACTTGAGGAGCTTTCTTCCAGTACAGTTGTATGCCAAGTTTATTGGTAGCATAATTCAAATGCTTGCTAATATCTGATTTTTTTTTCTAAAAATATTTAACAAATATGTGATCATCCAGCTGAGATTTCTGGAATGATTAATCCAATTAATTTCAGAAGAAATTGCCCACAGGCCAACTAGTAAACTGCAAGGAAAAATTAATTAAGATCACATACTGAACTTTAAATAAATAAAATGAAAATATCATGAAAAATTTATGCATGATCCCTTTATCATCCCTTTTAAAGAGTCTATGAAGTTTCCACCATGCTTTAAATTAGGGTGAAGAAGCCTGTTGTTCCATCTTCCCCTTTTTACCTTCCTACTGAATAAAAAATTGCAAGAGGCAGCCCATTTAGCAACAAAGAAAGCTGAAAGCTTGTTTTCCACATATTTTTAAAAATACACAGTGAGGTCGTGGCCCCACTGAAATGTGCAGCTGGAGGACAGCATGAGTGGGAGGCAGAAACTGCAGCTGGAAGCAACTTCTCCAGTATTCCACCCTGGCCAGGCCAAGGTTGTGTGGGCCCCAGAACAAAGTGGTTGTTTAAGATTATACATGGAAAAAAATGCCATTCTGATCACCCTTTTCATTGCAAGAAGCTCTGGAAGGACTACCTGCTCTGACAGCTGCCTGCACAGCCCACTGGTGCGGTTATTCTGGAGAAATTCTTGATTGATGCTACAGTCATTTAAAACCCCCAATCCCAGGCTTGTCACCTCAAGTTGCTGCTTTTTACATGTTTCAGTCACTTGTGGGATGGGGGCTGGAATAACTCTTTTTAATTGGAACCCTTCAGAGTGAGAAAGACAACAGCTACAAATATCCAGCCTACTAACAACTGTTAAAGCCAACTGGCAGAGCAACACATACTGTTCGACTAGCCTGTCAAGCTGGGGTTTATCTGCTCAAAGTAGGTGCAGTGAGCTTTACAGCTCAAATATGGTGTGTGTTTTCCACCTTGTAAGCACTTCAGGAATATCCCAGGCGGGTGACATACATCTGTTTAGCCATTGCCTTGATTTTTGACAACGTCAAAAGAATTTTCTTAGTTCTGCAGAGTAGTTCCTGATTTCAGAGGCTTGGTAAACCAGAAGAAAAGTACTTCCCCATTAGTACACCCAGTGGGTGAGGACCTACAGCCTGCATTTCGATACATCTCCCTGTTACGGGAACGAGAAGTCAACTCTTCACTGTAGCTCAGCAATGCCAGGAAAAGCACCTATAGACAGACAGCAAACTCTAGGTAGCTTCTGGTTTTGAATATCTGTGCAATCACAATGATTCCAGCAGGGAATTATATATTTAAGGACAGAAAGCATCGTCAGATCCGGCATGCTGGATAACACAGACCATCCCATCCCATCCCATCCCATCCCATCCCATCCCATCCCATCCCATCCCATCCCATCCCATCCCATCCCATCCCATCCCATCCCATCCCATCCCATCCCATCCTTCTTCTACTGAGCCAACTGGTGCAGGATAAGGTGGTTCAGCTCTAAACTAGAGCTTATTATCAAGGCATGAAGACTGACTGTATTCACTATGTAGTAACTGCTTTGGCAAAATCCCACATCAAATATTTGCATCTAAAAATACACTGGAAAATGTTCCATTAGGGGAAATGGTGAATTAACAGTTAGGAGCAACTGGTCAGTAGGTGGCACAAGAACAGCACAGGACTGCGCTGCAGTATGACCAGGGATGCATCCTCAGTCGTCAACACTGACTTATTTTTTCCCCTACAGTATTTGTAAACCCTCATTTACTCATTGATTCAACTAACTGAATTATTGTGCTGAAGCACACGGAGTGAGTGGCTTAAGTGGAAATCCTCCTTGAAATGCGAGTTACTCCATCACTGAGTGCACTGTGTTCTCTTGACAACCGCTAACATCACTACACCTTATCAACTGCTTTCAAGAATTAAATAAAGTTGAATTCCACTGTACATCCAAATAGGCACCTGACATACTGAAGCACAATGCTCTGACATTCAGGCAGCTTGTGGCTTGCTGGAATTTGAAAAACTGTTGCTTGTATTGTAATCACAGCATCTCAAAGCTTTCAAGAGACATGGGGGAACAGAGCCCCACAACAGCTTTCCTCAGCTAATAGAAAAGGTTCATTAACTGTGTTTGTTTATCAGGAGTGTGTTAGGGAAAAATCTAGTAAAGCCATATGTCAGGGCTTGAGGCATCAATTTGTGGCCAATCCCATCTGCAGGAGGTCTCTTTCTAGAGGAATAGCAGCAGCCTCTGGAAAACCACATTGTTCTGGGACGCCAATGATGAGCATAGCATTGAGCAATTATATTGAACCTTGGAAACTGTGATGACTGAAGCCTGTTGCCTTCGTTGGGTGTTGGCAAGTTTTTTCTTGCTGATTGATTTTCTTGCTGATTTTCTTGCTGATTGATTTTCTTGCTGATTGATCAGAAATGGCGTGACCAGCAGGTCCAGGGAGGTTATTCTCCCTCTGTACTCAGCGCTGGTGAGACCGCTCCTCGAATCCTGTGTTCAGTTCTGGGCCCCTCACCACAAGAAGGATGTTGAGGCTCTGGAGAGAGTCCAGAGAAGAGCAACAAAGCTGGTGAAGGGGCTTGAGAACAGGTCTTACGAGGAGCGGCTGAGAGAGCTGGGGTTGTTTAGCCTGGAGAAGAGGAGGCTGAGGGGAGACCTCATTGCTCTCTACAACTACCTGAAAGGACGTTGTGGAGAGGAGGGAGCTGGGCTCTTCTCCCAAGTGACAGGGGACAGGACAAGAGGGAATGGCCTCAAGCTCCACCAGGGGAGGTTTAGGCTGAACATTAGGAAAAAGTTTTTCACAGAAAGGGTCATTGGGCACTGGCAGAGGCTGCCCAGGGAGGTGGCTGAGTCATCTTCCCTGGAGGTGTTTAAGGCACGGGTGGACGAGGTGCTGAGGGACATGGTTTAGTGTTTGATAGGAATGGTTGGACTCGATGATCCGGTGGGTCTCTTCCAACCTGGTTATTCTATGATTCTATGATTCTATGATTCTATGATTTTATGATTCTATGATTGGAGTTACAGGAACAAGAGGCCTGGGCGCAAACTGGCTCTGCGGTTCGTATTTCTACTGTGCAACTGCATGTCTCTTTCTCTCCACCAAGATTTTAAAGTAAAATGCAGAAAGACACATGTACTGGGTACCCTGCCTTGTGGCTCTGACCTGTCATCATACATTTACAGAAAGTGAGTTGGAGGAAAATGAAAGGGGGGGGTTGTTAAGAATGACGTGCATAATTAAGTTTTTCTGAATGTCTCCTTTGCTCTTTGGTGCCAGATAATTGCAAGCAAATCTCCCAGGATGCTACGAAGAAAAGAATAATGAATTGAAACCAATCAAGTGTAAAAATGATGACTTCTGCTTACTCTAAGATAAAAATATATCTACAAATACATTATTCAAAGCTTAGGTGTGCATGTGCTCATGTTTAAAAAAAGAACAAAAAGGGAGGAGGACAAACATCAAATACTGAAGAAAACAACCCATCATCAGCACAAACATACTTGTCATTGTAATGTATTTTTCCTTAAACAAGGAAAATTGAATGCTATGTAGCCAGTCTTTTACATTATTCTTACTCATTTGTCTGAATGATTCTAAAATGATGATTATAAGCACTATTTAAGCATAAAATACACCAAAGCCATCATACCTTTCTCATTTCAGATCTAATTCCTATTTCTAGCCCACACATATCCGCTGTTGTAACTCATTTATTGCGATAAATTAAGTGAATCTGTGGCACTGCAAGTAATGATGATGCAGATCAGTCAGCCGTGCTGAATTCTTATAAAAAAAAAAGTTACTCTTCACCACTTAAAGTCCCCTCAACTCCTATTTCCTTACTCCTCAAGTAAAACAGGGCAGGAAGCCTAATTCTGAGATAAACTTTATTAAAGGCTGGGAATATGCTGCTGTTGCTAAGGCACCTGGAGACTGGATGTGGTGACCCAAGAATCTCTTCCAGTCTGGTACAGCAACGCTTTCAGCATGTGATGAGTCCTTCTTGAAAGGATCAGAAATAGGTAGTGGTGCCCATTGAACTATCATGAGCATGTCAGTGGAGAAAATAACCTGGGTGAGCTGCTCTCTCCTGTGCCAGCAGCGTATGTGGCTAATTCACTCTGAGTAGTATCAAAATAAAGTCATTGCAGGATGACTCAAGACTTCAAGTAAATTCTTCATCTTTTTCAAAGTATTTCTGCACCACCCATTACTTTCATTTCTGATGAACTCCAAATGAATAATCTGACAAAATGTCTGGCAAAATGTAACAGGAGTCTGAGAAATTTTGTACCTTCCCTTGACGGTGCTTTTATCATTTTGGTTTTAAATTTCCAGATGGGGTTTTTCATACTGAATCCTGTGTGAATTTCCAGAATGGATGAGCTATATACGGGCTTCTTCATAAACTTCAGGGGCAAATATCACCAAGTGTTTCATATTCCCAGTAGCGATTCAGAATACCACTTTAGTCCAGACCAGGATGAATCCAATAAACTTTAAAATGAAGATCAAATTCATCTACTATGTTTTATCTATCATTACTTTGATAGTACAAGATTTACTGGCCTACATCAGGTACAAAAAAATCTACTACAATGGCCCTTTGGATGACCCTACTATAAGATTCAAGTGGTAAGGAAACCTGAAACCCCACCAGCCACTGCTCTCCAGTTTCACTGCTGCACGCGGCAGGGCTTGCCACCTTCCACTCCAGCCTTCAGTGGTCTCACAGGAGGATATGACATAGGGAAAGGCATAGAATCATGGAATTATAGAATTATAGAATGGTTTGGATTGGACGGGACCTTAAAGATCATCTAATTCCAACCCCCCTGCCATGGACAGGGACACCTGCCACTAGATCAGGCTGCTTAAAGCCTCATCCAGCCTGGCCCTGAACACCTCCAGGGATGGGGCAGCCACAGCTTCCCTGGGCAACCTGGGCCAGAGCCTCACCGCCCCCATGGTGAAGAATTTCCTCCTTACGTCTAGTCTAAATCTTCCCCTCTCCAATTTATAGCTGTTCCCCCTAGTCCTATCACAACACGCCCTTATAAAAAGTCTCTCCCCAGCTTTCTTGTAGGCCCCCTTCAGGTACTGGAAGGTTGCTGTAAGGTCTCCTTGGAGCCTTCTCTTCTCCAGGCTGAACAACCCCAACCCTCTCAGCCTGTCCTCGTATGGGAGGTGCTCCAGCCCTCAGATCATCTTTGTGGCCTCCTCTGGACCCATTCCAGCAGTTCCATATTCTTCTTATGTTGGGGATTCCAGAACTGGACACAATGCTCCAGACGAGGCCTCACAAGAGAGGAACAGAGGGGCAGAATCACCTCCCTCACCCTGCTGGCCACGCTGCTTTTGGTGCAGCCCAGGATACATTTGGCCTTCTGGGCTGCGAGCTCGCATTGCTGGCTCATTTCAAGCTTCTCATCAATCAGCACCCCCAAGTCCTTCTCTGCAGGGCAGCTCTCAATCACATCATCCCCCATCCTGTATTGAAACCACATCAGATGTTCTAAAGGGGAGGACACTACTTATGCATTTGCAGCACAGCTTATGAGTTCTAGACCCACCCCTTAGCTTTGCTTTTTTGTGTGTGTACGATAACCTATTTCTTATGATTTAGGGAACATTCAAGGTAGAAAAAAAATGTATCGGCTGAGGCAAAGCTTATAGTTATGAGATCAGGGGCCCAAATTATTGACTCATTGGTGGAGAGGCTATTTTGTTACATAACAAAAACGGTGCCTCAGAGAGCAGTGACAGGATGATGAGCGGCACTCTGGGGATTACTGCAATATCAGAAGTGAGATTAGAATTTAAGTAAGAAATGGTGAGCACACCTACCAGTGCAGTGGATGTGCCGATGACATGGATCTGCTAATACTTTATTGTGCTTAAAGAGTCTCAGCACGCCCCGCTGCCTCACATTGCTGTAGCAGGGCTGAGGTTTCATACACAGGCCATAGTTTTCTGACTAGAGTGCACATGGGTTTCTTTAGGGCATCCTGATGTTCTTGAATCTCTTGTCTCTCTGGGGTCCAGGCAGAGCGTAGCACCTTTAGACCTGCAGATGAATGAACTTCAGCGAATATCGCAGAGCCTGAAAAATGCTCCGTTTCCCCAAGGGTGCCTTCGCCCACTCCAGAAGCGCTGCATGCTCCTTGCCTCCCACCCTGAGCTTGCTTTCCCCGGGCACCAATGCCGTTTGTCCTTCATGTCGCAGGAGCTCACGTACACACCAGGTGCAGAGAATCGGGATGAAATTACGCGCTGTCGCCGTCATGCATAAAACATGGCATGGCGACGGAGAGACGGCAGGGCCCGTCGCATCCTCCCCGCGGGCTGGGGCTTGGCCCGGGGCTGCCGCAGGTTTGCCCCACGGGGAGCAGGGCAGCCTGGGTGGCCCCGGGAACGGGCAGCCCCTCGAGCCATGGACCTGTCCCCGTGCCTGCGCTGGGTGCGGACGCGGCTCTGGAGACCCGGGGCCAGACGGCGGCGGTTCTGCAGTAAGTGTTGCGCCCGATCCCTCTGTGCCTTCTTCCCCTTTCTCATCCCCATATGCCTTCACCCTCTCTAGCTCGCACACACCCTGCCATGTGGATGGGACCAGCCAAGGGAGGTTTAGGCTGAACATTAGGAAAAAAATTTACACAGAAAGGGTCATTGGGCACTGGCACAGGCTGCCCAGGGAGGTGGTTG
The DNA here is from genome assembly GCF_032191515.1 of Phaenicophaeus curvirostris. Classification (NCBI taxonomy): domain Eukaryota; kingdom Metazoa; phylum Chordata; class Aves; order Cuculiformes; family Cuculidae; genus Phaenicophaeus; species Phaenicophaeus curvirostris. Next base: position 6,218,494 of record NC_091394.1, on the reverse strand, counting down.
AGTCACCTTCCCTGGAGGGGTTGAAGGCACGGGTGGACGAGGTGCTGAGGGACATGATTTAGTGATTGATAGGAATGGTTGGACTCGATGGGTCTTTTCCAACCTGGTGATTCTATGATTCTATGATTCTATGAACAGGGGAACCCATGACCCCACAGAGCGCATCCACATCCCCTGGTCTAGGGCTTTTTGCTTGGCTGCATGGTGTGAGAGCTGGGGCACAGGCACAGCTGTCCATCCCCTACAGCCCTGAGATGGAGATGCTCTGCTGAGCAAAGCCCTGTGGCTGATGAATCACCTTTGGGAGAAGCTGGTTTGAAATGGTCCCTTCCTAACACACCTTCATGTTTTCTCACATTTCTAAAACAGCTTTAAGAGGGAATGGTTGGACTCAATGATCCGGTGGGTCTCTTCCAACCTGGTCATTCTATGATTCTATGATTCTATGATTCTATGATTCTATGAATGGTTTGTGTGTTGGAAGGGCAGTATGGGAAAATGCAGAATAATATCCATCCCTCTTTTTTTGACCAGCTGCACGAAACAAAAAGGTTTGATTGAAAGGAACATAACAAGATCAGCGGCTTGTGAAATGTCACAGTGCAGAAAATGTCATGAGCTTTCCTGCTTCTGCAGCTGGTAGGAGCCAATGCACATCACTGAGCTAATGTATATACTATATATGCTACATGCCTTACTGGAAGTTGCAGGGTTCATTATGCACCGTTTCACCATGGTTTTACTGGAGATAGTTCTCTCAACATCTTTGACACACATTGTATGCTGCAGCGGGTGCCTCCGTACAGAGATCCATCCACTTCTGGCTGATTTATTCAGGCTCCATTTCAGCTGGCTTCTTGGAGACAAATGCTGCCAGTGGATCTGCAGGCAATTAGCAAGGGTAATGTATCCATGGCGAACTGAGAAAACACGGAATTTCTTTGGTGCAGGCAATGGTAGCATCTAATCACTGTTGAGGAGGTTGAATGCAGTAGCTCAGTAGGATGATCTGTTTTGGCTGGCAAACTGAAGCATCCTCTCTCCTATCAAGCAGGTAATATATTGTAAAAGGGATCTTGGAAAGACAATGCCATCTGGAGTGCACTGCAAAAGGATAAATATGATAAAAAGAGTATGCTGTCTGTCAACCCTTCTGCCCCAACCACACATCATCTCGTATCCTAGTTTACACATGGAGATACCAAGGTCTATTTGCATTTTTGTAACTCGTAGCGTTGCAGCATAAACGTGAAGCTCTCACAGTTGCTTTCTTAAATATTGTTTTGTCATGAATTCAACTCCAGTTTGCCTTTCAGTTTCAAAATACTACTGGTAGAGATCAGAATGACAGATTTGCCTAGCCGTCAGTTGACTGTGTTCAGTTGCTCACTGGTTTTCGATGCTTGCAGCTTTGTGAGTATTTTGGTATGTTTTATGATCAATTTTCCTGTTGTTAATGAAGAAGGAAAAGAAAAAGCAGTTCTGTTTCATGTCTACTTAGGATTACATTTACTTCTTGCATTTGAAGTTCCCTATTCTTCACAAATATATATTTGGCAGAGAGTCTTGGAATGTATATGGAAAATTCTTACCACAACATCCACCTTAAACATTAATTACCCTGTGAATACATATGTTCTTTTCTTGGGCTTTCCTCTGAGTTAATAAAAACTACTGCGAAATGCATGCAGCAGTGCTCTAGCTCAAGATGTAAGAATGGGAAATTTGAGAATGGCACATACTCTGAATAATTGAAGGACGTTTCTTTGGTTTACAATGGTACTATCTTGGCACATCTTTCAGAGCCAGTCTTTTTATCTTACCTCTGGCTCAGGGAAACATTGAAGCACTGAACAGAAAGAAAAAGAAGGATGAAGGTTTTTTTATTATTATTTCTTAATGAGTCTGAAAAATACAAGTCACATCTGTGCTGAGACCAGTCTTATGGGCCTGCTCCTTGCTAGTCCAGACTCAGCTTATCCTCCCTAGCTGCCTTCTGCTGAGGCACTGCGGCAAAACTACCGCTATTTCAGGAGACATGCCACTTCTCTGTTTAAAAATGTGCAGTTTAGAATAATAATACAAAAAAAAAAAAAAGCAAGGAAAATGCTGCTGGCTGCTTTCCAAAGTCCTTGCAAGCACAGGCTGTCACTGTACCTTCCTGTTAAAGCAGTCATTCACAGCAATAGCTGGAGGACTTTGCAGTCCTCTGTGCCTGCCCTTGTGGCCCCGTTTTACAACCAAGTCCCTGAAGGAAGCTCCGTGCAGGCATATGCGCTCATGGCAAAAATGCTGCTTTGAACAACGGCACGTTTTCAAATGGAGAGCAATGCTCTCCTCGCAGCTTCCTTGCTGGATGTGGCTCACCCTCTGGCTGAGTGAAAGCAACTGCAACTCGTGCCAGAGAAGCCCACTGAGAAGCTTTTGATGTTTGTAAAACTGACTTTCCATTTTCACTTCTCAGCGAGGGCTGGTTCCAATGCTGTGGGAGATGTTGGACACAAAGCATAAGTTCATGATACTGCTGTAAGATACAATACTGGAACTAATGAAATCTGTTTTCCTGCTGGATGCTCCTGTGTCCATGCAGATGAAAAATGTTATGAACCTTTTCTGGAGAAGAGCATCTACAGCTTCTTCCACTCCCTGGGCTCTCAGGGGTTTTATAGAGGTTGACCTGCTTGTTCTTTCATTTCCCTTGGCCTCGTCACATACAGTTCATGAACCTTGTAGGAATTTGGGATCTCCAAGGCTGCTGCCTGGCTGCTAGGTTTGATTAAAGCTGGCCAGTATGTTAAAAAACGTTAATGATTGGAGGGCCATTACATGTACAGCGTTTCCTTAGGAAGGCAGGCTAACAGGTCCTGCTCCCACCGGGATTGGAAGCCGAGTTTGAATCATGCTAGTAATAACTGTATGGAGAAAGTCTTAAAATTGTGTTGGGAAGAGTCTGAAAAGCAGCTGTTTGCTGCTACTCCCTGAAATATCCTTGGCTTCTGGCCAGCAACACATGTTAGAGCCCTGGGTATCTGTGGGGAGGGGTTTTCTCTGGGCTTTCCTGCAGTTTAACAGATGGAGTCTGTACAAGAAAAATGGAAAACTTCACACAGAAAAAAAGGATTGTGTGTCCCTAATGCAGGAGGGCAAACTGGAAAATTCTACTGGCTTTGTGGCTGAAGGGTATTTTGGATGGCTTTTGCTGGCTAGCCATGCCAGCCCAGTGCTCAGAGATCGTGAGGTCCCCAGTCTTGGATGGTCTCTGCAGCTATTCTCTTGGGTCGGACCCATGCTTACTGCTTCACATAAGCCTTTGGTGAAACGGAAGAGGTGGGGAAGCTATAGCTGAAATGTTAAGTGACTTGCTTAGAACCATAATCCCAGGTCAGGCAGGGAGGCAAGACACGGAGAGCTCTTCCACACTTTCATCCCATGAGCCCCAGCCACACACAGCACTGTGTTGGATCTAGTTCTTGTTCTTGGTCTGGGTCCAGGTTCACATTCAGCTCTTGGTCCAGACCTTGGCAGCACTGCCTGTCACCACCACAAACCCATCCTTGGCCATTGCTGGGTATCAGGGGTCTAGCCAGAGCATTTGCCCAGCAAGAGTGGACCTCAAAAGCTATTTCCTTCTGGTGGTAAAGTAGCTTTCACAATCTGTAACCTTTAGGACGAAGAATCGATGACAAGCTTTGATCAGATTTTAATAAGTATCAATTGTTAGGCTCTTTTTCTACTCCCTAGCAAGGCCTACTAGAGTAACGTTGCGAATAACCCTTTATTATTTCTGCTCCAAACTGGCTGTGCAATTTAGACAGGAAAATGTCTGCTGTATATTTTGTTTTGATTGTAAGTGGGAAAAAAAAAAAAAAAAAAGCTGTTGCTACAAAAACTAAAAGAGAAGCAAGAAACCAGAAGCACAAATGTCATCTGGAAAAGAAAAACAGCAAAACCTCAGTTTATATATGAACTGCATATCCTCATGCAATATCAAAACCTACCTGTTTTCATGGCATGTGTAATTCATTCAGAGGGGGGAAAAAGTATACAAGTCAGTGTTGTTAGGGAAAGCAGTACAGAAATATTGTTCATATTTGTAAATGGAAATAATCTTACATAAGCTGTTAGATGAGTTGGGCTTTAAACTACTCTTAAATGGCAATAAAAAAATAAGCGTGTTGTTTGTCCTGCTCATTCCTGGTAATAATGTAGTTTTAATTGGTGTTTTTGTTTTGGGAAGGGAGAAGGAGATTGCTTTCCTGCAGAGGAGTAGACTTTATGCAATATCGGATACAAGAGCTGTATTTTACTTCTTACCTCAAGGAAATGTTCTTTGGAAAACGTACTGTAATGTACCCAGCAGCACGACACGCCATGGAGCACTGTGACACTTGCGTGGGCAGAAAGCTTTTCCACTCAGAGGGGTCCATTCAGGACTGACAGAGACTGATGGATTTCAAAATGATCCAGGGCACAGCTCTTTGTCTGCTCAGACTTATAGTGTATGGAAGGAAGAATATGCGAGTATGACTAATGTTAACCTATCGCTGTGCAAATGCTCTTCCCACTGAGCTTTTGCTAGCACTGTACCTGAGCAATCCTTTAATTTGATCCTTCACTGACTGGAAAATCAAAATGAGTCTGTAGATGCATTTGGAATACCAGTTAAAATACTGACAATTTCACACCGTTAGTCTTTGAAAACAACCTCGAGAACATTTGCATCATTCGTTTTGTTTTTCTTAATTTCACCACCCCCCAACCATTAATTTTTCATTGCTCGTTACAGCCAAGGAACCTGACAGCTTAATACTTAGGCTGCAGCAGATCCCCGCCAGGGCAGTTGGTGATCAAAATATAGTGGATAATGTTTGTAAAATATGTAATAATTCACACATGCCAATATTAATATTTCCTAGGAAATGGGTGGTAATTGCAATTGCCTGAGCAAGACAGACAAAACCTTTTTAAAGTTAAACTAATAGTTATAGCTATTTTGTTTGCTGTGTAGGTATGTATACACATGATGTACGTGTACCCTTCCTTTGGAGGGTCATACTCTGGTTTATAGTTATAGATTTACCATATGAACTCCCCTTCATATCATCCTCTCAGAGAAAACAAAATTTTAGCAGTTCTCAGATGAATTATCAGCAAGTCTGATAGTTCTCACACAGAGCAACATGCTCTAATGCTCAAGATCAGTTAAATAGTATTGTGCTGGTGCAATAGCTCTTGTGTTGGCCCTACTGTTCCTCACTCTTCTACAACTGAAGCTTAGAGATGTCCTGTGAAGACTTGTCAAAGACGCCTTGACCTTAGGAGACAACTGCTGAATGAAAGGAAGATGTTCAGTCACTAAACTTCTCCCACCACTTTTGGGACTTACAGGTTTCATTTGGTCATAAAACAATACTTGGCACAAACTAGGGCAGCGTAAGGAAGTAGCTCTGTCCAGCAGCCAAATTTCCTACCCCCTTTTTTTTTTTACATTAAATCTGTTACATTTTTAAAGCGAGGACTTCACTGTTCTGCTGAACATCTGGAAAACCCACAAGCCTCACATCTTCAGAGCAAGCTACATTACCTAATGCCTTGTGCTAAATAGCTTTGGTAACTGCTTACATAAAATCCAGAGGGATTAAATCCCCAAGTGGGCCTAGGGCCAATCTCACTTAAATCCCACTTGGACTGTACTGTTGAGACACATGCTACACGAGGCATTTTCTCCCAGGTGGAGGGTGCAGCGCAGCCTCCAGGTCTGAGCATAACACTCTCAGCTCCTTCTCTGAAGATGAAGAGAATGGAACAATCTAGACATTTTGTATGGTTATACAACTGCCTCCTGCTAAACTACCCCTCTGAGTTACTCAGTTCCTCTGCTCTCCTCTTGGGAAACAAGATTGGCTTAGAAGAGTCCCAAAACTTTTATACAGATAAAATTAGTCAAGATAAATCCCCCTTGCAGTGATCTTCTAAAGAGAGTTTCCATCCTTTTTTTTCCTTTCAAAATAGATAAGGGTTTAAGAGTCAGCTTAAAACAATAACGAGCTAGTCCAAAGATGGTTGTTTAAACAAAGTGGTTACAGTGTCCACAGCACAGGCACTAGTGAACCTTTGCCAAATATAATGACTGCTTTACTTAAGCTTTTTAGCTCTATTAATCCTTTTGATCTGAGCAAGGAGTGACATGTTGGAAAACTAAGCTGGAGGGCAAAGGGAAAGTGATGAAAAGGAGCAAAGATTACGCCTGTGCAGGTAGAGGACACCACAGCTAAAGAAATGCAAAAGACACGGAAGGGCCTTGAAAGCAGTAGCAGAATCACCAGGCACAGTATTGTCAATATCCTAAGCATCTAGTCTGAGAAGTCCAGATAAAAGCTTGTAACTTATATTTTAAAAGATGAGAAAGAATCAAACTTTTAGCTTGTCAGATGAAGACTTAAAGACAAGTAAGATAAATAGGTCATAGGGGTGGACACTACGACACAGGTTTTATGATGAAATGTTTTTTAGTCTCATGTGGATTACGATTCTGTACTATAGGCTGCAGTTGCATTTCTTGAGGCTTCAGAGTGCTGGTGGCAGCTTCCCATCAAAGTCACTGGGTCCTGAAGTCCTCTTTGCAAGTCATCTTCAAAAGCCAGTGTGGGCTGTAGTTGCCCATGCAAGAGCTGAGTGTTTCTCTTGAGAGGAAACGGAATTACAGACGCATTTGTAAAACATCTGTATTAAATAATGGAAAGCAGCGACTTTCTAAGAGATAGATAGCTATAGGGTATATCAGTATGCATCACAAACATTCTGGAAGGAATACAAACCTCCTGTGAAATAGTACCTTCTTACTATTACATTTGAAAAATAATTGTCATTTTACTTAGAATTGCATAATTTTTTGAAGTGAGCTCTTCATTTGTAATTTTTCACATCAGCTGGTTTCCACCACACCCACCCAAAGGAACTTTCATGCTCCTGAGAAGGAAAACTCTCCATGCTCAAAAATTTTTCACCACTTGCTCTGGTACAGGAGTCAAATTGCTGGGGTAAATTCTCTGGATGCAGACTAAAATATTCAAAACCAACAAAAAATTAAGATAAAAATTTTAATTTTGTTTTTAACATCCAGATTTTAGACCACTCAGACAAAACTGAAAAAAAAGATAAATATATACTGAGTATTAAGAAAGCATTGTGCAGTAAAATAATAGCAATAAGCTTGTTACCAAGTTTGCTAAACTGCTTAGCAGGAGTATATCTTATATACCTTTTTATAAGATAAACAGCTTTAGAATGCTTTTAAACATCCATGCTTCAATGAAACTTGGTGCTTTCATTTAATATAAAATCTGAGATAAAATTTGAACCCTTATATTAAAATAGCACCTGTTACTTTCATCAAATCTTGGCACAGTAGTGGATAGACTTGCAGTTATGGAGGAGAGCTCTGCAATGCAGGTGTCTCTGTTTCCTGCTCCCGATCATCCACAGAGCATGAGGAGATTGGCTTCCCCTGGCAGGAGAAAACACAGCCAGGGACCTGAAAGCTTGGCTAGCTCAGAGGAATTGTCTGATGGAAAATATGGAAGATAAAGTAGCTCCCACAACAAGCTTTACCCTACTTATCCTTTCTATTTAAAACTTGTGCTGAAGTGAGTTGAGGATCTGAGAGGGTTTAATTTTGGGGAAGGGGAGGGCTGATGCATAATTGAATGCTGTCTTGTTTGGAGCGGCAGTACAAAGCCAGGCTCCCGCACTGAGTTCCTAAAGTCTAACCCAAAAATGTCAAATCACCTTGAAGCAGAACAAAAAACTTCTAAGAAGAAAGTAAGCAGAGCAATTCAGGTTTCCTGTAATTGCTTGTATTTCCTCTGCTTTCGTAGTGCAACAGCGCTGGATAAATCCAATATAGATTAAAACTTAAGTAATTAATATTTTACCTACCTATGCATATGGGGTCTTTCTAATATGCCCAGATGCTCTTTAGAAACACCAAAGTATTTCAGTGAGTTTTTTCAGAGGGAACTGGAAAACTGCAACATCTTCTTGATGCTGAGATGGGCATTAGCTGACGATCTCTCTAACAAAAATCAGCATTATATTGGAAACTTAATCCTTTTTAAGCACATGAGGTAAGCCCACAGCTCTTCAGTGAACTACTTATTTCTCATTAACGCTCAGCTTGTGATACTAGGCTTGGTTAAGCCACTTCCAATTGCCCTGCATGGAATTCCATGAACATAGCATGGAGAAGAGAAGGCTGAGGGGAGACCTCATTGCTCTCTACAACTACCTGAAAGGAGGTTGTGGAGAGGAGGGAGCTGGGCTCTTCTCCCAAGTGACAGGAGACAGGACAAGAGGAAATGGCCTCAAGCTCCACCAGGGGAGGTTTAGGCTGAACATTAGGAAAAACTTTTTCACAGAAAGGGTCATTGGGCACTGGAACAGGCTTCCCAGGGAGGGGGTTGAGTCACCTTCCCTGGAGGTGTTTAAGGTACGGGTGGATGAGGTGCTGAGGGACATGGTTTAGTGATTGACAGGAATGGTTGGACTCGATGATCCGGTGGGTGTCTTCCAACCTGGTGATTCTATGATTCTATGATTCTATGATTCTATGTCTGCTTGCTAACAGGGACTAACAACACTTGGGAGTTTGTCTCAGGCATACGCTTTTGTGATGCTTCCTATGCACCTGTAATGGAAGAATAAAAGAGGTGTTATTGCAACCCCGGGGGTACAGAGATGCTGAATTCTGAGAGCTGTGCTGCCGTGGCTCTAGCAGGAGGCACCTAAAGGAGGACTGCACAGAAATGCTGTTTCTGAGCTATACACTGTTGGGATGCAGAGCTAATCAGCTTAGCCCAGCAAGTGTGGGCTCCCTCTGACATGCAGCCAAAAAGCTTTAAGCTGTCAGGGGGTAGAGGATAAGGAGAAAAACATCACAGCTATGTGGACCACCCTGCAGAGTGACCAATACCCACAGGGAAAGGCAGCAGATGTGGAGGGAGGATGCCCTGTGGGAGATACTTGGCTCACAGTCCACAGCGGTCCTGGGCAAGCCTGCCATGCTGCCCTTCCCTCCTGGGGGCTGAGCCACCTGGTGGAGTGGAAAGTTGATGTTTTCTGCTCCTCTCTCCAGAGTGAAATGCCATCTGCTTAGGTAATTTGCTACAAAACTTTTTTAAGTGCGTGTAAGGTGATTCTCCCCCCTTCACCATGCATTTCTGCAGGCTGTAGGGCAGTAGAGACAGGACTGCTTGATGCTCACCGGGAATGTCTGTACTGATGCCTCTCTCAAGCAGCTCAGAGCTTGGGCAGGTGTTTTTGTTTGGTTTTGTTCTTTGATTACTGTCATAGTTTACATTACAATCACTAGGGCGGGAGATTTTGAATACATATATAAATAAGAGCTGAGATTCCAGAAAACAAATTGTTGAAGTTTAAGACAAATGCATCATCGTTGTCTAAGGAGAACACTATTACCTGTTATTTGTCAATCAGATCAGTCATTTGACCCTCCTTATTACTGACGTCAATGTTGTTACTATTTGAAAGATAAATTATTTTAACAATGCTTTGATCTTTGGGGCGTCTTTAGCCTGTTGAAGTCAGTTTGATACATGAAAATGATGGGAAAACTTAGCTTTAAAGAATTTGGGTTCTATCCTTCTATTGCCATTTGTATTCAAATTTGTCCATTCAAGTGCTGATAAACAGAGTCTCTGAAAAGGTCAGAGGGAGGTCTGGTAGACTAATATCAATCATTTCCTCTGTGCTACCCTACTGAATTAATCAATTACAAGTGTTTTTGAGGATCTTCTGTGCCACTTCCAATACTTGTGTACTGCTAGACTATATATTCAAAAAGTCATGCTGCATTAATTACCTTTTGTGGAGGATGTGCCTTTCTTTTATTTTCAAAAAAAGACTATTTAGTTGGTTGCAGGACATCAATCTTGTCCGATGGATGTTTCCCTGACTAAATGGTCAATGATTTATCTATATGAAGGTGCTAGGCAAAGACAAGCTATACCAACAGAATTACAGGTTATACTTTAAAACACAAAGATTTGAAAACCTAAAGGAAGCAAGGAATGTGAGACTCCTTGAGGCTGATTCTTTGGCTAACCATGTTACAACTCCAAGAAAAGGAACTGTCACGAACTCTCTCTGAATGTGATATAGTGTTCTGCACCATACACAAAAAGGCACGCAGTTCTTCTCTCTCATAGATATGTTGAATTAAGCCCTATAAAGGTATTAGGAAAGCATTTTCTCTTCTAGAACTGTGACTGGAGGTCATATTCTTATTTTTCTGTCACAGTGAAATTTGTGCATTACTTTTGTACCATAATACAATCGTTTTGGTATTGCTTTAATTAGCAACTATAATTGCTAATTAAAACTAAAAGAATGTACTTCGCATCTCAGGTATTTTCACTATATGTAATTTACTTTTTTAAAAAAACTAAACAGAAGCATGTCTTCTAAGCTTAAGTTTTCTTCCAGCATGGGCTTGGTGTGTACTTACAACAGTATAGGGAGTGAGGTGGATGTGCTCGCTGCGGGCACTGTGTGTGCTGAGGGGCTGGCAGGATAGTCCAGCGGGTGCAAAGAATTCTGAAATTGCTCTCTACTCTGTAAACCAGCTCATCCTGCAGTGTATGCAGCTGGGGAAGGCTTTTGCTCTCAATTTCCCTCTTTTGCAGGTTTTCCTCTTGCTGTTGTTGGAAAGCAGAAGCTTAAAACGCTTTTGTTGTAGTAGGAGATGGCATGGAGGGGTAGGGGTGAGCACTTATTCCTCGAAGATGAAAATGTGTCTCAAACTTACGGTTTCATTTGCATGGTCATCTTACAACTTGGCTGGAGCAGACATTCTGAGTTGATTATGCCAGCCTCCCCTAATCGAGCTCTCTATAGTTAAAAAGTGCCAAAAATAAGGGGTGAATTTTTTTTAATTCTCCATTACTTCATGAGGATTGTTCAGTCACATAGAAACAAAGTATGTTGATATTGCAGATATCCTATTGGAAGCAGGGTATGTCTCAATAAATGAAAATTAATTGCATGCTTGATAAATCTATATCTGCTATTAGATCCACTTGCATTATTAACACAATATAGAGCGAGTCTAGTGGTCACAGCTCCTAGATGGCACATTTTTGATATACCAAACACTTAATCAGAGGTTTGAGTGGTCCATGCCCTCTGCTATGTGAGATAAGCTTGCTTTCTTTCCCACCAGGTCCCACCAGAGACTGTGACTGTTTATTTTCCTCAGGAACGGGTGCAGGGTAAATGTCTGCATCCAGTCCTGCCCATCCCACAGCCATGCAGCCCCCTATACAGGACCCAAGCCTGATCTCACAGGTGTTGGAAGTGAGGGCCACTGACTCGCAATCAGCTCATCCAAGAAGCAGAACAAAGTCCTAAAATCTCCCAAGGGAAAGCTTCCCCTCTAGATCTCCCAAAGAGAAGATACTCTGGATGCAGAGGCTTTCACCACCATACATCCGATGCTCAGCTGCCCCAAATTATGTGGAATTGGGTACAATTTGTTAAGCATTTATGTCTTCAAAAGAAAAACAACCCAGACCAAACAAACCATCCTGTAAAGCTGAGGAAGAGCAATGCAATTCTCCCCTTCTTGAGACCATAAAAGGAGTAAGGATTAAAACATCCTGCTCTGATTGACTAAGGTTAAGCTTGCTGTGACCTCCTAAGCAACGATCACAGTCAACCCTTTGAGGCACCCCATGCATCAAGCCCACCAACAGGAGAGCTAGATCTTCACCAAGACAAAGTCAGGCCCTGTCTGCAGTCTGTTATTGCCGAGGTCTCTGTACTTCATTGGTTGCATCTCCTCTGCAGTCACACAAAATAAGAAATTAAAAGGAAATATTTCTTCTCTCAAAACTGGCATAGACTTCCCTTTCAGCCATAGGACTCTAAGAGAGATCACCAAAGTGAGATCTCTACAGAAGCTACTTTCAATACAGGCTCATCCTGTTGCGCTCAAAACACATGCCCACCTCCCCACAGATGGCGTGTCCCCTCACCAATTAATTCAAAGGGATGAGACTGTCTCTGTGGTGCTCCTCCAGAGCTGTTACTTGGGTCTAGAGAAACAGGTTTGAGGAAAACAAGAGGACAAGTCCTCAGCAGCCTTACAAAACATGATGCTCCAAGCTACTCTGTCTAGGTAGAGCAACTCCAACTCCCTCCATCCAAGTTTCCTGATTTTACAGAGAAAAAAAGTCCTGTCATACTCCAAATGCCTTAATATTTTCTTGGTACAAGGTAGGCAGCTGACCATCATCACAAAATTATTTCCTCATAGTGTTTATTCAAAATGTCTGTAATACCCATCATAATGTGACTGCTTTTTGCTCCTAAGCATTATCAAAGAATCATAACATGGTTTGGGTTGGAAGGGACCTTAAAGATCATCCAGTTCCAACCCCCCTGCCATGGGCAGGGACACTTCCCACTGTATCAGGCTGCTCAGAGCCTCATCCAAGCTGGCTTTGAACACCTCCAGGGATGGGGCAGCCACAGATTCCCTGGGCAACCTGTACCAGTGCCTCACAGCTCTCATGATGTGGATTAATTTAGATGGAAAAATTAGCACAAATATGAAACTAAGCTGAAAAAGCCATGCTGAGACGCTGCAGCTTGCAAAATTAAAATGCAAGATAAATGAATAGATTTTTATTCAGATAATATGGCAGCCTGTAAAGAAGGCTGTTTTCATTTCATGTGAGATATTTTTTCTGAGAGCTGTGATTTTTATAAGATAACAGCTCTTTGCTGAAGCAGAAGCATGGCTACTGCTGCCTGCTGCAGGGCACGTGCTCTGAGCTGGCCCTGTACACGTGCAGGCAGCCAGGCAGGTACCTACCAGCCAGGGACTGCTCGTGTCCTGGCAATACCCATTTCAACAAGGCAGGAAAGGAGAAGAAGCACGAGGGAAGCAAAGCAGATTGCTTGCAGCAGTGAACAGCACTGAGTACTGGGGAAGGGCCACTTCTCTCCTGTTAGCGCTGGCCTGATCCTGCACAGGGAAGAGCTTTCTACAAAGCGCATGCATCAAGGTATGCAGCCGGAGGGTTATTTGAGCTGGTGCTGCTCTACATTTGTTCAATTTGTGCCTCCTTATTACTGTGGTCAAGCTTTGGCATGATCTGGAGGAAGCTAACTTTGGTCCCGTTACCTTCAGTTTCTGATTTCGTGCTAAGTAGCCACAACAGTTTCACACTAGTATTTGATAGGAATGGTTGGACTTGATGATCCGATGGGTCTTTTCCAACCTGGTGATTCTATGATTCTAAGTTTTAAATGGTCTAAACACCTCCTCTTCCTGTCTTTTTTTGTTATTTACTTACCACTGTTATTCCTTTGTTAGATATCCTGAAATGTTGACAGAAATTAGTTCTTTAGCCTATTTGAGTGATGCTAAGTACCCGTGACACTCATTAACACCCAGCTACATTTCCCGTTACAGACGGGGCTGTCAGCATCGCTCAGCATTGTCTGCAGGCACCTATAGCTATGGTCTAGAAGCACTGGAAGAATTTTGAACATGTTGCTAATTAAAGCCCAGAGCTACAAGAAGATTTAGAGTGGCCAGCATCCCTGACATTCATTAATGGTGAACAATAAAGTGACACAGTTGCTTTGTGCTGTGCCAAACCACACGCTGGTGTGTATATGAGCAGCACCATAAGCACAGCCAGAAGCCCCAGCTGCTTTGGGGAATTGTTTTGTAGGTTAGATTCTCCTGACTGAGCTCTATTAAAGGGCTGATGATGGAAGTAGATGACTGCTGGTGTCAGCAGCAGGGTGGGTGGGACCACCACAAGGCCCACATAAACGGCTTTACCCTGTGAAGAAGCCTTCTCCTGCTGACTGGGGAAACTGGGCTGCTGAAGGTCTGAAAGGTGTTGAGATCTTTGGTACCCTCCCTGGGAGTCAGTAGTGGAACCTGGTGCGAGTGTACTTACTGGTGACAATTTTGATGCCTATGACCTTAGAGGAGCTTTAGATAGTCTGAATATCAATGCCACCAGTGGACTGAGGTGTTCAGGTTCCACCAAAGTCACATTGCAGATGCAAACATGCTTTGTTCTTTTTTGGCTTGGGTTTGGTTTGTTTGGTTTGTTTTTTTCAGTCTGTCGGTTATGCATGAACACACAGACCACACAGAAGACCAGGTGAACTTCTGGTTTTGAAGCAATTTCTGAGATCTTTGTACTAGGTTTCCACTGTGCTTCAGTCATTGTTCTTTAAAATGTCTAAACTTACGTTTGTAACAACTCTGTGATTCTGGAAAATACTGTCCTTCCTCTTTGTTTCCCCTGCAACTCCATTAGCATTGCAACATTAGTCATTAGGGTTTCAAGATTGGTAAAATTAACTTTGGAGCCTCCTTCTCTTTGGAGGATGATATAAAGATAGTATAATGAGTAACCGATGTATTTTTTAGTGACCTACTACAAGTACATAATTCATTGCTGAGGCATTTTTAAGGTGTTAAGAATAAGACCTAAGATTTATTTTGGATTGGAAGACATCCTGCTGGAATATCCTTTATATGAGAGTGGTTTTACTTGCTAACTCCTAACATTTAATATTTAGCAACAGGAATACGTAGGGAAGAGAATGTGGAAAAGCTATGAAGTTGCAGTACATCACAGGCATCTGTGGGAGGACAGGATGCCAGACACAAAGTACTAACTTTGTCATTATATCTAGTTACATAAACTGTATAATAGAGGAGTCAGGAGTATAACCCAGTTCTGAATTTCAGTATCTTCTAAGTCTCTCACTGCAAGATAGTTGCTCTGCCTCTAATAAGGCTCCTCATAGGATGTATAGACATACACTTACCAGTTTCCATATTAAAACTATTCAGTGCCTGCAGTGCTGTTAATCAAGAGGTTCAAAATCCTCTGTCATTAGGGAAAGTAACAAATGAATAGTTGCAGTGAGACAAGGTCGAAGGGAACCTACTTTTATTCAACCAGTAGATATAACTGAAAACACAAAGACGTGCTTTTGGGCACACAAGCTCTTGTGCAGGTTGGAAGCAGCAAATTTTAACTACAAGCCATGTACTTGGAGTTAAGTAAGAGTTTCAGAAGACTGCTGAGTTTATCC
Source organism: Phaenicophaeus curvirostris (assembly GCF_032191515.1). NCBI lineage: Eukaryota > Metazoa > Chordata > Aves > Cuculiformes > Cuculidae > Phaenicophaeus > Phaenicophaeus curvirostris. Next base: position 6,203,341 of record NC_091394.1, on the reverse strand, counting down.
TAACAATACTAATGAATCAGACATCTCAAGAGAAAAAGGTGGTTTGTAACTGTGGAGTAATCATGAATGCTAGACAGAAAGAGGGTGATGAAGTCATCAGCCCCTATCATACAGACAAGAGAGCAGTAGTTACTACATTAAGGCATTAACAGAGATAAGACATGGGAGAATAACTGTGTGCCATTAAATCAATTTCTCTGTTCTAGTTTTTATTCTTTAATATTAGCAGAATTATGAATTTTTACTTCCCAGTCTAGACTTTGGAAATATTTTTATGGGCCTACCTTATTTTTTTTTTAGGTTTAGGGTATGTCATGACATGCAGCAAGGGAGCCCCTGAAGGATGAAAGCAGAAATCAAATGCAGAGAGTGCTGAGACTGCAGTGTGGGAATGACAAACCATCTTCCTTCTGTACCTTGGGCAGACACAAGGCCTTTGGGACAGTTCTTTATTTTAGGTGATGTGTTGGGCACTCATGAGAGAGGAACTGATAGTGCTACTTAACTCCCAGCAACCTGGTTTGCAGAACAAGCCAGCCCACAAAGAAAGAACAATTCCTGCCACACCTTCACTTGAACCTCAGTCTCAAATGTCCTTAACTCCGAAACTGTTAAAGGTGGATTATTAAAGACAAATTGTCCTCTCCAGACTTTAAGAGGCCACTGCATGCCACTGTTTGAGAGCCTAGAGCAGTGAAAAGTGTGTGCTAAATTAATGGGATTGACCAGGAATGAGTAATAAAGCAAATTATTTATATAAAAACAAGAGAAGAAAGCCTGCTAGACTAGTTAGATACTGAAGAACAGTCACTGTCTGTGAGGGTCTTTAAGAGAAGTTTTCTACTTGGCTACAAGTGGATTTGTGTAAACACTGATTGTGGAGTGACCTTTTTCAGGGAGAAAAGTGGTGGTAAGGGAAGCTGTGCCTGCAAATGCCTTTTTGGAGTGTTCAATTCTACCTCTATGTATCTTTAAGCAATGGGAATATTTCCTTCCCTGCTCCATTTTTTTCTTTTTTTTCTTTTTTTTTCCTTTTTCTTTAACCAGGGTGTTGCCAAACAGTGTGCTATGACAGCAGCAGCCTGTGGTATGCTATTTTCTTCCTTCTTAATTAAAATATTATGGAATTGTTATAGCATATCCATGCTGTAATTCTGGACATATAGTCCCCAGCATTTGGGGGATCATACTCCTTCCTGCCATGTAAACTTCCTAAGCAAATTTTCTGCCAAGTTTTCAAGCGTTGCAATTTTGAGTTATTTTAATCTTTTCTCCATTGTGTTTCCTCCATGTATCTTGTTTTCAGAGATTCTCTATCACAGCCAAAAATTACAAACAATTACACTCAGGCTCTTCAAACACAGGCCATGCAGTCTGGAGCTCCCACATTTAGTGAAGATGGAGCAGAAAGACACCAGGGCTACTCCAGTAACTCAGTTTGAGGAGAGGCACAGACTTTCTAGCTTCAGTTTGAACTCCTGGAATTTGGCTCACCTAACTTCAACAGAACCCTTTATAGCTCTGGGTGACCCCCCTAGCTTCTGCTAGTTTGGAGTATAAATCTTACTGAAGATTGCTAGATATTTCTAGTCTAAAAGTTGCAAAGTTTTGCCGATAGAGACATGCTGAAACAGGTATAAAAAAACGAAGAGGTTTTGAGTTGCAACTAAGTGTCTTTAAATGATACAATAACACAAACAGTTAATAAATGCCCCTTCCAGATTCCTTAAAGCTTTCTGTAGAGGCAGGGTGTCCTGAAGGAATTCCCCCAGCAGCTGCTTTTTGGCAGTTGTTGAAATGCCTGACATGTGTAGCAAGGGCGTTGATGGTTTGAGCTTCCTTCATTCATTCAAACTTGCCTGTCAGTCATCATCTGTGCTGCTAAAGAAAGACCGTAGCTCCTGTTGGTGCCTCCCAGCCGCAAGGTTTGGAAACACCAGTAGCAGCTCTGGCACAGCTATGCTGCCTTTGCTCCTCACACATATTAATTCAGAGCCAGAGAAGAGCATGTAACAACTCAAATCATGGAATCATAGAATCATAGAATAGTTTGGATGGGTAGGGACCTTTAAAGGTCATCTAGTCCAACCCTTGCCCAACCCCCTGCAATGAGCAGGGACATCAAATTTTTATACTGATCCTGGGGTTGTTCTTCTTGAATGGAAAAGAACTTTGTGTACTTTTGAATTATTTCATATTTGATTATTTATTTTTTAAACGTATTTCCTGAACTGCCTGCTGTTCTGACCTCTTACTTGGACATCCAGGCTCTCTTCTGTAGCTGCACAGAACATCATGTGGCACTGGAAGACACTCTTGTCCTAGTGAGGCTCAGGTGGTGTAACCCAGGGGTTTCATTTGAACTCACACACTCAAAGACTGATTGTAACAACCTGAATTAAATTCAAGGATTAGCACACTTGAGAGGAGGTATGCATCCTAGTATGGCTGTTTAGGGACATCCATAGCACATCTTGGGTCAAAGAAACACTTCACACACCAAAAAGATTTATTATGCACAAAGTACACTTGTGTGGATGTGTTGAGGCAGATGGAAACAGAAACCATGAGCTGACAAAACTACAGAAAACTGGCTGTAGAGTTTTGGCACTTTTGACCATCCCATGGAGCAGATTGAAATGTGAGGTGCTGAGGTCCAAGGTAAAACCTCACAGTAAAAGCTGAGGACTTTATTTACTTACCTCAGAAGCCTTTGAGCTTGTTTCTCCTGAGCACTTACGATACTTGGCCACGGCAAGGTGAGCACCACATGCTCAACCAGTCACTGGACAAGAGGCTAAAGAAAATACTTATACACAGTAGGACATCTGTAGGTCTCCCACACCACATGCTAGTGAGGAAAGCTATTCACATCCCCCAGAAAAACTGGGCATCATATCCTTGTGAAGCAAGCAGCAGCAGGAATCTCCTCATAGTCATTCTGAGTTCTTCCTCCTAATGCCATCCAGGAATGGCTTTTAAAAAGTTTTAGCAAACATTTTACATCAGCCACCAACTTGAGAATGCACAGGTAGACTGTGTCAAAACCTCCCTGTGGTACTAAGGAGGCAAGCAAAACATTCATTTGGGAGAGTTTTTCTCCCCTGGGGGCTGCTGGGGTTGCTGGACCATGCTTTGCAATCTTGGGTGAGCATTCTCTGGTTTACACCCTGTCCTCATCAAGACCAGATCAAAACTACTTCACCCAGACGTGGCTGCTCTCTGCCTTGCCCTGTACCTCCCAGCAGCTTCTATACCTGTTTCACCTCATGTAGAGTGTGATATCAGGTGCTCACTAGCACGAGTGGCCAGCAAACAGTAGAGCTGAACCAGTGCCAAGCACAAGGCTTGTGGCAACACTTAAGCATCCAAAACCTCCCCTTCTGGCAGCAACAAGTATCAGGTGCAGTTTGGTTTTCTCATGCAAACCCAGCTGTGAGGTCAGGGCAGGACAGTGTGGGACAAGGGAGCCCACGAGGGCTGGGTGCTCTTCAAAAAAGAAATCCTAGGAGCTCAGGAGCAAGCTGTCCCCATGTTCCAGAAAAGGAGCCGACGGGAGAAAAAAACAGCTTGGTTGAGCAGGGTGATCTTGAGAGACAGCAAAAAGAAGAGGAGGGTCTATGAGCTTTGGAAGAAGGGACAAACGTCTTGGGTGGACTACAGGAGTGAAATGAGATCATGCAGAGAAAAAATCAGGAGGGCTAAGGCCCAACTAGAAGTCAAATTGGCTAAGTCCGTGAAAAAAATCTTTCTATAAATACATTAACAATAAAAGGAGGACTGGGGAGAATATTCAGTCCCTGTTGGATGCGAAAGGAACAGCAGTGACAGGGGATGAGGACAAGGCTGAGGTACTTAATGCCTTCTTTGCCTTAGTCTTTAGTAGTAAGGAAGGTTGTTCCCTCTGTGTGCAAACCCAGGAGTTAGAGGAGCAAAATGGTTGGACTCGATGATCCAGTGGGTCCTTTCCAACCTAGTGATTCTATGACTCTAAGCCCCTGGCAGTGCACAGAGAGGAGCTAGGGACAGGGAGATGTGCTTGCAGGGTGCCAGGCAGCAGCAAGCTGGGGGATCGGGAGCAGCTGGGCCTTGGTTTCAGCAAAAGGTTCACTCACCCACAGGGATTCTGCTGCCTATCCAGTTGGGATCTCAAAGCCAGCCACCCCTCAGCAAATTTGTACCAGCAAAGATGTGCTCGGAATGTTATAGCAATATATTTTTATTTCGCACATAGTTTGAACTCCAGGGTGATTAAAGACACACGTATCTCAAGTATTTGTGCTCTCCCTCCTCCCTTCCCACCATAATGAAAGCCATAACAGGAAAGGCTATTTCTCCAACCACTTTCAGTCTGTTGTCAACCATGAGGCTGTTTCCTACCCAGTGGCTGTGGATGCTCCAGGGAAGGAGCATGTGTGATGCTGTGGCTTTCCACAAGCTGCTCTGGAAGCAGCTGAGATCAGTGGGGCCATCATCCTTCCCTGACACTCAGCAGCCTCTCCTGCTTCTCACCACTGTGGGCTGTGAGGCTTCACACTGTGGCTGTTGTGGCTGTCAGCACTGCTTGACTGTCCTGAGGGATGTCACTGGGACCTCAAAATCTTCTAGCCAAGGCATTTATTTGAAGGCTGCACTCCGCCTAGCATCTGTAAGCACCACGATGGATTCAGGGCAAAAGCTGTGGGTGAGGGACCAGAACTACTTCTTTGTCCTCAGAAGAACTCAGGAGTCTAACCCAGAACCAAATTCTGATAACTCTATGCATGGTGTGTTTCTGTTTGTGGGACTAGTGTGTGCTCAAGCCTCAGTTTCAGTCTGCGGGGATTTGTGTACGGTGGTCCCTTGGTCTGTCTGCAGCTTGGGAGCAGAGGAGAGCCCCTAAACAGCCAGTGCTGATATTTAGTGGGTTAGGCCATTAACACCAGGTCTTCCTATGCAATTTGGGAACAAAGGACATGTTATACTCCTGGATCTTCCCCCACTAGACTTTACCTCAGTACTAAGATACTCAATAAAATAGCTGTCCAGGTAATATTTTAAGAAACTAAATGCAACAATTAATGAAAGGAAACATTGTGAACACAATCAGAAGTGAAACCGTGCAAGCAAGGCAGAGGAAAGCTCTAGGGAAAGCCAACTACCACTGAGTCCTTGGCCCTGGGAACTTGTTTCTGCCTAGGGCAGGTGACAGCAGGCAGTGTCTCCATGGGCACCACGAACTGTTTATGTGTCACCATGAATACATCGGCCACCTGGAGAAGGACTGTCTTCTGGTTACCATGTCTTGGCTCCCTAGGTCATGCCCATCCCTGTGTCTTTGAGCCACTGTGCAGGTCCTAGCGGTGCTCTGAGAATCGCCCTTTTTCATTCTGTATTTCACATCCAGCTAAAACTCTTGGTACTGGCTGCAGGCACCCTCTTTGCTGAGGAATACCAGCATCATTTTCACGAAATGTCTTTCCTCCTGCAACTCCTGAATGCCATCTGCCTGCTGGCCTTCAGTTAGGGTTGGCTATTTTCTTTAAAAGACTGAGGTTTAAGGTATTTTGGTTTGGGGTCTTTTCTATTAAGGAGAAGGGGAACCGGTAGGACTATAAATAAACCAAAAGGATGTACGCTTGTCTCCTTTAAACCTCAATCAAATGTCTGTCTATCTCACCAGGCCATGAAAGTCTGTACTTCTGTCAGAGGTAGAAACAAAACCCTGAGTGAAAACACTCATGAACCAGGCAATTTTGAACTCAACACTGCCAATACCCAAACATAATGTCTTCTAATATTTCATTTGGATTTGGGCAGTAGATAGCAGACAGGAAAACAAACCCAGGTCTTTAAGGTAATAGACAGATTAAAACTTTCATTTTACACCCTGTGCAGATTTTATCTCCTAAATATCTGATTTTATCCCTTAAATGCATACTTCCTGGCTTTTTGTTTTGCTAGTGATGCAAACAGATCTAGTCTAGCAAGAGTATATCTCCTGAACAGATCACATTATATGCTTGTACTTGCTGTCATTGCTTCCTGGATGGAGGAAATGAAAGAAATCCAGTTTTTCACCATCTTGGTGATAAGATAAATTCAATACCTTCATTGCCTACCCAAGCAGAGAGTTTCCTTTTAATCACATAGTACTCAAAGCAAATGACTCCACCTCCAGATCTCGTACCATGATTCATAACACCTCCCACATTCATCAGATAGAATAACAAATAAATAATGTATGAAAAATGCCTCCTAGCTATGAGTGGCATCCTTATTAAAGGAACATGTAGCATTTCAGACTGGGGAAATCTGAGGAAACTCATTGAAATGGGTTCTAAAATAGCTGCCATAAAAAACCACAGAAGGCTGGTATGAAATAAAGATGGCTTTTTTTTCCCACCGGAAACATCATTGGGCTATTAGCAATGTGGAAAAAAGCTATTATAGTTATCACAGAAACAGCAGGAGTCGGAGCCAACCAGCAATGCCAGAGCACCTTGGCTGCCACTTCACTCACGGTGTTGCCAGTGGATTTGCTGGCAATGGGCATGAGTTCACCTCGTTCCTGCAGTTGCTTCAGTCCTTGCTGCTGGCCATCAATTGCACAGTAGTTAGGCCTTTATTACTATATTTTAATTACAATATTCTCATCAAAGGGGAACCTGCTGATCTCTAATTTCCACACCCTCTGGATAGACCACTGAGAAGGTGTCAAACTCACGTGAAACATTCCTAGCTTTAACCTCAGCAGTAGCACCAGAAGCTGGTGCATCTTGCTTTTATTGGTATTTTTAGATTGTGGCTGGGGGCTATGCAGCCATTGGAGCTTTCTTTTGCCTTTCTCAGGCCCTTAGACGACAAGGGGTTCTGACTCTCTCAAGTACCGCTGACACCTGGTATGGAAGAGGAAAAGTGCTGCGAGGAGACCTTACCTGTGCGAGGAAAGAGGCTGCCACTATTAACCCCCTGCTGAGCTTCTGCCTTGTCAGGATTTGCAAGGGATGACAAACAATGTAACAGGGTAGAAGTAATATAAAATCCAGTCGCAAAAGAAAACTGCATTAATGCACTACATAAGTTTAGTCATTTATCTGCTGTCGTTTTTTCAGCAGTGAAATTAATAGACAACAAATGAAGAGCAAAATTTAGTATAGATGGTTTGTAACTCAGTCAGTCAGAATCCTATACATATTTGTATGTAGAATAGTACTCACAGTAACTAGCTTTGTAGCACTTTCCTTGGTCATAAAGATTTTGCATGTCTTCAGCGAATCTTTCTTCTTTTGTTGGTTCTTCTCTTAAACTGCATAAAGTATATAGGCATCTTTTCGACACAAGCTGCCATGTGCCACCCAAAGTGCTTGTGAAAAGAGTTATTTGTCCCCAGCTGGAATTATTTGTCCCAAGACTGAGTCCTTCATGAGGTCCTATTTGTATTTCAGTAATTCATCAAAGGAATTATTTAGCTGTTCACAATACAAGCAAAGTAACAACAACAAAATACATCAACCCTTCCAGCCTTAAATTCTCAATTTCCCAACTCCCATTTGGCTGTATATGAGAAGGGATCAACACCACAAATGATCAGATGTCTCACTGCTGGTGAAAAGGAGTGCAATGATCATCTGGGATGCTGTGGTTCTGCCAGTTTGGAAGACCATTTCTAATCAAAACGTAAGAGGAAAGGACTGAAACAGGATCTGCTGCTTGGTGAAGTCTGTACTTTTGTTACCGAGAAATAGCACAGAAAATTGCATTTGCACCCAAATGGAGTCAGGGTGTCACTGCATGTTGGCTGAGCCTCTTTCACAATAGCTTTTAGACTGAATCACCTCAACTTTTCACTTACAGATTGGAGAATCCAGAAGGCTTTTTATGTCATTCTGGCTGAAATAAAATCTTCTCCTTGATGAAAATTAATTATTGAGCATTCTGCTGCTTTATAATATATTTATGTGCTTTTGGGAGCCTCTCTCTTTTACAACACAGAGAGCATCATCTTAAACACAGCTCAGGCAAGAGAAGTGCCCAGCTCTGCTTTGTGATGCCTTTCCTGCAAGTAGTTCAGGAGCTAATGCTATCAACTGACAGTGCCAATTGTCAGGCCTTCTGAGCACCAGCTATATAATCATAGAATCATAGAATCACCAAGTTGGAAGAGACCCACTGGATCATCGAGTCCAACCATATGCTATGAAACGGAAGATAACCCTGATGTTCAGGATGGGCTGCAACTCTTATGCAAAGTGCTTTGTTCAAAGGGCTATCCTAAGATCAGAATAAGTGAACAGTGTCTCTGTCTCAGACAGCTTTTACTCTTCTCATTGGAATGTGGAGCAAGCAATGAAGGGGTGAGAGATTGTCCGCAGTCAGGTCTGTATACTGTCCTGCACAGCTTTGCTCTGCCTTCCCTGTTCTCAGAAAAGAGGGCTTGAGCAAGCAAGATTTGTTCACCCTTGCTTGCTCAAGCTCACTAGAGGCAGGCGGAGTCACTTGGCTGTGGCTGAAGTTCAGACTGAGATGAAGGAACAGGACACCAGGGGCTAAAAGTTCAGTGTGTTGCTGTTCTGTTAGCTCCTGAGAGAGAGAAGCAATTAAGAAAGTAAAACCAGCTAATTCACGGGTTTGGGCCAGTCATCATAGACTCATGGAATGGTTTGGGTTGGAAGGGACCTTAAGATCATTCCGTTCCAACCCCGCTGCCGTGAGCAGGGACACCTCGCACTAGACCAGCTGCTCCAGCCTCCATCCAGACTGGCCCTGAACATCTCCAGGGATGGGGCAGCCACAGCTTCCCTGGGCAACCTGTTCCACTGCCTCACCACTCCCATTGTGAAGAATTTCTTCTTAATGTCTAATCTAAATCTTCTCCCTTCCAATTTAAAGCCATTCTTCCTTGTCCTGTCACGACTTGAGGGCAAATCTCAATAAACGTGAAGAACTGAAGAGAAAAATTCTATGGAGATTTCAGTTTCCTAACCCCTTGTGTGAGGAGGCTCATGGTCGTTTCCTTCTCACCTCCAGCTTCCCTGTTCCCTTCAATGACATCTTCCCCACACGACAATGCCTGACCTCGTCTGCTCTGTTCATCAGTTGCAAGTTAGAACAGCAAATTTTTTGGTTGCAAGTAACATTGGTTGGAGACTAAGAGAAAAATAAACCTCCAACATTTGCTCTTAGGAACAAAAAAGCAAAAGCAATGGGCTTGGACTCATTCAATTCTTTATTTGAGGTGCAAGCCCTAAATATAAATTAGCTCGTGAGTGGAACTTGGTTTGGTTCATGGCCTGCTCACCCTGGGTATGAGTCCCACACAGGAAGCCTGAAGTGCTGGAGGGGATGACCCCAACATTTCTCGTAGAAGCCTCTGGTTTTGCAAGCACAGTTTCCTTTCCCAGGCACTGCTGGCCACACCTGGAAACTCTAATACGAATGTGCCTGCCTAGCATCTTTCTTTAGCCTCTTCTAAGATTTAAACTTACCGTAGAACTTGCCAGCAAGATTCAGAGGCCAGATTGAGATTAATTTAAAATTTGGCTGACAGAAGAAGGCTCAGATGGAGCCAGCGCTGCACTGAATATGTCACCAGCTGCCTTTCTTCTCTGCTGTGCTCTGCTCCAAAAGACAGTTTCTTGACTTCAAACAGGCAGCCTTCATTTTCCACCTTTCTCAGATGTTTTTGAGCAACCTAGTTTCTCTGGAGAGCAGTCCATGGGGTTAAGAGTTTTCTTACTTTGAAAAGGTGAGACCTTCTGGGCATCAACTACCAAGAGAGCACCAGTCACTAAAAGCAGGCTGTTTTGGAAAGTTATCAAAGCTGCTGCAGAGGCAATTCTCCATGGGGAGGACAAAGGTTCAGAAATTGTTCTCAGCCAGCTCAATCCACACAGTGAAACCCTTGCAAAAAGGAAACGGACTTCCCACGTGTCAGTTTTGACACTGCCATACTGTTTCTTGCCTGTATTTCAGCACACTAATTGCTTGGAAAGGTGGGGGGTAAAAGATCTTATACTTAGATCTTTGCGTAGGTGCTGTTGCTAAGATGCATGGTGAAAAAAAAAATAAATTAATCTTTTTTCTTTTGACTTTGTATTTTTTCTCCATCCTGGCCAATCCCTGCAGAGGAGCAGGTGTACCATCCCCAAATCCAACCTGTCCAGGGTGCAGTGGGAGGGCAGGGCCAGCTTTTGTTATTTTCTCTCAATCAGCCATGAATATTACTTCTGAACAGCTTGATGTGTAAAATACAAAAGCCCATTAACACTAGTACTTCAGACCGGGCTATTTTTTTGTTTACTTTGAGAAGATAACGGTCCGTTCCACTGGTATTTAGGAAAGCCTCTCATTAGCCTCCATATTTGTGTGAGGGATGGTCTCTAGAGAAGAGTTAAGCTTGCTAGAAAAAAAACAAATTCATGAGAGGCAAACAGGAAAAAAAGTAATAGCATAGAGTACCACATTTTGCTGAAACTCTTGTTGCTATTTTTATTTTTCTGTGTTGTTAGGCTCTCTCTAAAGTAGCTCTCTCAGCAAACAAGGCCAGGATGAAAGACAGGCTGATTAACAAAATCAAGGCTGCTGAAGAAACACTGATGCAGTGGTTGGTGATTTTTCCTGAGCCAGATAAGTATTAGTGCAGCAATGCAGCAAGAGGGAACCAAAATCATAGAATCATAGAATAACCAGGTTGGAAGAGACCCACCGGATCATCGAGTCCAACCATTCCAAATCCTCACCATGTACAGGCAATGGAAGGTTTTAGGTACACTTTACGAGTGAAATTTGCTGATGATAACATGGTCAACAGCAGTTTACACATGTGCTGATCCATCATTTGAAGGTAGGAAAGTTCTTCTTCACATACTCTCTTAAACCACTATAACTTTGTGGGGTAGGTAATTGCGGAGGCATGTAAATGTTTGCAGGGGTTTTCTCATTTTATGATACTCTACAAATATTATCATTGCTTGTCCAACCCGCTGCCAGCATTCCTTTCTTGATGATATGGATATGGCTTTTCACTTCTTTCTTTTGATGATTCCCAAATCTACATCCTTTCTTCTGACCCTCCCTGCTTTGTAGGGAAGGGAGAAGTGTCGCTCTTCAGCTAAAAGCAACCAAAAACACAAACGCCAAATCAGCCTCCTGTGGTCACAACACTGTTTCTGAGAAGCTAATCCTTTCAACAAATTGCAAAAAGTGAGACATAGTGCTAAAAAAAAAAAAATAATCCTCTTTTCTGCCCTGCTTCATAGAAGTAAAAATGAAGCAATCCCTCCAGGAGAGCTATTACCAGCCCCGTACACATCCAGCCCCTGCACATGCCCTGTACCACTTGCTCAAGGAGGAAGGCAGGCAGGGTGGGGATCCCTTGCGGTGAGGTTTCCTTCACCACAGGTTCCGTTCCCAGCTATGCTTTTATTCTAGGGCTTCAGAAAAAGGAGAAGTAAATTCTGCTGTTGCAATTATTTGGAGAACTTGATCCCAGAGTGGCACCAATGTACCAAGAGGTTGCAAATACCAAGTGGGCACATTTTTCAGAAAAAGTTCTCAGAAAATTGCCTGAAAGCAGGAAGAGAATAGGTCCGTCTCAGTTCAGCATCATTAACACAAAAGTTCTCCTCTGTTATCACATGCAAAATAGGCCATAGAACAGAGCTTTTCCATCTTTTGCAGCAAAATGTTTGTTCATTTTTCTAAATCCAAGATGCTCTGATTTTAATGTTAACTGTGCCATGGTCACCTGCAGTGCATGATCTGGAACAAGCAACAGGGAAAGGATCAAAACTCAAATGCTGGCTTTGCCACTACATTTGGACTTAAATGCTCAGAATCTCTGAGAGGTTGGTATCAGCTGGGAGTGAAACATGATCTGGGAGGGAGCACCTAAGTCAGGACCAGCATCAGCAAAGGTTTTGTAGAAACCAGACTAGACTAGAAACCAAACCACCTACCTCACTGGTGTCTCTAGCCTGTGGTGAAACCAGTGTCACAGCATCTTTGCAGTTACCTATGTGAGCAAGGCTGAAGTGATGCCTTCCTCCAGAGCAAAGGAGTTTCAAGGTGTTAGAGCTGTGCCACTTTTTGCAAGTATGGAGCCTAGCAGAGGAAACCCTGCCAGAGAGGAGGTGTTTAAACCCTCTCTGTAACTCAGTTTGGAAAGTGGAGGTAGAGACATAGCTTGAATTTCATAGTTCTGCTTGGAACATTATTTGCAGCAGGAATTCCTTACGTCTGCCAGACCCTGCTATGTGGTTCTCTGCAAGAGAGCTGCAGAATTGTGCTGAACAGTAATTTATAGCTTTTTAGGGGACTGATGAAAAGAATGTATTGTGGGTGAGGGGAAAAAGCTGAGACTTGACAATGTCCTGGTGATGGAAGCAGCTAAGTCAGGCTGCCTTAGAGAAATGCACACCCATCCCTACTGCAGCTCCTCCAAACAGGTTCTGAGCCATCTCACAACTGAAGCTGCCCATCTTACCCACAGTTTGTGGGAATATGGGACAATGCCCTCAAAAATTCCTTTGGCAGAAAAAAAAATCTCAACATTGTCTTGCAAAATGCCTGGGGTCAGCACTGTCAAGACCGTCACATAGCAGCAGAACAAATACTGCTGGTTGGATCTGGAAGAAGCAGAGAAGACTAGGGGAGAAGGCCAACTCCTGAACTCTTTCCAGTGGCTGGAGGAACTGGAAACTCAGCTGTGTGTACACAGTGAAGAGCAGTAAAGGCCCCCAAACTGAATAGTCTTTAAAAAGAATTAATTTAATGTGAAGGAAAGTCATTCATCTATGGGCATCATTTGTTTGACGGTGTGACCTGGGAGTCTAAAATAAATGACCTAAAACTTTCACTCTATTTCTAATAGTCTACCTGAAGGGTAAGAAAGGGCATTTCTATCTTTATGGAAATACCAACGAAATATTGCTGTGAATCAACTTGCAATGTACTTTGTCTGGTATGGAAGACACATAGCTGAAAAATGAGATTAATTTCTCCCATATATTTCTTCCAAAGCCCAAGAAAACTGGTATTGGAAAAAAATGTTCAATTAACAAATTCTATGGTAAAGAAAATTGGGAAAGTCTTGCGGCTTTGGCATAGGCATTAGAATATTGAATAGACACCTTTCAGAAATTGTAAAAATTCTAAAAAATTGACCAATTTTCAAATTGGTAAAAAGATTATATAATTCATGTGTAACCCTCAGTAAGACATAAAAGGTTGTTGATGCTTAATGGGATCGAGAATATTTGTTGTCTGTACTGGGGATGGCATCAGCTGGTTTGCATGTTAGTATGGTATTCAGACTGCTTCTCTTTAACAATTCATGGAGAAAATCTGGAGTGTTTCTGAGGGAAACCCATGGGATTTAATCATCAAAGGATGAAAAATGCATCATCTATCCTTTGCTGGTGACAAAAACTTCACTGGGACACAGAAGAATAGGTGTGAAAATAACTAGAAAGAAAGAATGAAGGAAAAAGCAAGCATATGTGAATATTTCTTACAGCAGGACAGAGATGGTAGAAATATTTAAACTGATCGAAACAGCAAAGATATTCCCATCCCAGCCATGAGCCACTGGAATGTGCTGAACCCCTGAAGCTGTAGGACAACTTAGCACTCAGCTGTCACCGAGAAACCCAACAAGTCAAAATCTAGCATTACTCAATAGCTGCTCTAGCGAAATAGTCTAACCTCAAGAGATCCCCTACTCCCACTGCCCTTCCCTAAGGCAGAATCATCTATTCTTGTATTATTCCCAAAAGCTACTTGTCTGCTCTGTTCTTCAAAAGCTCTACAGATGCTTTGTAAGTTAAAACAGCACTCTGATTCACTCAGCAGTGACTCATCTAAGAACTCACTTCTGCTGCTTCACTGTCTTGACTGTTAGAAAGTTTTTCCTAACATGCTTCTTCCTCGTTTCTGCTACTATGCTGCCTAATTTGCTTCCTAATCTGTTTCCTCAGTTCTGCATCCTATGCTCATGACTTCTTGTGCACCACAGGTGTGGAGAAGACTTGAGAACTGCTTTTATCTCCTGTCTTAATTTTCTCTCCCTAAAACAAAGTGGTTCTGATTCCTCCCTGTTTTCTAGCCCTCTGAGCAGTCTGGTCGCTCCTGTCAGGAGTGTCACCAAATGGTTTCTATCCTCCTTGAACTGAGATGCCTGAAAGCCATGTCCTTGCCTTGCTGTCCCCCATTACAGTGAGAGAATTACCTTGTGTCTCTGCATTTGATCACACCTGATGGCATATTGTCTGCTGTTTCCCAGCCTGCATTTAAGAGGTTAACTGTTTTTACTTGAGCATGGTACTTCAAAGCTTGCTTTCTTGAATTGCATTTAACTTTTTCCACACCATGTCTCCAGTTTGTCGCTATTAGCTTGAATTTTGATTCTGTGCTCTAGTGTGCAGATGCTCCTGTGCAGCGTGGTTTCTGCAGATGTAATAAGTGTGCTAATATCCATCTAGGATATTAAAGGATACATGGAATAATATCAGATCCAAGGCTGAGCCCTCTAAAATCACACTTGACCGTGCTCTCTTCTTTTGCTCATGAACTGTTGTGAGCTACTTTCTGAGGACGATATTACAGATTGTATTAATTCTGCAGAGGTTATGCCCAAGCTGGTTTGCTTCCTCTCTTTAAATTGAAATAACACTTTGCTGTGAGAAGATAATGATTTACTTCCACTGGCCAATTGATATTGGAATGACAAACAGGGTAAGAGAGCAGAAGATGAAAGCCCAGGGAGGTGGTTGAGTCACCTTCCCTGGAGGTGTTTAAGGGACGGGTGGACGAGGTGCTGAGGGGCATGGTTTAGTATTTGATAGGAATGGTTGGACTTGATGATCCGGTGGGTCTTTTCCAGCCTGGTGATTCTATGATTCTCTGAAAGTTATCTTCTACAGGCCTGGTGGGATGTGGTAGGTGGTGTGGATTGCAGTGACAACCCTGAATGGACACACATAAAACTCACATCTGGGGCATGTGATGGGTGCACTGCAGACAACATGAGGATGAACATGAAGGGAGACAATAGAGCATCAACAACACGTGTGTTGTGGTTCCTGCTTGCTGTGATGTGTGTGTCTGCTGGGTCACTGAGTATGAGGCTGTGGATAGACATCCCCCATGCTCCCAGAACTGAGGTGTCCAAGATAGAGATGGACACCAGCTGGGCTAGGGGAACCATCCTGTGGTTCTTCAGCCACCGTGGCTTTTACACAGCTCAAGTGCATTGAGATACATCCCAAACGGACACCATAACCCCCTTGGCACAAGAATTCGGTTTTCCCAGGGGCCATCTCATACCCCCAGCTCATCTCCACCATCTAATGCAGCGTGGGGATCCTCAAGCACCACTGTCCTCTCTTCTGAGTGAATGGTTCCTGGAACCTGCCCTTCTGTTCAGGTCTCCAAAGTACACAGTGTGTATCTTATAGCCTCACAAAATTTGTGCCGGGGGCTCCTAAGGTCTGTGAAGCCATATGGAGTGAGTCATGTCTTCTTTCGTCCTGGCCTGCTGACTCTTCTCCCAGACAGTAAGAAGGAGAATTTCTCACAAGTTTTCTCTGGAACTGAAGGTCTGTATAAGCCTCATTATTGGGGAAAAAAAGTGCAAAAAGTTTCCAGAGTTTGCAAAAGGAAAAATTTTACGAAGCTCAGTCAGTCACTGACACAGACTGTCTAAACATTAGCTAGGTTCCTGGAGACCTAGCAAGTTTGCAACTTGTAAACAAGTTAATAACTAGTTATTGGAACTCCATTCATTGGATTTCTAAGAAGGATGTTTACTGGGAGAACTGCATCTGCAGCGATATCCAGAGCAAAACATTTACATGTACTCTAAATTGATGTGACCACTCCTTTTCCCAAACTGACCAGTAACTGGTGTCAACCACATTTTCCTACCTTCTCCTTCATACTGTTTCCACCTTAGGGTCTTCTGCCTTTCCTTTGTAATTCCTTTTTTTTTGTCCTTTTTTCCCATGTAAGTTATTCCCCATAATGCAATCTGCACCCCCTAAATAGCTCCAGAGCAAAGTAGGGGACTAACTAAGGCTTTGAGACATAATTGTCTATATCTTGGGAATCATCCTTGTGCTGGAGCAGGAAGAGATACGATAGGGCAGAAGGTGTCTAAGACACCTCCTTTCTGCAAGAGCACAACACTGCAGAAAAGGGCTGACTTGTCTCTCCAGCTGCTTGTAGGAATGTTGGTAATTTAATGTAGAGATTAATTAAAATGACTATTCAACACTGCTAAATGGCACAAGTTTTAACACTTCTTTTTCATTAAGAATATCTTGGCTCTTAGTCCTGTATCTGAAGATAAAACATCAGAACACTTGATTTTTCTCCTGGGTCAAAAAATTCTTATAAAACAAGTTCCAGGGGAAGAAGAGTAAGGTTGGGGTGTTTAAAGGAGCTGTCCTAAAAGCTGACTTGATTGCTCGATCTGCCCTTGTTTTTGACATTTCCCCCATCTCCCCCGCTTTTTGTTGACAGGTTCTTAGAGGATGGGTGGTGTCTTTTTCTGAGAGCAGCATCAGATATGGTTACATGAAAAACAAGCATGTGAGAGTTTTACAGTGACTGCAAAATTGTTTCAGGGTGGAGGATGGGGTCGTGTGGAGTGGGGCTTCATTAGCCAACAGGGGAAAAGTTACTATTGTTTGGAATAGCTCAACAAGACTGAGATAAAAGTTCTTGTGTGCACGTTTTGAGGGTGGCAGGGGGAAGCTGAGGTGCTATAAAATAAAGCGGGGAGGAAGCTGCTTTGTTAGGCTGATTGTCTGAGATCAGAACACAGCAAAGGCACGGGCATGCAGCCTGGCAGTGCAAAATGATGCCAACCCTAATGCAAAGATGAGGCAAGCAGAAAAGGGGCCCAGGCATCCTAGCCAGGTGGGTTGTTTTGTTTTGTCCATGTTAAATCATCCTATCTCAGGGGAAAGAACACGGTGCTCCCCTGGGGGATAGGTTTCAGGAGAAACATCTCATGCTGTGGGCGATGTAGGTGAGGCTGCCATCAAGGGACGATGTGGCAAACAGGAACGAATCAAAGCGACTCCTCTTTGTGCATTTGCAATGGAGGCTGAGTCATTACCATTCATCACCAGCCCGGCTGGTGTGTTCATTCTGGTGACAGTTGTTTTCAGGAGAGAGGACAGCTTTTGATGCCTTTTAATTCCTGAAAATAAAAGAAAAAAGGGCTGTCAAGGTAACAGGCATCCGGAGAGGCGGACTGAAAACAGTGGGTAAGGAAATAACTTCAGGACTCAGGGAAATGCAGCACAAAAGGGAGCTGCCACAACTACCAGGAAAACGTGGCTTGCTCCTTCATGTTTCTGAAGGAAGTGGTAAACAGCTGAAACTTCCCATGCTCAATTTACAAATGAGCTCCAATTGTAGGGAAGTACAGGAAAGTTGGTGTTGCTGTTGCCGGGTATTTTCTCCAGGATTCTTCCTGCTAGGGTGGCCATGTGTGTTGGGGTCATTTGTCTCTGTATGTGTGACATTGCTAATTTTGCAATTTAGAATCATAGAATCACAGAATAACCAGGTTTAAATCAAGCCCAAAAAGCCTCCTCAGCAGGAACAGTGAAGCCTCTCCTGGCCCATGTCAGTGCTCTGAGACTGACATGTTCCACAGCACCCACTGACTTTACAAGGGGTCAAGATCTCCCATCCACCTCCTGCTATTTCACAGAAATTATGCGGCAGTAGCTGCCCATTGCCAGGAGTGGCTCTTGCCTAGAAGCTTTCATGCCAGGTACACCCTGTGACTGCCTTGCCTTCAGCACTTCTCCTTTCCCTTACCCCCGGCAATCGTCTCTCACGTTGTCCCCGCCAGCCTCCACTAGATCAGAAGTTTCCAGCTCTGGCTCTTGCAGACAGCACCTGGAGAGGTTCCACCCACCTGCAGTAACATCTCCTCCCTCCACAGCAATGCTTTTCCTCTGCAGCTTTCATGTCTCCATCCTCTTTTCCCTGTTCTCACACCTCTCTCTTTTTTTCTTATTGATACCATCTTCTGCTCTGTTTCTCCTCAACACCCCATAATGGTGGTTTTCTCTTTTTACCACTGTCTTCATCACGGCTGGAGTGTGTTGCTGAGGCAGAGAGACTCTCACATCGAGTGCTGTAGGGTGCAACTACCACCTAATCAGAGATGGTCTTTGCCTAAAGAAATTGCTTTGAATAAGCAGGGCAGGAAAAAGAGTCAGAGGAGAAGTGACTTGGAGAAGAGGAGGCTGAGGGGAGACCTCATTGCTCTCTACAACTACCTGAAAGGAGGTCGTAGAGAGGAGGATGCTGGACTCTTCTCCCAAGTGACAGGGGACAGGACGAGAGGGAATGGCCTCAAGCTCCACCAGGGGAGGTTTAGGCTGGACATTAGGAAAAAAATTTTCACAGAAAAGGTCATTGGGCACTGGCAGAGGCTGCCCAGGGAGGTGGTTGATTCACCTTCCCTGGAGGTGTTTAAGGGACTGGTGGACGAGGTGCTGAGGGACATGGTTTAGTGATTGATGGGAATGGTTGGACTCGATGATCTGGTGGGTCTCTTCCAACCTGTTGATTCTATGATTCTATGATTCTATGACTTCCCAAAGCCTGTTCAGCAGGGCCAGAAACAAGTGCTCTCTCTAACCCATTGGGCCAAACTGTCATCTTTCCTCTACAAGGACTTAAACAAGTGTAGTTTTAAAGCAAAGCAAAGCAAAGCACAAGAGGGGCCTCCTAGGAATGAAGCTCCTCAAGGAGGCTTGCTGCTGTGGCAGAGGAAAAACGAGGCAATTGAGCCCCACTGCCCCACACTGTCCTAGGATGCTCTTGGTTTGACCCAAAAGCAGGCAGGAAAACACAGCTTCCCACCGCCAACAAGGCAGCATCCCCTGGGGTTCTCAGCTGAGATACTCAGTGTGAGAGCAAGGGAGAGGCATGGGCTCTGTGGGATACAGCACCACTTTCCAGGGACCAGGAGGCTCCTAGGGAAAGGCTGTGCTTGAGGTGGGAAGGGGGTTTTCACCTTCCTACAATGACCAAAGTGATGCCACAGGATTTGCTACGGGAGCTTATGAACATGGCTCTAAGGACTGGGATGAGTTTAGGTCAGGGGATCCAAATAAGCCACCAGCCCTGTCTCCTCTCTTGTCTTCTCCAGCTGGACTAGTTCAAGTTATAAACTCTCTCACTGCCTAGGAGACCAGGTGTCTCCACATTCAGCCCTGCAGAAACCCAATTAAAAAAAAAAAAGCCATAATAATTAAAGATGAGCTCATTACATCTTCTTGTGACTCATCTGCTGGAAGCTGTAGTGAACACTGCTGCTGTGCTGGAAGTCTCACTTTTAAGGGTGTGGTGACACATGCAATTACTAGAGTGAGTAATCAAAACTCGGTACAGGTTTACTGTCATTTCACACTAACTTCTGGCAGCAGAGATGTGAGGGCCCAGCACCTGTATGTGCAAACAGGTATCACCTGAGTGATTCAATGAAGTCAGCAGGACTATGCAAGGCTTAGACATTACTCGAGGCCCAAATGTGATTTTCATAGAACCATAGAATAGTTTGGGTTGGAAGGGACCTTAAAGATCATCTAGTTCCTACCTCCCTGACATGGGCAGGGACACCTACTAGATGATGCTGCTCAAGGCCCCATCCAGCCTGGCCTTGAGCACCTCCAGGGATGGGGCAGCCACAGCCTCCCTGGGCAACCTGGGCCAGGGCCTCTTTTGTCAGTGCCTCTGACTTTGTGGAAGTCCAGAGTAAGTTAGTCTGTAGGTACGGTCGTCTCACAAACTGAGAAACCTGGCAGAGGAGAGTCAACTTGCTTTATCAAATTTAGAAAATGCTTCCACTGAAGAGATCAGTGTGATGTGGAATTAGTAGTGACTGGGATACTCAAATAATATGCCTATAATTTACAGGAAGCTTTACTTTACTTTGTGTCCTACACCTGGGTCGGAGCAATCTGCGGTTTCAATACAGGATGGGAGATGATGTGATTGAGAGCAGCCCTGCAGAGAAGGACTTGGGGGTGCTGGTTGATGGGAAGCTTGAAATGACCCAGCGATGTGCGCTTACAGCCCAGAAGGCCAACCATGTCCTGGGCTGCATCAAAAGAAACGTGGCCAGCAGGTCGAGAGACGTGATTCTGCCCATCTGTCCCTCTCTTGCGAGACCTCATCTGGAGTATTGTGTCCAGTTCTGGAATCCCCAACATAAGCTGGATATGGAGCTGCTGGAACAGGTCCAGAGGAGGCCACAAAGATGATTCGAGGGTTGGAGCACCTCCCATATGAGGACAGGCTGAGAGGGTTGGGGTTGTTCAGCCTGGAGAAGAGAAGGCTCCAAGGAGACCTTATAGCGACCTTCCAGTACCTGAAAGGCCTACAATAAATCTGGGGAAGGACTGTTTACAAAGGCTTGTAGTGATAGGACTAGGGGGAATGGGTGTAAGCTGGAGAGGGGCAGATTTAGAACTAGACATAAGGAGAAATTTCTTCACTGTGAGGGTGGTGAGGCACTGGCACAGGTTGCCCAGAGAAGCTGTGGCTGCCCCATCCCTGGAGGTGTTCAAGGCCAGGTTGATGGGGCCTTGAGCAACATGATCTAGTGGAAGTTGTCCCTGCCCATGGCAGGGGTGTAGGAACTAGATGGTCTTTAAGGTCCCTTCCAACCCAAACAATTCTATGAATCTGTGTTCTCCTGTTGTTCACCTGATCATCAGGAAGGTCCATAGGTTTGGTAACACACCAAAGATGGTGAGTCAGGAAAACCTAACTGCAAGAATCAGGTCCCTACAAGTGCATCTGGTGTCACTTGTGGCTTTCCAGCTTGTCCACGTGTCCATTGCTATGGGTCACTCCAGTGTGGGTCAGGATGTGCCATCACTGCTGCCGTGCTAAATAAAAAATAGAATCTCATGAACACATGGCACTGAGAGAGCCTTGGGGGTTTACACCGGTCACTGACCCTGGTGTGAAAGTGAACTGCTCTACAGACCAAGCAAGGAGATTTGTTCCCTGGCTCTACCCCTGCCACCAGAGAGGATTCACATTGATATGCAAAACCCTTAGAGCCCAGGCTGCCAGAGCTGCACTGCGCAGCGGCATTCACGGCAACAGGGCAGGGTGCATTTTGAGCCTGTCCTGCCCGCCTCTGCTCTCAAAATCAACTTCTCTCTCAGCAGTAAGACACCCCACCTCAAAAACCATCTCAAAGGCTGCCTCTGTGAAAACAAGAAGCGTTATTCATATGAATGAGACTGTTTTCATAAGTGCAGATGCGGAAGCCGTTACCACCAAAATGTTTAGGAAATCAGTAAAAGGAAATAGTTCAGCTGTAGCATAGGAACCAGTTCAAGCACTTGGCTCTGGCTACTCCCTGAGCTGCATCCTCACCACGATGCAGCACACCCAAGAAGATCAGACTGCACCTGGAGAAGAAGACGATGTCTTTGGGGAAGGTAAAGTCATCTTTTATTAAACTAACCCTTCTCCTACACAAACTAGAGACCTGTTTCTAATTCGGGTGTTTTTTCTTGGGTAAATCTGAAGTTGTCTATGAGCTTCAAGGTCACAGGGTGACCAGACTTTTTTTTTCTCCTAAGAGAATGGAGAACAAAAGCACCCCAGACACAATAAGAATAACTTCCACACTTGTTCAGCTTCCCCAGCAAGGAGTTTACAGCAGAAGAAGAAAGCTGGGGGGACACCAAGTGTGTTTTCTACAGGGCTGCACTATGCATATAGCACGTTGGGTATTCAGCATCGCAGGTGCAGCTGTCATTAAAGGAGCTCTTTACACGGGGGCTGAAGGTGACTTGCTACTTAAATTATCTGAGCAAAATTAGCCTCCTCCTCTCCAGCTGCCAAAACCCAGGCCACAAGGCTGGGTATAGTTTCTTATCCCTAAAACTGCTACTGCTAGAGCCTGACCCCTCACTCCTTGCATCCCGCGCTGCTGCTTACATGTGTACTGAGTGCTAGCAGGTCGAAATAGCAGAGATGCAGGTAAAAGAATCCAGAGAAGGATGCAGAATCTGGCCCATGGTATCTAATTTCTGCCGCTGCTGTTTCTTCCTTTTGCACCCCACTGGGGGACAGGGGAGGGGGTTGGGGGGGACGGGACTGGATGGGGGGTAGACTTTGCTCATGCAAATCTTCTCCTGGCCCCTAGACCTCCTCAGTTTCCAAGGGAGTTGAAGGCACAAAGAGCTCCCTGGATCTGCTCCAAAGACAGTGAACCTTTAAACTCACTTTCAGCACAGCTTCAGCAAACCTCATTTAAACAAAGCTCAGCTGCGGTTGGTATGGAAAACTTAGCAGTGAATAGTGCCAAATCAAGTTATCTGAGCCCCACTGAAAGGCATCGACACAGAAAAGAATGCAGTTTCAATGATGCATTATCTGTACCCAAAATACATTTCCCATGTAGATATGACCCCACACCTCACCCTGTGTCCCAGTCCAGGCTGAGAAGGGCAACAGATTTTCATAGGGAAGAGGTCAAAACATTTGCATTCAGGAAAAAATCCTGATAGTCCAGGGAAGACCTGATGCCACTGGGCAAATCAACAGGCATTCAAATTACCTTGTTGCATACCCTGCATCCTGCCCTCACGCAGGTGGATGCCGCTTCCTAGGATAACCAATATGACTCAATATGACTCAATATGACTCAATATGACATTTTCAAGTGCTCTGAAAAGCCAGTGGAATTTAGGTTTCATTGCTGCTTCTGAAATCTCTAGCCTATGTTCCTAATCAGAAACGTAGATGGAAAGGAGAGGAATGTGTGCAGGTTATTTGACATTTATATTGTGTTATCTGAATGAAAAGATACAGTGCTTAAGAAATCCTTTCCAGCTTCTCAGCTAAATTGTTTCTGGCAGGGCTGATCCAGCAACAGCTAGAAGAGACTGGCTTTTCAAAGGGAGGAACATTTTAAAAACCTCTCCATGCCCCTGCTTAGAGCAGAAGGTCGGACCAGATCACATCCTGAGATCTCTTCCCACCTGAGTTATCCTATGAACCTATGAGTTGGTGACATCCTTTTCAAGTCATCTGCATGTAACTGGGAACAAATCTACCTCAGCTGTTCTCTCAGCCAGAGGGTCTGTTGGCTTCCAAACCTACCAGCTGGAAAGCCCAAACAACTGAGACACAGATCCCTTCCCCTTCAGCCCCCTCTCCTCTCTGTTGAAGGGCTTAGCAGGGAAATGTTAACTTTTTGGCTGCTGTTGCTGCAGTTCCGTTGACTCTGGACAACCCAGCAGGCACCTTGGAGTTGGGTGGGATCCGAGCAGGGAGAGGCAGAGCCTCTTTCGGTCAGAGGGCAGCCTCCACCCTGCTCATGCTGCAGAGACCTAGGCGCCAGCCAAAACATAGTCACAGATTTTTTAGACCAGATGGAGGCGTTTGTCAGGTGCTGAGCTCCGACTCCCAGCTCAGCACAGACCACAGCTCTTAGGGTGTGGGCTTTTTTTTTTTTATTTTCTGCATCCGGCTTGATTTGGAAAGTGGTGTTGGCAGATCTCCCATCCACCTTCTTAACTTGTCCCAGTGCTTAGTTACTGTCACAGTTAAAGATAGCTACATCTTATTTCTTCTAATGTTAATTTGTCTAGTTTTTTTGAAGTTTGTTGTCCTCTTATCCAGGAGAGCAAAGGACTCACTGTTGCTTGTACACATGAATCTCTTATAACTATCCATAGACTGTATTCAAACTTCTCTTACTCTTTGCCAAGCACGTTATTATCAATGGCTGTTTCTTCCTAAGAGTGAGTTTTAATCTTTAAAGCATTTTCACAGCTTTTCTTGGAAACAAACCCTTGGTGGCGTGGACATCAGCGTGGCGCCCACCGCTTTAAAACTGTTACAAGGGACAAACCCAGAAGTTATAAGATCTGTTCACTCATGCTTTATAACTAACTAACTAACTAAATAAGTAAATCTCAGGATCAGTTTAAGGATCAGCTAATATGTACAGGGACCTCTTGAGTCCTTTTGGGTCTCAGCATCACTTGAGGGTCTTCTCTTCACCAGATTTTCTTCTATAATCCGCAAGTCTTTCAGCATCAAAATATCTTGGGATGGGGTCAACACTATCCTGTAACCATCTTAAGTAAAGGCTTATCTCCTTTGCTCCTAGCTATGTCCACACTAAAACCAGATGAATCAGCTCACTTTCTCAAGTAGCCTGTTGTCGGAGTGATTTACCACTTCCCCAGACACCGTGCTATCTGCACATTCAGTCGGTCACTGTTTAAAGTTCTCTTTCAGCTCACTATCACAAAGAGAGTTAGAACCCCTAGGGATAGACCCAACCTGTACAGGTCCTCACAAGAAACTAGCACCCCTGATAATTCTTCAGATAGGTTTAATCTGTCACTTAGATTTGTTTCAGATCCATTCAGCAAGTCACAAATCTATTCTGTTTCAAGTTTCTTAATCAAGGTCTCATACATTACCAAATTTTATTTCTAACAAAAGTCTAGGTACACTAGCAACACAATTATTTTCACTAAAATTAGTGAGTGACTGCATTCCATCTCCTTTAATTCTGCCTAAATGACTCCTACATCATCTGTTCCCTAACGAGGCCAGGATCTCTGTCAGGCTATCACACCAGTAGTAACACTACTTTCACTCACAGCTCTCCGGAAATCCTCTGGTGTTTCAAGTTTTTTTTAAAAATCAACAAAGAGTTCCTTGGATAGTTATTTTCAAAGCTATGGTTTAAAACCCTGCTTTGGGAAAGATAAATGGGAAAAGTATTATGCTTTCCCATTGATATAGACCATGAGCTAGCACTGATATTTTCCCACATGCAAACAAAAAAGTTTGTCAAAAACTTTTGTATTTTCCACATCGTTATTGATAATTCTGCCATTTTCAGTTACTTATGCTCCAACAGCATCATTTTTCTTTTTTGTACATTGAAAACCCACGTTACAGAGCTGGATGTGACAAGCAGTAGTATACATATCTTCATGAAATACCAGTCTAACTCTTGCAATAGGTATCCAAAGCTTGAAAATGTTCATCCTCAAGGAAAATCTGTTAGCTAATTTTCTTGTTTTCTAATAACAGCCTTGCAATTACATTGTGCTGTCTCCTTCAAAGGGTCAGCAGAGACTTTGCAAATGACTGTGCTTAGGTTCAGTGAAGCGCAACTTCCTCCCTGCAACGCAGGCATTGTTTAAAAGGGCACAGCTGTAGTATGCAAAAGTTTAGAGAAGAAACTATTTTAGCCTCTTGAAAGTACAAGGAGTGATGTGTTTAGATTCTTTTATGGCCTTACTCACCGTGTTAATTCAAGGCAAGTGACTCCAGTTAGTCTCGTACCTTTGTTAGGTCAAAACATCTACTTTTGGGAAAATACTTTTTAATTTTTAGTGCCTGAGATTGTGATGTTATATTTAATGTTAAAAAGAAAAATCACTTTTACTGGCACAAGGCTTCTTCTCATCACTGTGGTCAAGCAGGCATTGGTTTTCCTTGGGTCTGTCTAAGCTGAGAGGGAGCCAGAAAGGCTCTTGTGGCTCCCAGGGCCAAGGAGGGAGGGAGGTTTGGGCACGGGTCAGTTCTCTTGGCACATCCTGCTTTCCCAAAGGAGGAGAGCTGAGTACTTACATGGAGGCACGATGCCACTTCCCCAGCACAGCCTTGGACCGGGGCCAGGGGCTTGGCACAGCAGGAGCTGTTAGATCAGTGTAGACACAACCATGCACAGAGTTTGCAAGCACTCAGCAAATACAGCGAGCATGTGGGTCCAGACGTTTTGGTACCATTGATTAACATATCCAAACTGAGAAATAGAAATTAGGTTGTGCTTTGTTGCAGATCTTTTCATACAGTTCCTCCACACTGACTTCTCCTCGCACCTCCATATTCCACCTCCTGTTATGCACCCTCGTGGTAACCATGACCCACCCTTCAGGACAAAGCTGACACAAAATCCCACTGATGTTTCCAAACATCAAAAAAAGAAAAAAAAGTGTCAAAAAAAGAAAAGCATTCTTTTTTCCTCAAGGAAAAAGAAAATGAAAAAAAAGAAAAAAAAGAAAAGCTTTCTTTTTTCATAACATTCAGTAAATAAGGGTGTGCTGCAGTTTGGTAGACCAGAGCACTGCTTTAGATGGTGTGTTTCCAGAGAAGAGCAACAAAGCTGGTGAGGGGGCTGGAGAACAGGCCTTATGAGGAGCGGCTGAGAGAGCTGGGGGTGTTTAGCCTGGAGAAGAGGAGGCTGAGGGGAGACCTCATCGCTCTCTCCAACTACCTGAAAGGAGGTTGTGGAGAGGAGGGAGCTGGGCTCTTCTCCCAAGTGACAGGGGACAGGACAAGAGGGAATGGCCTCAAGCTCCACCAGGAGAGGTTTAGGCTGGACATTAGGAAAAAAATTCTTCACAGAAAGGGTCATTGGTCCCTGGCAGAGGCTGCCCAGGGAGGGGGTTGAGTCACCTTCCCTGGAGGGGTTTAAGGGATGGTGGACGAGGCGCTAAGGGACATGGTTTAGTGATTGATGGGAATGGTTGGACTCGATGATCCGGTGGGTATCTTCCAACCTGGTGATTCTATGATTTCACAGTGTCAGAGCCCCAGGGCCCTCTCCTTGCCCAGAACTGGCATTCTGCTAGGGCACACAGGGATGCTCCAGCACTGCCACCCATCAAGGCTCCCAGCAGTACGGTAACTGCATCAAACTTTCAAGGTCTGCTTCAAAAATGTACCAGATAGCTCAACATCTTTGTAAAGCCTGCCTGTCATTTCTTAAGAGAGAAAAGAGTTTTAGCTCTGGGGTTTGGGATCAGCTTTGAGGCTTAGTTGAAATGAAAGGTAGCTGCTGTTTATGGTTATGTGCACTGTCTGATGTATTGTAATATCACTGCTGATCTTAGAGAAAAATGAGGGTAAGGTCTTGGATGTTAACTTAAAGTCAAGACATGGTTTTTTTATTCAGCAATAATTTAAGTTAAGCAACCTTACTCTTCCCCTAAAGCAGTACAAGACACTAGGCTTTCCTTGGACATACAGCTGCAGTGATTTGTCTAAAAGTCACGCAGGGAGATCAGTGTCACAGCTTGTCCGTGACCCACTGGACCAGCATGGAATTGGGATTGCTTTCTTTAACCTGCTGAAAGAGCCTGGCTCTTTCTCTGCCCATGGAAGTTCTCTTTTCTCCATGCCATAGCTAGCCAGCCATTCACTCATCATCACCAGCTCCACTTCAGTAAGATCCAGCTCATGTATGTCCCCTCAAACTGATGCAATTTTAGGGAAATTATGTCTTCTGAGGATGTTCATGTGTACATATCGGTACAGTATTCCAGCAGATGTGTCCCTCAGGGGTGTACAGATACCTTTTTTCCAATGTTTTCACCCCAAACAGAGTTTGACATGTCTACTTCTTCCAGCATACGAGTGTCTAATGTCTGCTAAGGCTGTAGTAAAGATGAGCAGCCTTGCAATATATTAAGCATGGAAGCTTCTCCTGCCTGACTGCTGAGAGACTGCGTGTCACTGCCCTAAAAACGTTTACAGGTCCCATCAGCCCCACCTGTCCTTTCAGCTTATCTCACATTCCCAGAGACAGAGAATGCATATGCCGTGCTCACTGCTGCCCAGAGTAAGAGAATTCTCATTACTTCGTCACCAAGGCAACAGTGTCTGCTTCAACCAGATAGATAGATCATAATAAGAGATGTCTGGCCAATAAACTCAGGTTGAAGAACCTTTCTCCAAGAGGGTGGGCAGGCTTAGTTAGCATGCTGGACAGGACAGCATGGAATAGAGGATGTTCTCTTATGGAGTGTTTTTGCTTGTTCCAGTTTGTGCTTAATGCTTTGCTCACTTGCTTCTCACAGCTGCTTCTTTTTCGCTTGTGGTCCAAAGGCATACGTAGAGTTATGTAGATGGGTGAGAGAGCTTTTTGTGGTTGGAGGAGGCAGTGCAAGGCACTCATCCCCACCCTGCACGCCCCCACACTGACCCACCCGCAGTGCTCTAGCCTCCCAGCCCTTCCAGCTGTCCTGGGCAGCTGGAGAGCTATTTTTAATAGGGCATGGTGCTCCACAGTTGAAGCAGAAATGATAATCTGTGAGGCCTGAAACTAAAAAAAAAGGTTGACATGAGAGAAACTTTCTGCTTTGTTGTCTCCCAATTTTTTAAAGATCTTTGATCTTTTTGTTTTTTCCTTCTTCGTGTCTTGAAGGCAACATGTTAAGTTTGTATTTGTCAACAATATTTCTAGATCGTTAATAACAATAACAGCAGTGAGGGGAAAAAAAAACAGGTCAAATAAACAAGTGGCATTTAACCAGCCTTCAGAGAAAAGAGGAAGGTACATACAAGCTAGAGAGAAACCACTGATTAGAGTCACCTTCTAGGCTTCCAAAACAAGCATTTCACCAAAGTCTAAAGCAACACTGCCTTCTTTTGCACCCTTTTTCCTCTTCTGAGTTTGGACAGTGTCTTTAGAGAGCTGTGTGAAACACAATGTTTTTGTCATCCAGTCCCATCATTAAAGTCACAGAGTAAATTGGCTTGACTAGCATGAGCTGGTGGTGTAAACAGACTCACGCCTTTAACAATTCGAGGCACAGCTCAGCTGCCTCTGAAATGAGCTTCCACCTGCCTGGATGCTGCAACTAAAGTCTTGTGGTTGGTGTCACCCAGGGTGTGACTGTCACAAAACAACCGAGTCAGGAAGTGCAGAGTTAAAAGGCAAGGAGTGAAAAAAGTCTGAGAACATGAATTAGAGAGAAGGAGGAGAGTAACCAAGCCCTTGACAATGTCACAGAGGCACTAAAAATGTTGATGGTGGAATGATTTCCCGTAGTAGGATTTCTCCTACATCTCACCATCGCTTGAGGGGTAAGGGAAGTTGTCAGGCCCTGCAGAATTTTAAATCTTGATCTGACATCTAAAAGCAGGGAAAAGGTTTGAAGAGGGTCCCCACTACGGCTGTCACCTAAGCAACCCTTCCTCACTGCTGAAATTCCCAGTTCTCCCTACAGACCTCCTGCTAAGGGCTGGGTGTACGTGTACAAATTCACACACCCCAAAAAGATCGGGTGGGGAATGTGCAGGAAATCATCTACACTGTGAAGAGCCACTGATACTCCTGCGTCTTTAGCAACTGGATAACAGGTGAAGCAAAAACACTATGGAAATCCTGAGCACAACAGGCGTAACACTGTGTAACTGATGGGGGCTGACCCAGAGCTCAACAGTGATGCCTAGAGTTTGAATAGTTGATAAAAGAATGGAAATACAAAATGTGAGGCAGCGAGAAAAGAAAGCTCAGAGAGAGAGAGACTGAGAGAAAGTAGGATTTTTTGAAAAGTCCCACTGTAACTCAGCTCCTGCCTGACCAAATGGTAGGGGATAAACACATCTGGCTACACCCAAATTGAAGCAGTTCTAGTCACTTCTATTCCAGCCTTCTCAGACATTTAGGATCTTAAGTCTTCGAGCAGGCCTCCTTTATTTCCCCTTATAGACAATATTGAGTGTGTGCGTTGTGTGAGAGAAGGAGAGAGGGCAGGGAAGCAAATGAGAAACCCTTCCAGGTGCCAATTCAAAGCACAGAAATGAGGATCCTTTATTTAACTACCTGCTGGAGGATCCTGGCTCTTTCCCTGCCCACGGGAGTCCTTTGCTGCTTGGAAGCAGTGGGCACCAGTGTGGCTGGTGCCTGTAGGGCAGCATGCAGCTTCATAGGGGTGATTGGTCCCCAGGCAGGGGGAGGCAGATCCACTGCAGGAGCCAGGTAGATTCATTCTTGTAGCAGGAGCCAAGTAGATTAATTTTTGCAGTGGCAGAAGCCAGCTAGGAAACCCTGCAGCAACTGTTTACCGTTAAAGTGATGCTCTACTTGTACTTGGCCTCTAAATGGGACTCAATAACCGGAGTACTGCCTACACAGGTTCAGGGTTAGGTTCCCCCATTGCATAGCAGTGCTTTTAGTTTTTCCCCTCTAACTGCTGGCTAAACAGTCTACACTTGGTGCTTCCCTACTCACTGTGG
Organism: Phaenicophaeus curvirostris; assembly: GCF_032191515.1. NCBI lineage: Eukaryota > Metazoa > Chordata > Aves > Cuculiformes > Cuculidae > Phaenicophaeus > Phaenicophaeus curvirostris. The sequence continues at coordinate 6,173,305 of NC_091394.1, read as the reverse complement.
TGGGAGAGCTCAGTGCATGAGTTTCTTGTGCAGCATCACTCACCAGACCAATTCCAGAACAACGTCACGGCAGCACATGAGCCACAGTGAAGAAAAGACACTGAAAATACCCCAGCCCCATAAATATTCAAAGCCATAATCCATGGTGAAATGACCAACCTGGGAAGCAAAATCCAAAATGATTCCAAAAACTCAGACATGAGTGTGTGCATGAGGTGTGTGTAGCATCACATACAAGGGCTGGCAACACCTCCGCTTTCATCTTGCCAGGCTGCACCCTGGGCCAGCCCAGGAGGAAGTCACTCACAGCAATGAGCTTTTGTGCAAGTAATCCTCTCTGCATGCCATGCAATACCAGAGTGGAAAGCCCCTTAGGCTCCCCTGAGGAACGTGCCCATGGTTTGGGAGCCACAGCAGCTGAACAGAATCCAGGAACTTCCCTGTAGGGGTGTCAGAGCCACCTGTGGCACAAGAGATAGGGACAGCGTCTCTGAAGGGCTCAATGGGGATGGCTAAAAGCTCTTTAAATATATTGTCATTACCACTTAATATTGTCATATTAAGTTTTCAAGGACTCCTTCAGGTTCCTCTTGGAGATTAGCTTATAAAATCTCACATCTTTGCCCTACGGCTCTCTAAAGTTTGTGATTAAGATCCCAGTGGCTAATGAGGCTGGCCAACATTCAGGCTCTACAGCATAAATGGAGCTTCATTCGCATCCTTCTTACTTTTTGCTAGCTCAAGGCAGTAGAAAAGTATTGTTGTTGGGCACTGGCAGAGGCTGCCCAGGGAGGGGGTTGAGTCACCTTCCCTGGAGGTGTTTAAGGGATGGGTAGACGAGGTGCTGAGGGACATGGTTTAGTGTTTGATAGGAATGGTTGGACTTGATGATCCGGTGGGTCTTTTCCAACCTGGTGATTCTACGATTCTATGGATGTGACCTACAAGGAACCGTGTTCATTTTAGCAGGGTGGCTGTAGCTGTATAGAAGTGCAGTTTACCAAATGAGAGCTCCCTGTAAGTTCTGGAGTCCCACCCACTGTCTCTCCTCACTTGAGAAGGAAGCAAAAAAAAAGATAGGACATTGCCCAGGTAAATGTCATAAAGCTACCAGAGGAAGCACTGAGCAAATGAGATCTTTTTCTGTCTCAAATATCACCAGCAGACCAGAGGTCTCTGCAGTTTCTTAGTGGTGGGGATGTAAAGAGCAGAGCAAACACAGCCTGCCTCCTCTAGGGAACCCTGAGTTCTGGAGCGGCATCTGAAGACTCAGTCTAATTTATAAATTGAATGATTTGAGGAATTTAAGTCACATCAGGACTGAAGGATTGGGTCATGCTGTGCAGCCTTCACACTGAACTAACAGATTTCCTTCTCTTGAGCACCTTGGAGAGAATAGAGATTTTATAGATGTAGGTAGATTTGAAGTGAGAGAGCATCTCTGAGATCCTCCTACAAAAACATGCAGAGTGCCACACTAGCAATACTACCATACGTTTAACAAGTGAGGCACTTTTTTATTGAGGCGGGTAGGAATGTTGAAAAGGGTCTGTATAAAAATATTCTTAAAGCAAAACAAAGCCACAGGAGGAGCAGAGGCCTCCAGCAGTGCTGAGCTCAGCTCTTGGGTTGGGTGGTTACAGCATTTTTTGATTTTCCCGTGGAAAAGCAGGCAGCTCGGGAGGTCCTGATCTGCTCTGCCTCTTCTGTCACTCTGGGGAGTTTCCTGCCCTTTCCATTCCTGATGCCTGTTGTGAGCCAAGGAAGAGTTAGCTTAATCAGCAACACCAGTCACTGATTAGTGCCAAGCTGTTGTCATTAATCACTTCAAAAATCACTGCGCTGAAAATAGTAACCGGGGTCAGATGTTAAAAAATTGGCATGGTTCAACTGGTGTCATTTAACTTCAGCCACAAAGCCAGACCACACCCCTAATGAAACACTATTTCTTTGCCTTACATTACATATTATATCATATTATATGAGATTTTTTATATTCAAATCCACCCACAGCCCCAGTGATGTGGCACAAAAAGCTGTTCTTCACCTTTCCTAGAGGAAACAACCGCTGTGAGTGTTCAAACGCCTCCAGGTGAAGGCAGGCTGGACCAACAAACAACCTGTATCCCCCCAAAAGATGCATAGGGATACTGGCTTGAGGGTTTGTGCTGTGGATCTCTCCTCTCCTTTGGAATCTCATTCCAAATATTTGGCAGATGCATTTGGGGCTCATTACATTACAGAGGCAGCATGCTCATTGCACTCCGCCGGATGGCATTTCATGTGCACTGCACTTGTTTTATATTTGCTATATTTAAGCCACAGAAAAATGCGCTGATGAAGAAAATAGAGCTGTGGCAGTTTCTTGGAGGCAGGAAGGGAATTAAAATAATTTCTCCAATCTGCAATCCTCTGTGCAGAACTGTGGCCCAGGAGAAGGAAAGAGAAACACAATCAGCTTGGGTCACTGGCCACTCTGAGGACCCAGCTGGGTCACCCGTACCTCTGTCCATCTGGAAATTATTTCAGGGCAACTCTGGTTTTATACTAGTGTAACTGAGGATGAAAATTGCCTGGAGTTTTTGCCCCAGAAGACTCTTCCATGAAATGGCCACGTCAGGAAAATGAAGGAATAGAGGCGTGCAGCACTGCAGGGTTTATACGTGGTACTTGGTTTTGAAACTTGTCTGGCATTATTTACTCCTTCCTCTCTACCCCAGTCTTTGCATCTTTCTCCTATCTGACCATAATTTTCCCCAGACCATGCTCTTCATTCCTGCAGCTCCTCCTCTTCTTGCCATGACCTGTGGGACACGCTCAGCAGGAGGAAGGCAGAGGCTGCTGCTGGAGGGCACAGTGAGGCTGGCCAAAGCTCTGGATGTTCCACTCTTTCAGTCATTGACCTCGGATACCTTTGGTGGTTGCTAACATGTCCCATAGTGTCTCACCCTACTAAATAACTGTCCCTTGTGATCCTTGGTCCTTCAAAGACCTGCTTCATAGCATGGGATGTACCATGCCCGGTACTGCTAACCAGAGTGTGCTAGAGCATGCACAGAGGCTTTCTCCTCCTCTGTGCCCAAAATATGTCCTGGAAGAGGAGTCTGGAGGTGAAAATGTGCTAGATCCATATTTTAACTGAAGTCCTCTGCAGATGTGGCAAGCACGTTTCAGCAGCAGACATTATTGCCTGGTAATGTGGATGGAGATGGCATCAGTCTCTGAGAGACCTCCGAAACACAGCGGGGAGTCCAGCCTACTGTTGTAATGGAAGATGAAGTTTGTGATGGGGAGCTAGGTTGGGGCACGTGAGAGCCAAGAAACAGGAAATATCCAAGAGATTCAAAAAAGCAGATCTAAGAGATTCAAAAAGAACAGGAGAGATCTAAAGATTCAAGAGGATCTCAACAAGGAAGCTGGGATCAGATCAACTTTCTACCTACAAAGCCGAATCTTCTCCTGGAGACGGTCTAACAGAGCCTTCTTGATCTTATACATGTTGGTTGTACTGGGAATCATAGAATCATAGAATCACCAGGTTGGAAGAGACCCACCGGATCATCGAGTCCAACCATTCCTATCAAACACTAAACCATGGCCCTCATCACCTCGTCCACCCGTCCCTTAAACACCTCCAGGGAAGGTGACTCAACCCCCTCCCTGGGCAGCCTGTTCCAGTGCCCAATGACCCTTTCCATGAAAAATTTTTTCCTAATGTTCAGCCTAAAGGGAAGGGCAGCACCAAGCAGCTATCTCACATGCTGCAGATCTGAGGGAAGCACTGCATCCCACTCTCTGCACTCCTGCATGTGAGATGAGAGAGAGGGTTTTGATGCTGTCCAGTAGCAGGACTTCAAGCCAGCAGCACGGAAGAGGTTGTCTGACAGCCATGGTCCCAACAAGTAGGCTGACAGCACTGTACCTGTCGCTTGAGATCTCTGATCTCTACCATAGCTTTGATCATTGCATTGCATACCTGACTCCCAGCTATCCAGGAAAGCAAAAAATAAGTTTCCAGCAGTTTTTCAGGTACCTTAATTAGAAAACAAGGAATGCTTTTCAAAAATGAGAGAGAAAAAAGTAAGGCAAGAGCTGCAGTACTAGACATGCCATCCACACACTTGGCATGCGTTTAAGAGCAGCTCAGCCACCCCTGGTTGCCAAGCAGTCTCAGAAACTGGAATGTGCTGCTCCTTCCAACCCTCCATGAACATTGCCACCCAAAACCTGCCCAGAAGAGTCATCAGAGCTGATTTTGAAACAGGGACAGTTCGGGGAGCAGGGGGGTAGTGGTGGTGGGGGAATTGCAATCAGTGGCTCCTTCATTCTGCTCCCCCAAGTTATATGTGTGAGGACAGGTAGGGTGTATGCTTATGCATAATACTCTCGAATTTAAGCTGCTATCTTCAAATGCTGCCAGAGGCATAGGCTGTCGGTAAGAAGTGTTCTTCCTCTGAAGACCATGCTATGTCAGACCAGCACAGAAGCAGCAAGGTGGGACAAAGTGAAGATAAAATAAGGATTACCTAAGGAAAGCATTCTCTCTTGTGGTACATTAAAAGCTAAAGGCAACTCTCATTTCTGTCCCTAGCCCTCTCTCTCCACGCTCATAGCTGTTCCTTGATATATCAAGTGTTTTGACCACCATGCCAAAGGGCATAACGACTGCATTATACTTCAGTCACTCCCACAGATCCAGTGCCCCTGAGCTTCTGCCTGGAAGTCCCAGAAAACTGAGTCTGTTTCTAAATCACTGCGAAGATTAGCTCGAGTACTTGACTCACCTTCCCTGGAGGTGTTTAAGGGATGGGTGGATGAGGTGCTGAGGGACATGGTTTAGTGATTGATAGGAATGGTTGGACTCAATGATCTGATGGGTCTTTTCCAACCTGGTGATTCTATAATTCTACGATGTAACTTCTTTTTGCACAAAGTGCCCTGAGAGCTGCAGGTGGAATGCTTAGCAAAAGCAACATTGAGAGAAATGAGGAACTTGAGGGTGGAGCAGCAACACAGTGATGGGAAGTAAAAGGTGGGAAATGGTTGCAACGTGGTTAGAGGATGTCAGCAGTGAAAAACAAGTGAGTACCAAAAGCTTTTAGAAGGAGGGCAAGAAGAGTTACAGGATGAAAATACATGCAAGCCAGATGTACTGGGCGGGCTCATCTGACAGAGAAGATATATATATGGGAACTGAGTCAACCCAAAGAGCAGCATGGGCAGGGTGTAGTATAGAAAATTGGGGAGTTGTGGCAATACTTTAATATGTTTTGCTGGAAAGCGTAATGGTGAACTTGCATCTCGCCCAGATTGCTCATGGCAGGGGTCATGGTCTTGTTCTTTACCTCGTCCCTGAAAGCCTGTCCAAGAGCCTGTTCTGGCTCTTGCTGTGCTCCCCACTCTCCAGTCTGATCATTCACCTCTTTTTTTGGACCAAAGTCCCCAGGTAAGCGCACTCAGATTTGCTACCTGTGTTCCCACAGGAGGTTTGCCTGGGTGTGATACCTGCTGGAGACGTTCCGTTGGGTGTCCGACAGCGATACAAAGATGCTGTGTTTTTCCAGGCAACCCCTTCTGAGCAAGAGGGTTCCACAGAAACACAGCAAAGATGTAACTCCTCAGCAGAAACAGCAGAAAAAGCCTATATGCAAATTATCTTCCTTAAAGACTAGGGCAGGCCTTATCTACCTCAGACATCCAAAGCTCAAAGTTATCATCCTCCCACCTCCTCTGGCTTCTTGCTGATCAAAACATGCTAACAAGAGACCTCCATGCAAATTGTCATCTGGATGGTCTGCTTAGCATTGCCACCCAGCTGTCTACCACAAACAACCCTCACCTTTAGGTGTCTGAGGTTACCTAGGACTGGGCTAAGTCTTTGTACCTGAAAAACAGAAGCACATCCCATCTGTAAGCAGAGAAATTGCAGCAATATCCCACATTTTCACGGCAGTCCTCACAGAGTTCTCCCTCAGAGTATTTTATGGGGGGAAGAGGGTTCCTCTCAGACCTCTGTCCAGACTACTGAGTCCCACTCCCCCTTTCCAGGTTTCTCTAAATGACATATCTGCAATGGAACTGAAAGCCCAGGAGCCCTCCTGCTCTGCTTATTTGGGGGATTCAGCGGGCTGGAGCCCATGGGGCAATGGGAAAACTGAAGTACTTGTCATTATATCCACCCCCTAGAGCGATGTCTAACTGATGCATATCAGGCAGAAAATCCTGCTCAGCCATTGCAAGAAGCTTGCCGGCTGCCTGGGAGGAGCAGAGCATTTAGGTATTCTCAGACTATAATCTCTTCTCTGATAATCCTGATCTACTCTTTGGCCTGGGAGCAAAAGCTAATAGAAAGCAAAGTGCTCCAGCAAAGCCCAGCAGGTAATTTAGGACCTCTGGCTTAGTTCTCTCAAGTATAATGTGGGGTTACTACTGCTGGGAATTAGTGTTTGTGCAGGTGCACTGGAGCTGGCAGGAGATGGAAGTGCAGCGTAATTGGCAATTACTGGTTTGGAGAGGTCACAGTTTTCAGGAAACGAAGCTAGAATCAGCTGTTGTCACTTAGAAATTTCACTGGAGACACTCACGCTGACCTATTTTTAACATAACAGCAGATTCCACTGCAATACAGTGAATAATTGATAGAAGTAGTAGCATGATCACAGCCACAATACAACAGCAGCTTCGGTTCCTGCGTAATTATGGAGGGAGGCAGAGCTCTCTGGTGTTTTCCACTGAATTAGCAAAACAAGATACACGTGGACCTGAGCCTTTCAAAAGCATGTGTGTCTGGATGAATAGCGTTAGGAAGGACTAAGTGGGGCAAAGATTTTATCTAGAGCATCGGTAAACCTACTCAGTCTCCTAGGAGTTTCAGCAAGCTACAGCACTGGAAGCAGGGAAGTGGGAATGTGCGTAGGGTTGGGGGTGACAGAGAGAAGGAAATTAGCTTTCTGTGTTTGCTATGCAAAACTATATTGAGAAACCAAGAGAAACAGCTCATACATCCCTAACATACGTATTTGCATAGGATAAAGAATATTTCCTTGAAAGAAGAGGCTGCAAATGAATGAGGTATTTGCATCTGCAACCTTAAGTTCAAAAAATCTTCTGCAAGATAAGACCAAAAGGGCCAGAGGGAAGTTGTAACATGGGTTACATATAGCCTAATCGCCAAGAACTACTGTGGGAGGCTCAAGTTTGAAGCAAGATGCTGCAATTAGTATATGGCACTGAAAACCTTTAACAAATTAACCAGGCTTCCACAGAGCTGCCACCCTCTAAAAGGCTGAAATGGACTCAAAAGCATATTAAGTATGCATGATGAGACATTTATAGCTTTCAGCGTTGCCACAAATATTCCCTCTCTTCTTCCCGTGACATTCCACAGCCCAAAGTGCACAGCTGCTTTTTCCAAAAAGCAACTTCTCCGCCTTGGCCTCAGGGTTCACGTCCTACGTGAAACGCATGAAACGGGGGCGTAGTCGACTGGGTCAGAGACATGGAAAGGTCACCCTAAAAGCTTCACCTTGGAGCTACACCACCAGCACCGTGTCAGCAGCAGTCTCTACACTTTTTCCAGTGAAGAGGTGTGTGCCTCTGGAAATGCTTCTGCCGTGATTGCTGAACTCAGAAACCTTGGAAACAGCCCACAGGCCCCAGAGGTCTGCACGCCAGTGTGAAAAGCATCCATTCCTGCTTTGGCTGAATCTGGAGTTGTTTTCTCACATTTCTACTGCTTAAGGCTACAGCACACAAATTATTTTCAGCACAGAATATAAATAACGCATTCGTTACTACTGCCGAAAATTACTTCAGTTGATAGGTCAGATGGAATTGTCCGCTTGGATTTTTTTGTTCCATGAGGTTTTTCTTCCATGCACAATGCCCTGTGAAACCCCAACTCTTTTGCCATTTCTTAAACTTCTCTGTAAATTATCATCCCCTGTGTGACAGGTCTGTGTTTGTATTTAAAAAGGTGAGTCCGCCTATCCTGACCCAAATAGGGAAAAGATACAGGTATATAGGGAGGATACCAGTATTGCCTCCTCAAGTCACCTTCCTTATCGTGTCTATTCACCAACCCACAGACTTGCCAGGGATTCTCTCTGCCCCTTCCTAAAAGAAGCACTTCCCACTGTTTAAGAAGCACAAGGGAGAGCTTGTTGAAGGGCCTTGCAACAGGTTTAGACATTGGAAGGGAAATAACAAATCATATAGAAAATATGTCATGGGTATTTGGTACTTTCTGTCAGGTGATGCCTGATGTCCACTATGAAAAAAAGCTGCAGAAGAGAAATGAATAAGCCCTAAGGGCAGCAATAAACATATGCAGGATCCTTACCTCTCTAGAGAGATGTATTTATAATAGATAGGACTATGCATTTTGGAAGGAAGAGAATATCTGGGAAAATAAAGCATCCCTGCCTTTTTTTTCTTTTGTGGGGTAAAAGTAAAGATGCTCAAAGACAGAAACACATAAGGTCCATTAGTTGCAATGTTCTTTCATTTACATGCACCTTTAACTGCTGTCTTCAGCCCTCCCAACATCCAAAGTTAGAGCCTACTTTTGCACACACTACTGAAGGCAACGGAGGCTGCAGTGAGCAGCCTGCCGGCCGCGGGGAAGAAGAACATCACCAGCCCGTTCCTTGCACCATTCATAGAACCATAGAATCATAGAATCGCCAGGATGGAAAAGACCCACCAGATCATCGAGTCCAACCATTCCTATCAGTCACTAAACTATGTCCCTCAGCACCTCGTCCACCCGTGCCTTAAACCCCTCCAGGGAAGGTGACTCAACCCCCTCCCTGGGCAGCCTCTGCCAGTGCCCAATCACCCTTTCTGTGAAAAATTTATTTGTAATGTCCAGCCTGAACCTCCCGTGGTGGAGCTTGATGCCATTCCCTCTTGTCCTGTCCCCTGTCACTTGGGAGAAGAGGCCAACACCCTCCTCTCCACAACCTCCTTTCAGGTAGTTGTAGAGAGCAATGAGGTCTCCCCTCAGCCTCCTCTTCTCCAGGCTAAACACCCCCAGCTCTCTCAGCCGTTCCTCATAAGGCCTGTTCTCCAGCCCCCTCACCAGCTTTGTTGCTCTTCTCTGGACTCGCTCCAGAGCCTCAACATCCTTCTTGTGGTGAGGGGCCCAGAACTGAACACAGGATTCGAGGAGCGGTCTCACCAGTGCCGAGTACAGAGGGAGAAGAACCTCCCTGGACCTGCTGGTCACGCCGTTTCTGATCCAAGCCAAGATGCCATTGGCCTTCTTGGCCACCTGGGCCACTGCTGGCTCATGTTCAGTCGCTGTCAACCAACACCCCCAGGTCCCTCTCCTCCAGGCAGCTTTCTAGACAGACTTCTCCTAGTCTGTAGCTGCACAGGGTTGTTGTGCCCCAAGTGCAGGACCCGGCATTTGGCCTTGTTAAACCTCATGCCATGGGACTCAGCCCAGCGGTCCAGCCTGTTCAGATCCCTTTGGAGCCTCCCGACCCTCCAGCACATCCACGCTTCCACCCAGCTTAGCATCATCCTCAAACTTGCTCAGGGTGCAAACTCTGCGGGGCCAAGCGGCAGTCCCAGCGCCGGGGGGATCCCGCACCTCCCTGGGAGCGCTGGGAGGGCTCCCGCAGCCCTCGGGGGGCGAGCCCGGCTCTGTCTCTCACCCCTGGGGGGCGAACCGGGGGGGTGAGGGGTCCCGCACCGCCCGCAGGGCCGGGCCGCGCCCAGCGCCGCCTCCTCCTCCTCCTCCTCCCGCATCTCCGTAAGGAAAAGGCGGCCGGGGCTGCGCTCGCTGCCAGAGCGGCGCTGCGATCCAGAGCTGTCGCCGCTTCTTTCCCTCTTTTTTTTTTTAATTGTTTTATTTCTTTTTTATTTTTTTTACTTTATTTATTTATTTTGGTTTCGTTTCTTTTTCGAACGATTAAACCCTTCGCTCTCGCTCGTTTCCCCGCTGCCGCCGGGGATGGGTCCCCGCGGTCCCCGGGCGGCGCTGAGCGGCGGCGGCGGGCGAGCGGCGCCCAGGGCCGGGCTGTGAGCGGCTCCGCAGGCACCAGGTAACCCGGCCGGGCTCGGGACGGGGCAAAAACACGCGTGGGAAGGACGAGGGGCTCCCCTCCTGCCCGGGGGGGACGTGGCCGAGCGGAGCCCGGGGGCAGAGGCGCTAGTGGGAGAGGCGGCTGCCCCCCCGGCCTCGGTCGCGGGGGTTTAAGGGTTCGGCTGGATTTTGAGGAGGGGAAAAGGGGCTTCTGTAGGGCTTCTCTTGAGTGGTTTTGGGCTGGGAGTGGGAAGGTAGCCTTGGCTGTGGGTGTTCGCTCAGGGGTATGAAAAGATGTGAGAGTCCAGAGAAGAGCAACGAGGCTGGTGAAGGGGCTGGAGAACAAGAGGAGCGGCTGAGAGAGCTGGGGGTGTTTAGCCTGGAGAAGAGGAGGCTGAGGGGAGACCTCATTGCTCTCTATAACTACCTGAAAGGAGGTTGTGGAGAGGAGGGTGCTGGGCTCTTCTCCCAAGTGACAGGGGACAAGACAAGAGGGAATGGCCTCAAGCTCCGCCAGGGGAGGTTCAGGCTGGACATTACGAATAAAATCTTCACGGAAAGGGTCATTAGGCACTGGCAGAGGCTGCCCAGGGAGGGGGTTGAGTCCCCTTCCCTGGAGGGGTTTAAGGGACGGGTGGACGAGGTGCTGAGGGACATGGTTTAGTGTTTGATAGGAATGGTTGGACTCGATGATCCGGTGGGTCTCTTCCAATCTGGTTATTCTATGATTCTATGAAACAGGTAATGTTTTCTTACAGTGCATGGAAGAGCTTAACCTGGTTTCCCTAAAAACAGAAAAAGTCTTAGCGTTTCCTCAGGTCTTGTCTTTCTATTTCCAGTGAGCTTTTATGGTATTACTGGTTGGAGGAAAGCTTAAACCCTCTTAAGTTCTCCCTTCAGTCTCTGGCGTGTTCCCAAGAACTGATGCAAACATATTACACACTGGCATTGCACTCCGCTTTACCTTTGAATGCTCTGGTTACAAAAGGTCACCCTAATCCTGTGACTGGTCTTTCTATTGCTGTGTCCACCGAGCTTTTTGCTGTCTCTCATTCAAAGTTTCAAAAAGCTTTCTGGAAGCTGTTTGTGTGCGTGTGGCCGTTGTGCCTTTGCACCCTTTCATCCATCTCCCTGGGAAGAGCTGAACGTATTTTCAGCGTAATTTCTGCATTCATTAATCTGGCCGTGCGTTCAGCCACGCTCGTCTTAATTAATGTGTTTGAGCTGCTGTCACGCAGCTGGAGCCCCGGGCAGGGAACACGCTCCCAAACAGAAATATTATATCTTCATCTTCTCCAGTGGCTAATTAGGTTTCACAAGCATCCCTCTCCTTTGGAATAAACAAAAGTGGGAGCATAACCCAACAAGGGGCTTGAGGAGGGAGGCAGGAGGAAGGTGTCTTTCCTGGAAGGTTTCTGTGCTCGCTTCCTAGCTGTTTCCAAGGAATTCACACGCCGGGAAGAGGTATAGTGTCATCTAGTTTGTTGTGGCCAGACTCGAGGAAGGTATCCGCTGGGACAGATGAGGAGCCCTGCCTTATAAGCATAATGTGCAAACATGACAGATTGCTCCACACTTCAGTAAATGTGGGTGGGTGTGCATTACACCGTGGGAGTCTAAAGGCAGCAAAATCTATCTTTTCTTCCATAAATTCAGCATTTTCTCAGCCAGTAACTAAATCACTAGGGCAGCCACTTAAGATGGTGTCTGTGCTGCTTGCAAGTGCAGCTGAGCACTTGTGCAACGTGGACTTCTAACATCCCAGCATTTATAACCTAGTGCTGATTTAACTTTTTACATCCAAGCAGCACTTCCTTGACAAAGCGTGAGCTCTGGGAGCTTTGTCTCTTTGTTTATTTTGCTTCTTAGGAAACAGCAGGTTGAATATCTTTCCAGGATCCTGCCTAAGGAACAAAGCAATTCATTTTTCCATGTCTCTGTTCTCTAGGATGACAGTACAGTCATATCTTTGAGGGTTTTTTTTTCTGTAGCAAAATTAATATTTCTTAAACACTTGGTAATGTGCAAGGGAAGAGCTGTGTGGTTTGTGAAGGAGTATCCCTGAGTGAGAAGGTTGCTTTACCTCCTTGTAGTCTCAAGGCACATGACCATTTTATTCACCTGTATCACAGAACAAACACTCGAGGTAAGAGTGGTACAGAGCACAGCCTCAAAACTCACAGCAGCCTGTCCATACTCCAGGCAAGATTACCTTTTGCGCTTTGGTATTTTTAAACCCAAGCAAGCAGAAAGCTAAACTCCCAGACAAAGCACACTGCTGGGAAAGGCTGGAAAAGGTCCGGTTCTGGAGGACGCTGCCTTGCTTTCCTGCTGGGAAGAAGTAGGAGTGAAAACTAAAGGCAGCATTGCCTTTTTCCAAAAAAGGGATGGCTGGTCTGACTTCTATTTTTTTCCTCATGCTATACATGTGGCAGTGACAAGCCGCTCATGGGCAACCCACTTAACTGGGGTAGTTTTCATCAGTGGAGCTAAGCTGCAAGCAGGGAGGGAGCACAGGCAGCTTTTGTCTGTGGCCTTTCGACCAGCACAGAGCATCAGCCGAGAGCAGACAGGGAAGGAAGCGAGGAGAGCAGTGCCTGAGCTGTGCTTTTGGCATCGGCTCATTAGAGAGGACCAGGATATGAGTTAGTATTGGATAGGGGCCTGTCGCATCACTTCCAAGCTATGTGGTTCCTGGATGACTCTATTAACAAAATGCTAAGAAACCTGGTTATTTCCCCACTTAGCAGGAGCTCAGAGGTCACTGTGACATTCACTCAACTTCCAGTGCTCACTGCTCTGCTAGTGGGGTGTGTGTTAAAGAAGTTTCTCAGTAAAAGATTTTCAAAGCTATAATACTGACTGCTTCCCCCACACACCACAAGGTTTGCATAGACCATATCATAGAATCATAGAATCACCAGGTTGGAAAAGACCCACCGGATCATCAAGTCCAACCATTCCTATCAATCACTAAACCATGTCCCTCAGCACCTCGTCCACCCGTCCCTTAAACACCTCCAGGGAAGGTGAATCAACCCCCTCCCTGGGCAGCCTCTGCCAGTGCCCAATGACCCTTTCCGTGAAAAATTTTTTCCTAATGTCCAGCCTGAATCTCCCCTGGTGGAGCTTGAGGCCATTCCCTCTCGTCCTGTCCCCTGTCACTTGGGAGAAGAGCCCAGCACCCTCCTCTCCACAACCTCCTTTCAGGTAGTTGTAGAGAGCAATTATAAATATTATAAATCTCTGCCAGATGTCAGAAATGACTTGGTTAAGGCACAGCAGTCGGATCACTTTGGCCCCCACAACCACCGTTCTCTGCAAATCAGAGCAGAAACTGCATGTTTTCCTGGCCACAGCTGCTCAACAGCTTTATTTCTGCTCCCTGATGCGAATGTTGCTCTTGCCCTCATTTACCTGCACCCGGGTGGGCTGTGTGGCTGTGCTGGGGCTGGCTCAATCTCAGTCAGGTCCTGCAAAGCTGGTGCTCTGGATGCTGCTTCAGGCAGGTATTTCAAAGGGAAAGCAAGCGGCAGGTACTGGGTAATCTCGTGAAGCTCGTTTAACACCCATTTGGCAACTTAGAGACAACCGCCGTGTTAAAACCTAGGTGAGCATCCTCCTGTAGGCAAGCACTGCTTCCCCGCAGAGCATCTTGTCCTCTTGTTTTATTGCAAGTGGGCAGCAGTTTTATCTCAGTTTTTGTAGAATCATAAAATGATTTGGGTTAGAAGGGACCTTTAAAGGTCACCCAGTCCAGCCCCTTTGCAATGCGCAGGGACACCTTCAACTACTTGGGTTGCTGAGGGCACTGTTCAACCTGACTTTGAATGTTTCCAGGGGTGGGGGATCTACATCCTTTCTGGGCAACCTGGTCCAATGTTTCACCATCCTCATCATAAAATATTTCTTCCTTATGTCTGGTCTGAATAGCTGGCTCTTTCCGTTTGAAACCATTACCCCTTGTCCTACTACCACAGGCCTGCATCCAGGGGATTTAGATTCAGTCCTCTGAGGTTTGGCTCTCCAGACCTACCTTTGAAGTATCTTTACTGCTGGGTCTGGTGCTAATTGGGAGGAAAGGGGATCTCCCTCTCCAACTAGGGCTAAGTTAATTAGGAAGCAGCAGTGAGGCTCCAGGAACCGTCTATATCCTAGCCGTGATCAAAAAGCAGGTTCCGGTGCATGCTGCCCAGCTCCCTGGAAGATGCTGAGAAGAGCAGGTTCCTTGGTGCTATTGAATTACTTTTTGGCAGCCACAAGCATAGACCATACTCTGCGCTTTGCATCCAAGCACTGCATCCAGTGGCCTCAATAAGAAGCAAGTATTCTAAATGTGCATATATGGGGTTCTGAAGTTGTCTTTTGCTGCTGTGTTTTTATGTTATGAGGGTATCCTGTAATTTTTACCCCCCAAACAGCACAAAAGAAATGAAGGATTAGCACAGAAGTATGTGAGCATCTTTCTTCTTTTCAATGGGAGGAACAAATTGAAGCTGACAGTTCCGTGGAAGCAGCACAACACATGAAGTAGTCACAATAATACATTTTATCTTCCAGCCCTTTTAAAGCATCGTTAGCTCTCCAGCCTCTGATGCCTCCAGTAAGCTGACAGAGCCAGCCACCTCATTACTGCTGTCCCACTGCTCACAGCCTGCCCTCTCTCCTGGCCCTCAAACAGCACGATTAGCTGCAGCATTTAGTGCTTCCCAGGTCAGGCAGCCTGCTGTTAGCCCTTCAGTGTCATGAGATCTGTTTCAAATAATCCCTTCTGCAAGAAATCATTTATTATTTTTAAATTAAAAACCTCCATTTAGCTGCAGCCGCTAGGGATTTGTCAGACTTGATTTTGTCCTAAAAGCATCACCAACAGGAAAACTTCAAGCTGTCCATCAAATCCAAAAAGCAGTTGCAGCAGAGAACATCTGTCTAGTCATCACTGAGGTTCTGATTTTAGATTGTACCTTCACATCTACAAAAGACCAAGCTAGACCGACCCTATCTATTACTAATTAAACCTTACTATTTGAGCTCACCAAAGGAAGGAACTAATTTATAGTGAAATATGTTGGAGATAGACAGGCAAATAAGCACATGCAAATAGCTGCAGGAGGTTTGTGTTTCAACAGCAAGATTGAGCACCACAGGTTCCTTTCTCTTTTCCCCAAATTATCATCTTGCATCTGAGCAGCCAAAAGAGCTCTGTTTATCCCTCAGTGAGGTATCTTTCCTCTATGTCAAATTTATCTTGCATCTGCTAGAAGACTGAGACAAAACAGAGGGAAGATATAGTTTGTAGGGAACGCATCTCTTTAAGATGCCTCACAGGTCTTGTAGAAAGAAGCTAATGCTTGAGACTGGCATGGTGGTGCTGGTCAGTGGTACTGCCTCAGGCAGACAGCTGGGGTAGTCCATGTAGCTCAAAGCCTGACAGGCATTTTCTAATCATATAACCTGAGGGAAAGAGCATTTTCCTTAATTAAGCAAGTTGACATCCTCTGTTGCTATTTCATTTAAAAATGTTTGGGTTTAAAAGTAATCATGGCACAGAAGTAGGGACAAATGTTACACCTTTGTGCAATTACGTCTCCACAAGAAGTCTCTGGGTATGGAGACAGCTTTTTCTCTGCTCACCACTGCAAGCATCGCTAGGCTGTACTAGCAACAGCGATCCCTGGCATGACTGTAGGGGATGATGCTGTGGAAAAAACATCACTGCTCAATTAAGTGTATAATGTGTCGAGTCCTGCACGGCTGACTGCCTTTTCCTTGTCTCATTTGGTACATCCACGAAATACCATTTTGTTAGCTCCAAGGAGGACTTGGGTTTTCACACAGGCTGTGGGGTAGGAGGCAATGGGCTGCGAGGTGCTATTTGAACCTTGAGGCATTTTCCTGAATTCAGTGTAACACTCTCAGGCCACACCTACTTAGATACACAAAATCTTATTAATAGGAGTAGACATCTGTTAAAGTAAACAGAGATGAATGTTTAGTTTATTAGATGTTCAGATTAATAAAACCAGGAGCTGGAAATGCTCACTAAGGCATCTGTGCTACACAAAACCAAACCGAAGCCATATTAAAAATGCTAAGACTTCAGCTGAGGCTGGAGAATAATCAGCTTAAAATTCTGCCTGCGTAGACCAAGGTTTTGCCTTCTTTGAAATCAGAGGGAGATGTTGCCGTCATCTCCCCAGATGGCAGCAGGACCGCAAAGCCTTGTTTCCATGCACACAGGTGCTAGACTGGAAGTGCTTGCAATCTATTTGATTTCCACAGTGTATGCTGGAAGCAGAAGCTCCCTGAAGGTTAGATAGCTTTTCATCTGCAATTACCCAACAAGGGGTTGCTTCTTCCTCGTTCTTCCCTAGCTCTAAGCTTAAAAAGAAAATAATCCTCCTTGTTACTGGTAGAGAAGGCAGCACTGGTGGATCCAGTGTAACAGCTTCTATGTGAGCATAAACTAAGTGCTGTACATATGCTTTCTCCAGCTGCTGTATTTCTTGTGGGCATGTCATGCTGCCACCAGGTGAGGAAGACAATTGCTTCCATTGGCAAAAGGACAAAATAATTTTCCGTCATCATATAAAACCATTATATCCTCCTTTTCCTATACCCAGAATGACGGCCCATTACTGTGATGTGAATTGGAAAAAGCACAAATTTCAACCGAAAAGGGAAGGAGAAAAGAGTGAGAGGGCAGCAGAGGACAAATGGCAGGCTCATTCTCATTAGCCAACAATGTCCCTGGTGGGTTTTTCCTTTAAATGGCAGACTGCAGGAAAGCAGGGCTGCTCTGAGGTGCGTGCAGCCTTAATTTGTGCAATGAAAAGTTATGCAAGATAATTACCTTGTAGTTCAGCAACAATAAAAGCTGTCAGATCTGTTTAATCCATGCTCAGTTTATCCGTAATGTCTCTGTGTCTAAAAGACTCAAATGGTAACTAATCCTATAGCATGGCTGGAGCGTATGATGTTTTAGAGTCAAGATTTTTTTTAAAATGTTCACTACGGATTAAATGTAGCAATTTAATGTGACTAGGTCTACTTAACTTATATTTAAGGGTTTAATCAGGTTTGCATTGGCTGTGTCTGTGGCAGCAGACTATGGGCATTGGGGATTGTTCTCAGGTGCTAGTGGCTACAGGCACAGACCAGCCTGTATCCCTGGTATAAAACTCCCTTGTCCCCCAAAAGATGGGGGTACGTGAAAACTGCTTTGGGAATAGTCCTTGACCCTGACTGCTTCCCAAACCAGGTGTGGTGACTGTGTGGGAAAGTGCTACCTGGCCCAGGCCAAACCCGTGCCAGCAATTGTTCAGACAGTGGAAGCTCCTTTGCCCCAAGGAGCAGAAAGCCTTGCATACACACCAGGGAACAGCTTTTCTATACTGAGAAACTTGGTAGCTACTGAAATGAAGCGTGGTTTCAGAAAGCAGCAACAAGGACGGGAGTTCTCAAAAAAATTCTGCATGTTTCTTTCAAGCAGTTTCTGTAAACACTTTTGTATCTGTAAAGCTGTCCTTTTGTCCTGTAAAGCTTCATGTGAAGCAGCAGCATAGAGATAGGGAGCTGGGAATACCTGTGCCTCCTGGATGTCTGCACATAGCAACAACCTTCCTGGTTTTGCTCAGCTGCCCCGATGCCTGTCGGAGCTCTTCTCCAGTACCAGCATCTATAACAAAGTTTTTCCAACAGGGACTCCTTACCTAGCACAGACCCCCACTTAACACTTTATCCCTCATCAAATCTTTTTCAGCTGCTTTTTACAGCTCCTTTAATGATCCTGGCTAGAGAAGATTATGGTGGTTTGGGGGGAAGTTGAGGCTATTTGGTGATATTGGGTAACTTATCTTCTACGACTTCGAAGGCTTTTAAAGTTGAAAAGACTTGAGCCAGAAGAATGATAACTTCTGCTATAACTTTAAATAAAGAGTTTAAAAGTCATAAATGTAAGATCTTCTCTAGCAAAAGATTTAAGTTTTGAATTTAAGTGAACTGAAGCCAAGAGACAAAAGGGTTACGTCAGAGCACAGAGCCTCTTTTGGTTGTACATGGACAGTGCTCAGCTACTTGCTGTACTAGAAGAGAGCTTCAGACACGTGCTATAGCCAAATATAAATGAAGTAACACAGGACTTCTATGGCAATGCTCTCGAAAGGGCTGCATTTGGGAGGGTTCAAAAAGATAAATAAATCCATTGCTGCAGTACTCATTTCTAGGACAAAAATGTCCAGCTGCAAAGATGCTCTATCCTAAAACACATAGTGATGACTTTTCAACAATATTTTAGTGAGTGAGGTGCCATTAAGACACCCTCTGAAATAGAATGATCATATAAACATCCAAGGCATTTTAAGTCACACTAATCCCACGTATTTAAAGAGGAGCAGCAAAGCATTTGTATCTCATTAGCGACTGAAAGGATTTGACAACAATGATGTTTTACTTTCCTTTCAAGGATGCAAAGCCTGTCTTACTTGTTTAATTTAGCTCGCTCATGCTTGTATTAGAGTGTACCTGGAGTGGATACTGCGTACAGCTAGAGTATGTCTGTCTTCACCGCCTAAAAAAACCAAGTAATCTCTAAAGCAGCCCACTGCTTCCCTAGACCATCCTACATGTGTTTACTTGATGCATTTACTTTCTTGCAGATGGAAAGAGGTAGTGGTCTCATCTGCTGTCCTTGCCACGGTGCATTAAAAGAGGGTTGTAAAGAGCAGAAATACTGAGGCAAAGTGATGAAAGGAAACAGCACTCTTAAGGATGATTTTATATTAAAAATGGTTAACTTATTGTTCCTCTCTCCTGACAGCGATAAGGTTTTTATGATTGTTGCTTACGCAGTCTGAGAAAGTGAGGGCACTCTCCGGCTTACACTTGACAGGCAAATTTAGGTCACTGCTCAGAGTCAGCAGGGATTTTGCCAAGAGGCTCCCACCAGAGTCGCATCTCTTGACATCGGGGCTGACTTACCCTGCTTGTTCTCAGATCTAACTCATGGGCTAATCCAAATGCTACTGTTGGTCAGTAAGGGACGAGAGACAGCACCAGCACCACTCGGTGTCCTAAGCCTCTCCCGTCCAAGCTAACACTTGCAAAAGCGCAGACTAGATTGATCACTTTTTCTGATCGGTGCTGAGATACTGAAATTCCACCCAATATGTGTGGACAACTGGGCAGTGTTGAGCGGCACGTGCTGGAAGAGGTAGAGAAGTAGACAGGCTGCTGCTTCTAGCCAGAATAATTCCCACAGCCCATTTTGGACCCTGCTGGTCTTACTGCTTCTCCCAGTTGCTCCTTATAGTTTATCTTCTAATATAGGGATAGATAGCAAAGCAGCACAAAGACTTCCACCTTTACTACTGCACAGTGCTGCTGAAATGACAGCTTGATTTGTAACGTGCACAGGCCATTCACACTGAACTGCTGGTATGAATCTGGTTCCCAGTGGGTTTATAAGCACAAGATAATTGTTCTCGGTTGATTTTCAGAAGCACTTTTTCTTTAGATTATTTACCAGAGCTCGAATGGCAGGGAGGCTTTGTTGTTAGTTAGTTCTTAAACTGACATAATCATAGAATCACCAGGTTGGAAGAGACCCACCAGATCATCGAGTCCAACCGTTCCTATCAATCACTAACCCATGTCCCTCAGCACCTCGTCCACCTGTGCCTTAAACACCTCCAGGGAAGGTGAATCAACCCCCTCCCTGGGCAGCCTGTTCCAGTGCCCAATGACCCTTTCTGTGAAGAATTTGTTCCTAATGTCCAGCCTAAGGAATAATGAATGATGAGTAGAATTGGAGTTGCCTTCTAATCAAATATCATTCTGCATACCAAGGTGGGTTTGAAGTGAATGAGCGTCAAATCCAATTAGATGGCAAGATTCTGATCATTCAGCTGCATTCACACATACTCTTACAGACCAAATTTTACTTATCTGTGCTAATGACAGCTGGATATGATTGCTCTGTGTTCCTAGTGCTACAAGGGGTGGCATTAGGGGGGGCACCGTGTGGGGTTCATGCACACACTCACTCCAGCTCCAGCGCCAAACACATGATAGAACTGAAAAAAATGAGGTCAGCTACCAGGAGCCCATCTGTCATGCACAGGAGCCATTTATGATCAGATTTATTTTTTTGTTTTTATTACATTGAAATTACTCGTTTGCATTTCCCTTTTCTTATGGTTTTGGTACATGCTGAACCAAGAGTAGGGAATGATGCTGTAGGTGTTGCTCTGAGGGGAGGTTAAACAGAGGAAAGAACAGTTTCAGCCACCATCAGTCTGTGTTTCTGTGCAGATGAGGCAATGACAGTTCAAAACAAAGACACATTTTAGAGTAAAATAAAAGATGAAGTTGAAAGTCCCTATGCTGACTTTGGCATCTGGATTGGTATAAAAGATGACTGATGTTCACTGAACTTATGGAGCTATATTGCAGTGGGAGCATCAAGTATGAGGTCCTATACATTTACAGCCACATTCTTCATTATTTTGCTGTTAACCTGGACTGTTACCTTTCTTCTTACTATTATTGTTGCTTTTTGGTGTATGTACTTTATCCAATTTGGGTAGGAGGAGCAGAACAAACAGCATGAGCTACTCCAGATGGCAGACAACTTGTGTTTCTGCTTAGGGTGGCTAGTGATGAGGTAGCAAATACCTTAGCATTTGAGTTGAAAATGTCCTTATATACAACATAAAAAATGTTCTTTATGGAAATGAGATCGTAAGTGGCAAGTCTTGCTATTAGTATCAAGTCTTGGGAAAAATATAATTTGAAATGAAAGCTAAAATTTGGTATTGAAGTACCCAAAGCTAACATTTTCATTTATTAGAAACAGGTAATGGTGCCTTGTGCTCTCTTGCAGGGATTTCTGGGTGGCCAAGCTTTTTTTTCTGTACGCTAAAATTAACGTTTGAAGGTCACAGTTCTGCTGGCCTTTCACTGACTGATACAGGCTTGGGTAGTGTGTTTGTCAGTATAGCCATATGCTGCTATTTAAGAATATCCCACAGCCTTGGACTTTGATGGAGCAAATGCATGTGATTTTGTTCTGGCAACCAAGAATCGCTCTTCAGATGAAGCTCACACGTCTGTACAACTCTGACATATGCTACCCTGCCCAAGAAATAGCAGCCCAATCACTGAGGAACGTAAAATGTGCCAGTAAAGTCTTAATTCATGTAATCCAATAACCAACAGAGAACAGCTTTCTACAGGTGCTTCCAGAAGATCCAGTTCCATGGAAGTGTTCCTGGAACATGTAATTATGAGCCTGTGCACTAATATCTAAGAATTTTTGTCCTAGAAGTATAAAAACTCATATGAAAGAATTAAGTTTCTTGTGGAAGCCTTTATAATGCCCCCAAGTGCTTTACCCATATATCACTGTCAAATTTTTGTATCAAAAAAACATCCACAAGAATGTCTGCGTTATCATCCAAGATGCATTCCTCTGTGCCTTCGAGGAGTCTAGCGAACATGGAAACCATAAATTCCAGGTGGTTATTTGGGCTGCTGGCCATGAGGCCCCCTATTGCCAGGGTGATTTAATTATGTCAGAAGGAAGAAGTTGGCAAATGAATATTAAAAATTACTAGACTTTAGGCTACAAAAGAAGTGACACCAGCTGGAGGTGTACTGTGTGTGCTTAGCATGAGCCTTAGTAAGTTTAGAATTAAATTGTGCTCTTTGGGTTTGTGAGTGCAAGGCAGAAAGAATTGGGTGGCTGGGAAGAGGACGTGGCTTATAGAGTATAAGCAGTTTCTTCTCTTATTGCATATATTATTTTGAAGATGCATGTTCCTAAATGGTATCTTATTGCAATTGAAAGTTTTTACCTTTGTGAGCTGGCCAGCTAGTCTGATAAGCAGAACATAGACATTGGCATGGATGAGGGAGGAATGTATTCACTTCTTTCATTGTTCAGGAAGATACCAGCTAATTTGTTGGACATACTCCAGGTCTGCAGGTAAGGAAGATTCCTAGCATGCAAAACAGAATCAGCTGACTTCTGCAGCAGTCCAGTCGCAACAGCTTAGTGGACCAGCACATCTTACCCTATGTGCTTTAGTGTAGCTTCATGGAACAGATCCTCCTAGAAGCTGTGCTAAAGCACATGGAGGATATGGAGGTGATTAGTGGCAGCCAGCACGGCTTCACCAGGGGCAAGTCCTACCTGACCAACCTAGTGGCTTTCTATGATGGGGTAACCGCAGCAGTGGACATGAGTAGACCAACAGATGTGGTCTATCTGGACTTCTGTAAAGCCTTTGACATGGTCCCCCACAACATCCTTCTTTCTCAGTTGGAGAGAAATGGATTTGATGGGTGGACTGTTCAGTGGATAGGGAATTGGTTGGATGGTTGTAATCAGAGAGTAGTGGTCGATGGCTCAAAGTCCACGTGAAGACAAGTAGTGTCCCTCAGGGGTCCGTACTGGGACCAGTGCTGTTTAATATATTCATTTGTGATAGAGACAGTGAGATTGAGTGCACCCTCAGTAAGTTTGCAGATGACACCAAGCTGAGGGGTGCAGTTGCCACACTGGAAGGATAGGGTGTAATCCAGAGGGACCTGGACAAGCTGGAAAAGTGGGGCTGTGAGAACCTCATGAGGTTCAACAAGGCCAAGTGCAAGGTCCTATACCTGGGTCGGGGCAATCTGCAGTTTTAATACAGGATAGGGGATGATGTGATTGAGAGCAGCCCTGCAGAGAAGGACTTGGGGGTGCTGGTTGATGAGAAGCTTGAAATGAGCCAGCAATGTGTGCTCACAGCCCAGAAAGCCAACCATGTCCTGGGCTGCATCAAAAGCAGCGTGGCCAGCAGGGAGAGGGAGGTGATTCTGCCCCTCTGTTCCTGTCTTGTGAGACCTCACCTGTAGTACTGTGTCCAGTTCTGGAATCCCCAACATGAGAAGGATATGGAGCTGTTGGAACTGGTCCAGAGGAGGCCACAAAGATGATCCAAGGGCTGAAGCACCTCCCATACGAGGACAGGCTGAGAGGGTTGGGGTTGTTCAGCCTGGAGAAGAGGAGGCTCCAAGGAGACCTTATAGTGACCTTCCAGTACCTGAAGGGACCTACAATAAAGCTGGGGAAGGGCTGTTTACTAAGGGATGTTGTGATAGGACTAGGGGACGTGGCTATAAATTGAAGAAGGGCAGATTTAGACTAGACATAAGGAGGAATTTCTTCATAATGAGGGTAGTGAGGCACAGGCACAGGTTGCCCAGGGAAGTTGTGGCTGCCCCATCCCTAGAAGCGTTCAAGGCCAGGTTGGATGGGGCCTTGGGCAGCCTGATCTAGTGGGAGGTGTCCCTGCCCATTGCAGGGGGTGCTGGAATTAGAGTATTTTAAGGTCCCTTCCAACCCAAACCGTTCTATGATTCTATGACTAAATATCACCAAATTTGATTGGACAGCCAGCAGACCTCAGATGCTGACAAAGGGCAACAACACGCAAACCACTTCACTGTAGGGATTGCAGCTCCTTAGATACAAAATGGGCCTTGAAACATGTCACACAAAAAATGAGATAGGAACAAAAGATTATCAAGGGACCCTTCAGTCATGGAGTCCCCACCATTCCCATTTAGTCAAGGGCTATACATCATCCCAAAGTGTCCTTGAAGCCTACATTCCATGAACCCTCAGCTGCAGAAGGCTCTGTAACACCCTACAGGAAACCCTAGATGTAGAGCCATAACTCTAGCTGCTATAAAGAGAGAACAAGAGGTATCAAGGGCACCACCATCTCTGATGTATTTTTTGCAGTTTTAAATGGTTGCTAGCACATCTGTAGCATCTCTTAGCTTGGGTTGAAGTCCACACCGTCTATCAAATATTTCAGCATTATGGGGGTTGGAGGTCCACGCTGAGAGTGATGAAGAGAGGGCAGCCCTGTGCAAGTGACGGGCTCAGCAACCCCTTCCCCTCTCATTAGCTCAGGCTCAGCTGTTTCCCCGTTTCTAGAATGAAAGGAGAGCTGGGAGAGGGGACTTTTATTTCCCTGGGGACAGAGACATCGTCAATTATCTGCCATTCCCTGCTGCAAGCTGTCAGCGAATAGGGCGGAGAAAGAGCACTGATAGGATTTCACCTTATTCCTCAGCTCTGCCGATGGGCTCATCATTCATCTGCCGTGCACTTAGCATGAGCGGTACTAATTGTATTAATTATGATCCTGCACAGCGCGTGCTTATATTAGCATTAAGCAGACTTTCTGAAATGTAATGGTTGGACTCGATGATCCGATGGGTCTTTTCCAATCTGGTGATTCCATGATTCTATAACATTAATGATTCTTAGCTATATGTAAGCGTGCTCATTGCATCCACTGCTGAGATGGATCTCTCGGATCTCAAAAAGCATTTAATGCTGGTTTAGATATGCAGTATGCTTTATATTGAGAACAAAATGCATATCGTGTCTAGGAGACAATAGCATTATGTCAGGTGACAGCTAAATGCAGATTTAGAAACTCAGTCACTGCATTAGAGTAGCATCAACATCCCCTTAGTGTAGTGTTCATCTATATGACTGGTCAGGTCAACAAGCAACATGGATGAGTCCTTGAGGGCTGAGCCTTACTGAAATTATTGTAGTGACTGCATCTACGTCTATGATCAGAATACAAGTGTATTATTAAATTCAGAGATAGGATTTTTACTCAATAGCGCAGAAGCCTTTGACTGATTTAAGAGAAAGGAAAATAAATCCCCCTCTACAAAGTGTGTTAACAACAATGTGACAAATACTCATAGCTCAAAGTGTGTTTGCTAGATGTAGTTATCATAAATAATCCATCAGCGTGGTGCCTGTATGCAGCCCCTGTCTGTGTGAATCTGGGCTAAGGGGCTGCTGCTGCTGGGCAGAGTCAGTGTGATTTTGTGAGGTCGGTTGGAAATATCTGAGATGTCAGCAATATAGGTTTAAATCATAAGAACAGATTGTGTTTGTGCAATACAGTCAACCTCTAACCTGACAAACTGAAAAGTAACTGAACAGAACTAGGAGATTTCATCTGTTCTGACTCTGTTACCTCCTCTTATCACAGTTGTCTTCTGTGCAGGAATAAACCATACATTAATTACCAAGATTATATATAATCTCTAGAGAGAGGACAAGCCTATCTGGGCTCTGAATTCTGAAGCAGAAGTAGCTCCAGGCAGGTCTTCAATTTGCATTTCAATTGCACATCTTCTAGCCCTCCACTCTTCCTTCTGGTATCTTGAGGGAAAGGCTTAGCTAGTAAGGCATTGCAAAGCCATGAGTGCTTGAGAAAATTAAATTCAATAAATAAATACATTCATTTTCCAAAATCTGCATTGTTTAAGTTCCCTCAAAGCAAAAGAAAACCTAAACGCTTCCTGTATGTGTGCACACGGTCATAGATGGACACAAAGATCTTGTTTGAAGCAAAATCCATTCATTTTTCATTCACGTTAATAGAGAAGATATTCATTGTGTGGAAGATGTTAGCATTTTGACAAGAGTTTGGCATCTAAAGTAATTACAGTTTTATAGCCAGTGTGGTCATGACTAGTACCCACCTTCAAGTTTGGTTTTATTCCCCTTGTTTTCTGAGGAACGGCTGATGTTTATACAGTTAAATCTCCTCTGCCTGCCAGTGTTCTTTATCTTCTGCCCTCATAGCTCTCCAGAGGCTGTCTGGAGTGGAGTGCTAATCATCCTGTTAACCAGGGATTTTCTGCTCCTTGGGACTCTGGACCCAATTTTTAATGCAAATCTGTTTTTTCAAAGGGGAGCATACAGCGCGCAGCCTAACTGTCTTAAGGTTATTTGCAAAACCAAAGGGAACCTGCTGTGCAGACTCCCCGCGGTACTGTGATCTGGTGGTTTCCACTTTGTCTCTTGGGAGCTGGTTCTTGGTGCTGTTTGAACTGTTAGGTGTCAGCTGGCATGAGCAGACACTGTACTGTCTACAGAGATGGGAGGTTTGACCCTGGAAGCTGCAAAGTGGCTTCTGCCAAGAGCTGGTTATTGGCAAGCCTGAGCAGAGCTCATCCGTGCCGAGGTTTGCTGATGGCCTTAACGAGCTAGGGGTGAGTGTAGGGCCAGATTTGGTCTCTCATTGACTAAAAACTCAAGTATCTGTGCCTGTGGCTGGACTATGTACAGGCTAGGAGAAGTCTGGCTGGAAAGCTGCCTGGAGGAGAGGGACCTGGGGGTGTTGGTTGACAGCGACTGAACATGAGCCAGCAGTGGCCCAGGTGGCCAAGAAGGCCAATGGCATCTTGGCTTGGATCAGAAACGGCGTGACCAGCAGGTCCAGGGAGGTTCTTCTCCCTCTGTACTCGGCACTGGTGAGACCGCTCCTCAAATCCTGTGTTCAGTTCTGGGCCCCTCACCACAAGAAGGATGTTGAGGCTCTGGAGCGAGTCCAGAGAAGAGCAACAAAGCTGGTGAGGGGGCTGGAGAACAGGCCTTATGAGGAACGGCTGAGAGAGCTGGGGTTGTTTAGCCTGGAGAAGAGGAGGCTGAGGGGAGACCTCATTGCTCTCTACAACTACCTGAGAGGAGGTTGTGGAGAGGAGGGTGCTGGCCTCTTCTCCCAAGTGACAGGGGACAGGGCAGGGACAGTGACAGGGGACAGGGAATGGCCTCAAGCTCCGCCACGGGAGGTTTAGTCTGGACATTATGAAAAAATTTTTTACGAAAGGGGTCATTGGGCACTGGCAGAGGCTGCCCAGGGAGGTGGTTGAGTCACCTTCCCTGGAGGTGTTTAAGGCACGGGTGGACGAGGTGCTGGGGGACATGGTTTAGTGATTGATGGGAATGGTTGGACTCGATGATCTGGTGAGTCTTTTCCAGCCTGGTGATCCTATGATTCTATGTTTATCCATGTGTGAGTTAGCTGAAGCACATCCTTACTGTGCTTCACCTGAGCCTGCAAGGAGTGGCTACTCCCAAGTCCCTCCTGCTCCCCCTCTCTCCCCTTACACCATCCCTCCTGGCTGTAGGTTTCTGCCCAGGATCGATGCTCACAGCCTGGCTCTGCCCAAGAGCAACCTTTATCCCAAAGATTTATCCTTCCTGTGAAGAAACTGGCACAGCCTCTAGCTGAACAGGAATAGTGGAGACCCAGGCTCAGCTGGGGAGAGGAACAGTTGAGCACTGTTATCTGGCCACAGCAGAGGAGAATGCTTCCCTTAATTGCAGCCTGTGTGGTATCTTTGAGGACTATCCAGTCACAGGGGCAGCTCTCACTTCAGAAACAGACAGATTTACACTGTTCTGGTTATGCAATAGAGAAAACTCCACATTGCCAATAGTACCGGCAGTGCTGGGACTGGAAGAAATATTTCTGGTGGACCTCTTGCAGAAACATTCCTGACAAAGCAACTCCTCAGGCAATGGGGTCCTCTCCACAGAGAAGCAGTTGCTTGCCATGACATCTGCCACCGCAAAGAGTATTTGCCCAGCTTAGCACTACAAATTAAACATAACTGGACAGCAAACAATGTTTCCCCATGTATGTGCTTAGGTCCATTGCCTGCAGGCAGCTCCAACCCTCACCACACCATCCTGCACTGGCACCAAGCTCACCCCTCAGCTCAGCTGTTGGAGTGAAATGAACTGGGGGCATGAGGCAGGCCAAGTAGAGCTTTTAAAATAAATTTGAAAAAAAAAAAGGTTTTCATTTTTTATCAAGTTATCTTTAAGCTGTCCTAGCTTCTCAATCCATTTCACGGTGCGATGGCGTTAGCAGCCATGCTGGCACCCTGGAAGGAAGGAGACGCTGAGAAGAAAGGTCCTGCAGGACAGAGGGGCTGGTCCGGTCCCCAGCAGCACCTGAGGACCTCTTCTCCAGTATCCCCCATTCCCCACCTGCTTCTTGCTGTCTTGCCTGGCTTCAGCTGGCTGTGTGATGCTTCTCAGACGGCTTAGGTGAGGTCGTTCATCTCACCAGAGCAACGCAAAACAAAGGCAGCATAAAAATCAGCATCATCGTCTGCTGAGGGCAGCAAGTGCTGGGGTTGGGGCTTGGAAAACAGTGGGGCAAGGAGGAATGGAAGAGGGAGACATGCCCCTCTCCCCTTGAGGCAGCAGCAAGCTGAAGGAGCTGTTGTGAGCAACAGCATTTGCTTGCTATTTCTTTACAGGCAGATTGAGACCACTTTAATTTGGTGCGTACGCCAAGCTGGGCAGCGTAAATTACCACATACAGAGCAAGTGCTTTCTCTTGGGGTGTTCAACCCCTGCTGAATACATGAAATGCAGAGTGTACGATGCCTGGAGCTTGTTTACTCACCTCTTGACGTGGTGGAGAGCATCCCTCTCATCACAGCATGACACGGCTGCGCGTGCATCCGCTGTGTCTTCCTTCTCAGCTGCCGGGCAGGAACAGCCCTGGGGAAAATGAGCAAGGATCAAACGGGAGCTGCAGGACTTGATTCATGCTGAATGAACCCTCTCTTTTTTATTTTTAATATATATAATTACACTTCACAGTCATGGTGAGTGCCCCCTAAGAGCTCAGCACACTCCCAAAATATTCTGTGGGACACCTCGATGTAGCAGATGGGGATGACGAGGCTGGGAGAGGAGCATGCAGAACCTGGGGATGGGATTGTGATTAACACACTGAAGCGTGTGGTTTGTAGTCCCACATCCAGACCCTCTTTGTGTCTCCAACACATTTTCAGTAGACCCTGGGCTGTAAGTCAGAAGTGAAAATAGGACCGTTTTATTTCTGAGATGGGACAATTTTGCAATACAAACAGATTATTGACCTGGCTCACAGCCCCCGATAGGGTTCAGTGAGCCCTCACCATGCCTGCTGGGCACCAAGCAGTCCCAGCCTCACTGATTGCCTGTTACCCTCCGTTGTCACTGACCTGCTTTCTATTGTTTTTCAGAAATATCTTCCAGGCTCCCTGAAATCATGTCAATAGGATCACATTCGTTCTCTCCAGGAGGTCCTAATGGGATTATTAGAAGCCAGTCCTTCGCTGGCTTCAGCGGGCTTCAGGAAAGACGCTCCAGGCAAGTGCTGTGCTCTGTAAGGGGAATTTCTAAATCAAGCCCTAAGAGAGGGCCAAGGTGGAAAAAAGGGGAGAGACAACTGCCTTCTCTCCCAGTGCAGAAGAAAGTCTTCTTGGCTGAAATCTCTCTGTCTTGTTTGTATCATTAAGCTCTTACCCTCTGCCTTAGCTACCCAGTGTCTGTTCGCCTCTTCCCTATTTATGCAGAGCTTCTTCGCATGTCTGAGAGCTGTGAGAGAATTTCAGAGAACCGTTTTAATTTGCTAACTTATGCAGTGATCTTTGCGACATGTGAAATGTGCAGGAACACGATATGCTTGCTACCGCCCCCAGTTTAAGATCGTTGCTACCTAAACGATAGTTTTCTCCTTGCTGTGCTGCTATGAATCCAAAACACCTGTTTCCATTGTGGGACTGCCTAGATAGGACTTAGGGCTTGGAGTCAGGCACTTACTAAGCCAGCCAGTCCCTGATGCCCCCAGAGGCTACTTTACACTTAATTTTAACTTGTGGAAAGTCTCTGAGTGCCAGACCACCAGTCAGCCATCCAAGAGGGATGACAGGCAAAGGGTTGCTTCCCATCATCAGCTCGAGTCAGTGAGAGTTGTTAGATGCTGACCTTCCTTTAATGGCCTCAAGCTGCATCAGGGGAAGTTTAGATTAGACATTAGGAAAAATTTCTTCACAGAAAGGGTTATCAAGCACTGGAACAGGCTGCCCGGGGAGGTGGTTGAGTCCCCATCCCTGGAGGGGTTTAAAAGGCAGGTAGATGAGGTGCCTGGGTATATGATCTAGTAGTAGACAGGTACAGTTGGAGCTGATGATCTCTAAGGTCTTTTCCAACCTGATGATTTTCATTCCCCAGCAGTTACCAGAGAGGAATCTATATGCAGCACAACTCTCCTCCCTTTCCCATACAGAGCATGTAGAGACACACTCTTAATTAAGCCCCAGTTTTTCTTAGGAGGCCCTAGGCTTTACGCCTGAGATTATCTGAGCTCCTTTTTGGTTCTACGTGGATACAGCTCAGCCGTTTTATGAATGTGGCTGAGCAATGTGAGGCAGGACAGGCATGGCATAAGACAGAAAAACATTTGATGAGCCTCAGACTCAGCCCACCATTTCCAGACCAACATTCATATCTTGGCAAGGAAACTGTGATATTAAAAGCTGACAGCGTGTGTCCCAGGCTGCTCAGACCTCTTAACCTGTAAACATACACAGTCCAACTGGTAGGTGCAGAAGCAAATTCACTTTTGATAGCAGGCATAATATCAGAAGATTTCTTCAAGCTATGCTCCTTTGAGGTCATTATGATTTATAGGGGATTCCTCCTCTTTAATGTTCATTTTGCAGGTGTAACTCCTTTATTGAAAATTCATCTGCACTCAAGAAGCCCCAGGCAAAGGTGAAGAAAATGCATAATTTGGGCCATAAGAACAGCAGCACACCCAAAGAGCCCCAGCCTAAAAGGATGGAAGAGGTCTACCGAGCCCTGAAGAGTGGCCTGGAGTAAGAGCCTTTATTCTTTTTGTTGACTGAAGCTTTCTGTGATGTTTTAGAGCCTAGAGGAGCATATCACAGGAACAGGAATCCTTAATGATAGAAGAGGAAAATATACCTCTTGAAGCTTGGACAGTAACGCTTAGGATCTGAAATACATGTATGGGAAATGGGACAGAATCTCATTTCCACTCAAATAACTAGGAAAGCTCACAAAGGCTGGGATTTCAACATCTTTTTTTTTTTTTTTTTCTTAACTCTGAATTTCCTAGAGTTCTATCAGAGGCTTGTATCACCATTAAGATAACGGGGATTTTACCAGCCAGATACCAGCATGGGTTAGTGTTTGATAGGAATGGTTGGACTCAATGATCCGGTGGGTCTCTTCCAACCTGGTTATTCTATGATTCTATGATTCTGTGATACAGGAGCAGCGACTGGAAGGCACCAGTCCATAAATAAAGCTGCAGATTAACTTCCTCGAAACTGATTGTTTAGTGTAAGGACAATACCTAGCTCTTACATGGCCCTAAATAAGTGGCTCCTATTTATTCCTCAAAAGGCAGCAGAGAGCTGCTTTTAGGACTGGTCAATATAAACGAGTCTTTGTCTGAAAACAGATCCAATGAGGAAAGCCAATTGTTGCGCAGATTTTCTTTTAGGATGGTCAGCAGCCAGCTCAGTATGTGCTGCAGGGCTCACGCATCCCTCTCTGGTTTGTGTTTGCAGCGAGTATCTGGAAGTTCACCAGACGGAGCTGGATAAGTTGACTACTCAGTTAAAAGACATGAAAAGAAACTCACGCCTGGTACGTGTCATACTTTGTCATCGTGTGAATGCACAATAACCTCCTCAAGGTGCTGGAGTAAGCAGAGGGTGGGAGTAGGATATAGGGTACTATGCATAGATGCTCTTCTTCTCTTCCAGTCCTGGTCTTGTTTGTGATTTCTGATGACTGACAAACATTTCTTGTGGTGCTTATGTTGCAAATCTAATCACAGTTTCATGTTTTCTGTTGCAGGGAGTCCTGTACGATTTAGATAAGGTACGTTACTCCCTTTGACACCAGTTTTGCAAGGCAGTCTCAGTATCTGTATGGTAGACATAGCTGGCATGGGAAGCCTCTCTCAGCTGGTTGTACTAGCCAGGCCAACACTATTGAGGGAGAAATTACCTGGCGGTTTGCATTAGTGAAGGAAGAAATTCTTCACAGAAAGGGTCATTGGGCACTGGAACAGGCTGCCCAGGGAGGGGGTTGAGTCACCTTCCCTGGAAGGGTTTAAGGGACGGGTGGACGAGGCGCTAAGGGGCATGGGTTAGTGATTGATAGGAATGGTTGGACTCGATGATCCGGTGGGTCTCTTCCAACCTGGTTATTCTATGATTCTATGATTCTATGAAATCCAACTCTGCTCCTCTTCCCAAGGGCTCTGCTACTT
The DNA here is from genome assembly GCF_032191515.1 of Phaenicophaeus curvirostris. Lineage (NCBI taxonomy): Eukaryota > Metazoa > Chordata > Aves > Cuculiformes > Cuculidae > Phaenicophaeus > Phaenicophaeus curvirostris. Next base: position 6,141,304 of record NC_091394.1, on the reverse strand, counting down.
GCCAAGCACCCCTGCCAGCCAGCTGTCTTCACTAACCCAGCATCAAACTTACCCCATTGGCCCTTTCCTGGGATCTGTTGAATTAAACTGCTTCCAGGAAGGAGGAGATAGGCTCCTGTCAAGGGAGGAGAGAAGGTAGAGGAGCAAGACCTCCTCTTTCGGTCAGCTGTCAGGTGCTAAATCCCTCGCTTTGTGCAACTTTGCTGTGCCAGCTCCAGGCTGGCAGGGACATGCCAGGGGTGGCTGTGGGAGCTGGGTCAAGCCCTGGGTCTTCCCTTCCTCTGCCTCTTCTGGGGAAGGAAAAATCTGAAAATTTAGTGAAACGAAAGGAAAACTTTCAAAAATGTTTTCTGAACAAGTCTGGCTTTTTTTTTTTTCAGTGACAATGCCAAACGCAGTTTTGCTTTCAAAAACAGTTGCTGAAGAACAGAATGAATTTTGACATGCAAAACCCAATCAATATAATACAAGTTTCCAAAGTACTCAAAATACTATATTTTTGAACTAAAAAACCTCTGATCCTCATTTTTTTCTGTCTTTCTTAAGCATTCAAAAAAACTAAGGAAATTCCATCAAAGAGAACCTTTTTTTTTTTTCTCAAAAATGCATTAGGTGCAGAAGTCAGTGAGCTCTATTTTCAGCAGCAGATTAGCAGCAGAAAGGTGGGACAGCTAATTCCAGATCCACAGGCAACAAAACCCTGTGTATTTTTAAGGAGGAGTTTCTCAGATGCGTGGGGTTAGCAAAGCTGGCGCGGCAGTGTCTTACTGATTTATTTAAACGTGCCTCACCCTCTGCCTCTTCCCTTCCTTCAGCAAATCAAAGCGGTTGAGAGATACATGAGAAGGCTGGAGTTCCACATTAGCAAGGTAACGAGCGGTCCTATCATCTTTCTTCTGCATCTGCTGTTATGTTATTAGGAAAACAAACCCTTGGCTCCCTGCTACCTCTCCACCCTGTGGAGGCTGCCTTGACAAAGCCTCTCCCAGATTCAATATTTTTACTGTGATGGGCTGGTGCTTGGAGCCAAAGAAAGGACTTGCATGTGGTTTGTAGCCCTTGAAGGTCAGCGACGCCCCAAGACGCTCCCACCCGCTTTTAGGTCCAGAGAGAGCATAGGGTCAGGCACTTGCTGGGAAAATTCTGCCTTGCTGCCTGCTTGTTGTTAAACAATAGGTAGAGAGAGAATTGAATCTGAAAGTAATTTAATTTGGCAGTTATTTCTACTATACACAGCAGATATATTGGGTTTATTCCTAGATTTCACTGCTAACACTTTTGCTGCGTGGTTTGGGGACCACATCCACTTGACTACATTGGTGACAATATTCAGTAGAGGTGCTTGTGATTTATACCAATACATTTTACAGCTGGACAAAATCCATGCTATGTATACTCTTACTTACAAACCTATCTGCTAGCAATTAGTTGCTTTCTTGAGTCTGACAAAAGAATGAATTATTTTTGACAGATAAAATGTCTTTTGAGAGTCATTTGAAAAGTGTTTGCGCAGCTTGAAGTGCTCCAATTGTGACAACCCATCCAAACCTTTTAATTTCGATCTTCTTTTACTCTTGGAGCCAAAAAAGAAATATAAATCATCAGGCAACAGACTGAAATTATGTTCCCCAAACCACCTTCTCTCTTGCTGGCAACATGAATGGCAAAATTAGTGCTTAGAGAACATTTCCATTCAAGTCCTTCCCACTCCATCCTGCTCAGAGCTAATGGTTTATTTGGATTATAATAAGACTGAAAAGCACACAACGCAAGAGGTAACGCTGGTCACTATTACTCGAACTTGCCAAATACATTAGTTCTTTTTCTGTAACCCACAGCAACAGAGAGAAAAGGAACTGAGCTGCGCTGCATTAGAGTATATGGGCTTGGACAGATAAAGGAACATCTTATTTTCTAGTGAATAACAATTTTTCAGCTGTACCGAATCAGGGCCACAGCGATACCTTCTGCCATCTACCTGTCATCAGCCTGTAGAGGAAGCAGAGTGAGGCAAATGGGTTGTACGGCAGCAGACCCCACGTATTTTGGGTGCAGATGAGCACAGGCAGAGGCAGGACATCAAGACATCAACACTAGGCTAACGCTCCACCCAGAAGGCAGGACGTACCAAGTGACAGCTATTGATAGCAGCTGTCTTTAGCTCGCTGACTTGCAAGAGAAATAGCAGTAGGTATGACTCCAAGGAGCTTTTTTTATAACTTTGAAATGGCAAAATGCTACCTGTGCCTCCACTACCCTTTGCTGAACTCTTCCACTTTGCAAAGCAGTCCCTGTTCTGGTCAGGGATCCCTCAAGGCAGAGGCTTCAGCCACTGGGTAGCCAAGCTAGCCTTGTAAAAGTCAATGTAACATTTTGGAGTTGTCGGAAAGAACAATCCCACTCCAAACAAATAAGTAACAGTGCATTTTGATAGAGGTTAAGCAGGCTTGGAAAATAGGGTTTGAAACATGCCTGGATTGTCACATCAGGCTCATCTCTAATGCAGCAACACAAAATCTTAGACTGAGGAAGCCCGTTTCTTGAGAGATTTAAAACATCTCTGGAACGAGTCCAGAGAAGAGCAACAAAGCTGGTGAAGGGGCTGGAGAACAGGCCTTATGAGGAACGGCTGAGAGAGCTGGGGGTGTTTAGCCTGGAGAAGAGGAGGCTGAGGGGAGACCTCATTGCTCTCTACAACTACCTGAAAGGAGGTTGTGGAGAGGAGGGAGCTGGGCTCTTCTGCTGTGAAAATCCACTACTGAGCAACAAGCACTGTGGGGTAGAGGGCAATCACTTGATGCCAAAGGTAACAAAAGAAAGAAGTTATTTTAGGTACAAAAAAATACTGCTGCTGAGGGGCATGGTTTAGTGACTGATAGGAATAGTTGGACTCGATGATCCGGTGGGTCTTTTCCAACCTGGTGATTCTGTGAATGCAGGAATTAGGGCAAAAGGGAAACCAAAGCATGAGACACATAAAAATATTGCCTCTGAAGCCAGATCCAGGTGAGACTTTAAACTGCATGTGAGTAGGTTTTGCAAAACTCCCAGACTGCTTACAAAATGTTGGGTGCCTAAGTCATGCCAAAGGACTTCAGGAAGATGACTAGGAAACTGTGTGAAAGCCTGGGGGCCGAAGTTCAAGCTACCTTCTTAACTTGATGTCAGCTGTTTGTAAGTCCTTTACTTGTGCTGATTCTGACTATGGCTTCCAGATTCTGGAAGATGGGCAGTGAGAATTCAAAAACCCCTGTCTGCTTCCATTACTACCTATGGTGTTAGGTATACAGGAGGCATAGCTGGACCTGTTAAATGTGCCATTTAATGCATCCAGTCCCATTTGGTAGTGAAAACAATGAAGTTGCCTTTGAAAGAGCTCTTCCATACCGATATACTCGAGAAACTTGCTGCATGCATGCCCTACATAGCCCAGACAGGGGCAAAAGGGAGTAGCAATGGCTAAAGGTGTGCAGGGCAGGCATGTGAACTGCTGGAAGCATCTCGTGTTGCTGTAATTGAGTTTTTACAGTGGAAGTTATTTTTATCCTGTGTTTCTTTTCGTAGACTGTAGCAGTATCACAGCTTCCTTTGCTCACCTCTTCCACTGGCTCTAACACTTTGGCTGAGTTTTGTTGTAATGCAAATGGCATCATTGTTTGTTGGTTTTGTTTTACTGGGTTTTCTCAGTTTTTTTTTCCAATACACTGTCATTGTTCCCACTAGGTGGATGAGCTTTATGAAGCCTATTGTATCCAAAGACATCTCTGTGATGGTGCCAGCAAAATGAAGCAAGCCTTTGCAATGTCTCCTGCCAGCAAAGCAGCTCGAGAGAGTTTAACTGAAATCAACAGGAGTTACAAGGAATACACAGAGGTACCGCCTCATCAGCTTGGTCTTTTCACTCTCATGCTATTCGAAGGGAAGTTTGCCACTGATTTCAGGGAGAATTTCATCCAGATAAGAGAGTTAAATGCAAACTCAGCAAAGAATAATAATTATTATTTATTTGTTTGTCTTCAGGTGAATACCTGACAACTTACAAAGACAGGTGATATGCGCCTGAAGAGTTTCTTGAAATCATGTTCATGCTCCGTGCGAGCGGGGTTATACCCAGGGAGGGCTGCAAAAGAAATAAGTATAAATCTGCTACAAATCTACTTATACTCCAACTGCCTCTTTCCCACTCCACAGATTTTGGTGTGGCAGGTTGGCTGGAATGCTTAGATAGACAGACACCTGCTGCATCTTGCCCAGTTTTACGTGCTGTTATCAACATCCATTTTTTTAAACAGGCAGTAGATTAAGAAGGGTCAAATAGTGTTGCAAACATCCCAGCGTACAAGCTGTGACAGCCTTCCTAAATCTGAAGGAGGAACTGGAAAGGGTCTGGTACCCATCTCCCCCAGTATTTTTTCTTAAAACAGTCCCATTTCTTGAGACATTAAAAACATGATGAGACCTACTTTGGCATGGAGCTGCTGCTGCTTAACAGAATCTTTCTTTCCAAAAAGACCTTAAAAAAAAAAGGGAGAAAAAAGGCAGGAAGAGAGTTTGTCTGACCTCACTATTCTCTTTTCCAACACAGAACATGTGTACCATAGAAGCAGAGCTGGAAAATCTGTTGGGGGAGTTTTGCATCAAGATGAAAGGTAATTGCTTTTTCACCTTTCCCTTCTTTTCCCCGAACAGTAGCGGTCCCTGTGCATATTAATGAGGGCATCGAGACATGCTAGTTTGACATGTATTTATGATAGGTGTCATTTCCCCCCCACACACCCATTGCTGAGCCTTCAAACCCCCAACTTACACCCCTGCCCAGTGGAAAGGACCACAGAGGTGGGAACTTCAAAGCTTACAGGGAGATTTTCTGAGATGCTGCTTCTTGTTTTCAAGGCTAATTGCCTCCCACGAACACTCCTCCCAACAGACAAAGTAATTCAGTTTCGAAGGCTGCGGTGCCTTTTACCTCTATTTCCATAATCTTTTAAGAAGATGACTCGGAAATTACGTGAATACTTACAGAGCTGAAGTTCTAAATACTTTCTTAATTTGACATCAGCTGCTACTTAGTCCCTTGCTTTTGCTGATTCTGACTATTACTTTTTTGAACAAACATGAAAAAGCAAAAACCTAGGGGTAGTTTACCATTTAAACACCTAGATAACTCAGTGGTGGCATTCATCTTTCAGTTTTATTCCTTGTCTTTGGGACTTAATAGCTTTGAATACAATACAATCAGTTTTGCCTGAAGCCTCAATGAATCACCAGGTATTGTTAATGCTGTTATAGCTTTAAGGCTAAATGTCTTGTGGGGGTCTATCTTTTGGGGATCCTCAATCACTGGCATGAAACCAAAGAAGGATCTGAACATTTGTGCACTCTTAATTCTTCACTTGAAATCTCACCCATTTAAAAATCCCACAGTATTGCTCGTGGAATTTTAGAATTCACAAATCTCGTACAGGGTTTTGCTTTTGCCTGCCCTGTCACAGGTGTGAATTAGTTGTATCCAGGGGTTGCACTGTGTGAGGTATGATCTGGCTTAGATCAAGTTAAGGTAGTCACTCCAGGCTTCCATACTAGAGAAAACAAGGGCAGAAACTGTTACAGTTCTCCTGGCTCCATCCCACAACACCAAACCTCAGGTTTTGAAACCACCACTCTTAGATACTGGAAGGGCAGTCAGAGATGCAAAGATGTAAAGTTACAAGATGGACACACAGAGACTGAGCCAGTTACTAATATTTCTATGTAAGAAGAGCAGCAGAACTGCAGCATGGACATGCTGGAGGAAACATGAGATCATGCAGCATAGAAAAGGAATTGCATCAAGCCAGGTCCCTTGGAACATTTCCGTATTTGCTGTAAATGCAGTGCAATGCACAATTGCGACAGCAGGACATGTTGCAAAACGTGTCACAGCATCAAAAATGGCCAGGCAGAAAAGAACTGCCCCCCCTTTTTTTTTTCGTAAACCCATATCCTCCAGCAAAGCTCAAGGGCTCTCAAGGAGCCAGGTGCTGAGCTCATGTGGAGCACAAACCATGAGAAATAGCTACTTCTGAACACAGTTTTCATAACATAAAGAAGGCCAAATTAGAAAATAGCAAAGATAAACACTATTCCATTAAGTATTCTCTAATTAGGACATCTAAGATTTCTATCTAGGTGGTTTTCGATAGGAGTAGGAATCCAATAGGACAATGCAGCCATTGCTATTGCTACAATTCACAGTAGATCTAGCACAAAAGCTTACAGATCACAGAGCAAGCTTCCCCCTTAAGTTGTACTAAAGCACATCCAGCTAACTTTAGGATCTAATTTAAAATCAAAGCATTCTTCTCCCTAAAGCTTATCTGTTCCTAGCCATTCCAGTGAAAGTTATTTTTAATTTGTGCTCTCTGTCACTTACAATGAAAGCAAGCCAACCTGCCCTGGGTTGTCAGGAAGCAAGGGACCCGCGCTGTGTTCTTATGACTAATACTTAAAAAAAAAAATCCTAATGATTTTTCAAATTAAAGATGATAAACTTGCCGGCAGGCTTAGATCACAGCTCAGGATTAAGCAGCTGTTGAAATTAAACTAGGAAACCCAGTGTGGAAGTTTTAAAGTCCCCGTATGGAATCTGTGTGTCCTCTTAAGATGTATAGGGAAGTGCCCCAATACCTCTTGGAAGTGCCAGGACAGAAGAAGGTAAAATGTTCAGCTGTTTCACTGAGGCAGAGCCGAGCACTGGCCTGACACACCTGGGGTTCTGCAACGTGGAGCCCAGTACCAGCAACCACAGTCCATGTGTCTAGCATCCTACATATCCCAATGGCATCTTGGCTTGGATCAGAAACCAGCAGGTCCAGGGAGGTTCTTCTCCCTCTGTACTCGGCACTGGTGAGACCGCTCCTCGAATCCTGTGTTCAGTTCTGGCTCCTCAGCACAAGAAGGATGTTGAGGCTCTGGAGCGAGTCCAGAGAAGAGCAATGAAGCTGGTGAAGGGGCTGGAGAACAGGCCTTATGAGGAGCGGCTGAGAGAGCTGGGGGTGTTTAGCCTGGAGAAGAGGAGGCTGAGGGGAGACCTCATTGCTCTCTACAACTACCTGAAAGGAGGTTGTGGAGAGGAGGGTGCTGGGCTCTTCTCCCAAGTGACAGGGGACAGGACGAGAGGGAATGGCCTCAAGCTCCACCAGGGGAGGTTTAGGCTGAACATTAGGAAAAAAATTTTCACAGAAAGGGTCATTGGGCACTGGCAGAGGCTGCCCAGGGAGGGGGTTGAGTCACCTTCCCTGGAGGTGTTTAAGGGACGGGTGGACGAGGTGCTGAGGGACATGGTTTAGTGTTTGATAGGAATGGTTGGACTCGATGATCCGGTGGGTCTCTTCCAACCTGGTGATTCTATGATTTGATGATATGAGCTGAGGTGTACGTGCTGCATGAACTTCAGGTGGCCCTGCCAGTGAAGGACATTAGTGTCCTGCCACCTTACCAGAGCCACCTAATGATCCTATCCCCTAATTACTTATGCTAACACTCCAGGTGCAACCTCCCATCTGACCTGCATTACAAGCCCAGGACAGTGCTTCTATGAAGTTGTGACATTTGAAATGGTACGACAGAGCCATTGGCTCCTGCCATACATTTAGTCCCCGAGAGCTTTTCAGTTACCAAAAAGTTGTTTTTTCTGGAAGTACCTATCCCCTGTAATCAAGTCAGCACTTAGCACCCTCTTCATCAAGCTGAAGAGACTTGAGCAGCATCTACTGCCGCAGGAGCTCAGTTCCAGTTCTCCTGCCCCTTCCTTCTGTGTCCCTTGGCCCAAAGCCGTGCCTGGTTGGGGCAGGCACTGCTCACAGAGCTCAGCAGCAGACAAGGTCCGTGTGGCATTTCACACTGCATTCTCCCTCACACCCCATCCACTGAGCAAAGAAAAGGCCTTTTATTTTCCTCTGATACTTTCAGTGATGTCCCAGCAGAGATCGAATTCACTTATAAAAGCATGCCTGGGGAGACAGAAGCAGCAGCGGAGTGCTAGTAAGCTTGAATTATTTATAAACAGTAAATAAATTAGAAAGGAATTGGTAATATGAGCTCTGAGCAAGGGCCTCTTTGTTCTGCTAAACAGTAAGATGAGCGAAGAAAACTCATTCCTGGTCAAAGAAATGGAAGAGAAGGCTCAGCAGATCACAGGGACAGGCCACGGCTGTGTACAGAGGTCTAGTCACTCCTGCAATCCAGCTATCAGGACTAATTCAGCCTGGTAACTAAAGCCAGCGCTAGGGTTCATCACAGAATCATAGAATAACCAGGTTGGAAGAGACCCACTGGATCATCGAGTCCAACCATTCATGTTTGCCTTGATTTAAACACACTCATGTGTTTTAAGATAAATGCAGCCCAAAGACCCTGGAAAGTTTGTTTTCATTCCTTTCTCTGCCACAGGCTTTGTACGTGTTCTAAAGCTGGTTTTGAGGGGCGTTGCAGAACTGCAGGCATAGTTTTAGGCTTACCCAGGCAAAGCTGGATTATTTTAAGAGCATGGACTCTGCAGGATGGACAAACCTGCCCTGCAAGCTGGTGGTGCTGTGGCAGCTGTTATGACAAGCATGAGGGGAAAAAAAGGAAATTTTTACACCAAAACGAGCGCAATAGCTGCCTGCTGAGGAGATCTGTGAGAAAGGAGAGGTTTGTGTTAGTGATAAACAACCCGTTGCATCCTGTAGAACAGCGGGTCACAATGCTGGAACAGGGATGGTAACATCCCTGGGATTTCAGGATGATCAGAAACCTCTGGAAACCTTCCATTTCATATGCACAGTGCTGATATAGGAATAGCATCGTCATGTCCTGCCTTTTAAAAAAAAGGAATAAAAAAATAAAAATGAGTAGTGCTTTGCTGCACTTCTCCCCACCTAGGGAAAGATGGAATAAATCACAAATTACAGATGTCAGTCATGTTTCTTGATGTAATTACTATTGAATACTCATACATGGGAATGATGTTATGAAAACATGAAACAGAAGGAGGTCCTCTTGTGCTTCAGTTAAGATGTACTACAAAGGAATCTGTAATAATGTATAGCTCGGTCCGGTTAGTATTAAGCAGCAAGCACTACGTGGTAATCAGCAGATCGCCTATGCCTCATGATAGTGTTTAACTGAGTTTCTGAAGCCAGAAGACATCAGAAAGATGTTTATTCTTTTTCTGTGATTATTATAGAATAATTTGAGCTGTTGGAGGAAGGAACACAGGAAAGTGCAAATCTTTTATATGCATCCAAGGCTTAAAGGGGACCTACAGGAAACTCTTTGACAGGGAGTGCAAGGAGAGGACAAGGGGTCACGGTTCTAAACTGAAAGAGGGGAGATTTAGATTAGGTATTAGGAAGAGATTTTTTTTCCTGTGAGGTTGGTGAGGCGCTGGCACAGGTTGCCCAGGGAAGCTGTGGCTGTTCCATCCCTGGAGGTGTTCAAGGCCAGGTTGGATGGGGACTTGAGCAGCCTGATCCAGGTGCCCCTGCCCATAGCAGGAGGGTTGGACCTGGCTGATGTTTAAGATTCTTTCCAATCCAAACCATTCTATGATTCTATTAATTGTATACTAAGGAAAAAAAAAGAAAAGGAAGAAAATTAAGGGGTGGGAACTAGTCTTGGTTTCAATGGCACTGAGGCAGCCAAAAGAGGGGGATTACAAATGCCTCCCAGCAGAGGAGCTGCCACCCTCTCCTTTCCAAGCTTGGCAGCAGAGGAGGCCCAGGGCAACCCACGGCAACCCACTGCCAGGCACCACCGTGCTCAGCTGCCCAGGTCCTCTCCCAGTCCCTCTGTGTCTTTTGTTTTCAGGTCTGGCTGGCTTCGCTCGGCTCTGCCCAGGAGATCAATACGAGGTAAGTCTGAGTTGGTTTGTGGTTTGTTTAACAGCAAAAGAATCAAAAGGAAGGCAGATTTCTGCTGCCTTCCTAGGTTCTCTTCTCTGCTTCTCCTAGGTTGTGGAGAGGAGGGAGCTGGGCTCTTCTTCCAAGTGACAGGGGACAGGACGAGAGGGAATGGCCTCAAGCTCCACCAGGGGAGGTTTAGTCTGGACATTAGGAAAAAAATTTTCACGGAAAGGGTCATTGGGCACTGGAACAGGCTGCCCAGGGAGGGGTTTAAGGGACGGGTGGACGAGGTGCTGAGGGACATGGTTTAGTGATTGATAGGAATGGTTGGACTCGATGATCCGATGGGTCTTTTCCAACCTGGTGATTCTATGATTCTATGAAATCGTGTTGCCACACTGTGGGTTGCATTCACTTCCATCACCCGCCAGCCAAAGTCTTGCAGCTGGGGAGGCCTCTGATGTGGGACGGCCAAAAGCTCACCTACCCTCTCCCTTGCTTGGGAACGGCAGCATGCTGTGGGTGTTGGGGAAGGCCACAAGGGTTTCATCCTGCTCCCCCAAATCTCCCCACCTCCACCCACCGCTGTACCTGTAGACGGAGTTAAAACTCCTGCAGCTTCTTTGTTGTAACTCATCTCATTATATGAAGGTGTAAGCTGGGCTGAGGGGTGCCTTACCAGAAGAAGTGATTAGGAGAGCTAAGAGGTAGAGATCATGCAGGATAGACTTTTTCCTTCTGGATCAATAGGAAGTAAAAGGGCAGTACTTACACCACTAATTCTTCCAACCTACTACAGACCCATTCCCCAATTCTCTTTCTTGTTTTGTGCATCAAGTGAGCAGATTTCTCAAGAAAATAAGAGGATTTTTGTTTTCCAGATTTTCATGCGTTATGGTCGCCAGCGATGGAAACTGAAAGGCAAAATAGAAGTGAATGGCAAACAAAGCTGGGATGGAGAAGAGATGGTTTTCCTCCCTCTCATTGTTGGACTGATCTCCATTAAGGTGCGCCTGCTAACTCCTTTACCTGCAAGCAAGACAGTCAATAAACTACCTTCTCATGCACCATCAGTAAAAATGCAGCAGTAGATAATTAAACTCCTTGGAAATGAGCCATCGTTAGTATTTCCAACACACCTACTAGAACAAAATGCTATTATATTGTTCAGTTTAGATCCTACAAGACTATAATCAGTTTGAGAGTTTTGTGGGAGAGGTTGTTCTAACTCTCCACAGAGGGTTGTCGTAGCCATAGTAACATGACCCTTGCCTCATGTTGCTCTCCAGCAACTCAGATTATTTACACCAAAGCAAAGGAACACTAGAAACCTGTTTGCTAACACTATCCAGGAAAACAACAGCAATGAAAACACCCAAACCAAAAAATCCCTCTACTAGTGAGTTTTCCAACAGAACAACAGAATCTTTAAGGCTGGAAAAGACCTGTTAAGATCAAGTCCAAGTGTCAGCCCAGCACCACCATGCCTGCTAAATTATGTCCTGAAGTGTCATGTTGACATGTTTTCTCAACACCTCCAGGGATGGTGACACCACCACTTCCCTGGATCGTGCTGCTCAGGTAAGAGAGCAGCATCTGCTAGTCTGGGGAGATGCATAGTGTTCTCATTTGAACACACGCAGGGCCAGTGGGCATAAGCTGGAAGCTGTCCTGAGGTCTGTTCTTAACACACTGTGTAGAACAGCAGTGCTGTGAGCTTTCTGTTCACGGTGAGATGAGGACGTGTAGAAAAACAACTTTAACTCTTTGGCAGCTTCCTTGAGCACAGCAGTTCCCAAAATTTCTTAATGGTAGTCCCTCTGACTCCATGTCCTGTCCTCCAGGGAAAGAACAACTTTTGCAACTCCCAGTAATCAGCAGTGACTTTTCCTCCTAGGCTGGAGTCTTTCCATTGCTGCTCCATTACATCATTGCCCCAGAGTTACAGGAGATGAATACATAGAATAGGGCTCCCTTGGGAATTAGTAAGTAGGCTGCCTACACAGGAGATTACATGACATGAAAATTGTCAGTTGCTGAGAGAATATTAGACTGGAGAACATACAATATGCTCTCCCTGTTCCTACTCTTCCCTTGGGTTCTGCTTATAGTCACTGCAAAAGGCCAAATACAAGGTTAGATAGCCCCTTGGTCAGGGCCAGCATGTTTGTTCTCTTCTGACATCCATGAAAACTCAAAGAAAACATAGATCATTCACATGCAACTATGCATTTATTAAAAAAAAAAAAATCTGAATTTTTGTCTAAGTTATGAAGATGCAGCAGACATGGACATATTTAGAAGCCTTTTAGGAAAGAATCCAGGCCAGGAAATCAAAATCATTGCTTTGTAATTCAGGATTACAATGTAGTCCTACATATTCTGTTCTTGTGTCTTACAGGTCACAGAAGTTAAAGGACTTGCTACTCACATCCTTGTTGGAAGTGTTACTTGTGAGACAAAAGACCTGTTTGCAGCTCGGCCTCAGGTGGTTGCAGTGGACATTAATGACCTTGGCACAATAAAGCTGAACCTTGAAATCACCTGGTAGTAAGTAGAGCTGGCTGGTTGCTTGGTCAAGCGGGTGTAGCAATTACACTAAAGCAAAAAGATCTGTCTGGTCTTTTCTCTCCTTTTTGCACCCTACTGAGGCAGATGGGGAAGGAATTGTGACCCAAGTTTGGGATATGAGAAATAGTTCATGGTCAACCACAGTATTGCTATGTGGAAAATGAGGTTGGATGTAGGTTCTTAGTTGTGGCTATTTCAGCTGTTACAGTAGACGTGGTGAGTAATGACATTATGAGATGTGAAATACGTAGTGATGAGTGATCATAGAATTGATTAAAGGGTGTAATCCTTTCCCAAGCGCAAGAAGAGGTTGATAACTGAATACTTATATATTCATTGGGTTTTTGTTTGATATCAGTGTAAAAGTTCAGTGGAGTTGCCCTGGGTTTATGCTAGCATGGCCAGGTTCAGAAGTTGCCTCATCTTTAAAAGCTGGTTTTTCTGGGCTTCGTGTGTGACCTGAGGGTGGTGGGAGATCTTTTGACATTGTCCATCTGCATTGGTAATCATAGGTAAGCTGATGGTGTTAGGATCCCAACCTAATTCTCATATCACTTTAATAAAACTGGTAACTGTCATTTCTGAAAAAGCATTGATGCTTTTATAGTCACGTATGCTCTTTCTTGTAATGCAATAAACATAAAGTCAGCACTACTGTTTTCCTTTGTAATTCAACAGTTCTATTAATAGTAGAGCACCTTTCTCATCAGTATGTGTGATGCTTGTCAGCTTAAATCCAAGAATACTTTTCATGAGAGAAGTATAACATCAAACTATGCTACATAAATGGTTTCTGAGAGTAGAATACTTCTATCAGAACCAAAAACCACACTTCTGAGCCTGCTGTCTAATTAGCAACATTTTCTTTTAAACACTTCTGTTTAAAACTTGCTAGCACTGGGTTTTGATGTGCTAATAAGCCACCTTTTCAAAAATACTTTCCATGGATATGAAACTCCTTCTCACTCAGTCTAACCATTCTTTTCCTGCTTGTGTGTCCGTAGCCCCTTTGATGTTGAAGACTTGACCCCATCCACAGGAAATGTGAGCAAGGCATCTGCTCTCCAGAGGCGAATGTCCATGTACAGCCAAGGCACTCCAGAAACGCCAACCTTCAAGGATCACTCGTTCTTTGTAAGCTCTGTTTGGCTTCATGTTTATGTAATGAGAAGCCCTAGAGCAGTTCAAACACTGCAAACGCTTCATTGCTTTACACGTCTAAGCTTTTTTCCCCCTGGTTCCAGTAGGTTAGCCTTACAAATACTTGTAAAGCAAGTGCATTCTTAGCTGCTAATCCTAAAAGGTGACTATGATCCTGGAATCTTTGAAACTAGGTGGCCAATTATTGCATACCTATCCTTCTTGCCTGACTGCTGTAATACTTGCGTAATCTTCATGCAGTGTGTGTTCGTTTTGTAACAGTAACAATCATTATAGAACTAGTATTTCTGATGCATCCCATGGTCAAATTTGCCCCGTGCTGTAGATATCTCCAAGGTGCTCTTACAATTTGCATGAATCAAATTCTCAGTGCTTAATCAGGACTGCGTATGAAGCTGATTAGTCCATCCATATGGATATGAATTTTAGAGGTGCTGCATCCCATGCCTGTAATTTAGTACTCTGCTGCAAAGCATCCCTTTAACTTGCGCTTCCTCACACCTTGTTTGCTTTAACTGTTAAAGAAATGGCTGCATCCCCTGCAAGACAGGCCAAAGTTGACAATCTTAGATGTTCTTCAAGATACTTTCTTTGACAAGCTTCGTCGCAGCCGCTCTTTTAGTGACCTGCCATCGCTCAGGCTAAACCCAAAAGCAGAGCTAGAGCTATATGTGAGTCCTGGTTTTTGTTTGGTGAAGGATTTTTTTCAGACCCCGTGTGGCATCTCCATTCCCATGCATGCTTCGTGTGTTGCTTTCTGTTGCAACTCACTCATTTTGCTGACTAATTAGAGGGGAGAACATGGCTGTGACAGCCCATGCTGCTCACATTAATTCAAAGCGTTTCTTGGTTTCTGCAGGGATAATGATCAAAACCCAACTATCTGTGGGTGGAGAGCAGGGTGGGAATATAAGCCAACCTGTTATTCTTAAAAATGGTCTGTTTCACTAATTGATGTTATACATTTGCCTAGTGACATGACTCCCAGATGCTCAGAGCATACCTGTGTCAGGGGAAAGAAGAAATGTACCTTTCAGCGTAATTATGTTTAGGCAAAATAACTTCTAATAGTGCTAAAATAACTTCTAATAGGGGGAAAAGATGCAAGTTCTGGACCCTTTAACCTTTTGTACCTTACCAGCATCTGAAAGCCTACAGTTCTTTCCAGCAAATTGTCAGCAAAATGGTAGTTGTGTTTCATCTGTGCATTTCCATGAGCTGTTCACGCAACAAAGCAAGGCTGGTAAATGATGAGTATTCTGTTCAATACACCACCACGCAAATTCTTCTGTTGCATTTTGGCAGAAACTCGTGTTGAACAGGACTCCTGTGTCACTCATGCTTAAGAATTGTTAGGGATCTCCATGCCATCCACAGAACACGCTTCTAACAAAAAAGAAATACCGTGGTAATATCACCATTAAGATGCCATGACACTAGAGAAACTTTTGGATCAAACTTGATTACATTTTTAGGGACGGCTACTTTAGAAGTCAGAAAATAAGTATGACTAAAAACTGTAATGGGTAAAAATATGCAGCCAAGGTGGCTTAAGTGTAACTCCATCAAAAAGATACATGCTGCAGGAACTCGAGCAATGCAGTGGAAATGCTGTCTGAGGAAATCTAGTAGGATGAGCAGAATTCAGCTCTCTGTTCTGGGTCTTACTTCCTAGAGGTCAGGTTTTCCAGTGTTTTTCCTGCTGAAATCGGGGGCCGTGCCAGATGAAAGCAGAAGCTGGATCTGAAGTATTTTCCTCATCTCTTGAGTTTTGAATGCTTCTTTAATCTTTTCCTTGAATTCATCTTTCCTGGGCACATACTCTTTTCTTCTCTTTCCAGTGCTACATCAAAAAAACATTGTCTGTCTTTCTCTATTATCTTTTCAGTCTAATTTGCCAGATGACGTCTTTGAAAATGGAACAGCAACCACTGAGAAGCGACCTCTTTCTTTCACGTTTGGCGACCTGCCTTATGAAGACCACGTGCCCCCTGCCAATGCATCAGAGCCCTCTTCTGCTCACGTCAGCTCTAGCCCTGACATCACTGCAACCCCCACCCAGCACCAAGCTCTCCAGTCCTCCAAGAGCTCAAGCCTGGACTGCAGCAGCAGTGACTCCCGCAGAGACTCTGTCACTGAACCGAAGGACCTGCCATCCCAGGGAGAGAGAGCAGTGGTTGAGAACAAAGCCGCCGCAAGGGCAGCTCCTGAAGTTTGCCAAAATACCTCTGATGCTGGGAGTGATCGTGTCTTTATAGAGACAAGTGTCCCGGTGTCTCTCCTGCAGGACACGGATGAAGGTTCAGAGCTCAAGCCCGTGGAGCTGGATACCTATGAGGGCAACATCACAAAGCAGCTGGTAAAAAGGCTTACGTCAGCAGAGGCACCTGTGACCCCAGAGAGGTTGCCCTGTGAGGGATCAATTAGTGGGGAATCAGAAGGATATAAGTCTTACCTTGATGGAAGCATTGAAGAAGCCTTGCAAGGGCTTCTTTTAGCCCTTGAGCCACATAAAGAGCAGTATAAAGAGTTTCAGGACCTGGACCAAGAAGTGATGCATCTAGATGACATCCTAAAAGTGAGTACGTTTTCAGAAAATACTACCCTAAAGAAAATCTGAGTAGGTAGTATCTCCTCCCTTTCCCTACAAACATCGAAGTAAGGATTTGGGGGATCATTTCCTTAGATTTGCTTCTGCTTGGAGCATCCTTTCACAGTGTTGCATTTTTAAACTTGTCTACAAAGTGCTTACCATAGTCTTTTATCCTCAAGCAACGGATATTTTAATGTGTCTGAAATGTAGGGGAAAGAGCAAAAGGTGCAGTGGCGGAGGGGTAATTAAATCATATCCTTAAATTGTACAAGAAACCACATGTGAACCCGTTGCTTGTACCATACTAGAGATCACTTTATATACTACCTGCTGTCTTTAAAATCTATGGGTCACGTCCTGAATGGACGTGCTTTAGCTACTCCTGAATTCTGTGGAGCAGTACAAAACTCCACCAACTGAGGATCAGGTCTTCTAGCCATAGAAGCTCAATTTTCCAAATTGCCAAAGGGATTTATAAGCACAAGTCTCACTGAAGGTAGCCGTCTCCACATTGCCTAGGCTTTTTCCGAGCCTTTTCCTTTTCCCCAGTCCATTTTTTAAATGAGAGACATCCTGGCATTACACCAGGATAACGTGCTGAAAATTAGAAAGAAGAAAAAGGGTTTGCATGTGTGTTGTTAATGTTTACTGCTGATCACTGTGACTTGTATCTCTCCCATGAATAATAACTCATGACACGTTACTGTGCAAAGAGTATTGTATGGGAAATAATAATTTCAAATGCTTCATATTCATATGCAAGTTTGTCTGCTAGTCATTTAAGCCTCATCATTTAAAAATACGTCTGAGGAGGAAGGAGGGAACAGAGAAAATTTGTTAATACTTTAGTTTCCATTGGTGTTCGCAGCTGCATGGTACTTTCCCAAATTAAGTGCTTTATTTCTCAGCCTGCAGCCCCTGTTTCTTGCACTATTTCCCAAGGAAGTTCCAGCAGGCAAAGCTGCCATTACTATTACTTTTTAACTTCTTGGCTGCTCTGCAGCTTATACAAAGAGGTCAACTTTCCAAACAGCAGAGGGACAATGGGGACTGTTTATTTTATTTACACTCCTTTTACCAGAGTTTAAAAGGGAGAGACATGGGATAGGGTGGGAAGAAAGAGGACGGATGTGTGCAGACAGGATTCCTGCACATTGGCGAGGGACACCTTTTCCAGATCTGCTTTATGTCTGTGTGCTCCCTATGAATGAGCTTGCAGACCAACACTCAGCCTTGCCAGCAGATGTGCTGGGCTTCCCATGCAAAAAGATTGAGCTGGAATCCAGCTGTGGCTGAAGGAATCTCTCTTGGCCATATCAGATGGACAAGGAAAAAGAGAAACCCACATGTTGCTGCGTGCTTTTGCCTGAAGAAGCAGCAATACCAGCCCTGGAAGAAATGGTAGGATAAAACCATCGGTGCTGCAGAGGAAGCAGGATACATCACCCACCTGTGTCACAGAGGTGTTGGGAAGTGTGTTTGATCAGCTAATGACTGTACACCTTAAGGTGTCAAGCATCCTAAGTGCCAACATGTGACTATTATAGCATTAATATTGTGTGCAAAGAAATTGGAAATTAAACTCCAAGCCTCCTCAGCTCCAGATGAACCGGTACTGAGACTGAACTCGAAGGCCAGTGCGTATCTTTCTACAAGCAAGACAAAGTCCTGGCTCCTGCATGGGGCTGGAAGATGAGGCTTGTGGTACGACACCAGCAGCTCCCGGCTGCTTCTGAACAAACGATCACGTAGTGTGAAAGGTGAAGTCGTTGCACAAACTGACGGAGGTGGTCTCTCAGGTTTCACTTGATCCTGCAAAGAGGACTCTGGAAACAATGCTGTGGGCACGTCTGGATGAATCACGACATGGGACAAAGGCCTTTGATAGTTCCCACAGCACCAGCAAGGCTTCTGTCGTGTTTCTTCCAAGCACTGAGATGGGATAGCTTCCCCCCGTCTCTAGAGCTGTTAATTTCTGAGTTATAATATTGCCTTTCTCTGTCCCCTAGGAATCTGACACGTGATTGTCTTTTCCTTGATAAGTTGTGTGGCTACAAAGGCCACAAAAGTCCTCTTATCCCATGTATAAATCTACAGATGTGGCAACAAATTCATCCCTGGTTAAGCTCCGTTGGAGTTACATCTGGAATACATCTGATAGTGCCATTGCATACATAAAACTTGGCTTCCGTAGCTAGAACAGCGATTATGGAACGTGCCTTCCCCTTTCAACTTCCAGTGTGTTAAGTGCCTTCTCTCCTTTTGGAGGATGCCGAGAGCTGCGTCAGTTGGATCCAAGATGTGCTTCTTGTTTCTATAAAACACGCTGAATTTTGCCTTTGGGAGTTTGCCTTTGGGAAAGAGATGGGGGAAGGATAAGGAAGGGAGGAAGAAGGGAAGGGTTTTCATGTTCTCAGGTTTTGATTGTATCTGCTATGAATATGAAGGTTTGAAATGAAACAATAAAATGAAGTTTTAAAAATAAAATTAAGAATTTTACAGTTTTAAGCTTTATCCCTTTCTTTCTTTTCTTTCACTAGTAGATAATATCTGGGGTTTTCATTGGTTCATTCTGCCTTTGCAGTGCAAGCCAGCAGTAAGCCGAAGCAGGTCCTCCAGTTTAAGTCTAACAGTTGAAAGTGCTTTAGAAAGCTTTGATTTCCTGAACACCTCTGACTTTGATGATGAGGATGGTGGTGGTGTGGAGGTTTGTAATGGTGGAGGAGGTGCAGACTCAGTATTTTCGGATACTGAGATGGAGAAGAACGGGTAAGTTTGCAGTAACTGCCAGCTGTGCTTATGCCAAAGTGATACCCCAGCTCTTTGTCGCTAACAGAGGATCCCGGTGCACACATTATTCAAGGAAGACTGACTAATCCTTGATGAGTTTGTAGGGTCAGAGGATTCCCCACGGCTGCTGCATACAAAATCTTTAGCTTCCAGGATAATTTGTCTTCTGTTCAAATATACACAATCTGTCTTCCAAAGGAGAAGAGTAACTTAAATTAAGCTGATGTCAATACTGGCAGAACCTCTTCCTTGACATAGGTTTGGACCTGGTTTTCCTTGGATGTAATTACTAATTCCTCTGTGGTTTTCCCCCCCTCCCTTTGTCTTTTCTCTCTAGCCGAATGAGTCTTTGCAGTGGATTAAGCTTGTCAGTAACAATAACACAGGGCCAGATATAAGCAGCATGGTGTAGGTTTCCTTTGGAATGTAAGAGTGATGGCTGGTACTTTGTTCATGGCCCTGCGTGTTACCTGCCCTTCTTTCATCACTTTTGGACTTTTTTTTCTTGCGAAAAAAATTAAACAAAAAAAGCTGTGGTGTTTGTGCTGTGAGCTGCCATTGTTGTGTGACCTTACGATGCTGTGTTTCGATCATTAGATCCTAAAACCATGTTTGTATTCTCAGAGCTGCCACATTGCTTAAGCAGCACTAGAGCTGTGAGACAAAAGAACATGTTTCCCTCACACCCCTTGCTTTCCAACCAGGGAGCTATATTTCTCACAGCTTATTGTGGCCTGTTTAAAACAATTTTGAGTGCAAACAAGCAACCGTCATGCAATTCTCATCATCTTACTGCATATCCTCTTTCCAGAATCAGAGTTGTTGAGAAGAAAAACTTGGAAAACTGTGTTGCTTGCTAAACTGGCATTTTGAACTCAGTTCAGTCTGTATTGATTTAAGGATCTGGTTTTAACCAGGCACTTGAGCATAAATTTAACTTAAGCAGCAAAAGTTTAAGCTATTTATAAGCTATTTAGAAAGCAACTGAAATACTTTAAGTTAATATAGATGTTAAAATTTCCTTCTTTTCCCTCTGGCTCATCCCCAGACAGTGTAGATTCCCACTTCCATTTTTAGACATGTAAGTGTGTGACTCAGTGCGAAGGCTGCAAGTGTTGAAACTTCTGAACTTGCAGCCAGATACACTTGCCACCTGGGGACTGACCTCAGGCTTTTAAATACAGGGAGGATCATTTGGACAAGACGACAATGTTGGAAATAATGATTTAAAACACAGTGAAACTAGCTTAACGCTCTTACAGAAATGATTGACAAAGTGAACTGTTTGTGTCGTGCCTAGAACAGCACATGAAAACATCATGTCTCTTATTGCAGCAGTGGTTTCCTTTCCTTCTGCAAGGACCATTAAATTTGGCACCAGGAAGACACTGAAATCGATGCATGGAATGGCACGAATTGTAATGGTTCTTAATCCAGAGTGATGGGATAGATGATTTAGAGACGGGAGAAAATACTGTCACCGCCAAGTGACAGTAACTGGAGGTTAAAAAGGCTTCCTGGGGAGGGTGTTGCATCGCTGAAGGTAAACAGAGATCTGTCCCCTTGCTGGGTACAGCCCTCCCGCACCCCTCCAGGGCAGCACTGCTCTGGTATGATATGATGTCTTCATTGCAAGGTTTCTGGCTGCTTTCAGCTCTTCTGCCGTGCTCGTTGTTCATTGCCCTGGGTGAGCGTGTGTGTGTGTGTGTGTGTGTGTCTGCCACGGCCGTGGATAGCCCTGCACTGACTGCCCTCGTCCCTCCCCAGTTACAGGTCGGAGCACCCAGAAGCCAGAGGCCACCTGAGCGAAGCTCTCACCGAGGACACGGGCGTGGGCACCAGCGTGGCCGGCAGCCCCCTGCCCCTGACCACGGGGAACGACAGCCTCGATATAACCATAGTTAAGCACTTGCAGTATTGCACGCAGCTCATTCAGGTACTGAATATACAGGCATATATTTTAACGTTTTCCCTGCAGGCACCAGTGTGCCCACAACATGAGGTGGGAATAGGTCAGTGCTGCTCCTGGGAGGCAGTGGGAGTGCAGGGCTGGGAGAGCCACTGTGCTGGAGTGGGAAGGTGACACCTTTCATCCCCAATGGGAAAAGCCTCTGTTGTTTCCATCCTGGCTCATCTCAGAGCAGACCTGACTTGCAAACTAACAGGGTACGTTGCAGGTGCCGCCTGGCAGCACAGCAGATGAGAGGGGCAGCCCCCTGCTCTGGGTTACAAACATCCCCTGGCTTCGCTGGAGGTCCTCAATAACATCAGCCCCCGCTAAGACAGTTCTTGTCTTCAGAGCTAAACCAGAAGCCCATGGCCCCATTGTTTGACTGACTCCCAGACATAGCAGCAGGGTTCAAATGCAGAAGCGAATTTCTGTGTATGAGCTGGAAAGATTGTCTGTGACACATGAATTGAAGGCAGAGCATAACAGTTCCCTCCCCTCATCAGACACTGAAATCATCTGTCCATCCTAACACCGAACTAGCACAACTTTTTAAGGGTTTTTTTCAGTGCCGAAGCACAGAAAATGTGTTTTTAAATCTTCAGCAAGCCACTCTAGCAAGTGAGGGCATCAGGATTTCCCTGACAAATCAAAATATACTGCAGCTTTCTCTTTGCAATTAATATTTGACTCTTCCATCTGAGATATAATTAGCTTTATGTTCCCAAAAGCCCACTGAAGGAATATAGAGCAGGTCTGCTTCCAGCACCCTTAGTGCTGAGCTGGACACCCTGCTGACTCACAAGTGTGAGAAAACAGGATGTTTTTGGCTTAAATACAAGAGCACACAGTAAATATGCAGCGCAGGGAAGTAAGCTCTCACTGTGCCCAGACACAGAGCAGATTTGTTATGAACAATATTGTAGTGGACTGCTGAAGAAAATGCAGATGTCAGCAGCAGGAGAAAGCACCAAATTAACAAAGACACCCATGTAGCTGATCAGACCTGAAATGGAGTGGAAAGGAGTGAGCTGTTGTCTGCCTCCAGGCAGGTAGGTTCTGAAAGTCCATGGCCTCTAGTATGCACAAGTCAGACTAAATATTATTATTTTCTGGCTTTAAGGCTTATGAGGATTGACTCCTTTAGCTTTACAGAGTGTATGAATCTGAATTCACTTATGCAAATGGATGCTTAGATTCTCAAGTGTCTGGATCTAGACGTAGATGCTAAAGATAAGCAACAAGGCATATCAACTAGGACCCCAAAATATCCCAGAGACAAAAAACTTCTGAAGTTAAGGAAGTTGCATGGTTCCAGGCAATGAATTTCCCATTGCACTTTTTCAGGTGCCAGGTGTTTTGAAGGTTTTTTTTCCTTCTGAGGTATTTTTTGTTGTTGTTTTTGTTGTTCAATGACTCCTTTTCCTCTCTTCCCATTTGTCTTCACCAGCAAATTGTGTTCTCAAGTAAAACACCATTTGTAGCAAGAGACCTCCTGGATAAGCTGTCCAGGCAGATCCTCGTGATGGAGAATATTGCAGAGATCAGCACTGAGAACTTGGGAAACATCACCTCCCTTACTGATGGTAAGAGACAAGTTAGGGAGCTTCCTTCTGAAGAGGATTTGTTTGGGCATGTGTACCTGCCGAAATAATCACTGTGCAGAGCTCAGCGTTGATGCAGGAGATGCCACCGTAGTAAGGTTGACTCACAGTTTCCAGCAGATATAGCAGACTCCAGAGCTGGCCTTACTCTATCTTCAGCGCTGGTGTACAGAAATATGCAGATGAAAAGATAAAAGACTTTACCTTATCCTGCTTGATATGCAGAAGATGCATAGAGGTCATTGCTGTGGTGGGATGGGCGTGCTGCCACCTCTGGAGAACCAAAATCTTTCACCTCTCCTTCCTGAGGAAAGATGGGATCTGCCTCATACTACAAGAGGCATAATATACCTCTTCAAACGATTTATTCAAGAGACTATTTTTAGTCTTCTCTGTGGAGAGCTATATAGATATTTGTGGTGGTGTTGTGTCTATTTTAATACCTTGGATAAGTTTGACAAACACTTAGTTGCTCACCCGTGTGAATGCTCTAGCAGAAGAGGTAAATGGTGTATTTACTTTGTTTATCAGAAAATTGAGGCACAATTGAGTGACTTACCAAAGGCCACAGAGCGGTGCTAGACTAGGGACCAGTCTTGTGCAGACCATTTGTGGTATTCTCCTAATATTTCATGGTATTTAAAAGGATAAGTCCTCAGTGCACAGAACTGAATCGTGAGCAAATGTTCTTACATTCTACCCTGGGAAACAGAAATAACACATTATAAACTTGGGGTGAGCACACAGTCCTGCTCTGTGAAGATAATGGCAGGGCAACCCACCGAAAATTAAGCGTCCATCGGTGGGCTGGGGTGAGATTTTCTCCACTCTTACCATCTTTTCCCTTCTAGCTTCTAGCACAGCTTTGTTTCATCGTTCATTTTGTTTTCTCCTCCAGCAATTCCAGAGTTCCACAAGAAGCTGTCACTGTTGGCTTTCTGGATGAAGTGTACTGGCCCTTCAGGAGTGTATCACACATCTGCAGACAAGATGATGAAGCAGCTGGATATCAATTTTGCCACCACTGTGAATGAGGAGTGTCCAGGATTTGCAGAAACAGGTACCAACTACTGCAAAAAAAATATTATGTTAGTCATCAAAATGGAGAACTTCACTCAGTCTTCATTGCTTTGTTCTCCAAACCCCTGAAGGTCTATTTGACCATGGCTCCAAGATCTCACTTGAAAACTAATGCTCGAGCTCTTGAAACAGTTTTGGCCCAAAATAATCAGGTCAGACTAGGAGAAAAAAATTTATGTTAGCAGAAAAAAATATTGTTTTAAGGTTTATGAGCTAATCAGAAAGTAAGTCTATTCCCAAATACGTACAGGTGTGTCAGTGATTCACTGGAGTAGGAATCCTCTCAGTTTTATGTGCCTATGTAATGTTCATGCCCCATTACAATTTGTTGAAAGGGAGTTAATACATAGCCAAGCGAGTTTATCTGAACGTAGAACATACCTGAACATATTTTGAGGGAGATGTACCACACTGACAAGCTCTCCTTGGATTCGAATGGGGATGTAGGGTGACTTGCTCAGATGTGAGCACCTACTTTCCAGATACCTATTCAAGGCTGTGTTTTTATTCCTCCTGCATGCTACAGTTCCCACAGAAAGTGCCTCAGACTAGCTTTCTGTGTGCTACAGTAGCAAAACCCAAGCAAAGCCAAACCCTGCTTCTGTGCTCATCCCCCCTACTTCAGTGGCAAAGCAGAGATGTAACTGGTAGTGCATGGATATGCACTTAGTTATTCAGAAAGGGCGTGTATCAGAGAGGCAGCTGCACTAGCCATCTGTAAACTGACAGAGGTTCATCTTTACAGATATGCTCTGATGCTGAGAGCTAGACAGGGAGAAGGTCTAACCTGTTCTGAGGTTAGAAACATTGAGGAGTATCTGGCTTTGCAAATAACATTTCTGTTTTTCTGGTTTTAAAATGTACTGTGGCTTTTTGCCTGCAGCTTTTGCTCTGACTAACATGTCCCTTTGTCTGTGGCTGCCTGCAGTCTTCAGGATCCTGGTGTCTCAGATTCTGGACCGGACAGAACCTGTCCTCTACTCCAGCATGTCCTCTGAGATCATCACCATCTTTCAGTATTACAACTATTTTGCCAGCCACAACGTTAACGACCTCGGAAGCTATTTGTTGCAACTCGCAAAAGAAGGTAGGATATATAAATTCTAGTGGCTAACAGGGGGAGTAGATCAGTGTCCTGAGCTCGGCTCAAAACACTTCAGCCCTGAGGCTGATTTAACAAAAGAAAGGAGGCAAGGAGGCAAGGAAGTGCCTTGGATACTAATTCTGAATTCACCTGAACAGCTGTACATATCAAGGGAAAGGAGCCGATGCAGATACACCTTCAGCCTTTTCTGTTTCCATATTGGAATGGGGAAAAAAATAGGTTGTAAGAGTTAGTTTTTAGGAAGTGGCTGATGGTGATGAGTTGGGGAAGATTTGGATAACATTCTGGTCTTTCACTGTCCTTTATGGAGAGACCTTCTGAAACTGAGATCTCAGGAGCTAAGGGATCACAGCACCTCAGTGTTTTCTGGCAAGCTCTGCCATCGAGAGCTAAAGAGAGAAGCAGATACTCCACAGAGCACGCTAAACTACAATCCCTGGCAAGCCAAGTTTTCTTCTCTATTTGAGGGGAAGTTTGAGGAACCTTGCCTAGTTTTCATTTTTATTTGGGCACACCAGGGAGCTTTTGCTCAAAAACCTGGAAAGAAAAAGGCATTTCAGGCCACCTCTGAAACAAATTAGTCCTGGCACTTGGTGGCAGACATCAACCTGCCTAAGAAATCTCTCCTAAAGATACCCGGGAAGACAATACTCTGACAATATTGCGTTTCGCTTGTTGTAGGGAGGATTTACACCTTCCAGCAGAAAGTGAAGTTTTGACAGGTAGGCCCTTAATTCTGGATAGGCACAAGTGCTGCAGTGTCCTACCTAGCCCAGCTACTCATTTTCTGCTCTGGTAGAACATCTGAGAAACTGGCACAGTTTAAAGCCCAAACAATTCCCCATGCAGACACAGTGCAGTATGGATCTGTAGCTATTGCTCAGATTGGGATTTTTCATGTAAAAATCGGGGATTGATAGCAGGGAAAGGAGCAATCTGAAATATTGAGAGGATAAAATAACAAAGACCTTCCTCTTGCACTTCTAGCCTCTGTGGTTCAGGTGCTGCAGTCAGTGAAAGATGGAAAACTGCAGCAAAATGTGGCCAAAATAAATTCCAATAACCTTCCACCACAGCAAGAAGTTCTGAGAGCTTTGGCTTTACTTCTCAATGAAAATAAAAATGAAGTCAGTGAGACCGTGGCATCACTTCTGACAGCTACGGCAGAAAACAGGCACTTCAGGGAGAAGGTAAGTGGCAGAAAATCACCTGTGGTATGAGAGACCTGTATCATCATGACATTTTATTTCTGCCTGTGTGTCTTAAACGTCTACGTGTATAAAATAATTGCTCCAAGCTTGATTTAAACTGATCCAGAGCGATGTCCTGTCTAATCTTTCTGCAAATATCCAAGTGTTTCTGTCAGCATGCCAGTCTGCTTCTACCTGTCATCACACTGAGCAGGTACTAACCAGAACTCTGCAAATAGGACTGTTGTACTTTCCAGCTGTCTTCCACACTTCAGCGCTTCGGCTGACCTGTCTTAGGCTTGATTCCAGTCTAAGGCTGCGAGGCAGCAGTCAGCAGCATCATCAATGTGTGAAGACATTTATCTGAGTGTTTTATTTTTGTCCCAAAGGGGGACTAGCACCTGGGACCTCCTGCCGTTCCTGGAGGGGATGGGCTGCCCTGGGTGAAAATAACTCAGCTGCGAGGTCTAAAATTTGAGTCAATCACAGGCAACCAGCAGGGCCAGATTAAACACAGAAATTAAAGAGAAGGGAGAAGAGAAATAAGAAGAAATTAGGGGTTGGCTTCTACCCTTTCATGGCAGACATTTCCCTACTATCCTTGTTCTCTGTCAGGAGAGAGTGAAAGTAAAGGCATTTGGAATAGGCGGAGTGGCAGAAGGAAGGCAAAGGGAGAGAAAAAGGACAGGCATCTGTAGCTGACAGTGGGTTCACTGCCTACAGGAGGACCACAAGGTGCCTTGTATGAAGGCATTAAGCAGCTTTATGCTGCTGATGGGTTCATTGCAGAGCCAGCTGCCACCAAGATTTGCTGCTCACACTGGTTTTGTTTCCTTAGCACTAACTACTAATTTCTAAGACCAAACTGGTCTATCAGCTCATGCTAACCTAGTAATAGTTATTTGCAGCCCCGCCGGGGTCCATCCCAGCCTGTTCATTACTATCCCTACATTACAGAAACCATCTCAAGGGGCAACTCTTGAGCTCTTTAGAGGCCAAGGACCATCTAAAGCTCTTTGGCAATTTATGCAGAAAGGTCCTCAAGGTTGCCCGGTTGTGCTTCTTGCTTTCATGTGAACTTTTCCTCACCAAAAGCTGGCCTGAGACTACTAAGCTATAATTGGTGACCTGGCCTGGATCTGCTCTAGGGAATTATCCCACCACACTACTTGTAGCAGGGGCTGTGCCTCTGTCCCTGCTGTCAGGGAGGTGGGCTGCAGTCCCTCTCCCTTTAGCATGGTAGCCATGCCTCTACACTCTACTGTTCTGCTCAAACAGGCACAGACATTTGCGCTGCTACTCTTTTTTTTTATCTGTTTTCAGGCTTTGATTTATTACTGTGAAGCACTAACCCAGCCCAACCTCCAGCTGCAGAAAGCAGCTTGCTTGGCTCTAAGATACCTCAAGGTAAGAGACAAGGAATTAATTGTGGCACTTGGCTTTACTTTAAAGAAAGGACATCTGATAGGTACAAAAAAAAAAAATAGAAACTACAATAGCAGCAGCACTGCTTTTGTTTTGCATCACTGCACTGCATCCTTTTACAAATACTGTGATGTTTGGGAACACTTTAGAAGCTTTGTTTCAAAAACAGCCACGCTCTGTGGTGATGACAAAGCTTATCTTTTCCTTCCTCTCATATTGATTTTAGGAGACTTACTTCCACATCACAGAGAAAAAAAAAATGTATATCTGCAGAGTACTGACTGAGAGGGGAAGAAATCATCCTCTCCTAGGATAAAATTAGCTGTCATGCACATGGGTTGCATCGGGAGAAGAGGAAGGGAGAGACAGGTCACAGTTTGTTTCGTGACACCACACAGAGCAGCTGTAAGCAGCAAGTACAAACCACACAGACAAGTAGCTGGTACATCTGGGTGCTACAGCATCAGCCAATGGCTGGTACCATTTCTGCACTCACATGACAAGGAGAAAAAATGCTGCTTTTGTTTTGGCTCTGCAGAGCCATGGGTAACAGCAGCTGCCTAAGCCAACTGGTATGAGACACTGGGCCAAAAATACGTGTTCCATCAGGCAGCCACAGAGGACCAACTACTTCTCCCTCAAAAACATCCCCTGGAGAAATCAGCTCTAAAATATAACTTTATTCCAGCCAGGACTGATACCATCCAATACATAATCCAATATTGTTTAAATATGGAAAACCTCTTCGCCACTGAATGAGGTGTTGGCAGGGCTCTCTGGAGAAGCAACAGTGAGGGACATTACACTTCTGCTGCATGCAGGGGACAGGGAAAGGTTTGATCTCTCAGGAAAGGCAGGCTTGGAAACAGTGGTGGGAAGTGAAGCTAGAGAGATTTAACTTGAGCACCGTGGCTCTAATGCATCTTAAGCAGTAAGAATGGCAGTTGCTGGGAAAAGAACCTGCTGATGGAAAGGATGCCTGTCATTTGGGATCTTCAAATAAAAGGTGAAGCCTTTCTAGCAGGATTTCAAAGATGGGAATGCTCCGACTGACAGGGGGCTGTGGATGAGCTAACCCAGTGGCAGTCTCATCCACATCAAAACACATCACGCGCACCAGGTCCCAACTCTGCACCTTGCAGCCATCCCTGTGGAGCTGTGACCCCATCACTCGTGTCAGCATTCCAGATGTTGTCACTGGGGATGCATCTGCTGCAGACATGCTCCCCAAAGGCTCTCCCCAAAGGCTCTGCCAAGGGAGGTTCAGGCTGAACATTAGGAAAAAATTTTTCACAGAAAGGGTCATTGGGCACTGGCAGAGGCTGCCCAGGGAGGGGGTTGATTCACCTTCCCTGGAGGGGTTTAAGGGACGGGTGGACGAGGTGCTGAGGGACATGGTTTAGTGTTTGATGGGAATGGTTGGACTTGATGATCCGATGGGTCTTTTCCAACCTGGTGATTCTATGATTCTATGATTTTCGTAGCAGCGCAGAACAGGATTATTCCTCGCTTCCTTCCCAAAACAGAAAAGACAAGGTAAAAAGTGGGTATGTTGGTGAATGCAGGTTTTGGTAAGGAGACCACAGTGAAGCGACTGGGCTGGCCAGCCAGATGCACACAGGGTAGGAAAATTAGAAAGGGTCCAGGCTGACAGGAAAAAATACGGTTTCTCCTCAATGTTCAAGCCTGTTCCCCGTGTTCCCACCAAGGCCATCCCCCTGGAGTAGAAAGGTCAGTGCATAGGTTGGTCACTATTTCCACACAAGGCTGTGAAATAAAACCACAGTGTGCTGTGCGGTGCTAATGTGGTTCTTTTTACACTTCCCAGGCTACTGAGAGCATTAAAATGCTGGTCACGCTCTGCCAGTCTGACAATGAAGAGATCAGGAAAGTGGCGTCCGAAACCTTGCTTTCACTTGGTGAGTTGCCTGTTTTAGAGGAGTATTAAATTTTATTCTTTAACAGAGCAGCGTGTAAGACACCCAAGTTATACAAATATGAGGCTCTCAACTGAAACAAAACATTATAACTAGATATTCAAACACATTAGGAAACATATATTCAGAGGAATAATTCACTTTAAAAATGATGAAAATGGACCAAAGAGAAACTGTATTGTGTTAGTCGGGAGGGGGATGTAGAAAAGGAAAAATAGCAAACCAGAAGTTAACAGACAGAAGTAATTCATAATGAATTTGGACACCAAGCAGCCTTGAGGAGGCAGGACTGGCACACTGCCTGCTGCATATTACACACCTTCCTCCTGGGGATCCCCTCCTATCGCCCCTGTAGTGTACCTAAGAGAAAAAGGTTTGAGAGACCCAAACAATTAAATGTAGCAAACGTACTGCTTCCTCTTTTTCAGCAATATATAAGTAAAGATGTGGCTGGGCTCACTTCTTTCAAGTGCCAGGAAGTGAGAAATGGGTAAACTTGATGTTGTTCAAAGCAGAAGTGGATAAACATCATCTGCCTCGAGCACATCACAGCTGCAGCTGAGACCTTGACTAGCACCATAGGTCGTTTAGTAAGACAAGTGTATAAATACTGTCATCTAATCACACACGGCACATCTGCTTCTGTTTTGCTCTAGATAAAAGAAGCAAACTATGTGAGAAAATTTTAAAAAATAATGTGAAAAATCAGAGCACACTTAATTTTTCCAAATCATTTCTGAATTTGCCTTCAAAAACATCATAAGAAATTTTAAGAGGGAAAAGAAGTTACCAGCAGATCAGTACTTCCTAACAGCAGAGAACACAGTGTTCAAATGTTGTTGGGCAAAGCTATGATTTATTATTATGCTTTGACATTTTTCATTCAGGTGAAGATGGGAGACTGGCATATGAACAGCTGGACAAATTTCCCCGGGAATTTGTTAAAGTTGGAAGCCGCCGTGGAACTGAAGCTGCCACAGCTTTTTAGGTGGAAAAGAACTTGCCTACGTTTCACAGTCATTCAAGTAGGACAGAGCTGCATTTCAGTGTGGGGAGCAGAAGGAAGACTTTGAAGAGTTCTACGAGAATGCCCCAAAATGTAGTAATTGACAGACTTCTTAAGGAAAAGCAAAATCT
This sequence comes from Phaenicophaeus curvirostris, assembly GCF_032191515.1. NCBI lineage: Eukaryota > Metazoa > Chordata > Aves > Cuculiformes > Cuculidae > Phaenicophaeus > Phaenicophaeus curvirostris. The sequence continues at coordinate 6,110,897 of NC_091394.1, read as the reverse complement.
AAAATCCAGCTCAAGAGTTCCTATTGGCTCCTCTTTGCAGCTCATGATGGAACAGTTTGATGCTGAGGAACAACACTTTCTTGACTGATTCGTAACAAATAATGTAATTGCAGTTACTCAGCCTCAACAAAATTCTGTGAGTTTTTAGAACCTGGCATTTTCATATATTTTACTGATTATTATATTTACTTCCTTGAAGTTGTTGTGAAAGCTTGAGACGTGCAATACTGTGTCTAACAAGGACAAGCAGGAGGCCACTTGAGTAGGACTGCAAAGAAGCTTTCTCTCCAACCCTGAGCTAAGCGTCTGCTGCCGTGCAGCATCCCAGCAACACTCCAGCAGCAGGAAACACCACCCAGCTCAGTTTTGTAATGAAATATAGAGCACGTTTCTTCAAGTTTTGCCTCCAGAAACAGCATGATGCAAACCCTGGGAGGTGTCACTTTGGTGACTCGCTCTAAATGCCTCCGCTGGTCTTTTATTTCCTTTCTCCTACCCTCCAGCAACAGGCCATCATTAATCCAGAGATTTGTGAGGGGGATCAAACAATCACGTAGGTTTCCAAAAATTGAATGAAAAGGTAAAACGCATTTATTTATTCCAAGAAGAAGGAGTGAATACAGCTAATTGCGTGAGTCCCCCAAGCCATTTGGTCCTTAAGTTGCAGGCAGGATTGGATTTCATACACTCTAATTAGTGCATCATAGCTTCTATAGAGCGATTTCAATATAAAGAACTAGAACAAACTAGAGGGGACCTAGGAGGCAGTAATAAACAGAGGGCAAAGTGAATGCATTCCCCCCCCTCAGTGCAAGGCTGAAAGGCAGCAAGTGCTTCAAACTGTTGATTACAAGCCTTAAGTTAACAGAGGAGGTGAATAGAATTTAACAGAAGAGTGTTCCTGTACTGTGTTCATTATGCATGAAATGCTATTTAGATGTCAATTAAAGTATCCAAATTTGCATAGACTACATAGAAAAGATTGCAAACAATTCACAATCAAAAGGAAGCCTTGTGCGCCAAAAACATTGGCAGGCAGGGGCTGTTTTGTTTTGGTTTTTTTTTACTGTGAATGCTACAATGTACATATCTGTATATTTATAAATATATATAGTCTTCCTTTAATTAAAAAAGTACATTTTGTACAGTTCAAAATGCTTACTTGTTTACTGAGGAATACAGACGCTTTTTGCAGAGGGTGAAATAACCATGTTATGGTTTTTATACCATGCCTGTTCCATCAGCTGAATTCTTCCAAGGTGTCCTTTTGTACTGACTTCTGCTTTTTTTTTTTAAATTTTTTTTTTTTGGTTTTGCTTTTAGTTTTGTGGTATTTGTACTCACCATATTTCCTATCACATTTAAGTTATAATAAAGATTATTTTTTAATTACTAAGCACATCAGTCCATATGTCTAGTCACTCTTTCTGTCAGAAGCCTTTCCTCTGTAAGGCCCATATAATCTTAAAACATGATGGAAGTCAGGTCCCAGTATCATAGGAGGCTCAGTGAAAGCACCTTGCAGCTGGATTTAGGGCAAATCATTAGGGAGTTGTTTAATCATATTAAGGGGAAAGGCTTGTAGGGACTGTCTTTTCTCTATGACTTAGGAGAACGTTACTTTAAGATCTTACAGACATGTCTACGCTAGAGCAAGTGAACAACAGTAACAAGGGCTACTGACTGAGGGTGGACAGAAAACTGCAACCCCATGTGCAGTGGGAGAAATGGTGTAATGCTTGCTTGTCGTTTAATACACACAACTCCAGCATTTTCATTTTTCTTTTGGTCAAGGCTGGGGGGTAAGTGGCAAAATATTTTAGTTCTTGATATAAACACACAAACTACAAACACAGGAAAGGCAGAGAAAGGGTGAAACTATAGTGAAAGGACTGCTCTTCGTTGCACCTCTGTCAAGTGAACCAAAACTAATTTTTTAAAAGCCAGTTTTAAACTAAAATGCTATTTTGGAAGCAATGGGAAGACTGTGCCCTCTCAGTGTTCCTTCTCCAATTGCTCCAACATGTCTATGCAGGCCCTCGCTCCCATCCCAGAGCATCAGCAAGAGGTATGCAGTATTTAAAAAGAAGATGAGAACATTCTTATATTCCCATATCTGTCGAAAGCTCCTACCAGTAATACGTACCATCTGTCAAAAGCTTGCTCGTAGTTTGCATGGAACGCAATTGGTTAAAGCAAAAGCTATGGAGTTGTGGGTGCTACATTCTGAACTGTCGCTTCAGAATGAGTGAGAAGAATTTAGTTTCAAGCCAGCACTAGTACCCGACATTTCTAGCTACTCCTATTTTAAGTTCAGAGCAAACCAGCTTTCTGTATCATTCAAGACAGTTAGCAAGAAAGGCTCCACAGCGACTAGCAGAAAACATGCTGAGAGGCTCCAGGGCTGTTACCAAACTTCTACTGATTGCTTGTTCTCTTCGATGAAGAAAGACTCATCTCAGATACTCCTTCACCTCTTTCAAACATTCAGGCTTATGGCACAGACCTGGGGGACACAGAATTGCCTATCAGAGCCAGAGCTGCAGAGAGCACAGGGCTGCTCATACAGGTATCATGTCAAATGGTGCTCAGATCTACCATCATCTCATTAAAATCCACCCTTTGAGAAGTTTATTAACCTAAAGCTGATCTGCTACATCATTTTAACCATTAAAAGCCACATAATACAGCTCATACAAATCAGATACGAGCAAAACCTGCTCTTAAAAGAAGTCATTGAGGAAATTCACAGGAATTTTAGTGTATCAAGTTTAGTTCCCATTGTGGTATCCAAGACTGGCAAGCTTGAACCTGGCATATAAATGTATAGAGGCTAAATTTCACTATTTCACAAAAGTAAATAAAGCAAAGAATCATGTCCTAACATGATTCACGACAACACAGGAAAAAAAATCCACTCTTAAATTAAGAAAAAAAAACCCATAAAATCCTGTAAGCAACAAATCTTAAAAAAAGTGAATGAATCTTAAAGCTTCCCAAATCAGAAGGCAAATTAAAAGGAACAAACCATAAGTTTGTCTCATAACTTACACATTTTTTATGCTCACAGAGCTTATAAAGCTGCCCTTTCCTACCTGCTCCTTTGTGAAGCAGGAAAAAACAGACGTATGGATGTGGTTGTAACAAGACGGATACTTCCTGACTAGCAAAGAACCAGCAGGCAGTAACTATAAAACCTCTTTAAGGGCTCCGGCAGGTAGACAAAAAGGTCTGTGTCATCCCAGCGAAGCATGTACCTGCACCAAAATAATTCCACAGCAGTGGAGACTGAAGAGAAAGGAAGCTCGCCAAGAAAACTGCGCTTAGGAAAGGGGTTTGCCTGGTGCCTTTATTGGACACCTGCTTTGCAATGGAATTATCCCGGTGATAGGCTCCACAGCCCACCCCCCCCTTTCAAACGGCTGCAGTGCCCCAAGGGTACAACAGAGGTACCGCCATACCCAAGGGTTTGATCTCGATCACGTTTCATTACAGGCAGTTGTTGGCAGAACAACAAAGCAGAAGCAAATTAAAGTTTCCCAGGGCATTACTATCATTTGCTGAACCACTTTGTGTTATTACAGGAATGGAAAGAGAAATTAACAATACACAATGAACATTTTCTGCTGAAGAAAACGTTAACAACGCGATTCAGTCTCAAGAACAAGAGGGCTCTGGAAACACATGGCTTTGGCAGACCTGCAAGCCTGCTCAAAATCTCAAAACCAGTTCTGAAAGGAAAACAGCCTCCCATGGCCCTTAAGGAAAAGTAAACGAATATGCAGTGTGCGTGCAAAAAGAACATAGAGGGAGGCAAGATAAAAGTCTTTTGGCTACATTTTTCAGTAGCAGTCAGGTTTTCTTGGTGTTTTGCTTTGGACGTGGTAGCCAGCTAAGAGTGGATGCAGTTGGCAAGTGTAACATCTACATTTCAGATTATTGGCCTCCAAAATAAAATCTGAAATACATGCATGGTCAGCTGATCTTTCTGTGTGGTGGACTGCATGCTGGACATGATTAACAACCAGGAAATTCATACTATGAATCCCAGAAATTTTAAGACTCCTGTGATGTAGAACTCAAGTCCACTGCACAGTGGAGAGGGAGGCGATTGTCACACTCTGCTCTGCACTGGTGTGGCCCCACGTAGAGTACTGCACAGTTTGGGGCACCACAGTATAAAAAGGGATATCAAGCCACTGGCAAGTGACCAGAGGAGGACCACAAAGTCAATTAAGAGTTTAGAGGGGAAGCCGTATGAGGATCAGCTTGGGTCACTTGGTCTGTTCAGCATGGAGGAGACTGAGACTTCATCACAGTTTACTGCTTCCTCACAAGGGAAGGTGGAGGAGCAGCTGTTGATCTCTGGTGAGCAATGACAGGAGCCAAGGGAATGGCAGGAAGATGCGCCAGTGGAAGTTTAGGTTGAACATGAGGAACAGGCTCTTCGCTCAGAGGATGGTGGAGCACTGGAACAGGGTCTCCAGGGAAGCAGATAAGCCTGATAATATTCAAGAAGTATTTGGACAATGGCCTCACACACATGGTATGGACATTGGGGGAGTCCGGTGTAGGGACAGGAGTCACTCAATGATCCTTGTAGGTCCCTTCCAACTCAGGATGTTCCATGATTCTACGACCAACTTTGTTAGTTACGCACAGGCTGCAACACATGACAACCCTGTAGGCCCTCACATAAGCAATACAAACACTAAGTGATTTCAGGTGCTAAGCCAAGTAATTACGAACCAATTCCCTCCTCCCTGCCTTCTCATTGCATTTATGCCAAAAATCAGTGGTTTTGCTAAACCAATTACAATCTTTTCCTCACACAAATCAGCCACCTTCCCCACACTTTGCTCGCCCCCAACCGCTGTTCCTCCTTGAGACATCAGCATCTGCAAATGGTCTGTCCCCTCACACCTCAGTCTTGCATACCTGAAATTTTGCCTCATTAAGGCATGCACATTTTATGAAATAAGTGCTACAGCACAGTAGATGCACCCCACCTCTGAGCAGCCTTAAGGATACGACACTGAAAGCTGAGATTGCGGCCAGTGCCTCTGCAATGAAAAGGAGTGAGCATGCTGGTTAAGTTGGTGCACAAAAGCATTTAACACTTCTTGGAAATAAATCACATTTCACAGTAAAGTTCCAGAACTGATAATTTTATTCTGCTAGATTGCATCTTCTCTGTAAACTAGCTGGATATGAAATGTCTTTAGTGATGTTGATTTTCAGCTGTTACATAGCTACATTTCAGTGGTAAATGAGTTTCCCCCATGCAATTAAAACAAAAATTGAGGACCATTGTAAGAACTAAATACACAAATCTCAGTACAGTTTCTACACATGAAAAGCATTTCACACATGCATACAAAGTTCCTGTACTTTGTATGTAAGAAAGCTCTACTGCATGTTTTAACACAGGAATTTTCAGAACAAAAAAATTAAGTTGACCCTTTCAGAACATTTTTAAACTGCAATTAACACAGTATCACAGAACTTGTGACACTTTCATACATTAATATTTCAGATACAATAGGCATAGGAAGATATTTGATCAAGGTCTATAACATCTGTGACAGGAATAAAACCCAAATACACACTATGCCACAATTCAGCTCTCCTACCTGATCTTCTCCTAGAGCATGTTTTTTCAGAGTTTATACAGCAAACTACTCTGCTAATGAATTAAAGCTAATAAAACCATAGCAGCCTTGGTTTGAAGACTTTCGGTGCAAGTGTATGAATTACCAAGCAGCCCATGTCTTTTTAATATAAGAGGTTCTTCTATTCCACATGTGCCAAATGTTATATAATACATGTCAGCCTACATGAAGAAACAGCTTTATTTTGTACACAGTCCATCTCAGATATACTCAACTACTCAAGAGAGACTGTCTTGTCTTTGTTATTTAAATAAAATCAGTCAAGAAAAAGCACATTTAAATCTAATAAGCATTCTTCTTGATCATCTTGACAAAAATAAGTAAGAGCCAGATGCAGATAACTCACATAAATTCTGGACATGTTACTCTCTGGCAGTTCTTTGTTCTAGCAGCAGCACATGGATTACAGCACCACATAGAGCATGGAGGTGAAGTGCTGGAAAAGCTGCACTTGTTATCTCAGTTGGAGCAAAGCAGTACTTTCTTCCCTTCTATGGCTTCTGCAAACACAAAATACTCCTGATGCTTAAAATTAAAGGCACCTCTGAAGAGCTGTGAACTACAAATAACCAAAACTAAGCTGCACTGCGTTAAGACTACTGTAATGAATTATAAGTTTCCACATGTGCTGCTGTGGAGGAACTACATTGACATGAAAATTGCTTAGAATCTGAGATAGGAAAAGAGTTTGCCACTTGACAGCATTAGCTATTTCTTTTGAACAGTAAACCAAAGTTGTTCTACATAGTATTTATCCAGCATCCATTTGTCTGTCCTTAGGCACATCTGGATCACTATTCCTGCACTATAGTAGGAAGGATTATGTCTAAGCATCATCTAGAGCATGAATTGGAAGGTGTTATCTTTTGTTTACAAAGCTCCCAGGAAAATATGATGCCTCACCTTGCCATAAGCAGTTTCAAGGCAAAACAGACAAAGAATATTACTTCCTACAATGGTTCTGACATTCCCCAAATGTCAGAACTGATATCAGTTGCAAAACATGTATTAACTTACTGACACCCAGAGAACAAGTAAGAAACAGAAGGAAACTAAAGGTGCCATTCTGATGCTCCACAGGTGTGTTCACACATACCCTGGAACACCCATTTTGATAACACCCAACAGATCCATCAACTAGAATCCCTCCCATTATCTCTGCCTCCTGAGAGCCACTCAACTTTAAGCTCTTCACCAGACACCACAATAGGCACCATCTTTTAAAGCCTGTCCTTGGGAAGATGTTGTTACTTACAGAATAACTGCTGAGTTCACTCAGGAATAGAAAATCTGCATTCAGTTTACTCTCCCCTCCTACTCAAGTGCTTTCAACTGCAAGCATTTCTCCACCCCATATGGATGCCAGATAGGGTGCTCAAGGCTTTAAGGAATGCTTTGTATTCCTGTAAGCCCTTCACAACATTACTACCTTAGTAAGAATGTGTCTTATCTCTCAGTAAATACCAGAGCAGCACTTTGAAAACAGACACAGTTTCATTTCAAAATAGCTCCGAAGTGTAAGTTGCCTTGTCTCCATTTAATTTCCAGTACAGCTGCTATGAGGAGCAAGAATACCCCACCTTTTCTTTTTAAGTCAATAAATGTCTTTCTAAAACAGGTTGTCTAATACTTTGTACTTACGCTTTCTCAATGCAACTTGGAAAAGGCTCCCTTATGACAGGCAATTATTTCAAAACACCTGAAAGCATAAATCTAAATTTTAGATCCTGACTCTTATTACTCATTCTTGACTTTCTGAAGCCTTCCCAACAACACACAACTTTTATTTTGCTTTACCTATCCACTAAAATCACTGCTCTCCAGAATTCTGTAGACTGTAGGAGTTAAACTATCTAGGCACCTCCTAAAAACTGAAACTTTCTTCTAGAGTAGCCACAACTGACCTACAAACCTAGAACTAGCCATTCCCCGTCCAATAAGAGGCTGTTTTGGTAAGGCAAATATTTATTTATCGATTTTCATGTATCATGTCAGACCAACCGATAAGATATTTACAGAACAGTTTAAAATACACAGTATTTGCATTTTGTACAAGCAACTTAATTCAGCCTGTAATAAGTTTTCTATGCAGTACTTAGATAACCCCACTGCTACATAATTCCAGTTAAAAAACACTATCTGGGATGCTTCCACAAGAGTTTCTATACCTGAGAAGTCTTAGTATACCCTTTCAAAAGGAAGTCTGCAATTAAAAGCCACATACATAAGCCTATTTAAGATGGTCATTCCAGTTGCAAATTATTTGTTTCCTTCAAAGCAAGATCTGACATACTCTCCTTTAAGCCACACGATACTTGTGCTGGCACTTCAGAAGAGCTGTCTGCATCATCTCCACAGTTAAGTTCTTCACCTTCTTGTTCAGATCCCTCTACAGCCAAATTCTTCAGCATCTCAAGACTGTCAGGTGCTTGCCCAGTTAGACTCTAGAGAAAACAAGAAAAACAGTGTTAACTTCATACTTTTCCTACTTAATAGCCAAGGAGGTAAATACTGTGCATACTGAATTAAGCAAGTTATCTTCATTTAGTAAATGTTGTTACAATTAAAACATTCCTCTGTCAAAAAGCTTAAGACACTTGAGTTAAATAGCTACCTCTAGCTCAGACCACATCTGATTTGTTGACTAAGTCTTCCTTAGATTCTTCAACAGGAAGAGTTCTCAGGCAACATAAATATGGGGCAAAGCTTCCCAGGTTATATAGTACTTTAGGACTACATAGGTTTAATTTCAGAAAAATTACTGTACAACAGATGAAGTTCATAATTTTTAATCAGAGGTAATGAAGCTACCTTAAGCCTAGATGAATTATAAGGCCTAGCAGTTTCCAGCATGTGATGATCAAACTAAAAATTCCTGACCTAACCTGATTTTAGGAAGAAAAGCAGGACTGTTAAAAGGCTGCTTTTGAGGTTTCTGGTTGTCTGATGTTTCACTTAAGGCACATTAAAGCCTCAGAAGTGAGCAGCTTACAACCAATAAGTGAACATAACTGTTGAGGAACTGCAGAGGGAAAACTCCCAACACTGGTCCTGTAAGTCATTTAATTTCTGCCTGTGGGTTTACCATTAACAAGCCGCACTCCCTGAACACCAAAAAAAAAAAATTCAAGTGTAGCAAAATAGAGGAGTCTTTCAAGACAGATCTAAGTAATTGCACTAAAAACTAGCCTGATCAAGTTTTCTTAGCTTTGAGAACCTAATTCCCACAGACAACCTGGATGGTGACCTCAGTATCAAGGTTCTACGGCTATATATTTGTCACAGCTTCAGAGACTGCTACAGTGAATCTCCTGCCTTCATGGCATCACTGACAACTACCTGCCCTCAAGGAATTAGAGGAAGCCATTCCAAAGTTTACAGGTTTATGAATGCTTAGTGCATTAACCCTCTTTGGGCCACAAAACTGGCAATTCCTCTGGTGAAACTTTGACTTCAAAGGGCGCAGGGGCTCCCCTCTCACTGTTCCACTTAGTGGGTCCCTGTTTCAAGCTTAGTTCCTCAAAGGACACAGCCAGCACAAATGTTCCATTCACCCAGCAACCTCACACAACCTATTAAACACCTGAATTTGAGCCACCTTGGGAAAGTGAAAATTAAATCTTTCCTTCCTGCGTCACCATCTCTAACATACAAAGCCTGTTAAAACAACAGGTTGAACCATCCCTTCAGAAGGCATCCCTGTTGAGTACTTTCTAATTACTCCTGTGGATTTTAAGCTGGAAAAGCTCATCCCCTAGAAGGGGCTTTATGCCTCTGAATTAGAGCAATCCCACAGGAAACAGCTTAGACAGTAATTTAAAATGAAGAGTTATGTGAGCACACAGCAGAAACCGTGATTAAAGATACCCTTGCTAGTTTCTCACTTCTTCAGCATTAACTGAACATTCACAGCATTAACTGAAAATTCAAGTACCTCAATCATGTGCATCAGATGACCAGCATGTTCAGCAAGGGACATTAGCTCTTCATTTTCTTCCTTCAGGCGGGCAATTTCACCATCTTTTTGTTCAATTTCTTTGTGCAGCTGAATTCAAATAAAGTGTTAGAACAGGAGTACAATTGCCAGTGGTAAAGAAATTAGTTGTCCTTCATTAGCTACCTTTTCATTTTCTTGAAGCACTTCGTACAGAGCTTTCCTCCTTTCTTCCGCAACTTCTTTCCAATACAGAGATGAAGGGCTTCCTGAAGTAAGAAGATACAGTTAAGTCTGTGACAACACTGTATTCTTGCTATCATCCTGAAGAAACCCAACTTTCACACCAGTTTTCTATAAAGCATGATAATCACAGAACCATAAAGTGGTTTGGACTAGAAGGGATCTTAAAGATCATCCAGTTCCAAGCCCTCTGACATGTGCAGGGGGCACCTTCCACTAGATCAGGTTGCCCAAAGCCTCACCCCACCCAGCCTTGAACTCCTCCAGGGATGGGCTTCCACAAGTTCTCTGGGCAACCTGTTCCAGTGCCTCATAACCCTCACAGGAAAGAATTTCTTCCTAATATCCAATTTCCACTCTTTCAGCTAAAAAACATTGCCCCTCATCCTGTCACTGCACTCCCTGACACAGAGCCCCTCTCTAGCCTTCCTGTTGGCCCCCTTTAATATTGGAAAGTTGCTATAAGATCCCCCCGCAGCCTTCTCTTCTCTAGGCTTAACCACCTCAACTCTCCCAGCCTGTCCTCATATAGTAGGTGCTCTAACCCTCTGATCATCTTTGTGGCCCTCCTCTGAACTCACTCCAACAGATCTGTCCTTCCTGTGTCGAGGACTCGCTCTGTATAGTGTTTTCCCAGAGATCAGTTATAAATTCACAACTAGACAAATGTTACAAAAAATTCCTACATTAATGGAAGGGTATTAACGGCTATAAAGGCAGAGTCATCAAGAAGCTGCCTCAAGCACAGCAGAAGGCTTTGCAAAATGATGGCCACATTTGCGATTGCCAGTCTTGATACATACTTTGTGGAAGACTGAAGTCTTATTCCCAAGTCACTGTCCACACATTGGGCTTAATGAGTCTCCCACTGAATTGATACCTTCAAACTGGTTCTGGGGAACCACACATGCAGCACACTATGCCAAAATACTTCAATTTCAACATAATCAGTCAATTGAATGCTTGCAGCTAAACCAAAGTAACCAACTACAGGTCTTTAACACTGCTGCACACCAAGTTTATGGTAACCAGTAGCTGAGAATCACTCTAAAACATTAGATGTGTATACTGTATTTACTATACCACAAAGAATAATTATCAATTCTTACTAGGCATTGCATAAAAATGCTAAGCCCTTATCTAACTGACAAAGGAACTGTGTTTAGAGTTATATTCCAACGGGAACATAGCATTTTAAGTGTAAAAAATCATTTCAGGAATTACCACATACCTTTTATCATGAGATCTACAGCTTGAATGCCATCATTCACGTTCTCATTTTCTTGTTCCTTGTCCACAGACACCTCAGCTTTACAAGCCTTTGAGGTGAACTTGTTATTCCAGAGTTTCCTTTTGGCTGAAGACTTCTTCTGCATAAAAGAGACAGGTTTAACTTCAAAGCAATATTTCAGGACTTTTCCCCCCCAAAACAGTACAAAAAAAGTTTGCTCACCAGCGACCGCAAGTAAGTCTTTAAGCCCCAGTTTCTTGACATTGTAGTTTACAAACATCTCTTCAACACCCAGAAGCTTAACCCAAGAGAAGTCTTAAGCATCTTCCTAAGTTACTCCGAAATTGCTAGACTTAATACTATTACTAAAACAACAGTAAGCTCTTTTGTCACGCCAATTACCAGATTCCCTATTTTTTCAAATGGTAGAGTTAAAAGTTCAAAAGCTTTTCACTACAAGTAAAAATAATCACACATCCACAGGTTTTCTTCTAATTCATACCTCATTACGTCTGCCAACCAGGGAACCTGTTGCTGAAGGCTGAATCATTTTAAGAGTCCGTCTTGGGGCAGTACTGCATGTGCTGTCTGTGAGGTACTTCTAAAAAGACAAATATGGCTTCAAACCATTGCCGCTCCTCTCTACATAAATTGAGACTTAGAGGTCTGTCGTGCTTCCATTAAGGCAACCTACGGTTCATCTTGTCAAGACTAAGAGATGATACTTTAGTTTATGTTAAGGCTTGTGCAAAGAATAGGATCTATTCAGCCCCTATCTCTTAGAAAACCTTCACCCTTCATAAAGAGTAGGTCTTATAGCAGAAACACTCTGACTAGGTTTCAAGGCAGTTACAATGCAGGAACAAGCGTAAACTTTAGCTGAAACTCCCAAAGTGGGATTTGATAACAGCAGTGTTAGACTCCAGGTGAGAGATAACAGTTATTGCAATTGCAGGTCTACTAAATAAAAATCACACACATCACTTCAGGCAGTACCTATGTTGTTACCTGTGAACACAGCCTCAAGCAGTGTTCATTTAAACACAGATGTGCTGCTTCAATTATCCATTAGAATGGATCTAAAGATTTCTTGCTTCAATCCAGACAGGCTATTATTTTGTATAAACAGTATGGCTATCACCCCTTTCCTGTCATGCATAAATACTCGCTTCCTTCATTAAAGTTCTCTGATTGGGTTGGTTACACTGCAATGGGAGAGCAAACAATGGCAGACAACCAAGCAAGAATAGCCAGAACTTAATGCCACATCAGCGTGAGAAAGTCACTGATTCACACCGTACTTCTTATGACAAGAGTTCGCCTTTCCCACGGCAGTTTCTGCCACCAATTACCCTACTGTTGCACTGAAGGACAAACACTAACTGCTGTGGGAACAAGAATCGCACCATGTCAGACACTGCTTGCTGCTATTGAAGGTCAGAGTTAAGTATGCTCTGCCAAGAAATTATTGACCAACACTTGAGTTAACCCATTGAAAGCTGAAAGGGCCACAGTGAGGATTTTATGCCATAGAGTCCCTATAGGACAAAGCTACCACATGTATAAGGAACTTATTGATTGGCAATTTTCATTAATACCAGAAATTTTCACAACAATCACTATTCCTCATGACAGAGGGCTACCAGCCTCTACTTTATATGGTATCTGGAGAATTCCAAGTGACTTCATTCAAGTTTTTTAATAAAAAGAGTCTACTACCAAAACTGGGATAGGTATAAACTTCAGTAACTTAGTCATCTCAAAAACCTAAATCCTTTTAAACATTTCAACCAACTCCAAGACAACTATGGTTCGGTTAAAGAATACTCAGGTCAAGACAAATTTAATTAGTAAGTTCATTCCTATTAAGGACAAGCTACTGAACCTACTCTACAACCCCTTAGCAGCCAGATTGATTCAGCAACCAAACTAAGGCAGGTAGCCAACACCTAAAAAAAAAAAAAAAATTACATGGAAAACCAGCAAACTCTGTCAAACTAAAAAGGACTTGCTGAGCAATAAGAAAAGAAGCAGTCATAAGCACATATGCCCAAGTAGGACAGAATGTTCCCAAACCATACTGCCTGCCAGGAGGATACTCAAGCCAACAGGACATAAGCCAGGTGGAAGCACATTGCAACAGATCCCTTTGTTTTCCCTCAGAGGGTATAAACTTGTCAGAGAGAGGGACCATTTCCTAGAGAACAGGGCACAAACCACTGAACAAAAATTCTGTGTTTGAGATACTCTTGATAAAGGATAGAAAACAGAAGATGAAACTTATCTCTTCCCATATTCAGGCTTCACGACTTTAAAGCCCATACCTGCAGGGATCCTGATGATTTCTCTGTGTTCACTTTCTGTTTCATTTTGGAATTCATAGGATCACTGCAAAAAAAAAGTAAAAGTGTAGTAATGCCCAGCTGCCACTGAAGTTCAGGGGCAGCAGTTTTGAAGTAGTACAATTCCAACTTGCCAACGATTATCATAGAATACCAGGCTGGAAAGGACCACAAGAAACACCCAGTCCAACTTTATTAGGTGATATATAGTTTAAATGAGATGGCCCAGCACCCTGTCAAACTGAGCCTTACAGGTGTCCAGTATAGAGGAATCTACCACTCCCCTACAAAAATTATTCCAATGTTTCACAGAACCATAGAATGGTTCGAGCAGGAAGGGACCTTAGACATCATCCAGCTCCAAACCTAACACCTCCCACTAGACCATGCTGTTCAAGGCCACAGCTCTTCTTGTGATATTTTCTTCTGAAATCCAAATAATCTCCCCAGGAACAACTTACACCCATTACCCCTTGGATTCAGTCAGGAACTGCATTATCTGCGGACAGGGCCCCTGGAGGTCCCGTTCAGGGTTCCCCCTCCTCAGATACAAGCTGCAAGTAGATGCTGGCACTGGAAAGGCCAAGCCTTAAAGAGACACCCTGTGTCGTGGCCACTTTTACTCCACTGACACAAAAAGTAGTTGCTAATACTTTAGCTCAAATATTTTTTATTTAAGTATCATGTAAGTAATTGTATTTTTTTGAAAGTCAGACAGAACGTCCCTTTGATACCACATTTTTTTTCAGTGTTTTTCCAGACATTTTTCATTCTTTGAAGACAATAACATCTTGTGTTATCTGTGCTGAACAGATGTGCCTTCTTCTGTAATCACCTGTTTGCAGTTCCTTCCCCATCCCAAATGCAGGGTCAGGCACAGAGCTGACTCCAAAACTCTAAATTTCCAAGGGTTTATGAGCTTCCAAGCCGTGAAGCTCATAACAAAAACATAATCAATCCTTGGAAGGTAACAGAACATGCCTAAGATTTCAGGGGAAGTTTATCTACATGCGTGTAAGTGGGAAATAGATTCTGTGCCAGCTGCGCGGGATTGATGGGGATCGCTCCCTCGCGTGTCCCCAGGCCTGATAAAGGACACCTGCTTTCTAAAACTCCAAAACGAGTCTCGGCTCACCGCATCTTCGCCGTCCCCACCGCAGAGGCGGCCCCCCGGCCCACGGCCCCTGCTAAAGCCTTTCCACAACGATGGGGATGGGGGGGATGCACGCGCAGACAAGATGGCGCGGGGGGGGGGGGGAAGAAGCCCCTCGCGCTCCCGCCATTCGAGCGCCGCCGCCCCGCCCCCTCCCGCGCGCGCGGCCAATGGGGGAAGCGAGGCGCGAGCCCGCCAAGACCCAAACGCGGCCGTGAAAGCCGCCGCTCCCTCCTCCTCCTCCTCCCTCCCGCGCCGGCCCCAGCGCCTCAAGCGAGACGGAGCTCGCACCCCCGCCCCGCCCGCCCTTCTCCTCTCCCCCCAGCCCGAAGCCGCCACCCGCTCACCCGCAGCCGCTCCCCTCAGCGATTGCTCCCGGCCGGCCGCCCTCTCCAGCCTCGGCGCGCGGCTATAAAGCGGCGCGGGCGGGGGCACCCGGTCACGTGACGGACCGGCGGCGCTCCCAGCCAATAGCCGCCCCGGGCCGGGGGGGCGGGGCCTGAGGGGGCGGGGGGAGCGCTGAGGGGCTTAGGAGAGGGGACCTGAGGGAGGGGCTGGGGAGGTCAGAGGGGGCTGAGAAGGTCTTTGAGGGGGAATGAGAGAGTCTGAGGGTGCCTGTAGGGGCTGAGAAGGTCTTAAGGGACCTGAAAAGGCATGAGGGGACTGAGGGACCCGAAAGAGTGGCTGAAGAGGGCTGAGAGAGGGGCTAAGGAGCGCTGAGAAGGCATGAGGGGACTGAGAAGGTCTTTGAGGGGGAATGAGAGCGCCTGAGCATGCCTGTAGGGGCTGAGAAGGTCTTAAGGGACCTGAAAAGGCATGAGGGGACTGAGGGACACAAAAGAGTGGCTGAAGAGGGCTGAGAGAAGGGATAAGGAGGTCTGAGAAGGCATGAGGGGACTGAGAAGGTCTTTGAGGGGGAATGAGAGAGCCTGAGGGTGCCTGTAGGGGCTGAGAAGGCCAGAGGGCCTTGAGGGACCTGAGAGGGCCTTGAGAGGCCTGAGAAGGCATGAGAGAAGGGCTGAGGGGGGCTGAAGAGGACTGAGAAGGCATGGGTGGAGGGACCCGAGAGAGGGGCTGAGAAGGCTAGAGGGGACTGAGAATATCTTTTAGGGAGCGTGAGGGAGACTGAGGGTGCCTATAGGGGATGAGAAGGCCAGGAGGAGATGAGAGGGCCTGGGGGCCCTGAGAAGGCATGAGGGGGCCAGGGGAGACTGAGGAGGCATGAGGGGGTGGAGAGACCTGAGAGAGGATATGAGGGAGCCTGACAAGGCTGAAAGGGGCTGAGAAGACCAGAGGGGACTGAGAAGATCTTTGAAGAGGCTTGAAAAGGCCTGATCAGGACGAGTGGCAAGAGTGAGCTGAGGGGCTGAGAAGAGCAGGACGACTGAGGGTACCTATGAGGGCTGAAAAGGCCAGAAGGGGTGGAGGGATGTGAGAGAGGGGCTGAGAGGGCTGAGGAGGCCGGGTGGGCCACTGTGAGAGGCTGAGGGGCCTGAGAAGGCATGAGGGGGTGGTGGGACCCAAGAGAGGGTCTGAGAGGGCCTTGAGGGGGCTGAGAGGGTGTGAGGGACCTGAGGAACAGCCTGAGGGGCCTGAGAGGTCCTGAGGGAGCCAAGAACCTCAGGATGCAGGTCCAGGCAAGTCCTCTACAGGTGGTCTGGGGAGAGATTTTATGCTGAGGAGGGCAAGTGGGAGAACTCGGGAGTACAGGGAAGTACAGCACAGGAATACAAAATACCTTAGCTCCACATGCTCCCCTGCCCCCTGTTTCCTCTGAGACCTGTCTGGTTCAGTCTGCCCTTAGGCTGGATGCACCTTAACTGAAACTTTAGGAAGTGAAGCACACAAGCATTATTGGAAGTATTATTGGAAATTTATGGTTCCATATTCAAAATCTCCCTGAAACTAGATAGAAGGTCTGTCTGACTGTTTCCTCACTTCCATTATTTGCTGTATTTTATAAAGATTTTGTACTAAATGAAATTTAAATAATGTATCCATTTAATTATCATCACTCCTGTCTAAATACAGTACATTCTGCAAGACTGGAGAAGAAAATAAACATGGTTAAGCCACACCAGCTGATATACAACAATAATTTTACATATAATGGCAACTACAACTTCCATTACTTATGCATAAGGTATGCTGCTAAGTTTGTCAGAGGCCACTTTACGATTATGTTCTTGCAAATATTTACACATTTATCCTTTATTTATGCTAATACTATCTCCTGCTGACTTGTGAGTAAATGTTTGTTAAGGACACATTCCTTGCAATCAAGGTCTCTTAGCTAGCTTAGAGCAGCTATCAACATTTTTTTCCAGGCAATGTGATGGAGCTATTAGAAATTAGGATAATTACAGAGAGAAGTATTTATTTAGCATGCCACTTTGTCGCTCTTCTGTCTGGAATAAACTGCATGGTGCTTATGAGAATGTCTTAAGGGGAATGTCACGGTCCAATGAAAGAAAGAAAGGCAGAACATGAAAAAAAAGATGAATTAGGAAATCTTTAAACAAGGATAAGGAAATAAAACTGATCCCTCTTGCATAAACTTGTTCAGTCTCTCATTGACCCATTTAAAGTTTCATTGTCCTCAACATCCTTTGGCAAGTACTTCTAGAGCTCAAATAGCTGTTGTCTGAAGAACACCCTCCTTTTATTTTTTTTTTTTTTTGATTTCTTTTGAACCCAATTCCCACAGCTTCATTTCACGTCTCCAGTCCCTGTACTGAAAGAGACAAACAATTGGTCTCCACCTAGGCCACCCTTCAGCCGCTCTTCACAGATTCCACTCTCATTCTGTCTTCCAGGTCCACTTAGCCACCCCTTACATGAAAGCTGTTACAGTTTTCTGCTCTTTCATGAACTGTATGCCATTTGACTTGCTTTTTTAACTGCTGCTGGATATCAGGCTGACATTCTTGTGGAAACGTCTGTCATAACTCAGACCTTATTCTTGAATGATGGTCAGTTCAAAGTCTGTTATGTGAGGTTCAGATTTTTTCCTATGTAGTTTTTTTAATGTTTATCTATATTGAATTTAATTGAATTTCATTAACTGCTGTATTCGCCAGTTACTCAATTCCATAATGCCCTTCTGCAATTTCTTAGTCAGCTGTTTCTATTTTCTTGAATAATATAGCGTCATCAGCAAACTGTCACCTCAGTAAACTTTGTCTTCCATCAATAAAATGAAAATAACAGATGCAGAGATGTCTATCTAAATTACTATTGTTCTGTTACAGTACTAAAAAACGTTCATGCTCTTGTGTTAATTTAATTCTAGTATTGATTCTAGAAGAAAATTTGAAATTTCCATTTTCCAAAACCCTAGCAGATAGGCTATAGTCTGATCAAGCTCTGGTCAAATATACACATAAATCTTACCAGAATTAAATCTTCTTTCAGAAAGGTCTGGATACAGGTAATGTGTACATAAACACAATATAAAAACATTCATATTTTTATCAATTTTGTATTGTTATATAGCAATATAAATATGCAGTCTAAAAAGCATTATACAAAACATTTACATTCTCTGCACACATAGATTTATATACCTAAAAGTCAAAGTGTATTTTTAATGGCTGTGATATAATTTTTGTAATACTAATATTTTCAAGTGAAGCTTTCTAAAAAATTACCTTTTCAAAATTCATTCTGAGTTCACAAAAAAGTTTTCAGGTAGACTTACAGTTGAGAAGCTGAATAACTGCTTTTGGAAATGTTGATAATTGGAAAGGGCTAGCATAATGGGAGATGGTTCTGATGCGACAGTTCTGTTTGTTTTTCCTTCTGGTGTGCTCCTTGCTGGAGGGATACAATCTGGAGGTTTGTTACAAAGGTGCCACTCCTTCAGTTTATCCAGCTGAAGAATACATCCTGTTATGAACCACCGTGTCTCAGAGGTTTCCTTCAGTAGTTTTTTCAGTTTGAAAGGTTTGTAAAGAATCCCTTCACCGAGTCAGAAAGAACACTGAGAGCTTATTATCAGAAGCTTATTCAATACTCTTAACTGTGGGAAACCAGTATAATTATATAAAAATCTCACAACAACGTTTCAGGTTACTTTATTATAATAATTCCCTTTTTTTGTGGCTGAAAGATAAATTTAAATAGGAGTTCTGGCATTTTCACATGTAAAAATCTGTCCACCCGATACTAGCAGAATCTGTGTCTTCAGATACAGTGCAATACAATGCATTTCAGCTCATTTGTTTCATAAAAAATAAAACTTTCTGTCATGAATACTTATGACTATTTGCACTTCAAGTGAGCCTAAGCAAACACGCCAAAGTTTCCCACAGAGCCCAGCCAATTTGCTATGTTATTCATGGCAGTAGAGAATGTGTACTTTTTAGAGCTCTTATACTCCATTGCTGTTGATAAATGTTACCAATTTTTACAGCAAACAAGAAAATGAGTTTCTTGGAGGACTTCATGCACCTGGGAACATGGGAATAGGTGGGAAGACACTGTCCAGACTACAATGACTCTGGAGCCCAGTCTTGCTCGGATTCCTGTGTGTAGAAACTTCCGAAACATTACACAGAGGGAGTTTGGACTTGGCTGTCTGAATCAAGTACTAGCAAAACGGTATTTCTACTTGACAATCGCATTGTACCTTTTGCCAAGGCCTTTATTGTAATTCACGGATAATGATATAATAGTTCTGGGGTGCTTAAGGACTCTTTATTTCTATCTGCTACATGCAGGTAAAATACATGGCAATTTTGTATTTGTAAATTACATTATTAATGTAAATACAATAGATACTTTGTTATCTATTAGTATTTAATGTGAGCAATTATTGTAACTGGTTTAGATGCAGAGAACTGCAGTGGAGAGGGTCAAGGGAAGCAGTGCAGTGTGGTGCCTCTGAAGCATGTGAATGTCTTATCTCAGTGCTGCTGATCTTAAAGATCATCTAGTTCCAAACTCCCTGCCATGGGCAGGTAAACTTTCCACTAGAGCAGGTTGCTCAAAGCCCCATCCAACCTGGCCTTGAATACCTCCAGGAATGGGGCATCCACGACTTCTCTAGACAAGCTATTCACAGGAGAAAATGTCTTCCTAATATCTAACCTAAATCTCCCCTCTTTCAGCTTAAAACTGTTACCCCCTTATCCTATCACTGCACTCCCCAATAGAAGAGTCACTCCCCAGCTTTCCTGTGGGTCCCAAGAGAAGGAAGGCTCCATTTGGGATCTCTGAATCAACAATCAGGGACTGTGGCTTTCAGGGTCCTTTGATGCTGTTCTCTTGACCCTTCTCTCCAATAAAAAGGCTTTTTTTTCCAGGGATGAGACGGCTCCCCGCAATCTGCCGGGTGACACTAGGTGGCAGCGTGGCATCACGTTGGCTAATGCTTTCCCTCCCTCCTCATCTTGTTTCTGGGCTCTGACGTAGTCTAGATGAGTGTTTCTTGTGTTACCATGTGCTCATGATTTGTCTTCTTTTCCCTAGGCTGATCATCACGGGAGGCTGCATGTTTATAAAACTTTGTCCAAATAAAGGATTATGTACCCAACAAAATCCAAGTATATTTCATAATGCAAGCCAGTTTTCTAAGATGGCCACTATTATTAGTTAAATCTCTGCAGAGAGTCTGGAATTTTTGTGTATTAGAAATAAAACATTGTCCTCTGAACTGTGATCTTTAGTGCTTCAGAGGTGACAGGTTAAGAGAAAAATCTACATCTGACCTAAATTCTTACCTAGTTAAGTACTGTTTGAGTCACTGTGACATCCTTTGAACCAGTTAGGTCCTAACCTTCTCGGCTATGGAATGATCTTGAAAAAAACCCATGATTTGTGTAGTGCTTTTAGATTTAAAAAGTAAACATGCTATATAAAGTCTAGAAACTCCTAATGTAAAGCTACTTCCAATTCTGCTGACTACAAGTATTTAGAATGTTAATTGCAGACTGAATAAATAAAAGGAGTTGTTGACTAAACACAAACCCTACATTGGAATATGACTGTTTCTTGGTTTGATAGGTCAGACAAGTCTATAAAGGCCAATCATAGAATCATAGAATGATTTGTGTTGGAAAGGACCTAAAAGATCACCTAGTTCCAAACTTCCTGCCATGGGCAGGGACACCTTCCACTAGATCAGGTTGCTCAGTTTCATCCAACCTGGCTTTCAACACCTCCAGGAATGGGGCATCCACCACTTCTCTAGACAAGCTGTTCCAGTATCTCACCACCCTCACAGCAGAAAGTTTCTTCCTACTATCTACTCTAAATCAACCCTCTTTCAGCTTAAAAAACAGTACCCCTCATCCTATCCCTGCACTCCCTGATAAAGAGTCCCTCCCCAGCCTTCCTGTAGGCCCCGTTTAAGCTGAAGTACTGGAAGGTTCCTATAAGGTCTCCCTGGAGCCTTCTCTTCTCTAGGCTGAACAAACTCAACTTTCTTAGCCTGTCCTCATGTGAGACATGCTCCAGTCCTCTGATTATCATTGTGGCCGTCCTTTGGACTCTCTCTAACAGATCCATGCCCTTCCTGTGCCAAGGACTCCAGAACAGAAGCCAGCACTCCAGGTGAGGCCTCACGAGAGTAGAGGAGCAGAATCACCTCCCTCAACCTGCTGGTTACACTTCTTTTGATGCAGCCCAGGATACTGTGCAAAAAATGAGTTTGTACAGCATTAACTGAGAACTTAAAGATGAAGCAGCAGAGTGACAAAGAGTCAATAGTCTTCCTAATACCAAAATTGTCCAGTGGAATTTGGATTGTAGGTTTCATAGAATCATAGAATCATAGAATAACCAGGTTGGAAGAGACCCACCGGATCATCGAGTCCAACCATTCCTATCAAACACTAACCCATGCCCCTTAGCACCTCATCCACCAGTCCCTTAAACACCTCCAGGGAAGGTGAATCAACCACCTCCCTGGGCAGCCTGTTCCAGTGCCCAATCACCCTTTCTGTGAAGAAATTTTCCTAATCTCCAGCCTAAATTTTTAAGTGCAAATTGCAGGCAACGTGCATTTCACACACATTCAGAGTAAATGCAAAGTTTTAGAGACGGGGCATGCGTTTGTTATACAAAACAAAGAGCCAAACTTTAACAAATTGTGAGTACTGTACTCAAAGAGGCAATGGGTTAGGTGTCAGTGTTTGGGAAAGCTATCTCCTCAGCGAAGACACTGATCATTTTTAGCTATTTTTGACATCAGAACTGCACATGCTTAGCACTCCTAAACAACTCGAGAAAGCACAACTTGGACAAACAAAAAATGAGAACCCCCATGATCTAGTGTATTTACAGGTAAATATCTATACATACATAATTATTAAGATGGAACAAACTCAGCAAGACAGTAGCTATAGTGCAGCCAAAGTTTGGCAACCTGTGCTAAAGAACATATGATCTGCTTTATGACCACAGACCTACAACCAGAATGCAGGACATAGGGAGTGATGAATCAAGTTCAATATTGTAGCAATAGCTGTGCTGTGGATACATGGTTGTCCATAGCATGGTGTAAGGAATGTTTTCCACGTTAGACATTGCCTTTTCTCTTCACAAACCCATTCCTAATATGCCTTGGAAACTAATATTTGCTCTGAAGGCAGAAAGAATGAATCATGGTATACCCTGAAGTACATGAAAGAGTTTTAATTGCCACTTAATTTGTCTTGTCTGAACTTAGAAAGGAATACTAATTTATTTTTGTCTGATGTATAAACATTTGGCACTGAATAAATCATAGTTCTGTTTTTGAAGCAAGTAGCTTCAGGGCTGATACTACTCCTCACATAGACAGGCAGTACAGTATGCATGGCAAATATAAACAGAAAGGTAACAGAATCAATCTCATCTCTTCCTAACTATGCCTATAACATACATATCAGTTTGCTACAATGTTAAAAAGTAATTATTAACTAGAAAATATTAAGTTTTAAGTAGTTAATTATTAGGCTGGAAATTAAGAGCAGAGGCACTAGAATACAGTCTTGCCCACATGCTTGTAAGTAAACATTTAATTCTGCAAACAGGAGTTGGACTCTGAAATCACACCAATTTTGGAAACAAACAAACAAACAAACAAACAAAACAAACCCTAATGTGTTTCTATAAAGTTATCAATTCTTTTGAAATATGAAAAAAACTACAGTGCTTTAGCTTCACTGAAACCAGCATGGAAACAATCAAACGGTGAACAGAAAACACAGGTTTTTCAGAGCAGAAAAAGAAAAATATGCAAGCAACCAGACATTCCAAACTTACAGTCTTCTCAAAACTACATTACCCAAATTCTTTCTCTCCTGAGAAACACGTATTTGTGACAAGGTCTTTCCTACCTTCACATGGCCTATTGCCCATGCTGCCTGATGCTGTATCTCTCACAGATGTCAGCTGAACAGTGTTACCCCCCTTGCCGGAGAGACTGAAGTCTCCAGGGATATGCATGCATTCAATTCCTGAATGATTACAGGAGTACAGCTACACAGCAGCGTACAATGTTCTCCTCGCTTTGAGTGGGAGAAAGACTAAAGAACATCAGCTTATTTGTCTGCGCTATGTTAACCAAGCAGAAGCTGACCCACTCTACTAACCGCTTTGCTCAGCCTGGATTTATCATGCACAAGAAAGACCTATTTTTGCTGTGCTAATGGGATTCAAGCTTAAAAAACCCAAACTATTGCGTATCTTGCTTATACTGCCACAACCTACTTGTCAGGTTTGTTTTGTATACCACCCACATTTATCTCTCTTTAATGATAACGTTTATATTGTTTTAAACTGGATTTGAAGAACAGCAGTCTGTTATTAGACCACGTGTTATAACTGTAAAATACATCCCAGCTTTCAGGCATACAAGCCACTTTTAAAAATGGTATCTTTCATAACCAGTATGCAGCATAATTGCTAATGTACATTTACCTGCTTAGGAGAAATATGGATCAATAGCATATAAACATTTATTTTGCTAAGTCTTAACTCTCCATTCAGTAAGAGATATTACTTACTAATATCTTTTAACTAAGATACTGATATTTTTCTAGTATATGAGCTTCATCGTTGTGCACAATAGAGGAAAAGAAGCACAACTGTATAAAAGTAGGACAAGACAGCTATTATAGCTTTAATGATGCAGGTATTTCTGAACATATATGCATAATAAACATACTTCGGTTGATGTTCCCATTTGTATAAACATTGTCAGGATATCTTTACTAAGGCAATAAGCAAAAAGAAAAGAAATCTTCTCTACATTTGATAAGGGAGGTGGTTGCCTATATAAGGAGAAGCAGCGATCTATATACAAGGAACCTGGAGTAATTTCAGTTCCCCATCCCCTTCTGAAGTGTTGTGAAAGGATTTTAGCAGCCTAAGTTTGCAGAAGACAGCTGGTGGCTGCTTAACATGTAATGCTCTGTACCCATTTCTTTTAAGAATATACATATATATGCATATATATATATATAGTTTCCTCTTAAGAGTATATATATATTCCTCTCTTCATAGCTCTTCTAGAAAGTCCTGCAGAAGAAAAACTGTTCTTGTGCCAGCAGTATATTTTACAAATTTTTTTGGGGATGCCTTCCTCAACCTGGGGCTGGGCAGCCGCCCAATCCCTTGTGACAAAAGAGCACTAGCTGTGGCTGCATCCCTGCACTCAGGAGGGCAGCTGGAGTTACTGGGCTGGAAGAAAACTCTTTCCTTTCTCCTCTGCAGGCAGGCAAGGCGCCAGTTCCCTCCAAGGGCCTTCCGAGCCTGGCCTTCTTTGCATCGGCTGTGCCGGCACAAAGAGGGTCACAGGCCAAGTGTGAGTCACGGCTTAAAATAGCAGCAAGGCACAAGAGGGAATTTCAGACTGCAGCATAAAATGCCGTACAGGGCAGCACGGCAAACAAAACCACTTTGACTGAAAAAAAATGGGTGTCAAAATAAAGCTCTCGTTAAGGCTGATATTACAGATAAAAAAAGTCAGCATTCTAAAATAGTCCCAGCAGTGCAGAGCAAATGTAATATTCTTATTTAGATGCCTTGCTTTTTTGCCTCCAAGTATGGGGTTATTTTCAATAGGCATTTCGATTAGAAGTTAACAGCAGTCTGTAACTGGGTAAAGCTTATCTGTTTCTGCTTTGTTCCTGTTCAAACAACAGGGAAGGGTTCTGGGCAATGCCTGTGATAGGGAAGGCAAGATGGAGCGTTTGCATCCAAGAGCCTGGCTGATTAGCCTGGGGGTGTTTAGCCTGGAGAAGAGGAGGCTGAGGGGAGACCTCATTGCTCTCTACAACTACCTGAAAGGAGGTTGTGGAGAGGAGGGAGCTGGGCTCTTCTCCCAAGTGACAGGGGACAGGATGAGAGGGAATGGCCTCAAGCTCCACCAGGGGAGGTTCAGGCTGGACATTAGGAAAAAATTTTTCACAGAAAGGGTCATTGGGCACTGGAACAGGCTGCCCAGGGAGGGGGTTGAGTCACCTTCCCTGGAGGTGTTTAAGGGACAGGTGGACGAGGCGCTGAGGGATGTGGTTTAGTGTTTGATAGGAATGGTTGGACTCAGTGATCCAGTGGGTCTCTTCCAACCTGGTGATTCTATGATTCTATGATGCTGGGGGAAAACAATGAAGTCAAAGGGCTGAGCCACGGCAGCTGCCTATGGCAAGACAGGTAGGAGGAGAGCTGACAAGGTATCCAAGAGAAAGTGTGTGAAGGAAAGGTGTGCTACAGGGAAATAACTAATACAAAGGTCAGGAGAGAACAAGGGAAACCAGCAGAGACAAGTAAGAGCAGAGACCAGGGGAGAAAAAAAAGAGACTGTAATTTACTGGAGTTTACTGAAGTGCCATTGCCATGGGTTTTGAAACACAATCCAGTGAGACAGATGGTGCCAGCACCTACCTTCTACTTGCAATCTTTTTAGTATCATTGCTGATCTGGTGAGTCACAGGTGCCAGCTTCCTGAGGGAAGGTGGGGAGGTGCCACCCACCCTGGCAGCACAAAGCAGCGAGTCACCATCCTTCCTCTTAGCTCTAGGGTAGCACTAAGCCAACTTGTGCTTCAGGGACATGGTTTAGTGTTTGATAGGAATGGTTGGACTCGATGATCCGGTGGGTCTCTTCCAACCTGGTGATTCTATGATTCCATCTGGGAACTGTGGACAGTGAAGCTTTCCCTGACAGGGGAGCAGGAGGAGTGGGGCACGAGATGGCCGGGCCTGGCACTGAAGATGGTGATTCTTCCTATCCCCCTCTGGCTGCCCAGTACAAAGAACCCAGCCAAGGGTTACCCATGTCCCAGCTTCTCTGTCGCTGTAAAAGATGTGAAAGGAGGGAGGCACGAGCTGTCCCGTGTAGTACAGAAATAAAAATCCTGACTTTTCTCCTAGGATTAGGTTCGTATCTCTGGAATAGCAATTCCTTATGCATCAGAACGAGGCAGCTCCTCCTACGGAAGCACGAGTAGCACACATTGTTACGCCGGTCACTGCTGCAGAGTCCTGGAGGCCAACCATTGCCCTCCGCTCTTCTAGACAAATGTTGGATTATTTTATTATTTACAGCTAGCATACATATGCCTCTAGCAGCCTCCCGGTATCTAAAGGGGGGACTACAGGAAAGCTGGGGAGGGGCTTTTTATAAAGGAGTGCAGGGATAGGATGAGAGGCAACAGATTTAAGCTGAAAGAGGGGAGATTTAGGTTAGATATTATGAAGACATTTTCTACTGTGAGGGTGGCGACGGGCTGCCCCATCCTTGGAGGTGCTCAAGGCCAGGTTGGATGGGGCCCTGAACAACCTGATCTAGTGGAAGGGCTTGGAACTAGGTGACCTTTAAGGTCCCTTCCGACCCCAACAGAATCACAGAATCACAGAATAACCAGGTTGGAAGAGATCCACCAGATCATGGAGTCCAACCATTCCTATCAAACACTAAACCATGTTCCTTAGCACCTCGTCCACCCGTGCCTTAAACACCCCCAGGGAAAGTGACTCAACCACCTCCCTGGGCAGCCTGTTCCAGTGCCCAATGACCCTTTCTGTGAAGAATTTTTTCCTAATGTCCAGCCTAAATTGCCCCTGGCGGAGCTTGAGGCCATTCCCTCTTGTCCTGTCCCCTGTCACTTGGGAGAAGAGGCCAGCACCCTCCTCTCCACAACCTCCTTTCAGGTAGTTGTAGAGAGCAATGAGGTCTCCCCTCAGCCTCCTCTTCTCCAGGCTAAACACCCCCAGCTCTCTCAGCCACTTCTCGTTAAGACCTGTTCTCTAGCCCCTTAACCAGCTTTGTTGCTCTTCTCTGGACTCGCTCCAGAGCCTCAACATCCTTCTTGTGGTGAGGGGCCCAGAACTGAACACAGGATTCGAGGAGCGGTCTCACCAGTGCCGAGTCCAGAGGGAGAAGAACCTCCCTGGACCTGCTGGTCACGCCGTTTCTGATCCAAGCCAAGATGCCATTGGCCTTCTTGGCCACCTGGGCCACTGCTGGCTCATGTTCAGTCGCTGTCAACCAACCCCCCCAGGTCCCTCTCCTCCAGGCAGCTTTCTAGACAGACTCCTCCTAGTCTGTCAGGAGCTGCACAGGGTTGTTGTGCCCCAAGTGCAGGACCCGGCATTTGGCCTTGTTAAACCTCATCCCATTGGTCTCAGCCCAGCGGTCCAGCCTGTTCAGATCCCTTTGCAGAGCCTCCTGACCCTCCAGCAGATCAACACTTCCACCCAGCTTAGTGTCATCCGCAAACTTGCTCAGGGAACGATACTAAGATTCTGTGCTGGGCCGCACACAACCCCCAGCGAACTAAATTAAACACAACGCTCCGCCGCCAAGACTTTAAAAAAAAAAAAATCTCTTATTTTCCACCAAACACGACAACGCTAAATGAAACCAAGTTCCAGGGGCGGAAAGGCCGAGGGGAACCGCCCCCCTCCCTGAGGCAGCGCCAGAGCCGCCATCCCCGCCCCTGCCCCCCCTCGCTCCCGGGAGGATCGAGCGACCCGGCTCGGCGTCACGTGGGGCGCGAGGGCGCTGACACCAGGCGTGACGGGCGAGGGGGAGCGCGATCCAGATTCTTGCCGTGGTGGAAGATCGGCCGCCCTCCGGCTCTACTCTGTTCCTCGCTAGCAAAAACGGAGCGTCCGCGGATAGCGAAATTACCGCTGACCTTTCCCGCAAGGAGCGAAAGATTCGTTCGCACACGCAGACACCACCCGCTTCTCCCCCCCCGTACCCCCCCGGGACGCGGGGCGGTTGGTACGCGCCGGCGGGGCTCGCGCAGGGCGGCGCCCGCGTGACTCAGGCGCTGCCATTTTGAGCCGTGCGTGCAGCGGCCGCGCAGCTCCCGCCCGCGCTCGCTCTCCGTGCCGAGGCGCAGCCCGAGGCGCTCCCGCTCCTCCTCAGCCCTCCTGCCGTCCGCCTCCCAGGGCGTCCCGGGGACCGCTTGAGCGCCGCCTTCTCCTCCTCCTTCTCCAGCCTTTACCGCCGCCGCCGTCTCCGCGCCCGCCGTAGGAGCCTCTGTAGCGCAGGGACCCGCCGCCTCCTTCTTCTTCTCCTCCTCCTTCTCCTCCTCCCGCCGCGGTCGCCTCTTCCTCGTCCTTCTCCCCCTCTCTCCGCCACCATTCCCCCGCTCCCCGTGGCCGGGGCGCTGAGCTAGACTATGGGGACGAGGTCGGGGCCGAGCAGCGGCAGCGCGGGCGGCCCGGTCACCGTGAGCAGCGCGGCGGGGATGGGGGGGCTCGGCGGCCTGGTGGCGTTCTCTTGACATGGCCCCTGCCCGTGCTGCCAGCAGCGCCGCCTCTGCTCCTCCTGCGCCCGCCGGCTGCGGGTAGCGAGCGCGCCGCCGCCTCGGTCTCTCTCGCCCGAGCCTCTCCGTCTCTTGCTTAAGCTCGACCTAGGGGGGGCAGGAAACGTTTTGGGGAGCGGTTCCTCTTTTATTTTGTTTCTGTTAATCTTTTTGTCCAGTGGGGGAAAAACTATTCCCCCCCTCCCCGCGCCCCCTTTCTCCTTAACCCGGTCAGGCAGATTCGCTAACTTAAAAACTTTTAACCCTGACTAATCAAACACCTTGGGATGGGGAAGAAAATGTTTGGAGAGAGGAAGAAAATCACCTGATAATTGGGGGTTTGCTTTTTTTTTAGGGGGGAGGGTGTTGTAGAGGTTTAAAATTGCAACCTGGCCTTGCAATTGGTTTTTTTTTTTTAAAAAAAACGAACCTCGTAAAATTTTTTGACACCTAAAACCTGTTTTGCGAGAAAAGCAGGAGCAAAACTCCCCCCATGTTTTCCAAGTCGCGACCATGAAGTGAGAGGGGAGACGCTGTCCTAGTGTGGGTGCCCTGCTGCCCTGGGCACAGGCTGCCCGCTGCAGCCTCGGCTGTTTTTGTAGAGAGAGGCTTAAAGAGAAGCGAGAAGCATTGGCCATGCAGAGCCTCGGCTGACTGTGCTCGCTGTGGAGCCAGCAGCAGCAGGGAGAGAAGGATCCCCAGGGGATCAGCAGCCCTGGGAGCGTGTGAGGTGTAGGGAGCGTTAATTTGGGTTTTAGTCTCTAGGTGAGATATACTGTCCCTTGAGCTCCCCTCTGCCCGTCCCTATTCTGTGGCCATCATGATCCCTCTTCACTTTGGCAGCGGTGGCCTCAGGGCGATGATGAGAAAGATAAAGTTAGAAATGACTCCACTGTTTCTCTTTGCTCCCCTGCGAACCAGCGCTGTGTTGTCTGTAGTTGATTTTGTTGTTCGCAGAGAAAACTCATATCTCCCAGGATGTGCACTCCTCCTTTGCACCCTTTTCTCTGCTCTCCACCAAGTGTATTAATTCTAAAGAAAAAAAAAAAGACAGGCAACATAGCAGTAGTGGAAAGCTGAGAATAATAATCGATAGAGTCATGAATCTGGCTGGGGTAAAGCGCAATTTGTAATTTCAGCTGCTTTTTTTTTTTTTTTGTAAGCAGAGCAAAAGTACCCCCCCATGGATTGGGCGTCTGCCAGTTGCTTTTTATTGTACACATAAATTGTGATAACATTTGTTCTTGGGTTTGATTTCTTTTTTCTTTTTTTTTTTTTAATTCATTCTTACCCACTTATTCCTGCGGCTAAACTGTTCAGGTTTTTTTTGTTCTTCTTCAAAAGTCTTAGTTTTGTTTTTTTTTTCTTTTCTTGTTTTATTGTTAAACCTCTTGCCGAGCCATGGCTGGGCAACTACTTACTTTGTTTCTTGACCCCTCCGATACGACGTTCTCGTAAAATACTGCCTGAGGTGCAGTTTTGGGTTACATTCGCGTTTTATCTGTTCAGCCGTATTAGCAGGAATAAAACGACTTGTTTCTGTTGTACTTGAGTCTTATGAAAAGGTGCCCATAGTTTAGCAACAGTTTCCAAAGGCTTTAGTACCACCTGTATTACAAAATGGGGGACCCAAACTCCCGGAAGAAACAAGCTCTGAACAGACTTCGTGCTCAGCTTAGAAAGAAAAAAGAATCTTTAGCTGACCAGTTTGACTTCAAGATGTACATTGCCTTTGTGTTCAAAGACAAGGTAACTTGGTTTTAATGTTTCTCTCTTACAGTCTTGTCTGGCCAATGCCTGATTGCATCTTAGGTTTTATGCTTAACAGATTCTATTAACTTAAACACTTCTTACTAATTGCTAGAATATTTACTTGTTTACTGTTTGTCGTTTTGGCTTTTTGGATGTTTGCAGTTTTTTAATGTAGGGGGTGCCAGCGCCTCCTTAAATGATAACTTCTGTACTGGGTAAATATTTGTCAAAGTTAATACTGTAATTCTTTAAGCCTAATTGGGGTCTGAGTTGCATAACTGTTGGCTCTGAGCAGTCGAGTAGAGAAAGGAGACCTGGCTAAAGTTACTGTGTTATCTGGTTAAAGCAGAAGGGAGAACTGGCAGTTGAAGGGAGGAGTTGCAAAATGCGATATTGAAATGGCCCAGGCATATGTGAAACTGCTGCTACCATTTTGAAAGAGCAGGGAGGGAAAAGAGGAAGCTTTCATTTGCTTGGCTGCCTCGTCTGTTGCTGCTGAATGCTGCGTAGCTGGGCCAGAATGGGGAGCCTGGGGGTATTTCTGAAGCAGCTGTGGGCCCAGAATTGTAGGGGAGTTTCTGTTGACAGAAGGTCAAGAAAAGTAGGTACCTATAGGGAGTGTGTCTGCTGAGCAAATTATGAGGAAATGAAGATAGAAGAAAATAGCAACAGTACATAATCCAGGAAGCACATATAGATAAGCACTGAAATGCTTATGGTTGGACTCGGTGATCCG
Organism: Phaenicophaeus curvirostris; assembly: GCF_032191515.1. Classification (NCBI taxonomy): domain Eukaryota; kingdom Metazoa; phylum Chordata; class Aves; order Cuculiformes; family Cuculidae; genus Phaenicophaeus; species Phaenicophaeus curvirostris. The sequence goes on along the minus strand of NC_091394.1, from coordinate 6,080,087 downwards.
GTGGGTCTCTTCCAACCTGGTGATTCTGTGAAATTATTTAATCCCCTGAAATGCACGATATTTGCATTCAGTGTAATAGGTTTTTTTTTATGAAGGCTGTTCTTGGAACTTCAATTGAAAGGTTTCCTTGAAATTCCTAAGTTCAGTTTGCTTTTGTTCATCAGTCTAATGCAGGCAGAGATTAATATAGTGGGTCATAATTTCTTGTTACTGTCTCATAACAGCAAAGAGAAATATTGATATTGAAGCAGTGGCAACAGGTTTTCATATATGATATGACTTAGTTGTTTCAGTTGAAGCATTCATACTACTTTCTGGTTGCTCTGTAAAAATTTATTTTAAATCCTGTAAAATTAGCTTTTATATCACAGTGAACTGAAGATGTCTGGTTGGCTTGAAGTAGGAGCTTAGCTCAGCCTAGCTTGGTCAGCAAGTAGTTGCCTGTTATGCATGTTCTGGCTGGGGATGTGAAGGGATATTTGATAAAAGACATTTTGTCATGTAGTTTTTAAGTAGGTCAGTACATATCATGAGCAGCAGGAAAGCTGTTAGAACCAGATGTGCAACTTAAGTGATTTTATATGCAACAACTGTTCTTCCATGTTTCTTATAATGTTTTGGCCTTGCTTGAGAGGGATGGAAATACTTCTATACTCAATACAAGTTGTGTAGCAAATCAAAATAGTCTTCCTTTGAGAAGGTTAGAACTTGTAGGTACTTTCTGGTTGGATCTTCATCACCCACTGTTACCAAAAGTTGTACTGAAAGACTTCACTTTTTGCAAAAGGCCAAGTTTAAAGTATTGCAAAGGAGGAGGAAAAAGTGTTAGTTGATTTGCAAAGAGAAGCTTGTTGGTCAGCCCAAAGTCGTGTATTCTCCATGATGAAAGGGAGTTCTGCTAATGCTTAGATAATAGTTACAATGTTTGCAAGACTGGCATGTAAATCTGCCTCCCCTGAGACTACAGAAACATTTTTAACTTTTTATTAAAGTTTTTGTACTGATTCTGTTAAACTTATAAAGTTTGGCATGTGAATTTTACTGTGTTTTTTGTCAAAGTCCTAACTCATGTGATGTGAGTTTCTGTTAACGTTCATGTATAAAGTGCACAAGTTCTGAAATAAACTGTTAACCTATATTGCCTAGAAAGGACTGTAATCTTAATGTAACCTGTGCTTTTGTTTTTCAGAAGAAAAAGTCAGCGCTTTTTGAAGTGTCTGAGGTGATACCAGTCATGACCAATAATTATGAAGAAAATATCCTGAAAGGCGTGAGGGATTCCAGCTATTCTTTGGAGAGTTCCTTAGAGCTTCTGCAGAAGGATGTAGTACAGCTTCACGCACCCCGCTACCAGTCTATGCGCAGGGTATGGTTACTCTTCATACTTGCTGAATGTTTGTTTAGTTTGTATTCAAGACTTGTTGTTTTCTTTGTGAATGTCAAAGCTAATCCTGCTGGTTTTATTTTCTCAACTCGTCTGCTGCACAAGGTTTATGAAGGGCACGTGCTTATTGGGCCTAGGTGAAGGCTGACAGCATGTGCATTCTGAAATTCTTTTCAGATATGTAGTACTCAAGCTTTACTTTTCATCTGTCTCATTCAGATATTCCTTAGGAATTATATCTTCTTGCCATCCTTGCCCTTTGTGGGTGGAAATTATTGCAGCAGCTCTTGCTGTAGAGCTGAGTGATTTTGCTTTATGAATATTGGAAGATAGACAGTCTTTGCTAATTCTTCTGAAAGTTGGAACTTATATTAACTGGATACTGATATTACAACACAGTGAAAAGCAAGGAAGCCTTTAGTTATGCTAAGTAGTAATACAAATGGAAGATTACACAAACATGGTAGTAAGTACCAGCTTTAAATTATGTGCCTGTGTAAATAAGTTGCTTATATGTATTTTCAACTAAAGGAGGGAATCTGAGTACAGAACTTTTACTGCTTACAGGATGTGATTGGCTGTACCCAGGAGATGGACTTCATTCTTTGGCCTCGTAATGATATTGAGAAGATAGTCTGTCTCCTGTTTTCTCGGTGGAAGGGATCTGATGAACCCTTTAGGCCTGTTCAGGTACTTAGTTTTTGTTTAACTTTAATAACTTGCATGTGATGATAAGGTGAAGTGCTGTCTCCTTAACTAATAAGCTGATAAGGTATGTGACTTCTGTGGATGGTAAAGGGTGTTGGCTGTCTTTATTTAGAAAGCAGTCAATGTTTTGAATGCCAAATCCTGCTGCTTATCTTTGTGCACTGTTATAGTAGCACTACCAAAATTTAAGCATCTGAAAGACCCTTTGCAAATAATGTGTATGTATAAACGCATCTATCGTGTTAGTGTTTGTAGAAGTGGATTAAATGTGACTCAGTACAATCAAATCTTTGTCTAAATACAGTGGTGTCATTAAGATTCTGTGAGTATCCAAGTTCACTGTATTGTGCAAGGTGGAAGAGGGTCAGAGGTGGATGGAATTTTTGCATTGTATTTTTACCTTGAAATAAATTTCAGGTGTCTTAGACTATTTTTTCAGCAGCCAGCTTTTAGCTCTTTACATTCAGGTTTTTGAACAGTGTTTTTAAATATGGAGTTTTATATGCAGTGAAAATTGTATCTTTGAATTGCTAATGCATCACTGCAATGACTGTCAGTGTTGGCAGAAGGAAACTAGGGAATTCTTCAAATTGTGCCAAGACTGAAGTACGTAGTCATCTCTGTTCTCCCCAGTTTCTGCTTTTCGTAGATGAAAAAAGGGAAGAAACAAAAGTGATTGTAAAGCCCCAGATTGAAGGAAATTAATAGGTTAACTCTGAGCTTCAGCTTAAATATTTTATTCCCCTCCCTCACACAATGCAGGCCAAGTTTGAATTTCATCACGGTGACTATGAAAAACAGTTTCTGCATGTTCTGAGCCGAAAGGACAAGACTGGAATTGTTGTCAACAACCCTAACCAGTCAGTGTTTCTCTTCATTGACAGACAGCACTTGCAGGTAAGCTTATTTTGTCCCTCTCTTCAGCATGTGTTAAAAAAAGCATTTTATTATTAGAAACTTCAGTGATTTTATTGCAAAACACTCAAGTAGAAAAATTGATCATGCATTCATGCTTGCATTTCAGCAGTTTCAGGGGAAACTTAAGCTATAAATAGGTTTCCTGCATGTGAGAACTAGCTCTGGGCCACAGATGTGTTCACGTAGAATGAATTTCACGTTGTTGTGTTAGAAATTAAATAAGTTCTAAAATAGGCTTAAGTGATTTGGAAAAATTGGCTTAAGACATTGGCTTAATTTGGGTGATATTACAGAAGTTATCCAAGTGAAGAATGAACATAACGTGAACACTGAATATTTTAGACGTTCAAGGTTACAGACTAATTTTGAGCTCAGGCTGTTTATACGGATAAAACAGCTTTTAAATGCCTGCGGTGTTCCTCCACAACCCGCAGCAAGCTAATTGGGTTATAGCTGCTAGGCATCCACCCATTAGTCTTGCATTAACTTTTAATAGCTTTCCTTTGGGTTTTCTTTGCCTCTAGACTCCAAAAAATAAAGCTACAATCTTCAAGTTATGCAGCGTCTGCCTGTACCTGCCACAGGAGCAGCTCACTCACTGGACGGTGGGTACCGTTGAGGATCACCTCCGTCCTTACATGCCAGAGTAAGGTACTGGCCAGCAGAATGGGGAAGATCACAGAATGCAGCAGTGGATTTTTCACTTTCCTCACCACTTTATTCTTTCAGAATTTAGAAGAAAATGGACTCATGTTCAGAACACTATACGTTGTGAAACTTGATCATCCTGGATTTTTTTTTTTATCATTTGTATCTCAGAACTTTACAATTTTTTTTTAAGATGTTTTTCTGCATGGACCTTGTGAAAGAGAGGATGCTCTGCACGCTTCTGCAGTGCATCAGAATCTTGCGAAAATGTGAAGTGAAGGGACTGTACACTGAAACAAATGTATCTGAAAGCACAAGGTGATCATTTGTGGTGGTGTTCCCATTTGTGCTGGTCATGCCCCCTGACATCTGTAATGTTAACCATCAGTATTTGGAGGGTGAGAAGTGAATGTAACGGGTATAAAAGCCTTACAGCTTTGCTGTTAATGATTGTATTAAAGAGCACTATCATTCATTTTGATGAACAGAACAGTGGCTATTACAGTAGGAAGTTAAATGCGGGGAAGAAATCTTTCTTTATGGAAAAAAAGCGCATCTCATTTAATGTGTAGGCATTTTTTGCCTCTCTTATTTTGCTGGGCCATGTGTAAGTTTACTGGCACTTTTCATTTTGGATCTCTTTCCCCAAGTTGCTGTATAACTGTATGAAAGTATTCTTTTGAGTTGGATGCATTTATACAGATGAGGCAGACCTGGAGTCTGAAGTCGCTAAAGCAGCTAAAAATAAGGTAAAATAATAGCTGCAGAAACAATGTTGGTAGAGGATTATTTTTTCTTGAGAGTTGAGACTTGTAAACTTGCAGGTGAACTGTGCAGGAAATACTGGTTTCTAAAACATTTCTTTCAGAAAACCCATTGAGGTTTTTTTGGAATAGACATTATAAAGCAATGTAAAATAGTATTTGGAGTGTCAAAAGTTGGTTCTGACAGAGCATTTTAAGATTGTGCAATGATAAAAGGAAGACTACTGTATAGTTTTGATGACAAAGAAGGCTCTGTTTAAGGGTTAAGTACTTTGCTGGAGTAAAACTGCATAAGCCTGCTCCCTTTGGATAAACCTAGTGCTTACCTGTTTAAAACTTGTATTTAGCTTTTGTTTGGAATTGGAAAAGATTGGAACTTAAATAAATTAGGTGAAAGATGAGTGGCTGTATTTATGGAAATCCTATGAATTAAATTTCACTAGTGTCTTAATGTCTTGGCAGTGTTGCCCATTTACCCACTGCAAACCCTGGAAATGTGCAAACTGTAAAATGGCTTTAAGATTAACAATGATCAGTGGCACAGGTGTTCTTACTTATGCAGGTGGTACGTTTGCTTTGAAAAGTAGCTATAAGAAATAATCAAACTACTAGTTTGCTGTTGTATTGGTTCATGGATATTTGTAGTTCTTTGGTCATAAGATCCTACAGGTTAAACTGGAGCACCATAGAAAAATGCGACTTGAGAGCTGCAACTTCATGTTAATAAATAACTTACAAAAAAAATACCATGAAAATGCTGCTCTACAGAATGCTAAGACTTTCTAGAATACTTAATAACCACTGTACCTGCTAACAGTACTTCTAATTTCCTAGCTAAATTCAAGTGCCCCTTCTTTGTATGGCCTGTAAGATTGCTATGTGAATTGATTTGTCAGATACTAGAATAGAAACACATTGGAATTATTTGGTGTTTCTCTTAAAAGAGAAAAAAACCCCAGTTACTAAAACTGGAATTTTTGAGCACTGGAAGCTTTACATCAAGCTACTGATCTCTTGCTGTAAGTTGATTTCTTTTGCATAGCAAAATGTTAAGCCTATTGGAAACAAAGCTGGTGGAAATCCAGTGATTTTTGCCAGTTTCACTTTGTTAGAGTTTTTTAAAAATTGAATCTCTAGAAAACCTACTCAATCCATACTTGCAAAATACAAAGCAAGGAGAGGATCAATTCACTACAGGTAGGTGCTCTGGTCCTTGTGAATGACCACATTTTTGTTGTGTTATGTTAGTTTTAAAATTACTTTAAAACGTGATGCAAGCACCCTGAAGTCCTGCTCCATGTACTCTCAGCTTGAGCTCTGCAGGCTTCCTTCCTTGCCCGTTTCTGTTTTGCTGCCAGGAGAACCCAGCATTTCCTTGTACTTAATTTGTGCAGAGTCATTAGATTCCTTGCAGTTAATGAATGCCATCTCATATCAAATCTTGATCTCTGGGCGCTGAACAGTGAGAATGGTCACTTAAGGGTTTTTTGCTCCTTAAGTGTGAGATTATTCTAATGGACTGTTACAGGATTAATTTAAGGTGACAGCAGGGTTCTTGCCACTAGTGTGGTAGTTGTTAAAGTCAAGAATTACTAGACTAGATTTACACCTGCAAAGTAGATAGATGTGGTGTGAGTTTACTTAATTGCGATTTTCTTTTATTAGCCTGGAAAAGCTTGTGTTTTTACTTTTCTATTTATTGCAGCAGCAGCAAGTTCAGAAACTGTGTAAGCCTACAAATTCTGGAACAGCTTTCTGGAATGAAATATTGACATAAAGGGCTTTAATAGTGTTTTGCAAAAGGAAAAAAACAAAGGTTTTGTGTGCACGTTTGAGTGACAGTACCAGCCTGAGTTGTTTGTTTTGCAGTTCCTTTTGTGGAACAAAGGTACTTTTTAATTTAATAATCTTTATATACAAAAAACTTTCCTGAACCATAAAGCCAATGTTATTAGTTGTCCCTTGACATCGTTAACACACAAAAAGGTCATCTTTGTGTATAGGTTTGGCCTTCTTTTGCACCTGTAGTACTTGATGCCAAGCTGCTGGCGTGAGAGCAAGGCCTTGGCTTGTAGGCATTTTCCATACCTGCTGGGCTACTTCACTTTTCTGCAGGAGCCACGAGTTAAAAGATTCATACATAGAGGGTTCTATGCTGGAAATGGAAGTTCCCTGAGCTCTTTGCTGCAGTGCACAGGGTCTGAGTTGCTTTGTGTTGGTCGTGTGTTTAAATCTTCCTTGTGGTGCTGTTGGGAGTACAAACCCGCTGCTGTCAGGAATACTAAGAAGGAAATCAATGTTCCTTCTGCAGTAGCGAGTACTGCTTGCTGATTTGTGTGCAGCAGCTGCGTGTTTACATGGCTGATTCTAAAGCGCTGATGCTGTGGAGAGATACATCAGCTCTCTACAGGTTAACTGAAGCAAGCTAAGTGATATGCAAGCATAATTTGCACAGCTGACTGAAATGCTTTTCAGGGCTGAAGATATCTGTGACCTCATTCTGCTTGGAAAGGATTTACATATGGCAGGGTCCCTTGATCTGAGCACAATTACTGTATGCTAGAGCACCCACTTGACAAGCTGCTTTTCTGGGCTTCGAGAAACTATTCAAATAGCTACTGCTTTTAAGCAAGAGAAATCCAACATCCAGAATCCTCCTACAGTGATACAGCTCCAGGTACTGTTTTAGTGAGCAAAAGTAGTTTGTTTAGTTTGGTGTGGGTTTGTTGTGGTTTTTTTTTTTTTTTTGGGAGGTAGCCAGTATGTCTTGTTTGACTAGAGCTTGCAGGTAATTTGTCCCGATTTAGGCGAGAAGCGTATGTACTGTATGCACTGGAACAGGTTGCCCAGATAAATCATGGATGCCCCATCCCTGGAAGTGTTCAAGGCCAGGTTGGATGAGGCTTTGAGCAACCTGATCCAGCGGAAGGTGTCCCTGCGCGTGGTAGGAGAGTGGGACTGGATGATCTTTAAAGTTCCTTCCAATCCAAAATGTTCTATGGTTCTGCAATGTCTCACAACTGTGGCATCTTGGGACCAGGATATCTGGTAAGAGCAGTTCTTAAATGACTGCATTAAGCAGCAAAATAAGAATCAAAGTGCTTATTCATTTCTTTCCCCTGGACAGCGAGGTGAGGGAGAAGCTTTTGGTTTTTTTCTACAAGCTAAACGGTTTCTGCAGATAATTCTAAAACGGTTAGTGATAAAACAGTTGGAAATTCTTCCGTTGCTCAGAGCCAGTCAATGAAGCTGAATGGAATTGAAATGGTCTTCAGAACAGTTACTTAACAGCCCAATTCTGTCTTCCCCCTGCCCCAATTCCCTTTGGGTGGTAATGCTTGCCAGTTTGAGAACCAGCTCACAATTAAATTGTCAAAGTATCTGAGGTGAAGCACTCAGCTGTGAGACCCCTGTGACAGGCGCCTCAGCCTGAAATACAAATAAGGAGTCACTAGCTAGTAAGATTTACACCTGTTTCAGGACTGACATCCTTCCTTACCCTCTCCCTGGTTTGTCATTGACAAGTTGCTGAGAGCAACACCCTAAATGACTAAATCCCTCCTTGCAGCACCCTGTCTGTGGTGAGTATTTGCCCTGATTAGTATTTAGACTCTTTGTTTTTTAACATCAGTGAGAATGATTCTGTTCTGATTCCGAATTTCTCTCAAGGGATCTGTAATGCACGGTTCCACTATGATGTGAATACCTGGGTGTCTGTTTGAATGCATCTGTGCGATAGCAGTGATGTGAAATTGGTGTGAAACGTGGCTCACCAATACACGCAGTGGAAAACTTCAGTTACTTCCACAGATAGCAACAATCTGTTCCACAATGTGTTGTGCACCACTGTGAAAAAGTATGGTCTTCCATAAGGACAGACTCCTAGGCATCATGGAGTAGTGTGTGTGTTTGGTATGTTTAAAAAGAAAAATACTAAATAAAAAAGCCAATAAACCAGCACAGTATGGGAAGGACAGTCTTGTTTGCAGCTGTGAGCTTACAGATGTCTGTCAGTTATTGGATATGTGATGTGGTATGCTGATAAGGCTCTCAAGATTATCTCATCAAGTCACTTTATTTGCTTGCTTGCTTGTAAGGGAATTGTGCCGAAATCTGCAGTGATGGAACCAGGTCAACTCCACAGGAGATCTGTTCCAATGCCAGGCAGAACTATGTACCATTTGTCCCTATTACAGTAATTTTTTTCTGTTATTTCCTTTGAGACTCGGCTAAATTAAGATACAGATTTTCCAACATGTAGGTTAGGGTGAAACCAGCAAAGAACATTTCCAAATATTAAGTCTGATGCTTGACGGTTCGCTCCCAAAGCTAAGCAAGCTCCATGGTGACGATTCCTTCCAAGATCATCTCCTAAGCAGAAGTTAAGTTGAGAAATAAGTTATGAGGTCAACATGCTGCTGCTAGTGGACAGATAACAGACATGGTTGTCTTAAAATATCCAGTTTAATAAACCACTGGCCTGCATATTAATGATGTCCCTCTGTCTTATTAAGGAGGCAGCACTACAATACTGTGTGGAATACTCTGTTGAAGGGAGAATTCACTTCAGAAAGAGGGCTGGATTTTTTTTTTTTTGTTTCCCTCTTAGTCTGCAACAGTCCTTGCCAGGCTGAAGGGGGACAGGAGGATTCTGTGGTTGCCATGTTGAGGTTTGCCACTCTTAATTTGCCTGGACACTTTTCAGTTGTAATTATCTAGCTATGACGAATGCTAAGTGATAGAATGAGACCACTAAACCACGCGAGGTTCCTGAGGCAGCCAGCTTTGATTGAGGGAAATCATGTGAAGTTGCAGTAGGACAGTTACACAAGGACAGAGTTGCCCCAGGACACAGAGCTGAGAGCGTTCTGAATCTTTTGGCACTTCTTGAATCCAGTACCTCCTTCATTCCTCCCCTCTGCCTTCTATTTCAGATAATGGTCAAAATCACTCTTGTGCTCTAGTGAGGCAAGGGGGGTTATAGCAGTTGGAGGAAATCCTCACTTCTATTTCCTTCACCTCCTGCACTTCACTGCGTGGGCAACCTATGGAAGAAAACCAGTAAACTTAAGAATGAGAAGAAGTATGACTGGAGATGCCAGAACATATTGATAGGGAGATAACCAGAAGAGCAATTGCTTAACTAGTAAATATATCTGCATGCTGCGATGGATTCTCTTTGTCTGCACATCCTAGTAATTGTAGAGGAGCTGGATGTAAGGTTAAGATTTGTAGGTTTCCAGTACCTAAAGGGGACCTACTGGAATGCCGGAGAGAAGCTCTTTATCAGGGAGTGCAGTAACAGGACAAGGGGTAATGGTTTTAAGTAGAAAGAGGAGAGATTTAGATTAGATATTAGGAAGAAATTCTTTACTGTGAGGGTGAGGAGGCACTGGAACAGGTTACCTAGAGAAATCAAAGTATCAAAGTTTTGTTAAGCTGTCAGTTTAAACACTTAAATATTCAAGGCCAGGTTGTATGAGGCTTTGAGCAACCTGATCTAGTGGAAGGTGTCCCTGCCCATGGCAGGGGGTTGGAACTGGATGAGTGCAAGTACTGAGAGGAAGGATCGTTACAGATGTACTGCTGAAAAGAGGTTGCTTGGTTCAACTGGCCACAGGCTTGCAAGCCATGTACGCTTCTGAGACAGCCCTGAAGATAAAGCTTTTGTTGAGAATGTATATACCATGAACAACTCTTTTAAACTTGCAGCAAAACCACGTTCTGACAGCCCGAGCCCACCGTAGGTATTTCTTTTTAGAGACTTCCTTTGAAAGAGAAGTTATCAGCCATATCGCTTGTTTGAAAGTCGTTTGAGAAATGTTTCTGATGTGTTAGTAAAGTTGTTCATACTGAAAATTAGTCTGCATTAACAGGTCACTTAACTCACTGGAAATAATTTCTTTAGTTTTAGGAATGCACAAGAAAAGCCCTCCGTATTTAACCACAAAATTCAAATCACTGAAGACAATGAGTCTGTGACAAAAAGAATTATGCATACTGCTCACTAGTGTGGATTAATGTTTTCCAAATCTTCCACTAGAGAAGAAAAACTAAGGTTGTGTTTTATGTAAACTTGTACTATGTAAGTGGCATCACTGTTTCTATCACGGTGCGATAGTCTTGCCAAGATTGTTTGTCATTGGCTTGAAGAAAGCAGTTAAACCTGTCCATGACAGTGCATGAAGAGACAAGTTTTCAGCTGATGAACAGCAGCTTAACTCTGCCATGTTCAACCTGAGCCAATATACAGCTTTAGCCTGATGGAAGGTTCACCAGATTTATTTTGATGCGTATCTAATGCTCAGCAGGATGATTTTTAAACAAACGTAGCCAGAACTTCAGGTAGGAAGAGGTGAAGAGCCGCAGTGATGTTAACTACATCTTCACATTCAGGAATCGTGGGGAGATGATGATGAAATCTCAGGCGAATTTGTGTACAAAGGTAGAGCACACCCTCTCTCAATCACACCGTGGTGACAAGCTTTTACTTGGTGCAAAGAGATCACAAAACTATTAGATAATCTTTAAAAAGGTAGTTTCAGAAAGCTTTATTGATTACTTTTGAGTTTGTTACAGCATCAGTAAATTACATTTTGTGTTTAAACTTCAAACCAGTTTGACCTTATGTTACAGGAACTCTGTGCTACCATCTTACAGAACAAGTAGATTTGTAAGCATATACAGTGTTATTCCAATGTGATTGTCATGGGCCTGAAGACAGAGCTGCTTCGTAACGCTGTTCATCCCAAAACAGGCACCGATTTCAGGCCTGTAGCAATTTTAATGGTAATTAAGAGATTTGTTCGATTGTGGCAGTGAGACTAATTCGCTATGTATCGACTATCATAACTTTGTGCAGAAGACAACTTATTGCATAAATGAGAAAATCATTCCATACAGGATTCTTAAATCCAACGTTATTTTTTACATTCTCATGTTAATTACCTATATACTTTGTGTGTCTACCCTGTGCAATTAACTTTCCTGTCGCCTTATTTGTTAAATCCACGCTGGCAAATGCAATATTTCTTCCTTGCTTCAAAATCTGTGCTGTAATCAGTACATCTTCTCCAAGCTTAGCAGCAGAAGTATATCTTCAATGAAGAATAAAATGAACAGGTAAGAGGCTATACAGAGCACAAATCCAAAAATATTCCTGTATTTCAGCTTATCACAAAGAGGATTAGTAAAAGTGAATAATAAAGACACATCTCTCTCTAACTGCCTGTTTGCAAATCCCCACTTTTTAAAGCCCTTGAGCTCCTCTAAGTACTGCAGTGGTAATTCATTATAAAAGTTCTCTGAGAAAAGGGAGGACAGAAAGAAAGCCACTGGCTTGTTTATCAGAAAAAAAAGTCTGTTGTGGAACAGAAACAACGAGGTATCAAAGACCTCAGTTAAAAGTTCAGCTCCAAGTCCTGTTTCAGGCACTGCTGGTTCCCTGCTGCCTTTCTAAATCAGTCTGGCTGGTTCAGCTGCAAAACGTCTGTTACAAAAGCTTCTGAAGGTCATTTCTGTATGGAACCTAAGCACAGGTTAAGTGCTTCCCTTATTCTGGTCAGAGAAAGTAATGAAAATCTGGAAGACCTTCAAACTTCCTAGGTTTAACGTTGCTTCCATGCATTACATAATTCTCTGGTTTTATTTACATGAGTATTAGCGTGTGCTTTTTAGAACACAGTCTCCAGCGAACAGTAAGAAATTGCCCCACAAAACTGCAGGAAAGAATTAGGAGGAACATGATCCAACCATGATCTGATGTAAGAGAACAATATTTAAATGTTAGAATTACAGAAGGCAATGTATAATTGCTGGATATAGGCCTTATTGAGATGAATTTAATCAACTGATCTGTTTTTTTATATGACACCTGTCTAAAGCATGTCAGTCACACCTAATGCTGATGCAGCACAAGCCCCATTAATTGAAGAGGTCAGGGTTTCAGTCTTGCTTCATTCTCAGTGGCTGCTGCTGATCCTGATCCCCTTGTGAGTAAAAAAAGAGTTTCTCTGTTTCTCTGTGTTCTTTCCATTACTGAAATAGCTTCCTCGTGACAGCATTTTAAAAACCTCCTTCTCAAAAAAGAAGTTGTGTTATAGCAACATTCAATATCCAATATCGCTTGTTCAATGAAAGCAGTAGTCTGGGGTTAAACAAAGCTATTAATACTGCTTCACATAACATTTCCTAAAGGTTACCCTCCTCAATCATTTTAGATGAACTCCAGAGAGAGCACTTTCTTCAGATTTTAGCCTTTATGTATAATTGGGTGTGCATACTCGATAGTTTAAATAATTCAGATGTTGGACTCGCGTTACACTACAGTAGGGAATAAAAAAACACATGATAGGAGAATTTCAGGTTTTAATTTCCAGTAATTTCCCGTCCATCACAGCAGCAGTATAAAGCTTAAATGGGTGCTCTAGACCCACCTGCCCAGTGGAGAAATCAGAAGGTGCTGGGGGTCAGGCGGAGGAAGGAGGGAATCTGGTAAAGATAGAGATCGCTCCCCATGCACTTATAAAGCTTGGGGTTCTTTTTATGACAGTTTTGATTAGAGGTTACTTTGTTAAAATGAGTGAGGCAAAGCTGGCACACGATAATAACATGACCAAAGAAAGTTTCAGAACAACTTTTTTAAATACACTACTTTAAATGTGCATTACAGGAAGAACTATTCTCAGTATAAACCCACCCTTGACCTCCAGCAAAGGAATCTTCCTCCAGTGAGGAATTCTCTCTCTAGGTAAGAATACCACAGAGCTAAAGAGTTCCCTGTTTTAATATTTTTTCTGTTTTAACATTTTATGGACTAATACTAAAGAAGTGTTTATAGAAAGCTGCTTACCCTAGATTTCGGTGTTTGAGGACACATACTCTAACGTAGCTCCACAAGCGAAGACAGAAGTTAAGCCAATTTCATAGGACTAAACACATTATCAACACCCCTTTACATTCTATGAATGACTGGGTACCATCTTTTAAATAAGTATAACAAAAGCTTATAAAAGTATGACTTGAATTTTGCAACTAGATGGCAATATCCCCAAATACAGTCGCCCCTTAATTTATCAAAACAAGACTTCTGAAAACAAAGAAAACACTTTTTTTTTTTTTTTTAGTGGGTACATAATTTCTATGGTACAATGCTGTTAATATCTTGTTGGGTGAAGAAAAGTTAGTATGTTCTGGTGAAAATGGTGGAGGATACGTACGTGATGTTCATGTCCACACTGACACCAGGCAGTCCTCTTTCTGTGTACAGCAACGCTGCTGTTGACACCACATCCACAAGTGTGGCTGTCAAACCTCCGTGTAACGTGCCACCTCTATTTGTATGCTCCTCCTCTACTTTCATTTCACAAACAATTTTTCCAGGAGTTGCAGAAAGAAGTTTCATCTGTACAGCCAAAAAAAAAAGGAATAAAAATCTTACTGACAACAGTACTAACACCTGATAGTGCCCTGAATCAAAATCAAAGTACACCTTGTTTAAGTCTGGACTCGTGAGACAAATTAAAGGATGGAAATTATAGTAATTTAACTGTCACATTAGGTATCTCCTTGAATTTTAAGCAGCAAATCGTCACCTTAGAAAACCTTGTCTTTCTAGTGCAGGCAAACCATAGACTCATAGAATGTTGGAAGGGACCTTGAAGATCATCTAGTTTCAACCCCCCTGCCATGGGCAGGGACATCTCCCACTGGACCAAGTTGCTCAAAGCCCCGTTCAACCTGATCTTGAATGACCTTGAATATTCAAATTTTAATTTTTAAATTATTTCAATATTTAAACTGACAGCTTAACAGAACATTGATACTTGCTGTGCTCTCAGGAATTCCTTAGGAGGCAATATTCTTCAATTTTACTTTCAATCGGGGACTGAAAAACCAGATTTAAGGGAACATGAAAATGTACCATAGTTGTGAAGCTGTATTTGTTAGCTCACAAAGTGGAAACAAGACTGACAGTAATTCATCAGCCATTATCCTAAAGCAATGTCAGTAAAAATCAGTATTTTGAAATGGACACTGGAAATGTTCATCAGACTGGCTTTCCTGAACCGAAACCCATACTCCTGGGTAGAGTATGGATTGCAGCATGACTGCAAAAGGACTTTCATTCTAGCCCATAGAGGTTAAACAGAAAAATTACAGTACGCCTATGATAACCTGCTTGCTGCTGTAACCAACACAAGAAGCTGGATTTCTGAGACTAGGAAGTAACTACAATTCAGTGGTTTTTTTCAAGTTTCTCCCATTAGTAGCACTATATTAAAAACCTGAAATATATTCAAAATCTGAAAGCAGATGCAAAACTGGGGTCAACTCAGCATATATTTTTACACCTGCAACTAAGACTTGGAAGTACCTTCAGACTGTCACATGTAAAATGTAGGTATAATATTTATTAGAATTCCTACTGATTTTATAATCTTTTTTACGAAGTTTTTTATTTTACTTTTCATGTTACCATCCCTTTTCTGTTGACTTAAATTTTTAAGAATAAAGACTGAAATGTCTCCAGTTTCACTATTGCTCATTTATAACACGGTGCAAGAGCTCAGTTTCAGCCTTTCCAACAGGCAAAATTTTATCCAAATTTTGCAGAGTAAAATAAAGGATGACGTAGTACGCAGTCCATCTACAAATGGAAAAAACTGGAATTAAGCAGTGTCCTAATATAAAAATGAAAATAAAAATCCCAAATCCTAAACCAGGCACGCTGCGCTGTACTAGCTGGAGGCCTAGGTTTCTGACAGAATTTCTAATGAGGACTTTAGTGACGCGTGACACAGGGAGCAGATGGCTTCCACCACCGTCAGGGAGTGCTCCAATCCATCAGCAAGGCAAGGAAAGCATCTGGTTTTCTTTGTCATTGCTCTGATCTGGCACTAGCTGCCTGCTCTCCTTGACGAAAATAGCTCGGTATTTGAACGCTTCCAGGACTCACACAGCCAGAGCTGCTGGTTTGTACTTCTCGCAGCCCTTCTGTGCCTGTCCTCCCACGCGTCTGTCTCTGCGGTATTCGGCTTTGGCTTCCAGCCACCACTGCGATGCACTGCCTCTTTGGAGAAAGGGCTTGAAAATCCACAGTTGTTAAGCCCTACGTAGATACCGTGATGGAATCAAACCAGAAACTGAGTCTGATGATGGAGCTGAGAAGTTTCAGACTAAAATCTGCCTTCTCCAGAACAGGGAATTCTTGAGCCGTATCGGTTAGAAAGCCTTTGGGTATCTCCCACAAGGAGAGCAGGTACTTCAAATTTAAACAAAACTTCACTTTTATTGTTATTGATATTATGATTATGTTCATAGCATCGTACTTCTAGAAGGAGATTGCAGAAGAAGTCAAAAAGTATTCCAGAAGCCTATCTCCCATGGCTCACTTCTAGCCGGTTACCTCTATGAGCTGAAATACTGCATTGGTTCTCTACCTAGTACAAGATTAAGGTAAAAGAGAGTAAAGTTATCACAGTGAAGAGGGGACTAAGAACGAACTGGGCTCTATAAATAAATGAGATTCATACAATTAAAGCTTTATACTTTTTATATACCAGACCGAAATGTCTACTTGGGGGTGTTTACTACAGGCCGCCTGATCAGGAAGAGGGGGTCAATGAGACCTTCTACAGGCAGCTGGAAGTAGCCTCCTGATCACAGGCCCTGGTTCGTAGGTGGGACTTCAACCACTCAGATATCTGCTAGGAAGACAACACAGTCTAAGAGAAAACAGTCTAAGAGAAAAACACACCGTCTAAGAGATTCCTCCATAGCATGGATGATAGATAACCTTTTGAGACAAGCAGTGGAGGAGCCAATGAGAAGAGGTGTGCAGCTAGACCCTGTACTAACAAACAAAGAAGGAGAGGTTGGGGATGTGAAGGCTGGGGGCAGCCTGGGCTCCAGTGACCATGAGATGGTTCAGGATCCTGCATAGTAGAAGCAAGGCAATAAGCAGGATTACAATCCTGGACTTCAGGAGAGCTACCTTTGGCCTCTTCAAAGACCTACTTGGAAGAGTCCCATGGGTTAGGGTTCTAGAAGGTAGGGGGAGTCCAAAACAGCTGGTTAATATTCAAGCACCATTTTTTCCAAGGTCAAGATCAATTCATGCCTAGGAGGGAGAAATCAAGTAAAGGAGGCAGGACACCAGCATGGATGAGCAAGGAGCTTCAGGAGAAACACACATGGAGGAAGGAAGTTTACAGAACATGAAAAAAGGAACTGGCCGCTTGGGAAGAATACAGGAGCGATGTCAAGAGCATGCAGGGATATGACAAGGAAAGCTAAGATTCCCTTGGAATTCTATCTGGCAAGGGATGCCAAGAACAACAAGAGGGCTTCTTTAAGAACATCGGTAGCAAAAGGGGAGACTAGGGAAAATTGTGTGCTGACTGCTGAATGAGGTGGGTGCTCTAGTGACAGAGGATAGAGAGAGGGTGGAATTACTGAATGCTTTCTTTTCCTCTGTCTTTAGTGCTAAGGCTGGCCCTCAGGAGCCCCAGAGCCTGGAGGAAAGAGAGAAAGTCTAAAGAAAAGAAAACTGATCCTTGGTCAAGGATGATCTGGTTAGAGATCATATAGGCAAACTGGATACCCACAAATCCATGGGCCCTGATAGGATGCACCCATGGGTGCTGAGAGAGCTGGCAGATGTTACTGCTAAGCTGCTATCATGTTTGGAAGACCATGGAAAACAGGAGAGGTGCCTGGGGGCTGGAAAAAAGCCATTGTCACTCCAGGCTTCAAAAAGGGCAAGAAGCAGGACCCAGGAAACTACAGGCCAGTCAGCCTCACCTCTGTCCCTGGAAAGGTAACGGATCAGCATATCCTGCATATCATCTCCAAGCACCTGAAAGAAAAGGTTATCTGGAGAGGTGAACATGGATTCACCAAGGGTAAATCATTGAGAACTCACTGGATGGCAGAACTCAGAGGGTTTTCACTGGTGGTGCAGAGTCTAGTTGGGGGCCTGTGGCCAGCAGTGTTCCCCAGGGGTCGGTACCGGGCCCAGTGTTTTTCAACATATTCATCAGTGACCCAGACGAGGTGACAGAGTGTACCCTCGGCAAGTTTGCTGATGGCACTAAAGTGGGAGGAATGGCTGATACACCAGAAGGCTTTGCTGCCATCCAGCAAGACCTGGACAGGCTAGAAAGTTAGGCAGAGAGGAACCTCAAAAAGTTCAACAAAGGTGACTGTAGGGTTCTGCACCTCAGGAATAACCCCATGTACCAACACAGGTTAGAAGCTCACCTGCTGGAAAGCAGCTCTGTGGAGAAGAACCGGGGAGTCCTGGTAGACAAGAAGTCGATGATTAGCCTGCAATGTGCCCTCGTGGCCAAGAAAGGCCAATGGCATCCTGCGGTGCATCAAGAAGAGTGTGGCCAACAGGCCCAGGAAAGTTATCCTCCCCCTCTACTCTGAATTAGTGAGGCCACATCTGTCGTATTGTGTCCAGTTCAGGGCTCCCCAGCTCGAGAAAGACAAGAAACTACTGGGGAGAATCCAGTGGAGGGCCGTGAAGATGATTAGGGGACTGGAGCATTTCTCTTATGAAGAGAGGGTGAAGAACCAGGGCCTGTTCAGCCTGGACAGGAGAAGACTGAGAGCGGGTCTTAAGAATGTTTATAAATATCTTAAGGGTAGGTGTCAAGAGGATGGGGTCAAGACTCTTTTCAGTGGTGCCCAGTGACAGGACAAGGGGCAACAGGTACAAACTGGAACACAGGAAGTTCCACCTGAACATGATGAAAAACTTTACTGTGAGGGAGACCAAGCACTGGAACAGGCTGCCCAGGGAGGTTGTGGAGTCTCCTTCTCTGCAGATACTCAAATCCTCACTGAAAGCATTCTTGAGCAACCTGATCTAGATGAGCCTGCTTTAACAGGGGGATTGGACTAGATGATCTCCAGAGGTCCTTTCTAACCCCAACCAGTCTGTGATTCTGTCTCGGGAAAACAAGATTAGTAGCAGTTGCTTTGCAAATAGTTACCTTCTATTAAATGTACAGGACCATGGAGCTGTGAATGAAAGCACTGCTTCCAATGCTACGTTTGCTCCTCTATCGTGCAAAATACATACATTTTAAAATGGTTGGTTTTCTTAGATATATTTACTGCTTCTCTCCAGGTCCCGGTTACTCAAATAAATAGAATTCAAACAGAGAATTCCAGTGTTGCAGAATTTAATGAGAACACTGACACTGCTCCACAGGCCCACCCTAAACAGAGGTTCAAGAACACATCAGCTACGCTACGGCACACTACAAAATTTAAGAAGACAGAGCAGCATCACTTCAACTTTCTTTGATCACAACTTAGCATTATGTTAGAGCCGTACCAGTCAAATACATTTCACACAGAATCACAGAATGCTTCAGGTTGGAAGGGACCCTTACAGGTCTGGTCCAACCCCACCTGCAGGAGCAGGGACATCTTCAACTAGATCAGGTTGCTCAGAGCCGTGTCCAACCTGACCTTTAATGTTTCCAAGGATGCGGACCCCACTACCTCCCTGGGCAACCTGTTGCAGTGCTTCACCACCCTCATTGTAAAAACTTTCTTCCTTATATCCAGTCTAAATTTATCTTCCCCTATTTTAAGACTGTTACTCCTTGTCCTGTCTCAACAGGCCTTGCTAAAAAGTCCATCCCAATCTTCCCTATAAGCCCTCTTTTGGTACAGGAAGGTCGCTATAAGGTCTCCCCTCAGCCTTCTCTTCTCCAGGCTGAACAACTCCAACTCTCTCAGCCTGTCCTCATATGTGAGATGCTCCAACCCTTGGATCATTTTTGTGGCCCTCCTCTGGACCCACTTCAACAGCTCTATGTCCTTCTTGTGCAGAGGGCTCAAGAGCTGGACGCAGTATTCCAGATGAGGCCTCACCACAGCAGATTAGAAGGGCAGAAACACGTTCCTTGACCTGTTGGCCACGTTTCTTTTGGTGCAGCCCAGGATGTGGTTGGCTTTCTGGGCTGTGAGCGCATGTTGTTATCTCATGTGCAGTTTTCTGTCCATCAGAACTCCATCAGTCCAACAATAGTTCTTTATACTAAGCCTCATTAAAAACTCACAGAGTGCAAGCGTTTTCGGGCTGGCTTTCAGGGTGAAATGTCACCCGTTACAACCAGCTACTTTTAAAATAAATTTTTAACAGAAAAGAGTAATAATTTATTTCATAATTTCACAGCCCTGAAAGTTAGCCAAGTTCCACGATGGGAAGAATACTAGTTACTGAATAACTCATGGAAAGCTGTTTGGCACAATCATTGTCTTCAGAGAGGTCACAGAATAGTTTGGGTTGGAAGGGGCACCTCCCGCTGGATCAGGCTGCCCAAGGCCCCATCCAGCCTGGCCTTGGACACCTCCAGGGATGGGGCAGCCACAGCTTCTCTGGGCAACCTGGGCCAGGGCCTCGCCACGCTCATCGTGAAGAATTTCCTCCTTATGCCTAGTCTAAATCTGCCCCCCTCTAGTTTATACCCATTGTCCCTCGTCCTGTTACTAAAAGCTTTTGTAAACAGTCCCTCCCCAGCTTTCTTGTAGCCCCTCCAGGTACTGGAAGGTCGCTATAAGGTCTCCTTGGAGCCTTCTCTTCTCCAGGCTGAACAACCCCAACTCTCCCAGCCTGTCTTTGTATGGAAGGTTCTCCAGCCCTCGGATCATCTTTGTAGCCTCCTCTGGACCCGTTCCAACAGCTCCACGTCCTTCTTATGCTGAGAGTCCTGAAAGGTGGCTCTAGTACTTAAAAATAACGAGTCATTGAAACGTTTTTAAGCTGAAAGAGTGGAGATTTAGATTAGATATTAGGAATTCATTTTTTTTTTTTTTCCCTGTGAGGGCGGTGAGGCCCTGGCCCAGGTTGCCCAGGGAAGCTGTGGCTGCCCCATCCCTGGAGGTGTCCAAGGCCGGGTTGATGGGGCCTTGGGCAGCCTGGGCTGGTGGGAGGTGTCCCTGCCCACGGCAGGGAGGGTGGAACCGGGTGATCTTTAAGGTCCCTTCCGACCCGAGCCGTTCTGTGTTTTCACCCACAGCCGCTGCGCTCTCTCCCGTGCGACCCAGGCCCGCCCGTACCTTGCGGAGCACCCGGTCGAAGCCCTGCGACTCCACCATGTACTTGATGGCCGCCTGCAGGCTCTCCGTGGAGACACCCATGGTGGGCACCCCCTGGGCCACAGAACCCAAGATAGAGGAGCCTCCCGCACAGGAGGAAAAACGGAGGAGGAGGGAAAAGGGAGAAGGAGGAGCCTTGGAGGAGGGGGAGCCATGGAGGAGGAGCGACCATGGAGGAGGGGGAACCATGGAGGAGGAGCCACCATGGAGGAGGGGGAACCATGGAGGAGGGGGAGCCATGGAGGAGGAGCCACCATGGAGGAGGGGGAACCATGGAGGAGGGGGAACCATGGAGGAGGAGCCACCATGGAGGAGGGGGAACCATGGAGGAGGGGGAACCATGGAGGAGGAGCCACCATGGAGGAGGGGGAACCATGGAGGAGGAGCCCTGGGAGTAGGGGAACCATGGAGGAGGAGCCTTGGAGGAGGGGGAACCATGGAGGAGGAGCCATGGAGGAGGGGGAACCATGGAGGAGGGGGAACCATGGAGGAGGAGGAGCCATGCAGGAGGAGCCTTAGAAGAGGAGGAACCATATGGAGGAGGAGGAGCCTTGCAGGAGGAACCATGGAGGAAGGGGAACCATGGAGGAGGAGCCATGGAGGAAGGGGAACCGTGGAGGCGGGGGAACCATGAAGGCGGGGGAACCATGGAGGAGGGGGAACCATGGAGGAGGGGGAGCCCTTCAGGAAGAACCATGGAGGAGGGGGAACCATGGAGGAGGAGCCTCGGAGGAGGAGCCTTAGAAGAGGAGGAACCATGGAGGAGGAGAAGCCTTGCAGGAGGACGGGGAACCATGGAGGAGGAGGAGCCATGGAGCAGGGGCAGTGAGGGAGGAGCCCGGGGCGCGGCCTCTGGGGGCTGGTCCCCGCCGGTCCCCGCAGGCGCGGGTTCGCCATGGAGGGGGCGGAGGCGACCTCGCTGGGGCAGCGCGGGGAGCAGGAGCAGGAGGAGCAGCAGCAGCAGCAGGAGGAGGAGAAGGAGAAGGAGGCGGAGGAGGCGCCGCACCTCGAGAAGCGCAGGAGGCTGCTGTGCTCCGAGTTCGCCTCCATCACCCGCAGCGCCGAGGCGGCGGCGCGGAGCTGCCTGGCCGGGAGCGGCTGGAGCCTGCAGGTGCGGCCGCCGGGGAGCCCGGCCCTCCCTCTCCCCCTGCCCTCTCCCCCTGCCCTCTCCCTCTGCCCTCAGCCCTGCCCCCTGCTCCTGCCCTCTGCCCCTGTCTCTCCCTCTGCCTTGCAGGCCGCTCTCAACGCGTATTTCGAGGCGCCGCCGGAGGAGCAGGAGGAGCAGTCAAAGGAGGAGGATGCGGCCGGGCGGGTGTCGCCGCCCTGCGCGGGGCCCGGGAGCTGGTAGGTGCCCCCGGGACTGGCCACAGAATCACCAGGCTGGAAAAGACCCACTGGATCATCGAGTCCAACCACTCCCATCTGCCCCTAAACCATGTCCCTGAGCACCCCGTGTACGTGTCTCTTAAACCCCTCCAGGGAAGGTGACTCCATCCCCTCCCTGGGCAGCCTCTGCCAGTGCCCAGTGACCCTTTCTGTCAGAATTTTTGTCCTGCAAGATGAGGGAGGTAATTGCAGGAGGAGAAGTGTTATGCATGTTGGCAAACAAGTAAACTCTCTCTTCAGTATTGACCTCACGGCAGATGCAGCTACTAGTGATGCCGGTGTCAATAGTGCAGACTCCAGGCAGCAAGAAGATGAGAGCAGCTTCTCGCTCATAACCTGGAACATTGATGGGCTGGATCCAGGAAACCTAAAGGAACGAGCTAGAGGAATCTGTTCTTACCTGGCATTGTAAGTACAGCTTCATCTTTCTATTGTCATGTACTTTAAGGGAGAAAGCAAGCTGCTGCTTTTAGGTAACAAATCTTCATGTCCCAATTATCTTGACATTAGATGCAACAATACAGTCGTTTTACAAACCCTAAATAGCTGAATAGAAGTTGATCAACTGTTTGGAAGAGTTGTGAAACTACGTGACATCCCAAAGCTTAAATATTTTGTGAGGGCTACTTTAAAGAGCTTTTTTTGTAATGAACAGTATTGTTAAAGTTGCAGTTGTATTTCAAGGGTGTACTTCATACTTCCATCCTGTATATGAGAGAAGCATAAAACTGCATGAAATTTGTTTGCCTTACCCCAGTAGTATGAATATAGAATTACAGAAAGCCAGATTTGAAGGGACCTCAAAGATCATCTGGTCCAGCCTTTTTAGGTGATATGTAGTTTTAATGAGATGGCCCAGCACCCTGTCAAGCTGAGCTTTAAAGGTGTCCGGTATAGAGGAATCTACTACTTCACTGGGGAGATAATTCCAATGTTTAGCTGTTCTCATGGTGAAGAATGGTCTTCCGGAGTCCAATCAGAATCTCCCCAGGAGCAACTTACACTCATTACCACTTGTCTTTTTCATGTGATTCCTTGTAAAAAGGGAGTCTCCGTCCTCTTGGTAGACACCCTTTATGAAGTGGTACAGGGTAGTGAGGTCCTCCCTAAGCCTTCTCCTCTTAAGTCTGAACAAACATAGTTTTCTCAGCTTTATTTCATGTGGAATGTTTCCTAGTCCTCTGATCATTTTGGTGGCGCTTCTTCATGCTAGAGCAAACTGTTTGAAATAACAAGAAAGTCTTTTTTTTTTGAAATGTGGAAAGTGGCTCTCTTGCCATTACTGTTACTTGTCTATCAAAAAGAGAGTGAGCAAGTTAAGATAAAAGTAGAATCTGTGGAGACCTTTTATAGATCCACCAGTGAAAGCCTCCTATGAATGTATTTATGAGCAATCTAACAATTACATAAATTGATTTATCATAATACAGTAACTTATCAATGTAAATTAAATTATTTAAGCAAAGGATAATTTTAAGTTCCTCTTAAAATAGCAGAAACCCCTTAACTAAATGAGTTTACACTTTATTTTCTTAATCTGGGGTCACAATATTTTTCTTCAGTAAATAAGGCCTTTGGTTTGTCCTTCACCTGATTAGAGCAGGGCAATTCAGCAGCGTAGAAAAATAGGAACAGCTGTAAAGTCATGTTTAAATCAGCATTTTCAGGACTGCTGCCCCACATGAACTGTTACTGATTGCATAGCTCGAAGAAATAAAATAGCTTGATGTTGATGAGACTCAAGAAAATGAATGGCAGATTACCTGAGGGGGTCTGTTGTAAGGGAATGCTCATTCATTTTGAATCTTCTGGAGAGCTTAGATGTTGCAAAACATGTTCTGAAGCTGCTTTGTAGCTGCTTAAGTTGGATTCCTTGTATATGTAGTATATGAAACCTGCACAAATGTTTGTAAGAACAAGGTATAATTCACAGTTTTTTACCATGTCAGTTCTGTGTCCATAATAATCGTTGTTTCCTCCCTTTTAGCAGTGATGATCTGTCTACATGCTACTAAATATGAAAGAGAGTTTTCTTTTTTCAAAAAAATAGATTCTTACAATATCTAGGAAGATGAGGACAATATGCACCTGAAATCCCTGACCCTGTTCATTCCATTTAGCCTCAGGGTTAATTTAAAATCTTGTCTTGCTGATTCCAGATACAGTCCAGATGTTGTGTTTTTACAAGAGGTCATCCCACCATATCTCTGTCTTCTAGAGAGGAGAGCAAGCAGTTACAGTATCATTACAGGTAAGAAATAACCCTCAGTTTCTAAAGGCAGAAACCAGAAAAAGTAAGTTCAGTTTTATTTGGTCTCCCTTGCCAAAATTTCTTACCATTTGTAGGAATGAAAATAGTAAAGTGAAGAAGGAAGCATTTAAATTACTTCATATGTTTTGACAGTAGGATATAGTTTGATGCAAATTATGCATGTGAAAAGCTTGCTTGCCTGTGGTTTCCTTTAGTTGTTTTTTTTCTGTATTTTGAAAGACTAATAGCAAAGGTAGCCAAAGGTCAATAATTTCTTAAGTATTTTGCATTTAGAAATCTGGAAAATTCACACTGCTGTTCTGCAACTTTTCACTAATGAGTTTGCACTCTCCCAGATCATGGTAAAAAGGTCTCTTTCAGAACCTTAACTTCTTCATGGAGCGCCAGAAGATATCCTTAATTATTGCTTCCCCTGTTCCTCTTTAGGTAACACAGATGGCTATTTCACTGTGATAATGTTGAAGAAATCAAGAGTAAAGTTACTGAAACACGAGATAATACCTTTTCCAACAACTGTCATGATGAGGAACCTTTTAGTTGTGCATGTGAGTCAGTATGTACTAAACAATTGTGTTTCTGCCTTCGAAACAAAGAAAAACCTGGGAAAAGCTATTCTGCCTTTACTCTATGACAGTCTCAAGCAGCAGAAAACATTCTCATACAAATTCTCATTTGTATTTGATACTGACAAACTTAAATCTTCTATGTAAACTAGTGGCTGTACTTCCTTTTCAAGTCCTGTAAGCTCTGAAAACAAAACTAAGAGCCTTTTATACTAATGTAAGCAACTTTTCTTCAATGTAACTAATACTAACCAAAGCTGTAATTCAGTAATTTACTTTGTGATTAGATTTTGTCTGTGAACTTACCATGGTGTGGATAGTAAGATTGCCTCTTTGTTTCATGCACAGGTGAGCGTATCTGGCAACGAACTTTGCCTTATGACCTCTCATCTGGAAAGCACTAAGAATAGCTCTACAGAGCGTGTGAAGCAGCTGCAGATAGTGTTAAACAAAATGCAGAAGGAGTCTGAGTCCACCACTGTTATATTTGGAGGGGACACAAATCTCAGAGACAGCGAGGTAAATACACAACCTCATTATTTTGAGAAGGAGGTATTCTAACATCATCTTCTCAGGCTTTTCTGTTGTTTTTATGACAAGTGACCTGCTTAGGCAGAACAGAGATGTGCAATGTTTATCCTTAAAAAGTGGAAGTGTGACTAAGTAGAAGCTATGGCATTGCTATGCTGAGGGGTTGTTATAGCTGAGCTGATGTATATGAAGAGCTCCTGCCCCAAAACCAAAATACTTTATTGCCCCTATTTATATATGAGGAGGTGCAGGGAGAGTTGATGAAGTTTTGACATTAAAAGCATCTTCTCATTTTGAGAACCTGGTCTTTACTAAATCATCTCTCCCATTCATGGAGAGTTAATTTTTGCAAAATCTGTGAAAAAAGAGGGTGCCCTGGAGAAAACAGATCTGGGAAGTTTAAAATTATTCTCCCATCATGGAAACATTCCAAATTAGAAGTAATTTTTGTCTGTGAATATTAAAATTGAAATTTGCACATAATAACTAAAAGGTCAGTGTTTCATCTTTCCCTATAGTGAAATCCCATTGCAGTGAAATGGAATGACATTGTTTCAGAGAACATGGTATTGACCCCCATGCCCCAAAATTTCAAGAGATGAACATTTATTTTGTAACATGTTTTAGATTTAGAAAGTACTCCAGGAATCGGTCATGCTTTAGAGTTTCCTGAGAAATACCGGTTTAGAAACATCTCCAATATCTTTAACAGCTCATGTTTTGCAGAAAAAAGTGATACTTTGACAACTGGGTTCTGGTTTTGAAGGTAAAATTTGTGAATTCAGTGTCTTGTGGATTTTTTGTCCCCTTCTACCTTCAGGTTAAAAAACTAGGCAACTTACCTAAGAACATTTTGGATATCTGGGAGTTTTTGGGTAAACCTCAACACTGCCGCTATACTTGGGACACCGACTCGAATACCAACCTGAACGCAGGGTACAAATGCAAGATGAGGTTTGACCGCATTTACTTTCGGCCTGCAGCAGGTGGGGGACATATTATTCCACGAGGTATGGACTTAATCGGTTTGGAAAAACTAGACTGTGGCAGATTTCCTAGTGATCACTGGGGTCTTCTGTGTAATTTTGATGTGATATTATAAAAAAAAAAAAAAAGCTTGCTTTTTTTTTGTTTTTAGGTCTTTTGCTTTTGATTTTATAAGATTTTACCCTCTCAGTTTAAGTAGGGTGTGATTAAATTTTCAACCATAACACGTTCTCTGCTCTTGACTTCTGCTGGAGTGGCTTCATTTCAAGCCAGGGTTCCCTTTTCCTCATTGTATGCAGCTGTTCTTGAATCACATTTTAAAATATTCATTTTTAACAGTGTATGCAAATGCAAACCCAAGTTCTAGTTTTAAAATGGGAGGAAAAAACTGTAAATAAAATTTGTAAACATATTTGTTGGTTTAAAATACACTTTGTGCTTGCATGTATTATAATCTCATAATAAATACTGCTTTTTTATTTTAAGAACACATTTGTGCCTGTTTTGTTTCTTTTGTAACCATTTCCACCACCCTTTACAACTCCTCTGTCTCTCGTGGTGTGTCTTGTATTAGATTCTGCAGTTTGTGTTGTGTATACACACCCCTTCAGGCAAGACGCGAAAGGAGCCGAGGGAAGAATTACAAGATTCTTGGGGAATAAGGGTTTCTTAAGTAATAAATTAATATTGAACGGATTTAAGAATGGTATACCTTCTATTTGACAAGAAAAGGATGTCTTGTAGAAGCTGTCGTATCACAGATGTGTAAAGAACTAAGCTGATTTAAAATGGAAAGTTTCCTAATTTTCTGATGTGAAGTTCAGTGCACAGGCATGTAGAGGAAGCACAGATAACATCTGTGTTAGTGATGCAAAGTGAACAGAGACTGATGTCTTGAATTCCTTTACGTGTTGTTTGCCTTTGGTTTGAATCCTAAAGCTTACAAACAACTTGTGTTTTGCTGGACTTCTGTGGTGGGTTAGCCCCAGCTGGCAGCCCAGCTCCCACCCAGCCCCTCACTCAGCTCCCCTTCCCCAACAAGATGGGAGGAGGAGATGGGAAAACCAGAAATAAGAAAACTCATGGGTTGAGATAGAGAGATAATTTACCAGTTCTTGTCAAGGGCAAAATAGGCTTGATTTGGAGGAATTGATTTATGACCAATTTTTATATATATATATATGTTAATTCATCTCCCTAGAAATCAACTGCAGAAACCTCCAGTTCTGCTTTCACTTCTTTAATATCAAAGCCCAAATTCCTTTTATTAAAGGTGAAAGAGACTGGCCTGTTTGGGAAGTACGTTGAAATCCTCATGTTTTGTTTAATCCCAACATATCCCATTATTTTATAATTACTCAGCTTCAAAGCCAGTGAAGGAGAAGTCACGGATACTTTTTTTTAACTGCTGTTGGGTCAGCGATCTTTTCTTTCTATTCCCAAATAAATAGTTCTATAAAAGAGTGAAAAATACCTACAACCACCAGGATTTTGCGTCAAGGTTTAAAATGGGGCTGGTGCAGTCGCACTGTCTGACTTGTTGCATGCTTCTTCCTCACCAAGAGCCTTTGAAGAGTTGTCATGGGGTTTCTTTTCAACTCTTACACTTCCTTCCCTTCCTTGGTAGTTACAGTGAAAGGACTGGGGAGGACAAAGGCAGAACATAAGAGTTTAACTATCCTAAAAGTGTTGGAGAAAGGGAAAACACAAGAAATGTACCTGTTCCTGATCCCTCCTCTGATTAATAGTCTCTTTTGATCTTTGCAATTGGCAGTGAGTGGCAATATAATGTTTTTATTACAAACAAGCAAAACCATAACACTTTTTATGGTCCAATTCTTTTTTCTAGTGATAAAAAAGATGTAAGAGGAAGACTATATTCAGTTAAATTAGCGATTAGTCATTCTTTCAGAATGAGGAAATCAGGCAAACAAGCTTTTAAAACTCTTCTTGAACTACAAAAAAAAGTAATAATCAAATTTCACAGAATCACAGAATAACCAGGTTGGAAGAGACCCACCGGATCACCGAGTCCAACCGTTCCTACCAAACACTAAACCATATCCCTCAGCACCTCGTCCACCCGTGCCTTAAACACCTCCAGGGAAGGTGACTCAACCACCTCCCTGGGCAGCCTGTTCCAGTGCCCAATGACCCTTTCTGTAAAGAATTTTTTCCTAACGTCTAGCCTAAACCTCCCCTGGCGGAGCTTGAAGCCATTCCCTCTTGTCCTGTCCCCTGTCACTTGGGAGAAGAGCCCAGCACCCTCCTCTCTACAACGTCCTTTCAGGTAGTTGTAGAGAGCAATGAGGTCTCCCCTCAGCCTCCTCTTCTCCAGGCTAAACAACCCCAGCTCTCTCAGCCGCTCCTCATAAGGCCTGTTCTCCAGCCCTTTCACCAGCTTTGTTGCTCTTCTCTGGACTCTCTCCAGAGCCTCAACATCCTTCTTGTGGTGAGGGGCCCAGAACTGAACACAGGATTCGAGGAGCGGTCTCCCCAGTGCCGAGTACAGAGGGAGAAGAACCTCCCTGGACCTGCTGGTCACGCCGTTTCTGATACAAGCCAAGATGCCATTGGCCTTCTTGGCCACCTGGGCACACTGCTGGCTCATATTCAGTCGGCTGTCAACCAACACACCCAGGTCCCTCTCCTCCAGGCAGCTTTCTAGACAGACTTCTCCCAGTCTGTAGCACTGCATAGGGTTGTTGTGCCCCAAGTGCAGGACCCGGCATTTGGCCTTGTTAAACCTCAACCTCAATTTATTTAAGGAGATGTAAATGCTAAGTGTTTTACTGACTATTGAATGCGAAGCAATTAATCTTTAATTAAATGTACTTTAAACCACTTCATAAGCATCCAAACATCTGACAGTGAAGAGCAGTCAGAGTCCTTAAATTAATTTGCCTCTCAATTTAATTAGTGATGTAAAAGGTAAGATATCTGCTGAATATGGCAACTAAAACTTAAAGGGATAGAAATAAGACAGTTAAACCGAACAGAAGATTTCTTGGGTTACACCTTGTATTTTGATTTGTTTTCCTGATTCAGTAACATATCTTCTATACATAACTGTGAGAAAATGCATTAATTCTCTCCTATTAATGATCACTAGAAGCAATGGACCTTGTGGAAACCATGTACTATTGGAGATGTTATTTTATAAATAATTTGATTCAAGTAGCAAGAGGAGCAGTTTATTCTGAGGATCGAGCAAGTCTCAAACATTTCTACATCAAAAGAACCTGAACTTACTAAAAGAGTATAGATACACATCAAACAAAATAAAGAAATGTTAAACATCTAAGGACATAGATAATAACTAGATGGACTTTAAAAAAATGTAAAAACATAGTAGAAGACAAAACCACAGTAACAGCAGAAAAAGACGTTATGATGAGTATGAAACTAAAGAACATGTATGCTCTCAAGCATAGGGAGTAATCTGAAACCATAGCTAATAAAAACTGGTTTTATGAAGAGGGAAGGCATGGGAGATTAATGCTATAAACTTTACACATCATATGCAGGTTTGGAAGTAAATTCAATACAAGAACAGGCAATACATATTCAAATTTACAAGATCAACATACAAGCATGTTAATCTGTATTACGGCAACTCCTGTGGACCCTATTGCTATGGTTGCTGTGCAAAATAAAAAATGAGAATAATTACACAGAAAGAGATGGGCTGTGTTTTAGTGAGCGCATGGCCTGATATTCAGGCAGTTGAAAAACTCCACAAAGGTCATGTTATCGCTTCTGTGTGTCGATGTGGTTTTACCTGGTGGCAGACAATCCCATCCAAAATCCAGCTGAAGGCAGTACATGTGAGTGCTGCCTTGAAACACCCAGTGCAGGTAAACCACACGTAGACCTTACAGAGTGGCTTCACTTAACTTCATTAGGGTAAATTTCCCAGGGATTTGTTCACTAAGAGTATAATAAAGACTCATTAATGAAGATCCATAAATAGCATCTTCTTATTTTTTGGAAGCAAGGCTTGTTGCATTCAGAGAAAACAGGCTCTAAGCAACTGAGAAGCCATCAGCATAACGTACCATTCTGACAGCAGCTGAGAAAATAGGAGGGTTAAGCAAGTGTGCAGCAGGGAGAAGTGTTGCTAAATTACAACAATGGAAAGTAATACTGTATCTGCAACAGCTTGCATTAAAATTGTTAGTGTTATGTTTATGTATTGATGCGCATTTGAAAAGATATTGACACACTAACATAAGATATACTAGATCTATTGTTTTGACCAAGGAAAAGGATAAAAGTACTTGTCTGCCTTGATGGGATAACATACTTCAAGGGAAGAAGGAAAGGAATCATAGAATCACCAGGTTGGAAAAGACCCACCGGATCATCAAGTCCAACCATTCCTATCAAACATAAACCATGTCCCTCAGCACCTCTTCCACCCGTCCCTTAAACCCCTCCAGGGAAGGTGACTCAACCCCCTCCCTGGGCAGCCTCTGCCAGTGCCCAATGACCCTTTCCATGAAAATTTTTTTCCTAATGTCCAGCCTGAACCTCCCCTGGCAGAGCTTGAGGCCATTCCCTCTCATCCTGTCCCCTGGAAGGATTACACCATGTCATCCTAACTGTTTGTGCTGTAAGATTTCCTGATACTGTTACTGGTGGGGCTAAGAAGCTAAAGAAAACCTACTCAGAAATCATTTGCTGAGGCAGAAACTTTACCCGGATGTGGAAGTACTCGAGTATAGCTGACAATGCTGGACAAATATGGCCAAGAAAGGGAACTCACCTCATTGTGGCTTTCAAAAATCTTCCAAGTTTTTGATGAATGAGAATAAAATCTGTCTTAGAGAGAAGCCTGAAGGTGAATACAACGCTCTTTTTTGGTGCTGCCAGACACTTCTCGAACAGAAACATGCTTTTTACCCATTTAGGATGGGAAGCTGGGGAAAAGCTTTTGTCTGACCAAATGAAATGAGTTAGAATCATAGAATCATAGAATCATAGAATAACCAGGTTGGAAGAGACCCACCGGATCATCGAGTCCAACCATTCCTATCAAAATGTTGGAGTTGGAGGTAACCAGATCAATATTTACGTAGTAGACTACATTCTGAAGCTTTAGTGGCTTTTAGATAGCCCACTCAGCTTATTATTTCATCAGTGTGAAGCCTATTAGCTCATCACTGTTATGAAAGGCAAGATGTGGCTCAGCAAGAAAATACCATCTTAGCTTCAGCCATCTGCAATAATCCTGCTTTCTTGCTCTGCTGCTCCATTTCACAGAATTTCTGGAGTTTGCAGACAGTGAGTAGGCAATAGGTGCTGCTGCTGGGTTTCTTGAGTGGGAGCTGTTTGCTCCAATATCTTTATGTCCGCATGGGATCAACTGCATCCTGTTTGAGCAAATGGAGAAGGAAATCTGTGTGCAAGAAAGTCAAGGGCACTGGACCAGCTAATGCTGTGCAGAGAAAGCAAACAGGGACAGTTGCTGCTCTCATTCTTTCCCTCGTACTTTCATGAAGATGGTGGGAGGTATCTCCTGACTGTAAAAGAAGAGGATTTATCTTCCTAAGCCTGCACTGCTCTATGGAGCCTTTTGCGTACGTGCACAGATGGTTCAGGAAGTGCGAGCATTGAATGTGCAAGCAAATATTCTTTCCTGCCAAAGACATTTAAAAAGTGCTTTTACAATCAGTAAAACTGGGACCTTAAAACCGTGCAAAGCGCTGGAGGACAACCACCTTTCCCCAGTGCATCTGTAAATCAATCCCCAGGGCTACCAGGAAGGCTGCAAAACATGAGAACTGGGGCTGACTTAGAGAGGAGAGATAGCCAGGCATCCTCTCTCTCTGCACACCCTCCCTCTTCAAAACATCAGAAAAAATAAAATATTCTCGTCGATCCTTTTGTTTGTTATTAGAAGAATTTTTTCTTTTTTTTTTTTAAATTTTTTTTTCTTTTACATCAAATAAGCAGACCTCAGCCTCCACAAGTCTGGTCTAGATGTGGAAATCACAGAAAAGGAGGAATCAACACTGACATAACAACACAGCATGAAAACATACTTTAAAATACGCAGTCAGACAATCCCATTAGACTCCTTCCTATATATCCACAAGAAATCCAGTATTGCAGTTCGGAGACTGAATTTCTTGCTTTACAGTGGAAGTACTTGAGTTACTGCCTCTTCATGTCGAGATTTGCACAGTTTCAGGAAACGTCATGTAGCCTAAAAAAGAATTTTTTTAAAAAAATGGGTGAGGTGAGAATCAGAAGGAAAGTAAAAAGATGAGGTGGAAACAATTTTATGCTGAAGAAATGATGTTTTTACATCTTTAGAACCTTTTTTTCAATCATCCTGTAGCATCTGCAAAATACCATTTTCCTGAGCCAAGCACTGTCCGTTTAGTAAAGACTCAGCAGAACTCAGCAACTGATGAGAACAGTCATAAAGGTGACCTGGTTATAAAGGGAAAAATACAGAGCAGAAGATGCCTGCTGGAAAACTGACAGAGGAAATGCCTGTCACCTTGAGAACCAGGAGAATCCTAGAGAAGAGCAGCTGTTGTCTTTGAAGTGCAGCTGAATACTGAGAAACTGGGGATGAACTGAGATACCATCGATAAACACAAAGCCAAGGAAATAAGACCAACTTATCATCTGCGAAGGTGAAATATAGTCTGGAAAAGGGGTGAAACGTTATGAGAAGGTAGGAACTCACAACTATTATTGGCTGTTCTACCTGGAAGGAAAGGAAAGCAGGCAGGGAATGCAAAAATTGGTCTGAGAAAATGGAAACCATCATCACCTATTGGCTGTCCCAGGCAAGAATATGGGAATTAACAACACCCATCTCCTGCTCCATGTGGTGATGTCCTGTGTCCCCTTATGTCTCTGTGATGTAAGAACTATGTATTTTTTTACCCAAAATGAAGCCTATGCATGAAACATTTTATATGAGACCACACAGACAGACTGGAATCTTGCTGGGAACAACTGTCTGACTCCAGACTCTGTGACAAGATGATAATTGAAGCGAGACTCTTATTTTACTGACCCTCTCTGGGGTCCCTTCCGAGAGCGATTGCAGTTGGGGTTGGTTTGGTGAGTGAGGTAGTGACAACACTTTGAATATATATAAGTGTGTATTGTTGGGTAGGACAGGAAAATACAAACACCTTCGAGCCACTTCTGCTGATAACTTTAATGAAATACCTACTGTTTATAGCACATATTACAACATTTTCATACCCTTTGCTCATTCTGCCACAGCAATTGCACAGCTCTTCTCCATGGATAGTTCATGTGGAATGTGTCCTTTAACTGACTTGTCTGGCTTTTGGGCTTATCTTCAGAGTTCAGAGTATTTGTTTTGACTGTCAAGGTCTAAAGGATCTATGATATGAATGCCTTTAGAAATCTGTATTCTGTTAAGGTGCCCAAAGTGGAAATATACTGTACTGTACATCCTTGAAATGGGACATCTGTGATGTATTTGTTGTCTTTTTTAAATTAACAGTTAGCTACCAGTCTGTTAACAGGGGGAGGTTTTTATCTCTTAGCCATAGCTGCAATCTGGCTGTGCTAGTGACAAAATTCTTCAAATTTTAATTCAATAGATCAGACCTGACTTGGCTCTTGATTGTATTGTATTCTCTAATTATTCTACAGTACCCTTCTAGAATGGATGATGTTAGTCAATGCAGTGATATAATGACATATATATGTTTTTTAAATTTTTATTTATTTATTTATTTTTTACTTTGACTCCTGTCCTAATAACTCCTGACAACACTCTTCATTTTTTTGACTGATGAGAACCAAACTGATTTTTTTTCCAAGCCCTAGCCACACCAACTCCCATAGCACCTTTCTTAGTGTGAAGTTAGTCCAGCACTGCATAGATGCTTAGGTTATGATTCCATGGGGGCATGATTCTGCAACATGTCCTTGCCTCCATCTATCACATAAAAGCTTCTCTGGCTGGTTGAGAAGCAAGAACAAGTCAGTGAGGAAACTTATTGCTGGAGAAAATTTTCCACTATGCCTCAGCAGCTTTCACTTTTGGGCTGACACGTGAGTGATAAAACTGCTTTTTTTTTTCTGTCTGATTGAGCCATACTGGCCAGCCTGCACAGTATGCTCTTAAAACTCAGTTCTTTGCAGCTCAGAAAATAAAATACTGCTGTTTCTCCCATTGACTGACCAAAACAAAATAATCTATGATGCATGAACAAGTCTCAAGATCCTTAGTAGTGAAAACCAGATTGGTAATACAATAATTGAGGAGATTTATTGTCATCTCCTTGGACTAGCCTGCTGAAACAGCCTGCTATTTTATTTAATCTCATACCAATGGAATTACTGGGCGGTAATCTGTCATTAAACATGATTTAGAATGATGGATGAAAATGTCAGCTTTTCCAACATAATCAATCTATCTCTCAGTAACACATATTTATGATTCTTATAATGGGGCTTGTAGGAGTTTTCAAGGGGAAATGAAGATGTCAGCTGTTTTGAAAGGAGAGAAGATACACTGTAGCTTATGAGTTAATAACTGCATGTAAAAAAATACTTGCCCAGAGTACTGATTGCTCTTTACCATTTTACAAAGGAATCGAGGGCCTTGGGTTTCCCTTTTGCTGTGTATGGCAGTTCTACCTTCTATTCATTTTGCTCCTAATAATTCAGTTAAAAAATTATTTAAAGACATATAAAAGAGACCATTTGCAAATTATTTCTGAGTCATAATGTGGGGAAACACCTTTGAACGTAAAGCAGTAAAAAACACGTTAGTGCCGGTCGCTAAAGACTTTGGGCACTTTTTTCCCCTTCTCAGTCCCTATGCAGACGAATTGATCCATTTCTTCAACTACAGCACAGTTGCATTTTAAGGATAATTTCTACTCTATGCTGCCTCAAAGGGGAATAAAATGCAAACCTTGATTCATGGACTTCAGGCAGCTGGTGGTGCAGCCGTACTCATGGTCACAATGTCTTCAGTTAAACTATATTTGAGAATCATTTTAAGCTTCAGCTCGTAGCCGTCAATGAATAGGAAATGGCTGTCTAGAGTACGAAAGACTAAGTCGTAACTGAAATGAAAGAAAAAGTTGCTTAGATTTGCTTGTGGAATTCCTATTAACTGGCTGAAGGGAGTTGGATCAATAGCTGGTCGGCCACAGAAAACAGTTTCTGTCCATTCAGCGGTCAGTGCAAAAGGAAAACTGTCATAGAACCATAGAATCATAGAATCACCAGGTTGGAAGAGACCCACTGGATCATCGAGTCCAACCATTCCTATCAAACACTAAACACTAAACCATGTCCCTCAGTGCCTTGTCCACCCATCCCTTAAACACCTCCAGGGAAGGTGACTCAACCCCTTCCCTGGGCATCCTGCTGTTTTTTAAGAAGCCTTTGCAATAATGAGTTATGTGAATCCACAACATTAGGATTTACAAATTTGAAGGGGAAGTTAAGCACAGCTCTGTAACATTCCGTATGAAACTACAGTTGCCTGTAGAGAATGAAATCATACATCTTCTGAAAATATTCTGGACGTTAGAAGCACAATAAATTAAAACCTGATAATACATAACTTAACTGGCATTTTATTGGCATAAGTCTAAATGAGAATTCAACTTGGCGTATTGTCCTTACACGTCCTGCAATGTTCATGCATTTGCAGACACGGGGTACAGGGAAATCACACCCTGCAGCAACTTGTGTTCATTGTTTATCCTGTCGCCTCTTTTGGCAAGGGATCCAGTTGTTGGGGTAAAAATAATCAAAATAAGACATAAAGAAAGACTAGCAACTTCCTAAGGAAGAGATCTGATAAAATTTAAGTGTGATAGGCTTTTCAAACTGGGTGATCTGACCTAATAAGTTGTTAGCGGGGAACCCTTACTCTTCATGCATTTTTTTCATTGGTAAGGCGTTGTCTTTTTGTCAAGATTAGTGGATTATAAAATCTGTGTACCATACAATATAAATTATCCTACCTATTAATTAGGCATTTGAAAGATATGTTAAAACTGAATTTCATTAAGAAGAGAAGTGCCAACAGAAAATTAGACATAATTAATGGAAACACATATATAAAGCAAAGATAGAAGGAAAAAGACATTCTCTCCATTCATCATTTTAAGGATTAATTACTGATGTGCTTTAAGGACATATCAACTATTACTTCTTTTATAAGGACCATTTACAGAAGAGGAAATCCATGTAACTATGATTATGTGTTGCAATTTATTGCCAGAAGATAATTACACTGTTCACATACCTCTAATTAGTCATTATCGTTTTGAAAACTAGAAGATAGAGCTTAAAATTTAATATACAGCAAAGGCTTGGTAAAGTCTGCCAGTGAAAATAGATATTGACACATTCTTTTACTGATATTAAATTGCTCTGTCTTCTCTGCATGTTTACAGTACAATGACCCTGGACAAGCCCCACTGAAAGTCATGAGGTGAGCAACATTGCTCCTACTGTTTTGCAGGATTTAGAGCCTTGGAGATGCAGGAAATTATTTTTCACATCTCATTCACATAATGGACAAAATGAGCAGAGTTACGGAGTGAACAAACACTCTCATCTTGTCCTTTTGCCAACATATATGAGATAGGAATGGTTGGACTTGATGATCCAGTGGGTCTCTTCCAACCTGGTTATTCTATGATTCTATGATTCTATGATTTCTTTGGGTCTCACAGCACTGCCCTCAGGTTGTGTAGCTATATTCTGGGTTTCACAGACTTATGGAAACTTTCAAAGGCTTTCACTATAAATCAGAAATGTAAATATGAGAGAAAACCTCATTTTGTTGACAACAGTAAAAAAAAATTATTACCTGATTCATATCTGGTGGCACCAACGACATTCCTAGCAGGAAAGTGGAATTTCATGAAACTTATCATTTCAAGTTCCATTAGAAAACAGAGTTGATGACAATTTTAAACATGAGAAATATCCACTGGATAGAAGTCCCAACTACTTCCCAAACAACAGGTTATTTGCATGGGTTAAACCTGAATGACTACTCCACGCTACAAAGTTTGTACTACTTCTGTTTTTGCTATTCTGACTTCTTACTTTTCAGAAGTGTCGATTTGATCACTTACAGAAGTTTAGGACTTACATTACAGTGGGGGTTTTTTATCCTTTTTTGGTCACGTTTATTAATATCGACCCCCACCTGTGCAATGTGTGACAGTCTGCAGAATATTATTTGGGTTTTCTGATATAATATTAAAACACCTACCTATTTTGCATGTTTGAAGTAAAGTTTCATGTTACTTGCGGTTTTAGATATAAGCCAGTTTTGCTACTTCTTATCCTTGCAAACTTAAAGTACCTGCCAATCATTCCACAATTTTTGTACATGTTACTCCTGCCAAAGGTCCTTGTCCTTGTAAGACCATCCTCATAACCTTAGGTTGAGCAGCATTCAGAATGAAGGCAGCTCTAGAGCTTGCAGTACTGTCTTCCTGAAGAAATGGCATCAGGGAGAGGGAATTGCTCTAGAATATGTTGTCCTCCTCAACACATGATGCATTCAAAGAACTAAATTTTCAACGAGTCATTTGCTGATAGCCCCTCTTCAAGTGCTGCTCCCTCAGTTTAAGTTTCTTGTGGCTCCATAGCAATGGGTATTTTTACGGAAAGATGCTGCATGGAAGAATTTCTGTTTGTCCATCAATACTTGTTCTCACTGAGCTAGGTCAGAG
The DNA here is from genome assembly GCF_032191515.1 of Phaenicophaeus curvirostris. NCBI lineage: Eukaryota > Metazoa > Chordata > Aves > Cuculiformes > Cuculidae > Phaenicophaeus > Phaenicophaeus curvirostris. The sequence goes on along the minus strand of NC_091394.1, from coordinate 6,042,081 downwards.
GTAACATCAGGACACCAATATCTGGAAAAAGTCACTAACAAGACAAGCATGAACTCGGTGTCATTGAGTTCCTTGATCCCTTTCCAGTTGCCTCAAATGGTTCTTCTTTATGGATGAACAGTGTGCCAAGCGACAATTACACACTGAATTGCTGTCTTTTGAAGTGAAAATGGAGCAGGCTTTACACCACCTATAAAACACCATATGCAGTCTGTTTTGTGAAATGTCTTCTGCTCGCACAAGGTCAGGTACAAGAGATGTTATTTGATAGATGTAGTCCTGCCAAGTAAAGTACCTTCCAATGAATGGAGAGAAGACAAGATTGCAGTCTTACCAATTATTAAGCATTAATAGAAAGTCTATTTGATTAGAAATGAGATTCTTTCATTATACATGACCATTACAGTTTATAGGTTATTTTCTAAATTCCTTCCTTGAGCTTGATTTTTTGATGATATAATGCAAATAAGTACTCTGCTCCATAACAGTTACCTTCTTCCGCAATCATCTTCCTGGCTTGACCTTGACCTACAGGTAGACTTTGGCATTTAATTTTGTAGTTTGTGGTAGCAGTGACTGCACAAAAATCTATTATTCCTCTAGAGAGATATTTTAAAAGAAGCAAACATGCTCCTTTGTGTTTATCAATAATGATCTGAAAATCAGATCCTGGAAAACCCCAGTAAAACCTCATGTTTTTTATTGGAAACTCACCACTGTCAACAGTTCACTGAAATCCTAAAAAGAGCGACTACAGCTATATTGCTATATGGCTCTTCATTGCCTGAAAAAAGTCTTTCTACTGTGTCTTTCTGTAAGCAATGCTCAAAATTCCTGCAGTCTATATTAAACTGTAGCTGTCTTTCTTTTGTCTTGAATTGCCTCGCATCTCTCCCTATGCTGTAAAGTCTTGGGACACACAGTTTACATGGTGCCCCAGTGCAAGATCTCAGCCCTCAATAATGGAAATAACAGCATTCCAGAAAAAAGCCCCCCACCCCCTTTAAAATATCATTTTTCCTTCATGGTATGCTTCAATTTCTCAAGTTATACCTTTCAACTACTAGCACGTCCCACAGGTATTACGTTGGTGTTCTTTAGTACCATCAGCATTTAAAACCTTTTTAGAGTAATACAGTGTTCAAGAAACATGTATAATTCTAAAGACTCATGGCAAGAGAGCCAAGAATTGTTGTAGGTCCTGGGAAAAATAAAATGAATATTCACCCTCCCTTCCTCCCCACTGGTTTCCCTCATGCATCTCTTCCCCATCCTATGCCTTGTTGGGGCATCCCCATCCAATGCCATCTGGGCTTGCTGAATTGCAGCACGCTCTACAAATTAAAGTCATTAGCTAGCTATGAATATTTATCCATTTATCTTCTGGCTGGGATTCATCCTGTATAGGAATATGGCTGTATTCATACAGTGCATTTGGGGAAATGTTAATAATGACCTATCTTGAGACTGTTTTAGAATCCTAGAATATTAGAATGGTTTGGGTTGAAAGGCAGCTTTACAGGTCATCAAGTTCAACCACCCTGCAGGGTGGGGGACATCTTCAACTAGATCAGGTTTCTCAGAGCCCCATCTAAGAGAATACTATTGCTTTGATGACTGAGAATGAGAAGAAATTTTGTGGAAGGAGGACATCTAGTGATCTGATACTTATTTACGTGCTTAGCTATTCCCTACAGCTGAGCCAGCTGGCTAGCAAGATACAGAAATTTTTGAAGAGTGGTGGAATGGGAGGCAGGTGTGCAGTTTACTTTTCTATAAAGTCCTGTGGCATTGCTAAGACAAGGTCCAAAACAACAGCAGCTGTTTAACCACTTAATTCTCAGTCCAAGCTCTTTGAAATTAAAGATTGCAAAAATTTAGTGATTATTCCTATACTTCTCATCCACAGCTAATCAATCTCCCAGTCTGTGTTATACTAGCATTAATTACACCTATGCAATTGTTGCAGAGTAGCCTGTAAAATCCTGATGCACTTAACCTCAAAAGCTTCAGACTGAACTACAGTTCAGCATAGTAGCGTCTCTTTTTAAATTGTTTTTAAAATACTTATTTTTTAAAAACATTCTCCTGAAAGCACTTTTTATTACATCTCAGACTGGTGAAAATTACAGTAGTTATTCAGCATTGTAACTCCCCTGAACTAGGTTTTATTAGAGAAACACTAGAAATTTGTAACTATAAAAACCTCAGACAAGTACAATAACCATCCACGACACTTAGTAGTCACTGTTCTTGAAATGCATATTACTTGGAGACAAAATGCCAGATTTCACTAATATAAAATAATTATCAGTGGCAAAGACATGTGAAACCATTAACATCTCCATTTATACAATTTTCAGAGATATCAAAGTATCATGTTCAAATTTTTAAAAATAAAACAAAGTTACATAAAATAGTTTCTTTATGGAAACTGTACTCTTCAAAACGCTGCTCACTACCAGCAAAATCAGTGCTTGGTATAAAAACTGATAGGAAACATTTTTTTCTCCTGTTTTTTTTTTTGTGAAGGTTCTCATGTTAAACCATTCCAGTTCAACATAGTTAAAAATAGAGCAGGTAGTATAAATGTAGATTCATAATACAATATTAAATGAAATTTCTCCTTGTCTTGTACCAAAAGAAAAAGCTTACAGCATAGATTTTGTTTCTGTGGATTGTTGTATTTATAAACACTTAAAATCTGATCAGTTATGATGTAACCCTGGGATATCACAAAATTAGTTTCATATTATAGAAAATTATTATATATACAATACATATAACATGTATAGTATATCACATCTACAGAAACAGTTATATAACAAGGAACTAATAAATTACCATGCTCAGAAGTGCCAGGCTTTATGTCATTTTAGTTGGCAAGAAAAAGAAAAGAAGAGAAAAGTACTGGGATTTTTAACAGTGGGTTCTGAGTAACAGGTAAATGTTGCACCGATCTTCTCCCTGATTGCTGGGTTTTTAATTGTTATTAGAGTGTTATATTTGACTTGCCAGTTATCATAAGCTCACTTCCAGACTACCTGAAGACTCTGTAGCATCTTTCTTCTGCAGTCTTGTGTGTGAAGGACTTCTTCAAGACATGAGGTTATTTCTACTGAGCCAACAAGCTGATACTCTCAGGTTCCAGAAAACCAAAGCCTGGCAGTAAATTGTAATTTGAGACTGGGAGACATCAAACCTAAGTGGAGAGAGAATGTTGAGAAACTGGTAAAACAAATAAAAAATCCTAGGTTTAGCTATGCTACTGACTACTATTTAAGAGGATAGGGAGAAGAATTATATCGCTTCAGTATCAGGTGAATGCCTTAAACAGCCTAGTAAGTGACTGGTCGAGAGCTTAAGGCTCTAAGGAGTTGCTGGTTGTTTTGAAAATGAGTGATGTATCACTCAGGGATAACAGAGCCCTTTTTATTTATTTAGTTTTCTTTTATTTACTTTTTACTTATTATGAAATATTTATTTACTATGACGCTAAAGTCTAACCTGTCCCTGAGAAGCCTGATGCTACGTGATGTCTTTTGACTTATCTCCTGACCATCAATCAAGTTCCTATGACGAAACACCAAACAGTTCTTTGTTGTCAGCTGTGACAAAAATCACTCATAGCTTATATACTGAGTGTTGAAATCCTGCGACAAACTTCTTTGTTCACAAACAATCTATGGGATAAACAAGGGCAAGTTAGAAAAAAAGAAAATGATTAAATGAATCAACACTCTCACTGAGTGGAGTATTTCCCAAAGCAGAAAAAGACAGATATATGCAGTAAACTTACAAGAAAATAGAATCATAGAATCATAGAATCACCAGGTTGGAAGAGACCCATCAGATCATTGAGTCCAACCATTCCTATCAAACACTAAACCATGCCCCTCAGCACCTCGTCCACCCGTGCCTTAAACACCTCCAGAGAAGGCGACTCAACCCCCTCCCTGGGCAGCCTGTTCCAGCTCCCAGTGACCCTTTCTGTGAAAATTTTTTTCCTAATGTTCAGCCTGAACCTCCCCTGGCGGAGCTTGAGGCCATTCCCTCTCGTCCTGTCCCCTGTCACTTGGGAGAAGAGCCCAGCTCCCTCCTCTCCACAACCTCCTTTCAGGTAGTTGTAGAGAGCAATGAGGTCTCCCCTCAGTGTCTTCTTCTCCTCTTTTACTGAATTATAGGTTTGTATAACACCTAACAGTACTTCAGCAAACTCAAATCGTGAATCATGACAACCCACTCCAAACAGTATGATATAAATTTAAAAAGTCACACTATTCTCATGCAATCACTCTGAGAAACTCATAAGCAGAATGCCATAGCTGCTTAGAGCTATCTTCCCCACAACTTAAATTAAAGGAGTATAATTGTGCTGCATTTATGAAATGAAGTTAAGCCAGATTTTAGAAGTCAAATGTGTCAACAGTGAAGAACTGGCATGTGATATGTACAAGAAACCATGGGCGAATGAGTCAGCCCTCAAGAATTTCTGCTTACTCTGTATCACAAACACCAAATCCCTTCAGTTCTCATTTAGGATTGACATGTCTTTGTTTCATGTCCCAGAAGATGGCAGTAGTCCCACAGTATTTCATGGATATACAGCAGTTATTTCCTCTTCAAACCTGCTGTGGGTTTTTTTTTTTGCAGATAACTTTCCCTGTTTTACCACTTAATTCATTAACATTACTTTGGTGCTAACATGCTAACATGTTTTCATGCTCGTGGTTTTTTAGCAACAATTCATAGTTGTTTGTGGTATTTTTCAATTAAAATAACTAAAATGAAAATAAAAACATTTGTATTAAAGGTCATCGAAGAAGACATACAATACTTGCAGTTACTACTTGACTCCAGGGAGATATTAAAATCTGTTCTGTCTCAGACTGAAGAGCAGAAATTTGTGCTATCCATTCAAGCTTGGGTTAAGGTATTTTTAAGATAATGATAATTAAAACTAGTGTAATTGCATCCCAGAGCAATGAGGCAGTGTAACAACTAGATCAAATGTTATTTGTGCTATTTTGTGTATAAATTGACGTACAGAGGAAAGGTTTTCTATTTTTATGCTTGTGTTGTTAATCCTCCATTTCATTAGAAATCTTGCAGCTGGCATTTTCTTCAGCCCATGAAGTGGAATTGTAACACAGTAAAAGTATTATCTTTCCCTTTTAAAAAATGTATGTTATGCTGTGGTTGCAGAAGAAATTGAAGATGTGAAGCTTCAGGACTCAAAGCCAGGTAGGAGCCGCGGAGATGGTATCTGTGGATACGCACAGGCATCATCATCATATTTTGGAGATCACTGGCATGGCTTGAGGTTTAGCATGACTACAAATCCCATGTGAGAGAGCACAAGAGCATGGATGGATTCTTTCCCACAGACTCTCTCTGATACATTTATGACCTCCCATGTGCTTAAGAAGTTCCTTGGTTACATATGCATTGCTAAGTTCAATATATTGTATATGATGTGTCAAAACCTCAACACCACCTGCCTGTGTGAGTGACACTTGTCTTGCCTCTTTGTGTGCATCATCTCAGTTCTTTATACAAGAAAGCCTTGAGTTTGACTGGGACTTTTGTCTCTCACTTCATTAAAAGTAATACTTTAATACCACCCTCAGTATTTCTGAAGGTTGGTTTCTCCCCCGGTGCCTTTCAGAGTCTGCTTTTCTAATCTATGAGCCAGTAATTCTCTGCGTTGTGATTAATGCATTTTTCTCCTGCTTGCTGTGTGAACTGTAGAATACATTAGATCTATTTCGAGGACAATAGATGAATTGTAAAGCAGCATTTGTGAAATTGCCATGGTGAAATCCTAGCAAGTTCTTTGACTGCTTCTCCTCCTCTTTTTCTCTTCTCTGAACTCAGTCAAGCTCCTATCATAATAACTTGACACTACTTCAAGGATGAGTAAAGAGCAATAAAGAAAAAACAATAATCTCTCTTGACCTTGTTTCTGAGAGAAAACGAAAAATGTGTTCAGAATAACGCCAAATCCTTCTCCTGCACTTCAGCTACTAGGAGCCAAATACATCTTCGTTATCTTTGGAAAAATGACTGAAAGGGCCAATTTCCCTCCCCAGATCCTTTTGACTGTCTCTAAGTGTACTGAACTGCAATGAGGAAGGCACAGGACATTAGACACTTGTGCAAAAACATGAGGAGCCCTTTGAGAGCCTAGTTTCTAAATTCTAAAGGTTCCAGGTCTCTAAACCGTTACCGATGGGTGAGAATGGTCCAGTGGAAGAAGACTTTGTGCCTTGTACTGAGGCAATCTATAATTAACTTGGTTAATGACCGTTTTTAAAGTAAGCCCAGAAGATGTAACTTGGTCAGAAGACATCGATGACTGGTTTAACTGGGACTTCCAACCACCTGCAGTGCAACTGAACATGGCCCTGTGGCTCTGTCATAAAGAGACCTGCTGCACATGTAAGGTGGCAGCAAGGACATTGCCTCCTATTATAAAATTGCTTAAGAAATAAATGACTTGAGCAAGATGGCAGCAAAGGAAAAAAAAAAAGAGGATTAACTCATATATTTAGAAGAACTAATTAAGGCTCTACAGCAGCACAGTGTTTCTGGTCTCATCATTTTCATGCAGTGCTGCTCTACAACAGAAGGGACCAGTGAAATACACGGTCACACTCATCAGTCTTTTTTTTCTGGCAGACCTAAACTCGGCTACAACAGGCCTGGTAGCAGGAAGGGACAAATAGAGTCAGACTGCAATCTTGAGAAATACAGATCTAGAGCATCAAGCCCTTGTTCCCAGGGATGGACGTATGTATATACGTACATTATCCACTGTGCTTTGATGCAGAGTCTGTGGAGCAATAGTAAAACAATATGACTTCTCATGCATTTGCTGCTAGTGCAATAGGTGATTAATAGCTGAAGTTGCCTTTAGTTCCTTATGAATGGAAAAAGGGAACTATCCTTTCATGAGAATGCAGGGACCTACAGATCAGTTTTGGTCTTCAGGGAGGAAAACCCTCCTGGAAGCCATGTTCAAGCACAGGAAGAGAGTGATTGGGAACATCTAGCTTGGAACTTTAGGAATATATATATAGGAAGGATAGGAATGGTTGGACTCGATGATCCGGTGGGTCTCTTCCAACATGGTTATTCTATGATTCTATGATTCTATGAACTCACCAGCCTGATGACCTTCTATGAAGATTTGTCTGGTTCTTTTGTCTAGAAGACAACAGTGGCTGTTCTCTCACCATGACTATACAAAAGCTTTTTACAGTCTCCAATTTAGGCTCCCAGACTAAGAAAAACATTGATATACTGGCAGGTCCTGTTACACCGGTACATGTTTTTGATATGACTCCTATACAATTTCATTTTTTTCTGAAATAAATTGATTCTTTGGAAGTGCAGCAGAGGTCACTTTAAAACCTTGTGAGAGTTAAGAGCTCACACCTACTTTTGAATCTAGTTTTATAATAAGGAAAGAATTCTCAGCTGGTTTAAACTACACCATAATATGTAGAAATTTTAGCATTCTCTGTTAAAAATCTAGGTCTTATTATTTTTATTGAAAATTCAGCTACAATCAAGAATGCAGTAGCCTGGTCAGAACTTCTAGTTCCTCCTCTAGAGAAAGAGTTTTGAGTTTGGAGGTGAAGACCCATGAGTACACCACGCGGATGGGGAGAAAGAGAGGCAGATGATGAAAGCAAGAAGCTTTCAGCAGCAACAAGCTGGAGGGCACTTACATGGAGTCACTATTCGAAGAGTGATGCAATGACACAATCATAAATAAAACCAAAGTGCTTGTGATATACATTTGGGAAGAAATTATAGATATTTATGGTGATCATGATTATGAAATGCTTTACTACACATCATATTTATGGTGATCATGATTATGAAATGCTTTACTACACATCAAATTGATTTCCTCAAGCATGTCTACAACAACTCAGTACTGTGTTTAAACAAAGTTGGTTTTTTTTCTTTTTACTTTAAGGAGGAATAGTTTAGATCAACACTTAATATATATCAAAACAATTACTTTTCATGTGGTGACAGTAGGAATGAAATGTTCATACCATGTATAACCCGTAAATAATTATGATGATCTTAGCACTGGTTATGTTTTGTCAATACTAAATGGGATGCACTGGGCGCTATAGAAGAGACGTACAGTCTTTTGATGGTTTGATCTCCTGAAATGCCTAGATCAGAGGCCAGACTGACAACAGAATCTGATGGAATCCAGGGTTGTATAGAGATTTAGAGTTACAGATTGGAATGACAACTCCTAATTTTGTATTCCTATAACAATTCTAGCACCTCTTCTAAAAATCTGTTCCCTGGGTCAATAAAGAGCCTTGAATTCACCGTCAAAGACTCTGAACACAGAATCAAGACTGAGAGAGTCTCTTAGCATGCTCTGAAGATTGCCTGTAAAAAGTGAATGAAACTGAAAAAAAGAAGAAAAAGATGGAAACAGAAGACTTGTGTACTTGAAAACTCAGTCTTTACACACAACCAATTAGAAAGAAGACAGGTAGCAGTGGTTGCCAGTTTTTAGTGTGTAAATATAGATTTGCACATTTTCTTCATACAGACCCTATATCTCAGAGCACTACAGCTTTTATCATTTAAGGAAGGTTATGGCTTAGGGAAGTGCAGAGAATGTTTTGAAAAAAAGTGTGCCAAAGGATGGTTTAAATAAAGCTAAAGGCAACCTTTGCTGTGTTCTGACACCTCAGCATTTATGGGCATCTTGTGATATTGGGGGTCTGACTAGCAATTTTGAAAGCATGAACCTGACTGCACTGAATGAAGTAATCTGAATTCAATTTTGGGTCTGAAACCAGAAATTCACTTTTTAATCTTATGGCTTTTATCTCAATTTTCTCTGACTCACTTTCATTTAGAGAACTTGGAGTGAATAGGAAACAACCAATCAAAATCTAACAGGTTTTACCATATGTTTTCAGCTTGTTACTTAATTTCATAACTTCCCATAGTGTCCCAGAGGGCTTTTTTGAGACCTGTGATTCCTAAAACCTGTACTAGATGTGAAGAACACTAAATATTGATGTTATTTCCTTCCTAGCACTCTGTTCGTTCCCTTAAATGAGCTAGTATCACTAATAAGTGACAAAATACCATCCTCTTAAAACAATCTCAATAATGCTACAGAAAGTTAGGAAAATTCTTTTACTCTTCCACTTTAGCAATCTGTAGTTAATGTAGAGGTGAAAAAAACCAATTTACCTTAGACGCTTTCTATGACCTTTCAAAGTAGCCCCCATAAAGCAGTGAATTAAGATAACGAGGTGATCAGATTTCAATTTACACTTATTTTCTGTTTATAAGCACATGTAGCTTTTTAACATTTCATACATATTGGCATTAACAGATAAAATATTTTGCTCTTCATAAATAAGAACTCCCTAAAGGAATGCTTCTTTTTTTATCCTTCCCCTCAGAATCCCAGATGAAGTACATATTTATAGCAATGAATAAAAAATTATGTGGGAAGTCACGTCAGGTGTAGAAATCAGAGAGGATTAGATTGTCCACAAATCTGAAGGCACTGAAGATTTCTGCTTCACAACTAACCATCCGGTTGGTCTCTTCCAACCTGGTTATTCTATGATTCTATGATTTGCACACTCGATGCATGGACATCTGTACTAGAAGATTTTTTTTAAGGAAAGTACAAACAAGTGGGTCTGAAACTCATTGACATACGTCCTTCAAAATTATTTCCATTTTCCTTTTTTGTGATTTTCACAGTGCATGCTAAATTGCTGCAGACAATATTTCTCTCGAGCCACTTCATGTTTATCTTCACTTACTCTCTGCTCAAGAAAATGAAATAAGGCTGACTCATATCATCTATAACTCTCCCAAGCAAAGAATTTACTCTACACAATTGCCTACCTAATTAAAGCAGCAAAGCAGGTTTAGTCATGGGGAAAAAGGGGTCATTATCTGGGGCTTCAGACAAGGTAAGTTGTCAAATAGAAGCTAGGACATGGGAAAAGGATATTTAATAACTTCAAGGCAGCCCTTTCTGGTTTTTTTTGCTAGCTTAATGCCACCTGTGGCTTTCAGTTCTCTTAGCATTCCATCTTTGGGTCAAGGAAAGCACAGTGTAATACTTGTTCTGACACAATAAACCTTGCACTATGTTTTTCTGTGGAGATGTGGCATGAACGTGGACTACTGTTTCCAGAAACTAGTGTGGTTATATGAACTGTATAATATACGCTCAAAGCAAAAACCTAAATATTAATAGCCAACTGATACGTGGAATTTGCCTGATTAGGTAACAAAATGCAAGCCTGCTGTAGTCCAGGGCAGTTGTGAAAACGATGCAGACACATCAGGGCACAGGACCTCAGACCTGAATTATCATCTCCATCTAATCCTGACCTGACTGCGAGGCTCTTCATAAATCATTTCACATTCATTTCTCCCACTTTATCTCCATTACCTACAGAGGTTGTAAATTAAGTTGCTAAGTGAAGGAGCTTATTAGAAAGAAGATGTCTTTTCTCTGTAAATTTTTACACAAAGACAAGTAGCTGATGAAGCTGTCACCACTGATGGGAATGAACTACTTTATGGTGACAAATGGCAGAGAGACTGAAGTGAAAACAGAGCCAAGAGAAGACCTAAAAGGGACAACAAGAATTTTGTACTTGACAGCCTGACTTTGATTTGAGGAGGCTGCTTACAAGCTTCTATTTCACCCCACGCAGCGTGAATTATGGGAATGACAGTTCAGTTCCAGGTCAGATCAGTTACTGAGCAGTGTTGATCAAAACACAGGAAAGTGATGGGAGCTGGATACTCTGGGAGACTTGTATCCATTCAGGCTAACAGAAGTCTTTTTTTGCCTATTTTGAGCCCTACTCCTTCCGAATATCTTCTAGCTTGCAAATTATATGAATGGGAATGCTGGAATTTTGACCAGAATCCTCAGACACACTAATTTTTTTTATCATTTATTTTTATTCTTTTATACCGGTTGTTTTCTATTAAGCAAAAAAGTCTCTCGTGTTACCTGCATTTACAACAATGGAAACAAATCTTTCAGTAATATTCCCAGATTTAGGCATTTCAACAGTGCAATGTTCTTATTCTTCCCTGAATTAATCCAAGTTAAGTCTTTAGAGAGATCACTATTAAATTGCATATAATACAGTAAGCTCCTAGTACAAAAGATTTCAAATAAGCCAAACATATAAAGAGTTTTGTCATTTAAATGAATGTACCAATATGAACATAATTTCCTTGATGAAGCTGGAACAGGGAAGGACCTTCTAGGATAGATTCAAGGCAATCCCAGCATGCAGAGAGTTGGTCAGCAGGCTCACTAAGCCCATATGAGATTCACAGTTTTCCATGCCACAGGGACATGTTAAAGTAATCCTTACTTGCTTATCCCTAGTAGGATGCAAGATGCTTTTACTCATAAAGAAATAGGCTTTATTTCAAATAAGCTAAGAAGAGAAAGCCATCGAGTGGGTAAAATTGTCATGACAACCAAGCAGCTGTTGGTATGCTAGGTACAACTCCAGCAATATTTTCAAGCTTCAGGGAGAACCTGTTAAAATCTTACTTTTGATGCTCACAGACTCTGAAGCTTGAGAATTTCTAGAGTGGCATCTAACATTTCAAGACTCGCTCACTCGTCGCTAGCTAACCTTAGGCACAAGCATAACAACTCATTTAATACAGATAAAAACACGACACTGCAAAAGTTGCTAAGTGCTGCTACAACAAAAGTGCATGTTTATCAAAGTTCTGTAATAAAAAAAAAATCCAGAGTTTTTAATAAATACTCAATGGCTAGATCACACATCACATATAACTTTATAATATTTTAGGATCAGTTAGGTCCAAGTATAGTTCTTAGCTCCCAAGTCAGAGTGAAAACCAAGGGCACACCTTAACCGACTTGATGCCTCCTCTAAAGACAAATCCTAGATTTGAAAATAAGTCAGAGTCAGAGTGCATCAGACCCTTAGGCTCGACAATTTGTAATACCTGTATTATCTCTGCCTGGCTCTGCACTGCATGAAGTAAACTATTTTATAAAGAATTACATTCAAATCTCTTAATGGGTTTGTCTCCTGTGCGCTTTGTTACGTGCCGTAGCATTAGGAGCCGTATTATCCCTCTCCAACAGGACAGGCAACTTCAGAACAACAGCACCTTGTTAAACCTTCTCTACATCCACTGCCCTGAGTCACATACACTTTTAATTTCAGAGGAATGAAAAACTATTTCTGTAATCACATGCCAGAACAAATTACTGCCATAAGGATTTCTGATGAGTTCTGTCTTTCAAGAAAGGATTTTATATATGTGGTTATTGCAACCCCTTCATCAAATGGAAATTTGCAACCAGTTACTGTTCCCAAATGCATACGCAGTGCTCGCCGAAACACAAGAGAGCAGACATACCAGAGAGTGCTACTATGCAGAAATACTTCATGAAAGAGTAATTTTGCAGGACAAATAGAAATTAGATAATCATCAGGAATAATTTAGATAATTCTCTGCTTTCTACCTGACAGGAGGAGTACAGATGTGGGACATAGAATCATAGAATCACCAGGTTGGAAGAGACCAACCAGGTCATCGAGTCCAACCATTCCTATCAAACACTAAACCATGTCCCTTAGCACCTCGTCCACCCGTCCCTTAAACACCTCCAGGGAAAGTGAATCAACCACCTCCCTGGGCAGCCTACAGCCTGTTCCAGTGCCCAATGACCCTTTCTGTGAAGAATTTTTTCCTAATGTTCAGCCTGAACCTCCCCTGATGGAGCTTGAGGCCATTCCCTCTCGTCCTGTCCCCTGTCACTTGGGAGAAGAGGCCAGCACCCTCCTCTCCACAACCTCCTTCCAGGTAGTTGTAGAGAGCAATGAGGTCTCCCCTCAGCCTCCTCTTCTGCAGGCTAAACACCCCCAGCTCTCTCAGCCGTTCCTCATAAGGCCTGTTCTCCAGCCCCCTCACCAGCTTCGTTGCTCTTCTCTGGACTCGCTCCAGAGCCTCAACATCCTTCTTGTGGTGAGGGGCCCAGAACTGAACACAGGATTCGAGGGGCGGTCTCACCAGTGCCGAGTACAGAGGGAGGATAACCTCCCTGGACCTGCTGGTCACACCGTTTCTGATCCAAGCCAAGATGCCATTGGCCTTCTTGGCCACCTGGGCCACTGCTGGCTCATGTTCAGTCGCTGTCAACCAACACCCCCAGGTCCCTCTCCTCCAGGCAACTTTCTAGACAGACTTCTCCTAGTCTGTAGCTGCATAGGGTTGTTGTGCCCCAAGTGCAGGACCCGGCATTTGGCCTTGTTAAACCTCATGCCATTGGACTCTGCCCAGCGGTCCAGCCTGTTCAGATCCCTTTGGATCCTCCCTACCCTCCAGCAGATCAACACTTCCAATGTTTCTGAAGGAAGGGTGATGGATTTGCAGAAAGACAACTAAGTTTTGTTTCATCGCCAAGGCGTAATTTGAACTGCTTAAAAAACATGCAATTGTTTTCTAGACCTTTGGTGTGACTTTTTATACCAGCATCGATTGCTTTCTTCCTTAAAATTGTGTTAATTTTTACAGACAACAAAGAAACTCATACCTCCTGCAGGTACATATATGAGTAGACCAGACATAAGAATGATGCTTTCACAAGGTTCAATGCACATTTACTGTCTTATTTCTGACATAAGGTCAGATCTAAGGCACTGAAATACTTTTCACATCACCAAGTGCCATAGAATGACACAATGTTAATAGATTGTAAGTAGTGAAGATTGATGTCTAGAAAGTGTCCCAAATGCCCATGTTGACCGGCTCGAGCTTAGGTGAAAGGAAAATGATATTTGAAGATTATAATCAAATCGTAAAAATAAAAAGATGTTTTACTTAAGGTAATATTTCTGTCATTATCATAATTTCACTTGGATGTTAAAAGGACAAAGTACAAAAAGCACTTTCTATTACATTATAACCCAACAGATTACTTCATTTTTAGTTTTATAGAGTAACTATAGCGAGTCACCTATATGAAAAAGTGATGAAAGCTTATGATGTGTTTGCAAATTTTGAGTAATTTTGTGCACATCCAGCAATTTATATCTAATACATTAAATGGTAGCGTGTAGCAATGGGGAGAAAGTATGATTATAAAACTGGATGCTGCTACTGAGATTTTTCTAACTCCTCCCACTCTGAAAGGATTCCTTGAATGTCTCAGCTCACCAGGGACTATCGGTGTCTCTGCACATTGGCTCCTGAGTTAGCTGAGGCTTAGCTAGGACCTGGATCTAGTCCTCGCTCCACGTGGTTCACATCACATTCATCCCAAACACAACAAACCTCAGTCAAAGCAGGGGACCAGCCCTTCTGAGCCTCCCTGAGTTTTGCTGTGGCGAATGTCCACAAGGATGATGCTGTGCTTGCCCAACAGCTCTCCAGGGAGTTTGAAGCTTGGTGGCACGTGCCTACAAAAAGCAGGTGATGATGGGGACCCTTGTCAGTGACCAGCCTCAAACCAAGGCTTCTTCAGTCCTGAAGGGCTTGATAAACCACCTAGGCTTAGCTCAGAGGCTACGGTGCCCCTCAGAAGGCCAAACTTCAGCTCTGCCCTTAGTGAGCAATTATTTATTATTGCTTACAAAAAGCTCCTGCATCCTCAGGCTTAAAGTCTGAGATTGCATCTCTGTAGAGTTCAGTACCTTGAAAAGATTGTTAGTATTAAGAGGCAGTTTGTGCAAGAGAAAAGAAGTTAATTTACTTATGATTCAGGATATAAACCAAAGCTGAAAGCTTCATTTGAATGTGACCAAGTAGGATATGAATCAGTGGGCTTGTAGGGGCATGAAACTAGTCAGATACCCACTGCACAGGAATTTCTGGTTGCAGGAAGAGCTTTCTTGACAAAGAAAGATTCCTTGACAATTAAGAGGCCAAGCAGGGGCAAGAGATGTCTGTCACAATTTAGCACCACCCGGACAAATTCAGCAGCTAAAACCATGTGGTTGAGCCTCCGAAATCCCTTTCCCCCTACCCTGCAGGGAAAGGAGAGAGGGAAATGAGAGGAAAAAGCTTTAATGAAATGGTAGTGATAATAATAAAAATAATTATAAAGTAATAAAACATATACAAATATATGAGATCATGCTCCCACCCCTTGATGACTGAATGTCACCACAAATGCTGCAGTTAGTTAGTTAAAAAACTGACTGTAATTTACCTCAAACTAGAACAATATCTTAGAAGTCTTTTATGCTTCACTTTAAGTGTGGAAGTTATTTTTTTTGAAAATTACTTTTTCTCAAATACAAGGATTCAGCTCAGCCTAGAGTAATTCATGTATCATTACTTGAATTCAGAGCTCTATCAGCTTTCATTATATTTAAAAAGCATCTGTATGATTTTTATACTTCAAGCATTTTTATGCACGCGCTTCCATCTGGCCTCTTTTTTGTTTGATTTTCTAAGTAACAGTCACTCAAAAAAATTGGATAATATCCATATTACTGTAGCTGTAGTCTTAGATTATGGCTAATAACAATTCTTTTGATTATCCAGCATTTTGTTAAGGATGTTTCCTCCCAAGAACTTAGGAGTCACTAAGCATTAAATTAAAAACAGATTTTTGTTTAACACACTTTAATTTGCTTTCTATCATGTATACTGTTTACAGAATAAATATATATCAGTTTCAAAAAAATAGCAGTGACATTTTATACATCAGTAAATTTAAATGTGCTTCATGATAGGTAGCTCTACAAATGACACACTTTGGATACCAAATACTCACTATTAACACTTGTTTTCTGGTATAACACTACAGATGTGAATGTGGTTACGTTAGAAAATGTTTACAAGCAGTTTTAACTACATGTTTACAGTTTTAACTACATCCCTAAGATACTAGAATTAAGAACATCAGAAAAACAATTATGAAAGATGGAAAATTTTGATTCAATATCTCTGATTAAAGATCTCAAAAATATTGACAAGTCCTTTTAACCACTGTTTGGCACTACCTCTACTATCAAGGAAGAACATTTAATTTCAAGGGGCCTTATGGAAAGCAGACACATTCTTAAATGAGATGCGCTATAGGTATGCTAAGACTTCATTCTAACAGCTTAGAAACAAAATAGAGTAATAAATAAAAAATATTCGCAGCAATGTTATCTATTGCAGTCTTCAACTGTAAACTGAACAGAAATGAGAGTCAGTCTTTGGAAGAGGCAAGGTATGATTCAGTGTTAGGCACATGCCACTAAGATAATGCCCAAGAGAATAATTCATTTTTAGTCTTATTGGGAGAGTGAATATATATAATTTAAATAAAGTTTACAGAGTATTTTTTGGTATTGTACATTGCAAATAATTCAAAAGTTATTAAATCATTTGGTTATCTTTTTAAATTTCTGTAATATTGATTTTAGAAACTTTAATGTTTACATTTAACTGAGTTAAGAATATTGGCTTTAATGTAACAGACGTTAGGCAATTTGTTAGAATGAATATGGCTCCAACCAGCTGTATCAGTAAAGCCACATCCTAACAATGAAATGGAATTTTCCCTTTCTGATGGAAATAAAACTGAAATTGGGTAAAATCTTGCCCTTATTTGAGACAGTGGCAAAGTTCCCATTGAGTTTTGAAACCAACAGACTAATTTCTGCTTTCAATAGCCACGGAAAGGGCATGTAGAAAGTGTGATTTCAATAGTATTATTAGGGATTTATCAGTGTTAATGAGAGCAGAATTTGGCTTAACAGCTTCATGCTATTTTGGAGAATGTCTATATTTACAATTTTTAATGTTTTGTTATTGCATTCTCTTTAACAGCTCTAGCAGCGTCTTCAGAACAGAATGAAAATTATTAACAGGTTTCTAATGCATCATAAATAACAAAATATAAAACTGAAATTTAGAAACAGAAACATAAAGAAATGTATATTTGGATTCACTGTGATCAGTCATGTTAACGAGTTAGGAAAAAAGAATGGGAAGAAAATGGTTGTAGTAAGCAGCAAAGAGGAGATGCTGTTGGCTTCTTTTGTAAAGTCCTGGAAAGCTGGCGTGGTAAAAAAGAAACCCCAAACGGGGTCACATGAAAGAAAGGTAATGTGGTCTCCGGAAATCTCTTAGTAGTCCAGCTAAACCCATGATTTATGCTTCAAATATTATGTAATATTTAATGTCAATGAATAGATGTACGGTTATAAATCTAATTCTTAAAAAAGCCTCAGCTCTAAGCAGCAGAGTGACTGACAGTGGGAACAGTAGTTTCTTCTGCAGGTACATTAACATCAACATGCCTGCCTCTGTCTGCCTTTGTCTTTTTCTCCTTCCAATTTCTGAAACACACGTTTTCCTTGTAAAATGTTCCTGAAGCTTTATTTCACCCTCCTTATTTTTATAATTTTCCTTGGACGAGAGAGTTCAGTTTTCTGGTTTTGAGTCACACTTTGTCCTAGCAAAGTCTCCTAGAATCATACAATCATTAATGTTGGAAAAGACCTCTAAGATTATCAAGTCCAACTGTCAGCCCAACACCACTGTGCCTACTAAACCATGTCCAGAAGTGCCATGGCTACACATTTTCTCAGCCTCTCCAGGAACAGTGGTCTCCCACCCATCCTGCTACTTCCATCCACCAGGTGGAAACAACCAGGTGCTCCAAGTTATTACACACATTCTACAAGGTAAAAAATAGATCTTTAAACTCAGTAGGTGATATGAGCTTGTACTGGTCTAGGCTAAATCTTAAAATTAAGAGCAATGGAAATGTAAGAAAGCAAGGGAGTGAGGACTCCTCATTACAAAACAGTTAAAACATACAGAGCAGCCTGGATAATAATCGTGTTTTCTGCTAGAAATGAGCAGAGTTTCAACTGCTGTCCTGTGATCGGCTTTCTTACGCTGTAGGTGATGTCTACGGCCTTGGTGTCAGGGGAGGCTAATGGGTAAATGAAAACAGAAGTTAGAAAAACCTAGAGGCTGGATCCATAAAGATTCCGACAGAAAATCATAATTTCTCATGGTCCCAACTATAGAAAAGAACTATGTTTGTGCACTGGGAGTAAACAACCGTGGGGATATACTACATTTTCCACCCTTTCCATTTTTCACACTAAGAAGAGCAGTTTTATTTGAGCAGTTCAGATGGTCTCAGGGGCTCCCTCAGAAAGCCACACAGCAGAACTCGATGTCCTTGTGCATTTAGCTAATGCATGATCTGTGCTTGCTTTCAATTACTCAGGTAGGAAAGGTCTGTAAGGAGTGGTGAAATCTTTAATTAAGTTTAGTCATTCAGGTTAGAAGAAAAGGAGTTTTCAGGGTATCAGCCTTTCTCTCAGCCTGAAAAAGGCATTTCCTGCTTCTGTTTTAGGCTTGTGTCATTCCCCCTAGATCACATCTGTGGCCTTTTTTCCAATCTCCAACAATTACATTTAAAAAATGCTTTTCCTGTATCCTTAGAGCGCCGTAGTAGCCACAGTATTGCTACCAACACTGTAAGAGCAATAGAAGGAAATTTTGAATTGAGAGTAACTGCAGAGGGCAGCATTAACTTGCCATTCAAACCCAGTTGTGCTAGGGAATATCAATGTCCCCTGACAATTCAGAGTGGTGTTTTATACATAGAATCATAGAATAACCAGGTTGGAAGAGACCCACTGGATCATCGAGTCCAACCATAAACAACACAGGACTGGATATACAAGTTCAGCATGTATTGCCAAGACCAAATATAGGAGAATTTTTTGATGCATGATTTGTTGAAAAAGTTTATGTCTATATTTCATTACTTTTTTTTTCAGATTCTAAATGAATGGAATAGGATATGTGTTCTGTAAGTACCTTGTTTGCACTTTATTATGATGTGCTACAATACAGAGACATTCATCAACAGCTGAGAGATTTTGATGAAAATACAATAGAAAGATTGTGGAAAACAACATTTGACACTGTCCTTGTTTTGCCCCAGTGCATTTCAAGTTAATAACACTTACTGCAATTAATTCACTTTAACATAACTTAATTAAGGAGTGGCCAATTGACCAGCTGGCATAACCTGAGGCCAGAAGGAGCATCCCTCCACAGTTTCCCTGGCAATCAACTCATACTTCAGAAATTTCCAAGCACCTTCCCTGTGAACTATGATTCGATGATTCTATGAACTCCCTTTCCAGTGCTCACCTGCCCTGACAAGGCTGAGACCACTGGGGCTGAGGGAACATCAGCATAATACCTCTTCAGGCAAAACCTTTCTAGGGGGTACAGCATATGGAGCTCTTCAGGATCTTCATCTCTGAGACATATTGCCACTGCTGGCTTTCAGGAATGCTGGGAGGTCTACATACTCCTTGGAGATGCAACAAAATACTATGGTCTTTGTAGATATGATAACAGATTATTAAACAAAGCATGTGAATAAGAAGTAGGCAAGACGTATGAAAAAAATATTAGCCATATCTCAGTTGATGACATAGCTCACAACTCTGAACAGCCTAGAAATAGCTCTTATTTTTAGAGTATGATTTTTGAGCCCAGAGCACGATTCAACATCACCTGCGTAAGACAGGTCTTTTAGAGTGCTCTTACCGCACTTTACAGGCCATTATCATCGATCAGGCAGAGCTAAAAGCCTAAGTATTGCTTAGTTCTATAAAGTCATGCCTCTACTTCGTGCTTTATAACAAACCAGCAAATAGTTGCAAGCTTCTTATTGCAGGCTTAAAGTAGAAAATCTACTTTGAGAAAAAGGGCAGCTTGCTTTAGTTCAGTGGTTAGTGGATGGATTTTCTGTGAAAATAAAGGATTAAAAACATTTGCAATAATTTTCCTTCTGTTAACCTCATTTTGCCCTCTTGGAATTCTTCCCCTTCCCCTTCCTCCTATTGATTTCTTTAAACAGGAGGGGGAACTGCAAAGCTGCAGGTATCCATTGCTCCTAAGCATTTTGCATCCCTCACTTACCTGGTATTAAATAATGATTTTCAATATGTTTTAGTCATTTTTTTTATGAGGTACCAATGCTTTATCCAAAGGTGCCAAACAAAGAGGTCCTAGGCCACTTCAATCTGTATCCACAAAGGGAGAGAAAACAAAATATTGTAGCTGTAGCTCTCTCTTGCTGACACATAACTAGATGTTTGCTAACTACAAGAAGTAACTTCTGAAGGGTCTAATGGATATTAGACTAGATAGCACCATAGATGGGAATGCAAAATCAGAGGGCACTTAGACACACTTTAGTTTTATAGAGTTGAACACTGAAGAGCCAAGATAAGTCACGACCTCATTCAAGTCTTTTTTTCCCAGCTCTAGGATATTAACTTTGGAGGTTTTATAGAAATTGAAGGAGATAATTTGTAAATTATAGTGTACATATCTGTATCGTTGGTATGGGGAAGAATTCACGGGCATTTAAATGCTACTGAGTAGCATGATAGCATATATTTAGGATCCTCACTAGTAATTGATAAGCTTTATCTCTGTTACCCTCTAGCTATCTGATAAACAGCCTTCATTTGTGTGATCACCTGGTATGACAGCAAAATGTGGTATTTCATTTTATGCTCATTTTCTCTAGCAGGTGCTACTATGAGATACCTGTATCAGTGGTTAGTTGCTGTCATCCAGGAGTAAAAATACCCAGGAACAAAAAGGATAAGTGAAATAATCTTATTTTCATCATTTTCATTGCTAAAACAAGCAGTAGGATTCAATGAATTAGTTGAGATCGTATAAACAGAATAGATTGGGCTGGTAGGGACCATTAAAAGTCATATATTCCACCCTCCTACAGTAAGCAGGGACATCTTCAACTAGATCAGGTTGCTCAGATCCCCATCCAACCTGACTTTGAAGGTTTCCAGGGATGCGACTTCTACCACCTCTCTGGGCAACCTGTTCCAGCCCTTCACCACACTCATTGTAAAAAATTTCTCCCTTTTATCTAGCCTAAATCTACTATCTTTTGGTCTAAAAACATTTTCCCTTGTCCTATCACAATAGACCTTGCTAAAAAATTTGCCTCTGTCATTCTTATAAGCCCCGTTTAAGTACTGAAATGCTGCAATAAGATCTCCTTTGAGCCTTCTCTTCTCCAGGGCAAGCAATCCCAAATTCACAGAAGAGTTGTTCCATCCTTCTGATAATTTTTCTGTGGCTCTAGTCTGGACTTCAAACAGGTCTGTGTCTTTCCTGTGTTGAGGGATCCAGAGCTGGACGTAATACTGCAGATGGGGTCTCCAAGTTGTAGTTATTGGAAGAAAAAACACCAAAATGTAAAACTGGAGGAGACACTCTATTTAATGTGCTTATTGTACCACAAATTAAGATTCTTGTTTCGGACATTACTGAAGATATTAAGACTTTAAGCACAAGCGAAGCACCATATCATAAATCTTTTTATTTCCTATGATGTAGATAATTCTCTTTACTAACGCATGCCTAGTAACAAATATCTTAACGGCCATCCTACCTTAGGACTAATGATTGAATTTGACAGTAATCAGTAGGAGGAAGGACTGTAAGGGCAGAAGCAACTTTCTTTGGCTATTGAAGAGAGACAGGCACGTGTGACATATGGCAATACCAGAGAGCTCTGAAAGCTCGCAAATAGATGTCACTCTCAGCAGTTATTTACAGCCCTTAGGCATCCTTAAGTCAGTATAATCCTTAAGTCAGTATAATAAAGTTAAAGACCATCATTTTACTCCTCAGCACGTTGTTGCTGTTGAGCATTTCTTGGGGAACAGTAATATGCAGATTACTCATTTAATTACTCTTTAATGACACCACCAGTGCTTTACTAACTATGTATGAACATCTTGGTGCAAAAGGAAAGAAAATGGAACTATAGCTGTACAGAACATACACAAAAGCATGTGATCTCTTGACATGACGGTAACAGCAGGCTTCACAATAGCAGCATTACTATTCATCCAGCCAATCTCTTGAGACTACCAGTTAGTCTTGAGTATCTCATTGGAAGGATGCCATGCTCTCGATCCCAGTAGTTTGTTGCACCAAATTTCGTTTCTTTTCTTCTTGCAATGCAAAACTGCCTTTTCATATCGTCCATCCCTCGAATTCCTTATACCCTAGATTTCATCAGTGAAATCACATTCAGTTTACCCTAAAAGAATTTAGGACTATTTAAGAGACTAAGACTGAAATTTAGGTCTCATGGTTCTGGTTTTGCAGTGCAAATTACCCTGGAAAATGTGGCAGAAGATGCAGAAACTGGAAACCAAAGGCAGTTATTAGAAGAATCTATGCTCAGGAGCATCATCATAATGCACTGAGAAAGCACACAACCAAGCTAAAATAAAGAACAAATGGTTCCCATAGGTCAATCGTTCAGCTGCAGCACCTGCGCCACATGTGAGGACAAGTGTCTTTCATAAGAACACAATTTGACAAATATTTGGAAAGCAAACTGTGTTACTGCTGCTGAAATGCCAGTAAATTCTCCCTCAAAGTGTTCCTGTCAAACGCGTTGCTCATTCCCACCCACTCCATCTGGGAAGCTCAGCCTTCCAGAAAGGGTCACCACGTCCTTTCTGTGAACCAGAGGACCAACAACTAAAAGTTCTGTGTGTATCTGTCCTCATGCCCATTGAAACCCTCTGGATGCTGTCTTCAAGGGGATCAAAAAGCATTGGGAAAGGGGCTTCTTCTGGATGCTGCCTTAAAAGAGATCAAAAAGAATTAGGAAAAGGCTGCCCCTGACAGTGTCATTTGCGGGCATGGCATGTGTGGTGTCTTGGGGGAAAGGATTTGAGGGCAAGCTGAGAAGATTTAAATGCAGATAGCTGTTTGAGATGAGTCGTGAGAGCAACGAGTGTTGCAACAGGACTCCTGGCTGACTTCGCCAGCATGTCTTCTAATTACTGGGGGAGCATATGATTGGTGTCAAGGACTGAGCTGTCCCCATCCATGCAATTTTGCCTCTCTCTGCCAATAGATATGAACAGAATTGGCAGGTGGTATTATTCTCTTGTATTGCCCCAGCTCTCGTTAATGAGGCAGAGTGCAGCCTTTTCTTTCTGCTTCCCTGCTAGCTAATCTCTTGGCTAGGGTAACAGCCCTTGCCTTTCTCTTGACTGAACTCTGTAATTCTCTATAATTTGGTTTTAAAATGTTTAAAGGCTAAGACTATTTAATTTGCTCTCTAACCTATTTATTTTGATTCCTGCTATAGTTTTTTCTTCACGTGTCAAACTCCTAGGAGAGCAGCATTCAAAATGTGAAATGTGAATGCACTAGGAGAGCTGCAATGACACATGTATTATTTTCCTGCACGTAATCCAAATAAGTTGTTAGCAGCAAAGTCCAGGAGTGAGTTTCAAATTTGCCTTTCTCACTTTTTGCAGAAAATGCTTTTTTTCAAGGCAATGCCATTTATTGGTTCGATGGCATTAAAGGGTGTTTTCATAGCTAGTGACACAAGAAAAACTCCAGTCTGCAGATGGAGTTTGTCTGCAGATGCTCTGTTATCACTTGGTTAGACACAGGCAGCTCTTGGGCCAAATCTGAAACTTCACTTGATTCAGACAAATCATCACGACTATGCAGTTATCATAGAGATATGATATATTACAGTTATGTATTACACGTGTTGATTTCTCCAGCATGGTCTCTTGCTTCCAGAAACAAGAACTAGTGGGACAGTAGATATGGTGGGAAAAACAGCAGTATGTTTATTTTATTCAGTTTTGGAAAGTTTCTCTCTGCTGGTATTTTTTACTTATAGAGTTTAAGAACCTCAGAAATTACTTTAAAACAAGACATCTCCGACATTGGTATGATTAGCTTATAGGAAGAGTGGACAATTCTATATTTATATGCAGATAGCTACTTGTGAAACGTCTGGAAATCAGGCATTCTTCCAGTTATATACCGGACCAAACCAAGAAACAAAGAGGGAAAATAGCATTGAGGAAAAGAACTGCTAAACTTATGTCTACCCAAAGCTGCTGGGTACAGAATCAGGGGAGTCCTGCCTTCTAAGAACATGTCGCTACATCCTATGCTAGCACATACACAGGTTAAAGAAGCAATGAATGTAAGATCAGGTTTAGTATTTCCTCTTTTAGGACTAACACCTGGCTAGTTCTTGAACTAAAAGAGGTTTCTGTTAGTTCTAGCTTTCTTTGCTTATGCATAATTGTAGAAGGAGGCATGGTTAGGTTCCTAATTACGTTAGGAATTAGTATGGAATAAACAAATACTAGGTCACTACCGAGAACTTTCACCTTTCCAGTGACAAAACCATCATAGATAAATACTTTGAGCAATTTGTCTGTAATAATGCTGATTAATACTTTCTCTAAAAATTACTGGGATTTCTCACTCATTTTTTACATTAGTAATAAAGTAACTTACACATGATTGAGCTTGAAAATACTGTTTAATTACTTCTATTATACTGAAATATTAGTCATCACAAAGTGTTATTTGAAATCAAGAAGGAGGAGAAGGAGAAGGAGAAGGAGAAGGAGAAGGAGAAGGAGAAGGAGAAGGAGAAGGAGAAGGAGAAGGAGAAGGAGAAGGAGAAGGAGAAGGAGAAGGAGAAGGAGAAGGAGAAGGAGAAGGAGAAGGAGAAGGAGAAGGAGAAGGAGGAGAAGGAGAAAAGTGATGGCAGAATCATCTCCTGTGAAAGCAGAAAGCTGGAAGCTTGGACCAGTCCATCCCATGGTTGAGATGTGGTTGCACAGTGCAGATCTTCAGCCTATGCGTCTTTGGTTAACATTTCCTACCTTTGAAAGGACTGCCCTGCACCCTTTAGGAACAGGTTCTGAATAAAGAAAGATTTTCATTTGGCAATATATTTGGCACAATTGAAATATAAAATGAGAGCAAAATAAGGAAAAAAACAACTTATCAAAAGGTCCAATACCATGAGAATCTTGCCCTAGAAATACGAAGATTCCTAAGCTCAGGCTTCCACCAGCATGCCTATAATTCCGAAAATGTGTGAAATATAAATGTGATTACTATTTATGCGTTAGTTAGAAAAATGTTTTTATAGTTATTGCTGACTATCCAGTATATTTTATTTTCAAATAATCTTTTCAACACAGAGAAACATTTTCCATTTAGACCATAGCAATCTTACTTGTTTATCACTTAGAAATGTTGACATCCTGATATACGGCGGTTTTACTTCACTAATTGTTATAATTAAAATATCACAGTGAGGGGGCTTAATTTGAAATGTCTCTGTGAGCTAAATTAATTGTGCATTCTCCAACTGAAAGTCACACGAAGGATTTATTCCGTACTGATCTAGTTTGAAATTAATTCTACATTGAAAGTAGAGTGCAAGTGATATATGTAGGAGAGAGCAGGGTAATATTCCTGCTTTGAAGAGGGTAAAAGCTCTTCTTTAAAGTAGAAGGATGTGATAAGGATGCATATCATTCGTAACAGCTAAAATATTAATTTTAGTACACAAAACTATTATTCTACTTTTAAGCAGATTTACCAGGAAGGTAAGGGACAAAATATCTTTAAAAATATAAAAGCACATAGAGACTGTCCTTATATCATGTTTCCTTTGCCAGCAAAACCAGCTGCTCCTCAGTCCTCTCAGTCCTATCTTTCCTGACTCCCGCAGAAGCCCTTTCCCTATCAGACATGCTGGTACAACATTTTGCACAACACTTTGTCATTGCAATTATCTCTATTAAAATAACCAGTCCTAGAAAGGAAAATGGTCATTTTCACTTGTCT
The DNA here is from genome assembly GCF_032191515.1 of Phaenicophaeus curvirostris. Taxonomy (NCBI): domain Eukaryota; kingdom Metazoa; phylum Chordata; class Aves; order Cuculiformes; family Cuculidae; genus Phaenicophaeus; species Phaenicophaeus curvirostris. The sequence goes on along the minus strand of NC_091394.1, from coordinate 6,016,311 downwards.
TTCCACCAATCCTTAGTACAATAAACATTTGAGTTGGTGCAAATTAAGGACAGGAAAAGACAGTACGGGAGGAGGTAAAACTGGAAGATTAGGAATGCCTAAAAAAGGTTTTTCTGCAAAAGAAAAAGTACCATAGAGCTCTAACTAATAGGTCATATTACCTTATTAATGAAGGACAGAATGCCCTAGAATCACCTTTCATACAGTCTCTTTTCTTAGGAAATAGCTCCAATGAAGACAACAGAGTTGAACTGGTGTGAATATGGAAAAAAAGGAAAAAAATCAAGTGATATTAGCCATGGGAAAAAACAGGTCCTCTGAAGAACGTCATGCAAGCAGGTTGTGATCCTGCATGTCAGAGATTCGATGTGACAGGTGTCTGCTCTCTGCCAACGCCAGCCAGGAGACCTACACAGCTCAAACAAGGGACGAAACAGATTCTTAGGCACTGAAGACACCTCTTAAACCTTACTAGCATCTCCTAACAGACTGCATCAGAGGACACAATGTCATATGTACACTCACACTCCAGACTGAGCCCATGCTCTCGACTTCACTTTCAAGTGAGAGATTAATTAGTTCTGGATGCATTTATTGCATGCATTTGTTGCCATGAGTAAATAAAAAGAATTATGAGGTTATATGGTTTATATTGTGGATACAGTTTTGAGAAAATTTCTAGAAAGAGACATTTTCACAGGAGCTGTTGTGGTTTTTGGTTACCTTGATCCCGTCCTCCTGTTTCCCCAGAAACCCTTTTCTCTGCCTTGCTTTCACCCTGTTCTCTTCATGCTGTCTCCAGCACTCAACAGGCTGCAGCGAGCCATTTCTGAACATTAACCAAGCAGAAAACAACTCATTATTATTTAAAGCTAGATCTACAGTGCATAGAGATGGAAAAAAAATTGTAGTAAGCTTCAGAGCTTCAAGCACAATACTCAATTTTGTATCAACCATATCAGAAACCTAATTTTAAACCACCCTTTATAGATGTGCAGAAGGCAATCCTTTGCTCTATCTCATTTTATCTGGGGCTAGACTGCATTTCACAGGACTTAGAGAAACAGAGATCTGTTGTGAATACATATTCCCTTCATAACCAAACACCCTCTAACACAACACGTAATTTTCCAGCTTAACTCTGAGCATCATCACTCACATGCAACTTTCTTTCAGAGCACAGATGAAATCATTAGGCATCAGAGGCCACAGAACTGAACTCTGCAGGGTATCATGAGAAACACAACCACTCTGTAATGATTCCTTATGTATAATTACTGTTGGGACTTGCCATTTAATTTGTTATAGATTCATTAGTGCTATGTTGACACTGTACTACCCTGGATAATCGATCAAGATGTCATGCAACACTAAGTCAAATCCCTTACAGGAACAAGTCTGCTGCATAAAAAGCATGATCTTTATCAACCTAACTTGCAATCACATCAAGAAGTGTCTCCACTAGAAGCAGAGAACAAAATGCCTTTAAAACTGAGAAAGCACACAGACACTGTTCTTTTACCATGTTTCCTTTGCCAACAAGGTCAGCTGGTGAAGTTTCTGTTCTGCAGCCCTTCCAGCTTCATCTTTCCTGACTCCTGCAACAGCATTTCTATCACTTTGTCCAGGATCAATGCCATGGTAATGGACTTATCATCTTTTACCTTATCTTATTTCATTTTTTTTGATTAGCAGTGCAATGCTAGTCTTCTGCCAGCTTCTAGATTAAGACCTCAGGAACTTCTGGTTTAGAAACCTCTACCATTCTGATTGACACGTCAGTTAGAAAATATCCATCAATGTTCTTCAACAGGAACTGTTTATTTGCTTTTTTCCTGATGCAGAACATAAGCTTCACTGAAAAATCTAACCTTCTCTGCATTGAGATCTCCACAACTCTTACCTAATGACAGGCCAATACTACCAATCCATTGTTTTTCTTAATTGTTGAAAGTTTCTTTGCACAGTAGTTTGTATTGACCTTAATGCTTCTGCTTTTCATAGAATCATAGGTTGGAAAGGACCCACCGGATCATCAAGTCCAACCATTCCTAATTTTTTTTTCATTAATTTATCAATTTTCTATCATTATCTGCGTATAATTTATAGATTTTGGTATCTATGTATGAATTTTACCATTTGAATAGTGTTGGGGGTCTTCTGGATAAGATTACGATAGCTGGTATTTAACATTAACCTTACTTGAAGTTGAAAGTAAGCCAGCCAAAGCATTTTTTAATTAGCACGGTGGGGTGAGAAGTTTCACATTAGACTCATTACACCTCATTTTTCTTGGAGAAGTATTATTTGGTTTTTGGGGTTTTTTTTTTTTTTTTTAGCATGGGCTCTTATGAAAAGGAGGTTTATGGGATCATGGCAAGCATTTATTTGTGTGTGTGTGTGCATCTACTTTTCTTTCCTCCATATTCCCTCTAATGTTTGAACCTATAGTTCAGTTTCTCCTCAGTTTGTCAGGTGTAAGATACCCCTAAATTGTAATAAATTCATGAAAAATCAACAGACAAGAAAAGATAACTGCAGAGGTGACTGGCATCATAATCTCCTGCCCTTGAAGATCTATCTGCCTTTGCACTTGCCACAGTTGCGAGCAGCGCTGCGGCCAGCATTCGTGCATCATCAGACAGAGATTTGTGGGAAACTAGGCCTCCTTATTTCCTGCAGTCATGCATGAAAACCATATAGTTTATTAGAAAAAAAATCCTCCTACTTGATTTGACTGTAATTGCTTTCAACATTGTGAATTGGCCATGAAACGCACTGAGAATTTGTATGCCCCCCTGCCATGTCTATTAGGGAGTTGCTTATTTAAACCATAGCAGTTAGGTTATTAAGCTAAACCAACATATGCATGTAATAAACACTTCTGCAAAACAAGCCAGAGGAATCACCCTCAAGAAGGGCCTTTATCTCTGCTGAATACTAAGGAAGCTCTGACAGCTAGCTTCGAACAGATGCCTAATTTTTAGACAGCTGAAATCAGTGAGATAAATCTGCGCAAAAGGCATGGACTGGGTCACTGCAACTCCCATTGTATGTGTTGCTTATTTTAGCTTAATGAGAAAACCATCAGAGTTCTAAGACAGTCAGATATGTTATCTGCCGTCCTTTCCCCCCCTCTACTAACATTAGCTTTACTAGCCTAATAACTGTTAAACTTAGGCTCAAATCTAATAACATGATTTATGAAGTCCATAAATCTTGGATGCCCTCCCATCCCCAGGATTTATGATATCTTATATATCAGTTTCATACCCCTAGCACCTATTGGTATGCAGAGAAGGTCCATATCAAAACAGAGAAAAAGAGCCTACCTTCCACAATGAAAAAAAAATTCCATTAAAAATATCAAGGGAACAGGTTGATCCAATCTGTTCTCAACCAGATGAAAATATAGAGATGCCAGAGAACACAGGTTGTGAGATTTTACCTATCCCTGACCACAGACAAGCAATGTATATGAAGTATATAGCACAGTAACAGTGCCCTGTGTGCATATATATATATATGTATATATATTTACATGTGCATGTAGGGGAGCAGACATTCAGAATCAGGCATAATAATGAATCATCTGCATTATGTCCAGAACCCCCATGTTTCTTTCTGTAAACCAGAAGGCCAAATACTGTAGTTCCCAATCTTAAAAAAAAAAAGGGTAAGCTTTAGGATTTTTGCCTTCAAGAGCCATTTTGGAATTTCCTGTTGAAAAATACAATGGCTTAGAGTGCTACAGAGATTTATAGATATGTTTTTAGTTATTAGCTTGTGTGGTACCAATAATTCATTGGACGCCCAACTATGTATTATTTTTACTGTTATATATTTTGCTATGTTGTGTTAATTTGTACTACTCAGATACAATTACTGTTTGAAATATCATAGTGATCAGAAAACAGTGTATTTTCTAATTAATTTTCTATACAAGTAATAATTCTGAAAAGTTTTCATTCATAAATCTAACTTATAAGAAACATGTCTGAATAATAATTTTGGTAAATGGCTTCATAATTTTTACGGTAAAGAGGAAAGCAAAGTTTGAGCAAAAACAAGTTGAGGCAACTTAACTCCTACTCAATATGTGGCTTATATTCCTTGTCCATTTAATGTGGTACTGGCTAAGGTAATTGGATGCACATATTAGCCACTGCAGAAACTAATATTTCATTTGTGCTGAAGGCATTTGACATTACTTCAACAGAATCTTAATTTGTGTGCCAATATAATTTCCGTGTGCTTTTCAATCCCCTTTACACTGCCATGGGGGTGTAAAATGATCTAATATATATGAATATCTGATGCTTCCCAGCCTAACATATCTTGTAGGGCAGAGTACTGTGGGTAAGTAGTGTTATTTTAATTTTCATATGTTTTTACTAGTTTTCAATGTCTTAATGAAAGTAGAGAGGTGTCTAATTTATTCTTTGAATTCTACATTGACCACACATTAATTGTATTGAAAGGATAAATGCCCTACTCCTTCCCTCCTACACAGTTCAGTTACATTAATTAGGTTTTACTGTGTTAATTCTCTTCTGGGTTGGCAAGTTGAGCAAGCTGCTTCAGCAGTCAGACAAGAAACAGCATCAGTGGAGGCAGGTTGTTTCAGGTCATTTTCCTTTCAACTCTTCTCAGTTTTACTGCACTGAGGGGACCAGAATCACACCCCCAAGATGTGGGAAAAACGTGGATCCAAACAGTGGCATCATGTCCCCTGTATTGTCATCTATTCTCTATCTGAGGATTACCACTATTTTATTTGCCTCTTTAATCCCTGTCAAACACTGAGATGATCTTTTCTTGCAGATCTTTACTTCAAAAAAACTAATAGTCAACTCAGAGCCTGTTGTTTAGCATACAGGGTTAGGATGGCTGTTTTTAGCTTCTCATATACTTCACATTTATCCACAATGAATTTTGAGCCATTTTATTGGCCTATAATTCAGTATTCTAAAGCCCATCTCCAATTCTTTATTGCCTTTATGATCCTGGATACGTGTATTGTAATAAACTTTTTCTATTTTGCTGCTCATCCCATTGTCCAGGTTGTTCCCTGAGCTGTTAACCAATAGATACTTCAGGAGAGAAGTCAGTGATATTTCACTGATAAACTCTTGGGAGGGCTGTTCCTCCCATCTCACTCTCTGTTTCTCAACATTTAGCCAACTATTCACCTGTGCAAGAGCCTTTTCTGCTAGGGATCCCCAGTTTCATAGAATCATAGAATAACCAAGTTGGAAGAGACCCACCGGATCATCAAGTCCAACCATTCCTATCAAACACTAAACCATGTCCCTCAGCACCTCATCCACCCGTCCCTTAAACACCTCCAGGGAAGGTGAATCAACCCCCTCCCTGGGCAGCCTCTGCCAGTGCCCAATGACCCTTTCTGTGAAGAATTTTTTCCTAATGTTCAGCCTAAATCTCCCCTGGTGGAGCTTGAGGCCACTCCCTCTCATCCTGTCCCCTGTCACTTGGGAGAAGAGCCCAGCTCCCTCCTCTCCACAATCTCCTTTCAGGTAGTTGTAGAGAGCAATGAGGTCTCCCCTCAGCCTCCTCTTCTCCAGGCTAAACACCCCCAGCTCTCTCAGCCGTTCCTCATAAGGCCTGTTCTCCAGCCCCTTCACCAGCTTCGTTGCTCTTCTCTGGACTCGCTCCAGAGCCTCAACATCCTTCTTGTGGTGAGGGGGCCCTCAAAGTTACAAAGCAAACCCCAAACCAGAATGTGACACACACACATACATATACAAAAATCAATGAATCCCCCATGTTTACTCTTCCAGTGGATCATGTTTATTTGGTATCTATTAATCTCACTTTTCACTATAGTTTCTTCTAATTTTCCCAATACAGATATCAGGCTTGTGGGACTGTAGTTCCTTAGATGAGCACTGGAAGATGTTTTGGAAAGGAGCACCCTTCAGACTGCAGGTACTAAAGCAGCTCTAAGCAAGAGATAAGCCACCTGCATTAGCAGTTTAGGTTCTTCATCCCTGACTTACCTTTGGCTGAGGTAATTTGTTACCACTGATTTTGTTAAATTGCCCCCAAGCCTCTTCTTAAGTCAGTTTAACTGGAGACAAGTCCTATAAAGGGCGCCCAGCAAATAAAGGCTTTGATGTAGGAATGGGTTTCTCTTCTCTGCAGTGACCTAATGCCATTTCCATATCAGATCTTTGTTCGTTCAAAATGGAGATGTGATGTCATTTAGAAATTTGCCTTTCAAACATCTCTAGCAATTTAATGATGTCTTTCTGGAAACAGGCAATGACAATTAAGGACTTGATCTATATTCACTCTAAAATTTTTGTTGCTTCTTTTATTCTTTTCTTAAAGAAATAGTTCTGTTTGCTTCACTTTTTGGTTTTTATTGAGCTGTCAGTAGTAACTGCCATATTTTTTTTGGCTACTGGATATAGTCAACTGAAAGCTCATAAATGTCTGAGTAGTTCATCATATTTCTTTCCAATGGGATTTTAATCTTTCATGTGGAAAATACATTTAATTCTCTATCCTGCCTATCTGTCTGTCTTCAGGTTATCTGCAAATATAGGAGTTTGCTTAAATGGACATTGTTTAAACTGTTGCTGTGTTTTAAAACTGAAGGCATCTTCTTACAGAGTGATAGAAAACTGTTCAACAAACAACTGAGGAAAATAAATAGTTCCTTTTTTAAATATTTCTTTCTTTTTCAATGGCATATAACATGCATATCTTGACTCTGAGGTTCTAACATTTTAAATAAGTTTTAAATTATTTTTACTATATTTTGGCATCCATCAATGAATGTAATAGTTATTTAAGTAAAGAGGATTTATGTCTGCTTCAGTAAGGTAGGAGAACATCCTCAGTTCTCTCCTTTGATGCTATAACTAGCCACAAAATGTCAGAAGTGAAGTCTAGGCAAGCAATGTCAGGACCAGAATCGGATCTCCTTCCTGTAGTGAAATATTACAGGGAAATTTTACATGAAGGAATTGAAGGGCTGTTGAGTCACGCTAGATTTCTCACATCCTGCAGTTACACTGATGAATGTGGGAGTGCTTCTGACTCAAGTAGAACTCCCTGTTATATTCTCATCAGTACATTTAGGAGAGAAAAAAAAAATCTGGAAGAAAGATTTAGCCAACCAACAGCCCTCTTACTATTTGCTTTTCATGGTATGGAAACCTGAGCATTCAGGCTATATGTGAACCACAGATCACTTCAGCACATAATCAGAATGGAATAAGGGGAAGAAAAAGATGGATTTCATAGAATCATAGAATCACTAGGTCGGAAAAGACCCTCTGGATCATTGAGTCCAACCATTTGAGCAGGTAAGTACAAGTTGCATAGGTACCGTGAATATTCTGACTGTTCTGAGCAAATAGCATTTGTTTTGATTGACATGGAAATCCCCTAAGCAAAAATCTTTTAGTTTTCGGTGTTTCTGAGATTTAAGCTTGATCACTACCTTGCGTATTCTGAAGAGCTTTGATTTTTGCAGCTTTTTGTTGGTCTGATGGAAGATATTATTTCTCCTCACATCTCTGTCTTGATTTTGGAACACTTACAGTACTCTGGTGAAAGCAAGTAAACCTTTCTCTTGCAATTGTATGGACAGAATACAAAACACCTTTGCCACTTCTTTCTTCCGAAAAGTCAGTGAAATCCACCTCCCTGAAATGAATGGCAGTTTCATTTGACTCTTACTGTGATTTTTCAATGTTTACTGCCTATTTTTCACACTTATAATATCTTGTTGTTAGCATGCAGTCTATTCTTAGGGGAGATCTATTATTTCTTTTTCTTGGCATACACAGCAACGTATCTAGAAATTCATGAGGCCTCAAAGTTCTATCGTATGTAATTAACCTGTACAACAGCAGCAACAAGTGTAAACTTGTTAGTGTATGTTTCCAAATGACTATAGAGCGATGGCTGAGATTTGTTTGCCTGTGTGTATCTCATATTTCTCAAAAGATGTCTCTTGACTTTTAATTCAGTTACTTTTCAGAATATTTTTCCTTGGCAGATTTAGCAGAAACTTGAAAGTTGATTATATAAAAGAAAAGTTTAAAAATCTTTATACTTTAAAGCAGAAATGCTGTTTTGATGATTTTTTTAATTTAATAACAATAAAAAATATCCAAGAAATAGGTCTGATTTTTTTCCTACTATCATTAATGGTTATTATTTTGATTAATGGAGGGCAAGAAAGGATAAGAGCTGAAATGAGAATTTCAATTGAAGTGGCCTCAGGGTCTCACAAAAGAAAGGGAGAACTTAAACAGCTAACTATTATAAAACAGAAAAGCAGATTTGATACAAAACAAAAGGAATCAATTTAGTAATAGACTTTTTTTTCTCTTAGGCAGTTAGAAGGTTATGAACAAAAGAAAAACACCCCAAGGAATATTTTTGAATTCTCAGATTATGTGAGCTTGAATTTCCTGAAGTACCCCTTTTCATTCTTAATGCCTTTATATACACCCTGTTGGTCTGAAGCAAAGAAACATAGGAAAATATACAAATTAGCATATTTTTTTCTGACTGTCACAGAATAAATAGAAGCAAAGGTACTTAAGAATGTTATTTATATTTCAAATGCAGCCATGAACTGAAACATTATTGGAACTTTGTACAAGGCAACAAGTCAAGTACTTTGACTCAATAAGCCACTTGAGAAACACCATTTAAAAGGACTGACTACTGGCAGATGAAGAGATTATTCATCAAGAGATGAATAAAATGAGTCAATAAGTGAAGATTAAATTACAAATTTAATGTCAAGAGTAGTAAAATGTGTATTTCTGTCTCAAGGAGAATTTTTTCATTTTGACTTCCAGATGTAGACTAGAGCTATGCCCACTGTCACCATAGTATAAATATCTCTCTAGTAGCCTAAAAAATGGATTATTTTTCTTTCTCTTTTATTCCTTTGCCAGTATTTCACAGCAGGGTCATTTATTACATCCAGAAAAAAGGAGCTCAGGACACACCTGGCAAAGCTTTAGAAGTTCTTGTCTACCATCTGATTCATTACACACATACACATCTCACGCGATATTGTGACAGAAGCCTACCACAAAGTATATTTTGGGATGCAACAAATGTGTTTATCAGAATTCTTCTAACACATGTGGCCAACCTGCAGGGCTCTGAATACTCAGCAGTCACGCACAGGAAACAAGAGGTTTGGCTGTGTAGTCATCTCTGCATTGCTCTGCTTGCATTGACATATACCAGCCCACAGTTCATTTTCAGTTATTTCCTTTACCTATTACACAAAAATTGGAGACATGATAATTCACCTTTGTGATAAACCAGTGTCTGAGGGGCAGAGTAATGAAAAAATAAACCAGAGCTATGAGTGCTAACTGGCATGCAGTCTGTAAGTATTCAAACCCTGACAGCAATCCAGAAATATTGGAAGATATTTCTCTAAGAGTGACACAAAATAGGCTGAAGTAGACTCACTTCTTGTAACTGAATGTCCTTTCCAGTCTGTTATGAGACAAACACAACTAGTTAGATGGAAGAATTGAGATGATATACCTCGAATTCATCCTGATGGCTAATTTTTCTAATTCTCTCCCATGTACAGGAATGAACAGGGGTAGAATAAATCATTCCATTTCCAGTGGTTTGTGAGCCAGTTCTAAGAAGTTAATGTTTTATTTTGGCTTCAGGTCAGATTGTAGGCACACACATGCATGAGCAGACTCATAGACATTGTGCTGATTCAAGTCTGAAAGTATTTTTAGTCTTAGAGTCTTCAGATTGTGACTGAACTCGCTAAACCTTATTGTGTATGCTTTGCTTACTAGAAAGGGCCAGGGAACAAGTGTGAGCACCAGATCCTGCTTATTCAAGCCACTTGCTCTCTGGCTTGGCAATAACCTTCCTGAATTCTTTCTCTCCAGAAAAGCCTGGAAGCAGTCTGGAGATAGAGTTTGCCACATCAAGCACTTACCTAGAGCGCGGTGGATGCGACTACACCTTCCACTACTGCCCTAGCTGCCTGTGCACCTCTAAGTAACTCCAGGAAACCTCTAACCCCAACACCTGCAGTGCACAGCCTGCTATAAATGTTTCAGCTGGTGAGATAGAAGACAGCCCTCCAATGCTCTGAAATACTTAGAAGAGAAGGAGAAAAAAGAAGAAATTAAAAGCACAATAAAGGTATTGAGAAATCACATATGGAAGGAGATGGTAGTATTTTTAAAGAATGTCTAGTATATTCTCATATGTACTTCAGGTTTAAGTTGGGTATGTAACAGCTTTCTTGCTTTCTAAACAGCAATTTTAACTGAGGCTGCTCCATTCCTATTAACCGCAGCATGAACACAAATATTTTGTTGCTATAATAAGATGTTGCTAGGTGTTTGAATGGCATATCCAAAACATGAATTTATTTATTTAAAATAAATATGAATGGATAAGTGGCAGAACTGGTAATCAGAGGTGCATTGGTGGTCAAAATTTCAAGATTTCATTTAAATCGAATGGAAGAAGCATCATACTGGCTATAGATTAAATTTTAACTACATTAATGGTTGGACTCAATGATCCGGTGGGTCTCTTCCAACCTGGTTATTCTATGATTCTATGAACTACTACTACTACTACTACTACAGCCTTTGAGTGCCAAGTTTCTTTGCTTGCATACACTAACAATCAAGCCCTGTTTCAAGGCACCTGGTTTTACTTTTTGCAACGTATTCTGGCTGGGAACACACTGCATTGTTGGTGATCTGGTCTTCATTACTGTCCTGGCATGAGAGAAGTCTGTACCCAAATCAATCCAAACACAAGTTAACACAAGAGGGAGATAGTTGTCTTTGTAAGCTGCACTGACAAGGATTTAGACAGTGAAATAAATACTGCGATTAACATAGAAATTTTCATCTAAAAGTATATTTTCTAATCTAAATCTAAGTCTAAAATAAGTTCTACTTCATTCAAGAATGAGTTTCAGATAGGTGGCAGTAAAACAACCTATTCCAAGTAGTGATTTTAGAAACAGAAGAAAACAAACAGAAATTTAAACCACAAGAGAAATCTATGCAGTTGAAATGTTTTTAATAATAACAAATACCAAGGAAAACCAGACTTTCTGTCAAGTGACAGAAAATAGATCTCACTTTGACCTCTCTTTGGAAAGAGAGAGGTTACACAGTTCAGGTCTCACAACAGCCTGTCAGGACACAAGAAGTCCTGAGCGGTCCCTGTGGCCCAGGCTTGCCTTGTGCTCTCCTCTGGAAGTCATGGGGTCTCCTGGCAAGTCAAAAGCAGGATTCAGGTCAGGCTCTAACCCCAAGCACAGCTCCACTAAATCAAAGCTTGTTTTTCTATACTTTGATCAGCAATGTAACAAAGGCAGAGAGCTAGCTCCATATTATTAAACTTGAATGTTTATATCTCCTTATAGTCCTCTTGGAGTCATTCCCACACAGTTATACATTAGTAGAAAATGCATTATTATTTTCCTGTTGACATTTAGAAGTCCATCAGAGATCTGGTACATCATCTTTCCTGCCAAATTTTGTCATTTTAAACTTGAAGTCTTTTGTGCTTAACTTTGGCCCCCATAATTATTCACTACCAGGTAACCATGAAGAACTAAGATCTTCAAAACAACTTAATGTAAATTCAGTGTCTTACTATTGCACCTATTAAATGTGAATTTATCTTAGAATGTGTTTAGTAGAAAAGAAAACTCTCAAACCCCTCTCACACCTACGCCTTATATGAAATGTTATATATATACTAAAAAGTTCTTGGTTAAAATGTAATTTTCCTTATTTGTTGCCTTATACTAGCATGGAAAGATACTCTTGCACAGGCTTTGCAGTCTTCTCTGCAGGATGCCAAGGTCACGTATCACTTCAAACAATATATTGTCTCACGACATGCAGGGAGCCATAAACAAGTCTTACAGGAATTCAAGTAGGTGAAAATGAGTAATGGGATTCAACTTTTCCCTCTGTGTTTCCACTGACTTTATGAGTGTTGTTACACCAATGCGCTACTCTCAGCATTCTCTGATATGGTTTCAAACAAAGCAAGAGCACAATTTTACTGACAGAAAATGAAACATATTTTCCCTGGTATTTCCATCATTTTTAACAACGAATCTCTTCATAAAAGTTTTTATCAGAATAAGAACGCATACACCAATGCAACAGATAGTAAAAAAGGATACAATCATAATAAGAGACTCATGTAAATACTCAGGTTTATTTCAAATTTTTGCTTCAGTTTAAGTATCTAGTAATTTGATTGCCCCTCATAATTAGCACAAGTTTTTCTTTACTGCAAAACTGTTTCAGCTTTTTCTTTAAAAGGAATGGAAATGTTTCATCTTTTTCCTGCGGAAGATTACGTGAGTTGTTGACTTCTTCCATAAAACGACTAATGGCAGCAAGTCCAGTTCAATTTAGCATCAAAGAATGCCCTTTAAGAGCATGTGTTTGCCTGGCCATATACTCAACATTGTACAAGGACAAAAGAAAGACCATCTCTCATTCAGGAAAGTACTATCTGGAGACACAGATGGAATAGGAGATACCTAGAGTTAATGACTTGGAAGAAGATTGCTGAAAACCACATCCATGTCTGTCTTACTTTTGTGAGTCTCTTAAAACCACATTGCAGGTGTTATTTTTCAGTCTTGGGTGCAAACCAGTTGTAAGATTGTATATAACTGTCAGAAGCTATCACAGAAACATGTTCATTTTGGCTTGTCCAGAGGGATAATTTCATAAGGGAAGGTTTGCTGGAAGCAGAGACAAAGATGTCACTACTGGTTTTTCGTGCAAAACCCCCTTCATTTTCCTCTGAATGTGTCTTTCTTTGGGGACCTGGCCTGCTTTTGCGAGGCTACCAGCATCAGTCCACTAAAAATGGATGCCTCTTCAACCAAAAGCTTGTACAAAATGAATCTTACAAAATCCTAAGCCTATTGGACCTCACTGCTGCAAACACTTTGGGGCACCAACCTTCCTTTTGTGGTAGGTTCAGTCCTCAAAAAGTGGTAGGAAAATATGCAGCACAATAGACAGAAAGGAAGCAGGTGTACCAAAAGCATTGTCATCGTGTTTCTAATTTGAGAGCTTGTTATTCCCTCCCTTTGAGATCCAATAATATGTTGATTGATTTTTTCTTTGGGCCCAGATCCTCATCCCTTCAGTACTGATGAGCCTTTCTCTGTGTCATACAAAACACTGCAGCATAAAAACCTTTTGCCTTTCAGTATACTTTAGCAGTACTTAAGTTCATCATGTTACTAAATGTAATGACCAGATTTTTTAGGAATAAAAACACCAAATAAATTTCCTGTTATCTAACACACAGTTTACTCCTAAAAGCAGAGCCTTTGAAGAGCAAGAATCTGGCAGGTATGCTACTTTAAATACCCTTTTCTCTTTCCAAATTTAAGAGAAATTCACACAAATAAACTCTGAATCTCTAGAGTCCTTTTTACTCTATGTAATAAAACATATCTATTAAAAAAGCACAGAGGGTTGGAAAATTGATGAAGCACTTCTGAATTTTGGCATAGTGTAAAGATTTCAAAAGATACAATACTAATAACCCAATGCACTGTTTGAGAAAAAAAGGACGAGCAATATCAGAAAGAATATACTTGACAAAAAAACCCTCCACTAATAACATCAAATCTCTTCCTGAACTGGGATGAAAGGTCTGAGGATGGATTAGAAGCTGTAGACATGCACATCCAGACTCTAAATCAGGCCTTGAACGTTTAATAAGATTCTCTCTGGCAGTGCCTCATAAGCAAGATTTAATATCTTGAGAAGGTAAGAATACAGGGTGGGTGTAAAACTGTGAACTGGGAGGTGCTGAAATTGCACAGATGAACAGTATCGAGTGTATTTTTAATGAACTGAAGGCATTGGCTTCAAGTTAGGATGTGTACAGGCTTCTGAATTTAAGAAGAAACAATTACCTGCACAAAGACAGAGTGTGAAACAACTGGTTAGTGGGTTGTTTTGTGGAAGAGGTTTTGTTGAGTCTATAATCTTGCAAGTTGAACATGCATCAGCATCATTGTGTCCTTTCATGTCCATACTGCCAATTGGAAGAAGCCATCCAATGTACTCCTGGTCTAAAGCAAACAGCACCAAGAGGCTCGGTATCATATCTACCTGTGAGCACCTCACTTAAAGTAATTGATAGTGAAGAGGCTGCATAATGACAGAAAAAAAGAACAATTACAATTCCATTGGAAGGATCCATAAAAGAAGGTTGAAACACAATTGGGAGTCTTTAATTTAGAGCTGAGGAACTGAAGGACCCTCCAAAATTTGACAATTAAGAGGAAGGCTTGTTTGTTAGCAAAATCACTCGCATGTCCAAAGTGAGAAAGGAAGAAGCAATGGACTTAAATTTGGAGAAGAGACTCTTAGACTAGATGCTAAGAAAAGTTTTATAATATTGAGAATTCTTAGCACCACAGTTCACTGCATAGACTGTAAGGTCAAGCAATTTCTAATAACAAGTTAGACAAAAAGTCCTGAAGTTATTTAAGTTAATGTTACGATGTAATACCATGATGTATTGTTTTGGCATATAAAGATAGATAGATAGATAGATAGATAGATAGATAGATAGATAGATAAGATGGATATTTTTAGTAATTTCAAAACAAAAGAAGTTCAACAGATTATTTTTGTGAGACTGCTTGCCTTCTCCATGGCAAAACCAATTTAGGGTACATGGGCTGAAAATCCAGATAATATGGTGCAATTAGATAAACACTGATGAGGCAATTTTGAAACAAATGACAAGGCATTCCTCCCTAAAACCCTTTCCCAGCTATACATAGTTTTGGAGCAGCAGACACGTGGCTCAGCTGCTTGACACAGAATGGGTGGGCTAAAGGAATTTCAGTTATGAAAATTTTCAGTCTAATTGCCTTGTTTGGAGAATTTATAAAGGTGGACCTCATTAATCCAGGTCTGTTCGAACCAAGTTCTTTATAACTTTCTAGAAACGTTACCTCTCTCTACCAACGTCTGACCATATACTGACCAGCATTTGCTCAACAAGAAATCGTGAAAACCCTTCTCTGAACAGCAGTGCTGCAAAGACACGGGCTACACACTGCATCAAGTACAGACACAAGAAGACTGCAGAGCTGAAAGGAACCTACCCATGCATTATGTTGTTGATGTAGGTGCACCTGAATCATAGAATCATAGAATCATAGAATCACCAGGTTGGAAAAGACCCACCGGATCATTGAGTCCAACCACTCCTATCAACCACTAAACCATGTCCCTTAGCACCTCGTCCACCCATGCCTTAAACACCTCCAGGGAAGGTGACTCAACCACCTCCCTGGGCAGCCTCTGCCAGTGCCCAATGACCCTTTTTGTGAAAAATTTTTTCCTTATGTTCAGCCTGAACCTCCCCTGGTGGAGCTTGAGGCCATTCCCTCTTGTCCTGTCCCCTGACACTTGGGAGAAGAGCCCAGTTCCCTCCTCTCTACAACCTCCTTTCAGGTAGTTGTAGAGAGCAATGAGGTCTCCCCTCAGCCTCCTCTTCTCCAGGCTAAACACCCCCAGCTCTCTCAGCCGTTCCTCATAAGGCCTGTTCTCCAGCCCCTTCACCAGCTTTGTTGCTCTTCTCTGGACTCGCTCCAGAGCCTCAACATCCTTCCTGTGGTGAGGGGCCCAGAACTGACCCCAGGATTCGAGGAGCGGTCTCACCAGTGCCGAGTCCAGAGGGAGAAGAACCTCCCTGGACCTGCTGGTCACGCCGTTTCTGATCCAAGCCAAGATGCCATTGGCCTTCTTGGCCACCTGGGCCACTGCTGGCTCATGTTCAGTCGCTGTCAACCAACACCCCCAGGTCCCTCTCCTCCAGGCAGCTTTCTAGACAGACTTCTCCTAGTCTGTAGCTGCTCAGGGTTGTTGTGCCCCAAGTGCAGGACCCGGCATTTGGCCTTGTTAAATTTGAGCAGTGCTGATCTCGGGCACAGCACAAGGTTTGGTCAGAAGCCCTCTGCCTACAACTGTAGTGAGGGCAGCACAGCTTTACAGCAATTGAGTTTATCCTAAATGGTGAATAACAAGACCCAGAAATCTTCTATGCCAGTAAAGTGAGATATTAGAACACCTTAGTGTCCAGTCACTCCAATATTCATTTCCCTTTTAAACTGCAGTTTCATAACAGGGTTTTCAGGAGGCCTCTCTCCTCGTGGTAGAAATTTTAAAGATCACCAGTGCTGATTTTCATTATGCCCTCCCAAAACCAGAGGAAAGCTTTGCTTTTACATCTTGCTGAATTTTTACCGTTTTATTTTCCATAGAGACAGAAAAGGGATGTTTAAACTAAAAGGTGATGCTAGCAGCAGAACAATGGGGAGAAACTGGATGTGAACTGAACTTAGAAAATGCTTTCCAATCATCACACAGTGAGGTCCTAAACTAGCATCTTAGCAGGAGAGAAACATATTTCCTCCTTACTCTTAAAATGGATTTCAGTAAGTTTGTGAATCTTATTATATGAGGCAATTGCACTGACAGTAGGATTTCTTGTGCCTTTGCTCTTACACTAATTTTTCCCAAATTTGTACACAGGAGGCATCAGAAACAAGTTGAGCAAAGCGTGAGATACGTGCGAGTCTGCACAGAGCCGTGTCCCTTTATACACTCTCTGACACCACTACACTCCAGCTCCTGCCGCTCAGTGATTTTTGAGATACCACTCACAGGCAAGACTTTTCCATAAAAACTCTGTGCCACAGAGGAAGTGATGGATTCTGCTAATTAAAACCTTTATTATGGAGTACAATAACTTACAGTTTTTTGGGATAAATTAATTTAAAAATCTCATGTGGCTTTCACTCTTGGTTTATTATCTACATCATTACCATACCATTCTTGGTAAGCTATGAACATGAATTTCTTAATTATTGTCCTAAATCAGCTAGATTTCACATTTTATTATGTATGTTCATCCTGCATAATAAAACAAACACATATGTGCTAATGGCTGAACCACAGGATAAATGTGAGTATGCTCCTGCAAGCCAAAGGCTCTTCTGCAGGTGTATTTTGAAACACATTCTCTTAAATTCAATCATGTGATTTAATAGTAATAATGTTACAGAGGAAAAGATTATTATTTTAATTTTTTAACTAACATTAATTTTTCATGCTTTTTCAAACCAAACTAGTGCTAATCTCTACAACAAATCTACAGGCAATTTTTATAGTATATATATATTTTTATAGTGTGTATATATTATATAATACCTATATTTATATTTTATACTTATATTTTATATTTATATTTTTCTATTTATTTATATTTATAGTATATATAGTGTATATATAGCAACAATATTTTACATATCAATGCTTTAAATCAGCTGTTTACTTAATTTGTACTACTATTAATACAGTTACAGGAAAGGTTACAGAGTCACTGCAAATGCATAAACAACTCACATAACAATGCTGATAATTTGGATTTGCAACTTAAACAATTTTTGTTGCAGGAGGTTTTTTAGCATTTTATGTTTTGAGGCTTTGAGGAAGGAGAGGAGGTGGAAGAGCTTTCTAGGAATGCCATAGGATTGGGTTTTTTGGAGGAGTTTTGGTATTTTTATGAAAGAAAACCAAAATCCAATGTAGCTCAGATACTGTGACATCATGCATCCATCATGCCTTACATTTGTGTATTCCCTCTAGCATTTCTTTTCACGGACTGCAATGCCATTTTTCTCTTGGAAAAACTACCATTGAACATAAAGATCATAAAGACTTCAGATCTTCTCATCATATTTTTTAATATTACTCATGAAAAATAATCTTTGTTTCCAGATTCACACAAATACCTGTGCCCACCAAGATACTGTCACCGAATTCACCAATTATTTTGCCTGCTCAGAGACATGAAATTAAGCACGGATAAAGAAGCATTTATGAGAAGCATAATTATGAATACAATTATGAATAAAAGTATGAATAAAATTATGAGAGATGACGGAATTCACAACTCTAGGATACAGTGAAATGATGATCTTGATATATGATATTATCTATATTTATGCTAGCCTGTGGCTGTTTGTGAATACATTTTTTTTCCTAGGTACTGATTTCATGCAAAAAAGTCATAATTTTATAAAAACAAAGCATGCCTGTAAGACAGATTAGATACAGTGTGCAATAAATAAACTTCCCTGCCAAAATCAGGAAGACTTGAGGGAATGGCTTTCTGGACTGAGCCCTAGCAAAGGAAAATGTTTTTCTAAGGGGAAAAAAACCCCTACACATGATAAAATATCCTAGGAAGTCAGTCTGAAGAAAGAGATCCCAGGCAAGAGGATGAGATTGCCTCATGTTTTAGCATACAGTGAAGTTTCTGCAGTTTTGAGCAGAAGACAAATGCTCCTGGAAGATCGTTACCTCCTATTAGCGTTCCCAGAAATAAGTTCAGAAGGATCTTTCATGAAAATGAATGTAGCTCCATTCAAACTGTATTGCAATAATCAGTTCATTTAGTTAAGATAGTTAAGACTGTTAATGCCGTATAGGAAACAGATTAAAGAAGATGATTTATCATGTAATTGCAGTAAAGCTTTTAAAATAAATATTTAAAACTATTAAACAAATAAATACTTGCTATAAAATTAAAATGACCATTTTTTCAGTTCCTTCATTGGCAGGCATTCTTACAACTGAAAAAAGAAAAGCTGATTTTCAAGCTGTTTAGGCAAAGTAAAATCAAGTGGGATTTGTCACATAAAAAACAGATGTTTATTAAATATACAAAGGAGGGCACTTAGAATTCAAAGTTACAAAGAGCAAATCATTAGAGATGCAGAAGTAACATGCATGAAAGCATCAGCTGCATACTTTTCTACAGAATTATAATGACTTTTTTCACTTAAACAGAAAGCATAGGGTCTTCATTTCTACTGTTGTGTTCCAGGACAATTCAACAACATTTAGACTGTGCATAGCATCCAGGTTTAAAAACCTAACTAGCAAAATTAGTGCAAATAATTACCTTCAATGGCCAAACTCTTTGCTTACTCCTAACATATATCAAGGGCACTATGAATAAAAAAAATAGACCATCCCCATATGAAATGCCTGGTAGGCTGGTAAGTTTGTAAAGAATCCTAGGCAATCCCACTGTTTTCCCTTGCTCTGATGAAAGTGTGACCCCATTTAACCCCAACCCACTGCTGTTTGCCCCGCCTGAAAACTGCAATTCAGAAAAATATAAGCCAAGCCTTGAAAAACAGGATGCGAGATGTGTATGTCAGTTTGCATATAAGCACTAGAATGGGATTGGTACCATTAAACCTGTTTGCAATTTTAATATTCTTTGAATTTGTTGCATTTATATGATATCTATCATATAAAAACACATTGCACTAAGCTGAAAGCAATAGATCTGTTAAGCAGGTAACACACATGAAATATATACGAGGTCTAACACAAAAAAAGCCCGAAGACTAACTCTATAGCTTCAGAAACAAGAATGGGAGGGGAGAGACAAAGAGAGGGTTGCAGGAAGTGTTCTAACCTGTCACAGCGAGACAAGGCTCAACACAATCGCTTCACTCAGCACATGTGGTTGTATGTTCAAATTGTAGATGTTTTCTTAACCTCAGTCTGAAAATGTTAGTGAGCAAGAGAACAGAGAGTTAGCGTCAAGACGATGCTCCAGCCTACAATGCTTTGTCTGTGGAACAGTTTTTATCTAATAACTACATCTTTCCAAAGATCAAGTAGGTTCTCAAAGGAATCACTTTTTTTTTGCCAGTAGAAGATGTGAGAGCAAAAGTGACAGAGATCCTCAACAGCACTTCAGAAAATGATCTGCAGAATTGCTTTGAATGCTGGCAACATCATATAGAATCATAGAATCATAGAATAATAGAATCATAGAATCATAGAATAACCAGGTTGGAAGAGACCCACCGGGTCATCGAGTCCAACCATTATGAAGCTGTGTGTCAACTCAGAAACCCTTTTGAAGGTGATCCTAGTTGATTTTCTTAATTTGTGAAATAAAAATAGTTACAGGCACAGTCTCAATGTTTTTGTGTCGCATCATATATATCTCCATTTTACTGCTAGGAGAATATACTTTGGGCATCACTGTTTTTAGTTTAGTACAACATCTGATATTATTGCTGCTATAATTGCTTGGACACCCTGAGTATATTAACTGATAGAACACATGATATTTCTTTTAAAACTTAACAGATGTAAAACTCCATTTATTCAATCCTTGTTAAATATGTTACATTGAATTTTTCAAAACTGTGAATGACTTTATGTCTACCCATCACAGACCCTGGTTGTACCTGGTTTCTTCTCCTAGACCTCTCTTACAGATAATTTTTGAACAGTTTACAGGTTGCCAGATTACAGAATACGATTTCTTCCCTTAAAAAATATTTCTGCTGTTCTGGTTTCCCTTGCATTAAATTCACTTGCTTCTGTTATCTTCTTACTATATGATATTATCATAATCCCTGCTGCAACTGAAACTTAGAAGTGTACAGGGGCTTGGAATAATCATTCTCCTTTTACCTAAATCAAGGAAATTTCTTCATTGAATAGACTCTAACTTGTTAATCAACTGTGGTTAATTAATTGCAAGTTATTACTTTAACAGCTTAATATTTTCAGATTTCAAGGACCATGTAAATTGCCTAACAAATTATAGTCTGGTTGTTAAAAGAGTTCGTAGTTCTTCCACAGTAGTCTTATTTCTCATAGCTAGTCTTCATAATCCTGGTGAATTTCAAATAATTTCAAAGCTTGTTATCATTTGTTTTTAAGTTGTTAGTAACGGCTGATACTGTAGAGTAGGCGAAGATACAGTCACTGTTAAGCTAATTTATTTCCTATCAATTTTAATGAGTACAAAGCATGACCAATCCACCAGAGTGATAGTTTTGTATGGCAATCAGTTTCTGTGAGCATAAAGTTTAATGTAAGGGTAATTTTTCTAACTCTTCTTGTAGCAATTGGACTTACCATTTATCCTGTGTGTGCTGCTACAGGCTGCAAGTGTAGAAAACAATTAAGGATATGAAAGTAAGTTGCAATATTCATTACTAAAAGGTATCCATAACCTTTGATAACTTCATTTAGCTCCATGGGATCTGGAGAATTCTTTAACTACAGTGAGAAGCGGATGAAGAGGAAGAATTTTGGAGTTTTCTCATATCACTGTCAACAAAAGAAATATTTCAAATATTTTCTTTATACCTGAGAAAACATGCATAGCACATATTAATACTCAAATTACTTCCCTCATGGAAAACCGTGCCCTATTGCTGTTGGTGATGTATCAGATGAGTTATACTATTCATCTAAAAGCTATGTGTTTCATTCTACAGACACAAAACTACATTTAATTTTTAAAGAGTAGTTTCAATTAACAGCATTACTAATGCTTTTTTTCATCATTTAACAAAACAGCACTTAAACAACTTCTGCTTAAGCTTAGCAGAGGACCGGCCAGTAGCTGAAGAACTGTTCTATGTTATTTTCTGAATAATAAATAAGAATATCCAAGCTGCTTAAATTTCTAAAACACCACCAAAAGAAAGACATAAAAACACCACCTAAAAAAGGAGCATAATTTTCCTTCTATTTCATTGTGCTTCCAAATGGAAGTAAACAGGAAGGTGCAAAAGTCTTATTCTAATGATATAGAAACACCCACTGCCAACGTTGCTTCTGTTGACTGTCATAGGCAAACCACAGCACCATTTCCAGTGTGCTTTCAATGACATCTTACAGAAGCAAAAGAAAAGCAAAAGGTTGTGTCAGGAAGCCCAAAATAGTTATAGAATCATAGAATCATAGAATCACCAGGTTGGAAGAGACCCACTGGATCATTGAGTCCAACCATTCCTATCAAACACTAAACCATGTCCCTCAGCACCTCGTCCACCCGTGCCTTAAACCCCTCCAGGGAAGGTGACTCAACCCCCTCCCTGGGCAGCCTCTGCCAGTGCCCAATGACCCTTTCTGTGAAAAATTTTTTCCTAATGTTCAGCCTAAACCTTCCCTGGCGGAGCTTGAGGCCATTACATACAACTTCTACAGTTTAAATGGCTATTTTCTCATTAGATACATTCAAGAAACTTTGAGTGGCAGACATTTAAAGATGTTATTTCCTTTTGCAACAATTATAAATGCTATTCAGATATCACTTTTTAATTATCACCTCAGTATATGAGTAAATACTATGGCATGAAAATTATTCATAAGATTTTTTCGTGAATCACAAATCCAGAAAACTAATAATCCCCTGAAGCAACACACACCCTGAATAGTAATGAAAACATAACCAATGCCATTATTTATATGGCTGTTATCAAGTAAGTCAATAATAAGACAGAAAATCATAGCAATAGGTATGTTTGGGAAATCTCTAAATGCACGCAACAGTGCAGTTATGCTAGGTAGATTTTACTTAGTGTTAGTTCTCCTTCAGAATAATTTTGGATGAGAAGCTGGGCATGAGCCGGCAATGTGTGCTCACATCCTAGAAGGCCAATCGTGTCCGGGGCTGCATCAAATGAAGCGTGGCCAGCATGTCAAGGGAGGTGATTCTGCCCCTCTGTTCCTCTCTTATGAGACCTCATCTGGAATACTGCATTCAGCTCTGGAGACCTCAGAACAGGAAAGACAAGGACCTGTTTCAGTGGGTTGAGAGGAGGGCCACTAAAATGATCAAAGGCCTGGACCACCTCTCCTGTGAATAGTTGGGGCTGTTCAGCTTGGAGAAGAGAAGACTCTGAGGAGACCTCATAGCAGACTTCCAATACTTAAAGAAGGCTTATAAAAAGGATGGGGAAAACCCTTTTAGCAGGGCCTGTAGCAATAGGACTAGAGTTAATAGTTTTAAAATAAAAGAGGAGAAGTTTAGAATAGATATTAGGAAGAATTTTTTCACTAAGGGTGGTGAAGCACTAGAACAGGTTGCCCAGAGAGGTGGTGGATGCCTCATCCCTGGAAACATTCAAGGTCAGGTGTATGGGGTTCTGAGCAACCCAGTCTAGTTGAAAATGCCTCTGTTCACTGCAGTGGGGTTGGGTTAGATGACCTTCATGTACCCTTCTAGTCTAAATCATTCTATGATTCTATGATTCCAGGATATGTGGTTGATATTGTTCAATATTCGGTTTGTCTTCTTTGGGTATAAAACAAGTTAAATGTTTCAAATAATAATTACTCTGGTGCCTAAAATCATTACCCACAAAGACTTGAAATAATGCTTTTGGTTGTGTTTTTCTAGGTAAGTTTTGTAACAGGAAAGAAAGTAAATCTGGCAAATCTTATATAAAGAAACAAAATCAATTTTCCCTTCTTAAGGAATAGGAAAGTTTATTGCATTATAGCACTTACAAAAGTATTTTTATTCTTCTAACATGACTGATCAGGCTGGCTTGGAAGATGCACAACAGGCAACAGTTAGATACTTGTACATGTCATCTATTTTTCCAGAATCTTTAAAACTGATGCTCCTTTATTTTCCCATAATTACAGCCAAAGTAATAAAATTTTATTTTGTGAAAACATAGATCAAGACCACACTAGTGCTGAGGCCCTTTAAGTATAATTGCTCTGCATGAAATTGGTAGTAAATTCCCTTCAGAGTGACATCCATTGAAAGGACCAAAAGAGAGATGTCTTTCATTTGATTGGATTATGGAATGGCTGACATTAACCGTATAGTATCTTCTATTGCAGTGAGGAGCCTATTCAACTGGGAAAAGAAGGGATTAATAGTCATACATGCAAATGATTTACTAGCATACTTACAGACCTAGTAATCTCAGTGTTCTCCTTGAGGAAAGTCACCCAGAGATTCAGCGGAATATATCCATAGTGAATTAACTTTCATGCAATACAGATAATGCATCATTAATTTAGTATCAGAGCAAGTAACAGAATAATGATGTAAAATCTCCTGACATACTGAAGAAGATCATGGGATTCACCTGGATTCAACCTTGACTGTTGTCAAGGAACATCAAGTCAACAATTTCTGTAACTAACTGTATGACTTCTAAAAAAATGTCCCTCAAAAAAGGTTATACTATCTTAAATAAAGGTAAACGGTGGTAATTCCAGAGGAAGATATACGTCTGAATAAAAGCTTTTCATTTTCTTCTGGGAAGAGCCATTCATAAATTTAGATACTGATAGGGTAAATCTATATTAATTCTAAATTATTTATAAAAGGAATGTAATTTTTTATAAAAAAAAATTTTAAAGAAAGGAATATATTCACTGAAGAGATTATCTGTTAAAAAGAAATTTTGATAGCTATCCAAACGCTTTTGTTATTACACCAAGCACTTTTTTCCTCCCTGCTCAGTCAAGCTTTAATTACATATTTTACTAATCAAAGAGGTTTGGGGGCTCTTAAGTCTTTGATTTCTTTTCAGGACCTTATTTAGAAGTCCTACTCTCATTTTTCACAGGGCCATACAATCCAAAACCTGACTGCATGCTTGTGAATTTAATGGGGCTGTTGTTTCATGGTAAAGTCAGACAACACCGAGGTCTGCTCAGACTCCTTTCTCCATTGTCCTATGAAGTCCTTTACACAAATACTAGGTCAGATAGGCTTGTTGAGACCTGGCTTGATGAAGATGTATCTGATTTGGGCAAAGGGGGAGGGCAATCTGCTCAGCTGATTTTTAGTTACAAGCTTCTCAAGGATTGAAATGGATGGGGGGAAAATAGAAAGACGAGGATATGTGATGATCACGAAACTGTGCCCTCTTTCAAGGGGATTTTACTCTGTATTTCCCTTTATGGGGATCAGGACTTTATATGAAAACTATATCTTTGAATCATGTTAATTGTTTTAAATTTTTCCTGATCTCAGAAGAGGTTTGTAATTTTCATTAAATTAAATTAAATGAGAAACCAAATAGAGCAAAAATACTTAGGAAGTGGTAACTTAGAGTGAATTTAGAAAGCAGAAAGGAACAAAAATCAAAGGGGTAAAAATAATATCCCAACCAGACAAAACATATAATACATGGAGTTTAGTTTTTATATAACCTGAAATAAATAATTTTGTTTTTCATGTTATAAGGGTAAATATCAGGTTGTCAGAGGAACGAGTTAATTTAGCACACCCACACATCATTTACTTTCAAATAATTCCGCAAAATTTAATTTGCTTCCACTTACAATGTACGACATTGTTTTTTCTGTGTTCTAGCATGCTCTTGGTTCATGAGTCATACAGACTAAAGCATGATAAGAAGCAGATCTACGAGATTAAATTTGAGTAATTAAATTAATGCAGTGTAATTACTACTCTGACCTTAAAAATTTAGCAAATTATTTGGACTCTTCGATTTTCACGTCAAAGATGGTACCTTAGTATCAAAGTCCGTCATATTTTAACTTTCATTATAGGCATAATTAATGATCACCATATTGCTGGAGATCAATTTGATAGGAGTTTTGTTTTCTTTGCAAAATTAGAATCTATTGTCATCAGTGCTCGGTTTACAGTCACAAGTGAAAATAAGAAACCCCTAAAAAATGGAATTCCTTATTGAATTACTTACCCTCTATTTATATTAATTAGAGGAAAACACTTCAAAGAAATTACACTTCAGTCAAAAAAGTAATTCCAAATGCAATTGGAAATGGGACAAATGAAAACATTGAATTGAGAGAAAACTGAACTGCTTACAGACACCCAAAGACTAAAACAGCCTAAAAGTCCTAATAGAGAAAGTGAGCCATGCTGTATGTGCTGATTTTGGCTGGGATAGGGTTAATTTCCTTTATAGCAGCTAGTATGGGGCCATGCTTCGAATTTGTGCAGGAAAGTGTTGATAACACAGGGATGTTTTCATTATTGCTGAGCAGTGCTTAAACAGAGTCAAGGTCTTTTCTGCTCTTTGCATCCTACCAGGGAATAGGCTAGAGATGCACAAGAAGCTATGAGGGGACAATGTTGGGACAGCTGATTCCTACTGACCAAAGCTATTCCCTATGATATGATGTCATGTCATAAGAAGCTGGGGAAACAATGAATGGGGAACATTCAGAGTTACAATGTTTGTCTTCTCAAGTAACTGCTCCATGTGATGGAACTCTGCTTACCCAGAGGAGGCTGAACACCTTCCTGCTGATGGGAAGCAGTGGATGAACTCCTTGTTTTGCTTTGCTTGTGTTCACAGCTTTTGCTTTACTTGTTATAAGAAAAAAAAAGGTATGACTGTGCATAAAATAATAATTAAATCATGATAAACCTTACCCTGGTAAGTACTCCATTGCAAAAAACTGTTTATAAGTTTGTGAAACCATTCAAGCAGAGATATTTTTAACCTGTAGTCTGGCAGTTTCCTGAAAGAAAAAGGCAAAGGAAACGAGGATGTTTTTCTTTCCATATATACCCATATCCAAAGAAATAGTAGCTTATTTGGCAGACATAGCCCAGTCTTACAACATTTGGGTGCAAAGTTATGAGTGAACAGTAAATACACCTGGAGACAGTTCTAAAGTTCTGATGTGGAGTTCTCATTCCGTAAAGGCAGAGTAAATATGGACCAAGCAGTTGGGCAGTTGGCTTGTGTTGGAAAGGTAGGAGGATGAATAAAGTAAAAAGAAATGGGTTCTTAAGCCAAAGAGGTTGAAAGGTGCTATGGCTTCTGGTTATTATCAGTGGTACCTAAGTAGCTCCTGCCTGGGAAACCAAGACCAGGCCTTGAGGAAGGCTAAGGGAGTCAAAGAAGATTCATTCTTGAGGTTGTTTATCACTCTTTCTCAGCCCTTGCAGCTCTGACAGCAGTTACCACGGAATTTTCTTTTTTTCTGCTTCCTAAATTTTCTCCTACAGTGGAGTTGGAAAAAGATAATTTTCCTCAGTGGAAAGTGGCACAAGCCCTTTCCTATCACTGATTTTTTTTTTTCTGCCTGTTCATTTCATGTCACATTACTGAAGCAATTCTAGGAGTCCTGAGAGGTACAAAGATCTAGTTTCTAAAAGGAAATTTTTCACTTTTCCAAAGAGTGAGCAACAAGATGGAAGTAGAACCAGCCTGCTAATTTGTCAGGCTGACTCAGTGATGAAAGTAGCCCATGTATTCTCTTTTTCATTTTAGAACTCCACGATGCAGTTACACCTGACTGCGCAGAGGTAGGAACTTGTCCCTGAAAAGTATTCCTTGCCAAGTTGCTTGCTGCGTGCTTGTTATCACCAGCCACAGTGGTGCCTTCTGTAGGGTACTTAATAATCACTGCGTATAAAAATAATAGCAGGATTTTAGTTGTACTGAATCTGGTCCTCAAAAGAAACTGATGGTGCTGCATGTGCAATTCTAGACAGAATTTCCTCACTCTGTTTTCCTGTTGTAGTAGTACAGAGAGTATCTGCTAGTTGAGGAACAAAGAGTACTGAAAGTCACCTTTGACTTTTGGTGTCCTTATATTGTATACCTACCATTTATAAGTGCATGGGAACATATTTAAATATTTAGCTTGCTATGAATATTACTGCTTTACTACAATCTAAGATAAGTATTTTTAATTGTAGAAAATAATGCAAAATGTATACTTTTCTGAAGTCATTGTTTTATTATTCAAAGGAAGTAGTGCTTTGCTCTTTTTGGGATCTGCACATTAAGATAAAATATAGGGCAAGAGAACAGACTACAGGCACATATGCACAGATACTTAAACTTTTGTTGAAATGAAGCTGGAAGATCCAGTTTTGCCCAAGTCCACCCTTGATGCCAATGAAATATTTATGAGGATGGAGCTTATTTCTGGAATAAGTGTGAGAGAGACAGATAAATAGAAAGACAAGGACATTTCTTCGAGAAAAATTAATAATAGTGAGACAATTTGTTTCAAGAAGATCTGTTCTACTCCATGAGCACCACTTAGCCCACAAAGTGAATCACAGAAGAAAAATAGTTTTACCATGAAAAAGCTATTGAGCAATTTCTTTTGAAGGCTGTCAAGAAAAAAAGAGGTTGTGTTAAATTGTTTACAAGATTTGATTGCATTCTTTTTATCAGCTCTTCTGTTAAAAATCTTTTGTTTTAGTAGTGAATTACCTGCAATAAGTAAGAAAGATTTTATGTGCACGATAATGTTGAAGTAAAATATGTCATTGGACTAATACAAACATACTGCAATAATTTCTGCTCATCAAAACTGTAACATGAAGTGACAACCTTTTGCCTTTCTCATTCAGTGATGATATTCAGTTTAGCTGACCTGTTTAATCCATCAGTAGAAAGAAAAGGAGGACAGAAAATCTGATTTACATTCATTTTACACTTGTAAACATTTACAAGTAATTAAAGGTAACATTCTATAATGGCACCGCTCTAATCACATTTTACATAATCATAGGCATATTTTCCCCTGTTCCAGCAGAATCTTTTTTTTTAACTTCCTTTCCATAAAAAATGACCTATCTTTTCAGTGGCAGGTATTGTTCACAATCAGGCAAGAATGGTTTATATTTATCTGACCACCTCTCTTTATTCATATGTATGATGACCTACTTCTAAACTACCTACTTTATGCTCCTTCTATAGGAAAGAACAGAAAAAGAAACATTAGAACGCAATTTATCTAATCTTAAAATTAATGTTTAGAATTAATCAGGTGAATGCTGCAGAACAGCCCATTTTTCCTTCTCTTGATATGAAGGGAGCCCAGCATATCTAATTCAAATGAGGAAGTATGTGTTGTAGTTTCTGAACTTAACATGGTGAATACTACAGCAGGTCTCCCCAGTTGGATTAATATGCTTTTAGAATCCCAGTCAAACCCAAATCCTTAGGGTGTTTTGTATTATCAGTCCAAATTAATTTAAGCTTTATTTTTTTTTTTACTTTTGCAGAAAGTCTTTATAATTCCACATAGATGTACAAAGATACTTAATAAATAAGAATATACTGTCAAAAAGGGGGCTAGTGTTCATTTAACAGCGTAAAGGAAATCAGTTCTTAATTTCAATTTGAATATTCGCTTGAATCCTGAACAGAATATTTCTCAACCAAATGTCACTCAAACCAAAAGTATCATGGACAGTGTCTAGGGAAATAGTTCTAGTGAGTTGGCTGTGCTCACACATTTCTCTATCAAGCCCATAATTACAGAATACTCCTAAGAGAGGTTATTGATCATGCATTTTGTGCATATTATTATTATACTTCAGTCTCAAGGCATAAAATTTATTTTACAGTATACATAATTCATTTGACATTTAAAGGTTCTAACTCTTGGATTTGACAGAAATGTAAAATAAGGATTAGTTGCAGCGTGAGATAACAAGCTTGGAAGATAATGAGTGAAAAATAATTTTTATCAAAAAACTATACAGTTTACTGCTCTTGTTCAAACCTTATCAGTTCATTTTCAATTTATCATGGGTTGTGTAAGATGGACATAATGACCTGGCAGTTATGCAATTTTATGTCATGAAACTGCACGTATTTTGCTTTTGAATATATGAAATGACCTAATATAACACATTTAATAAATCCCCTCACAGGGAGAGTAACAAGCAGCAGTGTTCTCAGAATATTTTGGCACCTGTTAAAAGCCCTCCTGAAATACCAACCTACCATGAAGTCAGTTTAAATTTAGGGAGTGCAAATATCTCATCCTATACTGAATAAACTAGCTCTCAAGCTGCAAAGGTTCCCTTGCATTCAGAAGGAGAACACCTAGTTCTTGCATTCTTTCCACAGAAAGTACCTTTGGCTGCTGCTGAGTTGGAGTGACAATCATTGATGTTTTTATCCCCCCTTCACAGTGCAAACATACTATAGATATTTGGACTTGTGGACTTTCTGTAAGCTGAAGAGGATAATACACCTAACTGGGGAGAAGATGCTAGACAGATGCAACTTGAGTAACATAGGTACAAAGAAATGGCAAGCTTACTCTCACGAAGAAAAAAAATATAGTAATGGTGAGTTCTGTTCTTTCTGTGAAAGATTCTTCTGAGAAGGTGTTAAATTTTCTGTGAAACAGGGAGAATTCCTGTAGTGCAGTACAACTTGATTACACTATGTGCTCCCCTATTGATCTCAGGCAGGTTGTCTCTTTCCAGAATACGTGATTCGTATCACAATGTTTATCCTGCTACCCAGCTGTATGTCATTTTGTCCAATAATTCATTTAAGCATCAAGACTTTCAGGTGCATGCATCCAGAACACTGCAATACATCACCTGAAAAAATGGAAATTATTCATATTTCACCAGGAATTTGATAACCAGCAAATGACTGAAGAACGAACAGTGTAAGATGCACTAGGATTTTTAGTAGTATTTTCTTTAAAGACATTTTTTTATTCTTGCTGGAGAGAAATCTCATTATGTGAGGAGATTTTACCAGGAAAAGAATTTTGAATTAACATGAAGGGATACACACTTTCTCTGATTAAATTATCTCTGTTTTTTTTTTTCCTTTTCCCTGTCCTTTTTCCTTTCCTTTTTCTTTTAGTGACTAGTGAGGGAATACACATCCATGTATTTGTACAACCAAATTTTTTAGCTTTGAGTAGTGATCTCTTTTCAGTTGACTCCAACTAATAGCATCCAACAAAAGCATTTTGTTCTTCAACTTTCTAGTTTCTGAATGTTCCCATTTGGCTCTAAGATATTATCCACACAGACTATGAGTATATATATAGTATAGCACCTGAAACTTTAAAAATTGTGTCTTTAGTTTTCACAGATCAGATGCAATACCTGCATATACCTCGTTAAAGCTGCTGTCATCCTTTATGCAATGTCAATCATTTCTGTGGATAATAGCATTTCACTTCTATGTTTTACTGGATTTCTATATTTTTTCACTTCCCACATTTCCTCTCTTGTGAGGTTACCTGTCAGTCTATTTTCTATGCCTAGATTTCATTGTGATAAAATCTTTTCGAACATTAACACTTCTGATTTATTCACTCCTGCAAATACTTGTTCTGTAGCTTCCAAAAACCCCGGACTCTGGTACATGCAGAAAAGTACAGACCATCCTTTCATTTCCATTTCTACACTTCCTATAATCAATTCAAAACTACTATCTTATCCTGTTGAAATATCTGCTAGCTGCTAAAACTAAAGTGATTCTATGTTTCTATGATGAAAGTCCCCAAAAACTAGAGATTTGTGTGCTTAGTATAAACCTGGAAGATAAGTTCAGGTTCTTACTTTACTACAGCTCTCACATATTGTAGTGAACAAGTCAAAGGCTGCCAACTCCTTTAAAAGATGCACAGGCACACTGCTTAGTCTTGGAAATGCTTAAGTCTTCATGGTGGTAGCACCACCTACCAAAATAATTTCTGACCTACTATTTAGCAAGTAAGGTGGTTAGAGACCAACCCGTGTCTAAGCTAAAATAACCCAAAGTGAATAAAAAATAAATAAAAATAAATGAACAAATAAACATAAATAAAAATAACCCATTGTGAATATGTCATTTGTGTTTGAAATAGCTCTTCAACTCTGTGAGAAAATGTATGTTGCTGCCTTGACATAGCACCTGTGCAGATGAATATCTTGATTAGCGTGTGGTTGAATGCTTTTAGATTTTTACAAAAATCTACCTGTGTGAATTCCATGTATTGATTAGAGATTGTAAGAGAAACAACATATGACATAACATTATATTGCACCATTATTAGCATCTCCTTAGTCACGGTCTCTCCTTTTTCATTCATGCCTTTACACTGAGTGGTGTCCAGTATCCCTCCTAATTTGTAAAGCCTATGAACAGAAGCAAATCCATTCATTATGCTACCTTTTCTAAGGAGCTTTGCTGAAGAAGTCTTAATAATTTTTCAAGCATTTTTTTATTTATAGTATGAAAACTGTCATTACCCAACTTATTAATAGAAAAAGCTTGCTGAAACCTGATTTATCAGGGTCTCTATTTAATTGCAGTATCTTATTACATGTAGATGACACCTTCCTTTCTTCAGAGAGAAAGCTATTAGGCTAATTCTGGAAAAGTGTCATGCTTAATGAGCCTGGGTTTTGCCGCTTTGCTGTGTACACTTCCTCCATTAAATAAAGCAATAGCATAAATATGTATTTCTCTTTTAAAAGCAAAAGAAAGGAGTTACCACAGTAGTTACGGCTGGTTTAGCTTACTTATTTCTTCACTTTTGATTCAACAAGACCTTAAACTTCCTCTCACAGACGTTTACAGGAGGAAGAGAAACCTCCAGATGGACTGCAGTTACTAGAAATTAGTAGATGGTTTTGTAATAGAAGTAGAACCAGTTGGATTTACCTCTGCAGTTTCAAAAGCGCTCTGATAAATACCCTAATTTAACCTAGAGCATCTCCTAAAGACTGAGACTGACAAGAAGATTGCTTACAGTTTCAGAAAAAGAGTTTTAATTCAACAGCTGGGTTTTTTTGTTAATTGTGAGCCTCATGAACCGTAGCTCCAGCTCTAGCTGTTATCAGAGGAACCTGGAATATCATAGTCTGTTCTAATTTATGTTCATCTACAACATCCCTCTTGTGAGCATTTCCTGGATGGAGAATAATTGGAAAACAGCAAGACTGGGCTATACTCCAGCTTTTTCCCAGCATTCATCCCAAACTGGAGACCGTGTGCTCTGCCAGGCACTTCACCTCCTCTGGGCGCAAGTAGTCCCTACTCAAAATATTTATTGCTTAGTTACAGAAATGTCTTTACCTATGCTTGTAAAGAGGAGTTATGTGGAGCAAACAGATAGCAAACCTTTATTTTTGTTATTAACATTAACAATTGTAACTCTGAACGCATGGAATCACTTTTCAAAGGGCTGTTGCATGCAATTCCGACATCTTTGCTTACAATTTCACTGTTACAATCTTTTTAAAATTTTGGAATAGTTGGTTCTTAGAACATCAGCTGCAGATTAAATAATTGTCTCCTACATATGCCCCAATCACACAACACAATAGCCTGGAGAAAAAGAAGTTTTCCTTATTGACACAGGAGAAAAAATACAGTTGGCACTAAAAGACATCCTCTGAGCCATGTTTCAGCCCAGACCAAATGTGAATGGGTAATTTTATGTGCCATCAGCTACAAAACCCCAAAATGATGCAAATTGACTACAAGGATGTGAACTGTATCCACAGTAATAACATTGCAAATTACATGCTCAGTTAGCTAATTGTAGTTTGTTTCCATATAAGGAATTTGTTCTAATTGTGTCATTCTTGGCTTTTTTTGATACAATTTATTTATGTATTTGAACAGAAGCTCTTTATGTTCTTAGTGTTCAATATTGTTTCTGTTCTCAGAGTAGGTTAGAGTGGGGTGCTTTGTAAGAGAGCTCTTTGGACTATAAAAATATTTTTGAGCTACAAAAAAATATAGAAAAACAGAAAAATAAAAAGATTTCCTTTAGATATATCAATATGACTCCATATCATGGACAGATTGTATCATAATAAGCAAAAAATCTGTGCGTTTTTCAGTTGGTTAACTCTACCCCGTTGCATCAACACAGCCAAAAGCCCCGCTGAGAAGGAAATTTTCTAATCTAGCTAAAGAGTATGTTCCATGTAAGATTTCTTTGCCTCCCTCCACCCCAAGAAAAACCCAACAAAGATGCCTGAAAAAGACTGTGTGTTGCATACACATAATTTTCTCGAGACTACAAAAGCCACCATCTCTCCAGAGTATTGAGGCCTTTTCTGTGCTGAGGTGTGAACGAACTGGTTATTTCCAGTGATACTGCTGGTCATTTCCCACGAAGCCAAAAAACCACCAACCCCAAACAAGCCTTTGAAGATGCTTTCAAGTTAGTAGACCTCAAATGGCTGGTGATGTTGTAAAGAGTTATCATATGTGCTTCACTGTTCCCATAGCAACCTGTTAGAGGATAAAGTGCAGGCTGTCAGGGAGAAAACTCCACTTGTGACCCCAGATGCTGCACGTTGCTGCCGGACATGCCTAGAGGGCTCCCAGGGTCAAAGCAAGCTGAAGGACACTCTTATCATATCCTGATTGAAGAGCATGTGTATAAAATGATATACACTTCAGAAGAAAGTCTTCACAAAATATCATAAGAATGGCAGGGCTGCTGGGCAAATAGCAGGAGTGGAAATGACTTCATAGGCATCTTGTTAAGGACTTCAGAGGACTAAGGTTCAATGCTGCATACATGTTATAGGGAGCTGAATGCCAGAGCATGGATATTGAAAGGATTCAGACTAAAAAGTTCGTGGTACCCAAAATACCAGAGAATTTGGACATCTAAAGGCAGTCCTCAGGGCTGATCGGTAGCTGCCTACCTACAGATTTTGAAAAGTATGGAGTACCTGCAGAAAGAATTGCAGTTCATTCAGCATACTTACTATTTAACAGCCTAAAAATGCAAATACTGAGCAGCAAGGCTGAAGGATTCCACCTGTATGTTTAAAGCACATGTAACCTTTAAACCTGGAGTTTCAATGCAGCAGACACATCTACAGTTGGTTTTGTTGCAAGAAGCAAATCAAGCCTGCCGATAGGTGAGGACACATTCTGGATGGCTTTGGGTTTCTTTTTCCCTGTTTTAATAAATAATTTAAACAGAATAAATACATTGATTAAAAGATATGAAAAACCAATTGATTATGAGGAAAAACGAGTCCAGAGAAGAGCAACAAAGCTGGTGAGGGGGCTGGAGAGCAGGTCTTACGAGGAACGGCTGAGAGAGCTGGGGGTGTTCAGCCTGGAGAAAAGGAGGCTGAGGGGAGACCTCATTGCTCTCTACAACTACCTGAAAGGAGGTTGTGGAGAGGAGGGTGCTGGGCTCTTCTTCCAAGTGACAGGGGACAGGACAAGAGGGAATGGCCTCAAGCTCCACCAGGGGAGATTTAGGCTGGACATTAGGAAAAAATTCTTCACAGAAAGGGTCATTGGGCACTGGAACAGGCTGCCCAGGGAGGGGGTTGATTCATCTTCCCTGGAGGTGTTTAAGGCACGGGTGGACGAGGTGCTAAGGGACATGGTTTAGTGTTTGATAGGAATGGTTGGACTCGATGATCCAGTGGGTCTCTTCCAATCTGGTTATTCTATGATTCTATGATTCTATGAAAAATGGATTGTCTTACAGAGTCATAGACATATCTGCATTCTTTCTCTCTCATCCTCTCTGGAATACACTTCTTTACTCCTGAAGGTCTTTCATTTGATACTGCTTTGCTCCATCTAATAAAAAGACGTAGTTGAAGGCATTGTTCATAAACAGGTATCTGATCCCTCGTCACAAACAGCAAGTGATGGCTACCAGCAGTACAGCAGCAGGTGCTGATAGACCATACTGAGACGGTTATAGAATTCATACCAATTTCCACTAAAAATGCAGTGCTGGTGTGAGATTTCAGTTCACTCTGACTGCATTAGTAGGAGGAAAAGAAATAATGCATTATTTAAGTGATAAGGCAAATAGACATGGCTATGAAAATCATAGAATAATCATAGAATCCTAGAATAACCAGGTTGGAAGAGACCCACCGGATCATCGAGTCCAATCATTCAACCAAATGGAAGATAAGTAAAGAATAAATATTAAAAAGCAAAGAATACATAAAAAAAAAGATAAAGTGCAGAGATTAACATAATAAATAGAAGAGAATGAATATGGGAAAAGCGTTAAGCATACTCATAAATTTCACAGAAAATGTGTTTAAATCCTCCTATTTCTAGAACTGTAATATTGCAGTACAGAGTCATTACAGAAGATTAATGAAAATAAAATACTTGTAATATTTACATGAACTTCTAGGTTCGTCTTACCTTGCATCTTAACAGCCTTGTTCAGCATTAAAATTGCAGTGTTAAGGAACCAGTACTTGGAAACTCCTAAATCCAACTGAAGTTCTGGAGGATAACAATATAAAATAATTTCTAGTAAAGCAAAGTTTCAGAAATGGATTATTTTTCTTGCTTACTATATATGTTTCTTTATAGTATGTGTAACACTGCATTCAAATATAGTAAAACATCCAGCTCTTCTTGAAGAGTTTTGCTCTAACATTGTAAATTTCAGTCAACAATCAAATATAACCTTCATGTCTCAGCACACTGCATGACTACAAATTTGTTTGTTTTCAGTGTTCCTTCATGATATGCTCAACAATGTGAGTAGTAACAATCCCTCATGTTGACAGTCTATATTTGATATTCGGCTCTAATAATAAAAATATGACATAAAGCATATTTTTTACCTTGGTGAAGCAATGGACTGAAGAAAAAGACTAATATCCACAAGGAATGTAATGGCTGGTTCATAAAAAATTGCCTCATATGAGGAACCTTACTGAGGTCAAGATGACAGTTTGTGTCTCGAGAAACATTTTTGTGCCTCAAATAGGAATACATTTGTTGTGATCTTAATGGCACTGGAAATCCAACATGAATTTCTGGATAAAGAGATAACCCCCTTTTTTTTTGGTGTTATTGACTATCTGCATATGGGGGAAAACTCTGTGGCATAATTTAAGAATCCTTACTGATTAAATAAGTAAATAAGCTATGACATATATGAATGTGACGTATGTCGGTCATATTATATATAATTTAGGTAATTTTAAGGTTGCCAAAGTAGATTGCTCTGTCTTCACATGTGTGGAGAAATTTCATCAGATGAAAAAGAAAAAAACTTTATGTGGCAAACCTGAAGGGAAGGGGAACAAAAGCAGCTGCATCCAGCAAATATGTTGTCTCAACTGGTAGCACTTAAGTGAAAGACACGGAGATTTGGCTCCAGCATCCAAAGTAGTCACTGAATCAGTCCCTGTTCCCCTGCTGCTCCCCACCCCCCAAAAAAAGAAATCAGGAAAGAACTTGAGATTTCACCAACATGAGCAGAAGCTGGGAGTTAAAAGTCAAAGAAACTTAATTTTGTAAAACACGTTACTTCTCCCTCCCCCCCGGGTGTGGGTCTGGGTGATACACTTCAGACTATAAGACTTCCCAACAATTTCAGTGTGGAGCCAAACCGTCTACTTCAGTTCACAGTTTGGGCTTGAGCAAAAAGAAAATCCAATAGAAGTTTTTGGTTTATGATTTTTCTTTTTTTTTAATGTTCCTGACAATCCAGGTAATGGTAAAAAGCTCTATGACTACCTTTTAATAACAGTCCGTACAGATATCAATAAAATTATTTGATTTTTTTTAGGCCAACAGTCCTGGAGGAATGTGTGAGGTGACAGTTAAGCCACATCCAGGAGTGGTTTATCCTCAGCTACGTTTTTGTGTGGTGGGTATAACAGCACTCTTGCTGTTCATTAATGCCAGAGAAGCTGCTGCCTTTCTGCTGTTAGCACCTGCCTTTAGTTTAAAGCATGGTTCTGCGTGCAATACACTTGATGTGTCTGAGACTTTCTCACACTTCAAGTATAAGTGCAAATTTGACATCAGAGCAGACTCTACAGATTGTCAAGATGATGATGGTGTGGCCAGCAGGAGCAGAGAAGTGACTGTCTCCCTGTACCCAGCACTGGTGAAGCCACACCTGGAATACTGTGTTCATTTTGGAGCCTCTAAGCACTAGAAGGACGTTGACATGCTGGAGCATGTCCAGAAAAGGCCAATGAAGCTGGTGAAGGGTCTGGAGCACAAGTCGTACGAGGAGCGTCTGAGAGGATTGGGGTTGTTTAGCCAAGAGAAGAGGAGCCGGAGGGGAGACCTTATCACCCTCTACAACTACCTGAAAGGAGGTTGTAGCAATATGAGTGTTGGTCTCTTCTCCCATGTAACAAGTGATAGGATGAGAGGAGACAGCCTCAAGCTGTATCAGGGGAGATTTAGATTGGATGTTAGGAAACCGAGTGTTGAAGCATCGTAAAAGGCTACCCAGCCAAGTGTTGGAGTCACCACTCCTGGAGGTGTTCAAAAGACATGTAGTTGTGGCATTTTGCGACATGGTTTAGTAGGCATGGTGGTGTGTTTATGGTTGGACTTGATCTTACATGCATTTTCCAACCTTTATGATTCTATGAAGAATGAAAACCATTATGTAGCAATGCCTCCTCCCCCATCTCATTTATAATCCTGTACTGCAATTGTTTCATCTCTTCATTGCATCATCTCAGCTTTTCTTTCAGAGGTGCGAGCACTGCTCATCATCCTGTCCTGCTCTTCCCTTTTTATCTACAGCCACCTTCACGTTTTGGTCCTTCCTCCTCCTTTCTCTGAGGCAAGCAATCTCCTCTCCATTTTCCTCTCTTCTCAAACTCCATTTCTGGATAGCTTTCAACTGTCCACCTTTGAAATAATTTTCTCCTCCTGATTTCCCATGTCCTCATAGGCAGCTGTGATAAAAGCAAAATAAAATTATGCTGATAAGATACATTCAAAACCGAAAAGCTGCACTCATGGTTGCTATGATCTGCATTACATTAAATTAACTCAGAGAACTGTATTTTTAAAGGCACATAGGTGATTGTTGGCCAGTCTCTGTGACCTTCTTTGCTAGTGGGGTGTTTTTCAAAATTGTCATCCACTTATTGCTATGGCAATGAATATTCATCTTTCAAAAGTGGTATATTATTAGTAGCAAATAATAATGCATACATGTAGCTGCTTCCCTGCCTCCTCAAAATGCTCTCTAAAACAACATTCATGACTTTCCTAAAATAGTATTGTTATTGTAATACTTTATGGCATTGTGATATTTTTTTGGCACCCATATAACAAGACTCAATTTGAAATGTTCACAAATAATTTGAGTAAATCATAGACCTTTTTTGATGGCTTTATTTAGTTTTACTGGTTGTATCTGTCACACGAAAATTAAGAATTACACGTTACAAGAATGATCACCGTGCAAAACTCTTCGCAGATATATTGCAGCCCCTCTTACTGTTTATGTGTTACCCCAGTAAATATGAGCAATAGATGTATGTCAGTATTACTTTTTCAGCTGACCCGAAAAATTCAGCTGCCTGGTTGGAAGAACAGTAGTTGATCACCTCCAATTACTGTGTAATTATTGCTGCCATCAGCTCAGGGAGATAAGATGCAGTTATCTCAATGTCTCAGCATCACTGTATCTCCAAGGTTTCCCACTGGGATGTTTCCTAAAAAATTATACCTACAGGCATTTTAAACACATAACAAGGCAAATGAAAGAGGATAGCAATAATAAAAAGTTACAGTAAACCCACTGAGTCTGCTATAATATTTAGCTTTTGAGGATTGTAAAGCTTGCAGTCCAGGATTGAAATTACAACTCTCCCTGGCATTTTATTCTGTTTCATTGAGTTCTGCCATCAAAATACCCAGGCAGACCTAGGGAAGTGTTGTATCAGTACTAGATGACAGCCTTACTGTGAAAATGTTTTATTTGAAAGCAGTCAAATTGCGCCACATTCATAATGTATTAATTAAAAAAATACTTTGATCATATTAATGCTCTAAACTCTGTTTCTGTATAAAGATGAGCCAGTAATATAAAGTATCATATCACAGATGATGAAATATTCTTTTTTGTTTACACCGTCAAGCAGTTGTTCTCTCTACTGTCAGCTCTGTAGTTGATTTCCTATATTTTTCTTTCACATTCAAGTTCAGTTTAGATTCAAAGTAACCCTGTTGATTTGCACAAAGATAAAATTACAAAGGGTTGCACAGGACATCGATTTTTCTTGCTTGCTGAGTATAAATGCTATGGGGATTTATGGCTTTAAGCTTTTAACACATTTTGATAGAGAGTGTCATATGAAAAAAAAAGTCTCGAATAACAATATTACTGTTAGCATCTTCTTGGTTGTTTATTTAATTTGCCTTTTAAGGGATATATTTGAAACAGGTGTTGCTTCAACCTTCATTTATATTACTGAACTGAGGAGTAAGTTTTGAAAGATATTATGGAGCCAAAACGGGAGATGCCCATGGAAATTCTCAAGATGTCATAGTATATTCTTATTCTATATTAAAGTGTTTAGAGACTTTCAGTAAAAGACATAATTTCATTTTTCCCAGAGCACTACTATATGAAGATCTGAAAGTAGTGAGTGATGAAAAAAAGAAGAGAAACTAAAGAAATTATAACATGATACTCAACACGACTTTCTGTCTATGGTGACCAACTAAACCTGTCTCTTGTAATCTAGATGAAGGAGCAAGAAATGTAAGTAAACAAAACAAAAGGTCAACATTTATTTGTTTTCAGATCAGGGAACATAAGATAACTTCATTCTAAACCCACCATAAATCAGATTACTCTTCTTATGTTGATTATGACTAAACTCATCCATATTTCTTCAACTGTAAGAAACCTTGACAACTCTAGTTTGTTACAGTTTATAATGAAGTACTAGACAATACTAAATCATTGTGTCCAAATCACGTCAATATGTGGTGCCAGCAAGCAGCCTGCAACCTGTTCTGGCATAGCAGCTCAGCTTGCAAGAGGGCTGAGCCAGACAGAAAAGTAGCCTGGCGACACATCCCACCAAACAGAAAATTACTGATGGCTATAGACACACAGGAACAGTCTGGGCAGAATTCCTCTGTTCCCTCATTTTTTTTTTTACTAGAATTAGATCATGTAAAGACCTTTTATGTTCACACCTCCTTTAGCTCTGCCTAAAATTTCTGTGCCATAACATTTGGAATTGTAACACATACTTCTTTTGTCTGAACAGGCTCTTGTTAAGGAAAATTGTGAGACACGGCTCAGAGCTTTTGGCAATCAGGCATGATCATAGAATCATAGAAACACCAGATTGGAAAAGACCTCTTGAATCATTGCGTCCAACCATTCCTATCTGCCACTAAACCATGTCCCTGAGGACCTCGTCTACCGTTTTAATTTTAAATACCTCCAGGGATGGTGACTAAACCATCTCCCTGGGCAGCCTGTTCCGCTGCCCAATGACCCTTTCTGTGAAAAATTTCTTTCTGATATCTAGTCTGAATCTACCCAGGAGGAGCTTGAGGTCATTGCCCTTTGTCACTTGGGAGGCCAGAGGTGACAGTTTCCTAAGGTGAATGCTGTGAGAAACTGTGTTAAAGGCTTAGATTACTTCTAACATTACTTTTTACACAAACTTTTAAAATGTTTGTCTGTACATTACCTACAGTGATGAATGTCCTGGAGCCACTAATAAAGAGTATCCTTGCATCATCAGAGGGAGTCCCTGTTGGATAAGAGATTCATAAATCATTAACAGTACACTGATTAGGGCTGTAGTTAAGAACATTTAGTTAAGAACATCCCTTAAAATAGGGCATTATTTAGGATTCCAAGAAAGCAGAGAGATCCTTAAAGGGATTCTTTTAGACCACGAAGGAGGTTCAGAGCCTAATCCTACAGTCACTGTTGTGCTAATTCAAAAATACTACCATTTGTATAAATCTTCACTGTCTACAGAAGCAAATAATCAAATTTGAACAGTTTGTAGCTTACCAGAATGATTCAACCAGCCTGTGTCCATCCTTGGGCAGTGGATTGCTTTGGAGGCATATACTCTTAGGTCAGGATTAATTTTGTTTTCTGGGAAATGAGAGAGAGACTGCTACATTTGTGTAGATCAACAATGCTGAATACAGGTAATAATTCTTGTCACCTGCCAGGGAAGGAACTGCAGAATGTGGAGTTTTAAGAAGGAGGTTCTGAGTATGTTTCTCAGCAGCAAGTGTCTTACATGATAGTGGAAGACTTCACTAGTTCATGAGTAGAGAGAAGTTATAGCAATAATAAAACTTTACGTGAATAGTTGAACTTATCATAGAAACCCCATGGAAACGTAACATCACAGCTGGCCCAAACCCTTCTAGCATATGTGTGGAAGGAATAATAAAGTGAATATTGCAAATAGTTGTCTCTCCAACATTCTGAGTTTCTGCTTTCTGATTTTCTTTAGTTCCAAAATAGCCAAACTTTTCAGTGCTCCTGATTCTTTAATTTATGTTCCTTGCCTTCCCTTCTGCCTTGATAGGACTAATGGAGTCTGTAAATTGGAGTCTGTACTGGGGACTGATTATAACTGATGTTATGAAAGCTAGAACATGACTTTACATTATGACATCAATCATGGTGTATAGCTGATTTATAGCTCTTTATTATTGGTCCTGTTTGTAATGCATTGTGAAGAAAAAAGCATTAGATCACCAGGTATTTGCCTGAATATGGAGAAAATTAAAAATCAGTAAAAATCTCATATGTGGCCATGTATATAAATACATTAAATAAATCCACACATTTTTTAGACATCAGTTGTTTTGTGATTGCATTGACAGGATTTGACAGGCTATTCCATCTTATTTTAATAAATGCTATTTAGAATAATAAAATACTTAAAGCATAATCATCTTTTTTTCTGCATTTCCATTTAGTTAATTAAATAAAGTTGGTGATGAAATGGCGTCTGAAAAGGATAAACTGAATGTGTATGCACTTGGTAACATCAAAATAGTATCACATATGTTGCATATAAAATTGTATGAAAACACACATTACATATTATAAGGCCAGCTTGGACTTGATTGGCATCTGTTTCATGACTCCATTTGACTCAGTCATTTTCAGAAGTGGATAATTGGTTAACACTGATATATTAAAAAATTACTTCTACTTCATTCTAATAAGGCAAGACTAAATATTTACACTTTCATGTCCAATAAATCATCTACCTGATAAATGGAAGATTTGTCTTTGCACTCCAAAAGTATTCAGAATTGATGGGGGATGAATATATCATCTGATCTGAAATCCCTTTGCTTCATTATCCATCTTCAGTATCTTCACAAAACTTTCCCACATTACTGCCGTGAACTGTTTTCTCCTCCTCTGATAGCCACATCTTACTGGAACAGCCAAATGCTTACACTCAAGTGTGAATCTTGATACAAGTATAACCCTGGTCATAACTGAGGTAGAAATTTTCATCATATTTCCAGGTGATGCTCCATTCTATTCAATTACAGTGACTTCAATACAGAGCAAAGACCTAGATAGACCTTGCCTTCCTGTATCAAACTCTATTAGGATCACACAAATAAGAAAGGCCACTTACTGCAGGTCAAAAAAGAAGATAAATACATCCTAAAAAACCCATTATAGAACAATTCTCAGAAATCTTGGTATTAGAAGAATTGCAACTATTGTGAAAAGATGGGTAGTCATGTAATATGGTTAATAAAATGCAGTACTGCACCCTTGCCAGATTTCTCCCTGCTTTATTTGTACTTGATTTACTTAGATGTATAAAGATTTTTTACAGTTCCGTTGCTTACAATGACTTCAAATAATACTTAAGATTACCCAGTTTCTAAAATCAAGTAGATATTTAGAAACAGTCTAAAATGCCCTCACAGTCTTTACAGTCTCTTGAATGACATAAAGCCTTTTGTCATCCTAATGAGGTTTGTTCATGTTTCAGAGAATTCTTAATGGTAAAAATATGTAATAGGTGATAAAATTAGATGTTATAATTTTTACTGCCACAATTTGTAGTCTACTGTGTTGCCTACGAATGGTAATGCTCACTTTGCAACATCCATAATTGTGATATGCTATAAATGAATTCTTTAATCTTACAGAATTTGCTCATTCCCACTTCTAGTACCTGTTTTCCTTACACATTTTCTGGTACATAACTTTTGGGGAAAGTAATAATGATTGACATAATAACAATTTATTTACACATGACATAGCACATATCATTGTAAAAAAAATCAATATTTAACCTCAAAGAAAATTATGACCTCAGCTTAACGTAACAGATAACGTTTTGAAAAAAATCAATCAGGTTTAATTAGTTATTAG
The DNA here is from genome assembly GCF_032191515.1 of Phaenicophaeus curvirostris. Taxonomy (NCBI): domain Eukaryota; kingdom Metazoa; phylum Chordata; class Aves; order Cuculiformes; family Cuculidae; genus Phaenicophaeus; species Phaenicophaeus curvirostris. Next base: position 5,972,515 of record NC_091394.1, on the reverse strand, counting down.
GTTTAAAAATGCAGAGAGCTATGTTGCTGAATTGAAATCTGATTTCGTCACATTCACTTAATCTCTTTGAGAAAATAAGAAGTGTCATAAGTCAAATATGGTGTCTGCATACATTTTTTATCATGTCAGAATGGGGAAAGATAGAAACAATGAAGTATAACAGAATGATTTAGAGAAGACTGATATGAATTAAATTTATTTTGGCCTTCTTTGGTCATTGCTTGTTATAAGCTTTATATGTCCTTCAGTCTGTGAACTAGCCCTTCACAGTAAGCTTCATCCACCCAAGTTAATAGAAATCTGTTGAACATAGCAGCCCCATCTTCCTTTTCTTGTTGGCACTCTTTGGTTTCACATGCAGCATAAAGAACAATTTGAATTTCTTCCAGTTGTCATCTTGCATCCTGGAGAAATGAACACCTAGCAAAATTTTAAACTTCATTCTTATAATCAGTGCTGGGGGTTTATTTTTCTCTTGGTAGCATGATGTGGTTGGTAACCCATCAGAGTTTATAGTCCTTGTCAAGCAGTATCAAAGCTATGCAGTGTGTTTATCTGCACAGGTGCCACCCTGGTCAAGTCCCTAATCTCATTATGCAAACAGTTAAAAGCATGGACACGTCCAATGTCCTCATGGGAGTATGTCTTTAAGGAGACCCCTGGCTTGGGGAGGTCATAGGGAATTACTGACGCTACAGTACATAGAATCATAGAATCACAGAATAACCCGGTTGGAAGAGACCCACCGGATCATCGAGTCCAACCATTCCTATCAAAGACTAAACCATGCCCCTTAGCATCTCGTCCACCCATCCCTTAAACCCCTCCAGGGAAGGTGACTCAACCACCTCCCTGGGCAGCCTCTGCCAGTGCCCAATGACCCTTTCTGTGAAGAATTTTTTCCTAATGTCCAGCCTAAACCTCCCCTGGTGGAGCTTGAGGCCATTCCCTCTCGTCCTGTCCCCTGTCACTTGGGAGAAGAGCCCAGCTCCCTCCTCTCCACAACCTCCTTTCAGGTAGTTGTAGAGAGCAATGAGATGTCCCCTCAGCCTCCTCTTTTCTGGGCTAAACACCCCCAGCTCTCTCAGCCGCTCCTCATAAGGCCTGTTCTCCAGCCCCTTCCCCAGCTTTGTTGCTCTTCCAAGTCTTGACCTCTTCCAAGTTATGATCTCTTCCAAGACTTGAAAGGGTCTCTGCCAAGCACCAACGGGTTGCAGCTCCCCACTGAGGTCACAGCTATCGCAGAGTATATCAGCCATTTCATTTTGATGTACCACTTAATGCAGAATAAACTACAGACTGAAATTATACACTGCTTCTAATAGATGACAGCTCTCTGTTAAAAAGCAGTGATACTGGAAAATATTTCTACATCTCTTCTGTTTTAGGCAATACATTATCATATGACAAATGGGCTTCTAGGGGCAGATTTATTATTTTATTTAATACTTAAAGATGTGGGCAGATTTATAGCTGAGTTTTCTTAACTGTTTTAATAGATTGTAGTGCTTCTACCAAACAGAAAGTTTAATTCAGCACTTTTGGAAACACCAGTAATGGTTTACCTTCTTTTAGGTACATAAAGCACTCCAGGCACAAAGGATATTGTTGGGAAGTAGGAAATGCTTATAAAAGCATGATACATACACAGATAAATCTTTGAGTGTAGCAGAAGTGTGATAAAAGAAGGTCCCTGCTTTTTTGGCATCAATTCATAGTTAACCGGTGTCAAATGCAATATATTTTGTTGATACTCTCCATAAAGCTTTTGCTTCTTCAATTCAAAATGTTGAAAGGAGTTAAAGTGCATTGAATTTTCTAGCAAATTTCTAGTTTGTTTTTCTATTATAAGTCTGTAAAAATTCTGATTAAAACCCATAACATACATATCATAGTTCATAAGCACAGTTATTCATTTACATTTTCATACACCTAACAATGAATGTACAAGCAAAGAAATCTGATGTTGAATGCACAACACCGTAAAGGAGAAAGTATAGTGATTTATTTTTAACAATCTACCTTCTTACAAGATTTAATAAAGAAATTACAGTTGTCATCCTGCATTCAGCACAACATTCTCCCACTATAAGTTATAACATCATAGGGAATATTATCTCTGTGCATAATCAATATCTTTGCTTTAGAAGCTAATTTATTTTTCATTTATGGTAACATAGAGAATAGTAAAAGATAGGTCAGTTTTACAACATTATAGAAAGAACTCCATGGGCAGCGAACAGTTACTGGCTCCAAAACTAAGAAATGTGAACAAGCATTTAAACTAAAAGACTCCTGAGACTGTTTTCTGCATTTATGCACAATAGCACTAGTTATGTAAATGATAACAGCACTTTTCTGGCACTTGCAACATAACCATGATATATATAGCTAAAAGAAATAGGATATTTTCTGAATATTCCGTAAGAAGAATGGAAGAGAGAGATACAAAATCTTTCTAATTTGCAAAAGTAGAACATGTATCCTCATAGAATTGATGCTGTAAGCCCATTCCTTTCTACTGCTTAAGGCTACTGAAAAGAATTATTTTATATAAATAAATAGATTGGTTTCACTCTGTTTAAAAATTCACGACAAAGAAAATTTTAAATTTCAATTTATGCAAATAGTCAGATTTCCCCATGTTAATGCTTCTGCAAGAGAGAAAACCAATGAATTAACCCTTGAAAGCTAAAAGTGAATTTTGTAATGATGTAAAAGTGTAAAGAAATGAGTAGAGTTTAAAAAAGGGGAGGGAAGGAAAAAATATATTTATGAATACTGCGTTTCTTTTATCTAGATTGATATGCCTCATTTTAGAATACCCTTTACAGAGTAAAGAAAAGTACTTTAGACTCTGAAGTATCAGTGGGGTGAGGCTAGTATGCATTAGGTGGAGAAGAGCTAGATCCTGCTGGAAGTCTGACTGGCTCCCCTTTCCATGGATGTGACACCACGAACAATACCAGCCAGTTCTAAAGGAAAAGGGAAAAAACCCTGCTTATTATTGTTTTCATCACTGAATATACTTTTTTTACTAGACATGTTATAAGTAAAACATAATCCGTCTATTTAATCCCTATTTATTAATTAAAATGATGGTGATTTTGCTGCTACAGTGATAAAAACTTAGTCTTACTCTACTGATTCCGATATAGATGATTCTCATGTAGATAATTCTGCAAGAAACAATTTTCTGTTGCATTTTACTGAAAAAGTTCAACAATTCACTCTTGTTGAATGAATGTTATTCATGACTCCAGACCAAAGAGCATGTCTAGACAAAATGGGCTCAATCATATTCTTAAGAAGCAAAAACTGAGGTGCCAGATAAGCACATGCACATTGTCTGGCTCAGAACTTGCTATAACAAAATCCTCTACAATCTAAGATAATGAATTAGCTTCTAGAGCAAAGAACTTGGCCTATAGTTCCTGCAAGGCAAAAAGAACAATATAAGATGCCTGCTAAACACTAATACGCATCATATGAAGAGAAGAATCTCATTCTGACACTCTTGTGTCATAAGTTTGAAACAGATTGAATCTGAAGTGCAATCTTCTTTATACTAATTGCTTAAAACTAAGGGTCTTTAAAATAAGGTGTAGGAATCTCTACAATTAGACCCGAAGACAATGATTGTGTTGAAATAGATGTCAGAGATCAGATGTCAAGTGGGCTATACACACACATCTACACAAAAGGAAGAACTACTGAGGATTTTTAAACTCTAAAAAATGATATCTTTTAAAAATTCTGTAAGAATTGTTCCAAGCAGATGCTTAGCTCTGCATGCAGCATCTAATGTTGCTTAAGCATTTTCATTATCATGTTAAGAGTTTTCTCGTGCTTCATTTCTTAGCCTTTGAAAGAGACCAGTCTCAGTATCTGCACTCAAGAAAGATCTCTGGCAAGTTTTAAGAGAGTAATTTCAGGCATTTTAGTGAGAGGGAACCTAGCAACAAAATAGTATTGTCATTATAAAAAAAATCGTAGCAATTATTGAAGTGCTCCAATATCTTGAAGGAAAGAGTCAGAAAGTTTAAGTCTGAGAGAATATTGAATTGCCATTCAATATTCCATAAAGCAGTGAGATGTCAGAAGCCCTCTGAAAATCCTCCTTTCTGCATTCAACTCAAACAATATGATTGCCAAGAGAATTTTAAAACATTGCTTTAAAAGTGTAAGAGAACGATCCAGCAGAAAAACAATTCCACAAGAACAACAGCAGAGATTGAGTGCAGTACTGCTGCAACAAATTCCTATTTTATGTAAACTGTTCAGGATCCATGCACAGCAAATGGATAATCTGCTTTTGAAACGTCATCTGTCTCTGTTAGACCTTTGGCACAAGGTACTGGAGACTCAAACACTTCTGGACATTGTCAGATGGGGAAGGAATGGCAAGGAAGAAGAGTGATGCCCCAACAAATGAAATCACACACAAAGCAAGTCTTTTAAGAGAATGTGAGAAATGTAAACTGAAGCATTTTCTTTCCCATCAACAGGACAAGCTGTAGATTTGACACATTTTGGTTTTTTCACTCCACTGATTCATATCTTGGTCCGTATGTCCAAATATTTCAGTTACAAGAAAGATACCGAATGCTTGTGGGAGGGGTATGTACCTCCCTCAAAAGAAAAAAAAAAAAAGTCTGATTTAATCTAAGATGACTAATTTATTTGCTGTGGAAGCCAGAGGTTTATTTAAGTTTAAAAGTTAGGGCTTTCCTGGACATACTTAAATTCAGTTCCAGATATAATCTTCAGGCAATAAATGTCAATATTTCAAACCAGCATTTATACTGTAAAATAGCACAAAAATATAGATGTGCTGTCTTACATATCTATATGTGAAAATAAGGAAAATCATGACCAAAGTAAATAAAAGAGTAGTTAGATGACTGTTCAGCTGTTGCAATTGGTTTGATATAAAAGAAAGACTTTGATTTTCTCATTAAAACAGTTTTACTTTATATTTTCTATATGTTAATACTAGATATAACGTTTGATAATTTTCTACATCAGTAGGGTACCCACAATCTTACAATCAGAGTGCACAATCCTGTTAACATTATTTGTTCGGTAAAGTTATTGACAAATATTATTTGTCATTGTCTAAAAAAAAACCAAAGCAAAAGCAAAAACTGGAGAACTTGCCCTGTGAGGACAAACTGGAGGAGTTAGGTCTTTTCATCTAAGAAAAGAAGGCTCAGATGAGATCACATTATTCCAGTACTTAAAGGCCAGCTACAAAGTGGATGGAAGCTCTGTCTTCGTAAGGAGCCACAAGGAGCACACAAGGAGCAGTAGGTATAAGTTGCACCAGGAGAGGTTTCATCTTGACATAAGAAATATACATTTTATGGCAATCAGAACCCTTCACTAGAACAATCCCGCCAGGAATGTGGTGGTATCCTCATTGCTGGAGATTTTCCAAATGTGATAGGGTGCTAGATCATCTCCTACAGGCTCCCTTTCCTGTGGCTGGACCATATAACTTTTTATGTCCCTTCCATCCTGGGCTGTTCTATGCTTGTATGATTATCATTTACATAGAATCACTTGATGTGACTATTGCAGGTTAAGTTAGGGACTTGTCTAATACATGAAATCAAAAGAAAAATCAGAATAAATGAATACTAGATCTTCTGTAGGCAACGGAAAATGGAATAGATGAAGAATTCCTGGAGTAAATGCCATTTACAGCTGTACTGCTAGAATTGCAAAAACACCGGAGAGCAAAACCAAAGTTAAAACCCCTTAATTTTGCAAATATCTCTCAGAATAAACAGCTTAAGGACTTAAAATACTCATCAGCAAAAAAACCCTGATATATTTTGCTTTAGGTAAAAATTTCATCCCATTTGATATGGCACTTGGTTTTGGTATACTATAGGGTACTGCACATGGAAATGAGTGTTTCAGAGGGGATCTGCAGTAGTCTGAGGTGTGTAATCCATCAGGCTGGGAGTTGAGAACCACAAACGATCAGAAGAAAATTAGTGCTGGTCTACATATACAGTACAAAAAAGAACTCTGCATTTGAAAATCAGGAAAACAGACAAAACAGATGTTCTAGATAGAGGTGCCTAAGAGGTCTGGGACAACTCTCTGAAACCAACTCTCCTCAGGACAACTCTCTGCGGAGACAACTCTGTGGGGACAATTTTCCAAAGGGACAACTCTGCATGGGGACAGCTCTACACAGGGACAAATCTAAGTCTACCCTTAACCCTGAGCCTGCCACTAAGTCTAACCCTAAGACTGACACTAATCCTAACCCTAAATGCTTCCCTGTGGAGAGGTCCAAGGGACTCACCGCATGAGACAGCAGAGGGGAGCCAGTGGTTTCTCGGAAGACGATTTCCTCAACTGGTTAAATATTTATCTTCTTTGTTTCTCAGTACCCAAATCAGTAATTAAGTTTATTGGCAAGAAATTAAGTTAAATTCCCCAAGCTGAGTTTGTTTTTCCCGTGACAATAGATAGAGCATAATTTTGTTTAAAGATCAGTTATTTGAATTGTGTTGGCCTGAAAAACAGAGTAGATCTGAATTTAATTGTTGTTTCTAGTGGGAATTTGTCCTTAAATATGAGCAGCCTAAAACTGTCAAGTTCCTTAGTATTATCTTGCATTTTTATCGAGCTTTTCATACTGAAATATCAAAGAATATTTTATAAATTACAGCATACTGGTCATCCAACTTCCTGTCATTTACAGCATCTCCAGCCATAAAGGATAAAGAATGATTTTGGCAATGTAAATGACTGTCATATTACATTTAACATAATTACTTCAACTGCTTTTGGAAATAAAAGCCACACTGACTGCCTTCCAGGAACAAGAAATCGTGACTGGAAAATTACCCCTAATATCTTCTCCAAAAGAACATTTTGTGGAGTCAGTGCATCTAGAAGCAGTAAAGGGAGCTATTTAGGCTGTGCCTCCTACATCTCTGCTATGAAAACAGCTGAAGAGGAAGGCGCTTGTGTGGCAGCTGGGACTTGGACACTGGATAAAGGAAATGCCTGATAGATATTGTGATGCTGAGAAATGAGTGAGAAGCCACCTCAGATGGCCCACAAGTGCTGTGAGGGGTGGCCATGGGAGGACTATTCCATGCAAACAATCTTGGGTCATTTCCCAGACAAGCTGTTAGGGTGGTGGGTTATTATTGCTCTCTGGTGTGCCATAGTTTGTCACATATAGTACTGAAAGTCTCCTAAACCAATAGTTAGGTGAAAACTTATTACATAGATTACTAATAGTCATCTAAACTAATAGTTAGGTGAACATACATCTTTGCTCGTCTTCTGCAGAATGATTTCTTAATCTACAAAACAGCAGTAAGCCTTTTTTTTAACTATATCGTATAACTATATTGTGTAGCATATGTTAAACAAAGCAATGAATAATGTTTCTTCTTCAGGTTCTCAACAAGTAGGAACTTAAGAATAAAATTTTCAGGCAATGGTTTATGCAAATTTCAACCTTTGCCTATAGAAAAAAAAGAAGAAAATACAGGATTTTAAACAGAACATTTACATTTTCCTTTTGGCACACTTTGTCTATTTAAAAGTAGCAAAAAAAAGCAGAGCCACTGCATCAATAATTCATACTGAAGTCATCCTGGGCCAGATTTACAGAAGCAGATTTTTTATTGTCTCATGTTCTGAATGCGAACGCAAATGCCCTTATGTGGAATATGTGTCTGTGTACACTCATTAAACATTCTGTGGTTTCCAGAATGTTTCCCTGGCTGTACTACTTAAAATTGGACAACATGATGATTAAAAATACACATAGTGATGCACAGCTCTATGCAAAACATCATTATTTTCTGTTCCTTTCACCCTGTGTTCATTAGGTGTGGGATATTTGCTACTTCCACTTCAGCATTTCTCTCACCTTGCTAAATAGTTTCTTATCCTCAACACCTCTGCTGAAGTGAGACTGACAAAGGATGCTCAGGATAATAAAGATTTTTTGCCTTATTCATATTTCTGGGGAAAAAAAAAAAGGAAAAAAGTACCTGTTCTCTGCTTTAACTGCATAAACACAGTAAGACTTCGCAACAACTAACAAATGGTTTAGTGTTTGATAGGAATGGTTGGACTCGATGATCTGGTGGGTCTCTTCCAACCTGGTTATTCTATGATTCTATGATTCTATGAAATTTATTTATTGTGTAACTGTTTCTCCTTTACAATAGCTCTCATTTAGTTTTCAGGACTTTTCTAAGAAGTTTATTACTAAGCTTATTACCATAAACTAGGAAGTTTCAGGAAAGGAATATTTCCTACCCCTGTTTTGTTTCCCCAGATGGATACAGGTTACTGATTTGTTATGTTATTTTCCTTATCTCTGATCCTCATCAGACTGTGATTGTTAAATAAATTATTGGCTTGTACATAGTACTGTAATCATGTATATATTCTGTCTACTGTTTTTGCATTATTTGTTTCCATTATCCGTTGATATCCAGTTGTGAGAGAAAGGGAGGGTCTTTTTCAAATATAACACCCAGTATTTTTTCTTTGGATGATTTAACAGAAAGGCAGAATAGTGAATTACTTACAGTGAAGGAATAGTGAATAATATTCTTCCAAACCCATTGGCATCCATATGAAAACCTCTTGGCTTTAGCATTGCAGGTATTTGCATTAGTGTTTCAGAGTATTCTGCTGGATAAATCGTAGTTATGATCATGCAAACACAGCAAACAAAAGCTTTTTTACACCTTTCTAAGCAATTAGCTGGCTTTCCCTGATCACTATGCCAAACCATGATTGTTCACTAGAATCCGGTGCCACTTCAGCTATCGTTAATTTTGAATGGCTGCACAGTGCCAGTATTTTTACAATCTCATTGCAAAAACAGATGGATTCAGTCCTTTTAGGTACTTCAGAACTACAAGTAAAATCTGGCAATTGTTTTAGATTTTTACTTTTCACTTTTACCAAAAGATAATACTTAGCTTTTCTAGTATTTCTGTATACTTCAGGGTCTCTTTAGTGTGTTGGAGTACTAAATTAGAAAATCTTTCAAATCATCACTAACAAAACAGCAGTTGAATGTTTCACGAAATAAACTTTAGTGCAAATTATCATATAGTTGAATTAAAGAAGGCTTCAAGAAAAGCTAGTCAAGGTACCTTATATTTTCCTCAAGTTACAAGGTCACATGCAAACCCTTGCTGCAAGGCAGCTGTTTACAGTCATGTTTGCCTAACTGTAGTTTGTTTTTTTACCACACTTTCACTCACACCAGCCTCAGCGAATATCTCCTAAAGAGCCTAGCAGGTCAGATTTCAATATTTTGTGTCATAGTAATTCTATTAGATTTTTCATCCTTGCCTTATTTCCCCCGTTCCTCTCATATTGACGTATTTTGTTTCTCCTACCAGTTAATTTCAGTTTCAAGACCCATCCTTCCATACAGCTAAGGTTTTCCAGTTTTCAGATGTCATTGTAAATTCCTGGATTTATTTCTGTAGACTATCCTATAAAACTCATCTTCATCCTATGAACAATTAAACTGTTCTTTGGATCCTGTGAATCAAAACTTTAACAAACTATATTTCTCTCTTATCTTTCACTCTTCAGATGTGTCTTTCAACTTTCTAGTGACCTTCACTGTTGCTTTATAGAAACCTTCAGTTGCAATTTTACTTGTCACACTGCAGTAATCTTAGTCCCCTTCGCTTTGCCCCTAACATTTTCTATCATCAAGATCAGCAGTAAGGGCTCCGGACCCACACAAAGATGCAGCATGAGAATTTCAGGTGAAGAACCAGAGGATCAAGCCTTCCACATGAAATCTTATATCTCTTCTCCTCCAAAAAATGTTTTCCCCCCTCAAAATGGCCTTTTGTTCTCATTTGACTTCACTTTTTTAGGGTACTTTTTTCTGGTCTGCTTTAATGAGACTTCACTGACTTGTTTCCTATAGCAGTTAATGGAATACAGCTGAAGTTTTCTACTGATTATGTTATTTAATGTTTTATAATACTAAAATCCATTTTATGCCTGAGGTGAATGATAAATACAGTCTACTTTCCAAAGCACAGATAAAAAATCCTTGTCTTTGCACAGTCTTTGTTTAGATAATACAATGTGACATAGATTCAATGAGCTATAAATAATATTTGTTTAATATTTGACATAGTTCCTTCAAGATCTTTTAAAGCATTTTCATATAACATGAGACAAAGCAGGAGAGGCTGGTATTCACACTGCTCTTCTTGGATATATTTCCCAGGTACAAGAGTAACCAGAGAACAAAGAAGTAGGTTAATACTGCAAAAGGAAAAAAAAAATGTAATGGTACAGAGAAGAATACCACTTGTTTCAGCCTCTGAAAAAGGAAACAGCACATTTTTCTAAAAGATTGCTTGTTTTCACAAATGATTTACTGTTGTTAGAGTATTATATTACATCCCAGATTGTCCTTCCCAATCTGTTTACAGAACCTCCCCACGTAGACAAGCAACATGTCCAGACTCCACAGAGAGGAACATGTGAGGGTTGGGTGAGTTATGTAGGATTAGAGGAATGCACAGTGTCCCACTGCCCAACAAATGAAAAATATTCTGTATATTGTAGGAAGATTTTAACAAGCCAAACATATTCACAGAGTCTCCCTGAGCGGTCTGAATGTGGATTTATTAAGCCTGAGACAGTTCTCAGCTGTGTGATCTTCTGGGACAGTGCTGGGAACAACAAGCAGTTGAGACCAGTGGGATCAAGGGGCATTCAAACTTCTGCTCTCAGAGTCTCCTCCCTCATTCCTCAAGCAAAACTCTGCATATGAGCTGCTTGCTCAAAACAGCAATAGATATCATTTTTCATTATGAAAGTACTTTACATGATTTGATTACTCTCGGTCTTTGAGGAACTTTTTTCTTCAGTTACATAAGAGGGAATTGTATATTTCAAAGAGAATAGTTTATTTAAAAGCTATCTCAAGACCAGAGCAAAATTCAGTAATTTGGATTTCTTTATCAAGGAGTTTCACAGTAACATTAAGCCAATAAGAATAAAAAGAAATGAGGGATGGTTTCTTAGTTATCTGAATATGCACTCACAAAGTCCTAATGTTAAATATTGATATCATGAGTAGATTTATTTAGAACTGAAGTACTTTATTTTCAGTTTCAGCTGCTCAATATGATGACCAAATATTGCCATCACAAAACAGAAAGGACTATTCAGCTCATCATGTTACCCAGAGGAAGTAACACTGGCTATCAGTAACTAGTATAAAAAAATCCCCCCAAACTAATGCTAATTAAGTTTATTTATTGTAAAGAAGAGACATCTCATTTTTCTTTGTCATATGCTTTCTATGCAGCTGTTTTATGCTTTATACCGAGAAGACATCACTCATTCCAAATTATTAACATCCCAATAGTATCTCCAGGTATTAAATATTAAGTAACTCCTATGCCATGTAGGTAGGTCAGATTATCCAATTACCCATAAATATTATTTTGTTTTCCATAGTTACACAGGGGCATTTTTCTTCCACACAATTGGTTGCCAAGGCTACAACAAGTTGTTAGGAAATACAGCATTTGGAAGTCCAGACTGCAGGGGTGTAGGTCTTTCAGCATCGGTCAATTATTTGTAGTAAATCTCAGTCGATGCAGTATTTGAATCCTGAAGGCATTCTCAGCAGCATTCTTTGGGCTAACTAAGTTACTAAGTTTGATACAAAAGGAGAAAATGCTCATCAAAGCTATCAAATACACAAAGTACACAAGACTGGCATAGCTACATTGTCCAAAATAAAGAATTTAGGCACCTCTGGCAAAGGATGGGAATGTGCTGATCCTAATTGCATTATTCTCAAATAGAATCCCAACCGAAATCAATGGGAATTGAATCAGAGCAGAATGTCTTCTACATTTAGGGCCAATATTACCTTATCAACAGGAGTAATCGCATGCACTGCACAACAGCTTCTTGTTAAAAAGAATTACAAATATTTGCAAACGTCTGCTGCTTTATGTAAACTGACAAAATGAGACAAAACCAGCTTATAAACACAAAAAGGGGTAAAAGGGCTTGTGCACTCAGCTAGATTTATGTTTTCCACCCACAAAACTTTAAAGGCAATTTATGTGGCTGTTTTTATGTCTAAGTATCTGAACTGCAGGCAGAATACACAACTGAAAGAATTGTATTCAGAAATCAAACCCTCAATGGTCTACATCAGAATGTATGTTAAAAATAGATATTAATTGTTTGCAATTTTTCACTTGAATATACTAAAAAGTAAAATCCTATATTTTCATTAGAACAATTGTCTAAGATCTAAGCTTTTCACGTCTTTCAAATTGAAAGAAGGAATAGCTGCGCTTTTCAGACACATTACCTCATAAAAACAATTTGCTGAAAATAAATCGATTTGTATTGTGTAAAAGCTCAAAAAATTCTGCAAAGTGCCATAACAGTGCCATCATACACACTGTAGCCTTAGAACTTATAATGCCTATTTTTAAAAAGATGAAGCAAAATATAATTAAAAACTACTCTCTGAACAACCAGGAACATAATACACTGTTGTTTGAAGTGGCAGATTACATTTCTCAGGCATAATATGACTTTGAATAAGCAAAAATAACTTACCTCCCATGAAAGACAGTATTTTCTTTTTAAATTATTTTTTTCACCTTTAAAAAAAATTCTAGACATGCTGAATATCAAGTCTTGAGTTGTTTTTGTTTTCTCTTGAGATTTTTTAAACTATGCTTGTGAATGGACATCTCTTTGTCTCCTTTAAAACATTCTTTACTTAAACCTGATCACACAGATTTCCTTTTTTTCCAACCCAGACAGGAAGTTTTCAGTCATTTCTTTATATTATTAACAACATATTATTGACAATAACATTTTTAAAGGCATAAACTGTATAGAATAATTTTAAAAAGTAGAAAGTTTTCTTCATTTCTGAGACACACATTCTCCTCCTGAATTAAAACACAGCTAATGTGCAGTCATGTCATTGCTTGTGAGCTCAATATGAGAATAATTCCCAAAGACCAAGAATTTGCCTTTTTAAAATATTACATTGTAATTTTAAATTCTTGGCCAGTCTTATGCTAAGACTTACAGCATCTGTGACAGCAGTCTCACTATCTGCAGAACAAGAAAAGGTTTCGAAATATGAAAATATGATTATACATTTATTTTTCTTGTGTGCAACTGCATGCTTTTGGGGTTGTTTGTTTTTCTTTCCAAACTGATTTCATTGACCACAGAGTTTGCATTTTCTGCTCATTAGCTGATTAAAAATGCCAGTGGCCAGCTGATTAAGCAATTGCACGAAAAGATTTTCAAGTTTATGATCATAATATTTTGGTTTGGACCAAATTCAACTCCAGTTGAAATTTATGCAATAGTTACATCCTATTAGCTGTAGCTGAGGACTGATTTCTTAAGCTACCAGTATAGCCTGCAAATTTAAGGCACTAAAATAACCTATGGAATTTATTAGGAAGCTGCAAGCTTTATTCGGGAGCTGGTTCCCAACAAATCCTGAGCCAAGCCAAAAACGTTCATGTAAGATTGTCAAACATGTTAAAATAATGTATAAAGATACACCTTTGCTATCTCTAGGAATGTTCAGAACATTAAAATAAAATCTAGACATTTAGCTGTGTTAGGACTAAATTAAGCTATGTTAAGGACTACGCTTTTAAGTCCAGGATATTGTTGTGACCCATTATTCAAGGGTTGTCTGAAACTAGCTTTATGGGAGAGCTGTACTCCAATTCATGAAACGTCCTTCATTGCACCAGAAAAAAACCTGCAGAGACAATATTGTAGATACCCAACAAAGACAATATACTGCAAAAATTCAAAACTGTAGAAAATTGTATAAAGAAGGATATGCTGCACGATGTGTGTGTTTAGGAAATCAGACTTTTCTATTGCCTTTCTTGAGCCATTTTTTTTGAATGATAGAATCATAGAATAACCAGGTTGGAAGAGACCCACCGGATCATCGAGTCCAACCATTCCTATCAAACACTGAACCATGTCCCTCAGCACCTTGTCCACCCGTCCCTTAAACCCCTCCAGGGAAGGTGACTCAACCCCCTCCCTGGGCAGCCTCTGCCAGTGCCCAATGGCCCTTTCTGTGAAACTTTTTTTCCTAATGTCCAGCCTAAACTTCAATCTTCCTATGCTTTCTGTCAGCTAGCAAGTTGTGTGAGTCTGCAGCTATTGAACTTTGTACGTTCTTATCCATGGATGGAAACTAAGAACTAACACGGGGTCAAAAGGAGTCTGCATATTCCTGGACTGTAACTACATAGACACCACAATCAGCTCACAAACGTTGGGAAAACACGGCTGGATGCCAGGTTAATATTAAAGCTATCATGTATACTTTTCCACTGCTATCTTCTTTAGGCAAAAATGTGAGACAGGATGATGCACTAGAGTTCTTCAGCATAAAAAAAAAAAAGGTAAGAAAAAGTTTTATATGAAAGATTCTGTTCAAGATAAAATTGCACTGTGAGATATAAAAACACTTGAAGCTCTGCCTGGCTAATGTCAAAAAGCTTGGATTTTGTGTTCTGGGCTCTCCATCACTCTCTACAACTATAAACAATACAGTGATACGGTTATAAAAATGGATCCTGGTGACATTGCTTCCTCTTTTGTAATTCTCTGTCTGCTTTAATGTCCCTATCCCAGCTGCCTATTTCTTTTTGCAAAGGGAGCTTGGCAAAAAAAGGGCTATTTCTGGTATAGTATCTATGTCTGCCTCCTTTAAGCATGGACTGGAGCTCACAGAGCCAGCTGAGAAATGAGAAAGGCAGGGGGGTCTATAATTAAATACGTGTAAACTGTGAAGATGTACTTTAGGAGAGGGTTGGTCAGTGTGAAGCAGCTCTTGCTCTTAGACCAGAACCCTGCTTCCCTCTTGGCCTCAAAATGCTACTCAGCCATAAAGAACAAACATAGTTCTTCATTAATTTTGGATTTTTCAAGGGCCACCACAACATGACAGCATCTTAAAATATTACTGTAATATTTTAAAGGAACTATTCTCAGTATGCCCAAAAACCTTCACAGTAGTAACACTGGGCTTGGAAACATCACCATGAACTCAGGAAAGCTAAGCCAGAAAACTTACCGCTTGATTTATTCGGTCATGTTCCCAAAAAACTGAAAGCTCATAAAATCCTAAGATATATATTGCTTTTTATGGAAAACTCTCAAGGGGAGAGAGTATTTGGGGTGGGTGTTGTTGTTTGGTTGTTTTTTTATAAAAAAATCTCGAAATGTTTTTTTAATCTCCTTGGACTCATAAGGGAAATGATGATGATAGAGAAAAGTGGGGTTTAACCTCTCTCATGGTTTCCCATATTGTGTCTTTTTGTTGTTTGTTTTTTTGATTTTTTTTTAACATGCTAGTATTTCAGACAGTGGAACGGAGAGCGTATTAGCAAGAACTACTCCTTTGACCTATTACAAGGAGTGAATCTCATGTTAAATTCTATTACTCCCTCCATTTTAAGTCACGGAACATTTCAGATTTAACTGGACTGAACCCTGTGGAAGACACACTGTTCTCTTTCAACAGCTAAAAAATATGAACTCTGTAAAAAGCTTCTTGAAAATAAACCAGATATGTCAGTACTGACCCTGTATCTCCAAGTGTGGGGTCATTGAGATTCAGAACTTTAGTTTGTTGCAAAATTAAGTAGCAAAACTTCTAAAACTGGAAATTCCCACTTACATCAACAGAATTAAGGTGGACAAGGTGCTGAGGGACATGGTTTAGTGTTTGATAGGAATGGTTGGACTCGATGATCCGATGGGTCTCTTCCAACCGGGTTATTCTAAGATTCTAGGATTCTTTCTTGCTCTCTTCCTGAAGTGCAGAAATTTCAAAATATAAGAGTTGGTTTAGTTTTATCTATATGAGGTCAACGAAGTAGTGGTGTACAGACTCCTATTTAATTTAAAGTCATGATAAGGGATTGAGTTTATTACTCAGTCTAAACACAACACAATTAGCTATTTTTGCTTGAAACAAACAGATTTTTTTTAAGTTTTCCTTTTACCTGCAAATAATACTACATTGCAAGCACCTGTTTTTTTCATTATTATGAGCTCTGTATACTTCCAATGATCAACTATTTAAGCAAATATTTGTTATGTCTCAATTCAGTAATATTTGCAAAGTGCAGCTTCTAGGATAGATGGACAAACAGTGATTTAATTGCAAAAATTACCACACTCACATGTCAAACCTGTAATTAATGAAAAAAAAAGCTATTAGAACATCAGCATTAGTCATTGCTACCACACTGTTTGTCTAGTCCATTAACATCCTCCATTTAGTCCATTAACATCTTGCAGCAGAAGAAAAATGGATATTGCTACAGTAGTTAAAACACAAGGATCTTACTTATATAACAGTACTGAGTTAGCACTGGTCAGCACAAATTTTCTTGCACAAACAGGGTATGACACTGCCAGGACAACAACCTTCTGCTTCTAAAGCTCTCAGAGTATTTGTGCAATATTTTCACTTACCTGATAAGGATACATACTTGATATCTTATGCTTCTAAAAACTTCAGGCTTTCAGGATAAATGTATTTGATTCCTGGAATGTCAGTTCTATAAAATTTCACTTTTTTTTTAAAGATTTAGTGCTGCTTTTCTCTTTTTAATTCCACATTTATTTACGAGTTTGAAATGCTTCTTAAAAAATCTTTAAGACCTTCTATTGCCTTATTTTAAATAGCTGGGCATTGAGTTGTGACTGTCTCAGGGAGACAGGATTTACTATAGTCTTATCAGAGGAACTGCAGATTTTGCTGGACTCTGCTTGATGATCAAGCTTCTAAATAGCCAAAACCCTACTATTGTTTTCCTTGGGGTTCTGTGAAAATACAAGCTTCACATATTTTACTCCTATTAACATTGCATGAAGGAAAAAAAGATGTTCTTGTCTTAATACCAGCTTGAAATTATTTTTTAGTTGATGTGGGGCACACTAGAAGTAGATTGCAACTTGGAATTACTAGGAATATATAGAATAACAATTACAAGGGATCCTGAGATTTGACAGCTTTGCAGACATATGGAATAAATATATTATTGACTGTTTATGTGCCACTTTCACTGTCAAATATGCCCAAACCCATTCCAACTATAAAGAGGTTATTTGAAAAGTTATTTCCAAGTTTGATAGGAATGGTTGGGCTCCATGATCCGGTGGGTCTCTTCCAACCTGGTTATTCTATGATTCTATGATTTTAAGTTCTGTAGAAAAGATTGTATTTCTGCTTTGTGAAGCAGATCTGTATTCCTGGATGCTTTCTGTGCCTTTTTCTGATACTTATAATCAGACAAGGTGGCTGGGAATAGATTTTTTCAGAAAGAGTATTATACAGCATTGAACAGAAGAAATGCAGAACACATTTACATGTCAAAATACCTTTAGCCTTTAAAAATTAATTATTTCGCAGTCATACTTTCTTTCATAGCCTCCTATGAAATAAATAACTTTCTTCATAGCTACTTGCTTATTATGCATGTTTCCTAAATTAATTATTTATCCCCAGAATGGTTTCAGTCTGGCTTTGTATAGCACACTAAACCTACAAGAAAAAAGGGAAATTACATTCTCTTAAGCTTCTATTATAGACCATCATCTCTGCACAGTAAGTATGTGCCTATTTGTGTATATGCTTTGAAAATACTGAACAATCCAAAATACCTTAATGAATCTATATCTGGGTTTTCTTTTCAGATTTAGTCAATAAAAATCATCATAATAATGTAGAATACTGGTGGCTGGTATAGTCATTTGTCGGTAATTTACCAGTGGCAACTAATGACTGAAAAGTGATGGTTTGGTTACCTCAGACCCTGTGCCAGGCACATGCTGATCAATTTTGACATTCCCTTAGTGGCTAGTTCTTCTGGCTATGTGTATCTTGAATATTTCTTTGCCTATGGGTCCAGCCATGGTCAGAGACACTACAGCAATTTTCCATCCTCAAAACTGCTGTGTAGTTGCTATTGTACAATATAAGTAGCTGCTTGGGGGCTAAACTAGATGATGCCTTTGTCATTCCAAATTTCTACGTAAGTATGCAATGTGTCCTTTCTTTAAGTGGTCCTGTTAATTTGAATGGGAATAAGATTGGATGGTGAACATTTTTTAGATTGTTTTTGTGCTAGGGGCAAATATAATAAATTCACCATATGTCCTGTATTTACCTGCAAAAATGACTACTATTCTGAATGTGGAAAAGGGCATTCATTGAATTATATCTGGCTGTATACACAGATTACCCTGTAAGAAAGGGCAAGAACTTTCCGGTACACATTAATTTAACATTTGCAGACTCATCTTATTAACACAAACTAATTACATGCACTTGCCCAGGAAGACACAGTGAGAGACTGCTGAATCTAATAAAGCCTTCTGATACTTTACTGCTGTGTGCTGTGCTGCATTTTTGCATGAATGTGTCTGGTGTTAAACAAACCTAACTCTGCAAATACTGTTTTAGAAACCACACCCTTCACGTTCAAGGCTTTGATACTATAAAGTATCTTGGACAAAGTGGACAAAGAACTTGAGAGTCAATGCGGATACCTCCTTCTTTCTCTGTATCTATCTCCTACTTTCATATATATTTCTATAATCTGCCTCACTTTCAATATTACTTTTAAAATGTTAGTATACTTCTGGTTAGACACAGTATTTGTTTGCAAGAACAACTACACAGGTCACGCATTTATGTGTATTTAATCATAGAATCATAGAATCATAGAATAACCAGGCTGGAAGAGACCCACCGGATCATCGAGTCCAACCATTCCTATCAAAAAAACACTGTAAGAAACACTGTACAGTGAATTTTCCAGTATATAGCTGGAGGGAACACCATGGGTGATCGAAAAGTGCATATTGCAACACATTCTTACTCTTCAGCTAAAGTTTAGTTGCTTCAAATCTTATTCAGCGCCCTTAAAAATATGCGTATATCTCATGTCATATCTTGCATGTGAATTCTAATACTTTACCAGGGCAGAACAGAAAGTGAGAAGGGAAATCCTGAAAGTTTAAATAAACTTAATATTTTTCTGCACCAGGTGCCTATTAAAAAAATATTAATATATGCATATAATTCTTTGAAGTTTTATAAGATCTTCATAAATATTTTAATTTAATATTAAATCAAATACTTTTTGATGGAGACAATCTTTCCTACAATCTCAATAGGTACTTGTGACCAGATTCTGCTTCCAGTTTCATGAACAAGTACTAGAAATCTTAGGTAAGCGAGAACAAAAGCGTAGTTCATAAGCAGAAGTTTCTTTTTTCACACAAAATTCTTGTATTTGGGAACCCATAAAAGACTACAATGTCTTACAAAGAAGTAAGCATGAAGCAGATTTATATCTTATGCTTTAAAAAGAAGATGTGAAGAACAATTCTGTCGTAGCACTTTGAAGGATTTTGGGTTGTGCACTCAGCATATTGAACCAAAGTAGAAAATAAAGTGGAAAAGTGAATAGAAAATTACATTTAATTAAATTTTAACAAAAGCTGAAAAAGCAAACTAATGTGAAGACAAAAGACTGAAACGGAATAATAGATAAAGCAGACTAGGAAAATCAGGTAATAGAGTAAAATGTTTTAATGCATTTTCATATTGAAAAGGTTCCATTCAAATTAGTTTCTTAAAATACTTGTCAAGGGAACATATATCAGCCAATAGGATATTCACATCATAAAATAAAAGTAACGCATCTTATTAATAACTTAGACTTGTAATACTGTGAAATTTAATTTTTCAAATATATGAATGTTAATTATGTCAGAGGATAATTATAGATCTTTGATCTGCATTACAGTACAGATGAAAGCTCTGCCCTTGCTGACAAGAATGTTCTTTTTTTTCAGTACAGAGAAGAACAAACATCTTTGTAACAATTGTAACAATTATTGGTTAATAATCCAACTTTAAACATTGTTCATAAAAGTCAGAACATTAATACATCTTGATTCTGACAATGGTTCAATTTTGTTGAGAATAAGGTTAGCTGAATAGTTAATCAGAACAGTGTTCTAAGGATTAAAAAAATATTTATATTGATGGCTGCAAAAGTTCTGTACTTACGAGAATTTAAGGCAGCCACTAGGACTCTACGTACTGATAGTGTTCACCTACGCCAGGATATAATTCAGTGCACTCCAGCGTTCAGCATTCATAGAATCATACAGAGATCTGTCATTACGATGATATTTCTTTTCCTTTGTTGCAGTTTTAAAGTATCAAGCCATATACCTTTGCTTCCTACATGGTAATGTCATACCTTTCAAATATGGTGTTTTCCCTGCAGTTGATTATCTTACTCAGTCTTCTGAAGATTCTTTCTAGGAACTCACTATCCTGTCTTTGAAACGTGAAATTCTGCGAGAATTTTGTTTATGAAATAATAACATTGGTATTCTTTTGTATTATTTACTTTCACCTGGTTCACAGCTCCTTTAATACTATTGGAGGGCTTAAAGTCTTCATGTGAAAGCAGAACTTTATTATCACCATATATACAGAGAGGGAGAGTTAGCTCCAGTCCTAGGTCACCTGCATTTCTTGATTAAGGCTGTAAAAAGCTCTAAAAAGCATTTCCATGTAACAAGGGGAAAAGTCATCCACCTTTGCAATAAAAGTCTATTTTTCAACCAAGAACTGAATCTAGCTTCTTGTCCGTTACCTGAACAAGGGTAAAGGAACAAGTTATGTCTTAGATTAGACTGAATTTAAATTATTTTTATTTGCAAAATGTGAGATCAAGCAAAGGAGTAACTAAAGAGGTCTTGAAGAAACCAAAGAGTTGAACAAAGTAATGCCTGCAGTTTAAAACAAGAGGTGCCAATTTCTGAGTCATTCCTCTGTTAGACAACTAGCATATTGATAGTTAATAATTTTGGGGAAATAACATAGTTTGAATGAAATGAAATGAAATGAAATGAAATGAAATGAAGAAATAAAGATACATTTTTTCCCCTCTTAAAACATCAACAGTCTAAAGTAAGGTTTTAAGTTATTTTTTAAGTTTCTACATATTGACCTGAGCTTGAAAAGTGCAGACTATCCACATTCTAATGAAAGCGTACTGCTCTGCAGTGACTTTGAGGTGGAAAATAAATTTTAATGAAATACATACAATGGCAGAAGAGGTGGAACTACATGATCTTTAAGGTCCTTTCCAACCCAGACTATCCTATGATTCTATAAGTCTATGATTTTACTTTTTGCCATATGAGTAGTTTCCAAGTGTTAATTTGTTTGTGCTTTTATTTGCTTCCAGAAACGGTAGAATTTAAGAAATTGATTAAACTACAAAAAATGTGTCACTGATTGTGAGTAAATCCAAAACATTACAAGCCCAGCTTTTCAGCTTGTGCAGATTTACAAGTCTTAAAGGCTAGATTTTATTAGAAACTCCATTTGCCTACTTACAGCAAACTCAAATAAAGTTTAAACAGAGCTGTAAAGAACTTCTAATAGAAAACAAAACTTAAATGTATAATCCCATTAAAAAAACCCAACACTGACTGGAAAAATGGAAATATTTGAAAGTAAATGTCACATTTCCAATGAGATTCTTGTGTTCTTGTCATTCAAATAACATTGCAAAGGTCACCTTATTAAAATTTCATGCCTGAAGTATCTGTATGTACTTTTTCTGGCTAGGTTTTAGAAATGGCTTTCCAGTCCCCAAAGTCAAGATTCTTAAGGTCCCATGCTATCCAAGCAGTACAACAAAGCAAACTAACTGGAAATATGTTTGTACCTATTGCAAGACAAAATAAATATACAATAAATACAGTCAGTACTAAATTCAAACCTTTTGAGTCAATATAGTAAAAGAGATCGGTACTTACTTACAGAAGACATTATTACATCAAATGCAATCTCCTTCTAAAGAGAAATACTATACGCTACTAAACACTATAGAGATTGTGCTTAAACTGAAGTCTGAAAATCCACAGACCTTAATTCACTGTGTGAGGGGCATGATCTTAACTCTGCTCCCTTTTTAGGGTGAGAGTCAGCAACCTTGGTCCCCAAGGCGTCCTTTAACTGTGGAGTAGAAAAGAGGAAACATCATGCATCCTAGACAGTAAAATGATCTTAGTGGTAAAAATACAGTTCCAATCTTTTCTAATGATGCACCCACTGTCCCTAGTCCTATCACTACATGCGTTTGTAAACAGTCTCTCCCCAGCTTTCTTGTAGGCCCCCTCAAGGACTGGAAGGTCGTTATGAGGTCTCCTCGGAGCCTTCTCTTCTCCAGGCTGAACAACCCCAGCTCTCTCAGCCTGTCCTCGTATGGAAGGTGCTCCAGCCCTCTGATCATCTTTGTAGCCTCCTCTGGACCAGTTCTAACAGTTCCATATCCTCCTTATGTTAAGGATTCCAGAACTGGACACAATACTACAGATGAGGTCTCTCAAGAGAGGAACAGAGGGGCAGAATCACCTTCCTTGACCTGCTGGCCACGCTTCTTTTGATGCAGCCCAGGATAAAGTTGGCCGCCTGGGCTGTGAGCACACATTGCTGGCTCATATCGAGCTTCTCATCAATCAGCATCTACTTTTACGACTAGAAGAGAAAGGGTTGAAATTCTTTCTGCATAGCAGCATGTGTCTTTGATTCATTAGGTGTTTTTACATTACTGCTGGAGCAAGAAATGGCTTTCTGAACCAAATGTTGGAATACATAGGAATAAACGAGGGATAATATTTTAATGAAAGGATGTGAATTCCAAAGTTTGTGCTTTCTATTGTTAGCATAAAGTACATCCCAGTGTTCAGTCATAGAGATTAGACATTGCTAAATCAAGTATGCATATAAATACAGTTATTATGTAGATATAAAACCACAGATTATGAAGGTTATATAGATAATATTTCTAGAAAAGGTGAGGAAAAAATTATCTGGACAAAACCTAAAAAATATCTAGATCTTTATAATGGAGGTTGGTCTCGATCAATTTCTGAAAAAGAAACTGATAAAAAGTATGTACCAACTCCTAGTAAGTCAGAAGTGTTAGACAGATGGAATTTTCCCTAAAACTGGAGGTGTCTGGTAGAAGTGTTTCTGTAAATTATTGATAGTGGAATTGTTTTTCGTGTGCACTGCAGGGAATCATATCTAGCTTTACAGAGCAGAAAGGAACTATTTAACATGTACTGAAGAATCTCCACTGGTACTGATGAGCATGCTGAGCTGGAAATATAACAATTATTCCCTTTGGAGCTAATAAAAAATTCCTCTTCCCCCATCCTTTTACTTCTTTTCTTCTTTTCCCTTTTCCCCTTGAGACTTTTGGTTCATCTCTTTAAGAAGTGACTGAAACAATCCATTACCAGCTATTGCAGAAGAAGTTGTGATACTATAACAAAAATGTAGGAATCAGAAATTAATTGTGCCTATATAAGAAAAACCTAGTACTTCTGGTATGGTAGAAACGTAGAAACACACAGAAACAAACTGGGGAAAAGCTTACTAGCTCTTGAAAGGGGGTAAATTTTATTAGAACTGGCCCCTAGAGCTAAAATATGTAGTGGCAGAGAATAGAAGGTATCAGACATAATGTAACTATTCACTAGTAATCTGTACATTAACAGACCCCTCAAATAATCATATTAAGTAGCACATAGTGAAATCCATTCTAATATGCAACACTTACAACTAGGGCTACTTTCTGAACTGAAAGCCACTGAAGAAAAAAAACAATCTACCGCAGACATCCTCTAAGTGGAAAGAGTGAATTGCTTCATTCACTAAGTTTTTAATATACATCTATGTTTTATTAAAAGTAAAAAAGGGAGGAGGCTGGAGGGAAGGAAAGTAAAGTAAAAAGGAATCAACCATGAAAGCAGTTCTGAAATTCAGGTATTCAAAGCTTCAAATAATCTTCATGTTATGAAGATGTCCAAGAGAAGTGTCTTACAATTTTTCCTATTTTAATTTTGCATCTTCCAATTAGAGATAACTGTAAGACCAACAAAACCAAATACAATAATAGAGTGAAAAATTGACAGTTAACACCCTGTTTGAAGCAAACTAGTAATTTCTTTCTTTTTAGGCTTTATATAACCAGCCTAAGAAATAAAACACAATGTCAGAATGTGCAGCAATACAGAAATAGAGAAGAAGTCTCTTTCCCTGACAAAACACCTTATTGCCTAATTTATAAGGAAATATATTTACAGATGAGGAAATACATCCATAAATACCCAAGGTAATAGTATCCTTTGGTCTTTTGCTGTGGCAAAGATCAGTTTCAGAAAAGCAAGCATTCCATTAAATTGATAGCTGTGTTTTCCTTTTCAAAATCCAATTAGAAAAAGAAGCAGAAATAAAACTGTGGTCGCCCATCCTTTGAAATGCTGCTTTTAAATCACTCCTGAAAAATGCTCCCATTTCTGTGTGAAAAACAAATGCTGATAAATATGACTTTCTCAACAGTGAAATTTTCTAAAGAGACAGAGATGGACACATCACTTAGACAAACAGTAGGACTGTTCCCAGGGGCAGACAACAGAGATTCATGCATCCCTGACAGTCTGTGGTGTGAAGACAGGACCAAGAAGGCTCTGTTCTGGAATGCTTTTCATTTTACCAAAGATCCACAACATAGAGCAGTACCCATCTTTCTGTTTTCAGTGCCTGCTGAATGCTTCTGTGTAGGTCAGATGTAAGGATCCTCTCCAGGCTTCTTTAGAAACAGGTAGCACAAAGGGGTTGGGAAACAGGAGGCTGCCTCACTGTTACTGTGAAAAAACCTGTCTTTGCCTCCAGATAGCTACTGTATGGTTATCTCATGGCTGCCCAGAAGCGATAGCCCAATCTTCTTCTTGTACTGAACTGAATGAATGCAGGTAAAATCTGACAGACAGTGATGGATTTATCACTTACCACAAAGGTTTCTTCTTTTATTTCCATTTCAAGCTTCATAATGATCACTCACCAACGCAACCTAGCGAGTCCATCAGCTCTTCAAAATAAGAGAAGAATTGTCCAGAGAAGAGCAACAAAGCTGGTGAAGGGGCTGGAGAACAGGCCTTATGAGGAGCGGCTGAGAGAGCTGGGGGTGTTTAGCCTGGAGAAGAGGAGGCTGAGGGGAGACCTCATTGCTCTCTACAACTACCTGAAAGGAGGTTGTGGAGAGGAGGGTGCTGGGCTCTTCTCCCAAGTGACAGGGGACAGGATGAGAGGGAATGGCCTCAAGCTCCGCCAGGGGAGGTTCAGGCTGGACATTAGGAAAAAATCTTTCACAGAAAGGGTCATTGGGCACTGGCAGAGGCTGCTCAGGGAGGGGGTTGATTCACCTTCCTTGGAGGTGTTTAAGGGACGGGTGGACATGGTGCTAAGGGACATGGTTTAGTGTTTGATAGGAATGGTTGGACTCGATGATCCGGTGGGTCTCTTCCAACCTGGATATTCTATGATTCTATGATTCTATAATTAGCCTCCATGACATTTCCCTGCACCAGACCCAAATAAAATCTCACTGTTGTGGTAATACATATAATTTAAATTTTCTGTCTCAGATTCTGAAAGTACTAACTATATACTACCTAACTCTGTGAAGGAGATAAATAGCTGAATGTATATTCTGTAGCACTTAATAACTGAATGCAAGAAGAATTATTACAAAGAATTCCATATAACAATTTTTTTTTCCTATCCAAAACTTCACTTTTCAGAAGCCAATAGAATAGCTTGGATACATAACAGTGCAGACAGACAGTGAGGAGGGGGAGAGACACGGCAGCGCTAGTCCCCAGACCTATGCAGCCTGTGCAAAACACACAGTAGCTTTTTATGTATCTCTGCAGGAGATATAAAATATTTCACGTCTAATAGAGCTGTCTTGTTCTGTCTAGCACAGGTGCCTATGTACTCAGCCAAGCTCCAGGGAGACCTTTTCTAAGGAATAGCATAAATGCATATTTTACAGCACCTCTATCATCTTTCTTACCAGGTACTTGCGTCTGGGTCACACAGATCGGCAGCTTGCTCAATGGGAAAAAACCTTGTACAGAGATATTACCAACCTATCTTCAGCTCTGCATCATCCTGTCGTTCATACAGTCAACATTTCTCTTAGCTCACTTCTGTGATACGAAGAAGAGCGACAGATTATTAGACCCTTATGTCTGGCAACCCTGCTTGCTGTGTATTTGCCATTTCTGGATTACAAAGGAAGTGATATCACAAGAAGATTCAGCATAAAACCCATTTGCAACCTTTATGGTCTCTCAGTACAAAGACAGCTTGTCAAAACAAGAGAGAAAAAGCCCGAAGTCTTTGGTGCCATGGAAACCCAACAATTAACAAATGTGCTTTTTCTTAATTCAGCTCGAACTGCACTTGAGCAGCTTTCTAGAAGAAAACTGTTAAAAACCTTCTTGTGATTTAAGTAATGGTGGGGTGGAGTGGACAGAAAACAGAAAAGAAGAGTTATTTGGGAAGTGGTCAGAAGAAGCAGGGCAAAGGACTCAGGAAAGGAGGGAGGCTCAGGAGATTTCAGGGCTAGAAAGGTTAGCAAGCTCACACATCAGGGGTTTTACAGAACAGCAACGTCTGTTATGATTCAGGAGTGCATAGAAAAGGCAGAGACACAGGGGAAGATGTTAGGGATCATAAACAGCCTTTTCTGCAAAGTGTTTTTCAGCAAAGGTCACTGTCATTTCCTTTGACACAGTACAATAGTTTCAAGCAGCTCCTGTTCCACAGACTTCGGAAACAACAAGCAGAGGACAGCTTCTTCCCACTGACATTCCTCAACTTAGGACTTGCCGACAGCAGCTTCTGGGATTGCCTCTTTAAAGCAAACTGAATCAAGGGCTTTCTGCTTTATTTGTCGTCCCCAGTAATGCACCATGTTTCTTGGAGATGAAGAAAAACTGCAAAAGTACACAGCTCCATGACAAAGGAGCTTTTGAGTACCTCTTGAACTTTATCGACATCTGCACGGCTATGGTGCATATTGAGGTTTGTGCTTTTTTAGCGAATTAGAGAATAAGAGAGCAATGCAACCTTAGTTTGCCGTCCCTGTTTCTAGTAATCTGCAATTTAGGGGTCTCCAGAGGGCCAAAGACCAATCTGAAGGGCCAGCAGCCTTTGCTGCAGTCAGTCAAATACACTGAAGAAAAAAATAATTTTGTATTACAAACCACATGGAAATCACATTGAACTCTTCAAGTCTCTGAGCTGAAAATAGGATGCAAGGCTACCAGAAAGAATTACTATAAACCTGCCCTGATTCTTTTATTAGTTATTAAGCATTCACTTTTGGCCACTGCCAAACTTCGCCTTAGCTGTCAGTGCTGCTGGGGTGCCTGTTTGCAAGGTCACCCACAGACGGAAATACCTCTCCAAAATCAGTGCATTTTCATTGA
Organism: Phaenicophaeus curvirostris; assembly: GCF_032191515.1. Lineage (NCBI taxonomy): Eukaryota > Metazoa > Chordata > Aves > Cuculiformes > Cuculidae > Phaenicophaeus > Phaenicophaeus curvirostris. Next base: position 5,945,038 of record NC_091394.1, on the reverse strand, counting down.
TCAAGATACTTCTAAGGAAATGTTCCACCTGTTCTAACAGGCAAAAGTCCAACAATTACTCTGGCTAATTGAAAAACTCATGGATGGTCATGTAGACTCAGAAAATTTTGTTAGCTTCTCCACGGGTACTTTTAATTCAGGCAGCTTCCCACAGTATACCACAGGGAAAAGCTCTATAATCAAGAATTAATTAAATGTTGGTTTTAAAATTCTCAGATACTTCACAGATAATCTTTATTATTGCCTAGATCTCTTTTGCTTTATTTATTCACCAGTCAAAATCTAAGTAGTTGCATTTCTATAAAGTAGTTTGTTCCTTAGCTGTGAAATAAGAAAGAACTGGGACCATACCTTTTTCTTCCTTCTTGTATTTTCTAGGTTTTCATTATCATGGATGCCAGGCAAGTTGATAAGCCTAAAACCTTTTCTGCCCCCTTTGCTATCATAAAGGCAACATTCATGTTTGTGGACAAGACCCACTTCAAATCTATCTTACAGAACTATTTTATAGAAATCCTGGAGGCTGACAGATTCCAATTCATCTCTGCGCAATATTACCTCTTCATTGCTATTCAGATACCCTGAATCTTTAAATCTATTTGCATATTCATACTAACAGGCAGTACATACTACTACAGAAATATCTTTCCCATTTTCAGGAATCTTTGGGTCTGCAAACACCCATTATTAGGTCTTCACTCTTCTGTTTAGCCCTACTGGATTAATGGAAACATCTATTACTAGTAGAGGGTCAGTGCTCACTGTATTAACAATAAAAAGTAGTGTTTCTTATCTGTACTAAACAATAAAGAATTATTTTAAATTCAAAGCTTAGCTAAAACAATTTCATGCCTACATAGCACAGCAGAGTACTCAGCATTGGCCAAGCCATATAATCCACCGCTATGGCTATGCTGCCTTGATTTTGTAGGACTATCTATCTCATTTGAAACACATTCTGAAGATATTCCAGAGCTTTGCAATTTATAGCGTAGACATGCGCTAGCTATATTTGACTATAGCTCTGTCACTATACAACAAGCTATTTAAACACTTACTTAATTGCTAATAAATTCTTTATAAGCAGACACTTAATGTCAATAAATTCAAAGGATTAAACGTCAGCTTTATTTTTGATTGCATTACATAGGAGTTACTGTTACCTTTACATATATAATTACTAGTGGTACTAGACAAGGTTATGTTATCCTCTTAGCTGTATGATAAGAAATGTAGCACCAAATTAATGGCATATTATTGTCTCCTACTAGCAAAATAGCAATGACATCTACATTTTTCACAGCCAGTCCTATTCATAAGTACATCCGTCATGATCACAAAATACACTGAAGGTCTCTTTTGTTGCATGTGTGACTTTTCTCAGCTCCTCCTTCCCACTGTGTCTCTCCCTAAGTGACATTTAAAGATTCACTTTCCTTGTCCCAGATCTATGTCTGAAAAGCAATTGAGCGGTCTTCCAGACTCATACACACCTTTTTTTTCTACTAGCTGTTAATTTTAAAGATGTCGTGGTTTACAATTGCTTTGACATTTACTGTAGAGGATTTGTGCTCCTGAATACATTTATGTAATTTATTTATCCCCATTTGTTTTTGAAACCCAGATCAAGGCAGAGCTTGATCATTATGAGGCACTGGCTTTGAGTGTTTGTTAACTGTGTTGAGTATCCTTGTGCTTCTGGCACTACTCTGCAACCATTATGACACTTCAGTCATGCCTGAATGCTTAATAATCTTGAATATGTCTTCAATGAGTTTAAATAGATAGATAGTTTTTAAAAAATATCTATATCTGAATGTATAAAATGCATCAAGAATATACATCTGTTTAATTAGTACATCTCTAATATGCTCCAAGATGCTAGCAGCATAATATAATCAAATTAAACGTAAGAATTTAAAAGAAATAAAAAATTCAGCTACTCAAATATAATGTCAGCTACAGGAAAGTCTTTCAGGCACAAACATTCCAGCTGATGAGAAATAAAACCCTTTCAGATTATGCAAGCAAAAATGAATGTGAGAGCAAGCTGGGGGAAAGGAAAGAGACCTTGAATGTGTGAATAAGAGAATAAGTGAAAAAATCAGAACCATGGAAAAAGTTTTTATGTTAAAAGCTGTGGGCCAGAAGTAGGCAAAAAGTTACTGCACATCTTTTCTCATAGAAAACAGGAAGACCTAAGATACTTATAACTTTATTAACTCATTTCATTTCTGAAAACCCGGAAAGCATGGCAACCTCAGAAACAGCCAGCAAAGGCACAATAGTATCTCAGCTTCTGGCAATGCAGGATGGAAAATTAATTAAGTACACAAAATACACACTTAAGGTTAGATTAACACAGATAATTATTTAGATCTATAAAAAGTAAAACAATTTAAATAATAATTAATTTGTCATCTTATATTTCTACATTAAAATCCCTAGAAATTACTGTGTTGAATAATATGCCATGTCTTCTCCAGGCTTAATGACCTCTATTTTCTTTATAAGAGATGGATTCCAGCCCTCTGATCATTTCATGGCCCTCGCCTGGACCCACTCCAACAGGTCCATGTGTTTCTTGTGCTGAGGGCCCGAGAGCCATACATGGTACTCCAGCTGGAATCACAACAGAGTGGGTCAGAATGGCCTCCCCTAGCCTGCTGGCCATGCTTCTTTTTGTGCAGCCCAGGAGTCGATACCCTTTCTGGGCTGCAACCACAAATTGCCAGCTCATGTCCTTGTGGTGTTTCTTTGGAAATATAGATGAGTGAGGGTTTGGGCTTGGTTTTTTTTTTTGTAATATGCAATGTAGCTGACAGCTCTGGAAGGCATCTGAAGTTATGAGACTGCTTAGTAAGCACATTGTATCTACATTTTTGTTTGGTTTTATAATATGGATGGTGATAAGATCTGAGTTGGACTTGGGAGCAGAAGAAAATTGTTCTAGTGAACTTCCCATAGTGAGCAAAAAAGTGGTAAAATGCTCCTGGTGCACTCTAAGACAAGGCTTTGCAGAAGGCAAACTGCATCATAGAATCATAGAATCACCAGGTTGGAAGAGACCCACCGGATCATCGAGTCCAACCATTCCTATCAAACACTAAACCATGTCCCTTAGAACCTCATCCACCTGTGCCTTAAACACCTCCAGGGAAGGTGACTCAACCACCTCCCTGGGCAGCCTCTGCCAGTGCCCAATGACCCTTTCTGTGAAAAACTTTTTCCTAATGTTCAGCCTGAACCTCCCCTGGTGGAGCTTGAGGCCATTCCCTCTTGTCCTGTCCCCTGTCACTTGGGAGAAGAGGCCAGCTCCCTCCTCTCCACAACCTCCTTTCAGGTAGTTGTAGAGAGCAATGAGGTCTCCCCTCAGCCTCCTCTTCTCCAGGCTAAACACCCCCAGCTCTCTCAGCCGTTCCTCATAAGGCCTGTTCTCCAGCCCCTCCACCAGCTTTGTTGCTCTTCTCTGGACTCGCTCCAGAGCCTCAACGTCCTTCTTGTGGTGAGGGGCCTAGAACTCACCAGGCACCAAACAGCTGTCCCCAGAGAGACCCTTCAAATACTCCAACCACAGAGCACGCTTCATCATTACACTTGCCTCCATTTTCAGTACATTTTTGATGTTTCAGACTTGTCCCTTTGGAGATAACAGCAATTCTGTACCACGCTTTTGTCCGTGTTTGTCAAAGTTAGCACTTCCTCTAGTCAAATATCTCAGGTTACTTCGTTGTTCAAAGCCCAGATATACAGCTGGCAGGAAGGAGAGCGAAATGAAGGCCTTTTCCAAAAGAATAAGACATAGTAGAGAAATACAACAGCCCCGTTACATGAAAACAGACCTGCATGAAGCGTTTCTCATCAGCTATGATTAACTTCAAATATCCATATAAGAAACATGCTAATTATTACATTTGTAGTACATCTGATGTCAGTAGTATTTTCTCATCTGATCTGAGAGTGAGATATGAGCATTCACAGTCCATCAGAGAAACTTAACAACCCAAAATACGGATTATGATCATTGATATATTGATGATTTGCCTCCAGTTAAGAAGAAAGGTTATGTTTGACCCTTACACCCTTCTGCAGACACAGATAGATGCAAAACCAGACTGGAGATGCACTTGCTGAAAGCTAAAGAACCCTGTGTCTGAATACAGCAAAAGGCAATGACTTGCCTAGGTGTAAATGTATTGGAAATGGATGGAAATTGCTCTTTCTCTACCACAGAGGACATGGCAGTGAGATAACATAGAACTGACCTTTCATGGAGTTGAATGGGAATGAGATGGGCTGTTGTCTTTTAGAAGTTTTAAGGCTTTGAGGACAGAAGGAAAGTAGTCCCTCGGGATGATTAAGGGATAAATATATTTTGTATCTAATGAAGACAAGTAAGGCACAAAAAAATTGTCATGAGCTAGGATGATTCAGTGTTAATCATTGCCCTTGCTAGTAGACATTTCTCAGACATCTCTGAAATTTAATGAAAAGCTGTAATTTCACGAACACTTTTCAACGGCACAAAGCAGGCACTGCTGTAAAAAGAAACAGTCTGTATCTTCTGCCTGCAAGTCCTTACTCTCTGTCTAGTGCCACTTCGTATTTTCACTGGTACAAGTAGCATTCCTGCAGCTATTCTAAAGCTCATGAAGAATCTGGGTTTGCCAGTTTGAGGTGGCCATGAAACTCTCATTACAGTTTTGCCTGATGGAGAGAGAACGTGGCCAGCAAATACGAAAATGAAATCTACCTGCATCTGTAACATGTTGTGAAAAGTAAATCCTCTTGCTTTATCACATACTAGTGATCATGAAAAATGCATATCTACCATTTTTTCTGTGTAGTTGTAAATCCATTTGTTCTTCTCTGAAAGGCTGACTTTTTATTCTTTTGTGCAGTAGGCATATATATGTATTCACTTAGCACACACTCTTCTGTAATTGCCAACACCTGCCATTCTAAAAATGAAGAAAAGATCTGTGAAAGGCTTTTTCAAAAAAAGGTTTGAATGGAAGCATAAGATATTTTCTTTTCTGTACATCCTGTTTTTCTATTTTACATCTTTACAAGGGAAAGGGTACTTAATTTTTTTCTCTCATGGTTTATCATTGTCTTTGTTAAAATAAATAATCCCAAGAGAACATTTACAAGAGGCATAAACTGGCGATGTGCTATCAACATCATTGCTAATAGGTGGATTTACAGCAGCTCTGAGCCTATTTCATTACACTACATATATATGAAGTCGAATATGATATACAAAATGCTTCCATGAAAAATATTCAAAAACAATTAATTTGCTAAACAGCAGCAGTTACTTTTACCTACAATCTGTCTGATCTTTCAAGATTGCTTAATCACAGTTGACAGTGTCCTCATGCTTTGCTTCAGAGCGAGGACTACTGGTAATTTCATAGAGATTTTTCAACTGGCAGAGAAAGGCAAAAGGGAGTAAAAAGTAGAAGCAGCAACCAAACATATTTAAACTGGAAGTTCACAAACTACAAAGGAGAATTTAGATAGTACACCCTTTTATTTCTTCAGAGAAAGTTTGGCCTTTTGATTTGATTTCTTCAGATCAGGGTTGGATGCCTTTTCTCAAAGATTGACTTTACTCAACTGCAAAGTTATCGACCTTAACAAAAGAACATAAGGGTACAATTCCAGTTTAAACCAGCACGATACAGCTTCAATCACCTCACATCAGCTGGGAGCATAACTACACCCACAAATGCTAATGTGCAGACTTTCCATTCTTCTCCTATTTCTGCCCTTCCCTTGAGAAATCTGTAGCTGAGGCAGATCGAAGGATGTTGAGGCTCTGGAGTGAGTCCAGAGAAGAGCAACAAAGCTGGTGAGGGGGCTGGAGAGCAGGTCTTATGAGGAACAGCTGAGAGAGCTGGGGGTGTTTATCCTGGAGAAGAGGAGGCTGAGGGGAGACCTCATTGCTCTCTACAACTACCTGAAAGGAGGTTGTGGAGAGGAGGGAGCTGGCCTCTTCTCCCAAGTGGCAGGGGACAGGATGAGAGGGAATGATGATCTGGTGGGTCTCTTCCAACCTGGTTATTCTGTGATTCTGTGATTCTGTGAATGGCCTCAAGCTCCGCCAGGGGAGGTTCAGGCTGAAGATTAGGAAAAATTTTTCACAGAAAGGGTCATTGGGCACTGGCAGAGGCTGCCCAGGGAGGTGGTTGATTCACCTTCCCTGGAGGGGTTTAAGGCACGGGTGGACGAGGTGCTGAGGGACATGGTTTAGTGTTTGATAGGAATGGTTGGACTTGATGATCTGGTGGTTCTCTTCCAACCTGGTTGTTCTATGATTCTATGATCTGCCAAAAGAAATTATAGTTCCCCTCTGATCTTAAAATTTATTCTCCAATAACTAGTGCTAGTTTTTCAAACTGTACCTAGTAATAAATATTATTTATATTTAATCAAAACAATATTATATGCTGTATCTACTACTGAATGCACAGCTAATGCATTATTAAAATGCTGATACTCTTATTCTACCTATTAATAACAGATTTATATTAACAGTCTAGTAGTAAACAAAGCTGCTCAGTTTTTTGCAAGAACTACGCACTCTCACAGAATAGAATAATAAAAAATATTTGGTTCTAATAGCATCCTGGCAAGGAAAGTGGGAAAATACAGAGTTCTGTCAAGACAAACAAAGTTTCAAATATCAAATTTCAAAATCAACAGCTTGGGAATGAACCACACACTCAGCTTTCTCAGTAAACAGATTTTAAAACCTGACATGCCTTGTTAGGATTTACTAATATTTATTTTTCAAATTAGCGGTGGGTTTTTGTCTTGAGCGTTAGCTGTGGTTTTACAAGGTAGCATCTGTACTCTTGGACAGAGGCATGCAGACATGTAATGCAAATAACCACAGAATGCAACCCAACTACCTTATTGAGGATGCACCATTTCACCCCTTCATAGATTATCCACACAGCATTTGAAGTTACTAGAACTGTCATTAGTATTAAGCACATAAAATACTCTACAAGCTTAGGGAACCATCGGGCCTTAAGTATGCAGTTTATAGAAGATTTGACTCTAATATTATTTTGATAAATTTTTTGCCATGTTGTTGGGTTGACCAGGAGGACAAATTTTCTATAGTTCTGGTGTGCAAAGCACATGAGTTTTAGCCACTGTTTTACTTAGTTAAGTTTTTTAAATTAGCTCAAATTGTCTTAAGTTGTCGTTGCTGTCAGTAGAATTTGCAAAGGTCTTTTTATGATGTGAGCTTTTCTGATTTGAAGAAGCAACATTTCTGTTTACATCTCCTATTATGGCACTCCCTGGTTCCTTGATTGTTATTGTTTACCTCTGGGCACCACAAAATCACTCTGCAATCCAAGTTTGATCCTTGTTAAATGTGAACATACAATCACTTATCTGTTGAAATGCTAGAGTTCAAAGTATAGAGTTCACATCAGCTTGTACTTTTATGTGGATTCTATATGGTTTACAGGACTTTATCTAGCACAAAGCTTTCTAGTAATGTGTGAATTATCTATTTTTCCTGAAGCAGAACCAAAAAAATACCTTTATATCAGATTAGTGCTTTGTATCATGAGGCTTTGAACTATGAGCATAGCTACCAGATTTTGTCATCAGATCCCACAGCTACCTCATCAGCTAGCCTTGTTTATACCTATTTTATGCTTACCTTAACATGCAGTGTTCCAAATGCCTCATTCCAGCTGCAACCAAAATTCATGACATAAAATATATATGCAAAGTTATAAAAATTCAAACCACTGCTTTTATAAAAACACAGCTGAAAATGTGCTTCACATGATGTGTAAGCCAACATTGCAGATAAATATAACACTCAAGTTATTAATTAAGTTATTAATAACAGTCAAGTTATTTCTACTACACCATAGTAGAAAAAATGGATGCATAGCAATAGCTTTCTAGAGTTCTAGCTCTATTTATAATCTTGTTATGTCTCACCCAAATTGATAAAAGTTGAATAATCCATAATCATCTCATATTAACCTTATTTAAATTCTATTACTTCCTATGCTCCTTCTAGGAAGTGAACAAAAATATTGCAAAGATGATTAGGTAAATACTTTCCTCAAAAAAATCACAATATAGCACACTTTATTTGTCTATTATATGCTGCAGTTGTGAAAATACAGTCTTGTCATGTATTCAACTCCATAAAATTATTTCTCAGATTCTAGTAGACAATGAATATTTGGACACACCATATGGAATAAATATATGTAATATTTAACTGTCTGGATACACACAGCTTACCTGCTGTGTTACCATTGTGGTGGGTTTAGATGACATTCCTCTGAAGTTCTCCAGTCAGCGCCATATCATTAGTACAAGTTAATTGCTGGCTCCATCTTAAGGCTAAAGTGTTGATGAGTTTGTAAATAAAAATGTCCATTATTTATCTCGAGGCAACCAGGAGCATCTGCAGCCCTGCCTGCTCCTGATGACCCCCTGAGGCTCCCCCCACTTGCAAGAACACAATAACTTCATTGGAAATGTGACATTTACTTTCAAATATTTTTATTTTTTCCAGTCAGTGTTTGGGTTTTTTTATGGAATTATACTTAAAGTTTTGTTTTCTATTAGAAGTTCTTTACACCTCTGTTTAAACTTTATTTGAGTTTGCTGTATGTAGGCAAATGGAGTTTCTAATAAAATCTAGCCTTTAAGACCAGCAAATCTGCACAAGCTGGAAAACTGGGCTTGTAACATTATGGTTTTACACACAATCAGTGACACATTTTTTTTGTAGTTGAATCAATTTCTTAAATTCTACCATTTCTGGAAGCAAATAAAAGAACAAACAAATTAACACTTGGAAACTGCTCATATTGCAAAGAGTAAAATCATAGACTTATCGAATCATAGAATAGTTTGGGTTGGAAAGGACCTCAAAGATCATCTAGTTCCACCTCTTCTGCCATTGTATGTATTTCATTAAAATTTAATTTCTAGGACAAGAAATTGTACAACTTTCTCTTAGAGACCTTTCTTAGCTTTTTCTGTACGACAATTCCCTCTCCAGACAACAAAAAGTATTCATGATCAAAACATGTCATCCACCTAAAGAAAAGGTCCATTTTAAAGGAAAAGATGAATAAAAAGTCATTTTGAAATACATCTGACCCCCACATTGTTTAGTACTGCCCTAATATTTATTTTCCTTGATTATCAGGTTATCTTTTTATTTTCTTCTCTGATTTTAGAGCTACTACAATTAGGAACCTTTGAACATCTCTGTTTGGCAAAGGAAAGGAGGAGTGCATTAAGATTAAATGCACAATATGTGGGAAAGCAAAAGATATGTCAGTTAGATTTAAGAAGGAAAGAGTCTGTTTATTTTAACTGTTCAAGGGTTTCATACAAAATCTCAGGAAATACATTTCTGGGCCACAGAATTCTTAGAAAGTCATGGACATTTTTTATCCCACACTGAGCTAATATTTTAACCACAGAGATAATTTATTCTTCAAGCAGTCTCCTTTCTATGCTAGCTAATCAAGCTGGAGTTAAGGATGCAGGTATTAATTTGAACAGTTCTCAAATAAATATATGCCTGGAAGAACACACATTTCCTATCATCTGCTCACTGAAGGGACGAAGAAAATGATTGAAATAGGAAACCTCTGGATCATGGAGGATCTACCTTATTAAAATTAACTTATGTAGAAGGACGAAATGGGCAACATACTCCTCCAAGTCATTTCTGGCTTCAGCTGACTGTGGAGGATTCTGAATACTTCCCAGCTATCCAAGTCTCAGGGAGGACATTGAGCAAGTGAATCTTTCAGCAGTGGCTCAAAGGAATGTTATGACTTTGAAACAATATAAATCTTAAGCTGTTGTCCATAAGCCAAATTTGGCACTACATAGCAGCTAATTAGGGGTAGCAGCCCTCCATAATATAACATTGAGTGTTTCTGGGTAAAACAACCAGCAAAGGCTTGATGGATCAAATACTAAGGTTTATTTCTTATAAATAAGACTAAAATTTGGCAGAGTATTACGTCAGATTAAAAGACAAGTACTGAGATAACAAATAAAAAGTCCAATTAATTAGCTGGTTTCCACTGTTCACTTCTATCTTAGTACAGAATGGAGGCAGAGGTGCTTTCTACACAGCAAATGAAAGTGGGCAGCCGGACTTGGTGGAAAAACAGAAAAGGAGTGAGAAAACCTCAAGCATATAGTTTTTTCAGAGTGTAGCCACTAACAAGGGTGAGGAAAAGGAGAAGCAGTGCTGAGAAGAGGGGAAATGAGAAAAGAACAGGACAAAAAATATTTTTTGTCTAGAGTTCGATTACTAGAAGCAAGGCATACTAATAAATGATTACTTAATCCTCCCATCCACAGCACAGGTAAATCATCATCTGCATTACTTTTAAGCTATCACAAAAGTTTCCCGTTGTCTCCACTGCACTTTGTTTACCTGAGGAAAAGATTAATTTCTCACCCCTATAAATTGTTTGACAAGTAGGTGCACTCAGCGAGACTGTGCCTCTTACCTCACAACCCTCACATTAAAAAACTTGCATTGTTTTTTAAAAAATAACGTGACGTGTTGAAATAAGCTGTATAGTTAGTAGTATTCTGTGAAAAGAATGTACATATTTGCTCTATCACACATTTATTTAAATGTTAGAAATCTGATCTCTGTCCTCATTCTCATCTCATTTTGAGTTTTCTCTTTAACACTCCTCAAATATTTGCTTCCAAAATCTATTTTTAGTCGTCTTCTCTGACTCTGTCACATAGCTGCTGAGCTTATAAATGTAAACAGCTAGCCTAGCAAACCAATAAATAACTTTGCATTTCTTGAAAACATAAAATGAGTTGCTGAAGTATGAAATAGCAGTAGTACTGCTAATCCCTCCCATTATTTCTTACCCCAGCTTTCTTAGCTTTGCTGATACTTATTTTGGAAGAGTTAGGGAGAACGTGGGTTTTTTCCTCTAAAAGGACAGCGTTACAGACCTTGGAAACCTGCTTCTGGGCTTCAGCAGCACTACTCAAATAAAAATACAGTGTATTAGTCAGACTGTTTATTATGTGCTATGAGCTAAACTTGTACAGAAATAAAAAAAAAAGGGAGTGAGGAACTACTAGCCTGCACCAGGTAACTGTGAGAGATCAGTCAGTGACAGGAGTTCCCCACAGCTGATGCATTACAAGATGCCATTCCAGGACTTGGTTCATGAGACTGCCCAGGATTTCAATAATCATCTCTACTGCCAGAGTTTTGGCACTGGGGAAAAGACAGTGAGACCTCGTGGGTCTCTTAGAGGACAGCAACACCGTGTCTCAGCTAAAACAAGTAAGGCATGATGTCAGGGAATACATCACGTCCAAGGACCTCCAGGTCCTGGTCCAGTGGTCATGGTCCATTGAATTAGTTACATTAGGATTTTTTTTGCCATTTTTCTCCAGTGCAAATCATTTGGATTGGAAGAGACTTATAATGGTCATGCAGTCCAACCCCCTGCAATTAGCAGGGACATCAACATCAGATTGCTGAGAGCCCCATCCAACCTGACCTTGAATGTTACCAGCAATGGGGCATCTACAACCACCAATAATACCACCTTCAGCATCAATGAAAGCAGATTTTGACAAACAATAAGCAGTGAAGAAAGAAAGTAATAACCAAAGAAGAAATTCTGAACAAAGTTATACCAAAATAAGCTTTCAGAATTCTGCACATACCTGCGTTCAGTGATTTAACCAAAGCAATCTTGCAACTGCAGTCTTAGAGGCAAAACCTTGTAACACAATTAACTTCACTGAAAACTTCGTTAGAAGCAGTGAGTATTAAGCATGACCAAGCACAGAAAACAGACACACAGGGCTGCATAATGTTTTAGACACCTACTCCAGCCTGCCTGTTCCTGGTTTAATGGAACAGAATGTCTCAGATCTCCTAATAAGATGATAATGCTTTCGAAATGAGATGTTCTGGTGACATCTGTTTGACGTCTCTGTGGAAAATTCATTTGACTTAGGCTGGTCACTAACGCTTAGATAAACTGATAGTTTCTCTTGCTTAGACAGTGTTAGAGTTGGTGACCACTTCAGTAGGATTTAGGGATAGATGCAATCAAGTGTAGCTGACTTACTAGTAGTAATACCTGTAAAAGTATACTTCTAATACAATATAAACACATCAGAAGTGTAAATGACTAGTTCTGTTGAAGTGTGACTTGGACTTTTTAAATAAAAATCAGTCATACAAGGAAAGGAAAGTAAGCAGAAAGTATAAAGTAAAACCTGAAGCAATACTATGAGAAAACACAGAAAACAGGAAAGAGAGAAAAAATGTCCTCCACTTTCTGCAATTAGACCAAGAAGTCTGATTAATGTGTACTGACTGCTGCTCTAAAAGGCTATTGTCTAATTCCTTAACTGAATTACCAGTGTTAACATGCAAGGGCATTTTTTTTTGAACAATCACTTTGCCCGTGTTTTTAGAGTTCACTATACTATAGTCTGTGTGTATTAAACAATGTCGTGGATTGTTTATGCATTGTCTAAATATTTCCGGATGTGTTATTATTCCACATATCCATGGCCTATAACAAATGATTTCATTTTTTTCTTCTTTTTCCTTTCTGATTTTTTTTTTTTGAGCAATAGGAAGTCAAACGAGTTTAAGGAATTAATAGAAGCCCCCAATTTTGTTTTGCTCAAGAGATAGCAAGTGTTATCAAGTCTCATACTGATAGACATTGCATCTTTCCTGATATAAAGGTCAGAGTTCATGACATCAAAATCTTACCAGGAGATTTTCCTCTTCCTTAGAACATACTTCATTTTCTGTCTTCAGAAGAATGCTGCTCAGTAGCATGGAGAGAAGCTGCGGAAGTAGCAATTTGAACACCATTTTCAGTAGGAGAGGGAGTCAAATCCAGTTTCCACTGAAATAACTGGAAAGACTCACAAATTTCTTGAGAAGCTAGATCAGATTTTTAAAAAAGCTAAATAAGTGACAGATCATAGAAGAACTACGGCTAGTGGGAAAATTTATAGACCTGATAAATCATATCGTGATCCACCCCAAAAAAATGCATGCTGGATAACTTTTTAACTGCCCAGAGATAATTGGCATCCCCACTATCACACTTAATTCTTTCAATATCTTTTACTGTTAAGTATTAATGATTTAATCTTTTGCTTTCCTTCAGTAAAGTCCATACAATTCATTAAGCAATAACTTTGATTTTGCTCAGGTGGAGTACAGTAGAAATTACAATACAACTAGAAAGATAATAGAGTAGAATTTGGTTGACAGGAACAGTTGTCATTGTTTCTTCTAATGAAAACAAAACATGCACTTGACTTAGTCCTCAACATATATATGCAGCAATAATAGATCCGTTTCATTTTTATTTGCTCTTTTCTAATTTACCCTCTTGCCTCTTAGAATGATGCGTAACACAGTTCTTGGCTTCAGAAAAAGAGTCTTAAAAATATTCTCCCTCTTCTTTCTGTCACGTGCACTGGTTTTTGGAAGGATAAAAGTAATTTAAAAGCAGTTTGTTTTTCAGTTACAGAGGGTTTTTTCTTAACAGATTAGAAAAGCAGGAAATGAATGGTCATTCAGTGCTATGAGCTTTAATTTGATTAATACAAATTTTTTTTAGAAATCTGAATCACCAAGCAAATAATACATTCTTTTTTCATCCTTTTAGCCAGGCAGAATTAAATATAACAAATATAATTTATACACAAGAAGAAAATGTTTACAATTACAAGTATTAAGTAAACATTTTAAAACAAAATAACCTGTACAGCGTAGTTGCTACTATAATCACTTTAGCAGCCATTTTATTACCATGTTCTTTTACACTGATGGAGGTGATTTCACTTAAAATCACACAAAAATCAGTATTTCAAAATGACAGGTGGGAAAAATATATAGGAGTATATTTAAGAGTGGCAAATACTGCAAGAATCAGATTAGAAGTAGGAAAGTCCATTTATTTCCATTTGTACTCAGCTAAACCATGGATAACATTGCTGTCTTATAAAAAGAGGGAACAAACTCTTGCAGTTATATATTAATGGAAACTATAGAATAAATAATTTAAATACAAGATTCTATTTCATTTGGCTATATAATAAAGTTCTAGATGCTGTAAAATTAGCAAAACATCAAAAATATCTTATTAAAAGGTCTGTGACTACAAAACATCCTTGCGTTACTTCATCCATAGTAAAATAGTCTTAAGTCCTTTACCTGGACAATATTTTCCATCCATACCCATGATATGATTCTGCATTACTATAAGCAAAAGAATTTTTCCAGCATGGGATCATAGTATAAGTACTCTTTCCAAACATGTTTCACACAAGAACATCAACTGTAATAGTGCAGGTGAATATTAAGTCCATATTTAAACCTACTTGCTGCATCTTGTTTTCCTTGCCACCCCCTCAAAAATTTTAAGTGTTACTGGGTTATTCCCTATATGTTTACTAAATATTTATAAATAAACAGTGCCTTGCAGTCAGGTGTCTGCAGTGGTGGTGGTAAAATAAGCCTTTTTTTCCTTAATATTAACATAAGAGTTAAAAAGAATATTTAAATCTTCATCCGTATGGATGCAAGAACAGATGAAACCCCGTCTCAGCACCACGCTAGAGAGCAACAAGAGATAATGTAATATAAATATGATTCTGCAAGAGATAAATACATGTAAAAAATAATGACCCACGTGCTGCCACCACATCCTGAATTCACAACTCTAGGGGCTGTGTAAGTCCTCTCAGTCACACAGATTTGAAAGTTATTTTTACTCAAACTGACAATTTTAATACTACTCTTGCAAGTCAGCAGAATTCAGGACAGGAGAGATTTTGAAGTTGTTTTTTTCTGAAAACTCACCCAGGACACTCAGAATTAGTCAGCTTCATCTACTACTCAGCCTGTATAAATCTCCCCAAAATGTTGACCGCTTTATCAGAAGCTCCATGTCACATCACGTGTGTTTAGTATAGCGTTACTTTTTACAAGCCTTCATTTAAGCTGAGCTGAAATGAAAACATTATTGTGAGAGCCTCTAGCTCGTAAAGATTTCCAATACAGCTTCACAGCAGATTGGTAAAAAGCTTCACCATTGACTTATGGAGTGAAATGCAATCACCACCAGGTCTTTCAAATGTGCAGGCAACCATCAGCTTGTAATTCTCATGAAAATGATAGATTGCTGCGCAAAAGTAATGCAGAAAGATTACACTTAGAGTAATAATGCCAAAACCAATAATTAAGTTAAATGAGAAGAGCTCACAGCATCATTTTATGGTAATCCATATTTCAATCGCATTCCAATCCATTTCAATCGCATTGTAGGACCGTTTCAGGGTGTAGCCCACTTGTGGAGTTATTTCAGATACATCTTCAGATGATCACTTACAGACTTACTTACTAGCTCAGTTTTGTAATTTTTTTCTTCATATCTGCATAGTTGTCATATTATTAATTAAAAAAAGAGTGAGAATGCTGATAGACTAAGGCCAGAAGGGACCATTGTGATCATCAGGTCTAAACACTCAGTAATATAAGCTGCATTTTTTTTTCTCACAGCAGTGCTACCACCTAGTCCATATTTTGAGATTTAAATACATAAAATGCTGTAAGAAATACTGAAAGGCGATTTGAAGCAAAATGAATATACTGCATTTGTTCATTAAGCATTCTAGGGTTATTTATACCCATGGCTTAATGAAAAGACTTCCACTTCATTTACAGATTTAACTGTTAAAGCTTAATTTCAGTGTACTGGACCTTGATAACTTGTCTACTTGTTTAAGAGCAACATAACATCAGGTATTTCTCTGTCTATATGGCTACAAAGCTATGTTGTAATTAAACCACCTCTTAACACATCTCCCTAAGCTGAATTGGTGATGTTTTTCAACTTGGGTGTTTTGTAGCAGTGTTTCCAGTGGCACAAACCCGGGTACCACCACATCCTGAATTCACAATTCCGAAGGCTATGCAAGCCCTTTCAGTTAGACAGAGTTGGAGATTACTTTTAATCAAACTGACAACTTCAGAATCATCGTTTTCCAGTGTAATAATCAGTTCTTAAAGTTTCCCTCGTGTTCTTCATTCCTAAATGAATGACTTTTCATTTTACTATATAAAAAATACCAGTTTGTTTGTGTTAAATTGTGAAATTTGATATAAAGCAATACTGTCATGTCATCATCTCATCTATAAATGTCACATCTATGAGCCACCAGCAAGAATTTTATATTTTCTTTCAGAAACCTTGTACTGAACTTAACTAAGTACAGGCAGTGCTGGAAACATCTATGTGGCTCAGATAATTTATTACTAAAAGAGAGATTTTATTTTTCTCAGCAAATATTAAATACAGTTAGATATCTATCAGGGAATGGAATAACTATTCAACGGAAATGGTACAAAATTTTCCAAGGGCAGAATGCTGCACTTAAGGAAATAGTTGTGTAAAATGAGAGCTTGGTCCGCAGCCAATAAATCTATTTGGTAAAAATGCATCAATATATTTAGAAATATCAAGTACATTTTTATACACAAATGGTTGCTGAAGAACTGCACAGTAAAATCAAGAGATTAAAGTGCACATAATTTTAAATCCATGCCGTAGCGCTTACTTTTGATTTTAAAAGTACATTTCATTAGGTGTAGGACTGATCATGTTCTGATTTCACACTTGTCTAGCTATTTTTACTGTATTGAAAGAGCCACTGCTCAATGTTAATACAAAAATATGCACCTATGTGCACCAATTTGACTGCCTCCTTCCAAAAGTGGAGCCACATACAGGCTTTCATATAATAAAAGAGATTTGGATTTCACATTAATGGAGAGTTTTGTTTCTTTTCATATTCAAATACATGGATCTGGCTGTTTGTGTGTCTCTTAAGCAACACACAAATTACAGAAATTTAAATTGCACTTGAATAAGAACGATCAATGAATTCTATAAATTTTAATTGACTTTTACCAGCCAAAATGAAAGGAGGACCATGCCTCCTGCACTTAGGCACTTGCAAATAAGAGTGTTTTTTATGTCAGTTAAATTTTCAAAATGGTATTTTCAACCATAATGACACCTAGCCAAGAACAAGGCTTTGTGTATGCTACATTTTCTGGATGTTTTCCCAAGGGCACTGCTTGATTTTAAGTATTATGTAAATATTTTTAAGAAAGCTGGTTTGTATTTTACATCATAAACAGAGATGATAGAGACCTATTGAAAAAAAATCACTTGAAAATTCACGCAAAGTATAGTCCAACTCAAAACAACTGCATGTTACTTTGCATTTATTATACATTGAAACAAACACTGAATTTTAATTTTCTGGTCTTTAACATCTGTACCTGTACTGTATATCTAACAGTAACACAAGCTCTGTGAGCTAGAAGCTGTTCTTTTCTCTTCTTTTATCCTTTCCCAAAATACCACAGATATCATTAAGTTCAACGTGACACATCATATTGTAAAGCATCCATTAAGACAATATCTAAAACAATGCACTCACAACATTATTTTATAAAAAGATGCCTCCCTTTCCCTATAATGTGGGATTTAAAGCAAAATGTATTTCACAACATGAAATGTACAAAGTTTAATGTTTATCTTTTTGGGACAGTGAGATTATTTTTTAAAAATAAAGACATATTAGATTATGAAAATAATAATAAAGTTAAGTTTTTAAGAAAAAGGTTCATGCATACAAAGTATAAGTGATTACAAAGCTCAAAGGACTGTTACGTAAAACATGTCATTAAAATGTCTTATCTTTCAAAAACTTAAAAGGCTTTGAAAACAGGGTTGTTTTGCATGATTAAATTTAGAAAAAAAGACTTCAGAATAGTTTTTAAACAATCAAAGATCCAATTAATTTCATCATACAAAATATTGAAAGAATATTAAATTTGCAGATGGGAATACACAACAACAAAATTAGAGTTTGCTCCTTGTCGTAATATTTGTTTTACATATAATTTCAGCCAGTTTGGTCATATCTTTGTAATCTACTATAGCATATGAGTTTTTTACCTACCTTAGGCATAAGAAAAATATTAGGAAATTCTACATTTTTTATACAAGATGTAAATTTTAGGCAATTCTGAATGTTTACAGTATTACATAAATGTCTAGTATATCCTGCTGACTGAAAACTATGGGTAATTTAATGACTCAGTAGTGGCCATTAAGCAGTAGCTTCACTTTCAACTCAAATGAGTACCACCTTCAAAATTGGTTAAATAGGTGATATAATCACCTGTGAAGTTAGCAGAGCTGAACACATAGGCGAGCAAGTCCGATCATTTTTCAGTGTGTTCACAAGTGATGAGCAGTATATCGTTTAAGTGCCATTTAATTTTTTTTTCCATTTTGGATGTGGATCCTAAATCTGATTTATATATGTGCATCTGGATCCACATGTATCTTGGATGATGCAAAATGTGTTTTAGCATTTATTAGTTGACGAGGAGTGCTGTAGTGTTTTGTGCCACACCTCAAAGACCTACCCAGGCAGGATAAGATTGCATAAAAAACCTTGATTGAATAATTTCTTGATCTCTTTAAACATGAGTTTTTACAATTTCAAACTTTCACTGGTGCAGTGTTTTAATGAGATTTCTGCATCTTTTTAAGGCAAAAGCTAAAACGCAGAAAATCCAAAATAAAAAATGCAAAATTAGCTGTAAACCTGCTGCGATGTCCTAATACAACCTCAAAAAGATGGACAGAACTGAGCTGCTTTTCAGAGCTTGCAAGAAAGGAGGTTCTCTCACATTAGCATGAGGTGCTGCAGAGATGTTACACCTCTACAGGTCTTTCATCCACTCTGCAGAGAGAAGTACGACAAGGAAAGATTTCTGTGTTTTTTCACCAAAACACAGTTTTCAGATGGACTGAACAACTCCTACTACTTGAAATGATGGGATAAACTACTTCTGTCATCGATGTTGACATCAATGTTGAGAGCACATTGTATGTTGTGAACTTCAGAAGGCATCACTGAAGCAGCACAAAGAGGTAACATTTTGGCAGTATGCCTATGACAAAATTTTAGGGGATTTGTAAAAAAAAATATGAGTAGCATTTTCTGTTGGGGTGTTCCAATTCTCTCAATTCATGAGAAATATAATTTAAGAGAAATTTAAGTAGTTGCTTAATTACGCACACATGCATTGGTTTAGTTCAAGAAGAGTTTGAGTAACCATTCCCATTACCTGTTTTGTTGGGAATATTTTCATATGCACACAACAAGGTAGAATTCAGTGTGATTTTGTCTTTCTATGAGTGGACCTCAGCGTACTCTGAAATCAACCTTTCTGGTTAAAAATATGTGCAATTTTTGTTTTGCCCTTTACCACAAACAACAATCCCTGCCAAATTCAGAACTTGAAAGCAGACGTGCAGTTGTAAGGGATCATCGGTGCCCATTCCCTGAACTTCTGACCAAATTATCCATTTCTGTGTCATGACAACTTCTTTCCTGACTGTCCATCTGTTCAGGGGTTAGCATATGCTAACGTTCTTCTCACATTCACAACCTCCATATCAGAGCTCAGTCAAAATCACGCAACACGCACTGATCAACAAAAGTGTGGTTTAGGCAGGAAAATTAGTCTTGGCATGTCAGGTGCTTCTCAAGGTTTTTCTGAAAAGTGAGGTGGAAGTTTTATTGATATTCACCAGGATCCAGGCAGGACCTTTCTAATCACTTATTACAGCATTCCACTCCCACCCCCTCATCCTTAAAATCTGAAACAGATGTAGCTCCATTACTATGAAGCACCTGGGTTTAAAGTTATGTACAATTAGGAAAAAAATACTTTTCCAGATGAAAAAACCAAACACAGCATTTTATCTTTATATAATTACATATCTATACTGTAACTTTTTATTCAAAGTAATAAAATCACAAGAAAATTTTTAAATGGAAAAGAAGTATAATTTTCGAAGCTGTAGAATTTCATAATAGGTTATAAATTCAGTTGAAGCCTGAGAGCAGATTAATAATTTGAGTGCGTATTGGGTGATGAGGATCTGAAAACTCAAAGGAACTTCAACATTATTCTAGGTTGTGTTTCCTAACATCAATTCTAGCCTAGAAAATGGTTTCCTGCTCAGATAAGCCCTTCTCCTCCAGCTGAGGTTTTAAGATACATTCAATTTTCTGTTCCTAGCAATATCATGAAACTGCCTCTTCATATGAAAGAATGGACATGAACAGCATGCAATAGCACGTCTTCAGTATTATTTTACTGATTTCAAGTTGACAATACTGACGCATAAACATAGCTGTTTTCACGTGAAACCTCCATCGTCAATGTGGTTCCACCACTCTCAGACTTTTTTTTTTTAAAGCAAGATTCTGGAGAAAAGGAATCTGACAGAGTATCTGGTCAACACTATTTACCATCTTAGATCCAGACAAAGGTGCAGGAATCTCCCAGCTCACGATACCAAATCCAGGGGAGTGGCGGATGTGCTGAAGAGCAGGGTTACCTTTCAGAGGGCCCTTGATAAGCTGGAAGAATGAAGTAACAGTTATCAAGGAAACCAAAAGCAAAGTCCTGAAACTCGGACTGGGACTCAGTGCAATTCTGCAGAAAAGGACACGAGTGCTTGTGAAGCAGAAATTACATATGAGTCAGCACTGAATCCTTGCAGCAATAAATTATTGTAATACTGGTCTGTATTAGCAAGAATCAGCCAACGGGTCAAGGGAAGCATTTAATCTACTCAGTGCTCATGAGAGTCACATCTGGAACAGACTCTTCAGTTTTGAACATCCCAATTCATGAGAGGGATGGATACACCGGAGGAAGGGCAGTGGAAGGCTGCTAATCCAGCCAGGGAGCTGAAGCACAACAGGTGAGGAGAGACTGAACGTGACACAGAAAAGATG
Source organism: Phaenicophaeus curvirostris (assembly GCF_032191515.1). Classification (NCBI taxonomy): domain Eukaryota; kingdom Metazoa; phylum Chordata; class Aves; order Cuculiformes; family Cuculidae; genus Phaenicophaeus; species Phaenicophaeus curvirostris. Next base: position 5,924,083 of record NC_091394.1, on the reverse strand, counting down.
GTGGAGGAAAATTTAATTGCCATCTTAAATTACATATTAGTTAGAGAGAAAACTTAAGTATACAGCTACATCAAGGAAATCTCAAGTGGGGGTAATAAAAATATTTTAGTGAGGGTGATCAGCCGCTGGCACAGGTTGACCCTCAGAAATTGTTAAATCACTATCCTCAAAAATTTACAATACTTGCTTAGACAAGGAAGCGATACAACTCTGAGGGCAGCCCTGCTTTGAGAGGATGTCTGGAGGTTCCTTCATCTTAATTTATTCTACGAGTCTATGGCACATTAATAAAAAAGGTAAAAGCTTGTCTTACTCCAGCTAACAATAATGTTCTCAAAGGATTGAGCGTCCTGCCGTTTTTTCATTAGTGGTTTACCACTTAAGGATATATTAAGTACTTTTATAAATTCATTGAAACCACTCATCTTATTAAAGAACTTGCAGAATTGGACCATTTACCTGATACACTTTGTATCGATTTAAATGCATCCTTCTAAATATTTTCCAAATTAGATCTACACAATATCAAGACCCTCCTGCAACTTCTAAGGGAATGCTATTTTTAAATGCTCACACATTTCCCAGAGTTGCTTTAGGGAACACAAAACATATGTACATATTGCACATTTAAAACTGCATATCCATCTCAAAATCTATAAAATTAACAAAACATTCACATACATGCAAAACGTGAAGAAAAGCTTCCCTCTGGTAGATACAAATTGTCATTTTGGTACAGCTACATATAGGCCATAAACAAAACCTTATACAGTGTACACAAAAGTTCTGTGTATACAGTGAGGCAGGCGTATGAAATGTAAAGAAGTCCATCATTACTCAGTATGTTACATTAAAAAGACAGCTAAACAGATAAAATTAGCATTTCCCCTCTAAAGCAACTGCCTCAAGTTGTTCAGTTCTGAATCCGAGCCCATCTTTACTTTAAACAGTCAAAAAGGCATTGTCAAAACAATCTGAAGAGAGAACAGAACATTTCCTCTCTGAAATCATAGTACTACAGTGTTTATTATCTGCAAGACAGAAAAAATAACCATCTCTTCAGTTTGATGGAGTAAGATGTCAAAAAGTTACTCGTCCATATCAACATTTCCTTCTTGTTTATTTGAATATTTACACATTGTATGCTTACAGAGTAAGAATACAGACATACAATCTCTAACAGTTTTTTCTCAAGTATCTTTTAAAGGTCCAAGAGCTTCAAGTGAAGATGCGTCTTTCTAAGATGCAAAGGATCCGCCCAGTTTTCTTTCCTACCAGTTTCACAAACTTTTGCTACAAATGCAACATCAGTACATTGAATACCAATTAGCTTTATCAAGAAAACCCCAGCTCATTGTGCTTTGTCTTCTAGGTGTTCAGTTCGCACAAGCCTACAGGTCTTTTCAAAGTTCACACGTGTGTACAGTTGGTAGATGGTGGTGTATCTATCCGACTTTTGTTTTCCTTAGCATCGTTCAGAGGTGATTCGTTACCTATCTCACATTTGAAGACTTGTTTGTAGGCCTTCCTAAAATTTTCAGAGAGAAACGCGTATATAATTGGGTTCACAGAAGAATTGCTGTAAGCCAGGCAGTGTGCGGTTACTCGGAAGAGAAAGGAGGCTTGAGTCAGGGGGAAAACTCCAAATTCAGCCCAGAGATGAATCACGTGGTGTGGCAGCCAAGAGATGCCAAAAACCACCACCACCACCAACACAGTCTGCGCCGTCTGAGACAGGGAAAGGAAAACACACATGTCTGATGAGCGCTTGAAGAATCAGCTCTAAATCTGCTTCAAAATCACTACTGGGGGAAGGGGAGTGGGGAAGGCATACTGAGAAACTATTCCACACTCTGGAATATCTTTTATTGATTTCAGTCCGTTTCCTATATGGACTTTATTTCCCATAGGAACTACTGCAAGGAAAACCTCAGCCTTGAACAAGTAAAAGGCAAATGTACACCTCTCCTTGAAGGTAAAGAATTATGTTCCGATTCCCTGCAGAAAAGTCTAGCTTTTTCTGAGGTGGACAAAAGCTTGTTTTAAAATAATGATAACATGGGTCTTTGGGAAATCTCATCCAGATCTATATTTCATTATGATGCACAAGAATCTTTGACCATTACTTCAAGACAGATTTGTTATACACAAAGGGAGATAGTGAAGGAGCTTAGAGCAGTCAGGTCAACACTTTGCTCAAGTGTATAAACGGAACAAGGGGCTTTTTTGAAAGTCTCTCCTTTAAACATAAAATTTCCACAGGGGGAGTCATACAACAACTTTCAGGGTTACAACTAGGGAAAAAAAAAGAAGAAAGTAAGGAGTTTGAAATTTCTGTTGTTTGCACCTTGCCAAAACTAATTTGGAAATCAAAGCTCGCCACCAAACACTGAATTGAAAAAATGGAACACAAAATATCCTCAGTGCTGCCTCCTGACTCTACTTTCATTATTTATGAGAGGAAGGGCCATCAAGTCCATTAGATGCATCCAGACAGCTACAGTATCAGTCAGTACAGACCATGCGGGTGCTGAAGGTGTTCTGCCAGGGCACAGGGGAGTTTGGCAATGCTTTCTTTAGCTTTCATTTACTTCAGAAACAGCATTTAGTGCTTTGCTGTTGCTCAACTGATTAATATCTACTCCTCTAACAAGCATCTCGTTCAACTAAATCAGTCTCGCAATAGCCGAATACTCATTCCAAAGCATATTATGTTATGGACCATTATACTTACTATATTAACAATTTAAAACATAATTTTTCAGATGACTTAGGCTCTGCTTCACAGGCAAAACTAACCCAGTGGCTGCAGGGTATATCTAGACTTTTCACTATCTTATTGAACCTGGTCTATACTTCTTGAATTTAATAATGCTTGGTAATAATTCAGACTGACCTACCTCATCACAACATGACCTAACTTAAGGAATTTTCTAAATAAAAAGAAGATTGATTTCTGTGGCAATAGGCCAAAATAACTTACGACAGCTACTGCTGTAGGTTAGCAAAGTCTCAGATCAGAAACCAATGGACATTGTATCCTAAGTATATAGAATTTGTTTAGTCTCAAGGATTCACCTGTTTTCAGAGCAGTTCATTCTCTGAACCCCTCAATGTGTTAATATTCCAACTGAAAACAGATTGTCTGGATACCATATGCACAATTAGGTCTAATGAGGCATTTTACTCCAGTTTGTTTAAAATTTTAAAGAATCCTTACAGCAGGAAAATCACTGACTTACAATACACTGTATAGATGCACCCGAAAGCAGAGGGTGACCATGTGTCTCTTGTAACTATTTTACTTAAGGCATTTCGTATCTGCAGAATAACAAATTTTATCTTACAAAACCTCACAATATCTGTTTTATCCCATTATTCCTCCTAAGCCTAACTTCAGTGCTTATCTTTCCAAGACCATCGCTATGCCTTGCAGTCATGATTACACTAAAAGGTGTCTCTTGTTTACCTAAAGGAAGATTTCTTAGGGTGTCTAATTATCAAATAAAACCCACCTGAAATACATAATGATAATATTGATGCTTTGTCACCAAAAGCACAAAAAGTAGCATTTAGGCACATTCATATTTTTCATTAAACTCTTTCCACACATACAGCAAATTAATTTTAAGATTTTAAGTTTTGAATAAAGCTAGAAATGTATTATTAACCCTGAATTGCATTCTTAACTGAACAGTAGAAGGAAAAGAAGGAAGATACAGTAACCAGAAAGAGACAGCACACTAGGGAAAATAGAGTTGCTTTGAAAAACATGAATTAGGCCTTAGGATCAGAAAGTTATTTTTGAAGGCAAAAAAACTTTGGGGCTGGGGGTTTTTTTTTTCCTATTTGGTCACTGAACCCTGATAAGTCCAAGCTGTCTTGTGTATATCTGTAATGCTTTTCCCTGAAGCTATGAAAGCTAGTTCCTAGTCAGATCTCATTTTTACTTGCAGTTTTTAAGAGTCAGTGTTTAGAGGAAATGCACAGATATTTCCTGTTTGAGAATAATGTAGATGAAAGTAGAGATGGCAATGTACAGAACGCCTTGGAAAAATACATTTGGCCTTGATGACATTAAATGCAAAATTGTATATGTCAATTATTTTACGGAATTGGGGGGTAATATTTTTAATTCTAGGAATTAAAATCTGTTGACTAGGATATTTTTCAAAAACAAGAAAATGCATAAATAATAGATTACTTATCCCCTGTTGAGCCCATGTATACCTCATTTACATTGCAGACAGTCTGCATACCCATATAGTAATAGTGATCAGATCAAACGAAGAGCCATAGCCTAAGGGTTTTTTCTGACTCCACACTTATAAACTGAGAATTTAGTCAAATGATTACTGCGGTCAAATCTGCTCAAAAATCAGAACTGTGTTATATTAGCTGACAAATTCAATATATAAACACATCTTTCAAATATTGTTCTAAATCACAAAGCTATATTCTGCTTTAAAGACCTTTCATGATTCTACTTGTAATTAGTCCAGAACTTAAATCTTGACCATAAGGGAAAAAAAACATTTCATAGAAGAACTGCAGAATCAATAAAAGTCTCTTATTAGACTCCTGTGAGGAAGCACAATAAAACTAATTTTAAAGTCTCATCAAATAACCTTGGAATTCTTCATAAAACATTAAAAAATCCAGCTAGCTAAAAATATCAATAATTTTAAAAAAATATTTACAAGTTCAGGAAAAAATGCCTGTGAGGCAAAAAAACCATTTAATATTAGAGATAGATTGGCTCTCCGTATCTATATTTCAGATGTTCTGAACTTCAAAATCTGGGGATTTGGGGTAATGGCTTGATGGGCTGTAATGGAAAACTCGCATCAGCAAAGATTCCAGACCGGATAACTTCAGAGAAAGGCTGAATACATCATTAGGTACTTCATTTCAGTTACTTCCCCCATTACATCTCTGGCAATGAGCAATATAGTGCCAAAGTAGCTTAATCATAAAACTGAAAATATAAACAAATAGATATTGGTAATAAAAGCAATCTACCTTTTTCTTGGACGCTTCTGACTTCTTTGACATGTTTCTCAACTTTTTATGCAGATGATTAAGAACCTGAAAAGATTAATTTGCATCTTGTATTTCATCATTTTCTAAAATTCAAACTCATATATTTTAGATATGCTGTCCAACACTGCATGAGTTGCTTACAAACGTTGCTGATTCAATTTACATATTTCAAAAGTGCACAGTATAAAATTCAAAGGAATTACATATCTGCATGTGTATGATTCAACAAATATGAATTCAGAGGAATTACATAACAAATACATATTACAAATGAACAGGGCAAAAAATGGAATCCCGTCATGCACCTAGAATTAGTGATCATTTCTCTGCCATAAAAATGTCATTATCTGCTAACTTAGAATGACCTTTACTGCATGTAACTTAAAAAGTGTATGTTTTCAGTCAGAACCATTCTGAATCACCTGCACAATTTACTTTCTTCAGGCAGATATTTAGTTATTTTAATCAGGATGTTGGCACTATTTCATCTTAAAAAGAAGCCTAGTCTTTCAAATATAATTTATACTAAAAGGTATCCTACAAGGATACCTTGTAGGATATGACTTTTCTAGGCATGACTTTTCTAAACAATTTGATGATACCTGCCATGTAATTTTCACAAGTAATTCTTTAAAATATCTCTCAAAAAGGCTTATCATCCAAGATCGGGATCCAAATTTTAACATAATCATTTACATATGAGATTTTGGATAATGGATGCATAGAGGCACATGCCCTACTTTGTTTGCTGTCATTTATACCTGAATTTAATATATTCATATGACATGATTTTAGGCAGAAAGGGCAGGGAATATGCTCTTTAGCTGAACATGTATAACGAGTAGTAAACCATACAGAATAAAAAAAATAGGGGATGCTAGAAGTTCTAATTAAAATATGGTAAGAAGAATTTTTTAGAGAATGTCATGGTGTAGAGCTCAGTTAGATGATGATGATGATGTTAAGTTGGACTTTACATAGTACTAAGATGAATTGACAACAATTTAATAATACGTACGATCATCTAGCATTAAAAGGATTTTTTAAAGGAATATAACATTAAATATTAGGGTTTATAAGGAGAGTTCTTGAGGTGGGGAAGTAGGTATATATTAAAATTCTCTTCTACCACCTAGGGACATTTTCACTGTTTTCTTTGAGATGTATGCCTAACCACTACCAGGACAGACATCAGACAAGATGACCTACAGATTCAATCCCACTCTGCCATTTGAGTCTTAGAAACATAAATAACGAATTAAAAGTAATAAGATGGTATTTGTGAATAACTTATAGCTTATCAGTGGATTCCACTTTTTAGGTATCTAGTCTAAGCTACCCATGAACCACAAAAAAACAATTAAAAAAAATTCGTAACTGCTTAGCATTGGAAGCACAATTTATTTGTGCTACCTGTACACAAACACATTTTTGTGTGGAAAAACTCAGCCCTGCACGTTCCCGGTCTTCTGAAACACAAGTCAGGTCACTACCAAGACTAACCTGAGCTCAAGAAAGGCAGGAGAAATATAAATGAGTTTTCTCTAACAAAGTCTGGTTTGAGCTTCAGCCCTTCTTCCTTCTCCAGGATGAAGCAGACAAGAGGAAAGGACAGAAGAGCTCCTGAGGTCCATCAGAAGACCAGACAGATAATCCTCTGGTTCACACACTTTTTATTCATCAGCTGACCCTGTGTGCAGGACAGCTGAATTGCTTAGTACATGGGTGAAAAATGTAAAAATGAAAAAGAGCATAGGAGAATTACAGTGAAGTTCACATCCCATCACTGCAGCTTCACTTGTCGTATGCCCTTCATGTAACTTACAATGATGGGCTCTTTCCACTGAAACTTTGCAAATCCCATCATCCAGAGACAATACTGCATTGGGATATTCCCCTCACAGCCCAAAACTGAAGTCAGAGAAACACTTCCCAGAAATCAGAACTGCAAAAACTTCTTTTAAAGCTACAAACATTTTTTTGTTTTCTTCTGAAACTTTCAGAACAAATTTTTGCATTGCATCTCTCTCCAGTCCAATGAGACGCAGTAGACAAAGCTATTAAATTGGATATCAGAGGGCAGTGTCCAAGATTTAGATGACAACCTTCCAAAGGATCATTCTCAACCTCTCCTCTTCCAGATTATAGACATAGAATCATAGAATCATAGAATCGCTAAGTTGGAAAAGACTCATCAGATCATTGAGTCCAACCATTCCTATCAAACACTAAACCATGTCCCTCAGCACCTCGTCCACCCATCCCTTAAACACCTCCAGGGAAGGTGAATCAACCACCTCCCTGGGCAGCCTCTGCCAGTGCCCAATGACCCTTTCAGTGAAAAATTTTTTCCTAATGTTTGGCCTGAACCTCCCCTGGTGGAGCTTGAGGCCATTCCCTATCATTTAATAAATGTTTAATAAAATAAGTCTCTGCAGTGAAACCATGCTGGTTCTACATGGTAGTGTACCAGATGGTATGCAAACCAGCAGCAAAAAACAACGGGCAGGATTTAATTACCTACCAACAGCAGTGGGACAGCACTCAGAGACCTATGAAGAAAACGGTGCAGGTTTATTTAAAGCCACGTTTATGCACAAACACTACAAGGCAAATCAAAGACACGTCTCCTCGCTGCCCTGTTCAAATTAGCTCTTCTGTGGGCCAACGAATAATCAATTGTTCCCCTAGCAGCCACCTGAAAGAATAATAATTCTACATGCATCTCTCATTTTGTCTCAGGTTATTTCTTGAAGGAAGGTCTTTGAAAGTATCAACTACTAAATTTACAAGTGCATTTTTGACTTACAGAATTAAACACCTTGCTAAAAATGTTTTATGTTATGTTATGTTTTTTAAAAAATCAGCTCTGTGGAGAAATTAACTCTACATTAAATGTTTCTAAGTCCAGCTTTCATGTACCTGTTGGTCAGAGAGTGCATTTGGCTCTCTGAGAAGCAATCACTTTCTTGTTTTTTAATGGAGATGAAGGAGAGGAGTGTGTAAGGACATTTGTAGGATCATTGAAGTGCAAGAAGACCCAGGCTAGGCTGGACTGTACTACCACAACTACCACTTGTGGCATTTGGATACCCTGGATTTTGCCTACAGACTATTTTTGCAGTTGTTTCAGGGACTACCTCCAGATGGTTTGACAGCCCAGGCTGAGAGACTATGACCAAATCAAGTTGAAAAAATGGATTTTTACAGTCAGGGAGAGAGAAAATAATAGCTTGAACTATCTGTGCCTGATCATATAGGTCTACCAAACAATATAAAAGTTTGAAGGCTACACTTGCTGCATAGTGTATTTCCTATCTGGTTGTATATAATCATTCCACTGACTACATCTTCATATAAGCCGTTGAAAATCATGCAGCAGGAAAGCCTGCCCAAGGTCAGTACGTATTATGAATGAACTACTTGTTTAAGAGAGCCATAACGCAAGCATTACATTCTGAACCACATTTTATAATATGAACCTAATTTAAATTCAAATGCCAATGCCTGCAATCCATTTTTTAAAGTAGAGCTGTTCCTTCTATTATCACAACAGATCCTTTATCCTCTTTGGTTTAATAGTGTGTTGCTAATGTATAATACACTTTATTTTTCCTTTTCATTGTAGTTTAATGAAGTTTTCCCTCACTGCTCACCAAAATCTAAGATATAATATCTGAAGGCAAGAACCATATAAACTTGTACTTTATGTTGAGTCTCCTACTTTTTACAGCTTACTTTTAACCAAGTCTATAAATCATGCAAGTCTTCCATGCATTCAAAGTGTTTAGAATGATACATAATAATGGAAGCATTCTTAAGGCAATAAATAGGTTTTTTTCAAAAAAGAAAAGTTATCCACATTATATATCTATAAAATGAAAAGTTTGATATTGATTTTTGGTGTCTAGCCTAAAGGTATGGTTGATGGAGGCCTGACTTACAAGGAGTGAATCACAGAATCATAGAATCACCAGGTTGGAAAAGACCCGTCAGATCATCGAGTCCAACCATTCCCATCAATCACTAACCCATGTCCCTCAGTGCCTCGACCACCCATCCCTTAAACACCTCCATGGAAGGTGACTCAACCCCCTCCCTGGGCAGCCTCTGCCAGTGCCCAATGACCCTTTCCATGAAAATTTTTTTCCTAATATTCAGCCTGAACCTTTCCTGGCGAAGCTTGAGGCCATTCCCTCTCGTCCTGTCCACTATCACTTGTAAGAAGAGGCCAGCTCTTGAGGCTACGAAGCCTCATAACTGGGTACTCAAAAGCAGAGGAACCCAAAATCAGTTGTCACATTGCAGATCACCTCGTGAGAACCTCAATGGGAACCATTTTTCACTTTACCACTTTTAAGAACACACTAGGGAGCAGACATTGTAGCTAAGTTACAAAGCACATACAAATGGTCAGATAGAAAAAAATACATTAAGTTATATGATAAGCATTAAAAAATAAGAATACAGGCTGTCTAGAAACACGTAGTGCTGAAACTCAACTAATAACTAACCATTCCTCTGGCTGCAATAGTAAGCTTCTTTCAAGAATAGTTCTGTGAACCAACAAAAGCTGCTTTCCTATGGAATTGTGGTTTCTTGACTGTGTTTTCCCAAAAAGATGTGGTCCCTCCATAAGCAGAAGCTACAGAAGACTTCTTCCCCCTATGGCTTTTCTGGTTTTTAACAGTCGAGTGTAAACTGACTCCTTGAAGAAAAGAGAAGATGGAGACTTTTTCATTGACTCTTGTCTTCACAAAACTTGGGAAATATCATTCCTTCTGATTTTTTTTCACTCCTTTATCAAGTTTGGTTGAAACTGACCCAAAGGTATTTGTGGGAGAGAGGGGATGGGTGGCTGTACACACACGACAGAGCACAATTTCATAAATCTCTGTAAGAGCACATGATGCAAGATTTCCAGTTCTGATTTGTGGGAGGACGCTGTTTCCAAACACCACGCACTATTTCAGCACTTCCATAGGTTGTAACAGTCTTGTTGTCCACTGAGAAAAATACCAATCTGCCTTAATATAATCTGAGAGAGTGTGAGAGAAAAAACTCTGCTCCCTATTAGAGTGCCTAAAAAATGAGACTTTCAAACTGAGTGTTGAATAGCAAATTACTTATAAGAGAAAGAGAAGTGCCTTAAAGGAGTCTGGAAAAGGCAATATATTCAAATAGAGAAATGAGTGTCCTTTGTCTTAATCTACTGTATCAGAAGATTGTATTATTTAGATGACCCACAGTTCATGAAAACCAGTGAAGTACATAAGAAACTAACGCATTTATTTTTACAATATTTCCAAAGCTATTAGCCAGTAGCAATCCTCTAACACCGAGTGCATCCAGAGGTCAAAATACTTGTACTTCATGGTACTCCAGTGACATCAGTAAAAGATCACCCTGCTGGAGACCTGTGAGAGTAGGTATGACTTTAACAAATAAAAAATTTTAGCTCTTATTTTCAACTCCCACCATCGGTAATTTCTCCTCATTCTGCCCCACATGCCAAAATATCACAGTTGGGGATTTGCTGGTGGTTCTCGATGAGGGCAGGAATGAGCCATGATGCTGCAGGGTACAAATATCTCAAACAGCTTTGTACAAGTCGTGGCATTTTTCAGCTTCATCGACACCGATGGGAGTACCATGTGCCTCCCAGAGCTCACTGCTACAGGTTGAGTCCTCCAGCATGACACCATGGCAAGCAGGATCATGCAGAAAGGCTCAAAGCATATCACCAAGCAAGGGTGAAGCCCTAGCCTTGGCAATAATTTAAGTGCAAGGTTTTAATTGTAACTTGGGGTGGCTTTGATTTTATCACCTTGTTCCAGGTATGTATTTCACAGTGAGTTGTTGTGTTGTTTGGTTTTTCTAAAAAAAAAAAATCCCAAACCCTATATATCCATACTGATATTGAAATATGTGCTTTTGTAGTGGCACTTTGTAACAACACGCTGTGATATATTATATTTTGTTTAAGCAAATTTCCTTTTTTCTTGCCCCTATACTATGCAAGACTTCGAAAGACTTGCTTTCAATCTTCTGTCATATAATCGGACTTCGAAGGCTGGTATTTTATGCTGAAATTGAAGATGCTGTGGCTTTGGAAAACACAAGTAAGAATTCTTAATAGCTAATAAGCTCCCTCTGCACACATTTGGTAACAGTCTCCCTGAAATACGTAATGTTTTCTTAAAACTCTGATGATTCATGGCTATAGCAAGTTTCTTTCCTCTCACAGCTCAGTTATATTCACCAACATAAATCTTTTCACCAGTGTATTCACTTATGGAAAACAAAATTCAGTTTATACATGAAAACATGCATTTCTTTTCCACTTGCCTGTTCAGACTTACTTCATTACAAACAATAATTTAAAAAAGATGTTCCTCTGAGGTCTGCATAATGCAGTTTTAGCAGAGCTGGATGCGATTCTATCCTTAATTTGCACATCACAATTAAGTTGATGTCATACATATAAAACCGAGCAGAACATAAAATTATTTGATCAAACCGAATACATTAATTACATCTGTTTAATTTGCCAATTGAAGAACTGCCTTCTTGACACTTAAGCAGTCCTTATTTGCAAGAGCAGACCTATCCTCTCGAATGTAAATTACTGCCTAAGGAGAAATCTTGCTACTGAAGGTTGCTGGCACATGAACAGGGAAATCTCTGCCTAATTTAGAAGGTAGCAGACAATGCTCCAAATCCTGTCTGGAAGCAAGCAGTGGACCCTACGCTGAAGGCTGCAATCAACATTCAAAGAAAAATGTGACGGTTCAAAAGTCCTTAAGTATCACTACTCAGGCACACTTACTTATTTCTTTTTCCTCTCCAGGTCCTTATGTGCTGCTCCCTAGCATCACCTGCCCTTGCTGAATTCAGAGGTAAATATCCCAATCACTTCACAAGGGGCAAGACAGGGTTCATGGGGACCAGGCATCACGAGGCAGATCAAAACTGTGGATTTGTATTATTTATAAGTGCACTAAGTTTTAAAAAACTTCAGTGCCTCATCTGAAGCCTGAACAACCTGTTGCTGCATCGTACTTTATTTGAGTTAAACTCCCCATGCAGCACTGCAAGAAAATAGGAGAATTGTGTTGACAGAGAAAGCAGCAGAACACTGGGACTTCCCAGTGCTTTGCAAGAAGGAAATTGGCAGAGAGAACTCCAGTAATTGCCTGAACAAACCCCCTCCCTGCCCTGTGTAGTCCGCGTCCTGAACTTTCTGTGCCACAAACACGTGTGTGTGTGTTTCCCTTGGTTATAAAACCTCTCCTCTCCTTTTGCACCACAAACTCACCCCTGCCCTGTGCTTCCCAAGACCACGATGTCCCTCCACACATGCGTAGGTTGCTCACAGATCAAGGACACCAATTGTGTGCACCCCCCATCCCTTTTCCATCTCCTTCATCACCACCCGCTTCTGCCCCACCTTGGCATAGCAGAAGGAGATGAGCAGCAGCGGGAGCAGGTAGCCGAAGACAAACATGCAAACCACGTAGACCTTCTTGTGCCGCGGGTTGGGCCAGTGCTCCCAGCAGAAGGTCTGGTTGCTGGCGTCGCGGTGGAAGAGGCGCTGGTGGTGAGCCACGGGCGAGGCCACGGCGAAGGACAGCGCCCAGATGAGCCCCACGCCCAGCAGCGCGTTGCGGGAGACGCGCACGGACGACGAGCGCCGGGAGTGCACGATGGCCACGTAGCGGTCCACGGACATGGCCGAGAGCGTGAAGATGCTCACCAGCATGGAGACGGTGAAGAAGTAGTGGATGAACTTGCAGATGAAGGCGCCCAGCACCCAGGTGGGGAGCACGTAGACTGTGGACTGGAAGGGGATGCAGAAGAGCAGGTAGGCCAGGTCGGCGATGCTCAGGTTGAGGATGAAGATGTTGGTGGTGCTGCGCCGCTTGCCCGGCTTGCTCCTGGCCAGCACCGTGATCACCAGCGAGTTGCCCAGCACCCCCAGAGCGAAGATCAAGCCGAAGACCACTAGGGTGATGAAGTTCTCCACTCCGATGCCGAAGAAGGGCTTCCCCCCCGCCTCTGGGAGCCCGGAGAGGTTGAGCATCCCGCGGGGCGGCTCTGACCCGGCTCCGGACCGGTTGAGGGGCTCCATCTCGCTCCCCGATGGAGGGACGGACGGACGGACGGACGGACAGAGGGAGAGGAGGGACAGAGGGAGGGGAAGAGGGCGCCCTCTGCCCCGCTGGATGCGGGTCGAAGCGCTCCAGCCGCCTCCCTCCCTCCGCCCCCGGGCTGCTCCGGGATGCTGAGCGCTCCAGGGATGCTGCTTCCCTTGGGGAAAAGATGCTGGGGGGAGGATTTATTATCCCTTTTGGGATTTCCCCGCCCTGGTTAAGCTCGCAGCTGCCCCCGGGTGGTGCTGGAGCGGAGCAGGAGCCGGTCCCCACGGTGGAAAACTTCTTTCTGCGTTTCGCCTCGGCTCCTAGGGATGCTCGGCAGGGCCGGCCGGGCTTAAATAAACTCCTTGGAAAGACAGGAATAACGAAGCGCCTGCGTAAACCCACCTCAACAGGTAGCCGGCAGCGAGGCTTGGGCTCAGCATCCCCCGCGCTCAGCGCTTTCACCTCCTCCGCGGGATTTTATGAATCAGTGACGCGCAGCAGCTCGCAGGACCAAAAAAAAAAAAAAAAAAAAAAATTAAAAAAAAAAAAGTGGGAGACGCTGTTCCTCCTTCCCGAAACAAATAAAAGAAAAAGAAATCCCGGCCGCTTTTCCCTCCCAAACCACGAAGCACCCGTTTTTGCAGCTCAGTCGCATCCCCGCAGCGGCTGGTCCTTAAAGATGCTGAAACCAGAGCTTCTGCCCTCTCAGAACCGGGGAAAGGCAAAACTTCTTCCCGAATGTAAAAAGTCACGCGCCCACATACACCCCGTGAATGAAAAAGCTTTCCCTGAGGGTTCTTAAACGTTTATTTTCAAGTTGAAGGTGGGTGATCTGCAGCGGATGGGGTTGTATTTCATCTCTCATCTCTAGGGACCTTGGATGCTGGTTGTTATAACTCCCTCTGTAACACCGAGCACACGCTGGGCACACAGGTGAAGGTACAAGCTGGCAGAGATATGGTTTGGGTCTTTTTTTGTTTGGTTTTTGGGTTTTTTTTCAAATAGCATCCTGTTTACTCAAGAGCCCAACGCCACTTCAAAGCGTTTTCCCTGCGGGAGCCGTGGAGACCTTGCTGCTCACAAGTGCTGTTGAAGGCAATGAGCCTTTGTTTGCTTAATTTACTGTCCATAATTTGATGGATTTTTTTCTACCTTGCCTTTTGCTGCCCTCCCAGCAGCTGTACGTCAGCTGACCACAGAGCTATTGACTGCTGCAGGTCTGGATTTTAATTAAATTGACGCACGATCTGGTCCTCTAATGTCGCAAGGAACATGGTAATGAGAGAGCACAGTTTGGCTTCTGTAGATCTGAGGAACTTTTGTTTGTATTGAACGGTTTTCTGTGTTCGTTGTAACTCAGTTTACAAACATATCAAGAAAACATAAGCAAGTAAAGATTTCTAAAAGACTTACAGGGGTTTTCTCTTATGCGCGTACCTTATCTTTATGTTGACGTGTTTCATTACCACGCAAACCTACTACTCTCTACTTTTGCAAGGAATTTGAGAAGAGATATTGTTAAATGTTTCTAGAATATATCCAATACTGCAGACTTTTTAGAAGTGCTCTGAGTGTATTGTGAAAATGAACAGAAGTCTCTACAGGTTTCCTTAGATTTGCTGATGCCTGTGTTTGCCACCATGGATTCCTTCATATGGTGAGGTACAAGAAATATTTTTGAATAACCCTGATGTTTTGCTTTTGAATTGTGTCTTGTTGCCAGACAATGCTCTTTTCTAGAATGTCAGCAGTGCAACCTCAGCCTTGCTGAAGTCAATGCTAACATTGCATCGATCACAACCCTCCAGCTGAAGTGTCGTGTTGCTCCTCATCACTCGTGGTTCTGTTTCCTTAAGAAATACGATGTTTTGAGCAATGTAGTCTGAAAGGTGACCAAAACCAAAAGATGGTTTTACAGACAAGTAACCAGAAAAAGTGAGTACGGACACAAAATCAGTTTTAAGGGAAAGCAAACTGAAAATCATACTAGTGGTCTGGATGGGAATATTGACTTTCTTAGTTTAATTGACAATTTTGCAATTCAACTTTTCTTTTCTATTATGCATATGGAGTACAACTCCTATGAAGAGTGGCTGAGGGAACTGGGGCTGTTTAGTCTGGAGAAACAGAGGCTGAGGGGAGACCTTATTGCTCTCTACCACTGTGTGACAAAAGATTGTAGTGAGGCAGGTGTAAGTCTAATTTTTTTTCCCAAGGAACAAATATAGCAGGAGCAGAAATGGCCTCAAGTTGTGTATGGGGAGGTTTACATTGGATACTAGGAAATATTACTTCACTGAAAGGGTTGTCAAGCACTGCAACAGGCTGCCCAGGGAAGTGGTTGAGTCACCATCCTTGGTCGTTTTTAAAAGATGTGTAGATGTTGTGCTTAGGCACATGGTTTAGTGGTAGACTTGGCAGCGTTAGGTTTACAGTTGGACTCAATGATCTTAAAGGTCTTTTCCAACCTGAACTATTCTGTGATTCTCTATTGTAACTTATATAATACTTGAAAGAATATCCCTGAACAGTAGGGGACAATAACCTAGAGAACACAACCATATTGTATGTTTTCTGTCATAGAATAAGAAGTTGACAGACCTGTAGGCTTCAGTTTTTGCATTAGTAAAGTTTGACAGCCCTCATGGTTCTTCTAAAATTGACGTAAACAAACAGGTGTTGACATTTTCATCCACTCTTCTTGTGACTGAGTAAATTGCTAAAATTTTCATTCAATAGAAAGTTCTGAAGGAAAAGTTCTTATGAATTTAGTACAAATAATTACATTAAATATGCAGACTACCTGAAAAAGTGGGAGAAAAAAAACTGTAGATAATTTACATCACTTTTTAGGAAAATAAGTTTCATAACCTTGCAAAAGAGATCTCTTAAGCATGTTCCTCATGCATTTTCTTGGATCTAGCTTTATTGTATCTAGCCCTGAACACCTTTTGACAGGAAAATATCTACTTTTGTCAAAACTAGAATAGTCTATGAACTTCAGAAAGAGCAAAACTGGATTTGTGGACAAGGTGCTGAGGGACATGGTTTAGTCTTTGATAGGAATGGTTGGACTTGATGATCCGGTGGGTCTCTTCCAACCTGGTGATTCTATGATTCTATGAAAACTAGGTGTGTTGGAGCAGAAAACAGGAAATAAAATGCAGTTTTCTTCTTTATGTGGTTAGGAATCCACAGTCATCTTTATCAGATGCTATTATTCAGCTCCAACAAAGTATTTTTCACAGCAATCGGTAGGAAATATAGTGCAAGAAATCTGTATAGCAGCTAGGAACTGAAGTAAGTCTAGTTAGGGAACCTAAGTCTAGACCTACATTTTTACTCCTCAGTGGCTTGATCAGGAAGATATTACTGAGCAAAACATGCCCCAAGGATGTCCTTCATTCTTCTCACTCCACTGCCTGGGTATCATATTTTTAGATGGTTCCAATAATAAATTTTTGTTTCAGGACAAACCCCTCATTATTTAATAATATTAGTTACTACTATAGTCTTTGTTTCTATGTAATGTATGTATACTGAAGCATATAATCAAAATAATATTGATAAAATGCATTGATATTTAAAAATGGAAGCTTACTTAGCACTTCAGAAATGAGAAACGTGTTTGTACACATTTCCTACACTTTTAAGCTACGGCCCCACTTTTCATTTTTAGAATGCGTTAAATAAGCGAGGTACAAAAATCAGAGGTTTGTTATACACAAATATACATAGATGTGTGTCTTTATACATTATATCATTCTACACAAATAAAATGTATATAATAGCACATAAAACTAATTCAGAGAAGTGTTTTGGCAAAATCTTGAATAAATTCTTCTGACGCTTCTTTTTTTTTTCCTGTAGAGAAGATGAAGCTGGACTTGAGGTTCAAGCCTCTAAACTGCACCTGAGTGTCAGTACAGAGAAACAATTCAAAGTGAACTTCTGTTAAAGTATATGAGTGGCCCAGAAAATTCCAGAAATCTTTTAAGAACTCAGCCCTTAGCAGATTGACTAGTTTTATTTGCTGCAAAAATGTTCCCTAGGTTTGGTCATGTGTTGATTATAAAACACAAGTCTGAAAATAGGCTTATTTTGAAGAGTGACTCTTTTTACTTACTTGTGAACAAGATCAGGCTCAATAGTCACATCAACCATACTGCCTTATTTTTCTTTACAACAGCTTGTGGAGCAGAAATTTACATTCAAAAGGCAGACATGAACTTTAAACATAATTCAAAAGCTGAATAAAAATGTCCATGATTCATAACCCACCTTTGATTCACCTGAATCTTGGGAATAATGTAACCCGGAGGTCATGGTTGTCACTACATTCAGATTTCCATAGCAGAGAGGTGTCACTAATAAACTGAAGTTTATTGCTCTTTGCTGACATTTAGAAAGATGGGAACATCTGCTTCTATTAGTTTGAGAGCCATTGCCATTTCATCATAGAGTTTGTGCTGGATTTTTTTTCTCCTAGATCTCTATTCCCATTCTTAAATATCAGTTCTAAAATAGCCTTTAGAATTAAGGCAAACCGGAGTGGAGAACTAAATTTGAAGCTATAGTTCCCAAAATCCCATCTGTATTTTGTATTACAATTTAGTGCTTTAAATTATTATTCTAAACATACTACTTAAAAGTTATATATGAAAACATTTACCCGTACTTTATTCACTGCAGAGCAATTTTCTCTTTAGAAATGACAGAAGGTAATCATCACAGTCTAGAAACATGCTCTTGCTTTACAGTTGCTGAAAAAGGTTGCCTGTTTCACGTTGCTGGATTTGTGACAATTACCCTAGAAGATGCTTTTTAGCGCTGCTTGCAGAAACAACTTTCCTGTGCATAAAAACATAACTCTTTTATTTAAAACAGAGAGTGTCAATACCTGATCTTGCTGCACATAACAGAATCAAAAGTATTTTGAAGAACACTTGGAATGCAATATAGCACAATGGAGCAAGTCTTATAAAACTCAAGATAGTGCAGCAGACACCCAGGTCATGGGCACAGCACATGCAGAAGTCATTTGAATAGGTGTTTTGTCTGCCTTCAGGCAGCTTCATAAAATGGGTATCTGACTGGTTTGAGGTAGTAGGGCAAGAATAGAAAGTGTTAAGTTCTCTAAAATGAACTTCAAGCTAGAGAAGATATCCTCAGTCAGATGGGAAACATCAGTTATGTACGCTGAAAGAGATCTTAGTGGAAAGAAGTAAGCAAGTATGTACTGCAGGAGCAGCAACCGTTACTTTCTTGGGGTCTCTGCCACTGCTCAAAAGGGCTTGTGTGTCAGTAACATTCTGGCCTCTGCTTGACCCCAGGGTTCCCCATTCAAGGGAAGAAAAATCCACTTTGTCCACATTGCTGAGGAGCCTGGAGAGGCGTCCAAATACAACCATCTAAGAGAAAATACAAGGGGATTGCCATTTTTCTGCAAGAGTTGCGTCCAAAAAGCATGTGAATGATGTGATTTTGGCTGCTGTTGGAATCCTGAAATGTTTTTATCTGTGCTGTAGAAGCGCAGATTTATAGTTTCTAGGAAAATGGTAGAACTATGCTTTTGTAATTATGCAAAGGACTTGTGCAGATGTAGTAGAGAAAACAAGCTTTTTGTGTAGACTGTTTCTGTTGATTTTATACAGCAGATCATCGTAGTCACACTGTGAGGTAGGAAGAGAAAAGCTTACAGCAAATTTAATAGTCTTCATTACAATTACTACTAGAAATACTAAGAGATCCTGACTACTTTACAAGTCACGTATCCTATCTCCTAGTGAAATAAATTTAATTTAACTTATGAAGTTCTGGGGATGACTAAAAGGTTATTTTCTTCTACAGGTTAGTATGTTGCCCATCACCTTACTACTATTATGACTTTGATTGTGTCAGAATTTAAGAAAAGGATGTTAAAGTGTACCAAGCAAAATGAAAAATTGATCACAGAAACATCACTCCATAGTTGCCATAGGTTTTAACTTGAGGTCTTGAAGAAGGCAGTTTTCAGTGCTGCTGTCATCTCTCTGTGATTTGATTTTTTTTCCAGCTCTTGTAGTTTTTCTCATAGAACAGAGATTGGTTTTACTTTCAGGTAGTTAGTGAAACTTTTTTATTGCAGTGGATGAAGACAGCTTAAGCTTGATTTGAGCCACACTTTTCTTCTTTATTGATTTTGGGAGCTATGTAAGTTGGTGCTTATTGATTCAGGCACAGCTGTACTGTGCTTTAATTTGCTCTGGGAGAGGACTTCATTCAGAGTTTGGATCATTAGACTGATTCCATTTTTTGTTGTTCTGAGAGTTCGAGGGAGATGCTATTACTCAGACTTTATTTGAAGTTTACTGAAAATATAGGCGAGGTTGTTTTCCCTTCCCTCGTCTCTCAAGACTCACTGAGTACATGCAGAGCACCATGAAAGAGGTTTCTGATGAAGGAGTTCCTAATCTAGTTGCCCTGCAACTCAGAAGAGCAAACAGAAACCAGAAAGGAGAACAATTAATTATGTATAACCAATGTTATACAACATAATATACATATATACGTAATATACATATATACATATAGACAATGTTATACCAACATAAATACCTATTTATCCTTAAAAACCACTGTCAGAAACTCCACCACCTTTGCAGACACCTTTTTAGTTCTCAGCTATCATTTACAATCAGAAAGCTGTTTGCTGTTGTAAACCTTTCTTTCCAGTGCAGAAATTTAAGTATGCTCCTTTCTGACCTGTGGATGTGGAAAACAGTTTATTCTCTTCCCTCTTGCAGGTATTTTGTAGTATTTGAAGACTCACAGCCCTTGCTGGAGGCAGTTCAGATTCACAGGTGTCCACCTGGCAGAGGGACTTGAGGGAAGGAGGTTGATCTGAAATGCAAATATTGTCTCTGCTTGCCCTCCTGTGAGGAAAACTGAAATGCATTCATAGCAGCAAGGCACCTTGGTCTGATAATTGATAATTTTTAGTGAATTCAGAAGATCAGGAGAGCTGTCCTAAAGAAGCATTGAAAGGAGATGCAACTCTTGAGTATGCATACTGTGAGTCTTTAGGTCTCTGTTTTTTAGTAGCATTTGACCCTTAGGTTTTCTGAGGCTGAAATCTATCATTGATATAAGTTGGCTCAGCTGAAGACCTGTCAGATTATATCAGTTTTGTATATGACTCTTGACTTTTTATAAAAAGCCATTTATTAAAGAATACCCCAGCCTATATTTATATACTAATTTTAGCATTTCATATGATAATTTGGTTTAAATGGAAGCTTTTAAGGCCTTTTTATGGTAACCCATGTTTGATTTTTTCAAAAAAGAAAAACTAGAATACTGAAAAGACATTGAAGTATGCATACAGAAACTAAGGAGTAAAACCGATTTTCTATCAGTCTTTTTTCTCATTTTATTTTTGTACATTTCTATTGAAGACAATATAAGAAGTGTAAACACAACAAGAGCAGAAAGTTTCTACATTATTACATTTATCTTGTAAGTATTTATCACTTAGAATGATGATAAGGAACCATGTATTTTTCACTCAATTTCTATTTTTTCATTGTCTCCATACTTAGTTGTTCTTGGAAATGAAATACAGGTATTTTAACAATAAAAATGCTAACTCTGGTTGTCTATCATCTCAAAAAAACAGCCGACTGAACATGAGCCAGCAGTGGTCCAGGTGGCCAAGAAGGCCAATGGCATCTTGGCTTGGATCAGAAACGGCGTGACCAGCAGGTCCAGGGAGGTTCTTCTCCCTCTGGACTCGGCACTGGTGAGACCGCTCCTCGAATCCTGGGGTCAGTTCTGGGCCCCTCCCCACAAGGAGGATGTTGAGGCTCTGGAGCGAGTCCAGAGAAGAGCAACAAAGCTGGTGAAGGGGCTGGAGAACAGGCCTTATGAGGAGCGGCTGAGAGAGCTGGGGGTGTTTAGCCTGGAGAAGAGGAGGCTGAGGGGAGACCTCATTGCTCTCTACAACTACCTGAAAGGAGGTTGTGGAGAGGAGGGTGCTGGCCTCTTCTCCCAAGTGACAGGGGACAGGACAAGAGGGAATGGCCTCAAGCTCCACCAGGGGAGGTTTGAGCTGGACATTAGGAAAAAATTCTTCACAGAAAGGGTCATTGGGCACTGGCAGGGGCTGCCGAGGGAGGTGGTTGAGTCACCTTCCCTGGAGGTGTTTAAGGGATGGGTGGACGAGGTGCTGAGGGACATGGTTTAGTGTTTGATAGGAATGGTTGGACTCGATGATCTGGTGATCTTCCAACCTGGTTATTCTATGATTCTATGATTCTATGAAAAGAGGGCCATATCTGCTGAGCTTTCAACCAGAAATTGTCCCTGGGAACAAGAGAAAATATGCATCCACATGCAAGGTAGAAGACCTCAGCTGAGAGAATGACATATCCAGAGCATCAGAGAATTTTGCTTGAGTAAAAAGAGATTTTAAATGTCACAACTAGAAGTATATATTCAGATATTCTATTGGATCTTTAACAGAGATGTTATGGGACATTAACTTGCTGGTCAGTTGTATCATCTATTTTTCACTTTCCAAACACCAAAAGAATTTCGGGAAGAAAATCCTAATGGAGTTTTCAAATATTTTTAGATTCATATTACACAATACTTATGAAAGCAAGAAATGCTAATGAACTCACAGTCTCTATTTTGTGGTTTTATATGTGGCCCTAAGCAATGTTTTTGTCAGTGAGCCACCAGAGGGAGCCGAGGGAGTCTGCAGAGATAGAACTGTGTCGAAAAGTGACAAAGCAAAAATAGTGTCTAAAAAAAATAAAACCCAGGAAAGCTAATCTTGCATTTTTGTTCCTATGCAAGACGCTTTTACACAAACTGATGGTTCTACTGATTACAGCAATGAAATCTGCATGACTGAAGAGTTTCCTGAGTGAAATCCTGCAGGAGGTCAATAAAGATTAAATGATGCATCCTTGTTTCTTTAAACCACACCTATAGATTATTTTTCTTTGAAATTAAATAATTAATAGTGCTTCGTGTACACAGTAACAGGAGTGCTTCCTTTTCAAAATCAGTGAGTAGCCTTTACTTCTCATTAAGGGCTGTCTTTAATTCAACACATACAACAAAACAAAGGCATTAGATTTGAAAACTCAAAAACGTTTTTTCTTCTTTTTGTACTGGTAATACCATTTTGGTATCACAATGGCAACTGGATAAACTAAAGTGGGACAGATGTATAAATGAAATTACAATGTACATAGGCAAAAGCATCTTTCTGAATATGGTTTTCCAGTTTATCAATGGTTCCACATCAAAACCAACTAATATATCGAATGAGATAACTGCAAAAGTTTTAATTCAGCCATGTCATTTTCAGTAATATCAGCATTTATCTGGATTGTGGAATAAGGATTAGAATCAGCAATTCTGCAGGCAGCGCTGTTGTCAACACATTCAATAGCAGGCTTAGAAATCAAAAGGATCTGAGAAAACCTGGCACCAAAGCTTTCCTTTGTAGCAGGATAGCATCTACACACATCCAGGTGAGGAAAAACAGGGAAGGCAGGGGTACAAGAGAGAAAGACTTCAGGATCACAATGGATTTTAAGAACCCCAAGTAAACAACATGATGTTATTATGAAAAAGGCAAATACATCCTGGAAGATATAAGTAAAACTATGTCCTAAAATTCTTGGTTTAAAAAAAATGCAAAACATTCTTTGTTTTACTACCTTGCATTTTAGGAACTGCTGAAAAGACATTAATATGAGAGGTTAATTATTGAAAGACGTTTACAAACTTCTTCAACTGAAAGAGGAAGCAGAGGCTGCTTTATTTTGCTGGAGTCACATGCATTTAAAATAAATTTTGGGGTAACCAACTTTAAATGAGTGCTGATATTGAAATGTTTACCAGAAGAAAGAGAAAAAGGAATTTGGATTTTGGAAGCACTTAATGCAAAAACCAAGCTTGGAAGATGAAATTTTAACTTTTCATCAGTGTATGGTACCAGTGTTTTAAAAAAAAAAGTCAGGATTTGCATTTGCAGAATAGAACTTACACTTCTAAATCTCGATGGCAGTCATCTACCATGAATTTCTTAGATCTTTTCTCATAGTATTAAATAAAATCTGGGGTTATAACTGGAAATAAAGTTCCTTTTGAGAGGTGATTGCTTGAGATAATGGTCAACTTACACTATTTCAGAAAGAAGAATTCAGCAGTGTCACTGACAGCAAATCTAGATTCTCATGTATAAGGGCATTAGTTCATTTCCCAGTCAGCTGAGTTTTAACACTGTCTGATAAAATTAACACTGCCCTTCTCATGTTTTTCTACTTCATCGATTTTTAATATGTCTAAGGAAAAATGAGAATGTTTTAAACTTTCTTACTGTATGATCATGAATTCTATAAGTTGTACAAAAATATGTTGGTTTTTCTTTTTTTAATCACTTAGGATTGCAGTCTGGATGTGGTATTGCATAATCTTTTAATTGCATGCTAACTCATGCAATAAAATTGATATTTGAGATAATTGCTTTAAGAATTTGAATATAATCCAATTTAACATCAGGTGAAGTATTGTTTTAATTGTAGTTATAGCTAATCCAGTGAAAATACCCCACAAGAGCATTCAATGATTTATCAGTGGAGATACTGGCATTTTGACCTCTACTCAATAGCTGGACTCCATGAAACTCATAATGATTGCACGCTATGGGAAATAAGACTGCAGTTTATCAGCAGCATCGTACATGTGTCCTCTCAGAGATAAAAAATTTTTCTTTATGTAATACTATATCATCAGTTCCCAACATCTGATTGAACGTTTATAGTTTTTCCTCTAAAAAGTACAGTAAAGGTGTGATATATGCAGTGTTGCATGCGTGATAGCATCTCTTTGCCAATTTCTCTTAGTGATAGCAGGTACTGAGTAAAGACTAATGCACTGAAACAAGCCTCAAAAATTGCTGGAAATAGAGCTTCTGTTTACTAAACCTCCTTTGTGTTATGGCACAGTCTCTCTGCTTCACAAGTTGTTTCATGATGTGACAAGATGCAGTTCAGAAGAAGGGCAAATTAGGACAGAGGAGAAGGGAAAAGAACTTTCTCTGTGGTTAGGGTTTCTGTACTTTCAGTAAAGAATAGGAGAAAACAGTAGGAATTCCCTTTGTTTGCATTGTTCTTGACTAGACCTTCAAACCTGAGGACTGAAGGGAATAAGCCAGCATATTTCACATACTAGTATTATCACCTATAAGACTCCCTTGTCATATATTGTATTGCCTTCTTAAACAGGGCAGGATGGAGTGATTCTTCAGCTTTGATTATATGTATTTGTGAGTCAGAAAAATAAACCAGCTGTCCCCGGGAAAAGGCTTACAGCTGAAAGATTAGGTCTGAGAGACGTTGACTCAGCTCTTTCCATGGCAGTTTTTGAGGCTATACTGAGGAAGTAATCAGATTTTTTTTTCTTCCTCTGCCATTAGTAAATTCCCAGGGAGTTTTTCAGTTTCTCAGATACATTGCTGATCAGAGACCTATGAATACCTAATGCATGTACCAGTCACAAGAGCTGATTTTCCTTTCTGGACCTGATGGCAACAGGGGAAGCAAACTGTGTATCAGTTCCCTGCTCATGCTTGTGGGTTATCATTTCTCTAAAACCAAGCGAGAATAAAGAATAAGTTTCCTCATCTGTTCCCACAAAGTGAAAGTGAGTCAATTATTAATAAAAACAGAAACCTTGAACTCCAACTCAGACATGCAGCTGTTTGATTTCCTAAATGGGTGCCTCTTGTCAGCAATTCTGAAAACTCCAGTGGATTTTATTTGTCCTAAGCCAGAAAAAGATCCTTTAACTTTGAATTACTGTTGAGATTCCTAACATTCTGGCAAGTGTCTGTAATCAAGCAACATCTAATTACTTCATATGTTTAAAGGAAAGCAAATACTCAATTGCTACTCAGGTAGTCATGCAGAAAATACCTATGCATATAGCTAACTACGTAGCTCCTATTGATAGGAGTACTATAAGATATCTTACTGATTTCTGTAGAACTAGCAGAATAGCTAATCAGGTGGTTCAGCGGTAGGGTAGTAGCACTAAATTATTGCAAAACATTTTGTTAAAGCATTCCCAGATCTAAATCTAAATAACTATCTCTTAACAACAAAAGGTTTTAATTCTCCTTTTCCTTTCATTTTGGACAATATTCTATAAATAGCGTGTTATTGCTACCAAACAAAATTTCCTTTTAATCTCTATACTTTTATCACTAACAACAGTTAAACCACTGGAACTGAAGTTCTTGCGTGCTTGGGAAGATTCGTTAAAGAGCACTTGTTGCCTCTCATGGTCAGAAGAGCAAGAGAATTACATCGCACTTCACAGATGAAGCTTGGGCTGAGGTCAGTTCTTTCAGCAGTGAGCATCAGTTGTCTGCCTTGAACATGACATTACAACATGCCAGAGAAGAAGAAAAAGGGGAAAAAGAAAAAAAAGCAGAGTATCAAACATGACTAGAGGCAGGAGAGACCAGGTAACAACTCCCTGATGAAAATCACTGCATCCACTGCCTAAGAATCTTTCAACAGAGGGAAACTTTAGGGTGGATTTGCAACTTTTGCCCAGTGCAAATCCCTTAAATAAGGCAGTCTTGAGACATTTCATTAAGATCTTCAAATACAAATGTGAAATGGCAATAGAATAAATGTAAGCTAAATTTTAACTCAGGGACCAGTACAAAATACTGCTGTGAGGAAAAAAATAGTACCCCAAAAGTCATTTTCAGGGAAAACGAACAGAACTTCATTTAATGGAGCCACCTCCAGTTTATCAATTCCCCTGAACCTTTTTTGTAAAGTCTACACAGGAGGTATTGACTGTATAAATAAGACATCAGTACTGCAAAAAAGAAAAGTAATTTAATTCTAAAGGATTGAAGTTAAAGGGAAAATTTCCCATCAAATTGCTTAGAAACAGAGCCAAATGCAAATTTGGTTTATCATAGTTTCCACATTTTAAGAAAAAGAGCCTAAAAATAATAGACAGGGATGGTGTTTCTAGGGCTCATAAAGCTGATATATTTGTAGTGACTGGTTTTAATATTTCAGCTGCTATCTTTCTGCTCAAATTCAGGACATGTTGATCAAGAAAGATATAGTGCAATGAGCTGTCATTTCCTGAGAAATGTCTTATTTTAGGGTAATGTGTGTTCCTGTAAATATCTGTTGCTGCAAGTATTTATTTTATTTGCATAAGTAAAATGGTTACACTGCTTCTCTCAAATAAAGGTTTTCTAATCTTTGATTATTTAAAGGAGATTACGTCCATGTTGGAAAAGAAGCATCATTGATTATGATTGCAGAGGCAACATTAAATTTGAGGAAAAAGCAGCGAGAACTCTGAAAAGGGGAAGCTGCTTAAAATTATTGATTATAGGATGATATTAAACACTTTACTGCCATTAATTATTTGGTGTGATGAAGGTATGTATGAACAAGCAGGAGTAAGATGTGTAGCAGCAGTAGATGAAATCACGCTGCAAGCTGCAATGTTAGAGGCATGAGAAGCTGATCTAAGAGGCATAAGCAATCATAGTGACATCTGCACTTTGGATTCCTCCCACTAATTAAAAACATCACAATCAGCATCAAATCCATGTGCTTTCAGAGCAAGATCTTTTCCATTTGGAGAACCCACCTGCTTCCACGTCAGCAACAGGCTGAAATATCATAGAAGTTAATTAAAATCTAAACTGTGCTTTACCTGTGGGCTATGTATTCAGTTCACTTCTGTCAGGAACAGCTCAGGTCTACGGTGCAGTAGATATCTTTTATTTCAAGAGCATCACTGTTATGTCTGCATTCCCTCTTAATATTGCATACCTCATCAATCCTATAGACACAGAGTGCACAGAGATACAAGGTACTGTGGAAATAATCACAATCCTGTAGTTAATGCAAAACCAAAGTGTCTCAAATAGTTTTAGGGAATGAGTCAAACCTTACTTTCAGTGCAATGCCAAACTACTGAATTAAATACCAAACTGGACCCTGAAATTTGTGTTAGAAACACTCATTTCCATCACAAACTATAAAAAGGATAAAAGTTTCAAAGCATTTTTATTCACAACGTTCATCAGAATTAACATTAATTGTCTAAGAAGTAGCCTGCAATCAATGTATCTTACTTTGGCCATCTCCCAATTCTGTGCATTTTCATCTAAGAAAATGATTCGATTTCTGGATAAAACAAAACCAAATGATACTGAACTCTGTCAAGTTCAGGCCAGTGTGAAAATACTTGAAAGATAAAATGACATAGTTCAGATAATCACCTTTAATCAACATGGGGAAAGATCTGCTACTTTTCACCATGAATGTAAGAGTAGGCAGTCACTGAATGCCTTTTCCTATACTGAAATGTATTTTAAAGCAGTAGGAGTTGCCTTCTTTCCATGCTGCCATACTATAGAACCATATTTTGCTCTGTGATATCTAGATTCAAATATTCTACATTAAATTTCTCTCACATACACCAAGAAAGAATTATTTTCAACTCTGCCTGATCCTAAAGTCATTATCTTGAGCAGAATTAGCAGTAAAGAATTGTTAGCAGTACAGAATTGTTAAAATCCCTGCACAATAGATTGTCTTTTGTATTTATTTTAAAGACTAATATTCACTTGAGTGACAATAAGGAGTTAATACGCTGGAAGAGCAAACTAGAGAGATTAAATGAAATAAGAAACTGTATAAGGGATTATATGCAAAGAACAGTCTGTGTTGTAGTGGAATGTAATGTTGGATAAGGTTATTTACCCTAGAGTTACAGGTGGTGTACAGCCACAGATCTACGCCTGCATATATTAGGCTCTGGAGGTTTACTCCTGATAATTCTTACCTGAATTCTTTTGAAGGACAGCAGGAAAGGAAGTAGAAAACACATAAAGAAAGGTTGAATACAAAAAAACAGGGATTCACTTAGGCTGTAGCTACATTAGCATATTAATTTTGGTCAAGAGCGTGTTTTTGAAGCAAATGCCCAGCTGAGCCCTGTTCCTGCACCCTGGTTCTCTCCACTCAGGGTGAGCCTGGGGACTGCCTTCCAGCTGAAGCTCCAGAGTACACACTGCATACTGTGGAGGCGGATGGATGTTCCATGCTTCAACCAGACTGAAGGGTTAGGGTAAAACTGCTGGAAAGGTGTGTATTGTGAAATTTGGGTTCCTAGCATTAACTGTTTGGTTCATAGAATCACAGAATCACCAGGTTGGAAGAGACCCACTGGATCATGGAGTCCAACCATTCCTATCAAACACTAAACCATGTCCCTCAGCACCTTGTCCACCCGTGCCTTAAACCCCTCCAGGGAAGGTGACTCAACCCCCTCCCTGGGCAGCCTCTGCCAGTGCCCAATGACCCTTTCTGTGAGAAATTTCTTCCTAATGTTCAGCCTAAACCTCCCCTGGCGGAGCTTGAGGCCATTCCCTCTCGTCCTGTCCCCTGTCACTTGGGAGAAGATTTGGGTTCGACCGACTGGTTCCCCTTGTGCTCCTTGCTCCCATAAAACAGCCAAAATGCAACTCTTGCCTGAAGGCAGGATGAAAATCATCTTTTTAAAGCAGTAATTAGCCTGAATCATAGGTTAAATAATTTGTTGAATTTGGGCTGAAGTTGGGTCCTTGAGGATAATCGTGGACACATTTTATACTAAGTAGAATGATTGCAACAGGTTTTGTTGCTGTGCTTGTTGTGAATATGTATTAAGTCAGCCACTTAAGCAGCAGTTGTTTATGGCTGACATTTCATTAGCCAGAATACCCCTCCTGAATGGGTTTGCCGGAGGTAATGAGTGTTGTACTGCCCCTGTGTCTCTTTGACTGAGACTAATGAGAAATAGTGAAATGAATTTTGGAAAATAAAGAAGTATTTGCACAAAGAATTTCTAACTTGCATCCTAATTGAATTGATGACACTATTATTTGACACGTAAAAAATAGTAAAAATCAGATAGCTATCATAGCTCATTCCAGTCTTCCATAACAAAAGCAGTTTCATAATGGTAATTTTAGAGATTTGCAGCGGTGTTTAGAAGGGAATTTATAAGAGAAACAGAACTGAGCAGTGCTTGCCTGAGTCCCCCTATTAATCATCCCTGAAATTTGCTTAGGATTCTATGCTGAAAAAATACAAGTCTGTGGGAAATAATGATGTTTAACTTCTTGCATTGCTAGATTGACTTAAGGAGTTATTGAAAGTCAGGGCTTTTCACATTGGGCTTTATTAATTACATAAACTATAAATATTGCAATAAACTCAGATAATATTTACTCTGGACTCATAGCGGCTTGCAATAGGCTTACCTCTTCTCTGAAAATTAATAACCAGCTGCAGCTGTAGGTCTGTTTTTTTCAATAAAAGCCAAATATTTTCTCTCTTTCCTTTACATGTACGGCACTAGTACTGTAAAGATGCTTAGATAATGAACAGAATTGAAAATTATTCATGTTAATTTCTTTGTCAGCTATATAAAGAAATTCAGGTCTAGAAAGAACCTTCTGGGTTAGTGTATTACAGGCAGTCACTGTGGAAAGATAAGGTACGGTCCTCTCAGTGCTGTGGAGCACCAGGAATTTCATCCTATTTGTCTTTTACTTAGTCCGTGGTTCTCAGAGAATTTGATTATAGAAAAAACAATTGCAACACTTCGAATCTTAGAGAACACTTAAAGAATCTAAATATGGTGTGTTAAATCAGTTCTGTAGTTCTCTACCTAAACTTGGGAACTTCTGGTTTCATTTGGTTATTTTCCTTACTAGCGTTTTGTGACTGGAGAGCTGTTTCTCTGTGTATCCCCTTATTTTTTCAGTTCAGGAAACTGAAATGTTTGAAATCATATTAAGCCAATTGACAGAAAAATAATTATAAGATTATGGAGAGTATGAAATCAAATAATGTAAAAACAATCTTTCAAAAATAAATTTGAGGAACCATGAATGACAGAGGTCTAGCTTCTCTGCCAAGACTCCTACCCAGAATTCAATCACTAAGTGATTCGATAGGAATGGTTGGACTTGATGATCCGGTGGGTCTCTTCCAACCTGGTTATTCTATGATTCTATGAAGTGGAAATTTCAGTAAGTACTCACCTTGCTTGGTAGCTGCCCACCAGGCTAGACATCACCTGTGTAATCTTTCTGTTAATAAAACAATTCTTCATTTTTATGGCATTAGTTTTAAAAATTTGTGCCAACCCAAAATTTGATAATTTCAGGAACCCAGTTTGGACTTTGTATAGTTCTCTTTCATATGGTTCTGCCAAATTCTCACAGCATGTTGAGTTTCTTTCTGAAGGAATTCAAATACTGACCCACGATAGGCATCCTTTGGACCTTAACGAAGGGCAAAATCAGCAGCAAATAATGCCTTTCTTTAGATATCATTACACATATACACATATAAATTCACATATACACATATGAATTATATTCACGACATGTAAATCAATCTAACACATAAAACAGGAATTTTAATAGGAATGGTTGGACTCGAGGATCCGGTGGGTCGCTTCCAACCTGGTTATTCTATGGTTCTATGAAAATGTGTTAGTAAAACAAGCACTTTCAAGATGTAAATAAAAGAGCTTCCTGGTAATTTCTATGAATGGGGATATTCTGATAAATTATATTCATATGTACAAGCCTATGCTCTGTCACTTGTTCTACTTCTTTTGTCTGAATCAGTCATTAAGAATAAGGTAACAAGTAAAGGTGCTTAAAAGCTCTTGCTGACTGGCTTACTTTGACAGAAAACGAGTAAAAACTAATTCTGACCAAGATCTGCATTTACTTATGAGATCAATATACACTGTTGCAATTTTAACGATGCAGCTTTTTTAAATGCTTGGCAATGACCTAATTTATGTGCCTTCACTAAGGAATCTAAGCTCCACAAATAAACAACAGACAAGGGTGAATTTAAGTACTCTAAGTCGGCCTCCAGAGGTCAACTCTCTCTGCTGACTACCAAGGAAAACTAGACTACTCGCCCATGTTAGAACGCTACAGCAAATGCTGGTATGCACCATACTGAGAAGTAAAAACATAAATAGAATAACATTCTCAAGTTCCAATAGGTTAAAAACAGTGTTCAACCCAATTGCTCTCACATACGTCAAAAGTCAGTGACAGTTTCTTGTAAACACATGGTCTATTGGAAAGATGACACACAAGTTATAATTAGAGTGTATTACGTGGATAGATTCCAGACTGCTTTCCTGCTCTGTGCTTGCCTCCTATAATGTGATGTCTGAAAATTAACAAAGCCACCATTGAGATGAGCTTTTTTGCTGGATTTACCAGGAAAATTTATTTCTGGAGTGTAACTACAAAATATTGAAACTCAATAATGATTAATTTTTTATAGCTATGAGTACTCACTTAGGTGCTGTCAATGTATATTCAATGTATGTATTAAAATAACCATCTTTTCAGTTTTTCACTTAGCTCCAGCAAAGCTGTACCAAAGCATGTGGAAGACGTTTTACAAACCTTCTAGTAAAGTGATTGGAGCACTAAAAGAACAGGTAAAATTTCCTCAAGAAAAAAAAAATCATATTTAGCTCTTCATTTCTCTCTTTTTTTTTTACTTTCAACATACTCTTTTGTTTCTACACTATCCCAAGGGACCTTATATTTTTGCTGATTAAAAACTTCTGATTTATACATGATGTTTTTATATTCACACTGTCCAAAAAAAGTGTTCATGTAATTGTATACATCCTAAGAGATATCAAATTAAATTCAGGTAAAGTCTCTTAGTGTCAAAAACATGCACTCCTGTTCTCTTTATCTGAATTGGCTACATCACCCCATACCATACAAGAGAACAATGGGTGACCTGGGCTGCCCTTCTCAGCAAATCCATCTCATTCTAAAGACAGCTCAGGAATAACTGAGGGAAAGCCCCCTCTGGATGATGCAGAATTATCAGTAGTACAAACTTCCGCTTGCAATGCAAGCATAACTTCATAAATTCAAGTGCTATTTTTAACCTAGTTTTTTTTTACCCAGCTATGCAATATGTTTCTCTTGTGTATAATGCGTAATCATTTTTTTCAGGCAAAAGCAATGCTAAAAAAATCCCCCAAAACCAGAAAAAACAACACCAGAAAACATCTGGAAGCCAAGACTTGCAGTTAATAATTACTACTCATGCTTTAAAGAGGAGAAATTGTGAGAGTTCCCCAAGCAAGAAGTAAAACTGGAAGACTGCTTCAATTTGTCCCAGCCTGCACCTCTCAGAGAGGAGAAAGCTGTTGAAAAAGTGTTTACATCTCCTTTGCATCTTATTTTACAACTATGGGCACTAATATGAAAATAATCCACAAAGTATTATCATGCTTTTTCTAATTCACTCAGGCAAAACATTTGTGCGTGTGTAAACTTTGGCATGTGCATGTTTAATACCAGTATTTGCTGTGGTAACAATTCACTGAGGCCCTGTGGGCAAGCGCGATTATTACTCAAGAGTTCAGAGGTTTCGATAGCACTTTGCAAAGATCACTGGCCTTAATTCTTTTTCATAATGGTGCTGCCTTCTGGTACCACCAGTCCAGTTGTCTTTAAAGTACCCAGCTGAGAGGAAAATTGGTCCAGAGGTGATATTTTGACGATATTCTTCCTCACTACATCATTTCATAGAATCATAGAATCACCAGGTTGGAAGAGACCCACTGGATCATCGAGTCCAACCATTCGTATCAAACACTAAACCATGTCCCTCAGCACCTCATCCACCCGTCCCTTGAACCCCTCCAGGGAAGGTGACTCAACCACCTCCCAGAGCAGCCTCTGCCAGTGCCCAGTGATCCTTTCCTTGAAAAATTTTTTCCTAATGTTCAGCCTGAACCTCCCCTGGTGGAGCTTGAGGCCATTTGTTTGGGTTGTAAAGAGTTAAATTCCTTTTAGGACTCATACCTAATCTGCCTCTGCAGTTTCCCGTTTGAAGTATTTTTCAATGAACATGAATTATATCAGCAGCAGTTATGACTGCAAAATACCAATTTCAGCTTGCTCTCATCTCGGTAATTATTTTGCTTGCTCTGTCTTGTTTGTTGCATTGTGATAATTGCATTATTAATATGCTCATGCAGATCCCTTGTGCCGCTTAGCAGGCTGCTTTTTCTTCTCAGATGGGATTCTTATAATCTTACAATCAATATATTCCCCTCAGAAGAAACAGAAGAATTACTGGGCTTCAGTAATCACGCATTGGTGTAGTTCAAGGTTCTGAGGGATATGAGACAGGAGAGGAGTATAGTCAGGATGCTAAATTTTAGGAAAGAAAATTCTCCATGATATTTGAAAAGTCATGGCAGCCAAGAGAAGTCCCTGGTGATGGGAAGAAGAGCAACATTGTGCCTATTTTTAAAAAGGGCAGAAAAGAACTGGGAACCCAACCAGTCATCCTCACCTCTGAATCTTCTAGAAGCTGTGCTAAAGAATGTGGAGCACAGGGAGGTGAATTGAGACAGCCAGCACGGCTTCACCAGGGGCACGTCCTACCTGACCAACCTAGTGGCTTTCTATGGTGGGGTAACCACATCAGTGGACACAGGAAAAGCAATGGATGTAATCTATCTGGATTTCTGTAAAGCCTTTGACATGGTCCCCCGCAATATCCTTCTCTCTAAATTAGAGAGATGTGGATTTGATGGGTGTACTCTTTGGTGGATGGTTGCATTGAGGGAGTAGTGGGTAATGGCTCAATGTCCAGATGGAGATCTGTGATAAGTGGTGTCCCTCAGGGGTCCAAACTGGGACCAGTGCTATTTAATATAGCATCAATCATAGAATCATAGAATCATAGAATCATAGACTCATAGAATTGTAGAATAGTTTGGGTTGGAAGGGACCTAGTGTTTTAGGTCCACTTGAGAAAACTGTGATTCCAAAGAGTTAATTCCTCGGAGATTCTTCATAGGCAGGCTTCTCCTAGAACATCTGTGCATGGTGACTTCCTTTTTCTGCTGAAAGTTTTGCCTTCATTTTTTAATCTTAAATAATAACTTAAGTGAGATAGAGGTACTCTTTTGATTTTTATTTTTTTTTTGGAGCAAGCTGCTGCTTCTTGCATAAGTGGGCTCATGGGGTTTGCATGCACATTTTGCTCAGCACAAAAAAGGCCCAGCAGTTCAGCACAGGATTTTAGATTCTGCAAGCTAAATCTGTTTATTCCAGTGGTAAACCCAAAGGGAGTTAAAAACACAACAGATCTATAATGCCTGAAACTTTTTAAATTTGTTGTAACCAGAATACTTGCAGCTCCCTTCCTGTCACACCTGATCTGTGTGACAGCCCTTAATATACTTGTGTGGTAGTGAGTGATTTGAGGACTTGGCAATTGGAAAGGATACTTTTTACAGAAGTACTTGACTTCCTTTTATAATCTTTGAAGTGGGTGCTTAAGAAAAAGATATAACCATTGAGAAATTATTAATTACACATATGAGCATCTATTTACTTTAGAATCTTGATTTCTTTCAAGTTCCGCTGACGTCCAAGTGGTCCCATTTGAACATACCTGGGTCTTGATTCAGAATTATTTAAGTAAGCATCTTCCCTACCCCTCTCTGCGTTGTGTTACTGGAATTTGCAGACCTGCTCCCAGAAGGCTGCACACACAGACTTGCATATTTTATCAAGCAAGAAGCTGTTGGCAAGACATTCCAAACAGGAGTTTTTCAGTTTGCTGGAATTCTTTTGACCTGGGTTTCTTAATCTTTTAATTTGACTTCCCTGGTGGACTGCAGAGTGGAGCTGGAGGGGTATAGTCAAAACAGCTTCATTGGGCCTGTTATGAAAATATTCTTCATGGAACAAGGGCAAAAGAAATGGCAATTGCAATGACAATAGCAAAAGCAAAGAAAAGGAAGGATGGAGAGGGAGCTTATAGGAATCAGTCTGCGGCATTTAAAGTTGGTGACTGTGAGCCCCCTCTTTAATCTCCGTTCCCTATGGAGAGGATACCATGTGACTGATTTGCAGAAAGACCGATTCTGTAACCACCTATTAATCTAATGCTATTTAAGAAACAGCTCGGTTTATTAGCTGATTTCTCCTCTTGGTCAGATAAGATACCAGAAATGGTCCTTTCTGCCTATGCTTTTCACAATGCCTTTTTTACAGTGATTTATTTTATTAAATTTCTTTGCGTATCTAAAGGAGGAAGAGAGTTCCAAAGCCAGCTCATTTGTCTTGTTACAACACTTTTTAGAGTTCTTCTGCATGTTTTAGTCAGATGCTAAAGAGGTACGAAAAAGGCACGATAAAAAGTTTTAGTCATTTTATTACCTACTTGAATGCCCTTGAACACATCAAAAAACTGTGCAGCACTTTGGAAGGAGTTTTGTATAAATTATTTATTAGAGATAGGATCATTATCTTTATCACCACCTTAATAAAGTACCAGTGAATTTCTTCTTTATTAATTATCCATTTCTTTTAAACCTCTGTGGTGTTAGAAATGGCTTTTCTATGATTTAGTTTAGAAAGGCCTTTTGAGCATCTCATCTTCCAGTCTGACTGAAAAATATCCTTGGTACAATACATTGTCTTAGCTTATCTCGAAAGGTATCTAATCTACTAACCTGATGGTGAAATCACAGGGATTGCTCATGTCCAGAGAAGTTGTGGGTGCTCCCTGGAAGTGTTCAAGGCCAGGTTGGATGGGGCTTCGAGCAACCTGTTCCAGTGGAATTTGTCCCTGCCCATGGCAAGGGGGCCAGAACTCAATGATCTTTAAGGTGCCTTGTATCCCAAACCATTCTATGATTCTATGATCTTTTGTTATGCAGCTTTTCTATTCGTTTAGCAAGCTGGCATCACACTGCAAAGCCAAGTATAGGTTGCTTTTGCAACCTATCATCAGAGAGTATATCATCACAGAGAATATCAACAGTTTCTCTGTTTAATATGACTCTATTTCTTGTATGAGAAAATAAAACAGTAAGTATTATTCTAGAGAGGAAGCTCCACTAAAATGATCACTAAACAGCCCTCATATTTTTACTCAAGTCATCAAGTTTTTGATACCTTACAAAAATCATTTAAGCTATAATGAGCATTGTTTTTATATTGTTTCAAATAGCCTTCTCAGTTGTGAGTGAGGTTTGTAAGGCTCTTATCTACATTCATGGATGTCACAGAAGGTGATTCAAGTTCCAAGGTTTCATGAGAAGAAATGTCAAACAGTCAGCATCTGACATGACACATGCATGTAGGTTTTTCTCTGCAGAATAATCATGTGCATTTTCCAGAGAGAAAGAAAATCGGCAATGATTAATTTCTCTTCCAACAAAACTAATTTTCCAGTGATTTTCCTAGAATGTTTGTACGACAGTTTATTTGCAGCACCTGCTTTATGTATCTGTTTTACTCCCAGGAAAGAAAGAATTTTATCTAATGCAAACAAGTCTCCCTGAACTATGCTGAAGGCGTATACACTGAATATTCCTGGGTACTCGGCAGCAATAACTAACAGCCCCGATATGACCCACACCCTATAACAGAGTTTTCTCATGTAGAACTCTTTATCTGAGAACTTTCAGCCTGTTCCTTATGAAAAGGTAAAACCTCCCTGCCAGCTGCTAAATTATCCTCATGATATAAGTAGAGTGTCTCTTAGTATGTCTAAGCAATACTGGAGAATAAAAGAACTGGTATAATATGAACTCCCCATTATTGCTGCTACTGCTGCAGCAGTCCCTGCACTGCTTCTCTAATAAATTTCATGTGTGATACAACTGCACTGTTTCTTCTGCCTGAGAAATCTGATAGCTCATGAATATGTAAAGGATGGTATTAGGATCAATCAGTA
Source organism: Phaenicophaeus curvirostris (assembly GCF_032191515.1). NCBI lineage: Eukaryota > Metazoa > Chordata > Aves > Cuculiformes > Cuculidae > Phaenicophaeus > Phaenicophaeus curvirostris. Next base: position 5,887,026 of record NC_091394.1, on the reverse strand, counting down.
GGACATGTACCTGATATTTTAGTGTTTTCTAACCTGCCAAAGTTCACAGGTTCCTTTATTACTTAAAGAGGACATACGAGTGTTATACAGTCCAGAAGAACACATACACAATAAATTTTATATCTAAACAGGTGGACCCACAATTATTTTTGAATTCTATGCTAACCCTGTCAGCATGAGTGTTTACATGTGGATTGCACAAGCATATACTAGCCCTATATTTTGGTGAGGTTTTCTTTATGGCAATAAAGAGGGCATGCTCAGGCCAGGAGGAGCTACAGCATGTTCATCTATGATGGGTAAGTCTCAGTGCAGTCCCAGAATTGTTTTCACTGGTGTGTCCAGATAAGCCATTATTGCTATAGAGAAATGATGTAGAGAAGGAGAATGGTGCTGGACCAGACAAAGAGAACAAGGGGAACTCTTGCCTTGGGAATAGCAGGGTCCAACATCTTAATAAAATCATTCTTTATCATTCTATCTTAATAGTAACAGGTATGCAGCACAGCACAAGTTGTAACGAGGAGGACACGTGCCATAAGGAAGATGTCAAAAGTTATAGTGTGTACCAAATGTAGTTTCCGTATATATATTTATTCCACTAGTGCTTAAAGCCATCATTGAGTTTCCCACCTGCTCAGTACTCTTCATTAGGGAATTTTCTGGCTATCCCTAAGCTTGCAAAGGTGAGTATGTGACAATTCAGTTTAAGTGCAAAAGTGGGCATGCAGCAGAAAATTACAAGACCTTTTACAAGCTAATACCTATTTCCTCTGTTTTCCAAAATGTAACATCTAAGTTGTCTTGTCTTCTTAGTATTTTTGTGTTACCACTAGGAATAATGTGTACTGTTCTTCTTTGAAGTGTGGTGCTGCACTGCTCACTGAAATATCAGTTGTGTCACACACACACAGATTCACAGTTATGCACAAATCTACTGTTAAATTTTCTTCTGAGACTTTTACAAGTCATTAGAGTTGCCACTGATGATGAATCATGCTCACTAGCCTCCAGTGAAACACCATTCTTTTCTTCCATTAGCGTGGCTCATAGAAATATTATTTTTCATAGCCTTACAGAAAAACTGTTTAATTTTCTGTGCATACTAGTCACACCTCAGAAGGAAACAAAACAAGAGAGCTAAGTTAAGGGCTGTTGCCTACATCCAGTTCCCTCCTGTAGTGTGCACACATCCTTTCATGGCCATCGTTCCTGGCACCTGAGAGCCAGAGCAGGAAGTGTTCTGTTGGCAATGATATAATGAAGAAACCAAACCAAATAAAAGGGAAATGATCCAGTTTCAACATTACAGTAGTGCAGATCATCCAGCAGAGTTACCTCTCCAGCAGCTATAAAGTACAATAAAAATAGCAGAAGCTCAGAGGAAAAGTGATAGAGCCAGTGCCACTGCATAGCCAGTGATACTACATGTTTGTTTTTAGTGGGCTGTGGTCAATACCCTTAGAGGCATTAATTGTTGATTTAGATTAGCTTATAAGGTGTCCTTCTGTCAACAGGAGACTGCATTTCAGCAACATAGCCCTTATAGCAGACTACAGAATGAAGGAAAAAGAGTAACTAACCTTGAGGAGGAGAGAATGAAACAGTCCATCATGCGGTGAAGTGTTGTGCAGCATTATCTCTTTTCTGAATGCAACAAAAATATGTACCCAGAGATCAGGATTTGACTGTTCTCCAGCTGATTTTTTACACAAGGACATTTGCTACCTTTCACCCTATGCCTACCCTCATCTGTCTGCCTCTTAGCCATTAGGGCATACAAAGAGAGTCAATGTCATCTATTCATAACGTGCTTAAGTGCTGGCCCGGTATTAGCACGCTTTACCACAATTACCAGGCATTATGAAAGCCTTGGGTTTAGGTTTGGGGGGTTTTGGGGTTTTTTTTTTTCCTTCCTTCAGAAAACATGAGGTCATTGCTTTTCACATCACCTTATTACAATTAAATAAAGGTCAGGAAGAACCTCAGGCTCAGCCTAATTAAAGAGAGGAACTGGAACACAGTGCTCATCCTGATGGTGGCAATGAGAAGCTCCATGACCTTGGAGACTATATTATTATAATACCTTACCCATTGGTGTGCTTTATATAATAAAGCATTAAAACTCAGAAAAACTTCTTGCTGTCTTTACCTAAACAAGAGGAGTGTGGAGGGTTTTGGAGGAGGAGTAGTAAACCTAAATTAAATTCGCCTGGGAGAAGAGTGGAGTCCTGAAATTTGGAGCAGTCACACCAGAGCTGGGAAGTGGGGACTGGGTGAAACAGTACTGGTATGGTTATGGTTAGGGGCATGGTTTAGTGTTTGATAGGAATGGTTGGACTCGATGATCTGGTGGGTCTCTTCCAACCTGGTTATTCTATGATTCTATGAGTCTATGATCCGTTTGAGTGTGATGTGTTTGTGTGAGGTGAGTTGTGAATTAGAATAAATGTGGGAAGAGCATAAATTTCATTTTACTATGAATTAGAGCTGCATTTTCAAGTTCAGTGCTAGCCTGGATTCATAGTTCAGCCTCCCTTTATGCAGTGTCATAATCAGTGTCATGGAGCCAATGTTAGTGCAACAGCTAAACTGAGTTTTTGCTTCAAGACAGAAAACATACCCACGAATGAGTTTAAGAAAAGAAATCATACTGAATATGGCATTTCGTTAAGCAGGGGAGGTCTTCTGTTACTGTAAAAGCTAAAATAAAAGGAGGTAGAAATAAAAGATAAAGCAAAAGCAGATAAATAAATAGTAAAATAATGTTATTTCTTATTTCTAGACTTTTAAGTCTGAGTAGCATTCCAGGTTGATCTGGACTTTGAATACCAACTTGAAGTAGCATGGTAGTATAAATGCTAAAAGAGATACAAGAAAGTCATAAACAGGCATTAAAAGCAATCTCCCACAGGTTTAGAAGAACAGATACTTTGGTACTCAAAGTCAGAAATACCGACCCAGGTCTGAGTGTTGGCACAGACCTACTAAACCTTTTCTCCCTGCTTGGCAAATGCACCTCTAATATTCTTGTATTACTTGCCTGCAAGTTTTTTGTTGAAGGTCTCTCCCTCCTACCCCCTTTTTCACCAGGTGTTTCTTAATACTAACAAAAATATTCTGAAGGGAAATAATTTCTCTTGGATCTAGAGAAAGTTTTTCTCTCTGAAAGGGGAATTGACTGCAGCTGTATAGCCATAGTGCAGCTGTCTTGAATCACATAATTCCCCCAGAAAAGTTAAAAGTCCAACCTGTGTAATGATCTATATAAGACATTAATTTTTTCCTAGATTTCTGTGGAATAAGAGGACAGTTTTGGCAGAATCACTAAATCATAATCATAAATAGGCAAATTGTTTAATGAGTAGCAGAGAGGGAGTATTGCTGGCCATGCTCCTTTCTTAATACTGTATGAAAAGGGGGGTGGGAAGTGCCTGCTTATTTTTATTATAGATCAGCCTGTTTTCCCTGAGTTGAAGGAAATCTGTTCAACCTCTTGGTTTACGTTACTACTGTGCAGAGTTTTTTTGTGCTGTTGCTCTGCAAAGTATAGCATCCCTCCTTTTAAACTGAGCTAGGATTGTGACATTAATATGAGATTCCTCTTGCATACAGAAAGGAAGCCACAGGTCACAGGGCTCAAAAAGCATTCAGCTAATCCAGAGCAGCTAGAAAATGAAACAGTTAACATTTTAAAGGTCTCATATGCCTAATTATTTGAAAATGTATCCTGCTTTTACACTGATGCTGGAGGAAGTAAAACAAAGTTAATTAGCAGGTGTTTCGGCAGTCTGTTCAGTTTAATTCTCTTGCTACATCCTGCTATGTCAGAGTATCCAGAGGGCAATAATAAAAAAGCTTTGCAAAGTTCTGTCTTGGCAGAACAGCTGTACATCATGAATGATTGCTCTTACACCCTTGCTATATGTATTATTTTAAAAGTCATCTGACCTATTAGAGATGTAAGTTGACACTTAGTGTAAGTCATTTTATTAAATCTTTATACATTGAAGTCAGGCTTCTAGAAACATATTCAGAGGGGATTTAACTAGTTTAAGTGGTGGAACTAAAGCTATGGGCTGAATCTTATGCAGGAGGTAAAACCAGATGATTATAACAGCCCTTGAAAATTAGTCTTTAGGTCAATGCGTAGCGTGACAGGTGTACAGTTAGATGTGAAACTCCATCAACTCAAGTCAAGAAATTAATAGGACTGGAATTTGAAAATCATCAACAACCATTTCAAAAATAATGCAGGTTGAACACGTTCAACAAATCAAAGGAAAACTGAAGTAGAATAAAACTGCTGAGTAAAGGTGCATACTAAAAGCCGGTACCACAGTAAGTAGTTAAAGATCACAGAATCACAGAATCACAGAATAACCAGGTTGGAAGAGACCCACCGGATCATCGAGTCCAAAAATCTCTGTAAACAGTTCAAATAATCTGAAGTCTGATAGCACAACTGCAACCACCCTCTGTGTCACAAAGATGTGGACTTTCCGATACTTTCAGCCCCACTAGAAGTGTTATTATTAAATTCTCTAAACATTCCTTTATGAGAAAAATGGATGCTGACCAGGCCACTGATTGGCAAAGTCCTAGGGAAAGGAGTGTTTTCCTCAGCTAAAAGCAAAGAAGATTTCAGAGGCCTGGGCCTTACATTTTAAAAGTGAACAAATTCTTTCTACACTCAATGGGAAGATAAATAGTAAATATGGGAAGGAAAACTGTTCTGTTAATTTCTTTGGTTAGCTTTTTAGAGCTATTTGTCAGCAAGGATGTGCTTTTCTAATCAGATGTAACACCTAAAACCTGAGAATATACGAAGCAGCTGCAATAGAATCATAGAATCATAGAATCACCAGGTTGGAAGGGACCCACCAGATCATCGAGTCCAACCATTCCTATCAAACACTAAACCATGTCCCTCAGCACCTCGTCCACCTGTGCCTTAAACACCTCCAGGGAAGGTGACTCAACCCCCTCCCCTCTCCTTTCTGTGAAGAATTTTTTCCTAATGTTCAGCCTAAACCTCCCCTGGTGGAGCTTGAGGCCATTCCCTCTTGTCCTGTCCCCTGTCACTTGGGAGAAGAGGCCAGCACCCTCCTCTCCACAACCTCCTTTCAGGTAGTTGTAGAGAGCAATACAACAAGTCTAAACATGCTCCAGTTCTGCTGATTTAAATGAAATTTATCTGCTGTGCTAACAGCAGAAAAAGATCGGTGGAAAAAAAATGTTAGTTTATTTGAGATATAATTATAGAATATACCAGGCCTGGATGTTTGATTAGATTCAATCTACAAATCCTATTCTGTCTCTTTGCACTCATAATTCAAATGTGGACAGTTCTTCCTTGTAAATTCAGAGGCTGTACAGATGATGAACATGAAATAGTAGAGTACTTGCTACAAAATGTGAATATACTGCTCTAAGGATACATCATTTGACTGTATGTAGCTGTTCTCTGATTTTTGACAGAGGTAAAAATTTATCCTGTGAGCAAAAATGTCTCTACTACTTCACTTGTCTGATCGGGTGAATTCTATTTATCTGGCTTTGTATTATGTTAGATCTAAAGTCCCAAAAATGTGAATTTAGTGCCATAGACTGATGGCATATCATTAATATAGTTCAAACTGTAACTGTCCTAAAGCCAATTTGTAGATGCTATCCCTGATGTGCATGGTTCTAGTTATAGTAATCTTCTCTCCTATTTCAGCACTATAAAGTGTCTTGTGGAATAAGATTTCTTTTCTTCCACAGTCAAACTTTAAGAGAAACTGCACTTCAGATTTAGAAAATCTAAGAGCCTATCAAATCGGTTGTATACTTAGAGTAAGGGTTGCAGTTTCATTCCACATCCAGACTATGAGTTTTAAACTAAATTTAACACAGGTTCAAGGGTAAGAGGTAGCTCTGGTCCAGCCGTACAGACTAACAGCCAACCTGAATGTTTGCATCTTCACTATCAAACCTCCTGGGTGGATGAGATGCATGCAGCTGATGTTTGTTACCTTACTCTTCATATTGATGACAGCTCCTTCTGACACAATCTCAGAGGTATGTAAATGCCATATCCCAAGAATAAATTGGTATGAGGACAGAACTATTTACTTATTGTTTAGCAGAACTATTTACTTAAATTACGGTTGGGGCTGATGATCTCAAAGGTCTTTTCCAACCTAATGATTCTACGATTCCATGAAATGTAAATGCTGTACAACAGAGCTGTTTAAAGCTTAATGTAGTAAAATCAAGTATGAAAACAAATCCATGTCCTCAAACTTAAAAAGTCTCCATTGGAAGAATTAGAAGAACAATTTTAAATCCATCTGCTTTTGCACTGTGGTGGCACACATACAAACTGATAACATCATTGCAGGAACAATATGAAATGGAAAAGACCTGCAACTTGTCCTTTTAGGTCCATCTACAAGCTTCATTATTGGTTTTTCTCCTTTTTAAAAATGTGAAACCTTTAGGCTACAACTTTCCATCCCTTGTTTTTGTAACAGGTTATGTTTTCTTCAGAGGGCTTGAGCTAGACTAGTTTTGCTGTCTGAGACTGAGATAAGGATATCATGGGGCTTTCTTACTAATACTTACAAAGCAGGGAAAAACTCTACAAGGATAATCTCCAGTCATAACTGTCTTGAAGAACAACATTCTACAGGCAGAATCATACATTGGGGTGGGGTGACAGAAGAAGCAAGTAGCAACCTCAGAGTTTTTGCAGGGGACTGGTACCTGTGGTCATGAGAGGCTCTTGCAGCTGTCATAGTCGTGCCTGCAGTTGCAGTAGAAGATCATACTAATCTTGACTGCTTTTCTTGTGGGCATGCCGTGTGCTAGTTACATAGTATGGTAGTTTATATAATCACACTATACTTGTTCATTGAAGAGTAGCTTCACTAAGTGAGTCCATTAAATGCTACGGGCTAAATTGAATCCTTTCATGCTCTACAACTACAAGGTAAGAGAAGGAGGCCTATACTTTCTATATTCAAGATGAGACACTCCAGTTTTCATTAGTGCCAGGGAAAGTCATGGAGCAGGTGATCTTGAGTGCTATCATGAAGCACATGCAAGAAAACCAGGTGATCAGGCCCAGTCAACACGGGTTCACAAAAGGCAGGTCTTGCCAAACCAACCTGATCGCCTTCTATGACAAAGTGACTCGGCTGCTGGATGAGGGAAAGGCTGTGGATGTATCTTCCTGGACTTCAGTAAAGCCTTTGACACAGTTTCTCACAGCATTCTGCTTGAGAAACTGTCACCTCTGGCCTGGACAGGCGCACACTCTCCTGGGTGGAAAACTGGTTGGCTGGAGGGCCCAGAGAGTGGTGGGAGATGGTGTGAAATCCAGCTGGAGGCCAGTGACAAGTGGGGTTCCCCAGGGCTCAGGGCTGGGTCCAGCCCTGTTCAATGTCTTTATCAATGACCTGGATGAAGGCATCGAGTGCACCCTTAGCAAGTTTGTGGATGATACTAAGCTGGGTGGAAGCGTGGATCTGCTGGAGGGTCGGGAGGCTCACTGGAACAGGCTGCCCAGGGAGGGGGTTGAGTCACCTTCCCTGGAGGGGTTTAAGGGACAGGTGGATGAGGTGCTGAGGGACATGGTTTAGTGTTTGATAGGAATGGTTGGACTCAATGATCCAATGCGTCTTTTCCAAATGGGTGATGCTATGATTCTATGAATAGAAACTTCTGGGTTTAATTTCTGGCTCTTGGCTTTTCTCCATGTGTCAAGTGAAAGTTGTGAAACATCCTAGTGCTATGTTTATAAGCAGCATAAAAAATCTCAAGAAGATAAACAATTCTGTCTTTAGAACAGCATTGCTGCAGTTTAGGGTAAATATGATAAATAAGACATAATAATGCATTACCCGCACATTATGGGGGAAAAAAAAATAGCCAGATTACTGAAGAGCTGTCTGTCTACAGAACAGACCCAGCTGTATGTTGAATAAAGCAGGGGTCCTGCTGAAGAGTATAATTCAGTTATGCAGTTAAACAGCAGTGGTCCTTATCTGTGCATTTCTTAACTTTAGAAACCTTGATGTAATACCCTTCCTATCTCTGGTTAGTTGATATTATGTATTCAAGGAATACAGAACTTCTTGTAACATGATAAACAATCAAGACAGTTTACATTTCCTTACTCGGCAGTCATAAAATAATGACTTCTTTCATGTCACCCAATAATGCTTCTAAAGGAAGAAATAAAAGGGAGAGGAAGATTCATAAGGTTTACAGAAAAGTTTAATAGCTTTGCAGTGTTATATAATTTTTCCACCTTTTTTTTCACTTTTACTTCTTCCTGTTTAGATTTCTTCAGACTTGGTCCTCCTGCTTTGCCATCCTGGCTGTCACCTGCATTTCAGCACAGTTACTGCTGAAAGAATGGACGAGAGTAATTATTTCCACATCTCTTAAATGATTTTGATATTATAACAAAAATATAATGAACCTGGAGTGAGTGATTTACAAAGTCAGAACTCTGGCTTTCACTATATAAAATGTATTCAAAAGTGCCAGAACTTCACAAATACAGTCAAAAGGAAAATAATGAAAATTAAAAACACTACCCAAAAATTTTATGCTGTATTAACATTGAGACATGTTATTAATTCCTAAATTGCTAATATCTTTGTCAAATTCTGTACTAAAATATTTCATTAGTTCCTAGCCAGTTAACTGCATATCTGCACTAAAATGGAAGAGGCCATAAATTAAATGCAGTATAAAGTGCTACGATGAAGTTGGTAATAGACATGCAAAAACTTATATAAAACAAAATGTTATCTGCAACAAGATCTTGATTTTTTTTTCAGTTCAAATCCAGAAATGACTGCAAGTTTTCCTTTCAGGATTGAATTGTTAGCTGAATTTTGAAAAACTGTAAAATGATTTTGTGAAGTTGCTCAGACCCTAAAAATTCAATAATATCTCCCTTATTCATTCTTATTAAGTTTCCAAGCTATTTCCTACTCTAAGTTTTAATACTATACTTTACCACTCAGATGTGACAGCAATAATTGTTGTTAGCTTCACATAGATCAAAACTAAAAGGCTTGTGACAGACAACCTGACATCATCATGAACACTTGTCATCAGTTTGCAGGCAAAGTTCCCCTTATTCGTATGTTATTGTAGCTACTATAAATCTACTATAAAAAGTAGATTCATTCAATGCAAAGACAAAGGAAAAAGGTGCAGAATTGCATGAATATTCAGTTATTGAGATAGTTTAATGCTAATAAACTATTACCTAGCTTTGGACAAATTTGTGCCACATCTGCCAAAGATCATAATCTAGCACGTAACTAAACTGAGCTGTAAGTCCAGTGTGTGAGCAATGTGCAGCAAGCTTCCATATTTTACATAGTTTATATTTGAATCCTTGCCATCTGCAGGATATTGACAAGTTCCACCTTTCAAGGCAGTAAGTATGTAGGAGCATTTTAATATTTTGCAGAACTGATACTTCATTTGTCTTCCTATGCCACCAAACATCAAAGAACTGTTAAAACCTTTGGAGAAAGGATTCAGTGAGTGTTGAACATAAGACCAGGTCCAGGAAAGGCGTGCTGGCCCAGGATGGCAGAGAGATGGTTATTTAGGGCAGTAAACAGAGTGGTAGGAGAACTCGGAGACCTAGTACAACAGCAGTGCTTGATAGCATTGCAAACTAATTGGGTTTGTGACATTTCCCGTTGCAGATATTTAAAATTGCAGTACTGGTGTAGAAGAATATTGCCTATCACTTCTAATCTTGAAACAGAAGATTCATGGAACAAATGTACTTCCCTGACAGACCACGGGGACTTTGAGGTTTCCAACTGTGTTTCTCTTCCTTTCTGCTCAAACTAGGTTTTCTCAACCTTTCATAGGAATTATCCAGACCCTTTGGAGTTGCATTTGCTAATGGAACACAGATGCCTAAGGGAAAACATACAGTCTCCCTACAATGTAACTCTGACACAAAACAATTGCTAAAGATTATTGTAACAAAATGGTACTGTCTTCATAATTCACGATTAAATCAGCTGCTGGGAAAAAAAATCTCTGTGTCTACAGGCTCTTCTGTCTAGAGGGTCCACCTTTTTGCTATGGTTCTATTAGTTTCCTGCTCTGGGGAAACGACTGACATTAACAGTAATGAATGTACTGACTCATACTTCTGTTAGCGATTAAGTCATATTAAAGATTCTTCCTCTGTGTGGGTGGAGGAAGCTGGGCTTCCTTAAGGGTTCAGAAGGAAAGATCAATGTGTTAATTAATGTAGTAAAAAATGACAGCCAGGATCTCTGGATCTGATTTTAGACTGTTTTCTAGCTGCAATATCTCATATGACAGTTTTAGATTTAGTTAGACTTTGTTCCATTAGAAGACTGTTCATACTTACAAATTTGAATAGGTATTTTCCATTGTTGGGTATCAACATTAATAGCTTATATTCCTCCTGAGAATATTAACTTGTATCTGTTCATCACTATGTATCATTGGCCTGACTCTACTTACCTCAGTGCAAAATTGAAGGTGAAATCCAGACAGAATCACTCCCCATATTCTTGTAGCAGTGTAGCCAAAATACTGAAAAATGGAAGTATTCAATTCAGTGGATCTCTTTGTTCAGGAAAGGCTCAATGTCATCTTTTGTGTCTCTCTAAATACAGGTAAGTAAATAAGATAGCTAATTTTTTAACTCTTAGCTCTGTAGCTGGACAAAAGCTGCTTTGTTTTTTCATTACTAATTTTCAAAACCTTAAAAACTTATATGGACGAAGATGCTATTTTTCAAAATTTGAAACTTCCTTGCAGATGATAAATATTGTGCGTATTGAAGACTGGGTTTGAATTCTGGATTCAGAAAAGGATTGTTTATACAGGCAGCAAGGACAGAAAAGAGTTATGTGACTGGTAAATACGACCATATTTAGAGCCTGGTGCACCTAAACTAGTATGTCAAGTAATTATCAGTGTTGCAACAAGACTTTCATCAAGATAGTCTATCTCACCTATTCGTAAAGATTTATGATGTACTGTAGAAATGTTTGCATCCTCCACTGAAGTATTTGGAGGTGGATAACAGAAAATACAGTAAAATAGAGGTGATGGTAGTGGATCCAGCATATTCTGAAGTGCTAAGCTTAATCTCTGGTACTTAAAGTACATTTGGTCATTTGGGGGCTGGGGTGGGGTGGGGGAGGTGGGGTGTCAACTTACAGCTGTCAGCTAAAGGAGCAAGAAAAGGTATTAGAAAATAGCTAGAGACTGCTACATTCAGCTATTCTTTCATTCAGCTTTTGCTGAGTGCTACTGACTTTGTTCCCTCTTCCTCAAGCTTTCTATTTCCATGTTTCCACTGTTGTTAAACACTATTTTAATGCACAGGGTTTAACCTTTTGGGTGGATAATGAATGATTGCACTCCACAGAATACGGTAAATGCAGTTGCCTTTCACTTCATTTCATTTGCTTGCTTGTTTCATCCATTTCTTGTCTTTCTTTTTTCTAGTTAGATCATAAGCCCTTTCAGGCAAAGGCATTATTTCTCCATGCATTCACTTGTTTAATTTTCTCAAGGTTCACTTTGAATGTATTTTAATCAGTAATCTCAAGACAAGATTTTTTTAATAAGTTTTACCTGTAGTATTAACTCGCTTCTAAAATACTTAGTTTAACCGTCTCTAAAACTTTTCCTCCATATATTTTTTTCTTCACCTCAAGAGAGCAACTGCTCAAACTGCTGCTTATGCTTCGAAACCACCGACAGTCTGTTATGCCTTTTCAGATGTTGCTAAAATTCAATCTCATGCTTAATGATTCTCATTAGAAAATAAATAATTTCTTAGATCCATTAATTTAGATGTACTTTGGAAAGAGCTGCTTATGACACAGTTATTAATATTCTATGCTCATATTGCTCATCTCTGAGTGACTACGACTACCAGCAAGTATTTTGGGATGCATATAATTAATGTGAACCAGGAGTATGCTTGGTTAACGAAAGAACATTAAAGGAAGAATTAAATGTCCTCTGCTGATTAATACTCTTCTATTCAAGGAAAGGACAGCTGACAGGCCTGGATGGTGTTCACCTTAGCGTTGTTTAATTCCTTGCATTTAGAAGGGATTTTGCTTTTCATGTTTGAGAAAGGAGGGGCAGAACATCTTCTGCTGTGGTGTATCATTCAGGGTCCTTTCTTTACCTGCTATCAATGTTTTCTTTCCATCCTTCCCCTTCAACATTTTGAAGTATTACAAGCAAGCAAGGTCCTTGGTGTAGAAAATGCACAGGAATAAACCAGAAGCCTAAATTGTTGTGATTATATGTCAGATGGGAAGAACTGAGTTTTGTACTGACTCATTTTCTATGTCTAAGCTGGACGAAGAGTCTCAGAAAACATATACCCATCACTCTGCTCAGCCAGGGCAGATAAGAGTTCTCATGCTGTTTTTTCCAGGGCTGGGCAGGGACAGGCAGACTGGTGGTGCCCCATGACATTTGGCCATAACATTGCTGTCAATACATTGTTTCAGCTTCTTCACCACCAGAAGGAAAGCCCTATGAGTGTAAACAAGACCAAGAATCTATTTGCATTGCTGGAGATGTTCAACTGTAGATAACCTCGGATCATCGAGTCCAACCATTCCTAACAAATACTAAACCATGCCCCTCAGCACCTCGTCCACCCATCCCTTAAACACCTCCAGGGAACCCCCTCAACCCCCTCCCTGGGCAGCCTGTTCCAGTGCCCAATGACCCTTCCCAAGAAAAATTTTTTCCTTATGTCCAGCCTGAACCTTCCTTGGTGGAGCTTGAGGCCATTATGTTACAAGGAAGAGTGCAAATGTGTAAATTATTGAGATAGGATGAGAATTCTTTGACTCTGCCTCTTCCATGCTCTGTTATATGCATCGTTTACACTGGAAAAGAGGTTTAAGATCATGAAGTCCAACCCTTAACCTAGTGTTTTCAAGTCCATTACTAAACCATGTCCCTAAGAGCCACACCTACATGTCTTTTAAATACCTCCTGGAATGGCATCACAACTACTTCTCTGGGCACCCTGTTCCAGTGCTTAATCACCTGTTTAGTAACAAGATTTTTTGTACTACCCAGTCTAAACCTCCCCTAACACAACTTGAGGCTGTTTCTTCCCATCCTGTCACTAGTTAGTTGGGAGAAGAGACCATCACCCACCTCGCTACAGCCTCCTTTCAGGTAGTTGTAGAGGGCAATAAGGTCTCCCCTCAGCCAAGAGGCAGGCTAAACAACCCCAGTTCCTTCAGCTTCTCCATGTGAGATTTGTGCTTCAGCCCCTTCACTAGCTTCATTGCCCTTCTTTGCACACACTCCAGCGTCTCAATGTCTTTTTTGTAGTGAGATGCCCAAAACTGAACACAGTATTCAAGGTGTGGCCTTACCAGTGCCAAGTACAGGGTGGCAATCACTTCTCTAGCCTGCTGGCTACACTCTTTCCGATACAAGCCAGGATGCTGTTGGCTTTCTTGGCCACCTGGGCACACTGATAGCTCATGTTGCTAGTCTTGTTGAACTTCATACAACTGGCCTTGGCCCACCAATCTAGCCTGTCCAGATCCCTCCATTGAGTCTTCCTACCCTCAAGCAGAACAACACTCCCACACAGCTCAGTGTCATCTGCAAACTTACAATACATTACACTGATTTTAGTTGGATTAATGAGGCAACTTTTTGAATTTCCAATGTTTCATTGTTAGCTAGTCTTCCGAGAGTGGAGAAGGCTGAACTTCTTATCATGCATCTAAGAGGTATTCTTAAATTACCAGAGCACATAGTGGCTCTCAGTGTACTCATTACATGCTTCAAAACAACATATTGGAAAATCTTCCTGAAGTGAAAGAGTCAGAGTGCCGATTTGTTCCAAAATCTTGTCCAGAAGGTTTGGCTAGAGTGCTGGTAACTTGCCACAGTTGGCCACCACCAGATGCAGTAATAGTAGTATGCTGACTATAGAACAAAAAAAATTAATTTGGATTATTGATAACTACCTAAAAAAACCCAACCATTTTGTTCTTTTTGTTCTGCTTTGAAGACTAAAACCAGGTGTTTTATGCCAGACAGTAAACAGTATTTATGTGTGGTAACTATCTTTTAAAAAACTAAACTCTGTAATCAATCTTGTTTGTTATTTATTTCTTCACTTTTCCTGCCACTCCTCTAACGGTAGTATTGGAATTTTAATAGAGAAAATCTACCACATTTTTCAATAACTGATCCCAACTAGTGGACTAATAAGCACACAGGACTGCAGTATACGGTATTTTCCTGTTCATAAAGAGTAAAGAATGGAGTGAGCTATTCTATTACTGATGGCAGCTCCATGCCTTGTACTTCCCTGTCTTCATAGATGTGCAAGCCACATACAAAGATGATAGGTTTTGACTATTTTTTGGTGAAACATGTCTTTGCTCTATCCCCATTGAATAGCATTCAAATAAAGTGCAGAAGCAGTTTTTTGAAGCCTTGTTTGATTTCATTTTCTGCTTTGTTCACACAAAATACTAAGCCAGTTGCACTGTATGCTAAATGCTGTGTAAGGTTTTCTACCTCAGAAATGGATGCTTCAAAAGATGTAGCTTTAGATGAATTGTCTTGATTAATTTTTCTATATTTATGAAGAATGACTCATGTTCTCTGCCCACATTCACTCAAGTTTCTTATTATCCTCTAGCCACAGTGTACCACGGTGCCTTCCTCCTGACTTGAGGCATCTACCAACACTAAGGATTATGTAATGTGTGATGCTTTCTTTTCACCGCTGACCATGTCCCTCAGGGGCAATTTGCTTATAGAGAGTCATCTGATTCACATCTGACTCTCTGTAAGCTCATTTCTGTACAGAATATTACATTTTTTTTTTAAGATCTGTGGACAGATATCACTAGGCTTAAGGGAACTAGTAATGAACGGAGAAACAGTTAATAAAACAAACAAAACAGATGAACGCAGGTTGTCTCGTGGTTTTAATTTTTCCCCATGGTTTTAATTTTTTTTGTGTAGGACTTTGATTTGTGACATTTGGGTGACACTAACAGTGGATTTCAGATGTTCGACCAAATTTTTTCAAAGATAAGCTGTTATATCTGACAGTTTTGTTTCAATAAGATCCAGATTTTCTGCAGCCACTGACGCAGGTAGGATTTGAGAATTGAAGCAAACAGTTTCATTGGTCTTTGCATTCATTTGTCTCTTAATTTGGCTTGTCTACCTAGGCGAGTTTTAATTCAGCACAATGGCCTTTACTGTGTTTTTTGACTCTACTGTTATGACAGGAAAACATAATCTCGGCAGGATCTTGCAAGCAATGTTGTAATAACAGAAATTAACTCTAATTATTAACTATAATAAAATAATTAAAAACATAATAACCAATACATACTAGAGGAAAAAAACATAAACTTAAATAACGATGACTTTTTAAATAAAATATTGTAGAACAACAAAGAGTTAAAGAAAAAGCCTTTTATGTTGTTTCTGATCATCAGAGACCTACACTAAAGCCTATGCATTCAGAGAGGTACAGACAGAGTAAGAGGATAGGAGATCAATTCTAGATTATGGGCTCGTATAAGAAAGATAAATATGAAGTCTAAATGTTAGCTAAATACAGCAATTTTCCCATTTTGGTTTTCAGTGAAACATCATCTTCTCACTTCACAAAATCTCCTATCTTTAGAATTCATATTTTTCTGCTGATGGAAAAGGAGAAAACCCCTGGGGAATGGAAGAGCAATGCATCGTAAAGCTTTGGGAAAGAGCCTGCTACACTGGAAGATGATATTGTAGGCTTACTGGTTCATGAAATGCTTATGCCTTATCTCCTATATAGTTTTCATTCCAAAGTTACTGAGCAGCTTGTGGAGCATGTGGCTTTGTTCTATTTTTTGAAAGATTTTTTCAGTCTTCAGTGCAGTGGAAACCAATAACAATACTGACATTTTCCCTGCAAGCCTCACATTTAGCCATGATTCTCTCCTTATGTCTGTGGTGTGAATCCTCTATCTGACTGGTATAGCTGAAATGTTCCCTTTGAGAACAGAAGCATGTACTAAGGAGTCATGGTTTCACTGAGGTAACCCAGTATATAGATTTTTTTTTTTTTATGTGAGCCTTGTTGTGCCCTTCCAGTTACATTAAATCCCACCCAGGCTCATTTATGGTAGAATGCAAATACCAGCATTTATTCATCCCAAACCAGTACAATTACAAATGATTACAAAAAAGGTACATATGCAGAATGGAAAAAAATATCTTGCCTAGTGTAGTTGATGCAAGGTCATGTAAGAAAAGTCCCTCTCCCTTATTCATGTAATACTATGTCCATTTTGAGAAGTTATCATCCTGGGGCTCGGGTCTTTGCCTCCTCTCTCAGATTGCCTCTGCTCAGCACCTTCCACATGAAATCTTGCCTATTACAGCTTCTTCTTATTACGTCTTCACAATGAACCTTCAGATATGTTTACATCTCCGCTTGCTCCCCTTCTTACTTTTTGGTGGAATGTTAGCTCTCCTCCCCTTCAGTCCCTTAAGAACAACCAGACCAACCAATGTTTTTGCTCCACATCTCCTGTTAATCCATGCTTATGCAGGAGATAATCAGGGCATTCTTCTTAAGGAAAATCACAACTTTTTCCCTTCCTTCAATATGTATATATAGCTTTGTCGGGCAAGGGGTTGCTGCCTACATATATCTAGTTAGTAGATAATACTTTCCTTCAGTGAGTAAAATTCTCTCCTTCACTCTTTAATGACTGCTTGCCATGTTTCAGTGTGGGATGCAGCTTTCACTATACTTTATATTCTGTATCGAACTGCACAATAAAACCATAACTGAGATAGTTCTACTTGGGTGCTTGCTCACATCTCATTATTGGCTGAGTCCTGTCTAGACTGAAAATGAATTTTCGTGACTGATCTCCAACCACCTACTCCAAATCACACAACTGCACATCTAATGGCCTTAAGTTTAAAAAAAATATATTTATAGCTTTATTATTCTAAGATTACTAAACTGGGAGAGATCTAAGACTAAGCTGTGCTTTTAAAAATTATAATAATGCAGTGACTCCTGATCAAGTTAAATAAAATATTTAAAACTTCATTGAAAGTTGCATTTTGAAGACTAGACAGACCAACTACCATCAAAAACACATTGGGTGGAGGTAATTCAATGTTGTATTTCAGATTTGGAAATAGCAAAATTTGTCTGAAATGATACTGGTATTGTTGAACAACAGCTTGAGACAAGAAAACTGTGTTTGTGAGTTGTAGCTGAAAGAATAATTCATAGCAGCGACTTTATGAACAGAAAGTGAGGTTAAATTCGTCAAGTAGTGCCCAGATTTTCTTTAAGTTTTTCTTTAAATTTACTAAACAAAACTGACTTGATTGCAAAGAGATTCTTTCACCTAGTCAGTAGTATCTCAAAATTCAAGCTTTTTGATGATCCAGAAGAACTAATTACTGTGCCATCACTAATTGAGTATATATTGACCTTGATTCTTCAAAACGCAACTGATACACAGCTTAGAGCATGTGACTGAATCCCACTGGAGTTGCTGGTGGCATGTGTTTAAATGTCTTTGGGGAGTACAGATGGACAGAAATCTTGTAGATCTGCTTTTCAGATCTTGCACCTTCTTTCCATCCTCCAAAAGATAAAATCCCTACAGCTCATTCAGCCCTGAAAGGGTTAAGGAGTCCCAGAAGATGCTGTCTTTTAGGCAATCTTAGCTTTTCTGGGGAACCTTAAGTCCTCTGCCTGAAGCATAATTCTCAGAAGAATTAAGCACCTGACAGTGTAAGTGGCTGAATGCAACTTTTAATTTTCTCTTGTCACTCCTGGGCAATCTACTGTACACGCATGAGCCTTCCCAGTAATGGAGAGGTTTGATCAATGGCTAGGTTTCTTAATTGCCTCTCTGCCAGGGCTCTGACAAGGCTTAAAGAGCCCTCTTCACTATTTCATTAGCCTGAAAGGTCTCTCATCTAATACATATGCTAACTCAAAAGTGAGTAACTGTATGAGTGTTTCACTTCAGTCTCCTTGACTCCTTGAGGTACTTGCCTCGGACACTTAGGAGAAGAAACTTTAACCAATGATGTGTTTTTCTTCATGGGAACTCAATATTAAAAAGGAGAGGAATATGGAAAAAGTATTGTATTTGGGGAGGGTTAACTTTATTTAATGCACTCAGAAAGCATTGGCAATGTTTACACAATTCAAGTGCTAACTTTTCATCTTATTCTGTACAGAGAACAAACATAGCCATTTCATAGACTTGGAGGCAAAGCAGTTTTGTAATAAATAAAACGGATCTTCTCCATCAAAATATCCAATGGGTACTTCAGGTGCTAATAGCTCTGCATGAACTTCTTGTAAGTTGTCATTATTAGCACATTACTCTTTTCCAAATCATCTGTATTTATTTCCTAATTATAATCTTTTTCTCTTCACTTAATGGTAGGAAAAATGAAGGAAAATAGCTGGAGTTTTTCTTCAATGAGGCTAATTTTTCAGCAGCAAAAGGTAAATTACACTTTTTCTCAAGTAAAAAAAATCCCAGAATGTATAAAATGAAAAGAAAATCTCTTTTGCTCCAGAAAAGCACAACATCTACTATTTGCATCTCTTTTCAGAGTATTTCAAGTATGAAGCTTGTTATAATAACTGAAAAGTTAATTATCAGTCTCAGCAGAAGCTAGATATTGAATTGGGCCATGCAAGCGGAGGATTTAACTCACAGATAGCCTCAAAACAGAATGACTGTGACAGTTTCTGTGGAAAGAGGCAGGTGGCAGTGCATCAATATTAGATATTTTTCTCATAATGTGGACAGACACCACTTTTATAGACCTGTTAGCTCAGCAGCTCTCTTGAGCAGAACAGCCACGTGCAAAAGGGTCTTGATAAAACAGATCATTGTATAAAAGGCAAATTCACCTATCCCGACACCTCATACAGTAGATGAGTTTGCAACTAATCTCATTGTTAATAGGAGTGCTTGTAAAAAAGTACTCCATAGCACATAAAGAAGTTGCAAGTTCTAATCCTAAAGTGAGGTTTTTTTCCAAATATAAGCATGTAGTGATGATGCACTGTGTCACCAATTCTAAATATTACTGGATAAAGCAGAATTATTTATTTACTTTGTGATCTAATATTTAAAACATGGATACAGACAGAGAGAAATTGACAACACAAAAATAATTTTCCTCTTATGTTAGTAGTTTGGAAGGGAAACAAGGAAGAAAGTGAAATTGGTAAATATTATTCTATTATTGATGATACAGAAGCCTTCATTAATAGACAGTGCTATGAGTGAGAGACACGTAAAGTATCCATAAATACTAGTTGATGCTTGATGTATTTTATTTTGAACTAATATTTCACGTGGACAGCAGCCTTATGACAGAAGTTGTCATTAAAATACTCTTTACACTACTTAATAAAACTGTTTTCAGGGGATTTTTTTGTAATTACTCTGATCATCCTGAATTAAAACTCAGACAGCAGGCTAAGTTCACAGAAAATTCAATTCCTTTCCCTGAAGATCTTGTGGTGTGATTAAGCTGATATTAAAATCACTGTAGGTCTGCTCATTAACTTAAGAGAAGGGGACTGATTACATCAATCCAGATTTCCAGTTAAGGATCATGATTACATACTGCTTTGAACAGACAGCTTCAGTAAATCTGAGTGTAAGATGACATTCAGTAGCTGTTCTTTGCAAGTGGAATATCCATCAAAAGCAGTTCCTGTCCCGCCCCCTCACTCAAATCTGCTTTCCACTGAAAAAGTGGGATGCTTTTCGGTGCCACTCACAGCATTCAGCACAAGAAGAGCAAAACACAAGATTTCCAGCAAGGCTGCAGAGATTCTGCTTGGCATATTCAGCCTTTGAGATCAGCGGATGAGGCTTGATCCTGAAAGAGATCCTTCAATTTTTGCAGTTTAGTTTCAATAAGCAAGCGTGAAAACATTCTAGAAAGATATTCTTACACATATTGTCAGTTTTTAAAGATGTGCATAAGCTTTGCAAACAGAAATGTAAGTAATTTCTATCCTGTTCGATGGGAAAAACAGGAGCTAACTAATAATCATGAATTGGATACGTTCGCTTATTGCTAAAACAGCCTTTTCCCCCTTCCATTTTAATGCAAATGAGATTGTATTGGAACCCTTAGTTTACGCCAACGCAACAGGAGGTAGGCATTTTCATTAAAAATGTAGACAGTACAGAATTCTTCAAAGATCTTCATGAATTACAATCCCTCAGCATAAGAAACTGATGTAGTCCAAAGAAAAAAAGCCCTGCTATAATAAAAGTGTACTAGCTCTAATGGTGTTTATTAAGGTCAGGATGAACCTAAGGCCTTTTTCTGCTACATGCAGTTTCCAGCATGAAAGTAGATGATGGTGGCTACTACAGAGACTTTAAATAAGAGACATGACAAAAGCAAATACTGTCAGTCAAAAAAACTATTGGTCAGCTTGCCCAGCACAGCAAGAGCTTAACCACAGCCGTGCTGTCAGTGGGTGGTTTTATTTGAGGTGGATTTTGCATGCCTGTTTTTGGTTTTTTTAACATAAGCATTATTGTGCTTAGGGCTCTTAAAGCAACTGGAATGAGGATAATGAGATAGCTCTGCAGACATTTACAGGGAGAAATGAGGGTGTAGACAATTTCACAATGTCACCTCCCCTCTCTCCCCAAGGATTTGTGTCGGTTTTAGAGAGTTATCTACTCAATAAGCAAATAACTGGCTTCAGACTTTACTGCTTCTTACTATACACCTACTGTCATTTTGATGAAGTTCAACTCAGAAAATTTTAATTACAAGAGACTTTGGTAATCGAGGCGAGTTGTATGTCACCTGTAAAACTAAATATTGCAATGCAAAGAGCTGTTCAGTCTAAGGATCTTATGGTATTAAATATGCACTTGATTCAACTTGATTGATGGGTTATAACTGTCATCAAATCACACTTTCCCTTAATAGTCTTTCTTCAGTTGAACACTTTAATATCCCTCACACTGTAATACATCCTTTCTGAATACATAATTTTCTCATGCTGCAATATGCTGATACTTGATGTAAAAATTATGAACCACTGACATTACTAATAAAAATTACAACTATCTACTGCTATTCTGGACAGACTGGTAGCTCCATTACATGGTAATATTTAATTTACAATAATACTTGTCCAAAAGTTATCTTTGAAGATCAAAACAGAATAGTAAATTATGTTGATTTGCCAAGGGTAGTGAATAAAATCTTGGAGTTTTTTTGCTTATAATCTTAAACTGGCTATTTTAAAATTATTTTACCTATTTCTTAATGTATTTATTAAGTTGGATATTGCTTAAAAAGTATCTAGAAAAAAAATGCTTTCTATTTCATTAATTTCTAAGGAATTTCTGAATTTTTTCAAGTTTTCAATGAGCTTGATGGAAAATTGTGGAAGACAAACCTAGCTATGGCCGACAATCACTCTTATACCAAACCTGAAAATTAATGAAAGATATGCAACATCTTATGAAACATGAAGGAAACACGGAGTCAAAGTATTCTGAAGACAACATGCATAGTGTTAGGAGAAGGATGACTGAAAGAGCGCTGTTTTCAGAAAAAGACTTGGGCTAAGGGAGAACCACAGATGAAACTGGTCTACAAAAACTTCTCACACTGATAGCGATAGCTTCAGCCACTGGCAGCTGTTTTCCGGTGATTTGTTTTTCCAATAATTTACATCTATCAGTATATAATTACAACCTTTAACTATTAATTACAACCTATAAATGTTGCCTTATTCTTTTATAAAGACTTTTCAGAACAGGTAAAGAGAACTCAGTACTCTGGGCCTCTTCATTAGTTCTCATCAGGATATTTTGAACTACTGAGAAGATAACATGTGTACAACTTCCGTGGTGTACATGGAATCATCAGCGCAGATGTCAGAGTCTGAGAAGTACCGGGGTATCAAGAAGCAACACCAAGAAAGATCATCAATGGGACCTATGCACTCCTGCAAGACAAAACATGTTCAAGGCCATAGGAGTTCATTTTGGTACCTGATTAGGCTTTTAGTTAATGTTCCCCATCTTCGAACTCCTTTGCTACAAATGAAAACATCTTCTTTCTGTCCTATTTTTGTCTGTTATATTTTCTCCTTTTATTTTTTTTGTTACGTCTTCTCTTTTTTAAGAGTACCTTCTCTTACTCTCCCCTTCCTTCCTTCTTCCCAGTTAACCTATTTTTTAATTTCCTCTTTATTAATTTTCTTTTCTGTATAACTCTGTTAATAAAAATGCATCATAGAATCATATGAAGGATTTGAGTTGGAAGAGACCTTAAAGATCATCTAGTTCCAAACCGGCTGACATGGGCAAGGACACTTTCCACTCAATCAGGTTGCTCAAAGCCTCATCCAACCCGACCTTGAACACCTCCAGGGATGGAGCACCCACAGCATCTCTGTGCAACCTGTTCTAGAGCCTCAGCACTCTCATAGTAAAAAAATTCTTCCTAATATCCAATTTAAATCTGACCTCTTTCAGTTCAGAACCATTACTGCTCATCCCATCACTATCGTCTCTGATAAAGAGCCCCTCTTCATCTTTCCTGTAGGCCCCCTTTAAGTTCTGGAAGGCTGCTATAAGGTGTCTACAGACCCTTCTCTTCTCCAGTCTATAAAAGTCCAACTCTCCCAGCCTATCCTTGTATGGGAGGTGCTCCAGCCCTCTGATCATTTTCATGGCCCTCCTCTGGACTTGCTCTAACAGATTCATGTCCTTCCTGTGCTGAGGACTCCAGAACTGAACGCAGTCCTCCAGGTGAGGTCTCGTGAGAGCAGAGTAAAGGAGCAGAATCACCTCCCTCACCCTGCTGGCCACGCTTCTTTTGATGCAGCCCAGGATACAGTTGGCTTTCTGTGCTGCAAACGCACATTGTCACCTCATGTTGAGCTTCTCATCCACCATTTAGATCAACCAAGTAGGTTAAAATGAAGATACAGTAGCATTGTCCTGCTATACCTTATATTTGGCTTGGACAAGAAACAGAAAGACTGGCATAGTCAAATCCAGCGTTAAATTGAGGTGAAGTTTTCAGTACTGGCCGTGGAGACAAGATAACCTGCTGCTGAAGACCCTCTGAAACTTCCAGGATAGTCATGTATCATCTAAATGTCTGGTGGCTGTGGCTTTTCAAAGTTGAGTATTGTTGCTCTGTGACTGTTAAGAAGGCCTCCTGAAGACTGACATGGAGAAAAAAACTCATAGCAATAATAAGAAGGAAATTGAAGAGAATGCTATTCAATCTGTCACTATTCATGAAGGCAAGATCAGAACTGTATTTACATTGATTACCGAATATTGTATCTCTTCTAATAACGCTGACTTCTCCATTGTTCTTATTTTTACAGTCTTTTTCAGTCAGTCCAAACAGCAATCTTCTACTATAACTATATGTTAGGTGTATAAACCTGAAGCACTTTCTGATTGAGGTTTGAACCATCCTCCTACCCGGTGTCTCTGAACTGGGGGTAAACTATAGTATTAATCAACGCAGAGGAATGAATTGCTACTGAAAACTTCCCATTTTCTTTGCATACCCCACAGCATAAATTCCTGTCAGTCAGATGGGATAATCAAGAATAATCATTCTTCGGCACAAACTGGGATACTAACATGCTCATCTTTAAAACCACTACTGACCCATGCTTTTGGAACTATTTCATTGCAGTAATACAATTCCCTTCAAGGGTATTGTATCCTTCTCTTTAAAAACAAACTTTACATGTGCAAATAATTTCCTTTTGTTGTTCACCTTCAACTTGCTTCACTTCAACTTTGGGGGAGGGAGTGTTACACATGGACAACTCCAGCTAAAGCTGGTAGCAGAACAAAGTTATATGCACTTTATTAACGAGTATTGTAAGCATAGCTGATAGAGCTCCTTCTTATTTACATTGCACTAGCTATTTAATCTGCTCCAACTGAAAGAAAAGATAAGAGAGTGGTTAGCACAGTGCCATGTATGAAAAAGAAAAGTACTTCCCAATGGGAAAAAAGAATCATAGAATCACCAGGTTGGAAGAGACCCACCGGATCATCGAGTCCAACCATTTCTATCAAATACTAAACCATGTCCCTCAGCATCTTGTCCACCCGTGCCTTAAACACCTCCAGGGAAGGTGATTCAACCATCTCCCTGGAAAAGGCAATGTGAGCAAGTACATGCCCTTTAATTGTGCTCTTTGTAAAGCTCTATACTGAAAACTGCTTGTTTTCAAATCCCTCTAGTCTATGCAACAGCAACCCAGAAAAACAGCATGACCTCCTATCCTACAAAGCTGAAGCCCAGGTGCAAATTGTGATTGATTTTGTTGTAGGAGAGCAGACAGTCAGAGGGGGAAAGCCCCAGTTCAGCTATTATTCATGTTTGCTGGTTTTTCTATGCTGATACTGCCGCAGCTGTATTCAGGCATCCTGGAGTATGTTTTATCTGTGAGACTCCTTGACTTCCTCTCGTTGGAAGCACATTGAATAGCAATAAAGCAGGTCTTTGTACGTGTCTGCCCACACAGTGACTATAGCTTCTCTTTAGCAACTGGAGAAAACATAATGATGGCTATTATGCTTCAGGTTTAAAGAATATGTTTTACTTAGTGAAAAACTGATCTGAGCACAAATTAGATTCTCCCGTAAAGACATATTTCACCTGCGTGCTGTGATTTAGTCTCAAAATGCAGTGAATTCAAGAGCTAGGTGATCACAAATTGCATGTAATACAAATCTTAGCCTTTGCGGATTTTCATTTCAAGAATTACATTGTAACAAACAAAATTGTATAGTCATTATCTTATATCACATATTTTAATAGAAGTTTTATTTTCCTTATACAAATAACTGTCTAATTTGAAATGTCAGAATCTTATGATTACGTAAAAAATAATAAACAACTTATTTCAATGTGGGTGCCAGGCAGTCATTCTTATTGGTAAGTATACTAAATCCATTTTTATGTTCAAAACCTAGTTTTTTCAAAGCACAGTTTTTGGAAACTTTCACTTGGAAAGTTGTAAATCTTTTTCAAAACTGAGCAAAAGTATTTTTACTCTTGTTTTTTTCTTTCCCCCATGAGGAAATGTAAAAGGATCTCCCATTGGAGAGCCCTACACGTAACCTTTATTTCCAGGTTCAGTGCAATAGGCAGTTAGAGCTTTCACATCTCTGGAGTAAGGCTGATTTCCCCATAAACTGGCATTAGAAACAAACAAATACTTCAACAAATTGCACGTGTTGGATTGAGGAAACGGATATTTCAAACGGAGACACAGACAAGCAGAATTTCCTCTGACATTGCGCTGAGCAAGGACTGCGATTCTCAAAACATTGATGTTGAAACAGAGGAAATGTTTTGCTGCTCATCCCAAAGGCAAGTCCCAGTTCTTAAGAAAATGCAATGTAAGAGCCAAGGTGTAATAAATGGAAAAGGGAAAATGAGCAAAACAGAGGTTAAAAGTAGGTAGAGTCCTGGACATATCCATTTCTGCACCTCTTCAAGTTAGCTTCCATCTGCTCTCTGAAGCCTTTACTGCACTCTATTGTGGCTTAAGAAAAAAAGGGGTATGCAGATATCATATGTATGAATATGTGTTTGCACATGCATCTTTAAGTAATTAGTGAGAATACAGACACTTTAATTTGTGTAAGGAAAGAGGTATTTCTACACAGGCTTGTTTTCTATTCATTCATTTGAAAATTAACCACACAGGTCAGGCATCTCTTCTCTACTGATTAAGTCCTAGCGAAAAAACAGAAACATGGTTATGTGCTTAATAGGACTTAAACACACCAAAAAAATTTTATAACTTTTCCATTAGCTGGAATGTCCATGTTAGAAGAAAGAGAAGAGTAAAAAATACCTTTTATCATGGGACTTTTTTGACCAATGTTGCAGCAGTGCATGAGATCTCTTTGAAATATTCTGGGGACGATCAGTTTTACAGAAAACTAGGTTGTCAGAGGCAACGATTAGACAGAGACAAAAACCCTACAAAATGGAGAAAATGAGTTGAAAAGACTGCTATGTTCATCTTCACAGTTCCGTGCTACTACAATCATCTGTTACTGAGCTTTTTGATCTTTTTTAGCAAACAGGACGTGGGTAATGTCATAAAAAAAAATGCTCATTTCATGAAAAAAGCTTTAAAATTTGAAGATAAATTATTTAGGTAAATATTCCAGAATAAAAAACCTTGTTTGAGCACTATTAGGTTATTTCTACTTTAAAATGTAATATCACTCAAATATTTAAATGCCAGTATTTCTGCAAACAATTACTTTTTCTTTCACATTCAGACAATGATATAACGTATTATTTGCAAGGACTGTTACACCTGTTACATCATCATTCATCCATTGCTGCCTTGATCAGTAGGGAAACCTGATTTACCAGGAGAAAGATTTTCTTTCCAATGCATATTTACACTGAGGTCATACGCCTTAATACCCATGGGTAGTAAGAAACTATGAGTTCTGACAATATTTCTGAAGTGGGTCTGTCCCCTTGTGGCTGCAGAAAACCTCCCCAGTTCTCAAAGTTCATTTAGAAAATAAAAATGCCATTTTTTTTAAGCC
Organism: Phaenicophaeus curvirostris; assembly: GCF_032191515.1. Taxonomy (NCBI): domain Eukaryota; kingdom Metazoa; phylum Chordata; class Aves; order Cuculiformes; family Cuculidae; genus Phaenicophaeus; species Phaenicophaeus curvirostris. Next base: position 5,860,321 of record NC_091394.1, on the reverse strand, counting down.
TCAAAGCTTCAGAAACAGCAGCTTTTCCCTTTCACAGGTATTTGCTGAAGAAGGTCAAGTTTTTAACCATTTGTCTAAATATTTGGCAGAGATCTTCTAAAGTTTAGCCACCATGACCATAAAGAAAATTCTCATCAACCGAGTCTAACTTCAGAATTCATCAATCATTAACACATGCCTTCTAGTCTGAGATAACATCTGCAGATAATGGTGTTCTGTTTGCCTACATACACAGTCTGACATTACTCAAACAAGCACCTGCTGAGATGATACTCTTACACTGGAGTCTTCTCGGGAAAAACAAAAAGTATCAAGAACTTGTTCTGATTCTACTTATAAAAGTACTGTAAGCATTGTGTTGATATTTTCAAGGACACATACATAATAAAAGGTTTTATGAAATACAGCAACCTCATAAGTCTTTGTAATTAAGACTTGATTTTAAGGCTGAAATCAAAGTGCTATCATCCAGAGATCACTGAAGGCCCATTCATGAAAAATTTCAAATGATTTCATAATTGCATCTAGATTAAGTTTCCTCTGCATGGAGGTCTTGATATCGTTAATCTTGCACCGGCCGTCACCGCTGTCTCAGTGACGGTTCCTCATTACAGCATTCGGCCATTTGCCATTTTAATTTCTTGAAACTGAATAGCTGTTCTTTCATCTTAATTCAATAACATCCTGTGAATTTTAATTAAATCATTCTTTGAGTTATATGACATTGGTCTGGTTGCCCATTACGAGGCTGTCACACACAAACCATAGTTTCCATAATAAGTCTAACCTATTGGCCAATCAGGTTAATTGTTTCTCATTAAGAATAATAAATTGCCAAACCTAGTACAAAAATACATATGATTAATTGTGTAAATTCTGCTTTCCTTCCATCCCCTTTCTCCGATTTGCATAAAGAAACACATTATACGTGACTCAAGCAATTTCTCCTGGACAGTTAATTAAAAAAAAAAAATCAAGATTAATTTCCTGGTGTCACTTGTTTTCATACTGTCTTTGTTCAGGTAGAGCTCTTTACAGCGGCCGTATGAGCAGGGGTCAAATACTGCGTGTGGAATTTTTTTATAGCCATTTTTTTTCTACATTTTTTCTACAGAAGAGATGATACTAGCTTTGTAGATTTGACACATAAGCATTGCTGCTGAACATACACATTTGCTTTCTTCATGAAGACTTTCCAGGAGGTGGCATTCATTAGTAGCAGAATTATAAGGGAAAAATCAGAATGTCTACATTTCTACCTACCAATGCCATATCCTCTGATTCTGGTGTCCAATGCTGTCTAGTGATCCTAAAGTTTTCTACAGAAGTTTAATTTTTATGAATGTAAGTGAATTATGATATTGACATTTGCCATGTAAAAATCCTGGAATAAGTGAAGCTACAAAGCAGGGAGACATTCAACGCACTAAAAGACAACTCATGCAGCTATGTCATATAACGTGGCTGTATGAGGGAGATAATTTTTCAATTTTTTTTTCCACATACTGTATGACAATTCACATTCTGCAACTGTGACTCCTTACACCTTAAGGCCTCAACAGAGTAACCATGCATAATTGTACATAGACATACACACAGATATTTGTTATATCTATATTAATATGTATAATTTGTATGTGCACATCTGTATGCAAAGCTGTGCTCATATATGTAAATAAGTGACCTATTGCCTGCAGGATAATTATTCTAGCTCAAAGCTATATATAATATAAAAGTATGCAAGATTGGGGTTCTCATCTCTTTATCATGATTTAGTCATCTGCATTCTGTGACTACAGCCAGGTGTGATTGATCTAATTTTTCCCTGAGTTTTTATGCAAATAAGGGAGAGAGAACCACCTGAAGACTGAAACTGAGTGTTATCTTTTAAAGCTGGTAAGTATTGGTTTCTTTTTGTCATAATTTTTAACAAAGTTACTATATAAAAATAAAAACATAAATAAAGCTAAGCTATCAAACTCATTTCATGCGCTCCTCAAATTCCCAAGAAAAGAAAGTTGTATCTTTTTGCCAGGCAAGGAGTGTGAGGAAAGAGAGTGATTCAAAGCATTATTTTCTGTATTCTTAATATAAAATTCTCAGACTTTGGATTGCTCTTTCTGGCGATATTCCATCTATTCTTTTTCTCTGCAGTCCTTCCATGATCTTTTTTTAACTCACACTCTAGTGATATTCATGAAAATATCATGAAGATATCCATGATATCTTCAGGTTTTAGCGTACTGCATGGTAGTTTTCATACTTATGATAAAAACTCACACTGCCAACTTCTCACTTTGCACTTTAAAGAATTACTGGTGGCATGATGCTCCTTTCATACAAAGAAAATATTTGTCCATATAACAGTTTATCCGCTAGAATGTACAGATTATAATTTGGCCCAAATTATTTTTTCTAAAACCTCCTCCATCTTCAAAGATAGATAGCAAGACAAAAAACATTTATGCATTGAGGAATTATTGGGTAGCTGACTTAGTAACTCTCTGTCTGCTGAAGTTTAAACATGATGCACTTGACAGGTGCAATAGATGATAACTACAGTTTTCACCGAAGAACCTTCCACATAAAGTGACTTCTCAAAAAAAAAAAAAGGCAACTATCTATAAATTTACTTCCTACTTTTACATTTTTGCACAGGATGGAAACAAATATTATTTGTCCAAAGTATTCATAGAAGTGAACACCCACCTCCCAATCATAGAAATCACAGAATAGTTTCAGTTGGAAGGGACCTTAAAGACCATCTAGCTCCAACCCCCCTGCCATGGGCAGGGACACCTCCCACCAGACCAGGCTGCCCAGGGCTCCGTGCAGCCTGGCCTTGAACACCTCCAGGGATGGAGGAGCATCCATAACTTCCCTGGGCAACTTGTCCTAGTGCCTCACTACTCTCACGGTGAAGAAATTCCTCCTTATTTCTAGTCTAAATCTGCCCCTCTCCAGTTTATACCCATTACCCCTAGTCCTATGACTACACACCTTTGTAAACAGTCCCTCCCCAGCTTTCTTGTAGCCCCTCCAGGTACTGGAAGGTCACTATAAGGTCTCCTTGGAGCCTTCTCTTCTCCAGGCTGAATAACCACAGCTTTCTCAGCCTGTCCTCGTATGGGAGATGCTCCAGCCCTCTGATCATCTTTGCAGCCTCCTCTGGACCCGTTCCAACAGCTCCATCTCCTTCTTATGTTGAGGATTCCAAAACTGGACACAGTACTCCAGATGAGGTCTCCCAAGAGAGGAAAAAAGGAGCAGAATCACCCCCCTCGCCCTGCTGGCCGCGCTCCTTTTGATAGTTTGAATGTGAGATGAAATTCAGAAAGCAGTTTCTCTTCCCTCTAAACCCAGAGCAGCCTCACCCTCGGGGCTCATGCTGTGAAAACTCCTTCCCACGAGAGCAGCCCCAGTTTGCGCCTCCCTCTAACGTGACACCGAGTCCCGGGGCTGCGGGGAGCGCGGCGGGGACCCCTCTGGATCGGGAGCTACCGGCCCGGGAGCCGAGTTACACAGGTACCCGCGGCCGCCGCGCTTCCAGGGGGGGAGGGTGGCAGCGAAAAGCGAGCCAGCAACGCGGCTGGATGGCGGCACAGAGAGGCTCCTGAGCACGGAGAGGAGAGAGAGGAGGCTTCTCTTCCCTCCCGGCTCCATCCCTGCCTCCCCCGGCGGGCACGGGGCGGGATGCTGCCCCCTGCCCCCCTGCCCCTCGGCCGCCTCCCCGCTGCTCGCAGCCCCGGCCACGCGGTGCGCTACCTGTCTGTTTATTTACTCATTCATTTATTCGTGTCGAGATTTATTTATTTGTTTATCCAGGCTTTATTTATGTTTTAAAAAAAAATTATGGTGTGTTTTATGTATTTGTTTATTTACGGTGTGGTCCGTCTGTCTGTCTATCTATCTATCTACCTATAGATCTGTCTATCTAGCCATCTATCTGCCTATCTGTATAGCTGTCTATTGATCTGTCTATCCATCTGTCTTTATCTGTCTGCCTATCTATATAGCTGTCTATTGATCTATCCACCTATCTGTCAATCTATATATCTGTCTATCTATATGTCTATCTATCCATCTGCCTGTCTCTATCTCTCTATCATCTCTCTTTCTCTGTCTGTCAGTCTATCTATCTATCTGTCTCTCTGTCTTAGCTGTCTATCTGCCTCTGTCTCTGTCCATCTCTCTCTGTCTGTTTATCTGTCTGCCTATCTATATAGCTGTCTATTGATCTGTCTATCCATCTATCTGTCAATCTATATATCTGTCTATCTATATGTCTATCTATCCGTCTGTCTATTTGTCTCTCTATCATCTCTCTCTCTATCTGTCCGTCTTATCTATCTATCTGCCTCTATCTGTCTCTCTGTCCATCTCTCTCTGTTTCTCTGTCTGTCTCTCTTATCTCTCTCTCTGTCTCTCTTATCTATCTATCTGTTTGTCTCTATCTGTCCATCCCCCTCTCTCTCTACCTGCCTGTTTATCTCTCTCTCTACCTGTCTCTCTAATCTGTCTAGCTATCTGTTTGTCTATCTGTCTGTCCCCCTCTCTCTCTATCTGCCTGTTATGTTTCTCTAACCTGTCTATCTATCTATCTGTCCATCCCCCCGTCTCTCTATCTGCCTGTTTCTCTCTGTCTACCTGTCTCTTTAATCTATCTATCTGTTTGTCTATCTGTCCGTCCCCCTCTCTCTACCTGCCTGTTTATCTCTCTTTCTCTGTCTACCTGTCTCTCTAACCTGTCTATCTATCTCCCCATCTGTCTATCTATCCGTTTGTCTCTCTGTCCGTCCCTCTCTCTCTCTCTGCCTGTTTATCTCTCTCTCTCTATCTGTCTACCAGTCTCTCTGTCTGTCCCTCTCTCTGTCTCTCTGTCTCTCATTTTGCGGAGCTTTCTCTCCGCGCGGCCTGGTGAGGGGGGAGGCGGGAGGCTGGGAGGGCTCCCCCCCCTCCCCGCACACCGGGCTCCGCCGCGTTAGCTGGGGAAGGAGACTGGGGAGAGCGAGCGTTGTCTCTGTGTCTGTCTCTGTGTGTGTGTGTTTCCCCGTTTCTTCCTCCTCCTCTCGCGTCCCGCCCCGCGGTGGGGAGGGCCGGAGGGCGGGCGCTGCGGGACACCTGGAGCAGGTGGCGGCGGCGCGGGCAGCAGCGGTAGGTGCCGCTGGGACCCTCTCCTCGCTTCCCCTCCGCCTCCGGGGAGAAAGCACCCGCCGCCGGGGCCAGGGGAGCTCGCCCCGCTCGGCGGGACGGCCGGGGAGGGCAGCGCGGCGGGGGCAGGAGGTGCCTCCTCCTCCTCTTCTTCCTCCTCCTCGCCTCCCTCCTCCTCCTCGTCCTCCTGGGGGGTCGCGGGGCCCGTCCCGGTGCGTTACATAAGCCCTGAGCGGGGGGGGGGGGGGGGGGAGCGGGGCCGCAGCCTGGTCGCGCCCCGGGGAGGCGTCAAGTCGGTGCCGAGGGCTTCCTGGTTCACACCGCCGCTTTTAAACAGAAACAGCTAACTTCTGCTTTTTCCTCCTCCCTCTCCCTCTCCTCCTCCCTCTCCCTCTCCTCCTCCCTCTCCAATCTTTGTTTTTAAGGAAGGTGAGGTGCTGCCCTCCACCCCCCCTCACTGCCCCCTTTCCTTCCCCAGGGAAGGGCGAGGAAGCCGGTGAAGGCTCTGGAGCTCCAGGCTTACGAGAAGCAGCTGAGGGAGCTGGGCTTGCTCAGCCTGCAGAAGAGGAGGTTGAGGAGAGACCCCATCCCTCCCTGAAAGAAAGTTGTGGGGAGGCAGGTGCCGGGCTCTTCTCTCGTGGAACAAGGGGTAGGATGAGAGGAAATGGCCTCAAGTTGTGCCAGGGGAGGTTTAGATTGGATATAGGGAAAAAAATTCTTTACTGAAAGGGCGGCGAAGGGTTGGAACGCGGTGCCCAGAGAAGTGGTGGAGTCTCCATCCCTGGAGGTGTTCAAAAACCATGTAGGTGTGGTGCTTTGTGACATGGTTTAGTAGACATGGAGGTGTTGGGCTGACGATTGGACAGGATGATCTTAGAGGTCTTTTCCAACCTTAATGACTTTATGATTGTATCATTTCCTTGAAGTTTCTGTGAGGAAAAGGTGACGTGGCTGGGGCTTTGAGGTGCTGCTATGGCACTTCTTGCCCTGACTCCTGTCAGCACTCTCAGGGTCTCTCCCACCTTCTCCTCCTCTCCCACCACCTTCTCCTCCTCTCCCACCACCTTCTCCTCCTCTCCCACCACCTTCTCCTCCTCTCCCACCACCTTCTCCTCCTCTCCCACCACCTTCTCCTCCTCTCCCACCACCTTCTCCTCCTCTCCCACCACCTTCTCCTCCTCTCCCACCACCTTCTCCTCCTCTCCCACCTCTGTCTCCTCACGGGCTTGGCTTGAAGCTGCTGTAGCTGTGGTGTGTGTCCCTGGTTGTGCTGGGGTTGCGTGGTTTCTGTGGGGGGTTTGGCAGTGTTTATGATGACCCTGTGTATGTGCACGGTGGGCTGTGGACATGGTGAAAGCTGCAGGTTTGGTTTCTCCCTACACTTGTGGGGATATTTTGAAAATTGCTGCACAGTTTATCTCGCGAAGGATGTAAAATTGTGTTTTTGTCAACTTAAGTAGGTCAGTCTTACTGTTTCCTGTGAGCATCGCATTTGTTCTTCAATATATCAGATGCTACATTTGGAGTAATGTTAACTTTTTTTAAAAAAATGAAGAAGCTGAAAATAAAGGCTTTATTGTGGAGAAACAAGTTTTCCCCCTTTTCAGTGGGACCAGAATTGAGTTTCAGTTCATCAGGACTGACAGCAGTATACTGCACTGTTTTATTTCTCTTTTATCCACTGATTATTCTTAAAATGCTGAGATTAATAAATATAGGGTTTTGTCTATGGAATATTGCTTGTTCATGGATACAGGCAAGTTAACGTGTAGATTGTGGGGCGATTGTATCTAAAGCCTTGAAATCCCTGTCTAGAAGGATGACGAATTGCTTCCTGTCAGTCAAGGTAAATAATAACAAAACAAGAGAACAGTTTTGTCTTACGATAATGATTTGGTTACTGTTGGCAGTTGAGTAGGAAACAGTTCTCTAAAGAGAACTGGTCTTAAAGCAGTTACTGATGAGTGGTATAAGCCTGTCAGAGCTCTCAGGCAGCATTGATTATATAGTTTTCATGTTTTACATCGACTCTGCTTGTATGCATTGTGAATTATTCTAAAGAGCATCTGTGAGAACATAAAAAATGCCATACTGGGATATACCAAAGTTTCTACTGGCAACAGCAAACAGTAGGTGCGTAGAGAGGGCCATGCCAGGGAAGGCTTAGAGCAATGTTCCCTAGAACACTCTCCAGGCAGTTGGTGGCTCAAGGATTCCCTTGGGTGGAAGTGTTGCCTTTGTGTTTGGCAAACACAATGTTGTTTTCATCTCATTTTCTTATACAGTAGGTCTTGAACCCATGTAAACTTTCAGTAAGACACTAGAAAAGTGTCTGAGGGAATAGGTAACCAGCTGGAGCATTTTTACAGATGATATTGATCAATAATCAGATGACCAAAGGGCAATTTCTAGCTTGCAAAGGCCTGTGCATAGAAGTTATATTAATGGATGTTAATTTTCTAAGCAGAATTCATGCATTAGGTTCTGAGATAATCCACCTAAAATTAAGCTTGATATTTGTAGTGAGAAGAAGGCAGAAAAATGCTCTTCTACGATATCCTAATGACATACATTGAAATTGATTTTCACCGAGCTGAGAAAAAGCCGTGAATAAAATGTAACGTTTTGTCAGCCACACTGGATTTATAGTAAGTAGAGAATTAAGAATGGAAATTCAGAGTTTATACCATACTGAATAACTAAAGAATGTACACAAATTCTCAAAGCCCCTGTTCTAGAATAATAATTACTGTGTATAAATGGTGAACAATAAGGTGGTTGTAGTGATAAATGTTGGCCCACCACAGATCTTTTGCTTCATGATGGAAATTGCAGTATGTGACTTAAAATTATTTTCATCTTTTTAGTTGCTTAATTTTGTATGTTCATGAAAATTTTCATCACACAATTATTCCTGCATTGGGCTTTTCCTCATAAAGTCAGCTCCCAAATGATTTCCAGTCAGCTAAGGCCTTGCATCCTTTTTAAAGCCAAGGTTTGAATTGTAAAAATCAAAAGGACTCAAAGTATCTTGCACGTGCACCTGTTTTCAAGGTACAGCAACAACCAAGACTTGACCATGGTTGCCCTGTGAATGAAGAGCATATTTGGGGCAGGTTTCCAGTCCTTCCCAGTTGTGAGCGCTTGAGAAGATCAATGTTAACAATGTGCGTGATCACAAATGAAGGTACATAGGATGGTGATGGTAAAATCAGGCAAGAGAGCAACCTGTCCTAGGGGAACGCCAATGCTGCCTTTCAGTGTTGTCTGGAGAAACACTGATTTTGGAAAACAGACGCTAGAGTCTCAGTACTGCTGTGTATGTGCAAATTTCCTGTTTATTCTTTTAGTAATGTTTTTATTCAGTGCTGTGTATAAATTATCTGAATGGTTGAAATAGCCACTTCAGTTATTTATTCCATCAAATAGAACATATCATTATAGTTTAGGCTCTCATTACTCTCCTAGATCATTGTTATGACTACAGAAACACTTCCATTATAAACTGTTGAGAGAAGGGAGATTAAACTGAAATCCCTGTATGCTACTACTTTCCTGTAACTTCATACCTGCCAAAAAGAAGTGCTGTGAAAATAGGTGGGTGCTCATATATCAGAACCTGGGCACTTCGGCTCAAAGTTCTACTTACCAGAAAAACATTGATTTAATTTACATAAGAACATAATTTTTGACAGTCATTACAACATACGGACTAACATGGATGAAATCTGGCATTCTTCAGCTAAAGCACTGAAAGCATAATGAGTATTTAATGGGGGAGAAGGCTAGAAAGTTTGCAGTCTGAGACTCTGGTCTTGCACGCAGGTTTAAAGTGTAAACTCTGTCACGGGTTAAAGGGTAGCACAGTCTTCTGGATCGTTGGTGAGGTGCCCAGTCGTGTGGTGTTTTATTACCTGAGTAATTTTTCTCTCAGGCAAGATATCACGTTGAAGCTCTGTTCGTTTTTTTTCTGTGGTGAGGCTCTTACTTAATTAAAGGACACCAGTGGTGAACAGCAGTAGGTCAGGAACTTTTAGATGTGGCTTTGAATATAGCCAGTTAATAGTCTTTTATAAAGCAGGCATTTCTCTGCTTTCTTTAAAATACTCTGTTGATGATGGAAAGGAAAAAAGCCATTACAGTTAGCCAGAATTGTTAGGTGCTTCCAAGTAAAAATCAGCAGGACGCTGTAATTTCTGGAGAAGCCTGAATTTATACATATTAAAAAAAAAAAAGAGTTAGCAACTTATGGAAGAAGAATCAGAAAAAGGATATGCTTTAGAGCTCAGCTGCTCAAATAACTTGTGCATCTGGAGTTTCAAACACATCTGCAGTGCTTTATTTGCATATTCCTTGTGTTAATATCCATTTTCTGGGGCACCCAGCCTTCAGCAGAAACTGCTTAATGTGGACCTAATTAGATAATCAGTATAAAATTAACAAGTTGGTCTCTGAGAGACTGATCCAGTTGCCAAAGGCAGTGGCTGACTTTAGTGGAGATTACATTAGAGCTGTTTATTCAGTCGTAGTTCTGGGTCTTGGTGTACTCACCATTCTGCAAGCAGATTGTTCTCACCCCGATGAGGCAACATGTGAATGCTGCATCTGAGCTACGAGAGCACAATATGGTGACACAGACACGGTTTAAATCTAGTTCTCTAGGGGTTTCACCCACCTGAGAATTTAGACAACATGTTTTGTTATTGTAAGCACTGCAGAATGAAGTGTGGTTTGAAAGAGTTGAAACTTTGTTGGCAGCTCTTCCCCAGTGAGACAATTATAGCATCTAATCTTACGTATTTGGTGACATTAAGTAAAGGTGATATCGCACTCGGTTTTAGATTTTCTTTTCTTAATCACCTCAGTCAAATCAGTATGGATTTTCCATGTTTGTTTGGGTATTTTCATGTACGAAGATGTTTCACTCTCCCAACATCTAATCACCACACTACTATCAGATGCAATCCTGGTTGAATCCTTGTGTCACTAGGGCTTTTGGGAATAGTAGTAAATAATTTTGATGTTAGGCATGTAGATGATTAGCAATTTCATTAACTTTTCTAAAGAAGAAATGGTACTTGCTTGTTCTTGCTTTGCCACCTGTTTACGGAGTTTGGCTTTGGGGTTTTTTTTAAAAGAATTTTTCTTGATGCCCAGGAGATACCAGTCACTCTCATCTTGATTTTGTATACTTTGTTTTCTTAGTTGAGAGGTCTGCAGACACTGACTCTTCTGTAAAACACAGATCATTCAGGCTTTAACTTTTCTGTAGAGATAGGCATACAACTCCCTTCCATTTTCTTTGAAGGATTCAGAATCAATTATGAACAATTTTTCATGGCTAAAGAATTTTTAAGTAGCAGATACTTTAACAGCTTGTGACATCATTATTCGGATTTTAACGTTCTGGATTTCTCATATTTGGAAAAAAAGCTTTATGCTTAAAATGCTCAGTTAAAAATAATTGGAGAACTCTTTGGTTAATATAAAGTCAGATTATTCCTATGAGGCGTCTTGCATCAGTTGCAGTAACTGTGAAATCCCAGCTCTGTTGCTTGGAATAGCTGTAAATCTTGGACATATCCCAGGAAAGCCCACGCAAAGGGCAAGTGAGAGAAAAACAAGAAATAACATGGAAATTTCTAGCCAGTTTTTTTTTTCTTCTGTCCTGAAGTGATTTTGAAATAACACAGTAGGGAAGTTAATTTTCTAATTTTTTTTCGTTGAGGCTTTTGTAAAACCTTTTGAAGGGGAGAAGCAAGTAAAGCAATAAATCTGAAAGGATTGATCAAATCAGAATTTATCTTTTATTTTTAAACAACTTGCAGTGACTGAAGGTGCAGTAATGATTTTTACATTAATTTTTATTTTAAATTTCATCAATTTTTGATCAGTGTATCAGTTATGCTATGTTTGTTTTGCACATTGGAAAGAAAGATAGATTTTAAATCTTGGGGTTTTTTTTGTATCTGCTGCACAGTTGCAGCATTTCTTGGTGTATAATTGCAATTCTTAATATTTAGTTTCTTAAACTTTTGGGAAAGCTTAAACACCTGCTAATCTTTAAATTCAAGCCTTTCCAGAGTGGTAAAACTAAGAACTGATGGAATCTAGTGCCTGACTATTATGATATGAAAGTGAGAGGGAAATTAAAATCGAAGCAAATACATGCCACCATATATTCCTAAAATTAATTCAGGCATGAATTCATGTTTATCTGATGCATTATCTTTGGCTTGTGCGAAAGAGTTGAAATGTCTGGATCACAAGTATAAATATATTTGTTCTTAGCCTGCTTTTTGTTTAGAAGTCACGAAATTCAGCCAAAACAATGCAGTTGGACAAGTTATAGCTGTCTTTGGAATTCACACGTGTAAAAAAAGAGGCTTGGCAGTGTGAGAGACCAATACTAACAAATACATTTAAAGATGTTTTGGAGAAAATGTATGGATTTTTTTGTTTTTAATCCTTCTATTGGCTTTTCGTGGTAACTGTTCCCAGGAAGTGTTCCTGGAGTTCTTGACAAATTCCTTGAGTAACCTAGACTCTCGGATCATCTCAGAAAAGACTGAGCAGCTTCTGGGATCACAGTAAGTCCACAACATGTCATGGTTAATAGCAAAACATTGCTCTATGATGTTTTGTGATGTACGCTTTTCACTTATCTTCCTCCATCATTGTTACTTCCCAGATGCTGGCATCTCATCTTCTGATTCCGAAAAAAAAAAAAAAAAAATATCAGTCCTTAGTTAAACTATCTTGTCAAGTCTTGTTAAATCTCTGGATGAGATGTAGTTTTGGAATGCCATCTGAAAAGATGGTGTAGGCAGAGTCTTCAGTGATTAAAATAAACTCATATACTTGTCCCTTTGAGTATTATGACAGCAAAGGCTGAAGTCAAAAGAATGAAAATAACTGGTTGATGTTTTCGGTAGATCTGTGATATGGGGTAAACTACTAAAGAAACAACACAAAGCAGTAACTTTGGAGACTGTGTCCTTCAAAGCTTTATCCGTAAAGAATGATATAATCATTATAATAGGAAACTTTCTAATGCTTATTGTGTTTTATCAGTACTGTTTTGACAGCTCACACCATTCTAGAGAGCTTAAATAGGAGCAAACCCCGTAATTTCCTAAAATACTAAAAAATACTGTCAGGTTAAACAATGATCCCATTTTAGTGTGTCTGTTTAGTGAAATGATCACTGAAAAAATAGTCAGCAATTTGATTCCAGGCATTTTCATCTCTACATTGCTTAGTTTAAAGGAAAAAAAATGAAATATCTGAAAGGCTTGCCAAAAGATAATGCTGGCCTGTTGTGGAAATGATTGTCTGCTGTGCTCCATATAGTAGCAGAATTGGTTATAGCAAAGATGGGTAGAACCTTTTCACATTTCTTAAGTCAGCCTTGGTGTTAACAGTCTTTTTATTTTTGTGAAAGTAAAAAGGAAAGAGAACAGTGATGTTTTATTCATAGTTGTTTTTAGCTTAATGTACATGTTCAAATAATTGGGACTGACTTAGAGGAAAGCAATTGCAATTATCTTTTACTTTGGCCCTTGTTGAGCCTTTTGCTCTTAGACTCTTTCCTCAAATAGTAGAAGTTACCGTATTGAGGGCCTTCTTACTAAAGAAAGTGTGTAGCTTCTACAAATAGAAAATCCCTGGCTTGTTTTTATGTGATCATTTATCTGTACTATTACTTTGCCCTGACTTGTTTGTGGAAAAGTGGTAAGTATAAGCTTCTGTATAGCTTTCGTCAGCATAGTTTGACTCAGCACTGTTCACCTGGAGGGTGGGCAGTGATTTAGTGTTGTTTTTGTCTTTCAGAAAGATGCTCTTGTCAAATGTGAAAGAAGGTTCACGGGGTGGGGGAAATTTGTTGTTTTAATGGGTATTTTGGTTGGTACTTTTCAACCGAATGCACGGCTGTTGTGGTTGAAAGCTTAATTTTGGCTGACTTGTAGAGTGGATTACGAAATGTTCTATTCTCCTCCTGTGGCAAAAAGCTTTGTTTGTGGTGTGGTTATTTGGTTTGGTTACACACACACCCTCACCCCCTTAATTCTAACTCCTGAGCACCACAACCTTCTTTATTAATATAGGAAGAAATTTGGTTCCAACTAAAGGCTGGAATTGTAGCCAGAAGTAATAATTCCTTGTGCCTCTGGAAAGCATGAGAAAGGTTGCAAAATAGTTTTTATTACTTGTAATTGGCATTTTATTGTAAATGGATTGCACATATTATCTTGTGAGTATTATTTTGTCCAACTACTCGGCCTTAGTGAGGCCACAAATGGCATATAGTAACAACAAAAGTATGCTACTTGACTTAATGGAGTTAATCTTGTACGATGCTGAGTGGTGTCATATTCAGAATTCTTAACTGCAGTTTATATTCTGCCATTAGGGACTCCTGTATCAGCCATGAAGTGCATGCTGTAGTCTCTTCTCTAGAATTAGCTTTTTGTTTTGGTGGCTTCCCCGCCTATAGCTGCAGTGCTACTAAATGAATTAGGATTTATTGTGGCTAAGTTTGTTCAGTCTTCCTTGCTTAAGTGAGTCAAGTAGCTTTCTGGAGGCTTTTGAAGGACATGTTCTATGGGGCCCTTGTCAGGCATGTGACTAAATAATACATGCATAATGCAGTTCTTTTGATCTAAATAAGTGCAAACAATTTGGGGAATGGTGAAGACATTCAATTTACTGCATGTATGTAAATCTTTAGTACAGCATGTTTCAAGTATGCCTGATGTTTTTCTTGTCATCCTGGCTGCATTGTGCCTAAAGGTGCATGCTCTGCATAACATATGTACAAAATTCCAACATAGATTCATACTTATCCGGATCAGAAGGACTGTTCAGAGATCTCCAGTCCATCCTTCTGCCTGAAGCTGGGTTGCTCCTAAGGTCAGACCAAGCGATGGAGGGCTTTGTTCAGCCGCATCTGGAAAAGCTCCAAGGACAGAGTCCATTATGTTTCAGGGCACCTGTTCCTATGCTTGGTTCTCCTCGTAGTGTATTTTTTCCCCCCTTATCTAATGAATATTTATAACTTTCCTGGTTTCAGTTGACATTGTTCTTCCCCCATGCACCTTGGTAAACAGCCTGACTCCACCTTTGCAGTTATTTACTTTTAAGATGTTAGAAATTTTCTATTAGGTGCTCCAAAGCATTCTCCAGGCTGAACAATCTGAATAACTTCAGTCTCTCCTCACAGGGCATGTGCTCCAGCCGCCTCTGTGGCCTCTCACTGAACTTGCTCCAGTAGACTGATGCTTCATAGTGGGAATCCAAAAATAGAGGCGGTAGTCCAGATACCACAGTAATGGGCTGTGCATGAAACAGAACAATTGCTTCCCGCAGTCCGCTGGCTGTGCTTCTGTTGCCAAAGCCCAGGATGCTGTTAGCTGTCGTTGCTGCCAGATGGGGTGCTGATTCGTGTCATAGAATCACCAGGTTGGAAAAGACCCATCGGATCATCAAGTCCAGCCATTCCTATCAAACACTAACCCATGCCCCTCACCGCCTCGTCCACCCATCCCTTAAACACCTCCAGGGAAGGTGACTCAACCAGCTCCCTGGGCAGCCTCTGCCAGTGCCCAATGACTCTTTCTGTGAAAAATTTTTTCCTAATGTCGTGCCTACTGCCATCCAGGACCCTTAGGTCATTTTCAGCAGAGTGGCTCCCCAGTAAGGTTGTCTTCAGGCTGTGCTCACAGAATGTTTCTGTCAGTCCTGTCTAAGTCATTGTGAATGGCAACCCTACCCTCCCGTGGATCAGCTGTACCCTGAAGTCTGGTGGTGTTTTCAGACTTGTTGAATGGTCTGTAAACTCTGCCAGCTAACTGTTAAAGGTATTAAACAAGACTGGGCACCTAACCTATCAGCTTGTAAACAGATTTATGTGCAGATTGTGAACCATTAACAGATACTTTTTTGAGCCTTATGATAGAGAGAAGGTTGTTTATTATCTGTTAGTCCACCCATCTAGACTGTAACTTAGATTAGGTGTAAAAATGCTGTGGGAGACATTGTTGAGTCTTCCTAAAATCAAGATAGATAATACCATGGGGGGAGGGGGAAGGGTAATAGTTTTAAACTGGAAGAGTGGAGATTTAGATTATGTATTAGGAAGAAATATTTTGCTCTGAGACTGGTGAAGCATTGAAACAGGTTGTCCGGAGCTGTGGATGCCCCATCCCTGATGGTGGTCAAGGCCAGGATGGATGAGGATTTGAGCAATCTTATTCACTGAAAGGTGCCTCTGCCCATGGCAGGGAGCTTGGAACTATGTGATCTTTAAGGTCCCTTTGAACCTAAGCTATTCTATGGTAATAACAAGGCATGAGTTAACAATAAGGCATAACTTAAATCCATGCTAGCGATTTCCAGACACCACTTTCTCCTTCATATGCCAAGCAATGACATCTAGGTGGACATACAAACATACTGTGGGAGCAGAATAACAAACAATGAAAGAAGGCTAGACTGAAATGCTTTCTTTCCTAGTGACTCACCCAGACTTGGTAACTTGGGCATAATCCCTTTCCTGCTCTTTTTGCTGGATGCCCGGTTGTTGTCCATCTGCAGGTGACTGAGTACATGCCAGTCACAGGATAGATCACCTGCATCTTGGGAACGTGGGGATGAGTAAGTTGGGACTTCATGTGACCTGGGGGAACAAGCTCGTTAGGAACAGGATGTCAGGATGTCAATGCTAGAGTGGTTCTTGTTGCCTCTGTGTGTTTGAGGAATTTGCAAGAAAGGAAGGTGGCAGCAAAAGTGACAGTAAGTTAAATAATTATATGGTGTTGATCACCAATAGGCGATCTGCTTATAGCTTTTGCTTGGATTCTTTTCTGTGTTGTTTTAGGTACAATTCTGACATTAACTTGATAATAACAAGAAATGCTTATGCAGGTGTCGGTGAGAGATTGCGTGAAAAAATCTTTATTTGCATTGTAGTATGCATTTAAAGCTTCTTTTTGGGGTTTTTTCAAGGGGGGGAGGAGGTGGAGGTGTTGTTGTTGCTGTTGCTAATACACATTTAAAATTTTTCTAGTCATGTAGTGGCTTTTTTTCCTTCTAATCACTATTTTGATATTCCCTTACTGCTCATAATTTTTTTTCTGGCGGTCTTTGGAAAATGCCAGCAACTCTCAAATGCAGTGAGACCCACAGTAAAACTGAGACTTGCTTGATTTGCCTGTAATAAGAAACAAACAAGTTTAATGCGATTGTATACTCAGCACTAGGTTCACAATTACTTGTTGGAAAATTTAGTGTTTCTTGGATCTTATCGTTGGCCCCAGATGCCTTACTGGTTCAGATGTTTAATTTTCCACCTTTTTCTGGTTTTGATGAACAATGATTACTCTGTATAGTTCATCATGTATCAAAATAATAATTTTGTCATGTGATTATAGTTGTCCTAAGTTTCATACTACATTATTCATTTTCATTCACTGCATTATTTAGGATCTGAAAAACCTCTTGGGAACATCGTTCTAAATATGTTTAATGAAACATTTCTCCAGGACTAGCAGCTGAACTGAATGTAAGAGTTAGATTTTACAGTTTAGAAATGTTCTTGTAAAAATTCAGTGAGCAGTGATTTAATCAGAAATACAGCTTTCATGATATGGTTTGAATGGCACGTGTGATTGATTAACGAATTACTGTAATGCTTCCAATAGTGTTTAACTGAAGT
The DNA here is from genome assembly GCF_032191515.1 of Phaenicophaeus curvirostris. Classification (NCBI taxonomy): domain Eukaryota; kingdom Metazoa; phylum Chordata; class Aves; order Cuculiformes; family Cuculidae; genus Phaenicophaeus; species Phaenicophaeus curvirostris. Next base: position 5,843,454 of record NC_091394.1, on the reverse strand, counting down.
AAGACTTTAATACTTTAAGAAGAAATCATAATAGGTTGCAAATCCTTGTCAGTATTTTAACTCAGTCTCACATGTACTGCAAAAATCATATTGACATTTTCTAAACGGAGACTGAAAAATGCCCGTAGGGGAAAAAGTTGGATGCTAGAAGATACATAAAAAATACCTCCATAGCAAGTTTTAGATACGTAGGTTCTTTCTTTAATGTCTATGTGCCTTATATTTTAGGACTCTGGTACTGTGCTTTAATTATTTCTGAAAATATTTGTGTAAAATCACATTTTCCTTTTGTCCAGTTTAGTAAATTAATCACTACAAATAAAATATTAACATGCAAATATGACATCGGTAGAATATTACAGATGAAGGTGGTAAAATGATTAAAGGTATTTCACGATCAACTAGCTCTGTACTTTAACCTGAGAGAAACAACCAGGGCTTTGGAAAGAGAGCAATTATAGAATTTTGTAATCACTTGCGTTGCAGTAATAATATTGGCACACACAAGGATGAAAGCCAGTTTTGTTGTGTCTTCCTGATGCAAAAGAATATGATTGTCTTCAGTGAGTTTGCTTTTATAAGGAAAGGCCAACCAAATGTGGAGGATCAAATGCATGCAAGGTGATTTTGAGATGTTTGCTGTCATGCTAGTTTTAAATAGATAAAGAGATTATTCTGCATATGTCTTTTTGTGGTATTGAATCATCTTGCCATGTTTTTTTTTCAACTGATTGAGAGGCATTGACCTTGAGTATGTTGATTCAATTCCATCTTATAATTATGTTCTGTTTGTATAAAAATTCCTCCTGCAGACTCGTATGAATAATTTGGCTGTCATTTACTGCTTTAAGCATTTTAAGTATTCTTTATTTAAAGGTTGCTGCAATTCAGAATGTTTGAAATTATTCTTATTTGTATTTAGTTGGGAACCCTGTGCTTTGAAGTTATTGAACGGGTTTTAATCTTTGTTGTAGCAAAAACTGCCACTCTTAAGAGACCATATTTTTACCATAATCTTTTATGTTCTAATAATCTTTTATGATCTAATAGTCTGCCTTTACATAGAATACCAATTTTTATGAAGTCTCTTATCACTCAAGTTCCTGAAAATTCAGCTATCATTAAATGAAACTAAAAGATACACCTAAATTATTTCACTTCATCATAAAAAACAAGATTAGCTCCTCATTAGAGAGCTTCTTGTGATTGTTGCCCTAACAGAAATTCATAACAAAGAGCCTGAAGTAGTCAAGTCATCAAAGTAGTACCAGTTCACATGAAACAGAAAATAAAAATTATGTTCAGGGGAAACTCAGGCAAGGAATTGGAGTTCAGACTGAACAGAATGCATTGCTGGGGGGGACACACATGGCATATTTCTGACCAATTGAGGAGATTTCCTTCTGCTTGCAATACCGTAGTTATAAGGCCAGGCAGGCTGGGGGGTTTGTGAAGAATTACACATTCTGGATTGTGTTTGGGTAGGAGCAGGCTGCAGGGTGCAAAGGGTAAGCAAGTGATGAGCAAGGTACTGGTATTGCAGGAGTGTTATGACTTGAAATGAGCAAAGTATTAATCAGCACCAAAATTATTAGGCACCCTTGTTTCTGCTATGTTGTGATACCATTTTTTTTATCAACCTGTACATGTTCCAGTCTTACTGCACCTAGCATCACTCTATGTCTGATTCCATTTTTTCCTGCCTATACCTTTTCCCCACATGGCATTTGAGAGGGCATTTGTGGTATGATATGCAAACCTTCTCTATTCTAGCAGACAAGCAATGTATAAGTGTAATTTTAAAGTGCTTTTGAATTTGCAGTTCATATGATAAAGCTGGCAAAATAAGAGAAATGTATGCATGTTGCTAACTGAATTTAAGAGTAAGTGAACTCTGATGTATCCAAACCGATTAAATGTTGGCATGCAACTATGTTAAAAAAAACCAAAACAGTTGCGGTGGTGGCAATTGCTTTCCACTTTGCTTAACTTTAAACATACAAGTCTGCAGAGCTTTTAGCTTATATTTTTAAACGTCCTTGCTAGATATTGTGAAGCCTGTGTTTTGGGGGATGGAGCTTTGTTTTTGATCAGGCTGGGTTTGTTTTCTGAGTGAATATTGTGTGCTTTTAGATAATAAATGGGGAAAACATTTTGGTGGGTTTTCTTCCTAGTATTGCTGTATTTTTGGTTTGGACATTAGCATTAATTTTAGCAGATGCTCAAATACTAAACCAGAAATGGATTTACTAATAGATTCTTACTTATAAACGGTAATGCCTTAGACTTATTCGATACACCAAAAGAAGATAGTGATTAAAACTGTAGTTTTAGCCTAGTCACAGCAAGTTTGGTCCTTCAGAATTATTGTAAGGTTTTAAAATGCCACAGACTAAATATTAGGCACCAAAGCTGGGCTGGGCAGTGTTGATGTAAAGAAGGGGCTGGTGCTGTACCTGAGCCATCACCAATGTATTTGAGAGGGAAAGGCTCCACCTGCAACATCTCAAACTAATCATAACCACTGACTTAGAACAGCTGGATTTTGGTTAAAGAAAGGAGTTGGAAAACAGTTAAAAGCTGTCAGTATTATTTTACTGCTTGGAAATTGATTGATCCCTTATAATCTCAGTAAAAGCTGGTTTAGGCTAGATGCTACATTAATGAAAGGTTCATTATTTTCACTCATAGATAACTCATGTAAGTGTTAAATGATAGTTTTGGGTTCAAGTATCATGTAATTTGTGCTTCAGAAAATATTTTGTGTCATTAACTGCATTTTTAGCACTATGAGCTGTTGTTGCTTGAGATTGCTGTAAGTGAATTAAGAGTTGAAAGCAACAAGTTGGGCTGAGGTATTTGAGATAAGAAAGGAAGGAATTCAGCAAAACAAGCATCTCTGTATCTATTTTCTGAAAGATTTTAACTCTGTTAAGGGGTGGGTTGGAAAGCACCCATGGAATTGATGCTATGATGCTCACAAGTTTAAAACGGTTGTTGCTGGAAGGTTTCATTATGTAGTTGTGATTATAAAATGTAAGTCAAAGCTTGCAGAAATATTATTCATAATTATTTTCCCATGGTGCAGCATTTACTGCGGAGTGCTTGAGGGGGAGAAGGGGATATTATGAAAAGAGAAGTCAGTTTGTAAATGATTTGGGAAATAGGGATTAAAGTGACTTGAGTGAAATACCTAGTTTATCTTGTGCTGAAAATTAGGTGTGTCAGGTTATTATCCAGCCTAGCCAACAAGTTGAGCAGAAGGCTCCTTAAAAGTTCCTAACCATCCAAGCAGTGTGTTATGCTGGTATACCTGTTTCCAGAGCTACAGGGGGGCAGAGGTGGGCTTTGTTGTCTCACAACGATTTCCTGAGAGCAGATGCCCACAAACTTGCAAAAGAGCTGGTTAGTTGACACCCTACCTTGTTGTGTTTGGGGTGGACATAAGCTCTGTCTCTTACCCAAAGGATTCCGACCTTTATTTCTCACTTTAAGGAGCAGACTGCAAAGGTAGAGGCTATTGGGCAAGAGTGATGGTTCCTTTCTTCAGCAGATGTTTGTGTTTGTATAGAGAGACTTCAGTGAATGAATGAGCAGAAATTCATCAATGAACTCATTCTGGGAAGTAAAGTCCGTTTGTCCAGTGTCCCGTACCTCAGTGAAAGCCAACTGGGCAAAAGCTAGCATATCTCAATTTTGTTATCCCTTTCCAGGGTATTACTGGTTTTGTGGTTTTAATTTGTTCGGGGTTTTGATTATTTTATCTTATTTTTAAATTCAGTTGTCAGTATATGAACAGGTTCAGCAGAAGGTAGTCCTTCTCTGCTCCTGCACACACCTTGCAGTGCTCCAGATACACTATCTAGAAATGTGAATAGGAATATCCTCAGGCTAAAGGAGTCACCTCCATAATTTGAGGCTATTCTGCCATGGCAAGAACCATGCCGTTTATGCAGTCTCTGAAATACAGTAGTCATACTGTTGCTTTCTGTCTTGAAAGCAGCTAGGTTTTCTATTCTCTGGTTCTTCCAGGGCCCCACTTTTCTGATGTATAGAAACACTTTTGACTTTTAGCTTAGATTTATATGTGGGAAGCATGTATTTTCTCCTCTTCCAACACTCATTTAGCTTTGCCTTACTTAGGCTTGACACGTCATGGGCTTTTAGTCTTAACCCTGTATAAAAGGCTCCTACTGCTCTCATCATCCTTCCATCTGTTCTAGTAAAAAATTCATGTTGTTAAATATAGCTGACCAGAATCGTACCTAGTATTCAGCTGAGGTTATCCTAGCGGCTTGTGTGACGACATTAATTCTTCCCTGTCTTGACTGGAAATATCCCCTCATGGTACAATGTAGGTCTGTTTGTCAGTCTTTTTTTTTTTTTTTAATTTTCCCCTGCCAGATCACAGTGGTGACTCACAGTTATCCTGTGACCAAGTCAGACTGATCTTCCTTCTCAGTATCTTCTAAACCGATCCCTGGTTTCCCACATCCTGTGTGAGTATCTAATCACAAGCTTATTATCTAATGATATGGGTGACCTCTTGCCATAGCTATTTATAAAAAGACAGGGGGTGTTACAGTGATTTCCAGTCTGTCTTGTGATAAGCCTGAGCCTGATGTTTAGCATTTTCTGTGCTAAAGTCTGCTGAATTGTGCCATGGGATGGCAGAGAAATAACCTCATTGTATATTTGATGATATTCTGGTGTAAAATCATGTGAAGCTGCATGACTTTGTCATCATGGCCATAGTGGTATTTTGTGTGACTAAGGGCAGAACTTTAAGTCCATGAAGTGCTTGTAAAATAAGAAAAGAGATGCCTGTTGTGATTACAAACCCTAGCATTACATGGTAGGTGAGAACGGGTTTTCAGAATTACGGCTCTGGCTTTTGTTTTCCAACGTCTGCCTAAGCTTTTCAAGTGGGCCATAAGTAATTTTTCATGTATAGCCCTTATCTCCCCCTTTGTTCCATATCTAGAATTTGGGAGAAACGTTTACTTCCTACTTGTGTGTTTTGTATACTTATGTTGCAAGACCTTTGGGGAAGGAACTTCCTCATTGTCTTTGCATACTGTCTGGAAAGAAACCTCTTGATTGAAGGCTGTGGATTCTCATGATTTTAATAATGTTATTTGAGACATTCTCTTCTTATTTTAAAAACATTCAGTTAACAATAAAAGTACAATAGTTTTTCTCCATGCTTTACAAATGTAACTTGTTCAAGAAATTCTTGTGATGTGTGCTGTGAATATTGTATATAAGCTTACTTAACTTTTAATCATATAGTGGTTTTGAGGTATATTTTGGTAATCATCTTTGAACGTTAATACGCTTCTAGGCTCCTTGTTGAAACACATGTTTTTTTATTCCATTATTTTGATGTCTTGCCAGATTTTGTTATCTTTGTTTTTCTGTACACTGAGTTTGATGTAAATGTTGAACTGCATTGGAAAGCTGTGCTGAAGAAACAAGTGTTTGGCCTGTCCTATTCCTTTGTCTTCCTTTTAACATGAAATAAACCATCTGATTTTCTTTTTAATGAAATAAGAGGAAATAATTGTCTTGTGTACATTTGGTACATTCTCAAATAGAATGTTCAAACAGAATTTTTTCCCTGGACCTGTCATCGCTGTCTTCATAATAATTCAGTAACGTCTGTTTCTGTGCTGTCTTTGTATTTAGCCTGAATGAAGGTTGGGAAAGCAACATCAGTTCACAGAATTTAAGATTTAGACAAAATGGGTCAATGTTTGAGTACAAGACATGAGTACATGAAAGCATATTTGAAGAAGCATACATGTACAGTAATTGCATCAGGGTGATGTAAAGGCTTAATTGGTTTCTCATGCAGATTTCAGTGCCAGAGTTACTGCTGTTACTCATTAATTATTTAAAATTCCAAGTGCAACAACTCACAGTTTAGTGACTGTAACCTGCTTAGCCTCTGACCTAAACAACAAAAGCCCAAAGTACCTAATCTAAAATTGCATTTGAAAAGACGATAGATTTACTTATTCCTCGGATAAACAATTACATTAGCAAACAATAATTATGCTTTCTCTGTTCAGAAGGGAAAGCAAAGCATTGTATCATTGCCAGAGAAAATCCCAAACTAGTGTCACAGTATGGGTGTTTCCAGTTAGGCATTCATGAGCACAAAAAAATTGCCTCTGTGTGGCTTTATAAGTCAGGTTGTTCTTATATTTATTGATTGATTTAGGAGCAGAAGAATTTACAAATCCATAGTTAAGCTTCATGAGGTGTCACTTGCAGCTTGCGTAGCAAACCTTTTCAAGCTGGAGAACTGCTTTGTTTGTGTTTGTGATAGTGGACTGCGGACTGAGGATAGTGGCAACCTATTAGGAGGCTGTCACATGAACCTTGAACCTTGTAACATATCTGAAGCACATACACAAATGAAAATATTGAGGCCTAAGTCTCCATTGCATTACTTGAAAAATACTTTCAGAGCGTAGTTTCATGCATGAACCCTCAGGAAATCAAGCTAGTAAATGAGAAGGCAAGAAGAAATGAGAAACATAATGCACACAAAGTGAGAAATCTAAGCATATAGTTAAGGATGCATCTTTTCATGTCAGAAAAGAAAGATTAGGCTTTGTGCCTCTTTGGCAGTCTGTTTAGGGAAAGGGAGGGACGTGGCTTTAGAGCAGTAGATTGAGCCAAAAGGGAGTCAACTTGGAGTATGGTGAAAGCCAGTCCCTTTCGTAATACCAGTTGTTACGCCAAATGGAACAGAGGAGCTTTTACAGGAAAACCATCTCTTGGCTGATGTGTTTACAGTATCGATAGATTCTATATGAAGTCAGAACAGAGGGAGAGAAAGATTGGGCAGGTAAAGAGACCTTTTCCTCTTTTTTTTAAATTAAGTTATTTAATTGAGAAGTATATAGTGGGTCAGTGTTTTCTCATGGCAAAGTTAACGGTGTCTGGTGAGGGTGAATCATCTTCTTGTCCCATCTGTCACTCTGTTGAATATGAGAAGATAAGATCCAGCATACAGTGCCTTTGACTCATGTGTGTTTAGAACTGCAGGTGTGTATTTTGTAATCAGTCTCTACAGTGTGTTAAGGAACTGCTGATCCTCAAAGTGGCTGCATTCACTGGGGAGCTTACATGACCTACTTCACTTTAAAAAGGAGAATATACCGTTCACCGTTTAGAGAGGACTTGTTTCTCTAAGCAGAGAATAGGGGAAAAAATGTGAGTCTTCATATATATATATATGTACAATCTTGGTTTTATTCTCATGGTATTTTTTTCATTTTTATGTGAAAATAGGTGTTAGGTCTTGTCTGATTTCAGAGTACCTTAATCTCAAAAACTTCAAGTGTCTAAGTAGCAAGTAGTGATACGTGCCTGAACAGTTTCTTCATTGCTCCGTGCTTTTTCCCCTCTGATACTGGTAAGGTTATTGCTTTGGCCTAAAATTCTCTATGATTTAAATTTTATTCTTTTTTTTCCTAGCTAATAATGCAGTTATGTTATAAATTATTCTATGCTAGTTTTATATTTTTAAAAATAGTTTAGCATTTAGGACAAGTGTGTACCTTTTGGTTGTTGACCCTGTTGAGGCCAAGAGTGGAAGCCCACAGCTGTGGAGATGTACTCCTAGAGGAAATACAGTACTTCAAAAGCAGTGGTATCGGTAAATGATGCTCTACAGGAGTCTATTGTGTATCTTTGTAACTTACAGAATGAGTTTACATGTATCTCTGTTTTAAGGCATTCTCTCTATATCTTTCTCTGTCCTATTTTGATCTGACTGGAATGTGAAATTATTTTGTCTCTGGAGCACACAGGTGCTGGAGAAAATCACCAAGGATTATGCGTCTGGTCCTTTTCAGAGGGTTGGGAAATGTTGGTGTTTACTCCCAGGTTTCATATGCGATGCAGACTTAACCAGTCCTCCAACATAAAGAAAAATCAGCCTGTTTCATTGTGGTGGTGTGTAAAAGACATTACGTAGTAAATTAAATTATCCTGTTGATATTAGTGACTGAGGTAAAAACAGACAAGTCAGACTTAATTTCATAGTAAGGTAGCAGAATCTAAATCAAAAAGGAAAAAAAAACCATGTGTATGTTAACATATATGGTCCTCTCTGTTCCTTAGCTTGGGAGTAGTTGTTAGGTACAAATATTGCAGCAAAAGCATGAAGACTATACGAGGAAATGCATGTTTTGTCAAGCCTCTGTAGTGTAAATGCTGTGGTAGAAGTGCATCAAGCAGAAGGAATGATGTAGTCAAGTGCCTGGACAAGCTGAGGGCTTCTGTACCTCGTCCCAGGTCTTTGGGGTGGTACCTAGATCCCCCATCAAATACACTGACCTCTCTTTGAAAGTGGAGGTGATTAAGGAAATTTCCTTATGACTCTGCAGGGGGATTGGCATGGTTCATGGGGCTCCACTAATCTTACTGTTTTGAAGACAAACAGTAAGCATGTGACTAATGCCATTTGATTATAGTAATGATTTGTGTTTATATAAGAGATTATAGATATCATTATGTGCTAAGTGACATTAGGTGAGGATTTTTCTGTTCATGAAGGGAAGCAGAAAAGCCCTGCTGAAAAATTTGTTTTAAAATTGTGTCTTTTCATTTTTCTTAATGGGTGGGATGAGGTTGTTGGTGTTCCAGCAAGGAGAGTGGAGGGGCTTGAAGGAAGAAGAGCAAAGCAAGAGAAACCCAAGTTGTATATTATATGATATTTAGCAATTTCATCATAATTGTTTTCAGACTGTTGTCTGTCATCAGGTTTGGACTATCCTTAGCTGTGCTGAGGTGAGATTCTGGAAAATAACGTGCTTTTACAAAAAATATTATGTAATATCCTTCTTGTTGGCAACAGAGGAAAATTGTAATCAAAGCACTCAGAAAAGATCTTAAAAAACCACTCTTGGGTCCTGTCTGCTGTGCCTACCACGTGACAATTTTAGGAAGTAGCTTGCAACAGCATTCTTCCCCAGAATATATTCTGTCTCTGTGTTGTAGCCTTTCCGCTGTGTTGTACTGTTTGCATAAAATTGTAGTTGAAGTTAAAGAATTTTGTTGTCCTTTGCAGTGATATATGAGGTCTATGCAAAGTATTGAGCAGCTGTGCTAGCACTGCGGACTGCTTTCTCACTTAAATAGCATTTCAGAACTTGGCCCATCTCTCAGAGGGGTGGTTTCCAAAGTCTAGGATTCTTGCTATGATGTGTACAGTTGTCTATAAACATGGAGATTGCTGTGATGTCTAGATAGGACAGGAAGGGCAGGACATACAAGGATTTGCAAGGCATTGAACTCCTGGTGACTTCTCTGATTTAAATATTATGGTTCCCACTGAAATCTTGGGTTTGGTCATTCATGACAGAAATGTGTGTGGAATAATGGATATTTCTTTCAGGAACTGTTCCTCAGAGAAATATCATTGTGAAATTCAAAAGTGAAATAAGGTTTGATCTAGAAAAGATTACACAATTTCACAGGTAATGAAAAATTAAATCTGTATTAAATAATGATGACACTTATAAGGGACATAAGGCACAATATTTTATGAAATAATTTAACACTTGATTTAAGAGGGCAGGATTCCTCGTAAGGAGTTTGCCCATGAGACAAGTTACTTTTGTTATGTAGTTGCTCGCATCTGTCTCTGAAGCATCTGACTGTGGCTGCTCATGAAAATAGCTGCAGGTCACTCACCTGTGGCTGCTGGGGGTTTTCTTTCTTGGTACATTGGAGTACTAGGTTACCACGAAGAAGGAATTCCGAAGAAACAGGTGAGGCGTGCCCTGTGTCTCAATCCATTTTGAAAGAAGGCTGAAGTGAAGGGCTTGCTTCCAAAGATGTATATCACACCGAGAGCCAAAAAAAAAACCATCTCAAGTATTTCCATCTACCTGGCAGCCACTGCTGGCTAATGTGTTAGCCTGCTTCCCAGGAAGCTACGTAACCTGGACTTGACACTAGGAAAAAAAAAAACAAACCCAAGACTTTTGCATGTCATTTTGCTGGGTAAAATTGTAATTAAGAGCCCACATTAGAGGGCTACCAAAATTAGAGAGAACTTGCACATTTCTTAGAAGTAATTACACTTTTTATTTTGCTAATAAGATTCGGATGTAGCAGTGAAATGTAATATTTACTTGGATAAGAGTAACCATTAATTTCACAGGAAGTTTTAAGTAAATTCCTCAGATATTTTTATGTTCTATAGTTACCCTTCCCATGTGTGAGTAAGGCTGAGGGCACTTGCTAAACCCATCTAGTCTTGTAGTTCTGCGCTATTATCCAACAAAATCAGCCTATGGTGAATATGGATTCGTAGACAAGGTAATTATTATGTTCTGGCATGTGTAAGTATGTAAGTACTTGCATGCCTTTATTATGTGTAGTTCTGTTGCATCATAATTAAGTGTGTGGGAAGAGGTAAGATTGAGCCCTTATTTTACCTACTAAATTACTCTTCAAGAATCATATTTAACAATCCATTTGGAGCGCTCTGTGATTTACATTTGTAGTTTATGTATTTTAATATGAAGTAACCATTAATGTTCAATAAAGATGCTCCTGGTGCATTGGCTTATAGTCTCATGTAACTCCTCACTTACAGTGGTTGAGTTATTACTGCAGTCGAGGACCTGGTTTAAAGTTTATCATTTGTATTTTGACTGTATAAAAATTAAAATGACCTGTGAGATATTATAGGGGAAGGACATTCAGACTTTAGAGTCTGATGATTATAAGGAGTGAACTTTCCTCAGGCTCCCATGAGCGAGTTAGAAAATGCTGTTTTGCAGTTAAAACAGTGTAACTTGCAGTAACAGCATAACCATATAGCACTACATTTCTTGGTATACTCAAAAAGCTTAGAGAAGCATTTTTCTGCCTTTCACTGAAAATTCTAAATCATAATGTAAACCTCTTGATAGGACAGTACATGTGTATGGAAGGATGAACCTTGTTTTTTATCTACAAATACCTATTTAATTTCAACAGGCAGACTGGAATGAGATTAAAAAAATCACGTGGTGATACATGTTTACAAAACCCTATTTTTAATGAACTAATCAAATGAAAAGAAAAAATTTACATGATCCCAGCATATGTGTATTTTTACAAGTACTGTTTATGAATGTGATGTGTAGAACTGAGGTTTTTCCATCCCTTTATGTGTTAGTTCCATTTTTATTTGTGTTTGGCAGACAGAAAAGAGAGGCTTCTCTCCTTGGATAAGGCAGTGGTGTTTCTGTGGCTGGTTGGAACACGGCTTCCTATCGTGAAGAAAGTGGGAAGCAGCTTGTTCTAGCCTTCCATTGGGTTAGCTGTTAGATTCCCTAAGAAGGTAAATTGATGGGAGGAGACAATTCATTTTACTTCCCCAGGCATAATTCTTGGACCTTTTTCTGGAATTAATTGAGCTAGCCTGGATAACCGGAGTTCCTTCTGTATCAATCATCATTTGGGAAGTGCTTGGCTCTGGGCAGCAGAGCTGATTCAGCTTGGTATGTGGTTGTGACTTGGTTCTGAGACAGCAGCTGGGTGACCGGTGGCCTCTCCAGTGGGGTTCACAGCTTCCTGCCGTAATTCACTCACTTCACCCAAAACAATCGTTAGGTAGCTGAGATATTTTCAACTTTTATTCCTGTAAAATCGGTTTTCTTGCATGGCCTGTTATTTCCTGAACCTCTTGGATGGTTTTAATATACAGAAACCCACAGTCTTGGTGGGAAGTTTTATAGGGGAGCTGATAATGTACTCTGATCATCGCACACCTGCTTACTGTCCCCTCTCATGTTGTGACTCAAGCTCATGTGCAAAAACTGTCATCTCATGAGATTTATGAAACCTGCTGGGTTTCACCAGGAAAGTTTTGGACCCACAATGTTGTTGTGGTCATAAGCTTGATCTTGTCCTTTTTAAATGTGATTTGTATTGAATTCAAAGGAAGTTACTGCATTACTACAGCACTTCTGGTTTTGCGTTGTTTTAGAGCTTCATGGCTGTTCTTGTAACTGTTTATCAGGGCTGAAGCATGTACAGGCTACTCTGCAAATGAGAATGTTCATCACTTGATCAGTTCATCATCTGGTGATGGGTCTGGAGCACAAGTGTTATGAGGAGGGGCTGAGGGAACTGGGGTTGTTTAGCCTTGAGAAGAGGAGACTGAGGGGAGACCTCATTGCTCTCTACAACTACCTGAAAGGAGGTTGTAGTGAGGTGGGCATTGGTCTCTTCTCCCAAGTAACAAGCGATAGGACAAGAGGAAATGGCCTCAAGCTGTGCTAGGGTGGTTTAGATTGGACATTAGAAAAAAATTCACTCCTGAAGGGGTGGTGAAGTATCGGAACATGTTGCCCAGGGAAGTGGTGGAGTCTCCTTCCCTGGAGGTGTTAAAAAAATACGTAGATGTGGCACTTCAAGACAAGGTTTAGTAGGCGTGGTGGTGTTGGGTTGATGGTTGGACTGAATGATCTTAAATGTCTTTTTCAACCTTAAAGATTCTATGATTCTGAGTTTGTTAATAAGTGCAAGAAGCTGCTTCATTGCTCTATACGGAGCTGCTTAGTCTGGCAACATGTATGTTGTGAAGGTGAACAAAAAGAAAATATAAATTTCCAGCTCAGATTTTTTGAATAGTTGGCTGCAAGTTCCTACAACAATCATACAATGAGTAATCCCATTGAAGTCAGTGACTCAGCTCATTGCATAAAGATTGGCGCGTGCAGAAGCTGTGCAGCGTGGTCTCCTCATGACCATAAGAACCAAAATCAGTGGTTGCATCCTGAATTGAAAATGATCTATGGGATCAGTTTTCAATCAATGTCTGTCTCAGGCTAATGTGAAAAATTAGGTCTTTTTTGCTGTAAATAATTTTAATGCTCACAGGCTTGTGTATACGTATGTTTCTGCTTTCTAATCAGATATTTACAAAACAGTTGGCACTATACTTTTCCTTGACTAATTCATGTCAGATTTTTCTGAAGCCTTTTTTCCCCCAAAGGATTACTTAGTTTTCTCTATTTTAATAGACAACATGAAGAATTCAATAACTTTTAGGATATTCTTGCTGGCTGGTTGCTTTTGTCCCTTTGGCTAAAAAGTAGCTTTATCTCTAGGCAAGGAATTTGTAGCAGTTACCTATAGCTAATCTGTCTTGAGTTTAAACATCTGCATTCATTTAAGCATGAAAAAGATGAAGTAAAATCTAGTTTTATTAGTTTCTGGATATGAGGTGAGAATAAGAAGGGGTCATTCATGTGAATTTTAACCACACACTGTCCCTCTGACATATTCAAAACAATAAAGGAAACCTGAGTGCAGATATACAGGCTAAATTAATGCCATTAGTTCTCAGCTTTTAAGTCTGTCCCTTTAGAGAAACATAACACTTGACCCTGATCTAGATGTACTCTCAAACCACACTCCTATACTTCAAAAAGCCTTGCGCATTTCCATTTCTCTAAGCCTTTTTTAACTTTCTATTCTCTTCCATCTGTAATTTTTAGGAGCTTGCTGAAGGAATTATGCATGCAGGAATCAGGAATATGTTGATGAGCCATTTCATACACTCCTGTTTGCTTGTTTTTCATTTTGTTTGCTTGCTTTGTGCAGACATTTGAGCAGAAAACTGGCCTGATCGTTTTCAGACATCTGTGGTGTGGCACCATGGGATTTTTTATTCCTTTTGTTTTCACCAGTCAACAATTTATTTTTAAAGATTTATCTGGCTTAGTTTCACAGTATAGCTCTTCTGTGTCAGGTATCTTTTTTTACCTTGGCATTGCAGGACTGGGACTCTGCTATGCTTAGTGTTTCATGGGTACAGGGTGGTTGTTCCTGGAGTGTTACTCAAAAGGCACTAGGGAGGCTAAAGGGTGGCAGGAGGGCACTGATCAAAGCTCTGGTTTTCAACTGTTACATTGCCTCCACTATCTGTTTACTTAAGCATATATGTATTACAGATCAAGTTTGATAGTTAATGTTTCAATAAAGAGCTGGAAGAGTAACACTCAGAACTTGTTCTTTATGTTCTGCTGTAGACATTTCCTACAGTTTGTATTCCACTTTGTTTTTCTTATGTTGCAAAGTAAATGATGTGGAAAGTGAGCTGCTGCTCCTAATTTGTAGGGGAAAGCCCAGTTTGAGGTAGTTCAGCTCTGAAACCCAGTGTATATGAATTAATTTGTATTTTCCCTTGAAAATTTCCATAATCTCCCGGAGATGTGAATTGGTTGTGCTGATTTCACAATTTGAAAGGAATAGTATTTTTACTTTTAATCTTTTATGCATTAGTGTTGTTAAAAAATAAAACAAAAAGAATTTTTGTTTCCAGTTTGCCAATAAACTTTTCCGTGAGTACACTTACTGAATTTGGATGTTTTTAATTTTTCCTTTGTGAGACCTAGAAGAGAATATTTGCGAGACGTAGAAGAGTATATTTGTGAGGAGTTAATTAATTAGTTACTGTGGCATGTGGCATTTTGATTTTAGAGGAAATGGAATATTCAGTGAATAGTCAAATGAGCACTCCAGACCCTCACTAATTTGAAAACTTCTTATCAAGTTGTCGGGGGATATGTTTTGTAAGTCTCTCCAAAAGTTGTTGTAGAGATACAGGACAAGGTTGCTTTTGATAAAGTATACATTGCTGTGATGGAAAGTCAGAAGTAATCAAAGTCTCTATCTTTGGAGTCCCTTGGTACACAGATCAGTGAGTGCACCTGAGATTATAACTATATTTGTATATTCTTCTGAGTGTAACTGGTTAATAGCCTCTTGTTTTACTTTGTGCATTTTCTATCACAGCAAAGGCCTAGTTGTCCTTTTCTCCTAAGCCTCATCTTATGCTTAATGAAATAATTTAACCCTCTGGTTGAGAGAATGTAGACCAGGATTTCTGGTGCTAAGGCTTTTATGGTGTTAGTTATCACCAGAAACTGCATTTTATTATTGAAAATTCAGTTCTTAATTCTGAGAGGGAAAAGTCCACTTGAAACTTCTTTTGCACGTAGTTTTAAGTTTCAGGGCTTTAAATGCTACCCTGCACTGCATTTAAATCCCTGGAAGGTAGCAGCTCTGTTTGAGATCCTCTACAAACACGTGCCTCTGTGAGAAGAATATGTAGTATAACCACAAGAGTGCTATAAAAAATGAAATTTGAGTGTTGTGGTTTAACCAACATAAGCTCTGTTAAAGCTGACCTACAGCAGGATGAACCAGAAAATACAGAGAGCTGGCATTCCTTTCTTACTTGCTTGTTGGGAAAGTGTGGGCTGTAGAGAACATATCCATTCTCACTTCCATAGCGAATTGTTTGCAGTTTAGTGTGGTGCTTTTTTTCCAGTTATTGCTGTTTATGTAATGGAAAATGTGAATTTGAAAGAACTTGGAATGGTTGGACTTGATGATCCGGTGGGTCTCTTCCAACCTGGTTATTCTATGATTCTCTGATCTTTTATGGAAACTTGGGGTTACTAATCATTTGATACAAATTACACTCACTCTTTTGGTATTATAATCATAATATCAAAAGATGAGCCCTCTACTTAATTTCTACTCTAGTCTTGTTTCATTTGCACTTTATTTTTCCTACTCTATTTCTTTCTTAAGGAGGAAAGCTTTCTTGTGTTCCTTAAATTGGCAAAATAGACCAGAAACATATGCATTTTTGTTTCTTGGGATCTTTCACAGATCTTACCTTGCACTGTAAAAAATGCTTGTTGCATGAGAACTGTCCCTTTGTTCTGTGTCAGATGAAAAATTAATTTGTATTTCAGTACAAATGTATTGGTTTTAAAAATGTGGGTTTTGTTTTATCTTTTCAGAATTTGAAGTTCTGGTGATCCAGCATGGGGAACCACGTAGGAAAACGAGAACATAGTGCCGACAAGTCAGCCAAGGTAAGTGCAGAAAATTGAAGAGGCAAGGCCACTTCAGAAGTATGTATGTTATGAAATATATATAATACATTAGTGTGTTTACCAGGTCACTTTCACCATTACAGTTTTTGTAATCATCACTATAAAATCACCCTTCTTTTTTGAAAAGTGGCCTGAGATGTGGCCAAATGAGGATTTTGCTGTGCTAGATTTAATGAGAGGTCCGTAGCTGATAAAAAGCTTCTTGGTCATGGTGGAAATGAATTAAATGAGCCTTAGAAATATCATCTTGCAGAAATTTTTAAAGAGCCAGTGAGCTGAATTGTGTTGTGCGGGTTGACAGCTTTCCATTTACACAGTCATTGGCTCTGCCCATTAGGAAGAAACTATATAGAAACATATGAAATAAGAGAATTCTAAAGGAAAAGGTAGTCATTCTGAGGAGATACAGCTTTAAAAAAGATGAGAACTGTCAAAGTGTTCATTAAAAGCTAGTGTTTACTTTTTAAGCCTCTGCTGACACTGTTGTTTGTTATGTACATAATGTGGTATTCTGTTTACCTTGTGATAATACCTTGTTTATTTGTTTTTCTACATTGTACCGGAAGAGATTTCACACATATCTTAAAAGAGGACATCTTTCTATAAATAGAAAAAAGTTGCTTCTTGTTGCTAGCTATTGCTGACTTCCCTCCACCCATATGCACTCAAAAAAATAACAGCTTACAGTCCGAGCCCGCTTGTATGAAGCTGGTACCCTTTGTATTGGACAGATGGTGTAAACAGATAGTTCTATGCTTTATCTGGTGGAATGTGGGTATTTTGCATTGCTGTGGCAGATAAGCAGCTATCCCTAAAAGGTACACAAACTAGAATTCATACAGGTGTTCTTTGCTGTCTCCTTTATGAAAATACGTAAGCAGACTGGAGGGAATAGGGGGAAAACGGCAGGAACTGAGGACAACTGGCTGCATAGGTTTTTGTATTTTTGTAGTGTTTTGCAAAATGGTTTTGTGGCCCAAAGTTTCAGTTTCAGTACAAACTGTAGCAGAAGTTGCGGTTTTGTAGTGACCGGTCTTGTAGACTTCCCCTCTAGAAAACCCTGTTGTGCAAATTCAGTGGAGACAAATACACCAAAGAGCTGTATTTAGCCAAACACTTTGATCCTTTCTGACCCAAGCTGTGCGATCCTGCAGGTGTGGTATGGCAGCTATACAGAGTTTGATGGACTGTTGTGCACTACCTATCCTTTGCTTTGGTATTTGAGGACAAAATTTGGTTAGGAAAACACATCGTAACTGTGTTTTCCCACTGTGGCGTTGCATGTGGCTGATGCATCCAGGTGGCAGCTCAGTGAGTTGTGGAGAACATGGGGCCTCAAAAAGAAAAAGATTCTTAAAACCGTAGCAGCCTGTGGAATAGGTGCAAGTTTGCAGTGGTGAGCAAGAGTCAGGTGGTCATGAGTCTTGCACTTAGTATGTAAGACAGGACTACAAGGAAATAGATTGCTGCAATTTTTAAAAAAATCATTCTTTTTGCTAATCAGCTCATGGAGAATAGTTGATTCTGCAACCAAAATAATATTCATTTGCCTGAAATATTTTTGAAGAGACGAACGTATTTCTGTAGTGATATTTTCTGTCTGTTGCCCACACGTCTAGAGTGACAAGAGAGCAAAGCAGCAAACCACTGAGCTTGGAAATAGGCAATACATGATCAAAATCTTCCTTTATGCGTATAAAACAGTAATCATGTCACAAGAAATAAGGCCACAGATATAAAATCAGGAAATATATGGTTAAGGTGCTACTATATACTCCATATAACTACTCAATGTTGATTCATTTCTTACAGGCAGCATTAAAGTTCTTACTGGCAGTAGTAACCATGTCACAATTTTTTTTTTTTTTTAAAGAAACTGAAGTAGCTGTAAGTTAGATCTGTTTTCCTACTAGTCTTCTAATGCTGAATGCTTTCAAAGACTACAGTAGAAACACTGAGTGGCCTCTCCTTACTCTTTGCAGTAGAACTGCAATGAAAAAAGGCTAACATCTCATTAAAGGTCCTTCTAAAATTTTGATGTAAGATCTCCTACACAGACACTCTACTGGCTCCTGAGCTGATAAACCAGTTCTCCAGATGGTTATTTTATGTATGCTTACATTAGGGAGACTGTAGAAATCATGGTTTAGTATTTGATAGGAATGGTTGGACTCGATGATCTGATGGGTCTTTTCTAGCCTGGTGATTCTATGGTTCTTGATTGTCCAATAAATGTACTGTAACAAAGCGATTACTGTGGGGCTTTTTTGGTTTTGGTTTTTGTTGGCTAGCTTTGCCTTACTTTCAGTAAATTTAGGTCTTTGAATTACAAAATTAGAAGTAGAGATCTGGAAAGCAATTACTTCTTCAGATGTCTAACCTGACACCAAGATGCTTTCAACTTGGGAAAAAGGCAGAAGGCAATAAGATGGCTTCCCGTGCTTGATACTTTTTTCAAAATATTATTGCTTGATTTATAAATATGCCAAGCTACAGTGATTATTTACTAAATATTTAGGTACTGTGAAATTAATTGGATGCTTTGAAAACTGGTTTGTCTATTTGACCTGAATAATGCCAAAAATATTTACAACCCCCTCACAGTTTACTCAAAACAATAATATACTCCATATAATTTCTGTCAGATTTCTTTCTCTTGGATTTAATGCATCCAATTTTTTTTTATAGCTTTGTAAGATATGTAAAAACTGTTCAATGAACCCAGCAATTTATATGCTTTCTTTTTACTTTGGATTACATTAGACTTCACAGTTTGCTTAATGCATTAGTAAATGTGTATTTATTTTGTTTAACTTTGTTCTTAGTATTAGTACTTGGGTTTACAATTACATAAATATACCTAAGGACAACGGTAACAAAAGAATGGGCAGCCCTTCAAGCCTTGATTTTCTTTAAGTTCTTGAAGAGCTAAGTGTTGAAGAGTAGAAAGAGTGGACATCTGAAGCTTTATTGGTCCTTGTTCAAAGTTATAGTTAATCTGCATTAATTTGGCACCATTAATCTACAAAGTGCCGCGTGTTCTTTTGTAATTATTAAAGCTACCTGTAAGGATTTCCGTAGCGCAGTTCTGTGCTACTTACTGTTTTGATTGCCTCCTTCAGAGAATTCTGCACAGCGTGAATATTGCCATCCCCAAATCATTGAACCTTCTTGGTACATGTCAAAACTGTTCCTTTAACTTCACTGATTGTTTGGGAAGATGGGGTTGGAAGGAAGTTTTCCATCATTGTCCTATCTATTCCACAGCAACTACCAAATGCACCAAGTCCACCAAGCCTAGTTTCCATGTGTCTCAGATCACATAGTACTGTGAATAGCTGGAAATCAAGCTTGTGACCTCTAACAAAAGATCAAAACCCGCTGTCCTGCCACGTCAAGGGATTGCTTAAGAAACTTAGACAGGACTGGAACATGTTAGGTTATTGGAAATACTGGATCAACTACCTTTTTGACATCCTTCACTTACTTGGAGTGTGCTGTAAACAAACACTAAGGAACCAAAACCAATTGCTACCTCTGATATCTAACTTTGAAATCTTTAGGTAAACTGTAAATTGCCAGTGTGTTGCTTTCTCACAGGCCAAACCTGAGAACAGATGTAGTGATAGTAAGCCACTCAGTCTACGGTTTAACATTTTGTTTGAACTAAAAGCTACCTGTTAAAAATAACTAGGTCTTGCTGTACAGCAAACATTAAAAATCTTGCTTTTGATTATCCTATGTATGTACCTATGTGCATTTTATAATGTGTTTAGTAGTGGTTGATTTGATTATTTTAATAAATTAACTCTATTATATTTAAATAGTCTTACTACCATACATAAATTAATCACAGTGCAGCCTTTTTACTTTTTTCCCCCATAAGGTTCTCAGTGTTAAAGAAGGACTCAGCATAATTAGCTCAAGCTAAACTGTTATGGTGAGCATGTATTGATAAATCAGATAGTTTCTATGCTGCTTTGGAGGAAATTCTTGGTTTCTTGCCCCTTTTTTCCCCAGCTGTCTTGCTAATGTTCAGAAATTTGCACCCTGCACAGCCTTCCTCCTGGTATCATTGGCAGAAAGTGTTCTGTCTCTCCCTAACGTGACGAAGGTGACATTCTAAAGATGACTCCATGCTGCAGTTATATTATTGACCTCATAGATGCTCAGTGATCTGTAAGCAAGAGGGTTTTCACACTGATCTCATCTGATGTCCTACCTCTCACGGTTGAGACTGCTTACAGACCTGAGACATATCTGTGGTTTTTACCAGGTGTTTCCTCTTGTTATGCATCATAAAGTATCAAGAAAAGGAAAGGAAAAAACCCAACAAATTAAGTAACATTTTTTGTCCTTTATTAATTGCTCTGAAGTGTTATTTCTGTAAGATAAAGTGTTTTTTTTAAAAAATACTTACAGTTTGAGAGATACCTGATGTACAGATCACGTGGATTTTGAAGTCTGGGTTATCCTTTTCTGTTAAAACCAAATCAAATAACCACCCAAACAAAAATACCTTAAAAAAAGTATCGAATATGGCATTTGGTTATATTATATTTAAATAGTCTTATTACCATACATAAATTAATCACAGTGCAGCTGTCATGCCCCGGATTCACGAGCTATATGAGCCTTTTTTCAACCTGCACAGTTGAAGAAGGTGGTTTGTTTAACCGTGCAGCGGTCCGGAGGCTGACAAGGTCATTCTCAGGCTGAAAATCAAAAGCAAAATTTATTCTGGCTTGACCAAAATAAACAGAACAAAAACTCAAGTGCACGGCTGAGATATGGGGGTGCAAGTTCCTAAAGTTACAGGAAACAAATTTCAATCTGTTCAGATCCCAATCTGATCCCTGAATACAGCCAAGGTCACTTGGATTTGATCTGGCACACACCAATGCCAGTCAAAAAAACCCAGTAAGGGGAATTATATATATATAGAGAGAGAGAGAGAGCACGAAGGAAAGGAGAGTCACCACTTCAGTGGGCAACAGCAGTTCCTTGGGAACATGTGGTTGCCCCAGCGGCCACTTGGTCCAGATTGATCCAATTGGAGTGATGTGCACGCATGCCCTGTGGTTCCTTGCAAGTTCTTTTAACACACCAGTCTGTGCATGTGGAGAGTGGTCTTGCCACCTGTGTGCAGAAGCTCCTTCAGGAGGGTCCAGAAAGGGCAGGCAGGTGGGTGGAGGGGCAGCACCCACCCCTGCACCTCCTCTCCCCATAGCAGCTGGCTCAGGAGCAGCACCTCAGCCAGGTGAGGAGGAGCGATGCTTACTCCTGCACCTCCCTTCCCATTGCATCTGCGGCCACACATGAGGCCCTCGGGTGATATCCTAAGATCAGTCTTTGGGGAGCGCAGGCTGCTGAATCCTCTCTGCTATTCATTGCCAGTGCTGCAAAACAAGGGCACAGCTGGCCAGCCTCCAGACAAAACGTTTAAGACAAACAAAGAAGTAAAGTTGGACTTCATAGCCGCGTTTTCACTTTTTTACTTTTTTCCCCTTAGCAAAGTTGTATACTGCTATTTTCACTTTCTACTACAATTGTGTGGGTTTTTTCAGAGTTCTGAAGAGTTTTACTTATTGCTGTGAGCAATAAAGACCACAGGGGCTATAGTGATATTTTCTTTGTCATTTAATATATTGATTAAAACACTCCCTGTCAAGCCCAATGTCTTTATGAAAGCAAAGGAAAAATAGAGAAAAAAAGCCTTTAAAACTTTGAGAGCACCAATAGTTTCTGTGAGAGATTTGATGAGCTTTTTCACCAGTCAGTGTTACATGTTACACACTGTAGAATTCTTGTGACCCGACAGTGTCTGGTTAAGACATTGCCTGGTACAAAGAAGTGCTGCTTTTGGAAGAGACAAATCCTTTTCCAGGGTGTGAAGGGAAGTTCTGGGCAGTCAGGTTAAGCAAGACCAGTTCAATTTGACAGATGTCTGGGGTTTTTTTAAATTCTACCATCAACCTAGATTTAGCCTTGAGCAGATCCTTTTGTTCTGGCTCTGTCCTCCTATTTCATTTCTTAACTTCATACTGTCTAACTGGATTGTTTATTGGGACAGATGAAGTGTCATTCTGGATTAATAGTAGCGCTTGGAGATCTTGAGTGGAGCCTTCAGGCACCAACGTGCTTCAGCTACTGAGATGATATCGTAGAGATATAGAAATGGCTGTACTGTTTGAAGCCTCTAAGAATGCCAAGTATGCAGTAGCATCTGTGCTCCAAAATTAACCTTAAAACTATAATTCAGTATGGTATTGGAAGTCTGTGTCTAATAGTTAAGTAGGCAAGTAGCTCTACTATCAAATTAAAGGGACTAACTTATGTATCTAAAGCCTAGTTGTGTTTGAATACTTGACTGTTCATTACTCTTCAATAAATGTACTTAATAATCAATTGTAACTTTTATATTTAATCTTTCTAGTGTCTAAAATATGGGAGACTCATCATAAGTGTGTGTGAAAGATAATCTGTCCCTGAATCAGAGCTGGTACTTTTACATTCCATGTTTCCCTTTGTTGCATGAACTGCATAATCTTGGTATGTCACTCAATCTGAGTTTCAGTGAAAAAGTGAGTAAATACATAGGTAACGCTTATTTCATTTGTATGAAATAAGTGGAGAGCATGTTTTTGTGTTGTGGGTACAACTGTTAAGTACTAGTGTTTCTTGATTTAGGTCTTGAGCTGGTTCTGCGTGCATGGGTGTAAAAGGAAGAGCTGCAGCTGCTGCGGTTTTGGCTGGGGGAGGAGGTAGGGTCTTAGGCTTTGTTCTCCCACCTTCAGCCTGCAGAACTGACTAGAAGAAGAGGGAAGTGCATTCTATGTTTTAAGATCTTATACTTCAGATGCCATGCTGTGATATAGTTTCCTAAAGTCCCCTTCTTGTTAGCTTTGATATGGAACTAGATAAATGACTTGTAGAATGAGTTTAATGGCAGTAACCCTTAAAATAATAAAGAGTTGGAAGAACAGGGGTGTAATGCACTGCCCATTCTTTGTGAATTCTCTGTGAACTGTTCTAGTTGCTGAAATTATTTTTCTTATATCAGCATGCCCACACTTCAGCCTGAGAACATGTTGTTCAATGCTTTAGCATCTTCATGCTGGAAAAAATGAAGTAAGTTGTTTATATTTTTAATCCTGAGGGAGCAGTTAGTGATACGGAGATCCTGAAAGGGTGCAGGATCTAACTTCCTCACATAATTATTTTGTGCTTTTATTGTTGCCCTGGTCATAGTTCAGCGTGTGATGATGTGTTGTATCACCTGCCCTGAAAGTGAGTGAGATAGGTCAAAGTAACAACCTATAATTTCCATTGTGAGGTTTGGGAAGAGCCTGCAAAAAACTTCTGCAGCAATGTATTACCTTAGAATGCAGTTATATCTGTAAAACTAGTTGCAGTAAAGTGCCTTTTCCCTGTTGGAGAGATTGCCAAGCTTTACCTGTGGATACCCAGGGCCAAAACAGAGCAGAATCTCCAGTATCTACGACAGTGACTGGTAAATGTGACCTGTAATTCTTATCAAGTTCTTAAACCCCAGTAAAAGTGTGTTTTGAAGCTTGCCCTCATCTTTGTCCCCTAATGCTAGTTCTGTTGTCTTTTGATGCTCCTGGGCAGCAGCTGGAAAGAGTTGTGCTGGAGATGTGTTTTGCTTTAATTGTCGGTTTTTTATTTCTGATAGTGAAACTGCCTGTGCAGCTAGATCACTGTAACTAGTTGTGAGACATGGTTTTACACCACACATCAGTACAAAGCCAGAACTCCAGCTCTGCTCAGATCTGATGCTAAATGTTCTAATGTGCCAAAAGAGGAGTTCCACAGGGCTGGGGTGAGTTGAATCTTGCTTTCATTTATTAAAAACAGCGTGAAATGGACATAAGAAGCAAAAAGATCCAGGGCTTTCCCATACAAGATATCACTTTAACAGTTTTGCACTTCAGAAGCTGAATTTCTTATGTGATTGCAGTTATTTGTACACTGAGTAAATTTACTGTCACTGCAGCTTTTTCTGCTTATGGCTAAAATGTCACAGAATATCTTTCCTTTTTAATTAACTTTCTCATGCCTTCTGCTTAAAGTTGATGGAAATACTTAGGTTGCGTTTGTTAGAGAAAAAAAGATTTTGCAAAAGGAAATTGAAAATCTTTTAAGCAGAGTAACATGACTTGATTGTTGAGATAAGGTTCTCTCTTAAAAACAATCTGATATTTCAGTGCAGCATCCCGTGGATGTGCCCATAGAAATAACAAAATTTGCATAGAGCAGAAAGACACGAGATACAAATCACTTACTCTGGATAATTAGGGGGACTTCTGAGCATGAGTTATAATCAAGAAGATGACAATAATGGAAATCTTGCATTTGTGTCACAGTGTCAGAGTGACAGGTTGGTGTAGCTAGACCTAGCTAGAACTAAAGGATGAATTTAGGGAGGCACGACGGTCTTCGGCTTGCTCTGTGCAGCTAAAAGGCCACAGAAAAGACCCAAGAGCCAGAAATCTTAGCAAGTCTTAGCCTGATGAGATCTATCCTTAAACAAGTCACATATTCATAGAAGCATAGATTCATAGAATGGCTTGAGTTGGAAGGGACCTTGAAGATCATTCAGTTCCAACCCTGCTGCCATGGGCAGGGACACCTCGCACTAGACTAAGCTGCTCAAGACACCATCAAACCCAGCCTTGAACACCTCTAGTCTTATCAAAACAATAGTCACCAGTTTGGGGTCCTCAGGTATTCCTGTTCTATGTAAGAGCTTCAGGACTGAATTCACTGTCTGGTAGTGCTGAGGTATTCGGTTGAGTTGTGGAAATCCCAGTATACCAAAAATGTCTCGGATGAAAGGTACTATCCAAGACTGTCATGTTGAAATTTGAATGGGTATTTTTGTGGGATTTTTTTTTTAGGTTTGTGGTCATAACTGACTTGCATGTCTAGCACACTTTCCCAGCCTTTCACACACTTCCTCTTCCTTCCCCCCTTTATCTTCCTCCTACTCCTTCTTATACTCATTTTCTTTCTGCGTGCTTTTTTCTGCCAGCATCTCCATTTTTGATGCAGTCCAAATCCAGTGCTGCATTTTGTTTTTCCTGAGGCATTAGAAATAATACTTAATTGCTATCAGTGCAGTCGTATGCTCAGAAACAGTGAAGAGATGGGGGCAATGGATGGAACACTGTAGAAGAAAAGAGAGAAGATTTGAACTTGATTGACAATGCATATCCACTTGAAAAATAATATGCAAGCCCAGATACACTGCTTATATCCCTGTATGGCTGCAAATGTGCTCACTATGAGTTTCAAAAGGCAAGACCAGTGGCTTTCCACCCCAGGCAGTCTGGCTGTCTGTTGTGATCTTCCCTGTGAACTACAGTCTGAATGTTTTTTGTTTTCTTAAGGTTGAGCCTGAGCTTTCTCCTGTAGATGAAACTTGCCTTAGGGTGCAGAGTGATAAAGCCTGAATAATCAGTTTCCTTTTTTTTTTAAAAAAAAAAACACAGTGACTGAAATTCCAGACAATCCTGTCTTTTTGAGAGTTGGCAGACGAAATGTTTGTTAAAGTGAGACTCTGAGAATCTCAAGTCAGGGTCTCTTAATGGTCGAAGAATGTTTATATCTCATAAAATATATTAAGGATACTTCAGTACTTACCAATATTGTGTATTGATTAAATAAATATCTCTAATATATTTAACAAATATATAGTAGTAGTATAAATAAATATATCTCAGTGTTCTAGGAAAGCCTTCAGAGCTCACAGTAGATGAGACCCACTGCAAGAAGTAAGAACTCTTTTGTCTTTGGTACATTGCTAAGCAGAAAACCCAGTATGTCAGGGATGATTCTATGTTACTTCTGGGCTCAGTCACATGAGATGAGATTCTAGGTCAAAAGCTGTACATAATAAAGACTAAAACTTTTTCTGCCGAAAGAAATAACTTGCCTTATGCTGGAGGGTACTTGCTGATAGAGGTTGTCTTCTATGGTGTGATGCTAATCTTCAGTTTCTTTTAGAATCAGATCTGTTCAGAGAAAATTTAGGTTATATATTTTATTTGAGATAGATCTGAACCACTGTAGTCCATTATATTCAGATTGACTTAAATGAAGCATGTTCATTTGTAGGTGCTGACAATGTGGACCTGAACATTTAGCCTTGGGACTCTTTTAATACTGATAATTTTTTTCTGCAATTGAATATTTAAAAAAAAATAAAATTCTTAAGAAGAGGTTTTCCTTCATCTGATTTCTTGCCTTATAAGTAACGTAAGGAGATTGTTAAGGAGACAGAAATAGGTGAAATACATATTTAAAACTAAGCTTTGATATTTTTTCTTGTTCCAACCTCAGTCAGTGCTTTGGGTTTTACTTTCCTGTGATCATCTCAGTAAAAGAGATCCATTCTGCAATTTCTTCAATGTACTTCTCCCTGTTGCACCATTTTCCTTTCCTCAGGCGTCTTCTCTGTTATTATTTTATTATTTTTCTATTATGCTATGCTCTACAGGTCCCATGAGGATCGATAAAAAACATCTAAAAATGAAAGTTTTTCAGAGGGTTGGGGAAAGGAGGTTAATAGGTCCTTGTCAGTGGATTTGTTCAAGTGGCATGGAAAGCTTTGGGTTCCAAAACCCTCTCACTAGATTGTCCAGGTGTCCTGACCAGTGATGTTTAACTCCAAGTACATGAACAGCCAGAGGAACAGGTGCAGTGTCTGCCTTTGAAAAGGGATGCTGACATCTTTCAGTCATCAGATACTACTCTGGGATTTTGCAGAAGGAGCGTATGTTGCAATAGCATAATGCAGTTAATACTGTAATAATGCTGTATTGCAGCTGTCAAGTCCCCTGTTTATGGGACAGTAAAAATTTCTGGCATTTTGGACAATTACAGGGCTTGACATGGAGACTGTATCAATTAAATTGCACGTCTTTGCTTCTGATTTAGCCTCCTGCTACCATGTGTAAGGGACAGGAGACCCTCTGAATGCATCTTACACGAGGCCCCCAGCGGGAGATGGCTCCAGCAGGAGCAGGGGGCTTGGCTTTGACCCCAGCTTCTGAGCACTGGTCTCAGCAGTTGACAAGTCATTCTGGTTTTTGCCCTGATCAGCTTGCTTTAACCAATTAGGCTATGAACGTGGGCCGGTGGAGCAGGTGCAGAGCTACTTTCTTTGTGCAGAGCGCCAGATGGCTGGTTTATTGTCCCAGTCACTGAGTAATACTTGGCCAGGTCTCCTGCTCAGTTCTCATTTCTGCTGCTGTGCTGCCAAGCTGGGTCTTGTGGCTTTAGAAAAATGAGGACTTTGGGAACTTCTCTGAGCATCTGGACTTCTCTTAGTCATGATTTAGTGTGGTTAGTTTCAAACCTTGAAATGGTTCCTAGCTGATTTTTGTTTTCTTAAAAGAAAAAAATATCTGATGCTTAAAAGGAGTAAAGATTTCTTGGTTTGAGTTAGGGCATCTTGCATATTCCAACGTTGTTAGTATCAGGGTATGGTTGTGACAGAGAAAAAAACTTAAGTAGGAACCTGTATTTAGAAGGATAGATTTTGTGAGATTTTGCAAGAACAACTTGTATCTGTTGAGTTACCTATTACAACAAGAGTTGTAGGGGGAATTTTGAGTGGAAGAGTATTTTGGTTTGCTGGAGTTTCCAGAATGCTTTTTTTTTAGGATAATTATTTTTAATTGTTAGGAAGAAATGGGAAATGATTATTTGAATGCTGCACTCAAGGCAATGTGCTAAGGCCGTAATGGGTTGTAAACTTGCTAATAGAATTGCAAATGAAGTGTGTTTGCTTATCTGTATGCCTGCTCTTACTGCAATAACTGCAACTATAGTTTACCTGTAACCTCTTTATATGAATATATTCATGAAATGCAGTATATATAACTCAGTTTCTTTTGCGTCAAGACAATACACTTTTGTTGCAATAGATTATTTTAGGAGATAAAACGGTGGGGTGCTAGAGGCAAAGGATGGGATGCAGCAGAAATAATACGTCCTTCGCAGTGGTAGGGAATTGAACTGAAGATACCTAGCTATTTCCAGCAGGCCACCTATCTTGTGCCATGCTAAAAAGGCAGTTTCTCTGTCAAAACTGATTCTGAAGTCCTGTGGTCGTAGTTATTCAACCAGCTTGAACAGACTGCCAAGTCGATTCACAAATAGTTTGTAAATTGGAAGGATCAAATAAGTAAGTTAATACAACACAGCTCTTTAAGGGTTTGTATTTAGAGCTGGTGAATTCCAGTCTGCTTTTTTTTTTTTTAATTAGTAATGTTTTGACTGTGGCTCTGGCAGTACCACCTCTGCCTAGAACTTATGTAGCCAGTGGATTATACTACCTCTAGGGCAAAAGGTGAAGAGCTTTGCATAGTCTGTTGTGCTTTTGTCTGAAGTATCCACCATGCAGCACATAAATAATACCAAGAAAGCTGTCTAAGGTTTAATTTCTTCGACGTACCAGCTCCTTTTTTATGATGAAATACCGGCAAGAGAATGGCAGTGGAAATACCTCTTTGTTCATTTACAGTTTTTTCTCACTTCAGTTAAATTCTCAGTCTAGGGAAGCAGTTGAACATAGCTGGTGCAAGTTTGAGTTATAGTTCCTCATGACTCCTTTAATTTCTGCTTGCCTGTAGAACCGAGGCACGGGTTTTAGCCTTCACAACATACATGCAGTAATGTAAAATTCTATTTATGTTCAGAGGGTTACTAAGTAACAGTTGCTTAGGGAAATGCAGTCTTTTAACTGCATGACGTCTGAGCACTCAAAATTGCCAGCCAAGTAGTGCATTAACATAGATTTTGCGCATTAATGTAATGGGATTTGCTGTGGGCTATGTGTGAGCAAAACCTTGGGAAAAACAACACTGAAGAGCTGGAGTCTGGTCTTGCAGACAGGAGATGAAACCCAGTTTTCCAATTCTACCTTATCCTCTTGATACCACACCATAATTATTGTCCCGGATATATTCCTGTGTGTATTTATAATTATATCTATATCTGCCTATAGACAAAAACATTTCCAAGTGTGATGAGTATGTTTTACATATGTGTCTTCCTTGGTGGGGGAGGAAGGTTGAGTGGCAAGCAAACAAAAAGACGGTGGTGACTTAGGGAGATTAGGTGTTGATAATACAAGAAGTTTGCCTAGAGCTGTGTCTCCTCTAGTAACCGTGTTTACCTCCAGTTTTGCACAGAGGTTATCAGAGGATTTCTTTATTCTAAGGATTTATTTTCAAAGAATGTTACTTCGGAGAAATGATGTGTCTAGCCTTGAGATGGAGCTTAAGTATTGAAATAGATTCTGCCTAAGTGATCAGCGTTTCATTTAAGTTACACCTAGTATAACCTACACTAGACCTTTGAGCTGGATATCTTTATGTGCTGATGAAAATGAGCTGTTGAACTGGCATGAAGTCCTACAGCTTTCAACTCATTTCTGTGTTACAAAGCTACATTTTGGCTGTAAACAATTGGAAGATGGGGATGTCTGTGTGTGCTTGTGAGTAATTGTTTTAGTGGGAAGGTAACATGAGCTTATGAGCCTGTATGGTTTGCTCATCATGGATTATGAAGAATTTCAATTAAGTAAGAATCTTATATCAATTATATCATTATGTCAGTGTACATAAAAGATGTGCAAAAAAAAATCCCATAAATTACTAATACCACAGTCATTTTTTAAAAGTGGCATAAATATCTATCGGGCTTATTTAGTCACTAATTTCTTGGATTTTTATAATGTTGTTTTATCTGAATGCAAGGAAGTTATTTGTTAGTCACTGAGAAATGCATTATAGCTGGGAGTTGTTCTCATGTTGTCTATCTGGGCTCTTCAGTAGGCAACGTTGCTGCTGTCATGTGAACAGAGTCATAACTTGTCAACATTGCAGAATTCACTTTATCTGTTCACCGTGGCAACTGATTTTTAGTTTTGTTTTTCTTTGTCTTACTATGGATGATTTACAAAAAAGTCCCAAACCAAACCAAAACCAAAGCTACTGATATCATCACTGTAAAAGCACTGTAAAATACATTGATTTTTTTTGTTCCAGACACTGTAAAGTCTCTTGACACTTTCGATGATGTGTAATTCTAAAGTACCATCTAACTGCATATTTTGTCTGTGTTTGAGACAGCCTAGCATCGGAGCTTTTTTGTAGTCTTTCATGCAGTTCACCAGTTGTTTTTGTGGCCAGAAACCTTTCCTTGCCAGGGTCAAATCAGGACTGAGTTGTTCATTGCTCGTTCAGGTTCCTGTTTTCCTGTAACTCTGTGACCAGCTGTGACCGTTCAAGTGGTTTTAAAATGATGTATTAGCTACAGCTTTTCCCTTGGGAAGCGGTCATCTCTGGTGGCAGTATTCACTGCGAGCAAAGTATCTTTAAAGTCTGTAGAAGGAGGAAATTGGAACAAAGGGGAAAAAAGTTGTCATCACAACTCTGAGTAAGTATCTCTTCTTCCAGACCTTCTTATTGTTGCTGTGTAGGGTCTCATGTGCATCTTTTCTCTCAAATGTCCAAGTTCGGTAGAACTGGGGTTAAGCCTTTTTGCTGATAGTGCCTGTCTTTGCCATGTACTTAAGGAGCTGCTCATCAGTTCCAAACATGTGTAATACAACTATTTATAGTCACTTAACTAAAACAGATGCAAAAAATAATCAAAACCTTTTCTGGAAAGCTACTTTCTGGCCAGTTGGCCCCCAGCCAATCCTAGTGAATGGGGTTATCCCATTTGAGACGCACAGCTTCGCATCTGCTTTTATTGAACTTAATGAGAGTCTTGTCAGTTTATTCTTATAGCCTGTCAAGGTCCCTCGGAACAGCAGCTCTACCTTTCAGTGTGCTAACAAGTCCCCCAGTTTGTTATTACCTGGGTCTGTTAAGTTATCTTGGCCTTAATGTTGATCATAGAATCATAGAATCACCAGGTTGGAAGAGACCACCGGATCATCGAGTCCAACACAGAAAAGAGTCATGGAATCATTAAGGTTGGGAAAGACCTCTAAGATCATCCAGTCCAACTGTCAGCTGGATCCCTGAGGGATGCAGCTGCTGACTGACTGCCAGTTGGACTTTGTGCTGTTGATCACAATACTGTGAGCCTGTTGGTCCAGTCAGTCACCCACCGCTTGTATTCCACCTACCCAAACCTTATCTTCTCAGTTTGACTGTAAGGGTAGAGTGGCAGACCGTGGGAGGCTGTGTCACAGGCCATGCTAAAGTCATGGGGTATGACGTTATGCTTTTCTGTTCCTCTACAGAACCAGTCATTTCATCATGGGAAGCTATCAGGTTAGTCAGATACCATTTGCCCTTGGTAAATTCCAGCAGGCTGTTTCCATTCACCTTCTGTCTATGGAGAACAATCGCTGTTAAAACTGTTATGTCATCTGCCTTTAATAAAAAGATAAAAACAGCTAAGCATTTGAAATGCCATGTGTTAAGTACAGCCTTTGCTTTGCCAGTGCATTATTGCCCCTGTTCTGTAGACAGAGAGGTTTCTGATGAGCATAATGTA
Organism: Phaenicophaeus curvirostris; assembly: GCF_032191515.1. NCBI lineage: Eukaryota > Metazoa > Chordata > Aves > Cuculiformes > Cuculidae > Phaenicophaeus > Phaenicophaeus curvirostris. Next base: position 5,811,973 of record NC_091394.1, on the reverse strand, counting down.
CCTTTGACAGTCTTATACTTCAATAAAGTACTGCACTTTGGGATAATTGATGAAAAATATTGAGGTGAGGCCTTTTTCTTTCAAGACAAATCTCCATGAAAACGAAGAGACAGGAAGTGCATTTTCCAGTTTGATGATGATCCTTGCTTGCTTGAAGCATTGCTAAAAAAGTAGACACTGGAGACAGCTTCACAAATACTTGACAAATTGATAGTACCCTGTATGTGATAACTCTTAATAGTACAGAGTTAGTGTTGAGTGGTCATGGAAGAAAGAAAATGCTGGGTGGTTAAGCTAAGGGGTTTAGTAATTAAACAGCTAGAAAAGATGAAACATCTGAAAAATGGACACTGAAAGAACATGTGGAAGTTGAAGAAGAGAACAAGTGTTCCTGCCTCAAGTTTGAGATAGACCCACACAGTGAATAAAAGTGCTCACTGGTCATGCTCTATTCTCTCCCACAAAGCCTCAGGCTTGTAAAGTTTATGACTATGAATGGTGCAAGAGTAGCATTTTTTCTTTTTTTTTAACATATAGTTCTTGAATTTCAATGTGATACAGATCTGTCTTTGTTCCTGCTTCCATCCACTGTGATACTTTCCTTCTCCTGAAAGTGTTTTTACTAGAACGACATTCATGAATCAAACTCTGCTAAACTGAATCATCTTTTTAAATGTCAATATCTGTTTGCTTTTTGGCTCACTGACTGATAAGGTGGCTGCTCGCAGGTGTGGTTGTATTTCTGGTATTATAATTTCTCCTGTCTGTACATGCACATGAGTGTTTCCTTGTCATCATTTCTTATACTTTTTTACATTGGTAGTGGAGAAGGTGGACATTATTTTTGCAGTCAGTTGGGAATTTCTGTTACCTGGTATATCTCAGGTTTGGTTTCTTTGTTTGACTTTATATATTTTGAAAATGGGAGCCACAGCTGTTTAAAACAATACTGTTCCTGTAATCTGTTTCACTTAAAAATAACAAAAACAAGAAGTGCCTTGTGCAGGTGGCATCTTTCTTATTCAGTGATTAGATTATCTGTTCATGCTTTTCAAAAGGTATGAGAACAACCTTATGAAACATTTATATTATGGAGCATGTATCTTATCGTATTTGGATATCTGAAGACCCTCTTGATAAATTCTTTCTGACCACAGTCTATTTTTTTATGGTGTACGTAAATGGAAGCAATTAGTTCTACAGGAAAACCTCCCCTATTTCCAGGTGAGTAAATAGTATTTGCTGATGAATCAGGTGTCACCTGGGACTAAAGAAGCAGTACGTGTGAGATGTGAGTCATTTCCTTAGGCTCTCAAGGCTTGTCTTACCTCTGTCTTGTTGCGGTAAGCAGCAACTTGAGGTGACTGTTTCCAATAGTTGAGAATGCGTTAAACTTATGATGTATTGGAAAAAAAATGTAACATTTTACCTGTACTCATTGCATATGAAATCACCAAGACTTGTAAGAAACTAGACACGTCACTTCACCAAAATTTAGATGAGCACTGATAAGATTGCATACGTCAGTCACATCTGCATGTTACAGTCCAGGCTGCGTTAAGAGGTTAAGGACACTCTAGAAGATGAAACAATCCACTTGATAGCCAAGTAGTCAGAACTTGCTGAGATCGTGGTCTGAGTGATAGCCCTTAGAGTGTCTAGAAGCCCCAGTGAGATCAGGTGCTCTGATTTGGTTTAAAATAAAAACTCATGAAAGTGCATTTATCTCACAACTGCATAAGTATTTGGATATTATTGCTGCTCAATGAAATGTTGCATCATCTATCTCCTTGTAGCATGCTTCTTGCTTTAGAAGACCTTCACGTGCCCCTTGTGGGGCAGCTAATAAAATTGACCTGAACAGTTGCCTGAAAATAAACAATTAAAATATCTTTCTGGGCATCTTTGGGTAAACAGTTAGTTTTGGTTTGGGGTTTTTTTGCAAAATGTTTTGCCTCTGAGATTTTGTTATTCCCTTCTGAGGTGGGAAATTTACGGAACGTTTAGGTTAGTATTTCAGCTTGCTAGCTTTGCACATGTGCTACAATGATCCATTTTTATTCTAGTCATATTGGTGCAATTGTAGTTGCCCAGTAGTTTTTGTGAGCATTCCTCTGTGTTGACTTAGTGTGGAAGAAAGCGTTGTCTTGTTTTGCAACAGCATAATAAGCAATAACAGAATAAGAAGCAAAATCGTGGGGAGATGTTTCTGTCTTTACACAAATAATTAACATAATGCCATTTACACCAAGGTGGCTGACAAAATTTACTTTGAAGCCATTCACCTTTGTGAAAATCTGAGCAGGCTCTGATGGTGAGCTCTATAGACCGTCTTGCTTGAAGGCTCTGTGGTTGTAATTCTCTCCAATATGAGTATCATGATGTTGGTTGCTTCTGAAGAAGCCATCAAAAAAGAAAATACCAATTTTTATGCAATGTCTGACTTACTGTCTTCTCAGCGTTCTTGCACAGTTATCTGTGTGTGTGCTGACTGGGTACTTGATGAAGACTTTGAGGGACCGTGTACAACATCTGGAGAAATATCGGATTTCTAATGATTCCCAGATTGCCTTCTCTCTTAAAATAATACAATGAATACCATGATGTTGTTTAGTGCATATGAACACCATGAAAATGAAATTACCATCTCAGTAAGGGTCTGCTCATCTATTCCTGATAATAGATGCTGAAGGCAAAGCAAGCAGTGAATGGGAGGAGTTTCTATTTTGTTCGAGACATCATTGTGTCGGTCAGCTTTTTCTGAGATTCTCCTGACTTGTGTTGTACTGCTTTACTTGTTAATTAGGTGGGTTGTTTTGTATAATTTATTGTATATTTTATGATAGTCTTTCAGTTTAGACAGTTTCTTGAAAAATGACTGACAGCTAGAATATTTCAGAAATCAATTAGTCATCTCTTCAGGTTTTGCATTTTCTGGTTGGTAAGGTAACAAGTTAAAGTGGGAAAGGGATCCTTGTTTTGCTCCTCTTCAAATTTGTCAGGCAAAAATCATAAACTGATTATGATAGACGTTCTGAAATTGCTTTTGTAAAAATATTCATAAAAGTATTGTATACTTTCAGTGTTCTTTAGGTCTAGTATTTTTTTTTTTACTGGAACATGAAGAAATATATAGGATTTTTTTTCATGTTTAGAAAGTAGTTTTATTTAAATAGCATTGAAAATTATCTGCTAGTTCACATTTGCCTTATACTTGAGAGATTTAGTGTGGCTGCTGAAAGGAAGGTCTGACAGATTTGGGTCCGCAGTTGGACTTCAGGTGAACAGGTCCCTGAGATAGTATCGTGGCTTTCTGAAAATGCAGTTGTTCCTGACTTATGATTTTGATATGAAAATCTAGTATTTGGCTTTTTGTTGCTTCCTGATAATTGTCTCGCTGGGAGCTGATGGGCAAAGTCTGCCTCTTAAAACAAAGTCTTTTACATTGTACTTTAGTGGTAGTGCTAGAGGAATATTGTTGAATTTGCATTTACTGGATTTCTGGGCAAGATCAATGTCTTGCTGTATCTTCCCATACCAGAGGGTATGTCAAGTTGGAAGGGACTCGTAAAGATCACAGAATCCAGTTCCCTGCTCATCGCAGGACTTCCTAAAACTGAACCATATGACTAAAAGCATCGCTCAGAGACTTACTGAACTCTTGGCAGGCATCGATAGTGGAGGTGATACTAAGCTAGATACTAGCAGGTGACGCTAAGCGAGTAAAAGCAAAGAATTACACTTACTGTTGTGCTTGGAGGTTCTTGAACACCTGTGGGATTTGCTAGATACACTTATTTTTTCAAATACAAAGAAACCCGTCTGACTGCGGGAAATCATGGCCTTGCTCTTTGTAGTTACCCTTTCCTGATCACTATTCTGTGCCAACGACTTAAGCTTCAGTTATGGAGGTCTTCTACAAAACCATATACTTATGAGGTTAATAGAGGTTTTTTGTTTGTTTCTCTTTTTTTTTTTTTTTTAATTTACATAAGTGGGAATTAAGAGGTGTATCATACCAACATTTTACACTTACGCAATTTATTTTGTGTCTTTATCAGTCTCCTTTAACTACAAAACTTACTTCCACACCAACTGTATTTCGAAACTCTTATCCAAAAAAAAATCTTTATTTAAATTTTGAAAAGGGCATCTTGTTTTGATTACTTTGTAAATATCACCCACATAGATCTTGACATTAGAAAATATTTTCATTTAAGTGGTGTTTGTCCATTTGTTTACACTACACAGAGGACCTGTGTTTATTCTGGGAGCACAGAGTAATAAAATTCAATTTCTTTCAAGATCGTGTATTTAATATTGGCCTTTTAAAATCAAACAGGGAAGAGGAGAGGTTTCTGTCATTCAGTTACAAAGTCCATAATTTTCTGTCTTGAACGGGCAGGCGGATATATTCATACAAAGGCCTCTCTGGTGATGGTGAGTTCATGGTAGCTTCTGCCTCAACCAAACGCTGTGTGGCAACTCTTTTCTCTCCTGTTAAAACTGTGTAGGGCAGTGTGGTGGATCAGATCTGAGAGCTAATCTGTGTTCAGTTCTCTCCCACCCCTCGTGTTGTTAGGGATTATTTTTAGCCCCTTTCCCACCCCTCATCCAGCTCCTTCAGTGTCCAACAAGCAGTGGGAGCAGCTCAACTTGAGGAAGTGGTGAATAGAGAGGATGCAGCCCTAGGGGATGGGACAAGGCAGGTTAATGAGGAGCTGAAACATCAGGTTTTCTGGGTTGAAACACCTTGCCACATTTGAAAGTCAAAGCCATCTTTTATCACAACAACGTACCACCCCCCAAAACACTTTTGTACAAGATTTAAGAAACATTTGATACTTTTCTCTTATCCTAATGCAGAAACAAATGCATTGGTCAGTACCGTGGTTAAAATTTCCTTTGAACCTACAGGTCTTGTAGGTAAATGTATTTTAATATCAAGTAACTTGTGTTTAAATTTTCGCTTAGCTTTGTCCTGGAAGTACACTTCACCAAGTGATATAAAACAGTGAAAATGGTCTTTCTTCCAAATCAGTATGCTAGAAGAATTCCCTTCTAAATTTAACTGCTCAGTATTTAATGTAATTCTTTGTCAAATAAGGGTAAATTTTCCTTTTTTGAATGCTGAAAGTTTCTAGGGAGTTGAAGGGATGCAATTTTGAACCTAAAGTGCTTTTATATAGCACCTTGTGAGTTTTCTTTCCTTATGAGCTAAGAGCTGGGATGTGAAAATTAAAATAAATTCAAGAAGCTGAAAGTCCTTTTTTGGTGTGCAATGGCAATTGTTTCAGGGTGTGTTTCCTACTTATTAAGCTCAGAGGGGATTTGGATTAATCTAATGTGTCACTGTGAGTAGAACAGTGAAAAAGGCCTTTTAAGTTGCCTGCTCTTTTAGCTTTTTTTGCAGCACCCTCTTAACACAGAGCAAGCACTGAAAATAAACTTCTGTTCTTCAGTAAAGCCAGTCTTCAATCGCACATATTATAGAAATGACCCACATGTATATGCTAGCATGTTTATTTTGCGTGCTGAAGGACTGTTTCTTGCTTGTACTGGAATTAAGTATAAAATACCAGAAGTGAAATTCTGGCCTCCCTGCAATCTGGTTTGCTGCTGGGGAACTGGGAAGAGCTGAAGTGTCGTGTCGGGTGCTGAGTTCCTATTCTGTGTGTTTAGTTGGTACAGTTGTACTTCAGCTCTTTGTAGCCCACATAGTCACGTGTTTCACTTCACTTCTGCAAGCCTGGGGAGTCAACAATTTATACCGACAAGTGAAACCTTTATTTTTTTTCTTTTAACAAAGGTAATACCAGCTGCGGAGTCAGGATGTCAACTGTGTTGGGTTTTTTGTCAAAACCAGCTATCCAGTGTTAATGGGAGTACAGCAAAAGCCAGGAGGTTTTCACAGCTGAGGCCCCAGAAAAGATGTTGGGTTTTTTTTTTCTGATAAGGTGGCACAATGGTTTCTGTCTTAATAGTTTTGTATTGTTCTTAGGACCAATGTTTTTATAGTGAATATTTCCGAGATGCTCTGTAATAACTTCATTTTATAATATATTTCACTTGACATACCTTCTAGGTAATGGGAGGAATAAAATAATATTTAATTCATCTGAATATTTAATTTTTACTCATTTAGGACACTGAATATATTCTTGTTCCTGTGGCCCTGCAGGCATTCTTCTGTGTGATGGGGCAGATTTACATGCTGCTTCAGGCAGGATTTCCACACCCACCTTGCCCCTGCTCCTTCCCCATGAGCAGCAGGTAAATCAACGCCATAAAGCCAGTGGTTGGTGGGAGTCTGGGAAAGGGCTTCACTTTCTCTTCTTGAGTATCATGATGGTAGGTAACTTCTGCACTGGAATCATGGTTTGGAGTGATGGAAGTCTCCCAGGTTTACTCCTTTCATAGAATCATAGAATCACCAGGTTGGAAGAGACCCACCAGATCATCGAGTCCAACCATTCCTATCAAACACTAAACCATGTCCCTCAGCACCTCATCCACCTGTCCCTTAAACCCCTGCAGGGAAGGTGACTCAACCCCCTCCCTGGGCAGCCTCTGCCAGTGCCCAATGACCCTTTCTGTGAAAAACTTTCTCCTTTGTGGCCATCCTTTTCTAGGTTGCCTACAGGGAAATGTTTGAGGAGCTCTCTCAGTGTCTTTGCTTCCTTTGCTGTCCAGTGCTGCTTTGTAAAAGTGCAGCCCAGCCCCACTTCAGAAATCCTTGCAGCATTGCTTTGAGGCACGTTTGTAATCCTGCTGAGTGCTCTGCTGTTCCATTGCACTGTGCTCCCCATAGAGAGCCGCCACCTCCTCTACCTCTCTTCTCTTTCCCTCTGGTTAAAAGGGTCAAATGAACAGGTTTACTGCCACAGACAGACCTGCACAGAACCTTGAGGAGGATTCAAGGCTGAGCACCCATGGTAGGAATTTTGCTTTTTATTCGTTACAAACTGCTGAGCACAAACGTATGAAATGAGAAATTCAGTGTACAAGGTTGAAAGGCAATTTTTCCCTAAAAAAAAGCCCAAAATGTTTGTATTCCTTTCTCCCTGACCAGTGGATTGTTATTTAGTCTTTTTTTTTCTTTTTGCTAGTCATAGTTTTGTTGGGTTTTTTCCCTCTTAACTATTGAGCATCATTCTGTAGTTAGTTGCTACTTTTTGCATCTCTCTTGTGCTTTTAGCACAGATGGATTACTCAGATGCTTAGGTGACCTTTTTTATCTTTTTCTGATTTATCAGATATCTGTATGGATTCTTTTGGAATTTTATCAGTGTGCTGGAACATAGAAGTAGTTTCAGTAGTAGAAGGAAATAGGATTGCTTTTGTACATTTCTCTGTTACCCTTCAGAGAGACCTCAGGTGGTGGAATTTGAAAATTATTAGTCTGCTGCAGTTAGACACCGCCCTCACTCAGTGCATTGATGTAGCATTTAAGGAGATTGCTGGCAGCTAAGGCTTTAGCATCATTGTTGTGTTTATGACTTAAACCACATCCTTTCCCTGAAAAAATAGAGTGTGAAATATTTATTTTTTCAGCATGTGGCTAAAGTGAGTGTTCAAAGGAAAGTAGGGAACATTTAGCCTAGAGAGTATAAAAGGTGTTGAGTGGTTTGTGAAAGTATCAGTATCGATAGCTGTCACCCTTCACCTATTCTGGAAATCTGTTTAAACACCTTTTGTAAAAGAGATTTTCTAATTGTCCTTGATGTCCAAAGTGTCTATTTTTTATTTTGTTCATCTAGTGCTGTTATGGTTCTTCTTTGATTCATTAGGTCAAGAGCTGCATCCATCAATGTGCCTCCCAGATGCTGTTTGCAGTGGCACTACAGAAAAACCACCTGGGTTCAAAGCAAGCAGCACATGTGCTTCAATAACATTAATTTCAGATCAAGTGTTCTGGAGGCTGTTACAACTCAGGGTGTTCCCAAGCGCAACTTTGATCCTTCTATTGATCCTCACAGTTTTGTGTCGTGTGTGCTACTCCTCTGCCTGTACAGCTGATGTGGTGGTTGCCCTGCTCTGTAGGATCAGGTGGGATTGGTAGAGGAAATAGCAAGTTGTTGCTCTGTCTGTACTTGTCTGAATTTTATGTGAGTCATGTTCAGGTTTCCTGCGTACCGTTTCGGGATTAATGTGGACAGAGTGAAAGACACGCAACAAGGTTCTTGCTTCAAATGGAAAATATTGACCTGGAGTGTATGTTTGTGTCATGCCTTAGCTCGTTTTGCAAATTCCTTGCTGTTTTATAAGAATTCTGGATTCTGGCAGTGTTTTAGAGTACCTACAGAATAACAGGTCACTCACATAGCTTTTCCTCTCGCTCTGATTCTGTATGTATAGGGTACATGGGTTTGGGGTTTTTTTCAGTTCATGGTATTCATGGGAAAACATTGATTCTTGTACAAGATTATCTGTCCTGTTTTTGTTGTTTTGTTTCCCAATGGACCTTTGCCCTTTCAGCACCTCATTCCAAAATGCAATTAGCCTGTGTCAGTGGTACGGACACAGTAATGTAATCACTTTCTTTCTTCCTATCCCTCACTTGAACCACCCTCCTCAGCACCGGGGGGAATACTGTACAGGTTAGTAAAAGCCAACTAATAGCATACAGTGGTTCCATTCATTGTTTTTATCTGTTACGTTCTGAGCTGAAGAGATTTTTATTGCAGTTATAAAATATGAGAACCCCAGTGTGGTCAAGATACTTTTCTCAAAATGAAATAGAATTGCTATAGAGGCAAGATATCCTGTGTATTAACCCAATTTGTAAGAAACAAAAGTAATTTTTAAATGCCTTTCATAAATAGAGGGAAGCATGGATCAAAATAGTGTGGAACTGGTAATGGAGAATGTAGCAGATTTTTGATTTGAAATTAATTTTTTTTTTACTTCAAACCGTCAGTGTCTCAAGGTTTTAAAATAGATATGAATGCCTTTCTGCAAAGACCTGGATAATGTGTTTGAGACATCTTAAACCTTTTTCAAGGGGCCTTTGTCTGCCTTGGGGCTTAGTGATGAGATCCTTTTGTTGAGTCTTCTTTTGAAATTCTCCATTGGTGACATTAGCAGCAGTAGCACTGTACTGTTGAAACTGAGAGGTGCAGATAACTGTCCTTGGAAAACTCAAGCCCTCTCTCTTCCCATTGCTCTGTCATTTTTTTCGTTCTTCTATCTTATACTTAAAGTAAGATTTTGACACATGCACAGGAACATAAGAATAATTATATAGAAGTTATCTAGTAGCAGGTATTTTGAATAATGCATTTCAGAAACTGAATGTAAAGACTAGGTAGAAGTGAAAATTAAACTGAGAATGTAAGGTACACCAGAAAACTAGAGATGATGATTTTGGCCTACTTGCTGTTTAAAAGAGTTATTTTATTTATCTGAAAATTAATGGGAATACTTGAATCCATTTTTTGACTGGTGGGTACTGCAGAAGGAACTGACGTTGGAATTCCTGGAACATTTTCAAGGCTTTGAACCTATGGAGATAACCTGAGTCTGGCTTCAGTCTGGCATAACTCTGTTCTGAATGATGGCATTAGTCTGGCTCGGGGGTGTATGAATTTGCTGATAGACCATTGTTAAAATTCACCATTCACGTTCTGTCCAAGAAGCCTGGTGGTTTCTAGTATGTATATGAGTTTCTGTATTAATGGAAAGGGGGTTGGAAAATCTCCAGAGTTAAGAAGAATTAATGGGTGAGTTCAGGAAGATGTTTTGAGTGTACTCATAAATGCAGGTCCAGGAGATATCTGCCCACCTGAATTCTCACTGCCATTCCATCAATTCTCACTGCTAATCAGAGTTGTCAACAGCATTTGTTGGGTTGTGTTAAGCTGTGCCTGTAAAATTGTTCACAATAGACAGGAGATAAAAGCTTAGCAACTGGAGGTCTCTGAGAAAAAAATAATGAACTTCTCTAACTTCTGAGATAACAATGTTGTTAGTTCTTAATCTAGGGATGCAAAACACCAGGCAAAAGTGAAATAGGAAGTTGTAAAATAATAGACTCATTAAGGTTGAAAAAGACCGATAAGGTCATCAAGTCCAACTGTCAGCTCAACACCACTGTGCCTACTAAGCCATGTCACATAGTGCCATGTCTACATGCTTTTTGAACACCTCCGGGGACGGAGGCACCACCGCTCCCTGGGCAGCTTGTTCCAATGCTTCCAATGCTTTCAGTAAAATATTTTTTTCTCAATTTTCAGTCCAAACCTCCCTTGGTGCAACTTGAGGCCATTTCCTCTTGTCCTATAGCTTGAGAGAAGAGACCAACACCCATCTCGCTATAACTACCTGAAAGGAGGTTGTGGAGAGTGATCATGTCTGCCCTCAGCCTCCTCTTCTCCAGGCTAAACAATCCTAGTTCCCTCAGCCGCTTCTCCTAAAACTTTCATTTGACAGACTTACATACATTGCTGCCACTGTCACATTTTTGAAGGCGCACACAGCATAGAACCATAGAATCACCAGGTTGGAAAAGACCCATTGGATCATCGAGTCCAACCATTCCTATCAAACACTAAACCATGTCCCTCAGCACCTCGTCCACCCGTGCCTTAAACACCTCCAGGGAAGGTGAATCAACCACCTCCCTGGGCAGCCTGTTCCAGTGCCCAATGACCCTTTCCGTGAAAGGGAACATCCATGAGTTAAAAAGTTTTATTTCTTTTTTTATTCCCTTGGAACTCTATGTAATATCAGTTATCACTATTGGGAAGAGTCCTTTAGTGTCCTAAAGTTGTACTATAACCTGAACATCATACATACATTATGTGACTGTTAAATGAAAGATAGCCTTGCATGATAGTATTCAGATGAATGTTGCTGCAGAAGTGGAAGATCAGGAATGTCTTGCTGAGTTCTTCAGCTACGTCTGGAGTTGCTTGATCTACTGCTATAAATATAGTTTAGATTATTAGGATTGCTGTTGCCTGCAACAATTTGCCCTTTTTCTGTTCTTCTGAAATGGAGGCTTATTGTCTCCAGTCAAATCTGGTTTTATCCCCTAGAAACTGGTCTGTCTTTTGAGGTGGCGTCTGTTGTTTATCTTAATTCTAGTACAGAATTAAGACAAATTGTATATTATATATTATGTATTATGTATTATATATATTATATTATATATATTATATATTCTTAATCTAGTATAGAGGAGGAATTGAGTGTTTTACCGTGCCCCCGGTTCTGCCAGGTCTTGTGGAGTGAAGTGGTTAAGTGCAGGGAGGGTAACGTGCTATGAACAGGAATGATGAATGAGAGAAGGAAGTGGAGAAACGGCTATACTGCCAAAGCAGTTGTTTGTGTGCTTATGGTCTGTGGTGTCTCGCTGCATTTAAAACTTTTGATGTCAGTGTGCTGCTTTTCTGAAAACAAAGGAAATAAAAGATCTGCTTTTATTTGTGCCCTTGGGATGGAGCTAAACATACATTAGCTAAGTATGCAATAAGAAAACAGAATAGCTTGTAAAAGGCAGAAACGAGAGCACTGACAACATGAATCTCTGCTTCAGACTGCATTTATTTAATTCTCTTTTATATACAATGCTAATGCTTCTTAACCTCTTGGTTTCTGGTGAGAAGTTTTAGCTTTTCTGTGTGTATTTCCTTTGCAAAACGAAGTAATTTAGTAATAGCTTTATGGCTAAAGAAAAAGAAACAAGCTCTTCTTAACTAGTATGGAAAACTATCAAGATATTTTAGAAGCTGGCTTGAATACTGCAAAGTACAACTTGTCATTTCCAAGTCCTATGTTTTCTTGAGGAAATAGCTGCTTCAGTAAATGGAGAACGCTTCACTGCGCTACTTAGCCTGGTTTGTTACTGTAATGCGTGCAGAACACAGACCATTGTAACTCAGCATTTCTTAATATTTCCCATTTAGGTAAAGATCATCCGAGTAGACATTGATAGCAGAAAAATACAAACAACTCTGCTTCTTGCACTAATGGGTATATATATAGCCAAAACCTGATTGTTTATGTTGCTGTTTGTCACAAGGCATTGGGGAGCAGCTGCAACAGAAAGCTGGGCCAGAAAAAAAAAAATCTTGTAAAACTGTGGCAGATGATAATGCAATTTCTAATTATTATTAGGGCTGAGTCAAGAGCAGCTGTATATGCATGTATTCACATATATACAGTTGCAGCTATATACCCATCTTATTTTGTAACTGTTATATAAAAGGATAGAAATATTTCTAGTTGCTGACTGTTATGATGCTGTAGATGCTGGCTTGCTGTGTAGTATTTATGGTATTTTGGAGCATGAGTGGCCTGTTTCATGGAAAAATGCAATTCCAGTGTGCTTTGAAAGTTATCTTGGTGCTCTGTGGTTTCAACAGAATGGGGCATATCTTTTTCTGAAGTACAGGTTGGAAGCCTTGATTTAGAGAAGGGTCTAAGCATTCTGAGAATGCCCATCTCATCTCAAGAAACTTTACTTGAATTCTGGTTTAATTCTAGTTTTTAGTTGTGGTTGGGGAGATGCTTTCTGGGGAGAGTGAGTTTTTGTGAATTTAGGCGTATATAATATTTACTTCGCCCTAAAATCAGGTTAACGTATAGTTCTTAGGTTTAATTTCACAGTATTAGTTCCTATTCTGCCCATCACTTCTGAAATTGCATTGATTATTCAACATGAAAGTAAGAGCTAGGTAAAATTACGTTTACTATATCATGTACAAAGGGCCTTTACTTTATACCCAACCGCAAGCACTTTAAAATGCTTGTTTATAATATAGCTTTTTGCAAAGCTTCTTTTACATTGTTCTTTTACAGTGACTTTTCTTGTATTGTTTCTGGTAATGTGAATATTAGATATGCAGGTGATAATGTGTCATGTAAATTTTTTACTGCAAATGATAAAGCAAAAGAAATCTTTTTAGTGTTTATGTTTTATATTAGCAGCTGTGCCAAGGAGATTTACATCCAAACATGCACTGCTGTGTTTTGGACTGGTGTATCATATGACTTGCCTGTCAACATCTTGGAGCTGATATCTGTGAACACCAATATTGTGGTTTATCCAGGGAGCAGACAGCACAGCTGCTGTTTAGTTCTCTCCAGTGATTTAACTCAAACTGAAATATCTCAGGGCTCAGTCTTTCTAATTTCCCCAAGACTGTCTAAACCATGTTTTTAAAGTAAGGGAGACAAACATCTCCCTAGTAAGAACTTGGAGTGGCAACTCATTTCATAGACACTGCTGAGTTATCTGTTGTGTAGTGTTTGGTTGCTACTGCTCTTGGTGCCTTGCAGCAGGTTTCAGACTCTTTCAGCCGTTTCCCAAGAGAAACGAACACAGGGAACTACAATCCGTCTCCTCCTACACCACCAGCTTTACCGTACACTAAATACAATGGAATACACTTGCAAATGGAGCTAACAAGCACTGTCTTCTCAAAACCTAGATCAATAGGTCTGATGAGGAATTTGGCTGTCTCCTCCATCTGGGAAAGCCCTGAACTTAGACAAGACAAAATTCATGCAATGAGATGATCAAACCATGATGGCACAATTTTTGTTAGCTTTTTGTTTTGAGATTGGCTCACTCTATTGTAACAGATATTCTCTAGTAGGCTTCCTAGGTCTGTCTCTGATTTTTTTTTTCCTGACAAATCTAGCTGTCTTGCTTCAAAATCCCTTGAGTTTATACACCCCAAGTTTGTACTGCTGTGTTCTATAGGGTGGTTGGCAGACCTGATCTACCTCTTGTCTTATATCTTCTGGGTGGTTATTGATAAGAGGAAATAAGAGAACACTTAGTTTGCTGTGGTTTTGAGGGCAGAACCAATAGTTTTTATGGACAGATTCTATAGCAGCATTTTCAAAATGTAAGTCAGAATTTATAAACCGTGTGAAGGTAATTTCTCCAGAACATCACACAAAGTCTTCCAAATGAACATATACTTGATTAGAGTAGTATCATAGAATCATAGAATAATTGGGTTTGGACCTTAAAGATCATTTTATTCCAACCCTTCTGCCATAGGCAGGGACACCTCCCACTAGATCAGGTTGCTCAAAACCTCATCCAGCCTGGTCTTGAACACCTCCAGGGATGAGGTGTCTATGGCTACTCTGAGCAACCTGTTCCAGTGCCTGATCATACTCACAGTAAAAAAAATTCTTAATATCTAACCTGAATCTCCCCTCTTTCAACTTATAGCTGTTCCCCCCTCATCCTATCACTGAATTCCGTGAAAAAAGCCCCTTCTCAGCTTCCTATAGGCCCCCTTTAAGAACAGGGAGGCTGCTATAAGGTCTCCCTGGAGCCTTCTCTTCTCCAGGCTGAACAAGCCCAACTCTCTCAGCCTCTCCTTTAAAAAGCAAAGACATACTACATTTCTCTTTTTTTCCTTCCTCAACACTTAGTCAACTCTTTGAAGTATTATTTAGTTTTGTATTGGTCACTTCACATCCATCAGTCAACAGTTCACTGCATTTCTGCAAGCTTGCATGTACACGTACTTTTACCAAAGTAAAACATTTTTAAAACATGACTTATTTTTAATTTAGTAGTGATATAAATATTTAAAACTCAGCATTTCACAGGTTATGTTTTCTTCAGTCTTTTCTAGCTAGGGAATGAAATGCTTTGATTTGTGGCATTTTGAGTGCAGAAGCTGTTGACCTATTTCTGGGCCCAGTCTAACATCAGGTAGTTAATTGGCAGGTTTTTTTTCAGAAATAGATAAGTATCTATGCTTTAAGCAGTTAAGTAAGTTGCATGAGTTGGTTAAAGACTTGAAGATGGCTCCTCCTAAGCTCTCTTCAAATCTATCTTCTGATCTCTTGGTTCACTAAGTCAACAACAGAAAGAAAAGGAAATATGATAATGTGGGTAATTAAGAAATTTTAAAAAATGTTTCTTGTTAATAGCTATAAAAGAAGACCTAATTTGAAGAAATATTTGTTTTACAGAATGCTGAAACCAAGGTGGAAGAAGCAGCTCAAGAGAGTCCTAAAGCAGCCAGACTAACACAGCAGTCTTCAGAGGATAATGAAGTATTTGGTGAGTTACTGAGACAACTGGAAAATGTAATTTTATCTGTTAGTTCAGAAAAAAGAATTCCCACAAAGTCATTGTGATCTGCTTGATGTTGGTGTATGGCATTGGGGTATGGGCCAGATAGTTCCACAGAGACCTGGAAAGGTGGAGGAAAGGACCAAGAAATAAAAAAAAGAGGGATCAAAGGTCTAAAGTAAATAATCTCTGGTGAAAGAGATTCCCCACATAGAATAAAGACTGAATCAGAGTCTTCAATAACATTAAAGATGTATGCAGTAAGAGGGAAAATAAGATTTTCTCTGTCTGTGATTGATAGGACAACTGTTCTCTAAATAGCAGAAAGAAAGATTTGATTAAGTGTTTGGAAGGGGAATCCTAAAATGAATACTAGAACATTGGGATGCATCGTCTGGAAAGTGTGGAGATTCATCATTGCAGGCTTTTAAAAACAGGTTAGACAAGTAACTGTCTAAACTCATGTAATGTAGTTCATTTTGGAATGGATGGATGGACGGACGAACGGACGGACTAGATGGCCTTTGAGGATACTTGGAGACCTAAATATTAGATAGTTTTCTGTGAATGTCCATCATCTTTCCCTCCCCCTATAGGTTTTCATGGTGGTTGTTTTATTTGATCTGAAAGCTGTATTTGACCCATTCTTCTGCATTAAGATTTGGAAAAGAGACAGGAAAACCTTGTTATTCCAACTTTGTTGATTTTATTCCAGTAGAATTCAAATAAGAAAGCATTAGTCTTAAAATTAGTGCAGGACAGGTGAGGGTAAAGGTGAAAGTTTATAAGTTAATGTAGTATTTAGCTCCATTATATTCTGGAGTGGAAACTCAAGATCTGCAGAAGTCATGTGGATTTGATCAAGGCTTACTAGGTTGAAAACTTTCAGATGAGTCAGCTATTTATGAATACAGTAAGGAATTTTTTTCTTTCAAGGTAAAAAGGGTATGGAGTACAAATAATTAAATCTCTCTTACTATATATGGAAACAACGCTTGCGACCATTTAATCTTGTTCTGTTTAAAATCAGCTTTCCTCTCTGAGATAACGTAGCGTGATTGGCACATGAGCCTGAGTTCCTGGTATTAACATTTTCAGTACTGATCATATAATGCCAGTGTCTGAAGAATCCACAAGTGGACTTAAGAACTAGGTTTCATCTTTATTAATTCAGTGGTAAGGCTGTTACCTCATTTCCTCTGCATCTGCTCCGCCAGTTGTTTGCAGTAGATCCAGTGCTACTGGTTATAGAGCCCCAGGGCACTGTGTAATATGAGTCTCAGACAGTGCCCTTTCTCAATATGTATCTCTGGTTTTCTTTCTATGAGAATAATGGAGACAGCAAAGCAAGGAGATGTCCATTTGCCTCCTTTTACCAGCAAAATCTCAGGTTTTAAATGGTTTTCTGTGTCCTAGTCACTAGCCTCAAGTACCAATGAAATAAACCAGTAGCTGTTTAAGCCTGTGGTCCATATAGGGACCGTGAACTTAAAAAATGGGAATTAAAAAAACCTGAAGTAGACTTAAATTCACCATCCAATGATCCATACCCTCACTGCAAATTCTTCTAGGAAGTTAAGAATGTTGACATGCAGTGTACTGCATGTTCTTTAAAGCTAATAATTTACTAACAAATTGCTAAATAATTTCAAATCTGTGACCTGACTTGCTTATCTAAGATAAACCAATGATCGACCTTTGCTAACTTGTCACAAGGAAAATTTCTTTCCAGCTTCAAAACCGATCAGAGTGTAGCATCCGATGTTAACCTTTTTACCACTTTTGGTTTGGTTTTTTTTTTTAAGATTAGATGAAAATGGCAATACAAGAAGAGGAAATGTGGTGCAAGTAGAATCTATAATCTTCTTTTTCACCCTGGTTAAGTGAGGAAATTAAAGTGAACTGAAGGTGCAAACGAAACCACTCTAGTGTGAGATGCTCTGAGAGTCAGGGAGGAAATTGTGGCGGATACAAGTTTTATGTCTCTGTCTCTGAGAATGATGTTGTTGTATATTCCTGCCTTCCCCTGCAAGTCTGAGAAATTTCTGAAGCCTTTCAGATCCACCTCATATTGTAGAGGATAAATAATAAGCTTGAAATGGTTTTCCCTAGGTGATTTACTTGTTGTCCTGTGACTTAAATGATTAGATTACAGACCTTGATCAGTTATTCTCCCTCTGACTTGCTCTATTTCAAGCTTTCCTTCATTTCATTCTTCTTTTTCTCCCCAGTGATGTTAATTATAATGAACATCAAGTATGCACTAGGAGCTGGTTAATTTATAGCTTCAGCTGGTCCCTCCTTAGAGCACTGACTGTCCCTCTTCACTGAGCCACCCGGTGGCAGCAACTGCCAGTCCCTGGCAGCCACCAGAATGCCTGGACTGCCAGGTCAAAGGCCTTTTAGCAAAGGGAACAGAAATCTCTTGTTTTGCTCATCACCCCTCTCTCCAAGGTTAGTGTTGTCTTGGACCAGATAACAATATGATTTTTCAGGAAAAGGGAATTTGATGCAGAGTGGACCACATGGAGTAGATACAATTGCTAGAGATGACTGTACAGAAGATATCTGTGTAAGTGTGTTCTCTGCAGTCTTTAGCAATTCGGTACAGTTTTGGAGGCAAGCATGTTATTAGTTATTGAAAATGGTGTGGTGCTAAAGAACCAGGTGTGGATCTCTCTCTCAAGTCTGCTAGACCCAATAGCATTCTTTGTAGATACAAGCAAGGATTGGTCCAGTACTGTGGAGGGCCATGTTTGAGAGACCATGACTATCTTAGTTTTTTTCTTTGCGTGAGTTGGATTTGGGAATTACCATTCTGAAGAGCTGTTTTGTATTTCTCTTTCGTATTAATTTTTTTACTGGGGTATACATGAAAAGTTATTACTAACAATGAAGCTGCATTGTACCAGGTGGTTTATGAAACAAACAAACAGACAAGTCAGGTACGTCTTGTGTTTCAGAGAGCTAATTCTCAAAGGTTACAAACTTTATACAAGGGAATAGGGTGGAGAAATGGAGCAGAAGGGCAAGGCTACTGGTGAGAAAAGAAATCTAGTCTGTACAGTAACGGTATTTGTAACAGTGAAATTCTGAATTAACAAGAGTTAGTTTTGTTTGTCCTTTGAAAGGATTTTCTTGTGACACCCAACAGAGTTCTGTTGTCTTATATGTACTGAATATGTATCTGTGATGTGGAACTAGAATGTCTTGCTGCTACGAACTTCTGTTGAACTTGCACGTAGTCAACATGGTCTCTGTTGCAACCAGTATGTAGTCAGAAAAGGATTGTGAATGACCGCTCAGTCTAAGGGAGAGAAGAAAATTGCTGAGTAGAGTGCAATGCATTTGAAGAAGTGGATCAGGAGGTGACCGCTGACCTTACTTCCAGAGATAATTTTCAGAAAATTAGGAGATCCATTGCTACTCCACAACTGTGAGACAAAAGCAGGGGTGGGGCAAACGGGGCAAAATTCTGACAGGGAGGATTGGACCTTCTTTTGGTGCAATTCCTTATTTTAGTAATTTGGAGAAGGAAACCCACAGATTTTTATTGATACTTTTTCTCCATGGGGCAGAACTAGCATACAGGTAAGGAAAAGTTTGCTGTGAGGGAACTGTGACACATTGACAGTATATTCCCCTTTCTGATAGCAGTGAAAAGTCAAAGTGTAGAAACTGTTCAAGATAGAGTAAGTCTCGATCTTCTAAAATAGGAAAGTTTCATTTCTGTCTAGTAGATGGGGTCCAAAATTATATCTGTAGATACAGCCATGGTTCTTCATGGCTTAATGCTTTCCCGTGATCCACGCTGTGAGCAGGACCTGTACTGTGGGGTTTGAGGGGCTTTTTTGGTTATTGTTTGGATTTGGTTTGGATTTGTGTGTGTTTTATTTTAATAAAAAAGATGAAATGAATTCTTTTTTCTTTTGTTTTCTTTTCCCTCTAATAGGAAGGATAGGAGTTGTAGAGCTTAATTTTTTCTTTCGCTTATGCAAAGAGGTAAGCTTTATTCTGAGTGTGGCAAGTGACACTGAATGCAGCAACATCCATCATGCTGCCATTTCAAACTGCAGTACTGGCTACATCCTGAGGTATCTTTTTGTATGAAGAGCTCAGATATAGCTAGAAACCATACATTCAGCACAACTCCCCAGAAACCCTGACTGGCCCTGATTCATTGCTTATGCTGATGCCTGCTGCTGTGTCCTACGTAGAATGACTTGGGGATAGTCGTATAACCCACGCAGGCTGAAGAACTTCTGTCTCCATGAGATTTCCATCTGTAGCAGCTTGACAGATGTAGTTGCGTTTACCGTGCACCTCCCTTAACATGCCAGGACGAGGGTGTCCACACCTAGGAATTATTGGATTCTCCATATCAGATGCCAGTTTGGAGTTGGGGGGGATGTTCAATTGAGGATTTTTTGATGGTGGAAATATATATGATTATGGGTTATATCTGTACGGATTTCTCATTCTTCTTGTATTTGTTTTTGGTTTTTTATTATTGTTTTAAAAAGGTAGGGAGCAGACTGCAAAAGGTGGAGCTGGAAGGCATCTAGCAGCTGCTCGCTGCAGTACCTTGATCAGGAGGTGATGCAGTGGTGTCGGGAGCTTGCTAAAAGCTGAGGGTTATAGGAGTTCAGTGACCTTCTTACTGGGCAGCTTCTCTCTTTGTAAACAAAATCAATTGTGGGAGGCAAGCTGAGACTTTAATGCAAAATAACAGCATGTTTACACGAAAAAATAAATCTGGTGAGACAGCAAACTGTTCCAAAATAGATGTTATTACCACGTTCGTTGCAATTATTGCCTATTGCATGAGAGGTAAATGGAGGAATTTAGTCTCCTGTATTTTTTTCTTTATAAGCCAAGTAATGATGCTGTTCTTCCAACTGTCCACATATTTCCACTTCCCTTCACCACCTCTTTCCTTTTCCCAGTTTCTTGCAAGACTTAACTTGTCTGCTTCCATCCAGAGACAACTGGCTTTTCAAAATTACACCACCAAGACTGGATTAACTTTCTGAGACAGAAAGAATAGATTTACATTTCACCAAATAAAAATGCTTGGAATTTTTTGTGCAGTTTCTGGATCTCAGAAGGAGGTGATGAATACTGCTCCCACCTTTCTCTTCTTGGTATTTTATATGGCCACCTAAGGCACTGCTAAAAAATATTAATTAATTAAGTATTTAAAGGGAGAGGGCTGAAACTCTATTCTTGAAAGATTTTGTGTATTAGAAAATGCTATTTGAAAACTGTGTGTGGGAAATCTTGCCCAGTTAATATATGGAAAAGAGAAGCCAGAGCCCAGAGAACTGCTGTCGTGGAAAGAGAACCACAGCATTTCATAAGCAGTGGGCTGACTGGTGGCATTTTATTATTTTAGGGTTTGAAACTTTTTCTTAAGTATTGATATTTGCATTCTAATGTTAATTCTGTGGTTGATTTTGTTAAGTCTTGTTTATTGTGGGTTTTCTTAACAAACGTGTTTTTTTCTGGCAACCATCTGAAACTATAAACAGTGACAGTAGCTCTTGGACTCCTAACTAGTTAATATGCCATTTGAACTCATGTACTGCTCTACAGTAACGTGAAAACCTTTTAAGATTACTTTCAGCATGGCAGTAATGTTTACCACAAAATTAGTACATAAGCACTTAAAGGCCTTTTAACAAGTATGATTTGGTATGATTTTTCTTTTTTTCTTGTCTGTACCACATACAAGTTCCATGCATTAATGGAGGTTTGGGGTTTTGTCTTCTTTCAAAGGGACTAGAGTTTTCACTAGATTTCATTTGCATAGGCAGGGATCTGAGCCAGTGATGCCTGTATTTTTAGCAGTGTAGGGCTCAGGAGCCTTGCTCACTGTAATTAATCAGCACAACAACAGTATAATAAATGACTTGCTCGTTATTTTAATGCTTTCTGTACAATGTACAGGAGCTGCAGATTTTTTTTCCTCTTGTTTATTCAGTAAGTGAGTCTAAATGAGAGATGGCGATGAGCACAATAGGCATTTACCATCCTATTGTTTTATCCAGAGCGCACATTGTAGCTGATTTTAAAAGTGAGAATGGCTAAGGGTGGTCTAATGTCACATGTTCCTGGGTGGTGATATGAGGCCTTTGGCTAAATAGCTAGCTAACAAAACAAGTTACTCCTTTCCCAGTGCATTTTCCCTTTGTCCTGTTAGCAGGCTGCAGCCCAAGGGACTGTTCTCTTTGCACAGAAGAAACAGAGTCCTTAGTGTTATCTGTCACTGATACTTGCGTACCATCCAGTTTGGTTAAGGCAGGATTTTATCTGTAAGTAAATTAAAAGTGCTTCTGAAGGATCTTTATTTTGGGGAAAGTAGCTGGGATGTGGCTGTTGTCCTATTTCCAATTTTGTTGAGGCTGAAAGAACACTCAGTTCTGGTTTGAGTGAAATAAGAAGCAGAACAGTCCTCCATGGGCCAACTGCTCTTCTGTCATGTTAGCTGAAACAGATGTGGTCATTAAAGTTTAATTGCAATGTGACTCACTTTTGTAAAGCAAAGGGTAGAAGAGAACAAGAATGAGGTTTTGTACAATCTGTTAGGAGAATACAGAAACACCAGCTGAGGTTGATAATTCTTTTGTTTCTTAAAAAAATATTATAAATATGAAAACCACCAACTTAGGCTTCCTGTATAATAAGAATTATGGAATTCTGTTGGGTAATTCCTGGATCAAATCCATGATAACTGATTTAAGCCAGAATAGTGTCCTATTGCAAGAATTGTGCAAAAAACAGTGGATTCTTCTCGGGTTTCCAGTGGTCAGTTATCCTGGTTAAAAAGAGGCACCTTACTGATGGTCTAGCTCCCATAATTGCCTCTGATTGTGCAATCAGGCTCCATTGGGCTGCCCATAGTGCGTATCATGGATTTTTTCTTATCTGAATTCAAAAGACAAACTCAGGGGGAAGGGAATACAGAGGTAAACATCTTGCTCTCATAAATACAATAGGTCCACTACTAAACCATGTCCCTGATCGCCTTATCTACCCATCTTTTAAATACCTCCAGGGATGGTGACTGAACCACCTCCCTGGGCAGCCGGTTGCAGTGCTTGATAACCCTTTCAGTGATGAAATTCCTCCTGATATCCAATCTAAACTTCCCCTGGTACAACTTGAGGCCATTTCCCCTTGTCCTATTGCCTGTCACTTGGAGAAGAGACTAACACCCACATGGACGCAACCTCCTTTCAGGTACTTGTAGACAGTGATTGGGTCTCACCTTAGCTTCCTTTCCTCTAGGCTAAACAACCCCATTTCCCTCAGACACATAGAATCATAGAATCATCATAGAATAACCAGGTTGGAAGAGACCCACCAGATCATCGAGTCCAACCGCTCATAGGGCACCTCTCATAGGGCTTGTTCTCCAGATGTTGTAGCTGCATCTTCTCATCCAGCAGCAGTTCTGTGAAAGTATGAGACTTAGTATGTGATGGGTGAAGCTCTGGAAGGGTCAGCCAAGAAGCAGTAAGCCCACTGTGGAAAGATAATGGAAGCAGAGAATGACAGCATATTGTGAACACCCCACACAAACTGTTTGGTGGTGAACCTAAAAAAATATTTTTATTTCTGTGCTGAGTTAATCTAAATGCTTCAGCTCAATGTATGACGTTTGCAACTGTGTCCACGAGACTGTGAATGAGTCTAATGGTATTGGAGAGCAAAAGCAAGAAGGAACATAGAGCTTTTGAATGAGCAAATGAAAATTTGCAGGGCTTGGCATCTGTTGGCTTCCCCTTGGCACTCCCATCTATTTATCTTGGAGCTCAGTGAAACTGCAGGGCACCAGTAATGTGTCAGGCAGCAAATCCATCCCATACGTGAAGCTATGACTATCTGTGATGCATTTGTTCAACAAGGCTGACTGTGGTTTGGCTTAACTCCTTCAAGTTCATATCTTGGCAGCAGTTCAGTTTTATGAGCGTGATAGTGTTCCTTTAAATGCTGAAAAGGAGGCACAGAACAGAAATTCACATCTGAGGTATCTATTTTTGATGAGGAAAAATAGCAGTGAAAAGGACTAGTATTTACTGGTGTGCACACACTGGTACTTGTACAGAAACATCCTGGTGGCGACAAGACTGCAGTCACTTACAAGCTTACGAGGAGCAGAGAACAGCCATGATAATGCTGCTCTTTATTTTCAGTGCTGTTCAGAGCAAGTTCCCTCTCTAGAGCCTTCCCTATGCTTCTCTTCCCTGTTGCCAATGAAATACTTGGCTTTCTGTAGGCCTTTTAATATTCTCACTTAATTAAAAGGAACCATTTTTCTACTGGATACTAAGTATCTCCATCAAAACAGGAAAGTTAAATTAGTCTAATTTATTCTTTTTTTTAGTAGCTGTTATACGCTGTGGTTTTTTTTCTTCTTCTTTTTGATCCTTCTTGCTGTAGCATCTTAAAATTTCTGCTGTGTTTGATATTAACCATGGAAAACTAATAATGTTCCCAGTAATGCTGACAAGGAGGATTGCAGCAGAAATCAGCATTTTAAACGCTAAACTCAGTTGTTTAAACAAATGTGTATGGACTCTGTTACAAAAATACTTTTAAATCTCTGTTTATCTGAAGTGACTTCAGTAGAAACTGGCTACAGATAAAAAGAGTTCTCATTTCTGTTCTGAAAGATCTGTAATAAGATTTTCTTTTTAGCCATTTCTTGTAGAAAAGTGATTGAATATGCTCTTGAAATAAAAGTGATAGGTTTGGGGCACCTAACTAAGCCACCACGCATTACCATAAACAGACTTGGTTTCACTGAATTCAGTGGAGACAAAATGAAAATATTGATGCTTCTAAAATAAATACTTATCATTTAACAAAATATTCCTTCCTTTAAATAAGTGGAGTTTCCCTATATGTTTATCAGGATGTGGTGACTCTATTTACCTTGATTTATCTACACAGAAGCTGCTCGTTTTCCAGGAGAAAGAGATTTCCATTTTCTTGTCTGCAGACGCCTTGCAACCCAAAGTCAAATGGGAGGAGTAAGGAACTTGATTCTTGAACTGTTGAAGGATTAAGTTTCAAATGCAATTCTGATGCTTGTTAACTAACGTGAGCAGACTGAGTTTCTCATGAAGCCTTTTTTGGATGGGATTAGTTCTACACATGATACATTTTTGCCTCCTCCTGCCTCGCCTGTTCATCAGGTCTGAAATGTTCCAGTTTTTCATTTTTATGAAGCAAGATCATGGCACGAGCAGGACTGCCACATTGGAAGCGCTATTTTGTTAGCTTTTACTTTCTTTCAGGCTGTCCTTTGTTTTGCGTGTCATCTTCAGTCTCATATATAAGCTGTCTATCCTTAAATAGACCCTCTTGCTTGGTTGCTGGATTTTATTGCTATGGTATCACATTCCTTCTGCATTTGTCAACACAGGGAAATCTTTTATGAAATAGGATGAAACAGAAAGCTTAACATGTGTGGGAACCAATTATACAGAAAGCCTAATTTCAGTCTGAATCTCTTACTCAGCATGAGATATAAATTCTGAAGTTTTACTTAGTTTATTTGCCAAAATTTTGTGAAATAATTTTACTGCTCTCTTTCAAAATATGCAATTCCAATATGAAGATTTGAAAGCAAATTTCTTTCAGGATCCGTGCTGAAGTAAAACCCTCAACCCAAAAACTGTCAGGACCCTTGAAAAATTAAAGCTTTTCTCTTCTTCTTTCCACCAAATTACTTTGCCCTTGCTGTGAGGGATCAGTGGTTAGCCAGCTTTACTGTGAACTGGGCAGGCTATAAAGGGACAATGATAAATGAACATAAACAGAGGAACTTCCTCAGATTTCAGCACAAGTAGGAATATACTTTAATACTTTGAAATATTAGCCAGACTTTTCCACCGATATTTTAGTGGATCTGGGCTTAAAGTGAGAATCAGAAGACTGGACGAAAGGACCTCCAGCAGAGAGGGGTTGGCTCTGTTTCCATATGCCAGCAACAATAAATCTGGCTTCTATTTCAAAATGAGGGCTCGCCTCATTGTAGAAATCTGTGTTTAGTGGCCTGTTTTCAGGATGTGAATCGGGCTGATCAGTGGAATTGCACCTAATTAACAGGGTTTTCTGAAAGGGGGAAGCCCAGGAGCTGAGACTTTTAAACACATGCATGCTTGGGATATTTCTTTTTAAGCACTCTAATTATTTTCATGGTGCACGTGACATTTTTCCTCTATTACTAAAATTCCATCATCCATGTGCAGTCTCATTTCTAGCATTATTTCTGTTATTATTCATAGTGCAGAAACACCTGGTTGAGGACTAGGACTTCACTAAGCCTATTATCTATAAACATAATGGAAAGACTGTAAGAAAGTTGCTCTGTACCTATTACAGCCAATTCCTGCTTCCCAGAGTAAGTACTTTCTCTGCCAGGCAAACTACTTTTGAACAAAGGAGTTTGTTACTGACTAACTGTAGTGCAAGTATCAAATTGCACTGTTTTTTGCAGATGAAGTGCAATTTCTCAGTAAAGCCTGTTCTGCTTGAAAAAAACCAGTAGCAGAATCACAGCAGCACAGTTATTCTATTTAGGCGTGTGTTCCATTAGCACCATCTCACACATGCCAGTCATGCTCTGAACAGAGTTCCAGCTGCAATGTTATACCTGTACCAATATAATTCTGCTATATATAGTTCTATATATAGTTCTCTCCAGCCCTCCTCATCAATATTTTGTATTGACTTGTAATTTTTCTTTAAATTCTGAATAATTATAAGGAGTGAAGCAAGTCTTTCTAGATTCCAAGTGACATTTTCCCCACCCGCTTCTTTTTCTTTAACATATGTGCTGATTACAAACGTCTCCTGCAGTGAAAATACAAATTTCTAATGTATTTTCTTCATTCCCGTAAAAGGACCCTTTATAGCACTACTTAAAGTTAGGGGTACTTTTTGTGAGATTTCTGGGTCTGTTCTTGCAAATTATTTTCAAGATTACAATAAAAAGAAAAGAAGAAAAAGAAAGCATGCAGAGCTTCCCCCCTCAAGAAAACAGGAGTGAACATCTTGAAATCAGCACGTTGCTCAAAATCGCATTCTGCTTTAGCTGGTCATCGACTCCCCAGCCTCTTTGTAATAAATCACTACTGAGATATACAAATATCTGACTCTTTTTGTCAGCTTCCTGTGTTTTTCAGAGTATCATAATCATATTCTTTACCAGGAATTAAGTGTGGGAAAAGGCTGAATATAAGCTAGCTGGTTATAGCAGCTATTTTTTTCAGAACATTTTCTCCACCATCTATATTAGTCTGCTTATGTTGACATAATTGTGATGCAGTGCTGCAACATAAAGGCTTCTAGTTTTAGGTCCAGTTTCATAATTCAAATATTCTGATTTAAATAAAAATATAACCCCTTTAATTTAACAGATTTTATTGAGGAAATATAGAAATATTTGATCCTTATGATGGTTTTAGTTAGGTGTTTTATTTGCTTTTTAAATAAAGGAATAAAAAGGGGGTTGATTCAGAGGTTCTGAGTCAGAATATTGGAAAGGTGTATTTTTTTTCCTATAATGTTAAGAGAAAAAATATCTATGCAAAATAATGATGTTTTATCTGAGTGAAGTATCCTAATACGTTTTGGTCATAGAACTTTTACCAGGATCGTGTCTTTCTGAAAGTTGAAGTTTATTTGTGTGAAGTGTAGGTTTTTTTTAGAATCCTCCTTAAAATGCTGTGGTTACCATAGTACATTTATTTTAGAGGATGTTATTTATACACAAAAATAAGGAATCATGCTAGTAAACTGTGTTTTCCATACACAGGGAGAAATGAAGTGCAGCTCTAGTTAGGGGGAGGAATTTGATAAGGCAGATTTATGTCCCTTTGTGCACTGTAGTTGCATCTTTTTAATTCCTAGTGGGGTCTAGGCTGGTTTGTGTTAATCCAGAGAACAGTAATGTGAGTACAGTGGAGACACATAGGCAATTTCCTCAACCCTCTCAAGCTTAAGTTGGAAAGGGCATCAGTCTTCTGCAGATTTTAACACATAGTACTGATTCAAGTTCTTGCCTACATTCTACTTGTGCTGAAGTGACATGAATCAGTGGTGGATTTATTCTTTTTTTTAATGAATATTTGTATGGGTAAGAGACTGGGTGTTTCATTTTTGAGATTAATGGTAAACAATCTGATGTTTTCAACTGAACAATTTGAGAGTCATTAAAGTGCATCACGTAACTTGAATGGCATATTGTAAAACAAATTTTAAGTCAGAAATAAAAACTCATGTATTCTTTGGAGATGGTAGGACAGGACAGCATGGAGTATCGTTATCCTTTGCTGATTACATTATCTTTGTGTGCAGCTTTTTAGCCTAGTGCTTGTGGTAAGAGTTTTCCTTGTGTTTCAGAGTGGTTTGGGTTTTGGTATTTTTGTCTCCTTGTACTAAAAGCCTTGGATCAAATGCACTTAAAGGGTTCTACCTGTGGTTTGGAGAGAAAGAGATGGATTTGGAATTAGAAACACAGTTGTATCTATTTTGTCATTCTTAAGACTGCTTCACCCTTCAACACGCAAGCTCTCAAGCTCGTAATCCTTAAGTAAAGGTTTGCTTGTATACTTATACCTTCTAAATTAGCCAGGTTGTTAGTGAATTCAACTGTCGTCTGAAAATGCAGAAAAGAAATTCCAGGTCTGTGAAAATCCTTCACTTAAGCTGTCCTGCCAGCAGTTCCACCTCGGCCTTTATATGTGATAGCCAACATATCCAAGATGACCTCAACTCTCAGGGGAACATAAGAATAGAGGCATTCTCTGCGTGCATGAGTGGTTAGAATAACACTGTGCTTAGTGATCAAATGAACAATCCCTTTGAGCTTTCGAGATAGTACCCCCTCTCACAGGGCATCGGAAAGCATTTCTTTAACAATTATGCAACAACAAAGCACAATAGGGTCACTGGTTGTCATCATTTCTTTCTGAGGAGAAAAGTCAGAGTTGGTATGTTACCTTGTTGTTACAATCTCAAATTAAACCACTTGGCAGTCAAGGAATACAGCCTAATCTACTGCCAAATCCCTGGTATTAGTGGAACAGGCTGCTTCATAATTAAGTGTTCAAGATGCTTTTGTCCGTTAACCCATAGATTTTTGCAAAGATTTCATCTCCCTGGTGCTTGGGTTTTTTTTCAGTCCCTTTTCTGGCCTTGCCTGCTTTGCATTAAGCAGCTTAAAAATCCACCTGGTGTAAACAGAAACAGTACCACCAACTCTGTTTTTCTTTTGCTCTGAGTTATTTCTCTAACATATTTACTGAGACTTATTCTCAGTGTGTGACTGTGCTATTTTACTGCTGTTGTCTGCTTAGCTTACCATCAATCTTTTTTTCTGTGTTTTTCTCTTCCAATTTTCTTCTCACCTACTGATCCATTTCTTTCTGTCAGAACTGCCTTGGCTGTACTTGCATCCTTCCATTTGGCTTTTTTTTTCCTTTTCTTCATTATTCTCTTCTGTTCTTCATAGCCTTCCTTTACTGCCAGGGGTCAAATCTGCTTCACCCACTTTTAAGCAGTGATTCTACCTGCAAACAACCAAAATTCTCCTTCTGGTGAGCTTCTTGATTATTAACGTGGATGTTAGTGCAACCGTATTACACAATATTAGCCAATAGCAGCTAGTCCATCTCTCTTCTCATATCCCTGAACATCAGAAAAAGAAAAAAGGTGGGGGGAAGGAAGTCAGTATGTTAAGGGTCCATTTTAAAGTTAATTGGGTCTTTCTTTTTTTGGTTTTTAAAAAGACAAATGCCCTTATTAGTAGTAAACTGGACTGTATGATCTCAAAGGTTTTTTGCAAGGAAGCAATTCTGTGATTCCATGATGTGATGTACGCTGCATGTGAGATGCTGCAAGCCACAGGCCAGCAAATATTCCAGCCTTACATAGATGAATACTGCAAGTTGACCGGGCTTAACTGCACTGCTCGAGGCTATTGTGGCAATTCTGCTGTAGTAACAAATTCTGGTCAAGTTTTGAGATATCTTGCACAACAGCACATCCTTGAAAAAGAAAATTTCTCTGAAAAGTTTCTTCTAACAAATCATACCCTTTTCTGATAAAAGTTCTTGTAGTCAATGAGTCTTAGACCAGATTTTTGAGCCTAAAGCAGAATTAACAGAAGTGTACTATCTTTCTGAATAGCAAAATAAATTATGAACATAACTAGGTAAAGTCTGTTACAAGTTGGTTAAACGTTCCAGAACTTATAATACTCCATTGTTTAATGATTCATTTGCTTAACAATTAATAGTAATCTAAATCTCAGTTGAAAGTGAAATCTGACCCACTATCTCTAATCTGCTTACTAGACAGAGGGGGTTTATTTATAGTTGCTTAGATAGAAGCAATTTTTAAGTAAAATAATGTCAATAGAGGAAAAAGATACTTGTGCTATAAAAATGCCACTGAAGAATTTTCATCCTGAAATACATTTCATAAACCACAAACCCCTTGTATGTTGCAAAGCACAGATCTTAACTTAATCTATTGAGCCACTGCACTCACTACTAATAAAACAAGCTATGTTATTTTGGTCTTATGGTTATTATCAGAAGTTTTATTAAACATTTTTAGCAAAGACGTGGCATCCCTGAAATACTGAAGCTTTAAGAAAGCAATGCTGGCTTGCCATCAGTCTCCTAAGCACATTATAGACCATTTCGCCAATGTACAGTGGTTGAATATTCGAAAGTCAAAGGAATTAGCCAACGGAAGAACTTTAAAAAATGTTAAGCGAATCAGTTCAGTTCACTTTTGGAATTCTTTTCTTGAAATCTGAAAACTAATAAAAATGCCAAGATTTTTTGTGTGTGTGCAAACATGTATTTGTACGACACACAAGTGTTGCACAGTTAGACAGCAGCAGAATAAATACAAACATAAAGAAATATTCTGTGTTCTTTTGGGTCTTTGCGTTGCCTAATCTGTTCTTTACAGATCACAAAGAATAGATGTAGAAGAGTATAATCTTAAACAAAATTGCTGGCTCTCAGCCACTGAAATGGGCCTTGACTTAATGTTTGTATACCTTGTTTTACTGGCCTTTTTCTTCCCCCTCTGCTTCTCTCCCTGCTAAATTAGATTGATGCTGCCAGCTTACTGTCTTCAGGCCAAGAACCAGATTTTTACTTTTGTATTTACACTGTTTATCTGTATTTCAGGTTTGTCTGTAACTTTTAGGAAAGGGACTGAATTTCAGTCTTAGCCTTAGGTATCCGTACTCTCTAGCTCTTCCTACCGATGCTACTGCTTGGAGAGAGTTTTGTGCTCTGGTAGTAGTCTCAAAGCATCTTGTTTGTCGCTGATCCTTTTGCTCTTACCACTTCAGAAAAATCCAATACCAGCAGTTATCTGCATGTAATCTGTTTTATGTCCTGCTTTGCCTCGGGGTCCCTTGGTGCTGTTAAACCCTGACAAATTAGGCTGACATGTGCTTGCAGCTTCCTTCGTCTGAAATTGGGCTCTGTGTAGATTGAGACATTTGTAGTCTGGACTGTAATGAGCCAGTTGATTTAATGAGAACTTTGTTCAACTGCATAAAGGTTAAACGTTTCTTCATACAAAAGAAATTGCTCTCAAATTCCAGTGTTGTTTTATTTTGCTTAAAATTAAAATTGAAGTCTAGGTTTCATTAAAGCAGAGAGTCTTGCAGTGGAAATGTAATAGTCTTTTATGCATAAAGATGAAGGCTATTTTTATAATAGAAGCACATGATGTCAAGTAGGTAGAAATGACTTTGAGCTTAAGATTTTTTACATTTTGTTTTTGCACTGCCTTGCAAATAATTATCTTCATTGTGCTCTATTCTCAGTTGAGGCACCATCTTGCAGAATTCAGGGTTTTACTGTGCTCTGTTTGTGCCGGTTACACTGCCCAACTTTAAAGTTTTGAAGTAAAACTCTGCTTTACTTTAAAGTAGATCACTGACAAAGGCATCTTTAACAGGGAACATTCACACAGACAATAGCATTGATGCTGTAGGATAGTCTGGTAACATTCCACTTCTTCCAGCTCATCCCAGTAGAAGAGACTTGGTTGGATTTGAGCTGCTTGTAATCAGGAAACACACAATCTGTTAGATTTTGCATTTTTTTTGAATGCCAGAGATTGGAAATGGGGTGTATAAGTTTGATATATGATTTGATGTTTTTATACATTGTTGTATGTTATCTTCTTTCCATGGAGTTTATATTTATTCAACATATAGGCCTATATGTATGTGCCTTGGACACTGAATTTTCAGGTTTTGACTTGGAGGAACTTTAGAGACGACAAAGTCAGTTTGGCAGCACTGTCAGCAGATTTACTAATCACATAGTGAAGAGCTTACCCCAAGCTGTGCTTTATGATCCTGAGTAAATCTGAACACATCTCTCCCTTCTCAATCTTATTTTCTGCTGATGGAACAGAACACATGATAATGAATCCAGATGCAAGTGCTTATTTAGGTAGCAACAAAATGATACGTAACTATGGCCCCAAGGAAGAATGGGGAGGTGGGAAAGTTCTGGTTTTGTTTTATCTTGTAGAGTATCTTTAGCACAGTGTCCTTCTGTGAGATTTTTTTAGTACGTAAACAAGTAGTTTTAGTGTCTGAATCTACTGCTGAACTTTTTTCCTTTTTCCTAATGTATTTTGAGACAAATTTGGGTTAGTATCTTGCTTCTAATTTAAAATTGCAATAAAACAGATAAAAACACATGCTAAATTAACAGAATCTTACCCTCTCTGTTAAAATATGAAACAATTACAAAATAAAAAGCAGATGTAAAATTGTTAAGCAGGCAATTTCCACATTGTTGTTGGATTTTCTGAAATACCCAAAGAGAATTTTTAAATACCCTGGAAAAATTATCAGAAGGATCATGACTTGTGGGTCTTGTAAATAACGAACGTTTATTGCAGAAGTGACCTCTGCAGAATATCTTTAAACATTTTCACTTTCACAGCTCAATCTCAAAGAAGAAAACTGTAAATGGAAGGGAAGGACTAGAAAAATCCAGACTAGGCAAGTGTTAGTAATGAATACTGTGTCAATACCGTGTTCTGGGAACTTGGAGATGTAAAATAAATGTTGACATTTGGGAATTTGTACAGGGGGATTTTGGAAGAGTTGAAGGTCAAAATAACTGATGCCAGAGTGCATATGAGCTCTAACCTGACACGTGAAATTCTGAAACCACAAAACCTTTCCGGGTTTGCTGGTAGTAGTGCCCCTACCTGCGTGTATCCTGAGATTGATACTAGGGACAGCCAAGTGAGATGACTAAATAAATGCATACTTTACAATAGCAGCTGTCTGTAACATCCAGTTTCACTTGACTTAGCACTAATTTGATCTTTTGCTACTAATAATTATTTTTTTTGAGCCCATTGTAATCTGTTTGGAATGGTTGGTTTATTTTGCAATAATAGTCCACAAGCAGATCTTGACAGCTGCTGCTTTATTACCAGCTCCTTCATACAGCCTATTTCAAACAAAGCTTATTTTCAGGGTAGAGTGGTTACTCATTTGGCTTGTTTGCTTTTAATTTCCATTAGACCTTACTGCCTAAACAACCTGGCCAGACCAATGACAAGGCTGAAAGTTGACTTGGTAGCAAGTATCAATGTTTGCCTTAAAAAGCAATTTTATGAAGAGTCATGCAAAAGCTTTTTCCAAAGAGGGAGATGTTTTAAGGCAGTAACCACGCAATAAAAATACGTAATTTCACTTTTGGAGACCGCTCCTTTTTAAATTCCTCTGGGGGAATATATTCCATTGTATGCTGAAAGAAGAGATTTAGCAGTTGATTTTATTTGTTATGCCTGCACGGGCTGGGAAGAGAAAGGGAACAAAAGAATTGTACAGCTCTGGAGAATGAATTTCTGCTAGTAGAGGAACAGGATGTTTCCTTCTTCTGCGGCTGGATCTTGGTCTGAAATTCATGGCATGTGTCTCACATTGGCCATGATCATGGGTGGAAAGCGTGAGTACTTGGCTCATTGCTCTGTTTTGGACAGATACAATGCCAGTGTGTTCTCTTCATAAGTGGGATAGAAAAGTTGGCTGATCAAGCACATAACTGATCCTGGAATCTGAAGATTTATTTCTGTACTTCGAAATTTTTTCACAGTGAATGATTTATTTTATATTATATGTGCACCATTGAAAACAAAGAAGTCTTTCTCCCCTCCCTTGAAGTTGAGGAGTAACAAGGTACAAAGGATCCCTCTAAATTGCAGGACCCCAGGAACATTTTCTAGCTTTCTTGGAGATGAGTCCTGGATTCTCCCTGGCTTCATGTGCACACAACCCCTTTGTCCTCCTATTCCACACCTCTGTGTCCATGTTCCTATGCCAAAAAAACCTTAATGTGCAGGCTGGATGGCAGAGGACGGCAGAGCTCGCTGCCTGCCACATAGCATGGGCACAGCTATGTAAACTGAAGCATCCAACATGAACAAAGAAGGACAGACTGTTATTCCACATTCAGGCCACTGGGAGTATGGCTAAGACTGCCTTCTAATTCTTTAGAGATTTGCAGTGATTACTAGCCTTGATCTGTTTTCAGTTCATTTAAAATAGATGCAGGAAAGACTGAGGAATGCTTGAGCTATAAACCAGATGTTTGCCAGCACGGACCAGCTTAGTTCTGAGTCATGATACAGTGTAATTCCTGTAAGAGAGGTGAAGCACTTAGTCCCTAGTATGTATGCTTGGTCAGAGAGGGGGAAAAAGTCTCACTCAGTCATTTTTGAAGACTTTTTACAGATTGGATAGGGCGAAGTCTTTGTAGAGGAGAAAAAGACATTGCTGTAGCTGTTTATTTGCCATCATTGGCATCACTGGCATCTCTTCAGTCAGTGTTCAAGTGCAGTCGTATTCACTGTGTTCAGTTTTTCAGAAGCAGAGCCTCTTGCTTTATTTCAGTCGGTCTTACAAAACATGAAAAGACAGTCTCTTTGAACAAATTCCCTTCTTCCAGTCACTGACCCGTTTAAATGTATTTCTTTCTCTCATTTTGACTCCCTTTCTGGCTACCATTCAAGGCATATCTGAGCTAGCTAGCTAACCTTTCTGCAGGCCTAATGCTGCTGGTTCTCCTGAGTTGTTAATGCTCGTGTTCATGTAGATGCTGCTACAGAAACTGTGTACGCCCACCGCGAGAAGTTTCAACGGCAGAAGGCAACCTGGTGCACTCCTCAGGACCCCTTTGCATTGGAGTACATCCACCTTTGCCTTTTGCTGGTGTTTACTTAGGGTTTACGTTTATTAAGGTAATTGTCTTAATTCAGGCAGCAGGTAGGCTGGCATTTACTGTTTACTTTGATTTTGTGTATCTGTATATGCAGGATAGTGGTGACAAAAGGCTTTTGCTTTCAAAACTTAGTAGTTTTACATAAAATAAGCCTCAGTTGTCTGTGAGTCTGTGTGGACTTAGAGCTGTACAGACCCAAATATTTTTTTCACAGCATGGTTCGACAGAGTTGATATTTGTGGTTGTATGCAAGGTACATCGTAGGTATAGAATGTTGTACATTAATCCAGTTATGTTGAAGTGCCTGTGAACTGAGCTGGATGTTATAGTTCCTTCCACTAGCATGAGCACAAGTGGCTCAGAATGACTTGAATACCAGTCAAAATAGATCTGCCAATTTTCTTTAAAATTATCTGCAGTGCAGGCAGAAGAGTGGCTGAAGATTACACAACTTTTCTGCTGGGTAGTGGTGATAATGATGATAGGTAGTACTTAGCTAGCCCCATACAACTTCCAAGGACCACATAAAGTGTGCACTAGTTAGATGTGAACTACTCTTTCAGTTCAATTTTACTACCTTCAGTATGCTTGGAGTCTTTTATTATGTGTAGCAGACATGGCAATGAAAAATGATGTAACCAGCATGACTGCAGTTTGCTATCATCCAGTCAAACTGTAGCAAATCATAGATTAGATTTGTATGAAAAGGAATAAATGCCCAGATAATGGCATGGTACAGCTCCAAATCAAATTATCCTGTTTCCTTTCCTCATTTTCTATATGGAGCACGACACAGTGCTTGTTCTGTGAGCAGAAGTGTAGGATAATTTGACAATTGCTGGTTTCAACCAAGTTGTGTTAGCCACATGCAAAGAATATGGCCATTAATTTTATTCCTTTCCTTTCAGGTATATGAAAAGTATTTTCCTTGTCAGAATAGAAAATTGGGAATTCAGAGATGGGGTGAATGTTGTTCTACTCCAAATATTAGG
The DNA here is from genome assembly GCF_032191515.1 of Phaenicophaeus curvirostris. NCBI lineage: Eukaryota > Metazoa > Chordata > Aves > Cuculiformes > Cuculidae > Phaenicophaeus > Phaenicophaeus curvirostris. The sequence goes on along the minus strand of NC_091394.1, from coordinate 5,776,625 downwards.
TTTTTTCCTACTTTCTTTGTTTCTTCATAGACTTGTCTTATTTAATAGCATAGAACCGTCAGGAGGAGGTGTGGGCATGGAGAAGGGGATTTGTTTCAGTAAATCCCTCTTTGTGACACTTCGTGTGAGGCTAGCAGTCAGAGACAGAGGCTTTTGCAAGTGTAAGTTTTTGTCCTAATTATGAGCTACTTTCTTTTTTTGTGTAAAATGTACCTTGTTTTGTTAATCAGTATGTGATTGCTTTCCTTTTACTTTTGTTTCTCAAGCAATACTATACTCAGTAGGCTTTTTCGCTGCTTGAAGGGATATCCTTGAGGTTCAACCCCTCCTCTAAGTGTATAATTTTCTTTAGGTACTTAGGATAATTCAGTGTATACTGGAAACAATTCTGTACTCAGGTTTTCTTGTGCTCATCAGATTGAATTGAGGCTCTGGAGCGAGTCCAGAGAAGAGCAACGAAGTTGGTGAAGGGGCTGGAGAACAGGCCTTATGAGGAACGGCTGAGAGAGCTGGGGGTGTTTAGCCTGGAGAAGAGGAGGCTGAGGGGAGACCTCATTGCTCTCTACAACTACCTGAAAGGAGGTTGTGGAGAGGAGGGAGCTGGGCTCTTCTCCCAAGTGACAGGGGACAGGATGAGAGGGAATGGCCTCAAGCTCCGCCAGGGGAGGTTCAGGCTGGACACCTCCCGTGTGGGGGTGTGCTGGTAGACAGGGTGACAGCAAGGCAGTCAGGGCCAGCATCTTGGGTATGTGAGCAAGTGGAACAGAGCAGGACCAGGGGTGGCCAACACCATCTGGTGACTGCCAGGCAAGTCCCATCTCAAGTAGACAGGAGGCCAGGCATGGGCAGGGTCTGCAGGCCAGGTTGGGCTGGGAGACAGAGCTGAACCATAGAACCATAGAATCATAGAATCACCAGGTTGGGAAAGGCCCATTGGATGATCGAGTCCAACCGTTCCTATCAACCACTAAACCACGTCCCTCAGCACCTCATCCACCCGTCCCTTAAACCCCTCCAGGGAAGGTGACTCAACGCCCTCCCTGGGCAGCCTCTGCCAGTGCCCAATGACCCTTTCTGTGAAAAATTTTTTCCTTATGTTCAGCCTGAACCTCCCCTGGTGGAGCTTGAGGCCATTCCCTCTCGTCCTGTCCCCTGTCACCTGGGAGAAGAGGCCAGCACCCTCCTCTCCACAACCTCCTTTCAGGTAGTTGTAGAGAGCAATGAGGTCTCCCCTCAGCCTCCTCTTCTCCAGGCTAAACAATGACCGCAGGCAAGCCACCCGGGAGGCTTCTTGCAGCTCCTTCTCACAACAGAGCCATTTCCCAGCAGTCTGAGACTGTTTGCAAATGCCTGGTAACAGAGCTGACCTTGAACACAGGTAAACTCCCAGATGTGGGGAGAGGCTACAGAGTGGGTTGGTGCCCTCAGGACCCTGGCAAGATGAGCTTGAGCCACGTTTGTTCCAAAAAATTCCTCACAGTTACTAAAGATTGAGATAGCTTTTAAAATTATTTTTTAAATTGCTTCTTACTAGTCTATTCTCTTGAGTCCAGCAGTTCAGGTTTCACCCCTTGAAAGCCTGAAGTTTTCTAAGCCATGAACGCAATTCTGGAGGTAGGCAATTTTCCAGCTACCTCCTCCCAGCACATTGAGCTGCTTCTCTCTGCAGCACAGCACCCGCTTGGCAGGCTGCGCTGGTAATCCTGGTTTCTCAGAATAACCACATCCTAAAGTGAGAACAGAACCAAATTGTAAGGGCTTTATAATTAGATTGCGTATTTACATATTTCCAAAGGACAGACTGCAAATCAGAAAGACTTCTTATTTTGCCAGATTCCCAATCTGAGCCTACAGAAATGTTCTTACTGTATTTACTTGGGAAATGAGTGACCTTTCATTTTCAGAGGTAAGGTTAACACAGCTATTTTCTGTCTACAGAGTGGGTTTTTTTATCTTTTATGAGTTGTCTGCACAGCTTCCTAGGAGGTTGAAAAATGAAAACATCCTGCTGAGAAAATCAAAGCAGATTTGTTGTCTGTTTATTTCAGATCTGCATGGTGGCTTGCGCATAGTGCTCCTGCACACACAGGCACAGCAAGCATCTTTCTTGTCGCGTTTAGAACTCCTAGTTGTTGAGCCTTTTGGTGGTGGCACAAGCCTGCTGCACCTGTCAGCTAGAGGCTGTAACTCCCAGGTTAGGGAAGCACCACTCCAGGTAGTGGCCAGGTTTCCTAGCTGGAATCAGCATGGAGCTGAGGGCTCAAATGTGACTTCTGATGGTCTGGGGTTTGGAGAGAGCAGTCTCTGCCTGCAAAAGGCAGGCATGGTATCACCTGATTTCCTGGGACTGCATCTTCAGTTAGGGTAATCAGGAATTACCTCATTGCTCTCTACAACTACCTGAAAGGAGGTTGTGGAGAGGAGGGTGCTGGGCTCTTCTCCCAAGTGACAGAGGACAGGATGAGAGGGAATGGCCTCAAGCTCCACCAGGGGAGGTTCAGACTGGACATTAGGAAAAAAATTTTCATGGAAAGGGTCATTGGTCCCTGGCAGAGGCTGCCCAGGGAGGGGGTTGAGTCACCTTTCCTGGAGGTGTTTAAGGGACAGGTGGTTGAGGTGCTGAGGGACATGGTTTAGTGTTTGATAGGAATGGTTGGACTCAATGATCCAATGGGTCTTTTCCAACCTGGTGATTCTATGATTCTGTGATTCTGTGAATGCGTGGCATATGTGTCTTTTTGTATATGTGTGCTGCCCTGTGATATTCCTTCTGGTGAGACATATTGAACTCCTCTCTGACCCTTCGTAAATTATTCTGGAAGTGATGGGTTTGCTCACTTTTGTACTTGCTGGTTGGATTGAGAGGAACGTACCCAAATTGCACTTGGATAAATGTGTTTATAGAATTTCTCGCCTGTTAAATATTTCAGAACATGTGTATCTTGGTCAGCTTACTCTTCAGAACTTTTAGTTTTTTTTGCTCATTGTATTTTCTTCATCACATAAAAAATGACTTTATACTTAACTGAAGTAGCAAAATAAGGTTTGTGAATTCTTTTTTTATTTTTTTTTTTTTCTTTCTTCTTGTTTTAATAGCAGTAACTCCCACGAACTGGTACAAGGCTTGGTACTGTGCAAGCAGTTTTTCACTCTTAGAATGCTGCTGCTGAAAAGCAGATATTGTGTAAAGTACCATCGATCACTGCCGTGGTTTTATACAGTTTGTCACCATTGTTCTTCGTATAGCATTGAGTCACATTTAGAACTATGGTACAGCTCACAAGTGTTCAGGGAGAAAAAGAAGTGCTGGGTGGAGTTTCTTTAACTTTAAAAACCCTCTTATTATTTATAAACAAATATCAGTGATTTGTTAGTATGTAGAAAATATGTCTAATGTGGTCTAGTCTAGATAAGAACAGGTTTATTAATACATTTAGAAGTGTGTAACGTGGCTTGTAGTGATGGAGAATGGGATGGAGTTTCTAAAGATGTGTAATAGCTGAGGTTAGGCTCTAAAATATTAAGGCAGAAATCGAAAAGGCTATTCTGACAGATGGTTAGTTCAGAGGCAGAAATTATCTTTTGTATGTCTAGTTTTACTTTAACAGCTCTGGGATTTCCTAACAAGTTCCTGGAAATTTTTCTGACTAAGATCATACTGTATCTCAGGTAAAATCCAACTGAAATACTAGATATTTAGTACTAGTGATACTAGTCTTGATTAAGGAGATTATTGCATGAACTTTGGTAGTTTTTTATACAGGCTGGTATTCCCGCAGTGCCACAGAGTTTCATGGAATCATTAAGGTTGGAAAAGGCTTCTAAGACCATTAGGTCCAACCGTCAGCCCAGCACTACCGTGCCTACCAAACCATGTCACAAAGTGCCACATCTCCATGTTTCCTGAACACCTCCAGGGATGGAGACTCCACCGATTCCCTGTGCAACACGTTCCAGTGCTTCACCACTCTTTCAGTAAAGAAATTTTTGCTAATGTCCAGTCCAAACTTCCCCCAGCACAACTTGAGGCCATTTCCTCTTGTCCTATCGCTTGTTACCTGGGAGGAGACCAGCATTCACTTCACTACAACCTCCTTTCAGGTAGTTGTAGAAGGTGATAAGGTCTTCCCGCAGCCTCCTCTTCTCTAGACTAGTTTGTTGTGCCCCCTGCAGATGTTACTAGGACCCATTACCTTGTGCTTTTGCAACTAATAATCCCAAGTTACTACAGTATTCAGATCTTTCCTAGATTTGATTTATTTCTTCTAACATAGCATTGATTTAAACAAACCATTTCCCAGTGAACGTGCTTTAGTGATTCCACCAGAAATTTTGTTTTCCTTTTGCAGATTTTTCTGGCTGCGTTGATGGGGATGTTAATTGATGCTACCATCATAGCCGCTTACTGCAGTAAATACAATGATAAGCACAATAAATGCTTTTCTCTAGGCTAAGCTTGCCTCAATCTGTTTTAATGTGTAAATATAAACTAGTCTATGCACGTACATTGCTACAACCTGCATTCTGGAGTGGGGAATGCTAAGTCTAAGACTCTAAGAAATGTTTCTTTCAAAGGTGAAAAAACCTGAAAAATGGACAATTGGAATTTTTTAGCACTTGTTGAAGGCTAGAAAGATTTAATATTGGAGGGAAGGAGCAAAGTACTTACGTGAGTTTTCTAACGATATTTTTATCTTAAAAGAAGTTACAGATCGACAGGTCAATTTGCATGAAGAAATCACAGACAGTCAGTTGAATTTGTTAAAGGAGATTTTCCTTGTGTGCATGTTTATACCTGGGAATTCAGCAAAGGGAAGCGTAAGCTATTTTGAAGATTTTATTTTACATGTTCTAGGCAAAACAATAATCAGAGAAGGCAAAATAAGTGAGAAAAAAAATAAGTCAACTGCTGTACTGAAGGCCACTGAAGACTTAGCAAAAAGATTGGTCTATGATAGCCAGTGGCTTTTATGTTCAACCATGTTGGCGTGGAGTATGTTGGCATGAAACTTGTCTTTGTGTGTACGGAAATAAGTATGATATCAGGATAAAGCACTATGGTAAGGTGAAAAGTGGGTACCATTTCTGCAAACAGATTTGAGAACAGAAGACTTCTTTAAAGAATGTCTAGCATCAACCATCCAGACCTTGAAATAAGCAGAAACAAACATGGGGAGGTAAGAATGTTAGGGAATTTTATTTTCCTTGCTTTCAGTTAGTATGCAAAAAGTACATAAAATTTGCATGAGTAGTATGATATAAAAGTGTGCTTTCCTTATTGATAGATTTTATGGTGTAAAATTCAGTCATGCACTGGATTTATAAATAATTCTATCAGAGGACAGTAGTCGAGTTGCACTTGAGATTTAAAAGTAGTGAAAGATGACCAGATCTGTGCCAAGTTCATGTGGTTTTCTTGTGGTTTTCTTCTGGTTTTCTTCTATTTTAGCAGAAGAATATTGAGGAGTTAGCAATTCCCCATGCTGCATGCCGAGGATTAATCCTTGGAAAGAACCTGCAACAAGTCTATGCAGCACTTTTGTCCAGTTTAGGCAAAATACTTTGTATTTTGCTGCCAGAGGGAAGCCACATTAGCACTGAGTTAAGCTTCAGCAAGTTGTTAGAATCTCTTCCAATTGATCTGCTTATTCCCCGTGTCTTAGAGACACTGTACAACTTTCAGCTGGCCTCAAGTGCATGGCAAACAAGATGACTCTGAATTGGTGCTTGGACAGAGCACGTTTGCTCTCAGGCCAGCAAACAGCATGTAAATACATCTTTTAGAAATGAGAGATGGTATCAATCGCCCAGGCTACTTTGGAAATATTGCAGTTTTGCTCCTCCTTCAGCCAATATAGAAACGTTTTGTTTTCCTTTCATGCACTACCTGTATAGATGAGCTTGTTGTAAAATGAAATTAGGAGAAGCCTATTTATAATTAAGATGTGGAGGAGGTATCACTGTATGATCTTTGTGTTAGCACACCCATTTAAATTCCTCTGGGAAGGATAAGAAACAAGCTATTTCTTTTTTTTCAGTGCAGAAAGGACAAACTTCCAAAATTGGTTCAATCTGCGTCACCAACCAAGTGATACTTAAGGCTGGATAAGAGAACTGTGGGTGAACACTGATCCCACAGAGCTCCATTAGCAGAGCTGTAGAGGGTTGATTGGATACCACTGGAATCATAGAATCATAGAATCACCAGGTTGGAAAAGACCCACCAGATCATCAGGTCCAACCATTCCTATCAAACACTAAACCATGTTATGAAAGAAATATTCCATATTCCGTTAACACTGACAGGGACAGGTTATTTTTCAGAAACGCATAACTGATGTGGAAAATACTAAAGACAGTGGAAGCTGTGAAATCTGAAGTAAGCACTCATCATCCTGTTGTGCTATTTCTTTGGGAGTGGGTGGGATAAAGGGGACAGGACGAGAGGGAATGGCCTCAAGCTCTGCCAGGGGAGGTTCAGGCTGAACATAAGGAAAAAATTTTTCAAGGAAAGTGTCATTGGGCACTGGAACAGGCTGCCCAGGGAGGGGGTTGAGTCACCTTCCCTGGAGGTGTTTAAGGCACGGGTGGACGAGGTGCTGAGGGACATGGGTTAGTCATTGATGGGAATGGTTGGACTTGATGATCCGATGGGTCTTTTCCAACCTGGTGATTCTATGATCCTATATGTACAGGTTTTGCCATGTAATGACTATCAGGCTCAGTGTGGCTGTAACAGAAAAGATGAATAGTCAAGCAATCTTTAATACTAGCCAGGCACACGATTTTTAAAGAAGGCAAAAACTGATGGGTCAGTTGGGTAATTTAATTTTCCTTCTCTAAGTACATGAAATTGTTTGTTACAAATGATGCCCCAGCTCACTTTGCTGTGATTCAAGATTAAAACAAACCTGTGTGTTCTAGTACACAAAAGAACATTTTTCTTTGAAAGTGGTGGGTGGATAAAATTCTTTGTTTCAGTTTTTAAAAAAAGCCTCTCTGCGGGCTGTGTGGAGAATTGCCACATGCTTCTCATAGATTCCAAATTTCTGCCATAGCAAGTCCCACTGGTTTCAACCACAGGCTTTTTTGTTTTCTGTATTCTTCTTTGTAACCCTCAGCAAATGGAGGCAGCCCCAGAAGTTCTGGAAAACAAGAGAGAGAGGCTGTGAGCCAGGCCTACACTGCTGCATTCCTCTGCCATGGCCACCGTGTGGGCTTCACTGCAGCAATTCTTTGTAAATCACAGATAACCAAGTGTCCAACTCGGTGAAAAACATGCAGAGTGCAAGGCAGTCGGTGTAATCGAGTGGATTGGTTTTAATGACAATCTTGAGATGAAAACTTGTTTCCCCACAGGGACATTTTTAACTCTTTTGGATGCTTCTTTTTACTTGCGTATCTTGTAAGTGTGCTCACAGGCACGCAGTATCTTCACACACCCATGAGGCAAATAAATTCTAGAGCAGTTTTCTTTTTACTGTGGTTTGTGCCATAAATAGCTGGCTTTCTTTCCATGTAGCTGGTCAATGCAGTTAGGTAAAGGCAGCAGATGGCTTGGTAGAAAACTCTCCTGCGGGATTGAGGGACGTGGTTTAGTGTTTGATAGGAATGGTTGGACTCGATGATCCGGTGGGTCTCTTCCAACCTGGTTGTTCTATGATTCTGTGATTCTATGACTTCAAAAGTTGGGAGTAACTGGTAATTTCTTACAAAGGCGCATCACTGAATTACCAAACTAAATATATAGTCTGTACTCTAAAGCTGCATTAGAACAAGGGAAGAGGAGGAAATTAAGCTCAGTGTAGCTACAGGTGATTTGTAACTTAGCCCTCCCCCAAGCTAATTTCTTGTATGTTGAAATTGGTGTGACTTTCAGAATAGATTTAAGAATAAAAGGTCTGTTGTACCTCGAGTTTTAAGATTCAGCATCATCTGTAGCAGAAGGATGCAACAGAGTTGGCATGCAATTACTGCCACAGTTCCTATGGTTTGAAACATGTTGCTTGACTGGCTTGCTTTGATCTTTTTCCTTTGACAAGGCCAGAACAAATGCAGCTATTTCAGCTGCTGCTACCCGTTCTGCTACTTTAACTGAGCATCTGTGTGAAGGGCTAAGTTTCCTCAGTAAGAAAAGAGAGAAAAGAGGGTACTTAAAGCATAACTAATACAGGTTGTACAAGTTTTGGGATGGTATGACATTGGTTTTCCTCCATCAAGTCTAAAACCTGGCTCCCAGAGAGCTGCCCCTCACTGTGGGTAACAGGACATTAACACATTTTAACCCACAGTGACCACGTGTACTTCCTTTTAATATCCAGACTTTGGGCATGGACCACAGCATCAGGTTATTACTGCAAGTGTTTTCACATCTCTGACATGCAGAGTTATGTGTGTCAGGTAAACAGCCTGACAATATAGAAGAGTTTTCCAGCTAGATGGTATATAAAAAATGTCTGACCCGGATAGTATTGCTACTTTTTACATAGTGATCCTTTAAAACTTAGTTGCTTTTCAGTGGAACAATAAGGCTGAACACAAGCTGTCAGGAATATATAGCATATTTTTCTGTTTATTTTGATTTTATATTTGTTTTGTCAAACCAAGCCCCTCAAATAATAAAATTGTCTGCAAAACTAAATAATTAAGTGCCGTTTGCTAATTCATGTGATAACTTAGGCATGTTTATTAGAGTGTCACCACTCCAGCTAGTTGTCACATTCTCGTGTATGTTTTCATCCGGTTGTTGATTGATTGTGTCATGGTTTTACTCAGTAAATTGAAAAACTCAGTATAGTTACCCTACCAAATGAGGTACCACAGCAGCAATTCCCCCCAGCACCATTACGACCCGCTACAGGGATCCCTCTTCCAAAAGCTGTTAAGCAATTTGTACACCTCTGTTAGCTTTACTATGGAGTGATGCTTAAGGGATGTGTTTGGCATTAAACCAATATTCTTTCTGCAAAAGCATGGTTCAGTTATATATTAAACACTTTGACTGAAACAATGAATTCTAGCAGAATTTAGGGAAAAAAAAAATCAAGCTGTTGATTACCCCAATGAACTTGCAAAATTAATACTTCTCATTTTTATCACTCCATAATCCAGCACTACGTTAATAGATTAAAAAAAATGTGTATTGACTTTTAAGTTGAGTTCACCATTCAGCTTTTAAGCCTTGGGTTCCCCAAGTGAAAAAAGCAAACTTAGGAAAGCAGATAAGACCCATGATATTTGCTATTAAAGGACATAATTTACTGTTCAAGTTGTATATAACTTTACAGTGTGCCTCGGTATAAATATGACCTTGAAACAGTAGTTGCCAGATTGAAAGGAGTGTATTTATATTACCAGATTCTGTGGGACCCGTGCAAACTGATAACTGCTTGTACAGACAATGCATACGCGAGGCCCTGTACTTTAAATTTAAAAGGCCTCTCATCAGAGAGCTGATTTCAATTACCCTTATGCAGGTCAACAGTGACTGTAATTAAGAATGTTTCTAGCAGATCACCAGATAAACTCCTTCACGGGCAGATTTTTCAAGCTCTGCTTTCTGAGCTCTTTGATGTTGCTGAGGGAAGTCCTGAAAATGGGACATCTTGGGGTGATGACAAGATCTACTCTCACGTGCGCTGCAGAAACCGAGAAGAAACTGTCGAGTCAGCTCAGAAAGTTTATTTACCCCAGTGTCAGAGGAACAGCACTAGCGTTACAGACACCTTTGGCAGCCAGCAAGTTTTTCTTTGACTGGCTCCTTGGAAAGAAGGTTGCTAGTCATTTTGAGATATTTCCCTGGGTCTGTTACCTCATAAAACAGCTACTTGTGAATTGATGCCAAAGTATGTCCAATGTTCGAGGTTTTTTTCAGCAGATCTGGAATACGTTTTAGGTTAGTATCCAAAACGAAGGCAGAGGAATTGCACTTATTTTTTCATAGTGTGGCAGTTAGTATCTGAAAGAACTGTCATTCTCCTATGCGATTTTCTTTGTTTTCGTACAGCATATTTTTATACAAAAAAGTACCTATTCCTATTCTACCTGAGTGAATGCAGTATTTATTTCCTTTAAAATATGAGCATAAGTAGTATAGACGTACTGTTACTCCTTTTTCCTGCTATGGCTGCAAAGACAGGTATTTCTGTAATAGGATGCAATGGGCAGTTCCTTTCTCCCCATCAAAACCTTTCAATATTTTCATATGAAAGCAACTGTGCCAAGACTAGGCGTGCAGGTATTACTGAAGGTCTAGCGATCAATACATCCTATTTGTTTTCAGTCCAGCAGTAGCTCTGAGGAGGCATAACGCTTCCTGCATAGAATGGCAAAGAACTGGTACTCCACAAGGCACTTGGGATTCCTGGAAAGCAGCATTTGCCAGGCTCTTCTTATAAAAAGTGCAAGTTTCATTCATCTGGCCACAGCAATGCAGTCTAAATGTGAGCTCTAAACATGTGTTGTGCCTTTACCAACAGCAGCACAATCCCTTTCAGCAGGCTGAGTCAGTGATCTTGATTGACCCAAGACGTAGCATGAAACTAACCTTCGTCTTTTATTCAACTTTGTTCAATAGAAGTAAATACAACTCTGTAGTGCTAGGTATTTATGAGCCTGTGCTGGACCAGGTGGGTTTTTCCACTTTACACGGTATTTTTAGTCCTAAGGCTCATCATAAGGAAAATTGTGCCACAACAGACCCCTTAATTGCTACTTCATCAGATTGGTGTAGAAGTGTTCTCAGCTTATCAGTGGAATGGAAGCACCCTCGCAGCTTTTCATTCTTGCCTGGTAAAAGCCTCTTATGTGCTCTATAACGTCTAATGTATGCAGTGACGGAGGAAAGTCAAAAGGAGTGCATGCTGTGATCAGCAGATGGCTTTTCATTTTTGTGCTGGTTTGGTTTACATTAGGAAAAAATTCTTCACAGAAAGGGTCATTGGGCACTGGCAGAGGCTGCCCAGGGAGGGGGTTGTGTCACCTTCCCTGGAGGGGTTTAAGGGATGGGTGGACGAGGTGCTGAGGGACATGGTTTAGTGTTTGATGGGAATGGTTGGACTCGATGATCCGGTGGGTCTCTTCCAACCTGGTGATTCTATGATTCTATTGTCTTACAGTTTGATTAGCCCTTAGGAAAACTGAGTTTCTGGTGCAGAAAAATACTCTTCCTTCAGTTACTCTGAAACTGTAGAGAAAATTTGCCTCTGGATGGGATATTTTCCCCTGGAAGTGATAAGCTTTGGCAAGAACGCAGGGAGAAGGGTGAGCTGTAACAGAAGTGATCTCTTGGCTAAGTGCAACAGGAGCGTTACACTCGTGTGAATCTGTATCGTGAAGCTGTTGGTGTTGCACTCTGCATTCATTCTTCTAGCAAATGGGAAAAAGTTCGTGCAAAGGCTGAATGCCCCAGCAGATCTGTTCTAGTTGTGTTCAGAGCTACGACCGCCTGTTTGTTTCACAATGATGCTGCATGCCATTTTTTCCAAACAGAAATATTTGTTCAAAATTGATTTCCAACAGTTTGACAAGCATCAGACAAACCTGGTAATTAGATCTCTGAAGTGAAATGTCTGATGGCATATTGCCATCTAACCATATTAGTGAAGTTGGGCTGAGAGCCATTTTTTGTCTGCAGTGTCTCTAGTCTAATGAGGATAAATCAAGCTTTGCGGTTCAGATTTAACAATGCAGACTTAATTCTTTCCTCCCTTTCCCCAAACACTTTTGAAGTGAAGCCTAATGGCTGTAGGTGCTCCACTTTGCTGTGAGCGGCACTGCAGTGAAAGTCCAAGCCAGGGGATGGATTGTACTTCTCACTGCTGCTCGAGGGAGAGTGTGGAACCACCTCAAGTGTTTTGAGCAGATAACTCCTGTAGTTTCTGAAGCCACTTGGCAAACGATGAGGAAATCCATAGCCTCGTTTAATGAAACACCCTCTGCATCAGTTTACTGGTTTGCACCCATTCTCTCATCCCCTTTTCTCCTTTCAGTCTGATCAGTGGGTGCTCCCATGGCATCCTGAGCAGTGCAGCGCTCCTCAGCGCCATCTCCAGCGGCAGAGGTCTGCTTGGAAGCCAGGACTGGTCCCGGTGTTTCTGACAGACGACCTGCAGCAGCCTGCAGGATGGAAAGGTTTTGCTACACTTGCCTTTGATACAGCTGAGTACTAAAGAGTTGGATCATTTTTCTAAGGAAATTAAGTTTAATTGGCCTGATTTTAATTTGATCCTGCCTGTTGTAAAGGTCACAGTATGTAATTATGGCTGCATGTTCAGACCCCTCAATACACGTGCACCCAAAGTTCTATTGTCCCATCTACTCAAGAATGTCAGAGTTTGAAGCGAGGTGTGTGATAGTGCAGGAAAAATGGAAGTATGTGACTTCATGACAGTATCCAAAGCCAGAGTCGAATTGGGGCTCTCGGTAATGCCTTATGTTGTACATCCTGCAGAACAATTCCTTAAGGTCCTTTATCAATGACCTAGATGAAGGCATTGAGTGCACCCTTACCAAGTTTGCAGATGACACTAAGCTGGGTGGAAGTATCGAGTAATTTTTCGGTGTAAACTTTTGTTGTTCAGGTTACTAAAAACAGGTAAGTTGGGAAAAAATTCCAGATGCTTTACTTATTATTTTAGTATCAGCATCTCAATAAACCTACTGAAATACAGTTGACTCAAAATTGAGAACTCTACTGCATTATTTTTAATTATCTACTTACCATCTTATAGAATAGCTAGGACCAAAAAAGTAGAAAAGGAAAAATTCACATTGTATTCCATATACTGAAAAGCACTCCTTTATAAATACACATTACTTAAGCTAAAATGAAAAGTTTATTCAAAAGGTCCCTAAAGCTAAGTGACATAATTTTCAGCTTCATACCCTGAGAAAAGAAGGCTAAGAAAGATGAAATTAGTAGTTGGTCACAGCTGTCTGTAGTTATGATAAAATATATTACATTTGGTGTTATAAATTCGATTCATGTACTTTCTGATTTTATAATGAGCAAATAATACTTAATTTTTAAGGTTATGTTCAAATATTTAAGCTACTGTCATGTGTTATTACAATCAATATTTACAATACGATGTGCCTGTTGAATCAAGCTTCTCTTAAGAAGTTACAGTAGGGGAATATACTTCAACGTTTATCAGTTTCGTTCTCCTCAGTTATTTTGCAGCATTTGTAGAGGGAGCAGCAATAAGAATGTAAGAGGAATTACAAGTATCTGCAAGAAAGCAAGACTGGAAAGGGGTGGGAGGAGACGAAAAACTTGTAATCTTCTTGTTTTTAAAATTAGCACATTAAAACTCTTAGCTTAACAATATCTTTCCATGTTGTCCTCTGTATGGAAGAAGGGTACATATAGACTTCTGTATACACAAAGAGGGACTATCTTAGAGCAGCTTTCCCAAGTAATCCCTGAGAAGAATATTTGCATCCAAGGATTATCCATCAGGGATTTTACTGTGGATAAAACAGGCTTCCAGGGTCTTTGCAGTAGCTATTGACTGAACCATGGGGCTGAGAGGTCCCAGTTACTTAGAGGCTTATGTAAAAGTGTTGATTTTCAAGACATGGGATAAAATATTAATGTCAAATTGAGCAGTAAGGCACAGTGGTTCTGAAAATACATACACCTGCCCTAATGCCTGTTAAAGGCAATGGGGGGTTGGCTCTAATATTGTTTCATTGAAAGCACCTTTAGAGTTTCTATTTTGTTTCATTAACGGACTTTTCAGATTTTTTTTTGGTCTGTCTGTCTCTCTTCTTTTTGGGAGTCACCGTGCATACAGGGAACAAATGGCTTTGTTCACTCTGACCGACAGACACAGGGAAAACTGTGCCACTGGCAAGCTCGAGAGTCGCAGATAGCGAGGGGAAGTGGAAAAGTGGCGTTGCCTTTGGGAGTGATCTTCTGCCACGCCGGGAGTGCTATATCCCTGCTTGGCATCTGGGTCCCTCCTGCTGCTTTTGGGCTAGAGCTTTTCCCTCACGCTCTGACTTGTGCAACTTTCAATGACTTTATTCACTTAAATGTGAATAGATGACACTTTAATAGCCTTCTGGTAATGCCTGTGATATTATTCTGCTGTACTTACTCTTTAACCCATTTTAAAGGGTTTAAAAGAAGTGCCTGAAGACTTATTCCTCCCTGGGCAGGCTTCTCTTGTACAAGTGATACGGCATAGCAAGGGTACTCTGTCTTAACAAAAGAGCTTCATCCTGCAGGGAGAAACAAAAAAAGGATATCAGTATCGTATGCACAGCATTTATAATGGATTTTAATAGGAGTTGTCTAAATATGAATGAATAAGCACATGTTTACATGCCCCGTTAATTCTGGGTATCCTTAAGACATTATTAAAGTGATCTGTCTCTCCAAATGCACTTGAAGACTTTGATTAGATAGTTCAACTTCTAATGCTATCTTTCTGCTATATCTTGATAAATATTAGAGAAGATTTAAACATGCAGAAAATCTAGAGGAAAACTTAAATGTATGCTTTCATTACTGAAATAAACATACAGAAAGATTTAGACTTTAAAGCTCACTGCTTATGTGTTGGGAGAAGCTACTTCTGTGGCACAAATACCCTTCTTTGTTGCTTACCAATACCCGTATTCAGTGACACAAAGAACAACTGTTGTAAAAAATATTAGTATGCAGATGCTCTGGTGTTTTGTTAATGCATTTAATTAAATACAATAGCTCTTTTGTTTGTTTTTCTTTTTCTGTCCTTGAATGGATTTGTATCATGGTATAGAATCTAGGCTTAGAGTTGCTGTTTAAATAATGTTTTGCGGATTTAGAATGTGTCATAAATTCATTACTCTCTTCCATTTGATTAAGAAAATGATTTGGGGCTTTCGTAGTTGCTAATAAGTTTGTGTCTTTTCAGGAAAACTAAAATCCTAAAGGTGCCGCAAATATTTTCATTTTTCCCACTGATGAGGTCTTCAGTGACAATTAGTATTTGTTACATAATTGTATTCCCAAGAAATACTTTCCGATGTTTTAACCAAAGAAAAATTTATTTAAGCTCCCCAACATTTTCTAGGTAGTCTTCATAGAAGGAAAAATAAAAAAGTTGCACAGCAAAACTGCACATTATGTTTTTACATGAAAAACTGTAGCAGATTACAACAAATTGTCACCTAAGTACTGGTACGTATTGGCAGAAGCCATCACTCCTGTCTCATGTTGTTGTCCATCAAATTATTTCAGAATTATTCTCAGCCTGAGGAAAGGTTTCTTCATTGCTCTGTGGGTGAGTGAAATGATATCAAATGGTTGTGTCAAGTCTAAAATTGCTCTGGTGAATCAACAAAGCACTTGAGCCCAGAGTACTTTGAAAACATAACAGTGTTTGCCAGATCCTATCCCTCCCATGGCAACAAAGACAAAATCAAATGGGGATTTAATGAGGTAAATAAAGACTCCAAACGTAATGTGTGACTAACTGTAACTTAGTTCTGAAATTTTGAGCCTCGTTAACTCCAAAAAATGATTCTGACACGGAGTGAGCATGTGGGAGGCAAGTGCTCTGAAGGTTGCTTCTCAAGCAGTGACCTACTAATATTCATTTGGTGTTCCTTGGAGATAAGACATGTTCCTCAGTGGATGCAGTTTCCTTTTAGAAGAGTAGGAATAATGGTATAGGCTATTAAAAAACTCCATGAATCTTTTTGTCACTGGTAGCAGGAGCTACTGCAGGTTAATGGTTATGTGTGCTGCAACCAATTCTTAATTCTTTTGAGATATTTTCCTGCGTGCAGCAGGGGACAACTGTGGAGAAGGCAGCAGGCATTCCAGTTGCACCACGGAGGTCGGTCTCGGTGCCTTTCTTGGCTAGAAGCTCATCAGTGTCCAATAATTCTTTTTGTCATTTCTCACAAGCACTAAGTGCAAATTGGACAGTTTTGCTCTAGGCCTTCAGCATCAGAGCTAGGACATCGTATGATGGGTGCCAGGAGTATAGACAGAGAAAAACTGTCACAGGAAGCCAAGCACAAATTGCAGGTTAATGTTTTCTGCTTTTTTTGAAGTGAAGACAATTTAAATAGCAAAAGAAAAAAAATAAAAAAGCACTAATTACACTTGTTTGATTGGAATTGAAGTTACAGTGAGGAATTCCAAGTGGGGACAAAACCTTCAGCTCCAAAAGCTCTGACAGTGTGGAGAGGGAACACGCAGTCAAGAAGGCATCGTCCTGTGATGTTGCTCTAATCCTCATCCCTCCCCACTCCCCCGTTTTAGAGAAAAGTAGCACATTTTAGAGTTGCAGTTCTGAAGGGAAAGTACTGGAATTCTGATTGTTCAGACATTGTAACCGAAAGCCTCCTCATCAGTAAGACTTCCATGCAGATAAAGTTACTATCATTTGTGCTTCAAACAACCTATTATCTTTTTACAAATATATTTAATTAAAAAAAACCACCTAGAACTACTGCAAATTTTGTGTGAGAACATCATCCCGGTTTCAGTTCCAAGATAGCTTAATGTTCTTAAAGGCTGGTAGAGAACATAGTTTCATTACAACTGCACATATTATGGTTTTTGTGTGAAATGAGCATCTCAAGGCAAGGGAAAGAAAGCGGCATTGTTCCAGGGCTGTTTTTCACAGGCCTGTATTCATATCTCATCCTTGTTGTTTGCAGGAGAGGCAGATGTGAACCAGAACAATGGGACCTCCACGAAGAGCCCAGCGGTGACAGACTCCAAAGGCGCAGCAGACCCGAAGAATGCCTGGCCCGAGGCCAACCCAGCTGACAGGACTGGTCGCCCCCACTTGATCCGCCTCTTTTCCCGAGATGCCCCAGGAAGAGAAGACAACACCTTCAAAGATCGGCCCTCAGAGTCAGACGAGCTACAGACCATCCAAGAGGACAGTGCAGCAGCTTCAGAGAATTCGGATTTGATGGCTTCACAAAAACGCTCCTCTTTCCGGCACGGATCAAAAATGGCATCTGCGAGCACTACAGACCATGCTAGACATGGATCTCCAAGGCACAGAGACTCGGGTCTACTTGACTCGCTGGGCAGATTCTTTGGAGGTGAAAGACACGTTCCCCGACGGGGCTCGGGCAAGGTGAGCTCTGAGGAATAGAGAACTGCACAGCTACAGCAAAATAGAAGTACAATTAAACAGGAAGGGTGGGACCTTTTAGCATAATTGCTATAATGCAAGAGTTGACTTAGCCAGCAAGATGGTACTTGCAGATATGTTATTTAATGCTTGGCTTTAAACTGAATATAACAACAAAAAAGTGCATAGATCTGGGAAACAAGAGAAACTGTTCTGGGTAGTAACAAGGACTATAAGAAATCCAGGTGGCTTTAGAAACATTACTGAGAGCAATTTTTATGAACATTTAATTTTACGAGCATTAGATAGTTTGGCACTGAGAGACAGACTTGGAAAAAGAAAAAGAACTGTTGCCAGATTCTCAGCCTGCTTGCTCAAGAGCATATTTTAAGGTCAGTTGATAGCATTGCTGAGAAGATGGCTTGACAAATATTATCCTGAATCCCAGGTGTACAAAATGGGCCAGTTGTTTTTATTCTGGCAAGAAGTGAAGATTTATATTCCAAGCATTTCAAATTAGAAACTGTGTAACAAACCATTTTTTCATTATGAATTGAAAAACAAGGTATTGATGAAAAGATATCACTTGAATTCCTTCCTTTTCCAAGATTAACCTGCCTGCTCTGATAAGTTATGCAGATGGCATATTAGTTCTCTGTTGTTCCTTTGATAGGAATGGTTGGACTCGATGATCCAGTGGGTCTCTTCCAACCTGGTTATTCTATGATTCAAGTGGCAAAGTTGAAGATATTTTCACTGTACCCCTTTCCATGTAAATGATAAGTGCAGTCTTGTCTTTGTGTGTTTGCATTTGAATGGAATTAATGTAGGGTTGTAAAACCTGTGTTGGAGCTGAATATATCAACTTTGAGCATTGCTTTTTGCAGCACAGGAGTTGCTGGCTGGGCCCATTTTTTTCAATTACCTTTGACAACCTCTTCTGGCTGTCCAGCAGTTCTAAGCTGTGATGCTTGCTGGGATGGGTTAGCATGTGCACCTTTCCCAGACTGGCTTTCTCATGGTGTTTAAAACTGATTTATGATTGTACTTCAGCTCCACATTTGGAAGCACAACATATAATAGCCCTTCTCTGAACAGTTGTGCAACATATAGACCATTGGATGAAAAATACTGTAGAAAACTTGAAACCAGCAGCTTCTCACACTTGGTAGCCAGCACTGAGCAAGCTGGGGGTTTGGTCTTTTTGTTTCTCACATTTGTGAACTGAGGACTTGAATGCTCATGAGAGGGATTTAGCAATCATGTGGTCCTTCCTTTAGGTGTGCTGGGAGAATGGAGAAAACCACTTTTCTTACTGTTATTGTGAATATCTGAGACTGTTTCCCAAATTTCAGTTCCCAACACTGCTGTTTCCTTGAACCCGCTTGGCTAGCTCAACTCTTGCTGGTTTATTCATAAACTGTGTTACTTGATGGAAAATAGTAGATGAAATGCTCTTTGTACACCAAGGAAATGTTACCAAAAACTTAGATTCTGCATACAGAATATACAGAGGGATGTATGTTCTTGCTTAAGCAATAAAACAAACCAACAAACTAGGGTTTTGGTAGTGATGACTGAAAACCAAGTTGTACAGAGTCTGTATTTTATCCTTTGGTGTGAACACGATTGTTGTGATTCTCTACAGCTCTATCTGTAATTCTATATGACAGGACAGGATCCCACCTGTCTTATCTCTGTTGCTGTTCTGTTGCCACTTTGAGGCGTGTAAATGTCTGCAAAACTGTACAGAATTATGGACAATTCTAACTTTTTTTTACCAAGCAGAAGTAATTTTGGGTTTGGTTTTTTTTTTTTTAATGAACAAGTAGATGTAATGTTACAGAATCCTGACTTGAAGAGCTCAGCTGGAAGCATAGAGAAGTTTTAGTATCCTGGGAAAAGTCAGTCATGTTAGGACCTCTAGTGCCAAAGCATTTCTAGTGCTATTTCAGACAATGATAACATTGATGCATGAAAACATGTCCTGGGAAGCTCTGTTGCAGGAGGGTTTCAGTGAGGAAAAAGACTGAGCAAGTGCCGTGCACAGTTATTTCAGCTATTATTAATTAGCCTTCAAATCAATGCCTTTTGGTTTCTTGTATCAAGGAAGGCTTGTGGTGTCACTTAGTTATATGTGAATACACAGAGGAAATCTAGATGGCCAATGGTCTCATTTGTGCTTAAAACCTAAATAGTTGTCACTGGCTGAATTTTGTAGCACGTCAGAGTACTGATAGTTGCTGAAGGTGTTCACGGAAGAGCTGAAAAATAAGTAAAGCTCCCTTTGCAGTTTTCCAGACTCCACTATGTCTTTGGTACATAAGACACCATGAAAAGCACCTTAAAGGATTATTTTCAAATTGAAAAGTTCCTGAGGCTGCACTGTTTGTTTGCATGTGTTTCTGATCTAAAATTTTGAAACATTTCAAAGCAGTTCTGGAGCTGCTTTTCTCGCCATCGTCCTTTTTCAGCCTTTACCCCCGTGGGAGCGCGTCTCGGCTACCCACACCGGCAAGCACTGGAATGCAAAGAAAACACTTGCTCTTTGTACAGATTTAAGGCTGACATTCAAGCAAAACACATTATAAATTCTTTGTGGAGGCATTTTCATCTTGCAGCCGTAGATGAAAGTACATCAACGAATAATATTCACTATTGTGTACAGAAAGGTGGGGAAGGAACAAAGCGGGGACTGTTTTGTGGCCTCCTTTTCTCTCATGGAACAGGTTCTCCCTTACACCCTAGAATTCTGAAGTTAAATTAAGAATGCGTGGGAGTTTCAGGGGAGTAAATAAAAATAGAAATACTGAAATGTACAGAAATACTTCTCCTCAAAGGGGCAGCAAATGCATTTGCCATTGTTCCCCCTGCTCCATCAAGATCTTAGATAACTGAAACTCAAAATCAGCCTGAATTTTGTACTTTCAAGATTACTTTTTTTTAAAGCAGAATATTCCAAAAAAACCCCTGTTGTTGTCTGCAGCCTAAATTAAAGGAGATTTTAAAAGGGTGACAGAAAGAAATTATGGTGTAGACATTTTAAAGAGCATGCAAAAAAGTTGCGTAACTATAAATTATTTCCTTTCCAATCTTCATGGAGTATTTACCTAAACATTTGCAAAGCGTAGAAGTTTGTTAAAATGACCATATCTTTCTTGTGCCTCCCAGATAGTGGCCTGGATTCAACTTCAATATGCACTGAGTGCTATTTCATTTCTTTTATGCAGTTGTTCACACTTTTGTAGTTCTTTTGTTTGTCATTTATTTTTCACCTACTAAAGTCTAAATTGTGAAATAAGAACTTTCCTGTCCTGGTTTAACTTTATGCCTTAACATACTAAACTATAAAACACATTTGTGACACACACAACAAAGAACAGAGCAAAATGCTGTGAATCCTAGAATAACAGTCAATAAGGGGCTGAGGACAGACAGTGAAAGGTTAAATCAGTTGTTCTCTTCCATTTGGCTTCAGTTGTGTATGCAATCTTGTAACGTTCTCCTGTTGCTTGTATGATGCCTTCCTGCCATATTTCTTTCCCAATATATAAGTGTTTCGGGGCAAGAATATGGAAGGTGGTCACATGGGCTTCTTCCTACAGATAAAAGGTATGAGGAGTATCGGGGCTGAAGTTCTTCTTAAGTTGAGCAGAACCAAGGTTTAGAGTCAGCATTTCTGAAACAGCAGTTCCCAACCCACCCCTGAGTTAAGCAGTTGTTGTAAGGGGGATCTACAATAAAAGTTGTGATAAACGTGCAGAGGCGAAAAGCTTAGGAACCACGGGTTTAAATAATGACACAGATGGATATATTCGTCAGAATGTCCAGGCATCTTTTTTTTTCTTATTGCACTTGAACTCTGTTCACATTTCTCATGCGAGCTTTAACGTGTACTACAGCACCATGAAGACGTTGAAGAGTAGTTAAATCAGTGCTAGTCTGACTAGTATGTGATGTGATTTAAGTAAATACTTACTGTGATTTTCATTTCCAAGTCTTAGTTTTCAGGGAGTGGTAACGCTCGTGGGACACCGTTCTGTAAAACCTGCTGGGCAAGCAATACGCTTGTAAAAATTTTTTTATATTGTTTATGGTGGTTGTAACAATAATTTTGTTTTAATCTTTTGCTTTATATGTGCTTTATGTATTCATTAAACTGTTTACATTACAAACCCGGTGTACTAATGATTTAATTTGTTTTAAGTACCTTAATCCATTAACAGAAATTGCAACAAACTACTTCGTAGTACGTGATGGGGTTTCAAATCGTTAAAAGAGGCTGTTTATCCTTCAACAAAATTCAGTTCAAACACAGTATTGGACAAAAGGGAATAAAGCTTCCCTCCTGTAAGGAAATTACTTTGTTTTAAATAACTAAAGCTGCTAAATCTGGTTTTCTTGCTTTGCAATAATGGGAATTGCATCTGGCCTCTCTTTTTCATAGTAGGTAGTAATCAATGATGAATGACCTAAATATGAATTTATGTATCATCAGAAGCGCCAGCTTAATTAAAGCTCATTTCACTTGTACGGCAGGGCCTCTGAGCACTTTAGATTTGTCTGGTTTAAAAAAAAAAACAGTAATCTGTACAAAACAAGCAAGTCCCAGCAGGTGAGTACTGCACAGCACCCGGGACGTGAAAGGCGTAGGAGCCAACATGACAGAGGATCGATACCGACATGTTCATTTAACACATATGACCGTACACATCTCATACATGCTTAACAATTAACTCATTATTTAATGCGCTAGAACTAATTCTCTCTCATATTTTCAAGGAAATAACGACTGCTTGAAGCAATGGTTGCAGGCTGTAAGAGGAAGCTGGAAGTCACACTAGATTAAATGCTCTGTAAGTGATGCTTCCAAGAGCTGCTGGCAAAGTATTAGTGATGCTTTGTGCCCAGAGTAACTGCAGATGCAGGACAAGCTTCATTCAGAAACGGGACAAATGGGAGTTGGGGCTCATGGATTTGCAGTAAAGTCGAAGAGAAAAACCATGATTGGGTGGACAGGAAAAGCCGATGCGTTTCACTACTTTTTCTATTGCTTTATGGGGTCTTTTTTTTTTTTTTCCTCCAATTCAGAAATATATTTAGCAAATTGTTGAGGCTAAAATGCTTAGTAATCAACTGAAGAATTTTAAGGACCACTGTTTATAACCAGCCAACAGCAGAAAATTTCTCCTTTTTATTAAACTTGTAATATTGCCTTCCAGTTCAGTCCTTGCTAGGCTAGTTCTAGACTCTTCTATCCCCCAGTATTATATAATAATAAACTGTTTAAGAGGGAGCTAATAGGATGCTCTGAAGAAAAGCTCCAAGGGTTCTTTTGAGTCCTTGGTGAAGGACCTTGGCATAACAGCAGGGCAGAGCCACGGCCCTGGAGAGAGAGCAAGGGTGGCTTTGGGGTCTTTTAGCAGAACTACCCTTGGCTGTTCTGCAGCAATTCCTGGTTTTTTCAGGAGCACGGTCCCACAGACGGGTTGAGAATAAGGTCTGGATTTAATTTCACTACGATAAACCACGGGGTTAGTTTGTTTAAACAAGTTGGGGAAGGTGGGGCAGGCAATCAATTAGCAGCCTTGGAAACTGTAGAAGCTTCAGGTTTTGGGTGGTCTGTCTACCCCTCCAATTTATACTGACTGCATCACTGGAAATTTTGCCTCTGATCATAGAATGGGTTTGGATGGAAAAGACCTTAAAGATCATCCAGTTCCAACCCCCTGCCTGCTCAAGGCTCCATCCAACCTGGTCTTGAATACCTTCAGGGATGGGGCAGCCACAGCTTCCCTGGGCAACCTGTGCCTCACAGGAAAATTATTCTTCACATTCTTCACAATATCTAATCTAAATCTCCTCTCTCTTAGCTTAAAGATTGATAGTATTTGTTTCAAATAAGCTATTAACCATACCATGTCTAATCACTTCACAATAGTAAATTCTTGTTACTACTATATTCTCAACACGCTGCCTGCTGATGCGGGCAATACTTCTTCCAACAATCTGTACTAGAGTTTAGCTTGTCACTTTCTCACTTAGTAAAGGTGGAAAAGAAATTGGGCTGGTCCCTTCAAAGATGAGAACTGATAAAATACTTCAAGTGTAGGTGAGTGGATGCAACCCAACAGATTAAACGTGTATTTCAATAAAGGAAAGGTGTACGTTTTAACCTCTACTCAGGGCTGTAGCATTTTTCTTCCCTTAATTTCTGGTCAGCAGCTATAATGATCAAGTACACCTGGGAGTTACAACAGTTTTGTTTTCACATAATTATCATCATCTCGTATGACTTCATGAAAATACCAGGCAACGGGCCTTTTTCAAGTCTGACAGATTTTGGCTTTCTCGCTGAGGGCCATCACCCTATTGCTGTGCTCTTTTGCTGGAACAGCACCAGCAGGTGCATCTCCACCAACCATCTAGTCTTATCCATAGAAATTTATCATCATGAATACTAAACCTACGATGCCTTTTGTATCTTGGCCAGGTACATCAAGTCCTTAAGGCTGCAAAGTTTGTTGGTAGCAGAAGCTACCCTGGAAGCCAAAATCTCTTTTCTGCTGGAGCAATCATTCCCCCAAAAAACCCAAATCGAAGCTTTAGCACTGGGTTTCCATGATGGGTAATTTCAATGAGACTTAACCTTTGTCTTAACCTTTGTAACGACTGGCACAATACTGAATATGGACCAGACACTATGTCCAAACAGAGAAAGAGACTCTGTCATGGAAATTTATTAATGCCAGGCAGGAATGTGCTTCAAAAAAACAAAGGGTAAATAAAAGCATTGGGGTTTGCCCCCAAAACCATTTATCAAGTGTTACAACAATGGAATAAAAATGGACATGGAGAAATCTCAGAAGCTGGCACCAATCTCTCACTTGGGACTCATCATAAAATTGAGCTACCATCCTGAACAATCATCCCAATCCTTCCTTATGATTTTCCTAATAATTCTTTAAAGTCATCTAATTTCCAGATGCCAGTCTTCAAGGCACTAAGGAGTAAGACAGTTACGGAGGAGTGGATTATCAGTTATCACTCACCTCTCTCGCTGGCCAGTTTCTTCTTTTGTTTTCTCCTTCACATCGTTGTTTCTTATCATCCTTGGGCTTCTTACATTTTGGTCATCTCTGTTCTTTCCTCCTGTATATTTTATTCCAAATTTTCTGCTAAGTGTTCTTCCTCTTTCTGTTCATCCTCTGTTTCTGGACAAAGATTACATTAATGAGCTCGGCACAACACTGGAAGGCAGAATCTTCTGGACTCTAAATCTCTCTCTCCTTACCAATTCTACTCCGTCACTTTGAGCAAGTTGTTTCTTTTCTGCCCTAATTTCCACATTAGTAATCACTCCCAGTACCATTACAAGGACCTGTGGTTCATCCCTTCTAATGTGATTAGAAAAGCCTGCTGAATTAGCCAATTAATTAAAATGTCACCAGCAGACCAGCGTGTGGGGAAGATGTCGGCATTCCTATCGTTTCTTGAAACAGATCAGTAAGTTGTGAACAGCCTGGAACGATCATCATCACATTGGGTTTTATGTGAGTGAAAATGGAAGCAATGCCAGCAGTATGAGAGCGCGCTGGTTCAGCAACGCATCTTTACAGTAGGTATTACTACCAGAATAGGCATGGAGAAACACACCCTTGCATTACACACAGAACCACAGAATCATTAGGTTGGAAAAGACCCATTGGATCACCGAGTCCAACCATTCCTATCAAACACTAAACCATGTCCCTCAGCAACTCGTCCACCCGTCTCAAGGTGACTCAAACCCCTCCCTGGGCAGCCTCTGCCAGTGCCCAATGACCCTTTCCATGAAAAAATCTTTTCCTAATGTTCATCCTGAACCTCCCCTGGTGGAGCTTGAGGCCATTCCCTCTTGTCCTGTCCCCTGTCACTTGGGAGAAGAGCCCAGCTCCCTCCTCTCCACAACCTCCTTTCAGGTAGTTGTAGAGAGCAATGAGGTCTCCCCTCAGCCTCCTCTTCTCCAGGCTAAACACCCCCAGCTCTCTCAGCCGTTCCTCATAAGGCCTGTTCTCCAGCCCCTTCACCAGCTTTGTTGCTCTTCTCTGGACTCGCTCCAGAGCCTCAACATCCTTCTTGTGGTGAGGGGCCCAGAACTGAACACAGGATTCGAGGAGTGGTCTCACCAATGCCGAGTACAGAGGGAGAAGAACCTCCCTGGACCTGCTGGTCACGCCGTTTCTGATCCAAGCCAAGATGCCATTGGCCACCTGGGCCACTGCTGGCTCATGTTCAGTCGCTGTCAACCAACACCCCCAGGTCCCTCTCCTCCAGGCAGCTTTCTAGACAGACTTCTCCTAGTCTGTAGCTGCTCAGGGTTGTTGTGCCCCAAGTGCAGGACCCGGCATTTGGCCTTGTTAACCCTCATGCCATTGGACTCAGCCCAGGGGTCCAGCAAGTTCAGATCCCTTTGGAGCCTCCCTGCCCTCCAGCAGATCAACACTTCCACCCACACGAGCTCCATGTTCTAGCACTGCCTGAAGAGACACTCAGTAACAGCACTGGAAGGCTCTTAAGCAGTGTCAGCTTTGCCCAGGAACATAAAGTCCCTCTTACAAAGCATCTCCACATCCCTAGATGAAGCAGTTTCTGCATGGAAGCCCCTGGCAGGTTTCCTGAGATTGCTCTAATCAAACTGCATACAATAAATTTCCTCAGTTAAAGAAACCAGTGCATGTATTCACCAAAAGGGCCCACAATTCCTGTTTGGAATACTGGTTTGAAACGATACTCCCTACAGAAATTGAAACCTAGGTAGGAATTTCCTTGTACTTGAAAGAGGATTTGGATTCAGAGTCTATTTTAAGGACTACACAAAATTAGCTGAGTGGTTTACAAATTGCCTGTTGCTCCTTCACCTTGCTCTTCCCATGAACAGCCTTCCATCCTGTTAAGTTTTGGAACAGCTTAGTTTTCTGAGACAATCTAAATGTACTTTTCATATCTGTATGAATTTGGTATTTGTAGATTTGTTATGATTTCTTTTAAATTCATAAACAGCATCAGTGGGAAGACATCCCACTGGAAACCACAAGACTCATGAATCCATGAAAATGTCCACTGGTTTTCATTCTTACTAGTGCCAAAAACGCTTACTTGGTTTGATTACATTTTAAATCTGCTGCCTCCATATTTTGTAGGGATTTGGATTTTGCCATTATAGAAGCAACATATAACATGTAACTTCACCTTTGCAATTCACATCCTAAAGTAGGCAACAAATATACATAATAACGACAGTAAAAGTAACTGGAAAAACTATAAATTCAGGACTCCAAGCCTTGATAGTTTTATTTTTGCTAACGTATGTAATGTCTGATTGGGAATTAGAGCTTTAAGTTTTTATTAACACGTATGCTTATCCTTAGTTTTAAACAGTTGTCTCGTGGAAGATGAGAGCTCTCAGCAAAAGCTTGTAATATGGATTTTTAAATCCCCCTTATTTATTAAGACTCACACGATATAACTTAGCATGGTTAGACCACGCAAGGTCAGGTATGTATTTCATAAGATCTTATAATATCACTAAAAAAAAGTCTGCTGCTGCTTAATCACAACTTTCTACGCTTCAGTATTAAATCTGAAAACTAAATCAGACAGGACATATAGAATACAGAACGGCAAATGTGTTCATACAAAAATTAATCTAATCCCCTAAATCCTACCATCTCTCAAGCCAGATGCAGGTACAATCACAAACTTGGATTTTCAACCACTGTGTCCAAACGTGCAAACCAGAAGAGCCCACTCCATTTATCAAAACAAGATCCCCTCATCTCTGATCTCCTGTAGCATTACAGTACAGATGGTAACTCCCCTTAAACCATTATTAAATGCCACAGAAAATAACAAGAGACTCAGGCCTGCTGTCTCAGAACACTGAAAAGTATTTACTCAGGTATCTTCCCATCAAGTGGAAGAGTAGCAGTCTTGCACAAACCCCTTATTGAAGCATGTACTGAATTACATAAGGATTCCTATTACTATCTTGGAGAAATGGCAATTTTTTTCCAAACAGTTCTTTCAAAATATTAATACACGTTGCTCTAGTAAATTTAATTCATTTGATGCAGAAGACAGTAGGTAATCCAGGGAAAGCAATGACAAAGTAGAGCTCTTGTTAAGACTTAAAATATCTGTGTGTTTTCTTCACACTACATTGAAAGTTACCCTTTTTTTTCCCTTCTGTTTTAGTAGCCAACATTCATAAGGTAGATGGCACAGCGAAATCATGCAGCATGCCTGTGCATTACCAGAAAGACCTGCAAAGGATTCCGATATTGAATCCTTCCCCGTCACACTATAACTGTGGGTACCTTACATCCATTTTAAAGCGTGTTCTTATTTACTCTGTTAATCCTTGAAGCTATTAATTTCACAGTGAAGTTGTGAACTCTGTCTGTGCCATCATATCTCCCTGATACTGCTTAAACTTGCAGTACTGGCAAGCATTTTTCTAATAATTAAGATTATTCAGATTAAGGGATCTTTCCTTTTTGGCCTTTTTTAGCAGAGCTGACTTAGTAGGGATACTTTAATAAAGTCAAAGAAATAGTTAACTGGGAACAGGGAAAACCTGAGTGTTCTTATCTGTCCTATTTGTTTGAAAGAAAGGCTGCTGATGACTAAACACTATTCAGTCACCCTAGAAGCTATAAACCTTTAATTATTTTTTTTTTATGGCACAGAGGCCCCCTCTGTTTTCAAATTCACAAGCAGTACCCAAGAGCTCTGAATTCAAGCCTATACTTTGCGAGTACATCTCATATACAGACATGGAAGCCAGGCTTACTTTTTATTGGCAATGCTCCTAAGACTGAAATTCATGACAACATTGCAAGAGGTGTGGGGAAAGCTGCAGCTGCCAGGCACTAGAGACCAGTAAGACAAAGAAACCAGTAAATGTCACCCATTCCTACAACATGGTTGCTCTGCTGTATTCCTATTAGGTTTTAAGTTTAATGCTTTTCTTTTAGCCCATCCTAGCAGGATAAAGCACTGCTGAATCCATTAAAATTTAACATCTATAGATACTAGTTGTTGTTCTTCTGAGCAACAACTCTTCTGAGGGAAATGATTTTCATAAATCATGAGCATAACCAATCTCAGAAAAAAACCACACTGGACTTCCCATCCCCAGAAGCCCCCCAAAAATAAAAGAACAAACTACAGGTGGAAGAATAATTCTAACAGTAATATAAAGGGAAAAATGTAAGCTGCCACAAACTGAGAATATGGAAGATTCTGACTGCCAATGAAGCTTTCTGATGAGAATATGAAAGAAAAACATTTTATATTGCCCAGGGAGGGGGTTGAGTCACCTTCCCTGGAGGTGTTTAAGGGATGGGTGGATGAGGCGCTGAGGGGCACGGTTTAGTGTTTGATAGGAATGGTTGGTCTCTATGATCTGGTGGGTCTCTTCCAAACTGGTTATTCTACGATTCTATGATTTGTAACACTGGAAAAGTCATGGTATTGGACTCATCCAGAACCATCATTAAAAATGGCTTCAGAATTGCTAGTACCTGATAAGCCTAGAAGGGGACCCAGTCAATGGCCGTGCTGACAATTGGCACCAGACTAAAGTTTTTATGTACTACTTGATAACCTTTTCAATAACCCAAATTATTAGCACACGATAATTGATCACAATGCTAAATTCAGGCAATTCAACCTCAACTAAATGGTAAAAACCCATTATCCCACCTTTCCTGGGAAAATAGCCTGGGCAATTGCTATGGGCAAGCCATAGCCCACTGCAGAGTTGCAGGCTATGTGCAATCAAAGATGGGTTTGAAGTGTTCTGCTTTACATACTGCAATAATTTTGCAGTTAGATAGCAACCAGTTCCTGCTGCTAAATACAGGATGCTCAGATCTGCAACACCATGGTATTTATCACAGCATTTATCCCATTCCCAAATGCAAGGCATTCAGCTGTTTCCAGAAGCAAGGCAATGCTTCGTTTGAATGTAGATTAAGAAGGCAAACACGTGGCTGAAGTTACTTGTTCTAAACTTGTGTCAATGCCTTTTCCCAACCATGACAGCAGAGGGTATTTCAGCAATACTGGAACTAGTAGCAACTGCTGCAGAAGTATAAGCAGGACTGACCACCCGACACTACAGAAATATTGCAGACTGAATAAAAATCAAAAATTCCTGCATTTTAAACAGTATAAACTATCTACCTGTCCTTGGCATGCAAAAAATGATGCCAGGGAATACCAAGAATAACTTCTCTGCATTGGCTCACTTTTTATTCTAAGGAAGTTCATCTTATAAACAACAGATCTGAATTTCATTTATCCTCAGAATTACATAACTTAAAAGAAAACTCACTGATATTTCGTCTCATTTTGCATGATCCAACATAATATAAATCCATTTAATTTACGTAAGATCACTAGATCTGGAACCATTCGCTTAAAACTTCCTTGTAGCAGCTTTAAGCCATAGATGGGACCTTTTATTCAACAGTCTTAGAACACAAATCTCCACACAGCTATTTTCATTAGTAACAGCTTGAAGCAGTTGGGGTTTCTCTGAAGGCTACCAATGTCATGAGATTTTCACTTTGAGTGAAGACTCTTCAAATCTTTGAAAAATCTGTTCTATAAATATTAATTTCTTTGCCAAAAGACACCAAATCGCTCATTAACAGGAGTCCTGGCTCCAACAATCAGACTGAGCTTTTTCCCTGGCAAGTTGATCAATGTATTTCTATATGTGCTGAAAGCAAAGTATATTTTAAATAAATATTCATACTGCTCTACAGCCAACTGTTCAGTTTGTATCACTAAGGAAGTTCTTAGGTGATCTACTGTCTCACTAAAGATTCCTATTTCATATTTAGAAACCAGTGACAATTTTTAGCATCCACATGCTTACATCATGGTATTTTCAGGGAATTCATTACACTAAGAGAACCATTGCAGCACTGTTGTTTCCATTTTCTCCTACCTCCTCTGTTCCCCACTGAACACACTTTACCACAGTGCAATGGTGGACAAATGTCTGATTTGGGCCAGTCATATTTAACAGTTCTTTTTTGAACTTTGTCATACTGGATCCACAGAATAGATACTTTCACTACAACAGATGCATCACCAGTCAAGGTCTTTACTCTCCACAGTCAGTTACTTTTGTTACTTATTTTACTTTACTGGGCTTATTTCCCTATTGCTCAGGAAACACCACAGAAATAGAAAGTATCATCAGTCTCATTTGATTCTCTCATTCTCAAAAAGTTGTCCTTGTAGTTCACCAGTGTTACGTACTCTTTGAGAGCTGAGAAAATTCTATACAATCCATTCCTGCTCTCACATGGAGAATGACCCAATGTCCATTTAAGTTTTCCTCTGTTTCAGATTTCATTTCTAAAATTACATTCTGCAGTCCTACTTACGAAAGAAGGAAGATTATGAAGTAGCTGTAACCAGAATTTTCCAATAACAGGGTTAGTTCCACACTGGACTGTAATGTTCAAAACATGTTAAATAAATATACACACACACATGCACAACGTATATCAAAGAACCTAACTGTATTTGTCAGTATGTGTGTAAACTGTGCCTTTTTGTATTATAAATACTTGTTCCTTCACAGCACTGACAGCTTCAGGTTGTAATCTCTGTAGACTCCTGAGGCATTTTTCTCTTCCCTCATGGTGAAAATGACTCCTCCCTTCATACAGTCAACAATTTTCTTTCCTTCCTACCTGACTTGGCAATGTGCCTATTCTGCTTTTCAGGATATACATGCAGCCAGGGTCAGCCACCACGTAGGGTCCATCCCCCAGAGATCTCAGCATGGCCGGCCTGGTGATGACAACCCCGTAGTCCACTTCTTCAAGAACATTGTAAGTCTCCTCTCTTCTTGCCATGCACTAAATCAAAATATTTTCTTTAGGATCCATCAGTAACCAAACACTCCCCAGTCATCAGCCATTATTTTGAGCCTCATGAATTATACCATGCCTTGGAGATCATCACACCATTCAAATATAAAAATAATCTTACCTGGAAATATAGAAAATACTGAAATGCTGCAAAAAAAAGTGGACGGACCCTCCCACTAGCACTGTCAAATTTCAACAACAATCACTACCTGGCACTTAACAGACATGCTAAAAGTTTACTCCCAAATACAGAACAACTTATAATTTTGGATATCATTTGAAACCATAAGCAAAACAACCCAACAATATTTCCTGATGATTTCATTTAAGATAAATGTAATTTTGTTCAAACTCTGAATTTGGTTGATTAGGTTGATAAGGAGTTTTCACAGAAAATATCCAGGAATTTCCTTAGATATTAATTCTCGAGTACACTGGTAAATTACTATATTTCACTAGGTGTTTATTTCAAATACTGTGCAGCAACTCTCCAGAAAGAGACTCTGTATATTGCATTCACAATATTTCTGATTCGACTTGTAGTGATATTCCTACCAATTTTATTTTTCATGTTTCCTTCTGAAGTAAAGGTCTCTGTATTTTGATGCCCAAATGCTGAATAAAGAACATCCAATACATAATAGTAACTTAAATTAGAACAGAAGTACTCGAAGTAGCACAGTCTCTCTTAAAGACGGCCTTCAAATATCAACTTTCTCCAATGCTGATTATCTAAAACAGTTAAAAGTAACAAGTTCTGCTTGGAGTAGAATATGATCATCATTTTATCTTAAGTGTAAGAGCTACAATAGGTTTAAAAAAAATACATCAATAATGAGAACATTTTTATGATGGGAAGATTACACATGCTATGATTCCTTTTTGAGCTATCTATTAACAATGGACACTCTCAAATATTCATGTGCAAATAAAGAGGATGAAATTGAACACAAACTGATGCACAAGGCTGAGAAAGTCACAGATAATATGGGAAAAGTTTGATGATTCCCTACATTTACTGTTGCCTTGTTTTCACAACTTCTTTGTTGGTTTTTAGGTCTCACCCCGTACACCTCCCCCAATGCAAGCAAAGGTAAGCATTTTCAGGGCCTCATGCACCATCCAAGATCTTTTCTCGGATGATTTATACTAATTCACCAGCTAGCTGGATCCTTTAACAGCACCGAGTAAAACTCTGGAGTTGCCGCTGGTAGTATTTAAAGGAAGTGACTAAGAAAAGCCATGGCTCTCTTCCTCACGCACCTCCCGACATGCTGCATGACGTGTAACAAAGCCACACGCAGGGATTTTTACACTCAATTTATGTTGCGATTGCTTCACATAATAAACCAATAATAGGTAATACTCAATAATAGGTAATAGCCTCATCCACCAGGAACTGCCCTTACATTTACTAAGCTAAGCAGGCTTCTAAAGTCCATCATACTGACAAACCATGGCTAGTTGAAGTCAGCTCTTCTAATTATAATGAAGTCAGTTCTTCTAATTGTAGTAAAGAATTTTGCTTTTTTGTTTCATTGAATGACTGCACATATTGTTGTTTTCTACTGCTGTTTCATTATCTGGCCACTATGTCATCGTTATAACTGCATTTTGATCTTTTTCCGTGTATGGTACATCCAGATGCTATGTTCCATAGTGATCATCACAACACTGTTTCTATTTCTTGCATGTACAGGGAAGAGGATTATCCCTGACCAGATTTAGCTGGGTAGGTAATGAATGTTGCTTTCAGCAACAGCCATTTTGTCTATGTACCAGGCCAAAACATACCTTGCTCCATCGCCTCAAGCTGCTGCAGCAACGTGATAATTTTGTTTTGTCTCAATTTTGTTATTTTGCTTTACCTGTTCCACTTTCCTCCCTCCTCCCACAGCACTTTAAGACAGTAATTTTGCTGCTTGCTCTTATCCAGCAATTTGACAGCCTTACAGCAGTAATTTCTTTTGCTTTAGCGGGAAGGGAGCAAATCCACTGCATGGCAAAGCTCTCTTCCCTTAAAGACTTATGGAGGACTCATCTGCTGCATTTTTCTTTTCCTGGGAAGGACAAAAATGGGAGGGAGGGTTTGGGACAAGATATGTGCTTATTCCACAGTTCCCATTGCTCTTACACAGTAAACTCTGCAAAACTAACATTGTTACTAATTCAAGTATTTTATCCCACTTTCCCTCTCAGCTTTTTTCAGTAAGATGTGGTCTGCCCAAACAGTTCTTCCCACAGTTATCTTACAACTAATTAATATCTACTTCTCTACCACAGGTCTGATTTTATGAGATGGACGTGTAAATTACTTGCATTTTAAGACAAAAGCCATATAGTATTACAACCTTCAAGTCGTTAATCATTTATTTTTACTATCAGAACACAAATTACTTGATGCATTTGTCATCTTGAAACGTGCGAAAGTGAAATTTTTTTTTTTTTTAGTTTTGTCATGCAGGTTAACCTTCCAAGTATCCATCTTTTAATTATTAATTCCTCTTTTACAGATTGGTGCTTCCTTCAGATTTGAGTCTATTCAGATAATTTTCTAATATCTTCCTTCATCCTTGATTATTACATAAAATATTGTTTTATTCCAACAGCTTTAAATTTCTCATTTGAGCATTATATTCCAGTGTTTACAATGATTACAATGTGCATATGGTAATCTGGATGTGATTATTTGCTATATATATTAAAATCTTCCTTTGCAGGGTGGTGAAGGACACAAGCCAGGATATGGAGGAAGCGGAAAATTCTACGAGCATAAATCTGCTCACAAGGGACACAAAGGATCCTATCATGAGGGCCAGGGCACTCTTTCCAGAATCTTTAAACTGGTAATGTACAATTGAACTTGCTATAAGTACAAAAAAATGAATCCAGGAAAGAGAGAAGCCAAACCTCTCGAGGATCTGCCACGTTCGGAACAACCACATTTCCTTAATGCTTCTGAAGGAACTAGGTTTGCAAGGATAAATCAAAAGGGTATCCCATGGCCTAGTAACTACTTACATGATAGGAAACAAAGGTAAAAGTACATAGTCAGTTGTTACCTTCTGGAAAGAAGGTAAGTCCACGAAGTCCCACAAAGACTTGCACCAAGACCTGTGCTGTAACTAAACTCACAAATGACTTGGAAGGCAGAAGATGGATGAGGTGACACGGCTTTGCCGCTGCTGCTAGGTTATTTACCACAGTGAAAATGGAAGTGAACCAATAAGCTGCAGAATGGTAGCACAAGGCAATATTGGACAAATATTTGGTTAAGATGCAAGAACAACTTGAATAGTCCCTGCTTGCTCCCACCCCAGGTGGAAAACCTCCTACAATATGCCAGGGCAGTGATTTGTGGCATCACATAGTTGGGCAAGTTAGAAAACCATCGTATGAAAAATAATTGTTTGGACAGATTATCTTTGATCTGGTTCAGTCCCCCATTGAGTCACCGCACAGCCCCACCAACACAGCTAATAAATGAAAACAGAACCAGGCAAAAAGTCAGTTGTGAGGATTTTTCACATTTTTTGCCAGGAAAAAGACATGAAAAGCACATTATATCCACTGGCAGCCACTTTAACTAAGAATGTATTTTTCCTCAAAGATAGTGAAGCATCCTCAAGTAACAAATCGTCTAACAAAATTCACATATGAAGAATAGAATCAGCAGTAATCTTAACTTCAAGAGGGAAGATGGGAGATCCCATTAGCAGAGCAGATCATCTCAGACTCTTATTTCTCTTACTCTCCAACAGGAGACACCACAGCACCACCACCTGTAGCAAAAATACATGTTTATCTCTTACATAGTTTAGGGTACATAGCTTCCATTGTAGAGCTGTTTCTCAAACACATGCAGCACCAAGTGACAGCCTGCAGAATTCAAGGTGATATTAGGAATTCTTACATTGCAATCTGAAGTAAAGGAATGAGCTCTTCAGAGGCCTAGGTAAAAAAAAAAAAACAAACCCAAGACCAAACAAACACTGCCCCCCTGCATTTAAGTTTAACGTTCACTGTGCACTTGCAGCTTTTCAGTGTTCAGATCAAGAGTTCCATTGCTATATACTGACATCCGTAAAACTTCTTTTGAACACCTGAAAATATCTGATAAACTCTCCCAAACGCTAACATTCTCCCATGCATAACCAACACAACTATTTTAGCTTTGATATGCATGTATTCGATCATATACATATACCAGTTCTATTTGTTAGACAGCTTTTTCCAGGCCATTGTAACTTTCATAACTCATATCAGAGCTTTTTCAGCCCCATTTGATTTAGACCCACTGATTATGAAGGAGACATTAATAAATACGTCTATATATAGTCTCATAGTCTTTCACAATTCAAAAGTTATCCATTTTTCAAGATTATTTGAAATAAAGAAAGCCAACTACTTAATGGATTACACTAAATTTTCCTTGAAACACTTCAGTAAAACTAAGGAAAGAGCACTGAAAGATGAATATAAACAAAGAAAACAAAGTACACATATGCCTAATTTTTCTGAAGCAAGCGGTTCAGTCATCAACTGGTTACAGTGACAAAGTACAAAGTTGCTAAAGCCTTAGGAAAAGATATCCAGTTGGTCTAATCTTAAATTCCAGAAATGAAATGCCAAAATTTCAGCTTGGATCATCTTTCCTATAAAAATTGCTGTATGTTTTTTCTCAGTCACAGATTTATGAATTGCCACAGGTCTGGGGTTTTAGGATTTATTTTGCGGGGGTTGTTTTGTTTGGTTCCAGCTCCTCCCAGTTTGATGTTTTCTTGTTATTTGTAAAACTAGGCCAGGCTTCAGTATTTATATTTTCTTAGTTTTTTCCTATATTAGGATCTAAGCCTTCCATACAAGACTGAAGTTATGATCACATTAACAATTCGCCCCAATAAATACTACAGAATTAAATTATTGTATTTCAGTCCTTTCAGACATGACACTATCACAACTTGTATGCAAGGCTTGCAGTTCTTTGGTTTGGTGTTAGGGGAGTTTGCTTGGTTTTTTTTAAAATATAAAAAACCAGTTTAGGGTCAACGATAAAAACGAAAATTTCCAAGTAAATAAATTGCACTTACAAATTCATGAGATACCGCCTAGCCCTGTATGAAAGATTCAATGCAAATAAATCAATCCTGTGTAAAAATATATAAACAGCAATCATCTCTCTGAAAATTCCAGTAATATTCAGCAATATTCTAGAGGCCACTGCAAGGCATTTTCACTGGATAATATTTTAAATTGTTGTACTACAGACTGATGTTTTTCAATTTGTTTTCTCAAATACACAGTACCTTTTAATGGACTTAACTCTGTTCTTCCCTCCACAGGGAGGCTCTGGGTCCCGACCTGGATCACGGTCTGGTTCACCAATTGCTAGGCGCTGAAGCTTTAAGATGCCATCCAAAGATCATGTACTCTGCTTCATAATGCAACTGCCTTAAAATTAATAACCTCTGCAGCAATTACCTATAGATAGATGCAATCCATTAGTTGATGCCAATTAGGTTCTGCATGCAGTAGATGACACAAACTTCTATTGGCAATCCCTGACCAACAGTTGAATGAAAGGAACACAAAAAGTAGCTTTACTACATGTTTTCCTTATTTTATATGAAGTAACAGGATCTCTGACTTTACTCATTTTTCTTCAGGGTGCCCTAACTGTATGCTGGACTTCATTATTTCTCCCAAGCATCTAATTTGAGCTCAAGTCTTCTGGTTTTGTTTTAGCAAACATCAGAATTACAAATAAAGACCTAACATCTTGGATACTGAGCACTGCTGTAATGAATTACTGAGACACTGCTGCTAAAAAAAAATTCCACCATGTGCAGAAGTTGTAAGGACTGTTTATCCAAATACCTTTTTTGATTTGGTTTTTTTTTTGTTTTTAATCTTCCTTCTCTCACTCACAGAATAATTCATTTTTATAACAGGATTAGGCAGTCACAGAAAGGTTTACCAAACATTGGGAGTTCAAGGTATGTGAAGTGTGGGAGGGGGCAGATGTTGTAGAATCAATAAGATGCAGAGCAATAGCAATAAGGAAATTCTTTCCATACCATGAATTGCTCATCGCATCCAAACCATTAGAATTCAGAGCAGATGAGGGAGAGAAAGAGGATTTCAAATTTGAGTTAGACTAATGTTAAGAAACACGGGATATTCCCAAAAAAAGAAACATCTAAGATTGCACAAGTGACCACTGGACATCACTGGTGCTTCACTTAAACTCTGCTGCAACAGCATTAACTTTGCAGTACAATAAGTAAGTTAAAAAAATATAAAAGCAAGTCTAATTTCTGAAAGAGAGCCCTTCAGTACTGGTATCACAGATAGTCCTGCACATCTAGCATAAGCATTTCAAATCTTTCTCTTGGTATTGCAGCAGTGTTACATTTCATCAGCTCACCTTTTGCTTGAGTAACACCTGGATGCCTTTCAAGGGCAGTGCACAAAAGCAAACTCATAGTAAACTACTGTGAACATTTAACTGTTGTACTGTAGTTGCCTTATAGAAATAAATTATAGTTGCGTTAGATTTAGATATTAATTGCTCACAAATTACTAAAATGAATACGTGGCAATGGTACTTCCAACCACACTTAGGGAAATAAAAGGCTCTTCTGAATTGCACTGGTTTATTACTTAAACTTACCATTTCTTCAAGCTGTCAAAATGTCTGATTAATTATTTTCTTCTTTTAGTTTTAGCTTACGCATTGTAGACTACAGTTAATGCTTCTCTGGCTGAAACTGCATTCCTAATAAGTGTCCTGTAAAAGTTACTATAAATATGTATGTTAATTGCATTTCACATCTAAATCTATTGTAGGTTTAAATCGGTGTCCATTAATATGAAGCAATGAAAGATGAAAGGATAGGAAATACCTAGAGACTAAAGAAAAAAAAAACCAACACCAAAACTATTAAGCATACACACATGTATTACATCTTCTATTACCTACATCGGTTGCTATGTGTATTTTTCTATTGTAGCTTCATTCAGACATATACTCTGCAACCTAATAGTTGATTTAATTAGAATACGTATTGTTCTTATAGGAACATAGCTTTTAAAAATATTCAATATTGAAATAAAGTAATCAACTTGAAATGAAATGTGGACAAGTTTCGTCTTTTACAGAGAAGTTCAAAGATCCGCTTTTTGTTTTTTCACAACTTAGGAATCATGTTCAGATGCTAGAAAATGACTAGTTCAGACACTAGTCATTTCATGTTCAGATACACTTTGGGACCAAGTACTCAGTTGCCTACACACAAGCTTCTAGTGACATTGTTAGTGACTGAGCATGGCCCACAAGTCTGACCATGAGACAAGATTTATGGGAGGTCAGCATCTCTGTGGAGTGGCAGCTAAAGGCAGGGGTATAGTGCAAGGCATAAATATACAGAGAATGAAATCCCACTCTTCATAAGTAAGCACAGCACAGAGTGTCTTCTTTGAGAGCATGTGTAAAAATCAAGTTGGTTTTTTTTTAAAGCAGCTTTCAAAAATGAGAAAAAATACTTAAAAAAACCCCCTGAGAAATAAATCTTTCAAAATACTGCACTGTAGAACTACAGAACTTATCCAAAGTTTCTTCCTTGCCTTCACCACCTTGCTTTCCCCTCAGTCATCTTTTCCAGAGGCTGGAAGTGGCTTTTTTGGATTTACTTCCTACAGAAGAAAAGGTATGGTAATTTAGAGCATTATTCTAGCAACACAAGTCTCTCAAAAGAGATGAAAACTTACGACTGAAATTTATTCTTTTAATTACTCGCTAGTAGTTTAGCTCAAAAACCCAGCATTTCAAGGCCTACTTGATTTGTAATCTATTTTTCCTGAAACAAGAATGCAAAACCAGTACTACGAGTGTGTCATTTCTGGTACTGAAGGAATGGATATAAATGGATATAAATACTTGAGCAGACAAGTCAAAAAGCCCGAGGCTAGCATAAGCCTACCACTGCATGCAACCAGAAAGAAGAGGTATTCCTAAGCACTATTCATCGCCCCACTATACCATAAGACTCTTCAAACAGGCCTTAGAACAAGAGTTCTTTCTGCTTCCTAAAAAAGCCCACATCTACTTCAACATTGCTTTTGAAATCAGCATACTGGTTACTGTATTTGTACTGAGCATGAACTCAATCTTAACAAGGAACCTGGGTTCTGATAAGCGCTATGTCAGGATATCTGAGAGTGAATTGGGTAGTTCATGGGGGTGGAAGATGCAGAGAAGCAAATCAAATACCATGTTGCAAAAAAGGTTCTTTAAAAGTCTGTTTACTGTAACTGCCAGGACTCCAAGTGCTCCAGGAGGAGTAAACCAAATTCAGGAAAAACATCGGGTGACTCCATAACTCACTCACACGGCTTATTTAACACTTCTAAGACTTACGCCACACACATTGCCTCTAACGGAGACATAATACTTTGAGAAGTGGCCATTTAAAAATCGTGTCTCTGTACTCACAAGATCTGCTTTTAGCACGTGGTCACTGAGTATCAACCACTACCACTGCTCACATGCTGGCAAAGCAATCACAGGCAGAGCAGACTGAACATTTTGCAGCGTTCAGAAATCACATTCCTATTATGAAGGATGGATCTGCATCACAATGAGCAGCTGTAAATCAGCTTCTGTCAAACTGTATTGCGCAACCTCTGGAAAGTGTGATCCCCTATGCAACAAATCAACTCCAATCAACCTTGCTGTGCACTCAGACAATATTCTCTGAAAGACCAGGGAATGGGGTTTATACACGGTACACACAACACAGTATATTTTACTGTATTATTACCAGTAAACAGGTAAACAAATGCCATGAGGCCAGCTGCCTTCAGACAATTGCAAATTATAATGCGTTTCTTAATGAAACACTAGCAGACTGTCTGGAAGACAAGGCACTGCTAGAAGAACTTCATATACATCCTTTACGTACAATACTGAGACACACACCTCTGGTAAATGGGAGTTTTCACAATTTCCTAGAATCCAGAATCAAATGCTTAAAAAAATACACAAAACAGAATTTGGAAAAAAACCCAATATTATTTGACATGTTTTTGAATTAAATATTCCACATAACAAAAGTGTTATTTCCATGTCACTGACTATATTACTTATATACATATGCCAAAGAGTTAACAAAAAATTTGAGAGATGCCCTATCAAAACCAACAGTGACTTCTTGCTTCAGCAATCTGAAATAACTAGTTTGTATCATAGACAAAGTATAGACAATATTTACAGAAAAGGGCTTTTTGGATCCGAGAGCAATTACTTTCAGAAGGCAAATTAAAATCCACCTTTTTAATATAGTACAGCAAATCCACCGCTGATCTAGAAGTATTTGTGGCAAACCGAAAAGATGAACATCCTGCAACGGGAATTCATATTTACAAAATATACTGATCAGCCACACAGAGGCTCATATAACTTTAAATACATATATATACATACAAGCACACATATATATATATCTATATATATGTAACATATAAATAAAAATCAAAAGAACAAGGTAAAAATAAGAAGAGAGCTTCTGTCTTTGGAATGTCTAAAAGATGACTGATTTTACTCCAGTGTTTCTTTGTTATGAATATACTTAACAAGTGGCACCCT
Source organism: Phaenicophaeus curvirostris (assembly GCF_032191515.1). Taxonomy (NCBI): domain Eukaryota; kingdom Metazoa; phylum Chordata; class Aves; order Cuculiformes; family Cuculidae; genus Phaenicophaeus; species Phaenicophaeus curvirostris. Next base: position 5,735,946 of record NC_091394.1, on the reverse strand, counting down.
TCAAAGCGTTACTTCGTCAACAAGGTAGTTTTCTGAAACAATGGCTTAAACAACAACAAATACAATTAACATTTTTCCAAAGTCCACAAAGAAAATGAGGAATTTACAGATTTGAAATAATAACTTTTTACAGCACTGGGGAATACAGTATAATATAGGCGACCTAGTGTGCATGTAACTTTCTCACTGCTAACACAATTTCATGTTTACTTCCCAGATTTAGTATATGGCTGTGATTTCCACAGATACTGAGATATGCACCTGCTGATCCAATACAGCAAACACAGAAGAAGAGGCTTTCATTGGAACCTCTTCTAGTTTAGATTCTCTTGAAATAATTACTGCTGAGTTTAAAATCTCAGACTTTTAATGTGAAAACTAACAACTAACTGTCTCTGCGGTTGGAACGAAAATGAACGTGCTCCCTCTCAAGACTTTAACTTAAGAAAAGCCATAAGTTCATGGCATTTTATTTTTTTTCAACAAATCCTCAAAACCTACCAAAAAAAGCTTAAACCAGAAAAAACAGTATTTTCCTGTGCCTTGTAAAAAACACAGAACCCCAAACTATTTTATACTGCATGACTCTACTCTGTAACATTGCTTCCAACCTCAATTATTTCTTTAAACATGTAAAAAAGAAAGCTGACAACAGTTCCATGGTTTTTCCATGAAATTGTACTTCATCGCCTTTAAAAATGGGAATCATTCTATTCTGATATAAAGTTCCAATTTATTTTTCAAATAGATATACTGGCTGTGAATTAGAAGATGAAACTGTACACAGTATTACCTGAGTTCATTGATTCACAGACAAGTTAGCACGGATTAAATGTTTTCCCAATATTCCTCTACAAGCTTAAAAAGAGAACGATTCTTTTAGGTATTGTTTGTAAATAATTAAAAGACTATAATATATTACTCTATTGTTAATATTTTCAATGTTTGAAGCTTCAACTGTAAAAATCCACCTTTTACTTTTCTGAAAACTTGATCTGAGTCCCAGAAACACTTTAGCTTTCAAACTGTAAGGCGTCATCGAAAAACATTGCCTAGACTTTGCCACTCATTTGAAGATTCTTGTACCACTTCTTCTAAATTCAGAGCACGACTAATATCTTCTCCTTCTTGTTCCTGATGACTGGCAGGCTCTTGTACAGGACCTACGAAAGTACAAGGGGAAAAAACAGCTTAGTATTATTTGATGTCAAGCGTAAGAAAAATGAAAGTTCAGCAATTGGGATACATGGGTCATTCTGGAAAATCACACAACTACTTTACATTCTCTAAATTCATTAGGCACTCTTTGAAAAGATTAAAAACATATAATAAAATCCCTTATTTTCCTCTAATAGTTCTTGAATCTGCTGCTTCTGTACTACAGAGCTCCACATAGAAAACAAGGAGCCATAAACAGTAACCAATGTCTGCTTCAACCTGCATTTTGGGTTGCATGTTCAACTACTAGTTCATCAACTCTGGTCATCAGCTATTAGTGCCTAATTGCTCAAAAACTTCAGGGAAGTGTTTTGTGCTTTCCTAGTAAAGGACATGGCTTCCTGCACTCACCATTACTATCACTACACGCTACATACCAGTGTAACCATGAGCCCGTTTCATATGCAGTTTCATATTGCTTTTCTGTGTAAATCCCATTGCACAGTAATCACATTTATAAGGCCTCTCTCCTGTGTGCTTTTTCATATGGACTTGAAGAGCACTCTTCTGGTTAAAAGCCTTTTCACATAGCGTACATTGAAATGGCCGTTCCCCTTAAAAAAGAGAAAAACATTGTAATTTCTCATTTCAGTAAAAACATACAGTTCAGAATTCAGTAAAAATCATCAAGATGACCTAGAAATTGAGTAGACGTGATCTATTTCCTTGAGAAGTTTTCAAAACAATGCTATAGCTCCTATCATCATCAAAACATCTCACATTAAATATCAGAATATTTACATAAGTCCTAAACCACTTATATTGTTACCTACCCTATCCAGTTATTATCTTAGTAATTTATTTAGTAGAGGTGTAAAGAAGTCTACCAGTTTTGACTTTTCTATACTCAAGCAGACCATCACCTTTTTACGTTGTTTACAAATAATGTAGACAAAGCAAGACTCTAGCATTAACATAGTTGATGTCTGGAAGAATCTAGAAAGTCAAATGTGTTAAACAATATATAGTTCTACATATGACCTGTGTCCTTCTATGCTAATAGCTACTAGTGATTCCCATATCTTACCACAGCAGGCATGTTCTTCCAAATCTGCCAGGAGACTACATTTCTAAATTTAAACTCAGAAACATATTCACTATAAAAATATCTGAAAATTTTAGAATATCTACTTCGCCTCAACACTCGATACCACAACCTCCAACATCAACACAATTCACATCGCTGTGTGTCATTAAGGCCTTCTAAAAGCACTTTCTGAGCTTATAATACACTTCGATAATTAGCACAGTGTAGCACAAACAGGAGAAGAAAAATTTTTCCACAACTTTCTTTAAAGAAGCAATTTCTCTCTTCCTTCAACACGTGTATGTTCATGTCCCCACGCACATTGTAGCTTCCATATTGAATCCAACTTCTCAGTCAATAAAATGTCCTTTAAAACACAAGTGATCTTTCTGCTTTTGTTAACAATGATAATACTAGCTTGAAGTGAAATCTCTGTTTCCTCAGATACTTTTGACCCTAGGTTTTCCATTCTGCTAAGATGAACAGACTTTTTTTGGTGTTGTGTAATGGATTACCAAGTGGCTTTTTTGGTAGAAGCACCTGCTTCTTTCCAATTTTGACAACGTTTCTCCAAACTGCTCGTCACTGATAAGTCTGAAAGTACAAATATTTAGAGCTATTAAGAGAAACAACGTGTTTTCCTTCTAGCCAATGATTCAGTAGGTATTGTTCATTAGAAATGGTTGAAAATGTTTAATCAAGACAGGAATCACAAACTCTTTCTCACAGACAAGGATCATGCCTTTAGGAAAGCAAATCAGTTTAGACTTCGTCTTTCCTATCATAGTTAAAGAATTATAGAATCACTAGGTTGGAAAAGACCTTTGAGATCATCAAGTCCAACCATACCTGTCCACTTCTAAATCATGTCCCTGAGCACTTTGTTTACCCATCTTTTGAACACTTCCAGGGACAGTGACTCTCAATCACCTTCCTGGGCAGCCTGTTCCAGTGCTTGATAACCCTTTTGGTGAAGAAATGTTTCCTATTGTCCAATCTGAACCTCTCCTGGTGAAGCTTGAGGCCATTCTCTCTTGTCCTAAAACAGCACCCATCTAAACTTCTGTGCACCACATTTTCACTCTTTTTCTTAAAGAGATTTTTAAAAGAACATTCTCTTCTCAAAGAATGACAGTCATGTGGATTGACTTGCTGTTTCAACAATGTCAGGCAACAGTAATTTAGCAAGGATTATTTGTGGGCATTCCTAGCACACAGGCACCCAAGCTGAAGGAACCTAAAAATACCTAGAGGATTTACTGAGTACATAAAATCCAAAGAATTTTTCCTATGATGGTGCAGATTTATGAGAAACAGATGCATAAAGGGATTCTGTTCTGTTTCCAGCCTTCTTGAAGTGCTCTGTATCTATTACAATAGGCAGTATAAATCAAAGCAAGGAAAAAAAAAAAACAAACTGGTCGTCTTTCCTGCTTTCAGATTCATTTGTGAAACTTTTAACTAGAACGTCACATTTTAAAAATTCTGTATGATTTAAGTCAGTTTTGCAGAAAACAAATCATTCTGGAATTCTAAAGACTTTTAGTCTCCTTAGATTTTAACTCCTGCCTCTTCTCCTACCCCTGATATAGCCAAAATATTCCTTTCTACCACAGTAACCACAAAGCAACTTGGCTCTCCTTCATTTTTACTCTCACGAGGAACAGTCACAATTTTTCTTGGGGCAGGGCATGGAGGGAACAGAAGCATAAGCAGTCAGCCCACTAGATGAGAATACAACGGGTCAGCAGAGATCCCCTGACATATAAAAAGAGCTCTAATATATCAGATAAGTTTCCTCCTATACTCAGACGAGAGACCACCTTCAACCAGCCGGTATGAACACCACTTATAAAGCATCATCCACACCTATAGTAGGGTAACTGCAACTAGTGGCGATCCATCAGCAACCAAAGCTGCTAACTGACAAATGGCTGCAAATACCCATTACCCTTATTACTCAAGGGTTATTGCTTATCTACCAGAAGTTAAGTTTTGCTGGAAGGGGATGATTCAGTCCACTAATACAAAACTGTACCCTATTGCGCTCGCACTGAAAACTTCCCCTTCTGTTACAATACTCTCTGGTTGCCATAACCAATACATATCACGCACACGGTGGTATTTCACAACTTGATACATCAGGAGTCCCAGCTCAGCAACCTCCCACGTTCTTTGTCTGCTTTTTTTATACCCAGTACCTCCCCTATCTATCCGTGCCTTCCCACTGCAACAGCTCTAAGCCTGCCCTAGGATTCCCAGATCTCAGAACTTCTTAGCAAAGGCACTCAAATCATAAATTTCCAAGTTCATGAATCCTCTCTGTCCAACCTCCTATCCTTTCCTGCTAAAGAGTTTGCAGCAACTGAATGAAACATGGAACAAACATGAGAGAAACACCTGGGACCTCTCTGCCTCTCAGGTGCCTAGCAAACTCTACCAGTCCAAAGCTCAAACACCCCATGTGTAAATGAGGTGCAACAGTGCTTGTAATCACTGCCCCTGCTTTAAGTCTGAGAGTATACAAACCATGTGCTGAATTAGGCAACCGGAATGAGCCAAATTAATTTTACCAGAACAAATAAAATGCCACAGTAGGCTGCACATTGTATAGGCCTAATCTAGTTAATCCACAAACACTTGGAATCACGGAATAATTATTCTCCAATGCTGCTTCTTTTCCATGGTAAAACAAGAATCAAACTACATTCACTCCTTTTTAAGTTTCATGATACACTGCAGAAGCCAGGGGTTGTTCAGCTTGGAGGAGAGAAGGCTCCAGGAAAACCTTATTGTGGCCTTACAATACTTAAAAGGAACTTAGAAGAAAGATGAGGACAAACTTTTAAGCAGGGCCTGTTGCAACAGGACAAGAAATAATAGTTTTAAATTAAAGGAGAGTAGATTTAGACTAGATATAAGGGAGACAGTTTTACAATAAGAGTGATGAAACGCTGGAATAGGTTACTCAGAGAGGTGGTGAATACCCCATCCCTGAAAATATTCAAGGCCAGGCGGGACAGTGCTCTGAAGAACCAGGTCTAGTTGAAGACATCCCTGCCCATTGCAGAAGGGTTAGACTAGACAATCTCTAAGGGTCTTTCCCAACCTAACCTAATGATTCATTATCTAACAATAACTTTTCTATAATGCTACTGCTACATGGGAAGTTAGAGCTATTTCCTAGACTGTGGCAATCTTAAGCTTCCAGCTTCATTTACTTTTTTTCTCCTCTGCCTATCTTTCCTGGAAACCCTTTTATCATCTATTATTCATAAGAAAACAGCACATCACCTTAGATATAGACTGAAACTCCACCATATTAAGTGCTTCATCAAAAAAAAGAGCAAAGCAACAGATCCTACCTTTAAGAACTTGCCATAAACATAAAAGAAATTAATAGAAAGGCATGTTTCTCATTTTAATTTCTAAAGTCTTTGTGTCAGAAATTTACTTAGTTTTTTTTAAGCTTAAGTTGATATTTAAATGCAGATACTTGAAATCATGAGCAAGGACTCCAAATCAAACACCCATGAGAAAAACTTGTGAGATAAAGATAATTTCTGGAGTTACCTGTGTGGATGCGGCTATGTCTTTCCAGTTGACTCGGCTTAGCAAAAGCTTTTTCACAAGCATCACACTTAAATACTCTAGGCTTCTGGGAACTCAGTGAAGGTCCAGCTTGATGGGTCTGTATGTGTTCCTAAACCAGCAGAGGAAAAAAAAAAATACATTTCAGAAAATTTAAAAAATATTAAGTATTTAACTTAGAAATATAGTTGCAGTTTGAAGACAAAAGCACAGGATCTTAGCAGACAAGCTGGATGAAGATGAAAGACAGCATGTTTTTTTTTTTCCTTTTTAAATTACAGAATCATTCATGTTGGAAAAGACATGTTAAGATAACAAAGCCCAACTGTAAACCTAGCACTGCCAAGTATATGACTAAACTATGTCCCTAAGCACCATATAAATGCCTCCAGGGACAGTGACTCTATCTAAAACTGAACAGTATCTGAGGTGCAGTCTCACCCGTGGTGAGTACAGGGGTATCATCACTTCCCTACTTCTGCTGGCCACGCTATTTCCATAGGAGCCAAGATGCTTGTGGCCTTCTAATAAGCGCGTGGTTTTACTTACCAGCACTTCATAAGGGCAATTTAATCAGTACTTTGTATTTCTGAAAACCTCTGTCAATAACTATACATGGGTTTTTTTGCATACATTAGTCCCATCACTATCTGAAACAAATAAAACAAAAAAAACACACCACAAAACCTGAAATACATTGTTCACTTACAAATATGGATTTTGGATAACTGCACTCTAAGCTAAACGCTTTTTCTTTTTTTAATCCCTCCCTAGTATCTGTCTCCCCTCCTTGCCTGACAGGTATTCCTACTCAGCACCTAAGTACCATTGTACAGCTCTCAGAGGGAACTACCACAACAGACACACGCAGCAGCACAGTGTCAACGTGCAAATAGAAACACTTCACAATTAACTCTTAAATTAATAACAATAAAATTTTAAAAAAATCACTAAGGTTCTTGCAGGTAAGAAAGCAGAATGAGGGTATGACACATTATCTTTATGAACAGTTCTACTGTCTGCGTCTTTAATTCACAAATGGTAGGCCCAGAAGTCTAGCCAATTTGAAGGAGTATCTTATGTTATCTATTAACTCTTTTTTCATAACTTTTTATTAATAGCAAGATACGATTCAGATTATAAAAGAAATCAAATACAAACACACTTAATTTAAAGATCTAATCAAGAACGGTATGTGAAACAGCACCGTACTTTACCTCTTTCTAAAACATGTGTAGATTTTTCTTTCCTAGGCTATTCATTACAGACTGAAGACTATTAATTAGTCTTTCCCACACCTAAACAGTAAGCCTTCTTAAAGTCTATGAAGTCCTGTTCCTCACTTCACGAACTGAAGCAAACTGCATCTGCAGAATTTATTTTCAATAGAAAATCAGCAAGACCGTTACAGGAAAGAATATTATCACACTAATTATAATAATATAGTATTATAGGAAAATAATAAAAGGTCTTCTCAGAAAATCACAGGAGCTTCATAAACCACTGCTTAGTTGGAAATGAATCAAGTCTTTTGCTTTTATCTTCTTCATTACCTCCTGAAGCATTGAAAGGATGGAAGCAGGCTATGACGTACTCCAGAAAAATTACCTGAAACTGGCTGCTTCTTTCTGTCCACCACCAAAAAAGACCCTATCTAAAACAACAAAAAACCCCACCCCCAAACCCCAACAACCTCCCCGCTCCATCTTCTCCTTGAAAGCATCCACATAGCCACCATAGAACTTCCTCTATCGTCTTTCTCTGCAGGAAGTCTCTGATGCAATTCTGTTCCACTGATCTGCCAATTCCTTATACTTTTGCTGTACAATACATGCTTTTGAAAACAGTTCATGGGAATACAATGCTTTAAAGTACAAGCACCTCTTTATAGCCATACTTAGTATTTCTTTGATTGTTCATTTGTTTTACAAGTTTATTTGTGGAATTCTCCTATTTTTCAGATAGGAAGTATCTTGGAGTCCCAAATGAACATTAACAAATTAAAAAATAAGACTAGGAGAAGAGGAGACTGAAGGAAGACCTCATTGTGATTTACATCTTTTGATCACCCTTAGACTTACAGCAACTTCATTCCTGCCTACGTGAAAAAGCAATAAAGGATAATAATCCAAAGGCCATACTAGGGTAGGAATTCTCCTTGTTGTATTTTTAACCTGGCTCCAGTATATAATAGAAATCAAGCTTTAATTATTAAAAAAATGTAATACCAGCCAATTCTTAGAAAACAAATTGAAGAGAGAATGATATTTGGGGTTTTGTTATCATGACTTAAGGAATATAATTATCAATACTCTATTTATTTTTTTTCCCCTGGAAAATTTCTCCTAAGCCAGAGGTTAACAGTTTCATAACGCCCCATTTTGTGACAGTTTCCCATGGACCAACGGTCTAGTTGACACACACGTTCACTCCAAGGTGGTGAACTTCACACACTGGATATATTTCCTAAAAATACGATACTAAAGTGAAAGGAAATCCTTTTAAAAGCTTTCCTAAGAGTTACTTAACACATTGCCTCTGGCTCCAGATGTTTCCTGCTATAAATTCTGGTAGAGTGGCAAAGTTATGCTCAAGTTATAATACAGTTTGCTCTCTATGTAAACCACTTCAAATCACTGCCATTAAGTATCTCTCAGAGATAGGATACTAGCCTGGACATACCACTTGTCTAGCTTAGCCCAATATTCCTAATAGGAACATTCTATAATCTAATGAAAAACTTAAACACATAACTAATTTTTTAAAAAGACTTGGAAGCATCAGGTTATTCATAACCTAGAGAAAACTACATGAAAATACCACTAGACAACAGCAATAACATAAGGATATTTAAAAGCTTTAAATGCTTCTTCTACAGATGTCACTTGTACTCAAAAAAGACAGAGCATTTAAAAATGAAACGATAAGAGGGCAAAGCAGATAGCTCATGTAGACTCCAAAAGATTCTGGAAATCAGAATTAGCAGTGATAACATACATAAGCAAATGAAGTAAGTGAAATCTTTTTCTGGCACTATTATTTGCATGACAGGTATTCACATTTTTCATTGTGCATATATGCATTAAAATCCCCTCCATGATCCAGGAAAAAGTCCTCTACCTGTGTATACATTATCACTTAAGACTCGCTCTCTCAGATGCACACCTCTCGTGCAGTGAAAGGAAAGGAAAGGTAAGGGGATAATAGGTACCTTTCATGAATATCACAAAAAAGCCCAAAGGAGAAGAAGGAGCTAACAGAAAAATCAACTCTTATTACCAAATACCTTGAGATGTGTTGCTCGCTTAAAGGCTTTATTGCAGACATGGCAGACGTGTATTCTTTCCTTGCCATGAACCTCTTTACTGTGGTGCATCAACATGGTGGCTGAAGAGAAGGTTTGGCTACACTCAAAGCACTGGTGCACACGACTTTCTTTTTCTGCTTGACTGCTTTTAGTCACATTAGGAGAAACCTCTGTCACCTATAACAAGTTTACAACACGCTGTCAAATCATTTCATAGACACGTTCACAATAGTTTATCCATCAAAATCTACCTCAACATGACCAATTTTTGGAGAGTACTTGCAAGCAATTTACCCACACAAAGGAAATAAGTTGTATGTAAATGTGAACTAGTCTTTCATTGCTATTAGGAACGACACATGTATTGCAAGAAAACAGAACGATTATAATAATGATGATTTAATTCATTTATGCACTATAAGCAGAATGTGTTTGCATCCATATTGTTCTATATTCACTTTTATGTTCCTGAGCAGCTCAGAGGATTCTCACATCGTAATGTTTTTGGCTTTGGATTCTGTTCAGTGACAGAAAACAAATAAATTATCTTTCATTCTACAGGAGGAGAATTTCTTTTTCCTATTTAATCTCTTCGTCAGGAACTCCTATTCATAAGGAAGTAAAGCTCTGAGCTACCAACACGAAGTTCCAGAAGTACTGAAACATAATGAAAAGTTGATAGAATTTGGATGGGTTTGTACTGCATTTTTGTCTTGCTTTAATCAATGAAAATTATTTGGAAATATTTAACTTTCTTCAGAGAAAAGAACACCAAATTCCTTAACTTTATAGATATAAAAGAATCCTGAATATAGTAACCTACAGAAAGAAACACATGAAGATGAAGGAGAGATAAAGGAAGTTGAAATCGGAATTATCCAGGGCAAACTGAACTTGGAAAGATACAGAACACAGAATAAAGATGCAATGCAAAACAATGAGAGAAATAAAAAAAAATCCTGGGTGCCTGCGTACACACATGTGCCTGTGTATTCCCAACTAGCTGGAACCTCTCAGGAAAATGGGGAAATGTTGAAAGGTCAATCAAAACATTCACCATGATTAAATAAAACACAACATTGCAGGGAATGACAGAAAACTGGTTTACATTAGTGTTACCTCTTGACTGTTATCACAATAGCGCTACTCAGACACACAGTCAAACCTCACAAGCGACATTATAATAAGCCCTACGAAACAGCACCCTGAATTCTGAAAGCATATTAAAAGATACAAAATCTAGTTTTAAGTTCAGAAAAATAAGACAGTATGTTCAACTTTTAAATGTCCACATTCAGAATATTTGAACACTAACACTGTTAAAAACTCACACTTACGAGCCTAGGCAAATATAAAAATCATATCAACAAGGTAGTATTAGGAACAGAATAGTTCAAGTTGGAAAGGATGGCTTGAGATCACCTAGTCCGGTGTCCCTAGGGCACACTCCTTCAATCATCTTTGTAGTGCTTCACTACATTTACTCCTGTATATCCACTTCTCTCTTGCACTGGTGGGCCCCCAGCTGGACATGACACTCTCAGATGATTTGTTCCAACCACTACTGAGGGGAGGATCAACCCTCTTGATCAGCTGGCAACACTTTTCTTAATGCATCCCAGGATACTGTTGGCCTTTTCTGCACTGCTGGTTTACTGTCAACGACTTGCCTACCAGTACCCCATGTCCTTTTTTGAAACGCTGCTTTCCTGCTGCCCTCAGTGTGTGCTATTGCATGGGGTTATTCTTCTATACGGAGAAGACTTTACAGTTCCTTATCTTCATGAGGTTCCTGTTGACCCAATACTCCATCCACCCTGCTGAGGTCCCTCTGCATGGCAGGATACAGAGGAATGACTCCAGTATTTTGATTAAATAATGTCCTTTACCCAGAGAAGACAGAAATATATTGTATGTACCTGATATGTTATTTCATCAGAGTTTGCAGATGCGGAATGGGGTGTATGGCTCACCAGTATGACTTGCTGTGAACCTGACCCACTTTGGCTAGTGAGACTGGAATCTGTAAGTATAGCAGGGAACTGCTGACCCTGTCAAAGAGGGGAGAAAAGGGGAAAAAAAGGTACAATAACTATATTTAAAGAGCCAATCGTAGTCACAATTTTTTTTTATATCTCAAAACTATGGTTTTTTTCTTGAAAAAGTCCATTCCAGAATCCTATCTGAACAAATATTACTGTTTTCTCTCCTTTCTTCCTTTCATTTTAAGTGTACCATCTTAAGGTAACAATAGATGGAAGTTCATAAGAGTACATATTTAGGTCTGATTAGTTTTTCCCAGCCTTGCATCAAATGCTGAATGTTTCTGCCTTCTCTTGTGTTTTATTCTTCAGCTGATATTTTCTTTAACCCTTCTGTTCTGCTTTACATCATGGTCTTGCCACAATTATTTCCTTTTTTTGAATCTCTTGATTAAACAGACTTCTAATATACATGAAATCAAGGTACAAAATCACTAATTATGATGCACAATTACTAATATCACCCTACTGCTTCTATTTCTACATTACTGTTAAAGATTTTTCATTTTCCCCAGGAAACACAGTAACATCATTTACTATCAGTCTGTTTATCAAGGTTCCTGCTACACAGACTTTTTGCACATTACTCAAAACAATGTTTCATTTTTATTTATGCCTGTCTTAACATCAGGCATACTGTCTTATTAAGAAACATCAACACTGCCAACTTAAATTATTGCAAAGTCTGAAATGAGACCACACGTTGCTTTGTTAATCTGCGATGTCAGAAATCACAAATGTCACTAGAACTATTTATGAAGACTTTTCTTCCCCCTCCAGAGCAAAACTTCAGAAAGAAGCATATAAACGTTCTCACAAACTCTGCTTCACCAAGTTTAATCACACCTTATGCTAGACAAATAGTCTTTCATTTATATACATTTATGGATTTTAATTTGGGTCAAAGAGTAAGTAAAAAACAATCTAAACCTAGTTCAGCCATGAAAGTAGAAGAAATAGCCCGTGTTTTCACATTTCAAATATACACTAAAATGGCAACCATACAATGACCCTAAATTTTCACTTTCTAGTCTTTCAAGTCTTCTCAGGTGGCTCTTAACACCACAAACAAATGTAAATAATCAAAAATTAAACCAATGCTAAAGCTGCTAGAGAGACAATAGTCCACAGAGCACTACTTTTATAAATCTTCTTATAACACTCCTAGTTATTAAAAACAATTTAATTTAGATTCTGTCCTGTTATTTCCTGTGAAAGGAATGGTCACAATTGATGTTCAACTCTCATGTAAACAAAAAGTAAACGAAAAATTTACTGCACTAAACAATAAAAAGTTTAGGAATACTAAGATATAGTACTGAATACTGACAATGAAGTACACAGTTTAGTTTACCACTAAACTGATCTAAATGTTTGAAACAGTAGAACCTATCTGTTCATTGCAATGAAAAAAAAAAAAGCCCACAAAACCAACAAGCCTGCAAAATTTATCAGTGTTTTTAAGTATTTTATGCTCCTAGATGTCAGTGTGCACACACTGTTGGCAGAAAGAAGGAAAGTTAACAAGACAGAGTTATTTTCTAAGCAAAACCCTTCATCCTTGCCCTGTAAGACAGTAACATTAGCTTAACTGTTAGTTCAGAAAAGCATTTCTTACCTGTGAAGTGATATTAAGTGTAACTGCATCAAGACCACCTGACAACATTCCCTGAGTGTCAGCAAGAGTCAAAGTGACACTACCATCTCCTCCTACTCCTGATGAAGACACCACCAGATTCTGGGCAGAAACCGTAGACTGAGATATAGGTGTTGCTGAAGGAAGGTTTGTTCCAGCTGTTGTATTAAGTTCTGGAAGATATGCAAAAATAGTAAAAAAAAAAAACAAACCACCCAAAAACATTACATATGTAAAATCTTAGACTCAATCTTATTTTAATTTAACTGGATTTCTATCACAAAAGCATACCTTAACATTAAAATCTTACTCTGAGGTAGGCCTCCCCATAAAAGGAGACAGATGAAAGGAAATGGAAGAAGGAGAAAATTAAAGTATGCATAAAAGTGAAAGAAATCTTTATATATCAAGTAGTAAGTCTGTACTAGTGCAAACTGTGGCAATCAGTCGGTGCAACCAATTCTACCTGCCAACTGGATGAAAGCATGAATTACTATATACACATTTGTGAGTATATATAAGTAGACATTCATACACATATTTAAAATATCAAAATTTGAGCACTAGTGCAAATACGATATAACTATTATCATTTGTCTGCAGCAAACATACAGATTTCTTCATCTAATTTACAGAAATAATCCTTCAATATTCCTGTAACTGCTTCAAAGTATTACTTTTAGATATGTCTTCTTGTTTTCATTTGCTTATTACTCAGTGGAGTAAAGCTCATTTAAATTGGCATAACAATTTGAGGCCAGCGAGAAAACACAATAAGCCACATAGTTCCTGAATCATAATGCACAAGATTACACCCTTTCAGATTTAGTTACCTGATCTGACATCTTTTTTTTAACAAAATGTTACTATAGTTAAGTACAAAAAACACAGTATACATACCTGGAGCATTTAGTGAAGTGCTCTGAGAAAGAAGCTGGTCATTGCTTATAGTTAACGTAGCACCTGTAGTCTGGCTGTTGATGGTTGGTGCTGTCAGCCTTAAGCCACTATTCAGATCATTGCCTCCAGAATTATGCTGAATAAGATCTTGGCCTGAAAAGAAATTAGTTCTATTAAAACTGGAAATGTCTCAACTTCTAAAGCTACCGAATATAAAAAACACACCACAGGAAAAGTGTAGACAGTGAAAATACCCTCAAATGCTACTGTAGAGCTACCTTATAAAATGGAGAACCGGTACCATTAAAGATTCATTAAAAACACCAACCAGATATTGTAAGAGTGATTTCTTGAGGACTTCCTGATGAGCTTGTAGTAGTAGAACCCGAAGCATGAGCCAGAACTTGACTCAAACTGGAATTATTTATGGTCAGTGTTATCTCATGTTGCCCGTTTGAAGATGACACCATACCCTGTGAAGTCATAACTTGAGAGATGTCCTGTGCACCTAAATATAAGCAGGTAGAGCAAAGAAAATCCCATGAAAATTCTTTCTTGACATATTCTATTCTTTATAACAGATACAATTTTTAAAACAATTAATACATTATTGTCTAAACTACTATTAAAGACAAAACCAAGGTAAGATGTTAGAACTTGTGCTCTAAAGATGAAATTGCTTTCATACCCAATTTATTCCTCTGCAAGCTAAGAACAAATTTTGCACGTTTCTGTAGCCTATAAATAAATGCCTGTTTTTAGTAGGCATGGTGGTCTTGGGCTGATGGCTGGACTTAAGACCTTAGAGATCTTTTCCAACCTTAATGATTCTATGATTTTAAATGTTCTTTGATATTTTTATTAGACAGTCCACCTTCTGAAAAAAAATCATATTCAAAACCAGTAAAATTAAGTTGTAAAATTTGCTGAAGGTGCTGATATAAGAACTGTACGCTTACTTGGTGGCAGGGGGCAAATTTTTCCTCTGTTTTTTTTAATTATGGTGTTAGCCAAGACATTCAAAGCACAATAAGAATCTTGATGCTGCTTACCATTAGCATTGGTTGTCAGCACAGACTCTTGCTCTGATAGGGATCCTATTGTCACGTTGGCTGAAGATGTTACCGAGGGCTGCAAAGACAGGCCTGATATAGGCTGAATAACCACATTAGCTGGCACTGCATTTTCTGCTGCCTGGAGGGAGGGATTCTGTGGAGCCATACTGGGATCTCCAGTTAACTGTTGAGCAAGTATATTACTCTGCTGTAATGTCTGCTGTAGAATGCTGGGATCAATCTGAAAAGCAAGTTTTCAATCTGATCAACCTGAAGTTAACAAACACGGGTTAAGTCTTAACACAAATCTAGACTTCCGAGGCTTGAATATATATCTTAAAACTTTGCAATTAAACATTTAAACTCATTTTTGCTTAAAAGCATCTGTATACAGCCAGTCTCCAAAGTCACTGTGTCTACAGTCTTCAACTATAGATTCTTCCCTTCCTTCCTTCAGCAAAATGTTTGGGAAATTAAGATTTTTAGTTACTTGTGAGCATGCTGGGCACTAGGCACCCACAATGCTGGCGTTCTGTACTGTCGCAGTGTTGCATGTAAAACTCATCACTGTCTTCAGGTCTTTGAAAGTGAAAAGTCACAGAGCAGAGAGAAGACTGATATCAGAAATTATCTTTTTTTTTTCAGCTCCTAGGGCTCATTAAGTTCTCAGTTCACAGTCAAATATCTGTTCTCAATCATTAAGAACAGATGCCTTAGTCTTCAGGGATGAGTGTTTGGGGACTGGGAGAAACAAAAATAAAACACTTCTTTTTGTTCTAAGCTAAAAACTTCTCAAACAGACTCTGTGCTACTCAACGCAACTCTGAAGTGGGTCTTTCCCCGACCTCAGGGTTGGACCTGGTGACCTCCAGAGGTCTCGTCCAACCTAATGCTTCTGTGAAACTGATTAAATGCAATTTTATACAATTTAAAGCAAGAAACTGTGAGCAACCTACCTGTAACGTTATGTTGTTAATACTGGTGGCATCTATTCCAGAAATTTGAACATTTTGTCCAACCAGATTAGCAGCAAGTTGTAACTGTATTCCTTCAAGAGTGGCCAAGCTACCATCTGTCAAGGACACAGTTAAGTCACCTCCAGCTACCAAAGAAAACAGTCATATTATAATGTTTTTCTTTATCATTAGTGACTGCCTCTTTTAGATTGCTTATTTTTATACATTAAAAAAATACAAAAGCCATACACACACACACACATTCACACATGCTAATAAAATCTGATGCAGATGACTGCACCTGTTTCAAAGCTTCATAAATTCTACACAATTTAAGGATTAATATTATAATTTAAGCACTAGCTAGCATCTTAAAAAACAAGAACCACTTTGGAGTAGCTTTGGAAACCTGGAGAAATGTGGCATAACTTCCCTTGGAGGCTGTGCCACACCTAGATATGAGGAGCATTCACATACGATATGCAAACTCTGAATATATACATGAAAGCTACCGCCACGTTTAGGTACAGCACAAGCATTGCTCAAGAAGGTATCAAAGTTCATCCCATGTATTCTTGAGGATGGACATGAAGATACATTAGCATTTGAAATACAAAAAATTTAGAACTTAGAAAGCTCCTAATTTTAATAGTTGAACAGACCATCTCTACAAAATGTCATGAGGTAACACAAATAAAAGAATCGCCTTGTATTTGACATGCCTTTTTCTCTAAACACCTTCCATATGATTAACCAGTCTACTTCAGTTGATTCTTCAAAAACGTATATCTTGACCTCTCCAAAACCCTTCAGTATAATAAATCTGCTTTACAATGAAACCAAGAAATACCTAGTCTAGGCAAAATGGAAATCATTAATTTCAATGTAAGAAGGTTCCTTCCTCTTTCTAGGATTTCTGAACATGTCAGTGACTCCTGCTTGCAGTCAACTCAAAAATACAAGAAAATATCAGACAGTTCTTAATCACAAATTTATCACAAATGGTGCCTGTCAAATAACATTTACCACTATCTTCTGAAGAACCAACACTTTGTTGGTTTTTGGTGAACAATTCCTGAAACCGATTTTGAAGTTAGCAAGGATGATTCTCAAAAGTTCATTTACTTGCAGCATGAAGCATGTTGGGTATTCTGTGTCAGTTAACCTCAGAGCCAAAGAATAGTCTGTGGCATGTTTAATCTGCTAAAGCAGCTGCAGTCTCTGTCAATTGGCAAGACTTTGTATCCCAGGCATTAATTATTCAGCATACATGCCTACACAAGTAGTTTTTTACATCACTGAAATCTTTTTGGTTTGAGTTTTTTTTTTCTGGTTGACATTTTTTGGGATGTGGTGTCGCAATTTTATTTCAGACCATTAACTACACATGAACAACATGGCATGCACACTGAAAACAGTCTTCATTACTTATGTAATTAACTAGTGTAGACAAATTTTTCTTTGCTCTATGATCCAGTGCTTGAATATAAAACAAAACTTACTGAATTGAAAGCCTGCAGAATAACTGGCTTGTTTCTCTCCTTTTTAAGGAAAGGCAAGAGCATTATCAAGAAAAACACAAATACTTCAGCTACCCGTTATCTATATTTCCTTCCTTTCTTCAGTGTAACATCACAGCAGAACTGAAAAGATCTTTTTAAGTGAACTGCATAGATTTTCCCCTTCGTTCTTAAATAAAAAAAATTCTACCTTTGTCAATGATACGCATCGAATCATGAATTCAGTACAACACTTACCTGTTTGGAAGTAGTGTTTGGCAAAATTTATTTTCTATTATAGTTCAGTAAAGTTAAGTACTTGATCATGAAAACACCACCAAAACGACATCCATTTTTACCTGACACTGAAGCAGGCAGGATAGCCTGGCCCACAAGTCCTTGT
Organism: Phaenicophaeus curvirostris; assembly: GCF_032191515.1. NCBI lineage: Eukaryota > Metazoa > Chordata > Aves > Cuculiformes > Cuculidae > Phaenicophaeus > Phaenicophaeus curvirostris. The sequence continues at coordinate 5,718,312 of NC_091394.1, read as the reverse complement.
TGAAGTAAATTTTGATCGAACTGACTTGTCAAAATGGAGTTATTCATGATGAAAACATTAGGGTCTGTCGAGGATGAATTAAGAAGGCTGACTGGTTGTAGCCCCTCAGCTGACGTACGTGCAACTGGCTTCCTAACTTTCTTTGCCTCTGGTTTATAATGACACTGTATGTGGGTTTTTCTGCGCCCTGAAGTACGAAACCGTAAATCACAGTGTGGACATTTAAAGGGCTTTGCTCCTGTATGCAGGCGCATGTGGACTTTTAGACTCCCTTTGGTAGAAAAAGAATTACTGCATACATGACAACTGAAGAGCTTCTGGCCTGGAAAAGTTTCAAAAACAAAGATAAGTGATAAAACCTCTAAAAATCAATAATACCGTATCAACAGTTCAGAACAAGACAGATTCTTCATTCATTTGAACAGAATAAATTTGCAATAACTAACTTTTTCTTTGTAGTTTTGGCTGCTTTTCAAATGAATTAAGGTTCTCAATGAAAAGCATCTTAAATTATTCCTATTTCTGAAACTTAATATGCTATTAAAATGTTTAACACGGATTGATATTTGGTCATCTTGATGCTTCTGTCTCTCCCCATCACCTCTCAGCTTCCTGACTAGTCAAGTTGTTTGGACTACACAGCTCATAAAACTGGAGAATTAAAATTCTCATCCTGACCTTTTCAGCATTTATATTCACCTTACTTAGCCACTCATTTCCTTTTTAATTCCAGCAGCCTGATTCTTCTTTTTCAGCCTTTACCTCACTATTGACTAGTATTAACAGATTACAAGCAGGAAGCAAATAAAACTTATACATGAGATAATATTCTAAAACAAAATACAAACCAACTCAAAGTAATTAGAACTATAGCAACATGGTGTACGCACCAGAGTAGTATTTAGTACTAAACAGCAGTACAAAGTACAAATAAACTGAATTGGAAAGGTAGCTTCCATAAGAAAAATAATTACATGTTACAGCATTAAAAGCTTGCTTTTTTTTTTTTTTTCATTTTTGAAAAACCTTAGAAAGCATCTTAGCAAAACTGTAGCCAGTTTTACAAATTAGCTGGTTTAGGACTGGGTTTATTACAGAAGTTCAGTGGTAGGAAGAAAAGTATGAAAGATTTAAAGAGGGTTGGTTTGGTTTTTTTTTTAATTTAAGCAAAATTGGGGTTGAAAAATACTACTAATTAAAATCAGACCTCTCTCAAGAAAAGAAATAATCTATTGTAAAAGCCTGAATATTCAGAAATTAGGTTTATAGTCAACTTGCATAATTCAACTAGCTGAATGCTCAAATATTTTGCACTCCTTCAATCTACTTCACAGCACAAACCCTAACATTTATTATTTTTCTTTATTTTATAAAATACTCCAACTCCACCCTCTCGCTCAGGAAAACCATTTAGCATTGAAATGCCACAGCAGATTTGTAATTAAAATATTACATAGTTTTTCTGTTAGCTAATACTATGACTGCTTTATTAGCCAACTATAAGCTGTATTAATACAGTTTATTAAAAATACCATAATAATTAATTCAATGATGCACCTAATACCAAATTTCTCCTAATGCTGGCATTCATAGTGCCATTTCCCAGATCACAGTGAAACATATCATTCCTTAAAAAAATCTTCAATTAAAACAGCCTGTAAAGAAAGTAATCAGTTTCTAAAGACATTAAAAGTCTTTCTGACCTGTGTGCGTTTTAACGTGACAATCTAGGGTGGATTTTACAGTGAAACTCTTTCCACATTCTTCACATTTATATGGCTTCTCTCCAGTATGGATGCGAACATGCCTAATAATTCCAGAAAACATGTATATGTGAATTTCTATTTTCATGTCAGTTTGTAAAAACACTTCTTTTGTATCTTAGTTGTTATAGAATTAATTCAATACTTATATTGATATTACATTAAGCAGAACTACTAAGGATGATGTTTTAAGCATTCGCATTTTTTCAGATTGATTTTTACATGTTTTCACATTCAAATCCTATAAGCAAGAAAAAAATAATTTATTCTAAAACTTCATAGTAGTAACTTTAATACCAATGGAAAAGAAACATGAAAAGGCTAGTTTAGTCATACTTAGGAGTACCTCACATTTTGACATATTTTTAAACCATTATAAAAAAGAAAAATGTATGGAAATTAGTCAAACTTTATTTTAGGCATAAAAACCTCTGAAACTGGCACCGCCAAGTTTCTGGCAACAATTTAAAGAACTGAAAATACACAAAACTTTTTTGCTTTTCTTACCTGACTAAATCACTGGGTTTTTTAAAGCTTTTGGGGCAATAACTACAACAGTTGGCATATCTGGGCTCTGCTTCCAGTTCCGCTTGCTTATCTTTGATCTCACTGATTCTGTCTTTCTCTGCAGCAGACTGGACAAGAACTTTTTCTGAGACAGTGGCACTTTCTCGAGGCCTAATCTTTGCCAGTTCTGCTGTTTCTTCTTCTGTAAAAGTTATGACACCAGGACGAGATTTTCTGGAAGTTCTTTCAGAGTTTTCATCATCATCTTCAACACATGCAACTATTTAAAACAAACAAACAAACAAAAATACACACATCTCTCTAGTTTAATCTGTCAGCTGAAATTGCAAAAATAAAAAGGTTCATAATTAAAAATGTGGAGACTACGTTACATGCGTGGGCTCTCTTCGAGAGGTCTAACTACTCATGTCTATTTATTTTAAATAGAGTCGGATTTATAATTTTTATTTTTACATTAATTAAATAAAGGTATAAGTAATTTAGGACAAAAAAAATGTTCTACTCCTGGAAAACTGATTTCTTTAAACAATTTATGTAACAGTAATTTCCATGGCTGTGGACACTAGACGTTATCCATGCTGGAAGGCTAATTTATAACATTACTGTTACAGCATTCATGTCATCTACTGAAACATTTGTATTTGTTTTGCAGTAAGCACTGGAAGAGTAAAAATGAAACAATTTACCTCCTCCTCCTGTTTCTGTAGCTGCTGCTACAGCTGAGGAGATTGCCTGATGTTTTTTCATATGTTTTTTGCAGTGAACAGTTGTTCGAAAGCTTTCATCACAGAATGGGCACTTGTAAGGCTTCATGCTCATGTGAGTTGCCATGTGCCTCGTAAGGCTGCCATTAGTTGTGAAGGAGGTATTGCAAATGCTACAGCTGAATGCTTTAACTCCTTAAAGTAACAGAGACAAATAAGTAGGATGCCATTTGTTTAAAGTTTACTAATACAGGACATCTACAAAACCCAAATGCGAATTAAGCTAATAGAGAGCTGGTATACGGTTACCTGTATGAGTCTTCTCATGTGATTTAAGAACTCCCGAGGAAACAAAGCCACGGCCACAGAGTTGGCATTTATAAGGTTTCTCACCAGTATGAGATCGTACATGTTGTTTCAAATGGCTGGATTTCTTAAAACCCTTGTTGCAATATTCACATCTATTACAAGAAAATTGCTTTCATTAATTGCAAATGATTACTTAGCCATAACAAATTAAGCAACTGCTATGAGAGAACCTGAAAGTGTAACAAACCTATATGAACGCCTGCTTTGATCTTCATTATCCTCAAGAAAATTAGGCCTTTGGGTATGCAACTGAAGTTCTTCTTGTGATGACTGATCTTGTATCAAGCGAGCAGCCTAGGAATCAAAAGCCTCAAGTAAATGTCAATAACATGATACTGAAATAAAGTCACACAAATAGCCAAGAAAAGATTATAGCATTTACAGTCAAGGCAAAGCTTTCAGCAATTTTTGACAAAAAAATTGAGTGTGCAATACAGTACTTTTACTCTTTCATAGAGATAAGGAAAGCAGTAAAATGTGCACTTACTGAATTGGAATACATAGACAACATGGTGCACTTAAACCACCCTGTGAATCTAGACAAAAAAACGTCTGAAGTCTTGTAGATTTTCTGGCATTTGAGGGGTTAAATTTAACACTAACGTAGCCAGCATGGGCTTCCCACTGATTAGCAAAATGCACAGTGGTGCTGAGACTTCAGTTCTTTTTGAAAAGGTTTTTCCTCTAAGTAAAAACCACCATAGTATAATCCTCAAGAATGACAGCGTGCTGTAAGATCTGAAGAGAAGAAAACTCTGAAATTACTGAAACTCTTCCAGATCCCAAACCCCACCTCAGTTCTCTGATTGACATTTGCCCTTTGCAAACAAGCGTGAAGAGACAATAACGCATGCAGGTCATCACGATAAACACATTACTACAGATGGTCTTCATGTTAGCTACTACTACCATCAAAGAAATTTTTATTTAAACTATATTTTTAGCAATTAAGCTCTCTTACAAATTTAACCAGATGGGAACCACAGAAGAACATAAGCTGCAATATGCAAGCTCCATGAATGGTCACGTTTGTAACGTTATTTTCATTGCTTCATCGTATCTACATCCATAAAAATTAGAGAACTAGAAGAATACAGTGCAATAATGTACTTTTTTTTGTTTAATAACATTTGGTCTTTCATTTTAGACTTATGATCTAACTTTATAGCATTATGCCCTTTTTTAAGCCTTGAGCACCATAACATGCAACTTTCTTACAGAAACACGTAGACAGGTCACTTATCCTCTCCTGCCCTTTTATTTTCCAGTTACTAAACATAAGCAATCTACAACAGAAATCACAAAATTTTTCTGACTTCTCAATTTAAATCACCAGTTGAAGAGCTCAGAGAAACTTATAATTGAATGAAGAACAAGGAATTCTGCCCTCCAGCAGTACTTACTACATTAATAGTGTCTGTGTTTGGAACCTGAAGAAGAGCTGGTGGATGGTAACTCGTTGAAAGAGCCTGAGATTCAAGTGTGCTTGAATCCTGCAACTGCTGTACAGCTGGAAATTGAGTCTGTGGATTGTAACTGTCATTCACTGTAAAACCTGCCAGAAATTAAACAGTCACAAACCTGAAAAATACGCCAAATTGGACTTTTTTTGAAGACTATTTTCAAAAAAGATCAAGCAGAATTACCATATAGTAAATTTATACTCTTCACTGTTGAGTGGCAAAATACACGTATGTTTCTGGCATCTATGTAATAAGCGTAACAGGGTTACTTACCATTAGCTGGAATTCTATTGGAAAATCTCCTCCACAGAAAAACACTGTTTGAAGTTTCTTCAGGGTGCCACAATTACCTTAGAGCCATTGAAATTTTGAATTTCTTGTATGTAAGCATGCATGTGTCAAACAGGTTGACCCATCTCCCTTTATCCACGTTGGTACCACGCTCCCTTAACTACACTGGAAGCCGATCACAAGGATGCAAAGCTCAGTGGGGAGGATGGCGGGTGAGTGGAGGAGATGACCCAATAGGAGAACTCCAGTTTCTGATAAAGTAACCCCATTTTCTCCTACTTTGGATCTCCTCCACGTATTCCCACTCTTTAGATTATAGTAAAGTAGAGCCTCTCAAAGGCAAACTGCAAAGTGAAAAAAACAATAACATACTTCTATCCACATTTCAGGCATAAAGATCTGAAATTTTTCTTTAGTTTTCTTCTTCTGAAATATCAGATCTTAATCACCTACTTTTCTAAGTGATTAAATTAAATGATAGTATCGATGATTCAGAGCCAGGAAAGCACAGCTCAGATAGCAGTTTTTCTTAATGCTATTAGAGATGTCCTTTATCAACCCCTCTAAGCCCTAATACTTCTTTTATGTATTTATATATATATATATATAAAATTTATATTTTTATATAAAAATATATTTTAAAAGTCAGTGTTATGCAGAAAGAAATGAAACCACAACTATCAATAATTATGGTAAGGGCAGCAATTTATTACTTCTGTGCAGTTTGCCTTTAGTGGACAAAAAGGGTGAAGATTATGAAAACAGGGTAGAAATAAGCCCACATCAAATGATCGCAGCATCAAAGGCCAAAAAGCAATGCTTAAAGAAAGTTTTGAATTACAGTATATCAAAAAAAATTGAGATGTGTTAAGTTTAAGCAGAAATTTTCCCAAAAGACACTTCTTGGAGCAGAAGAATATTGTTTTCAATATAGGAAAAAAACCCCTATTTGTACACTATTGCTTACACCGTAGAATGAAAACTAACAAATGTGAACAAATCCTCAAAGCATTATTACTCAGGCTGTAACTAATCACCAAACCTAATGCTGCAACTTGTATATTATTTTCTCTCTGATAACAACCAAGATTATAAAAAAAAGATTCAATAAGCTAAGCTTGGCACCTCAATTACTCTTTGTGATATTACAAAATAAAAAAGCCTGCAGAACAGTGACGCAAAGCTTAGTGGTACTAAGAGGGCTGCTAATTTCTATTTGCAAATAAATTTTAAAAGCACTTTCATGAAAAAATAGTATTCCCACTACACTTGCTGAGAACACAAAAACACATCTCAAGAAACTGAAGCAAGTTTGATGCCATTTTCACACCCTACGCAAAAAGAAACAGCTTTAACTTAAACTTGCAAAGAATCAGCTACCTAAAAAACTGAAAATTTTTAATTGGTAAGTAATTTTTTTCTAGCTAAATCAGGAAAAAAAGAAGTTACTGTAGCATGAGAAGTTACCGTCACACTTTGCAGTGTTTCAATAAAAGAAATTATTGAAATTCTGAAAAATTTCCCAGGGTCACGCAACAAAATGCTCAGGAAGAAAAGCTCTGAATTTACAGGCTTTTTTGAAAAAGCTGAAGAAAAAATACTACTTCTGAAGGTAGCTCTGGAATAAATATGATGCTGTAACAAGAATACACGATGCATCCTGATTTTGCTCAGTATCTACTATAAAGGTAAATTTCCTCTCAAAATTTTAAAAAGAGCCGACAATTTTGAGTGCCTTTCTAAAAGCATTTCCTACGGCCACACTATTTCTACAGAACCGCATACAAAAAAGGCCAAACCAAAATCAAAAACCAGACACTGAGTCTGAAAAAGACAAAAATCAATTTCAGAAACTTTATTTGCTGCTCGTTTTCATCATTATATATTGTTTCCCAGAAAGTTACTTAGAACAAAGTCCTCTAAACTTAGAATTGGATTTTGTGTTATTTCAGTACAAGGAATCACTATCATTGCTTGTTTTTTCTGGGCTTTATGACACCATCCAATCTATTCTCTTCCACATTAACAAAACACAGTGAAAAGGTAGAATACTCTGGGAATCTGTTTACTATCACAAAACTATGTTTTGAACACAAGAATCAGGAGCCAGTATGACAGTTCATAGCAAATGTAGTATTTCAGTTTAGATAATTCAATTCTTTACTGACAGATCATTTGAATTCTAACATTACAAAGATACCCACACGCACACGTGCATCTCTGTAGGGGTCAGTGACTAGCAGTTAAATGTTCTGTAGGTTTACTTCATAGGCAACTGTTGGAACCGACTGAACAGTATTGACTGGAATCAATGAATAAATAATTACTGAAAGAATGAGAAATCCAAGTCCTGAAATTGCAGATCTGCTTCTTATGAAAGCAAAACATCAATCTGGTGGCAAGGGCATATTTAGCATGGGCCACACAAGAGTATTTGGACTTCTTGTAGTTTTTCAAGATCTCTCTCCTATCACCACTAATTGAATTAACATTCAACCACGCTTACAGGTAGACTTCAAAGGAAGAAGAGGTGACAATCTATATGAAAACACATTTGATCACAGATGATATTCAATAACACAAAGACACATTCTGATAGAAGATCCATTCAGCTGATCTGACCTCAAAAAAGTTTTCAAATGAATACAGCTGAATATTTAAACTACAAAGAACACTTAAGTCCTTTTTCTCAGTCTTCAAATACAGCTCAAATGAATAATAGATTATGATACAGCAGCACTCTCATAAGATCTGCACTTCTTCACAAGTCTGAAGATAAAGAGAAGTATCTATCTGAACAAACCAGAAATTCTGTAAAAGTATTACAAACAAACCTGAAAGAATAAACAAAGTTGACAGGTCTGTACAGACCTGGAGATCAGCTTCATGTATCTAAAATGCACAGATTTTATTTTTTTCTTAAAGGGAAAAAGAAAAATCAAAAGACCTAGTAGAGATTTTTCAGAACTCCTACATTGTTCTATTAATAAACACTGAGCCAAAATATTTTAAAGAAGAACATAGCCTAAAAAAAATTCAAGGATAAAAAAGACAGTATTTTAAGCTTGAGTGTTCTGCCTAGTTGGTAGGAAAAAGAAATTAGGAGCATGAAGCACAGATGCTGACATAGGGAGAGGGTCGACCAATTTAACGCATGCATCCGCGCAAATGCTTACCTACCTGAAATTCAAAAATTTTGAAGGGCTCCAGTATCGTCAAGGAAACTTCAAAGAGTTGGGAATCTGTGGACGAGATTCCAAGTAGAATAGGAGACATCTTATACAAATGAGACTTAAAAAAACCTGCATCACAAATGTTCTGACTCTGTACCAATTTCATAATGTTCCAATGATCGGCCTAGATTTCTGATGATGAAAGAATTTTTTTGTGAGATCTAGATGAGTCTCCTCCCTCTAAAAGAAATCATTCCGTATTCAATATTTTTTTTGAATCGAGAAGATACACATACCTAGAAACTGAAATCTAAATAAGATAACAAAACACTGTTTATGTATGGGATTTTCACATTCGAAGGAGCTGTAAACAAAAACCATCACCACTCTTGAGTAATGCAGAGTGAAAGGTTGTGATATCTTTTCTGTAGTCGTTTTTCATTTGTTTGGAAAACTGTAAAAGGTAACCAATGGAAATAACCTGTAGAGTTTTAACAAGACCTGGCTAGGTCTTGTTTAATAAACATACAATGCAGCAAAACCTAGAGAATTAAAATCAACAAAAAATTATACTGTATCTTCACAGTGTCACACAACTTCGCACAGTCAACTAGTTGCTATACAATTAAACAAGGAATAAAATCAAGAAGAGAGAAGTTCAAGCACCTGGAATACCAATTACTGGTTACCACTTGTATAAATATGAAGTTATTTGCTGGAGTCAGAAACAAGGAAGAGATCAACTGGTTGGTCAGTGAGGCACAATTCCCAGCCAAAACAAGTAAAAATCCCTTGACACACACCCCTACCTTCTATTCCTCCCCCTCAAACCAAACAAAACTAGGAGCCTCATATCAAGCAACAACTCAAGACATCCAACCGTGAAAAGAAACGAACACAGTCATTTCATCATTCTCTGCAGGCTACATAAGCCTTACACATATTTCTTAGTGTTTTGTAGGTTAAAAAAGTCTCCAAATATTTACAATCTCTTAAACCATTATTTATGTAGCTTTATAAAATACAAAGGGAAACAATGGTGTGGTTAAGTGAAAGTCTGATTTTTATGTGTTTATACATTGCACTGTCTTTTTACCATAATTAATCCCAACAGCTACTCTGTCAAACCTTAGACTGTGTTCCAGATCATCTCAGTTTATGAGCACATATATTGAAGGGGAAAGTCGCGTAAACTGCCTACTACCACAGCAATTTCAACACAACCAAGGAAAGAATAAGACTATAAAACCCACACTGTAATGGCGAAAGATCAGCTCATAAAAGTGAAGCCTAGTTATATTTGAGTACCCCAAATATTTTACCAAATATGGTCTCAAAATAGTCATTTAAGATAAAGCTTTGCAACTTCTCTACATTGCAGTTACTTTGATTGTGGATGCTCACTTTTGAAACGCTATATGACAGCTATGCTGTAAAGCCAGATCAATATAAATCACTTTTAAAACCTTTATTTATTACTAACCTTGTGATAAGCCCTGTTGATCAAATGGCTGCTGTGTTATAGCTTGTTGTTCAAATTGAGTGATATTTTCCTGTAAAGCATGCTGAGATGTCACAAATCTATCTGAAATGGGGAAAGGAAGAGGAGGAAAAGGGGGAAAAAAAAAAGAAAAGGAAAAAAACCACAAAGAAAAGAGGACATATTTAAACTGGATAATTCTGTTGTTCTCAAGAACTTACACTTTATAGTCATCTGAATTTTTACTGCATTAAAAATAAATACAAAATTATTAGCTGAATAGGTATTTAAATCTTTGCCTATCATAAGCTTTATCTATATTCCCTGATAGTACTTGCATAACATCATGAAAAAGAGTAGATAAGCAAAACCAAAACAGTTTGTTCCACTATTACTAATAGAATACATGAAATAATTTGTATCCTTCCACCTTAAAACACAGGTATTCCTTCCTAAGCAGATTATCTAGCAGAGCTTTTTACTAATAATAGAGGCAACATGGTAAAATTTAGTGCACATAGTATTTATGCAATTGTTCAGTTGTCTTGTCTGATACAACTAAATAGTGCAAACTTTAATATTTTTATATTTTTAATAGTAAACCTAAGCACCAATGAATTAAACTACTTTCAGTAGTTAGCTTTTATTCTATGTATTTTTCTAGTCATTTACCTGTAGAGTGTTGAAACCCAAACCACTGAAATTTGTGAATAAAGAGCTGTTTGAGAACTTGTAAACTTACCTACCCCCTTATAAACCTTATCATATTTCAAATACTCACCTTCATCCTGCTCTAAAGGCTGATCAGCCAACTGTTGCTCTAGTGCTGTTTCTTCTGTGCCTACTACTGGCTGCTGGTCTAACTCTAAAATAGTGGGATGATCTGTTGCAGCAGCTTCTGACTGCTGTAGCTCATCACTTTCAATCTCTACTTGCATCTGTGTAGAAACATGAATGCTCTGCTCATCTACTGTAGAATCGTCTATTGAAGCAGACTGTTGATGCTGCTGGAGTTGCTGTGCAAGTTCATATCTGCAAAGAAAGGTAAGAAGGTCGTGGTTATACAATTACAAATTATTATTTACATGGTTTTAATTTTTATTATACACCATAATTTACTAAACTACCAGAGCTACCTAAGTATTTGGTATCCATAAACAAAAACCCTTATTCAGCCATTAGCACTTGCTAGAGAGCAAAGCTGCCTTTCCAAGTATCTTTAAGGAGAGGCTACTGATATACATGGAAGGATTCATATAAAAACTGTAAACATACCTATGAGTCTTCATGTGTTTTTTACAGTTTAGTGATGTTTTAAATGTTTTTTCACAATACGGACACATATATGGTCGAAGGTCATTATGGATGCCCATATGTCGCCTGAGGCTGCCACCAGTAGTGAAGGCCCCGTTGCATATAAGACACTTAAAAGCTTTCAATCCAGTGTGTGTTCTAATATGTGCTTTCAGAACTCCAGCTGACACAAAACCTCTTCCACACTGAGAGCACTTAAATGGCTTTTCACCAGTATGTGACCTTTATAAGAGAAAGCAGAAGTTAAAGTAGATTGAACAATTTCATTTACAAAGCTATTAAAAGATTAACTTTTAAAATGAGCAAAATAAACAAAACTAACTCAACTCCTGTATGGATCAAAAGGTCTCAGCTACCAAAATCCAGAAAATAAAGCTTTATTAAATTATAAACAACCTGCATGTCATCACTGGCAGGACTAGAAACACTACTGTCTGACAGTTTTAATTATGTTCAACATTCCAATCTCCTTTTCTGATCATACTTTGCTTCAATTAAAACATTGAAGCACGCTGGCTGCTAGGATGAATTTTTTTCATGCCTTATAATGTCCTAGCTCGTCAGACTAGTATATTCTCATTCACATACATTTTCCTCGGTTTAGCTGAAAAAATCTCCACAAAAGTTTGGAGAGAAATACACAGTCATCTTCATACAACATTCTACTAGTAGTACATGGAATACTGAAACTTTTAGGAAAAGGACAGTGTCCATCCTGAATAGCCCCTGAACAAGGCACAGTACAACTGCTACGTGAAAACAATATTCAAGCGGTGAAACCCTCTCACTTATATTCTTCCTTCCAAAGATTTTAGGAGTTCCCCTTTAGGACTACATCAAGATACAAAACAGACTGAAGGACAGGTTAGGAAGCGGAATGTAAAGAGAATTTTAAGTGGTAGAATATCCCAGCCCTTCTTCAGTGTGCCTATTGAAAAGGCTACACTATCGATAATACCCCTACTACAAATTTCCCTCTGTTTCAGAGCGGAGAAAAAAGCTTTCTAAGCAATGATCAGCACTATTCCATAAAGACAGACTGACCACACAAGTGTCAAGGTGTGCAGTATAGGTGTTGTTCTTTGTAAGTGGGCATTACTAACACAGAAAAAGAGAAAAGTTTCTCTACAAAACCCTGAACAGAGTCAAGCTAAGCTAAGCTTCACTCAACACTGTTGCAAATACCAATCAGAAAGAAGCACGCCAACAAGTAATTGGTACCCCCACTGTATCTTTGTATTTTTAGTATGGAATAATTAAAACAAAGATACACGTAAGTAACAAGACTTTTAAAGATAGCTTATCCTGAGCTGGAGTAGGTGTATAATCAACAGCACAATGATTCAAATACAAGCATTTAGAGGACAGAAATTTCAAACACAAAATATATTCTGACAAAAAAAATAAATTACTTTCTGTATGATTAAAACACTTCCAAATTTCACTCTAAGGATCCTGACAAAAGTGTGAGGAAAAAAAATGAACTGGGTAGATCAGCCAACTATATTTCTCTAATGCAAACAGAAGATGAAAAATAACAAATCTAAATAAAACTGTAAACTACACAAATGTTTCAATAAAACATGCATAATTCTAGCTCATAGGATAAACAGGGCTATCTTTAAGCAGATAAGGGCCCCTTTACTGGCAATTAACATTTTAATTGTAATGAACCATTGACAGTTACACTCTAAGAAAATGAAGAGACAAGTGTGAAACAATTAAAACCACCTATTTCAATGAAGTACAACAAAGGCAGCAACGATATAGACCAGCAGCACTTATTAATTAAAAATTACTTTGATTTAAAACAATCCAGTTTGATTGTGTCTACAAAAGACTGTGAGAAATCTAGGTAGGATACTACAAAAGGAAAAGATGTGATATAGCAAGTCTTGTCCCTCCTCCCATATAGAAACCAAGAACTGTTTCAAGACAGTTTTAGATCCTACCAAGACAGAACTTGATTTTTTAAGGAGAATAGGATAAACTTGCCGTGATTTGAATTAGAAACAGTGAGAAAGAGGTACAGAGCTTGCATTACAGAAACAACCAGGTTGCTACCTGCTTGCCTGAAAAACTTTCCTTAAATCCTAGTGTTGATCTTCAGTGATTTCTTTGTACTTTCTCCTCTGGCTACAATTAATTTATAAATCAGGGTACAATGCTTGATAACATCTAAATGTCAAAGCTCACTGTCTGTAAAACTGCAAGCCATTCTAACTTTGAAGCTAGACTTTTTTTTAAAAAATTCGGTTGGGCTAGTTATTTCCACTGGTTCCCCTCTGATCTCAATTTTTCTGTGACTCCATGACCTGGTGGTTGTAATGAACACCCATTATATGGAACTGAAACTAAACTTCATGTAAAAAAAAAAATTATCCCCAAGGTAATTTACTCAGTTACAATGGAAATCTAAAATCTTTTAAGTTTAGTCCACAGAATAAAAATCTAACTTCTTTGTCAAAAAAAATGGCAGTTACATACAAAACAGATGATCTAGAGTATGCAATTACAAAATTATGACAAGCATTCACATGCAATGCCTGCAATTTTCAATATATAGCTTAGAAAAAAAAGAGTCCAAGCATTAATAAGCTAAACAACACACTAAACAGAACCACTTCTAATGCCAGGACTGCACACAGGCCCAAAGTCTTCTCCAATATTACCAGAAAAATCAATTAGCACTTGTCTACTGCTTAAAGATGTCAAAAAAAAGTTTTATCAGAGAGCAGTATATAAATTTAATGCTTTTCCATAAATTTGTTATTACATACACTTCCTTTCTTCTCTGTATTTATTTTACCTGATGTGTTGTTTAAGATGACAAGATTTTTTATAAGCTCGATGGCAATAAAAGCATTTGTATGGTCTGTCTGCATCACTCACAAAGTTGTTGTTAAAGTAACTTTGGAAGAACTGGCTATTCCTTGGGATGGGCTGGATGAGACCTGCACATATAAACACATACAAAGGAGAAAAGTTAATCAGTAAGGTTATTCTAAAGTTGCAGTAGCCTGAAGAGCTAGTATTTGGAAAACAACGTGACTTTTAGTATGCAATAATGTAAAGCAAATGAGCGCATTCTCATCAATTATATAAAATAATGCATGTATCTACTCGGATTATACATATTACATTGCACATGCTATCTAGTGATAGCTCTTCTTTTATCCATAGGTCCACCTTGTGACAAAGATTCACACATGTCCAAAATAAGCATTAATTACAAAAAAAGTTGATAGTTATGAATTCACTGCTAATCAAATATTTTGCCCTTCCACACTCCACCTTAATCAAATGACATTTAATCAATGTAGTCCATATATAGTGTAGTCCAATATATAATACTTGATACATATTTAACAGGCATTTTGTGAAAAGTAAAAACCACCATGATATATACATCTGCCTTTACTTAAAGAATAAAAAAAGTCAATTAAAATTGTTCTATTCGTACATCATCTACCTTGGCTAATCAGTCAGTCTTGCCAACTGCTTGGGTACCTCTAAAAATATACTGGAAAAAAACCAACCAAAACCAAACCTCAAACCAACTTTAGTCTGGCAAAGAGGAGGCCGAGGGGAGACCATATCGCTGTATACAACAACCTGAAAGGAGGTTGTAGCAAGTTGGGTGTGGGTATCTTCTCCCAAGTAAAAACTGACAGGGCAAGAGAAAATAGCCTCAAGTTGCGCAAGAGAAAATAGCCTCAAGTTGCGCAAGAGAAAATAGCCTCAAGTTGCGCAAGAGAAGGATTAGATTGGATACTAGAAAACATTTCTTTACTAAAAGTGGTGAAGCACTGAAACAGGCTGCCCAGGAAAGTGGAGAAGTCTCCATCCCTGGAAGGGGTCAAAAAAAGTGTAGACATGGCACTATGGGACATGGTTTAGTAAGCAAGGTGGTGGTCGTAGGTTGATTGTTAGACTGGATGATCTTAGAGGTCTTTTCCAATCTCAATGGTTCTATGATTCTATGAAATGCTCCTTATATACTGTTCCCAGAAGTCAGTCAAGTGTAGTTTTAGAAAATCAGTTAAAAGTTCCTGCTCCTACAAGTTCAACTGCTAATGCAAGAGTGTTCTGTCTCAGAAGCCAACAGGAGGGCATCATCCTAAACCTGGTGACAGAATGAGAACAGTGGAGATTTCTCAAATAAAAGAAACCTCAACATCATTCATGCATCTGAACTCCGAAGTACTCATCACAACATTAATATACAAGGCTGAGGGAGTGATACAGTTTCCACAAATATTAAAAAAAACCCCAAAACCTTTATGGTCATAAATATTCACTACAAAAACCTTTTATGCTACCTTTTCTTTCTTCAGACAGCTCCATCTAGCATGCTACGTTTCACGTTCAGAAAACAAAGCCTGAAGGGCTTCTGCTGACTTCCAAATGTAATTGAACAGAGCATAAGGCAAGGAGAGGAAATTCTCTCCATTTTGAGAAGAGATGGCAACAAAGAACAAAAATAACCAAGTTTCCCTGTCTCAGACTTGAAACAAGTTTATGTACGTATGATACACACATGTATATTTATGCATACATATATGCAAAAACTTCCTTTACCCTCCCAAAAAACTCAGTTGGTTTAGTAAAAACATTACTTTTTAAAACAATCACACAACCAGCCAAACCAAAAACCCTACCAAACCCACAACACTACTTTCTAGATTCCTTCTGGCACCCTTCTGTGATGATGATTAGTAGTAATGTCCAGGAGATGATATGATACAAGTCTTCCAAATCAGAAAAGAAGGAACTCCATACAACAAATGTTCACTCCAAATTACTTTTGATCATATATAAGCAGAATAACTCAGTTAATGAATGACAGTTGACTAACTTCTGAGTGTATCCTGAATTACTGTGGTTCTGGTCTGTGGGAGCACTGGAGAATTTCCTAATAACATACAGAACAGAAATAACAAATTCCTAATAAAAAACTTACAAACTATTTATTCAATCTTTTGAACGCTGACAAATTTAACATTTCTTAAAATTCTTAGAACGGTTAAAGGTGGCTCTACACTGGATATAGTACATCAGCAAAACAGTCTTGATTTCTACAGAAAGGTATTTTTCCTCCCATCGGTTTCATCTTTGGAATCACAGTACATGCTAGAAATTACAGTAATTTGTAGCAATTCTCCCAAAATATGTTCAACTAATGGAATAAAATGAAGGAAACATTTTAACAGAGTACAATTGCGAGACTTTTTATAGACTTTTAGAGCAATTTAGACCATTTTTATAAAGAAAAATATATCAACTTCTATTTCTTCAAAGGTGCCACTGAAAATTAACACTAGCACAGAGCAACAATACTAGTTTCTTGACACCACTAGAATAAACAAGATTTTTTTACTAGGAACAGTGAAAATACAGTCAGTGTGTTGAATAACCATGACACCTCCTAGACAAATGATGAAACTTCTTCTTTTTACATTGAACACTCTGTAATCAGCAGAGTTCAGGTAGTATCAGTACCTGTAGGCAACAACCTTTATAGTACTGATTTCCGATTAGTATTTTTTTTCAAAAAAACCCCCAGAATTTCACTGCACAGATCTTAATTGTACTGAAGCATTTAGTTGTTTTTTTCCTTTTAAAATAAGGAAATAAGACTGTTTCCAGGGTTCATTCAAAGAAATATTGTGTGATTTGAATATAAGAAACTGTCAGATAACTTCTGTTATTCTGAAAATCTAAGCTTATTATACCTGATAACAAAATAACCATTACTCTGTTATACAGTAACTCTTCGAATTAGTTAAAGCAAAAGGATTTTTAAAGAGTGATGAAGATTTTAGGCTGAAGATATTACCACTGTAATATTCTACTATATAAAGATGACTACACAACAGACAAGGCAGGGGTTAGCAGACTGCTGTGTCCAAAAACAAAGAAGTGAAAATGCCTAGCCCACTACATTGACCTCAATATATATCGTATTGAATAAGCTGTACAACAACTTACCTTCTTCCAAAAAGTGATTTCATGTAATTCTGTAACAACTATTCTACAACAGGATTAAAAAAACCCTATGAATTATATACAGCATGTTTCAGAAGAAATGTGCCTTTTCTTGAAATATTACCAGAAATGATTACCACTAATTCAGCTGAAGACACAATTATACTAAATACACTAAAACCCTATAACACACTGAGTTTATATATGTAATGTGAATAAATACGGTTCATCTTAAGAAAAATCTAGGTCATGAACTGTGCGTCAGTTTTTCTATGCCAGCAATCTAACAACAGTCAAATTAAACTCCTCTCTTAATGTAATGTAAAAATGCACACTTTTTCTGGTAAGGATTATACAATTTCACTGTAAATAGGACTCATTAATTTTAGTGCAAGTAAACAATAAAATACAGTACTTCTGTGAAGTCCGATTATTTCTGATAACTTATCTCAAAGTGCATCTTTTTGAGGAAACACTGAATGTGTTTGTTTGATTAAACTGTGACCTCTGTTTTCCAGTGAAATCCAAATTCCAAGAAAGCATAGATTTACTTGCTCATTACCTAAATCAGTTATGAGTATGGGCTCTTGCAAAGGAATGTCTGGTACTGGAACACTTGTTTTTCCTACTCGAACTTTTGCTGGTTTACGTTGATGTCGCAACTTCCTTAGTTCAGTATGTTTAAAATGCGAAGCAATATGAGTTTTCCTGTGGCCCGATGTTCTGAACTTTTTGTCACAGTGAGGACAAGCAAAAGGCCTAACACCTGCAAAAGATGAGAAAACAAAATTAGTTTCTGACTTTATTTCCACTGCCCTAGAAATGTAGCTTTAGAATACAGATTCTCTTCCTTGTATTTTCTTTTTTTTTTTGTTTTATATCAGGGTGTTAATTGTAAAATATGTTTTAAAAACAGCTATAAAATCCAATCAGAAGTGAGTTATGAAAGCCTTCTAAGCATGATAGCTATTAGGAAACCGGATGATGCAGAAATGGCAGCAATTTTTAAAGTGTTCCAAAGGCAATTTTAAAGTGTTCCTAAGAACTGCAGATAGCACGTCAAATGTCCTTTCAAAGTAAACTGTTAAAAAACTGGGGGGGGGGGAAAAAACCAGCAAACAGACAAATGATACATAAAAGGATAAAACAGAGGACCGGTGACGTGACAAACTATAGGAAATTCTAGATCAGTCTCTGAAAATGTCAACAGTGAAATAGTCAAAAAAGATACCAATAGGAATTATTAAAGACAGACCCATGCAATGCAAAACTCAGTAGAAATTTATTGGAAAGAATAATAGAGAATTTCCTAAGTTACAGAGACAGGGAAAGCTGACCAACTTTCAGTTTTTGTTCAATAGGAAGTCTTGGACTTAGAAAGCTAGAAAATATGACTGGGTATTCTGCAGAAAGCTCTTTAAGAATCACAGGTGGAAAAAACACACAAGAAAGAACCATTCCTCACAGTATAGTAATCAAAACATCATATGAAACCACCAAGTAGAATGTTTAAAGCAACAGAAAGTCTTCCACTCAACACGTAGCTCAACCTTTGAATTCACTATGGTAGGCTGTTCTAGTATAAAGTTCACAATTCAAAATTGATCAGTTAAGTTCTCTGGAACAAAATAATCTACAAAGTGCTGCTTAGTGCAGAGGTACATAGCCCGCTTCATAGAATCATAATGGCATCATCCAGTTCCAACACCCCTGCCACAGGCAGCGTCACCTTCCACTAGGTCAGGTTGCTTAAAGCCTCATCCAACCTGGCCTAGAACACCTCCAGGGACGGAGCATTCATGACTTCTCCGGGCAATCTGTTCCAGTGCCTCACCACTCTCACACCAGCAGTATGAAAAATAAGCAGCCGACTCATCACCAGAAGACTAAATGTCTGTGGCTTTTTGCAAGAGAATCTATACCAAGTTTCAAAGTCATTAAACACTAGAAAGTTATGACAAAAGTTATGACATAAGACACTACAACCAGTTAACTGGTTATCTGAAAGATAAACGGCATGATAGATATCTCTACATTTTAAAATCTTCTCACGGTCTTTTTTTTACTGAAGGTCTCACCCACACCATAGAATAGACAAAAGCTATCAAGGCCTTACCTGTATGTAGGCGAATGTGGACTTTTAAACTCCCTGAGGTTGAAAAGCATTTCATACAAAATTGGCACTTGAAAGCTTTAATGCCAGTATGTGTTTTGATATGTGCTGTGAGAGTACTCTTAACAGCAAAGGCGCGGAAACACTGGGGACACTTGAACGGCTTCTCATGGGTATGAATGCGAACGTGGCGCACAAGATCACTTGGTTTCTTGAATTCTTTAGAGCAATATGGACAAACATGCCACCTGATTCCATTTTCTTCACGTATAGAACCTAAAATAAGGAACAACATCAAAAGGAATGCATTTGAAGCATTTTAACAGTTCTTAACAAAATCTACTATGCTCACACCATTTTACAAAGCACTGAAAACAAAAATATTTTGCCAAACAGATGCCTTTACAACATAATTGAGAGAATTGATCACCTAATCGTGTACACCAGACACATCCTACTTCACAAAAACAGTGATGGGCTGGAATTATAAAAAACAAAATCCTGTTGAAATTCAAACGTTTTTACGCTACTGAAAAAAGGTGGAAAAAAAAAAGGAAGAAAAAAAATGTAAGAAATGCCTGACTTCACACAACAGAAAGAAGGCGATTTGTATGCCACTTTGTAATAGGATGTGTAGGTGTAATGCAATATAATACACCAGTTAACCTATAAATATCATACCTAACACAAAATTATCCAAAAGTGACTGTAAGTCCTCAACCACAACCAAATCAAATTCTTTTAAGTACTAACCACTTCTCTAACTAACTTGATGAGATACTTTACATGGTGCTTTCTTTTGCAAATTCAGACTTAAATTCCAATTTATTCATTTTTGCTCCCTAAAAAAAAAAATAGTCCTTCTGAAAGAGTTACAATTTGAGGCTACCTTTTCATAAGTTGTTTTATGATCCAAGAACCATAAGCTCTGTCCTAAAGCAACAGCATACTTTCTCTGAACAAAAATTACAAAAGAAGCTTCTAATCCTAGCAAAGCTTTTTTTTATTCATATATCCTGCTCAGTATCAGATTTTCAGTCCCATAAATTGGTTCACATAGTGGTTTTTTCTGTAAATCACGTGTATACACTGAGATTATGTTATCAAAAACTAAACATGGTTGTTTTTATACAGCAGGGACATTTTTATTTGCAGTTAGAGAATTGTTACAGTTATACACCAGGAGCAAAAGCGTTATCATTACCAGAGGAAAAAGTTAATGTTGATTTTTAGCAGTTATGCTGGACAATATGAGTTCTCAGATTTGCATCATTTTCTGCATTTCTTGCAAAGGAAAAAGCAACATCGATGTACCTATGAAGTTACTATGGAAAGAGCTCAATGATTGCTTATTGTATAGAGCTATCTCCACCAGACCAGTCATTAAAGTATGATGGTTATACTTGGAACAAACAACTCATGCAACCTTAAAGCTTGAGCAACCCTAACACTAGGATTTGCATTTAAGCACAGAGACAAAATTCAGACTTGCATACACACAGTACAGTAAGGAGATGGAATATTAACATGCATTTAAGGTGACAATATCCAATCAGTCCTGCGATTCCAAAAGCAGATGACATGAAGCACTTTTCACAATGTCAACCTTCATCCTAGATCTGCACGATGCAGCAGCACCACGCTTCTGCCTCTGCGAGGCCTCACTTCAAAAGAGGAAGAGCAGAGCTTGCAAGAACTCTGCTCCAGGACACATAATGAAATCCCAGTCCTCCTCTGAGAAGGAGGATGGGAAAACAGGGAAAAAGATTGATACTCTTTCTTCTTTGTCCTCCTCCAAAAACTCCACTGATCTAAATCCAGAAGACTTTTCAGTATAACTTCACCTGAAACATTTTAGTATTAGTATAACGGAAGTTATAAATGCCACTATCGTAACTTTTACACATACTGCATTTTAGATTACAGCAGATGAAATTTATAACTGATGCACAATTTCTTTTGGGAAATTCCTTATAAAAGCCACCAACACTCCCGAAAAATCTGCAGTCCTTACAGGAAAAAAAGAAGCAAGCAGTGGCAACATTACCAGGTAAAAACGGTGATTTTTTCTTAATAACCTTTTTTTCTTTTTTATCCAGTTTATCTGTGCTCTCCTGTTCCTTATCTTGCTCTGCATTAGAGTCAGCTTGATGATTTGAGAGAGTCTGGACATCTGTGTTCTGATCTTGGGCCCCAGGAGTCTTAGCCTGGCTGCAGTCAGTAGAATGTGCAGTGACAGGAATAGAAGACAACCCGCTGTTCTCTAACGCTTGCTAAAAGAGAAGAAAAAACTTGTAGATTAAGAAAGAAACATTCCAGAGTTGATCCAACTTCTCTCAAACAACTACTTAGAAGATATAGAGCAAATAAAAAGAATTAAACACCTCATCCTGCTAGAACTTCAGCTGGATTTTAAGTTTGCAAAAACATTCTTGGACAATACTGATGATTTCTAATTGTCAGTGAGATTTTAGAGTTGGATTTTCTGCACTATACACGTGCCAACAACTACTTTTAGAAAAGTGCCAATTATTTCAACAGAATCAAACATTTACCTAGAATGTACAGCTATCTCTTATCCCTACTACTTGAGAGAAGTTACCCAAAAAAGAGTAAATTTGAAGCTTATCAGCTTGTGAAGAAGCCATAGATATTATAAAGAAAAAGGAACAATGATAAACCAAAAAAAAGGCTCAGAAAAGTGCAAAAGCCTGTGTTAACAAATCACTGATCACCAAGGCAACAGCTATGCATTTCTTTTTATGAACATCTGGAAGGGACAGGAGTGTAGGCACCTTTACGGATACTATTGTGACTGGCAAGACATTTGAATCAAATACCTCAAACACACATTTACGTAGGAGATATTTGATCGTTTGGAAGAAAAATGTTTTTGTTTGTTTTTGTTTTTAGTTTTGTACTACAACATGGCCAGTATCAAGGACAGAATAACAGATTAGACAGAACATTGGTAGATCCAGGAAGGAATTTTCCTGCACAAACAGGAAATTTTCAAAAACCCCTTACTAATTCGAAGAAGATACAAGCCCCATATATGTTCTCATTTTTTAACCAGATGAAAATATTTTTCCCCTCTTCAATGTCATCATGTCTTAAGCATGGCATAACTTAAGGTTGTGCCACAAGCTGCTTCTAGGCAACAGAAAAAAAAAGCCAAAGGGATCAATAAAATGTCCATGTATAGGTGTGTACGCCTAAAGGTTTCTTCCAGCTCATGTAATCAATATTTATAATCTTGCTTTTGCAATGTTACACAAAAAGATATCTTGGTGCCTTCCACATCTGTTCAGGAGATCTTTATAATTCTGTCTTGACTCATAAATCACTCAGAAATGCGTGAGGAAAGCTATCACTGAAAATATTGAGAACAAATCTCATGAGGAAAAAAAAAACCACACTGAAATGTAAAGCTCTTCTCACACACAGCTCTTACCTGCAAAATATCCCTATTGATACCCACTGCAATGTTGAGTTGTTGACCAGGTTGTTGAGGCTGGTTATTTTCTACAGAACCTGGTTCTGATAACTCAAGGAGCTGCTGGATGACATCAGTTACAGCCTGCTGACTTTGATGTGCAGTACCTGAAGACACTTGGCTTTCTGTCTGTTGAAGAAGTGGAGACCGAAAATGCGTGGCCTGAAATATACAGCAGTGCATTTGTAAAAGAAGATGAAAAATATGTTATGCTATCCTATGATTCTATGAAAAATATGTATGAAGTCACCTGTTCATTTCCCTTATCTGAAATGTCTGTTAGCTGTCCACAACAAGGATGTCCACTTGTATAAAACAAAGATTTATATAGAGCTGTCATTCAAGGTTTGCTCACTCCACTGAATAAACACTTTTGTATTATCCCTTCATACTTCAAAAATTTCAGTACGCATGAAGCTGTGTCAAAACACTAAAAAAAACCCTGTAAGTCTAAAAAACAAGTTTCTTAATCTTTGATTTGATAACTGTATCTTAGGCTACATTAGTAACAAACTGACAAATAAGGTGATAAAAAGCCTTAGCATTTCTTTTTAAAATCAGAAATAAAGACGACTACTGCTCTCCTTCATTCATGAACTTCTCTGCCTTATAACAAATACCATATACCATTATTGAAACAACTGCTTTCAATCATTTCTTTTACTGCAGAAAAGAGAAATGTACATTTATAAAATGGCTATCCCCAAAATCCTGTTCCGTAAAACACACTGGATGTTTACTTCCAATATTCACTTCTGTTCACTGGATATTTACTTCCAATATTCACTTCTGTTCTCTAAAAAAAAAATTGCTTTCAGGCATGCACATACACAAAAATATATAAAAAGCTACCTTCTTTCAGATAATTTTGAAAAATAACGATCCTCAATTTTATGTGTAATATTTCTTCCAATCTGAAAACTCCCCTGAGACTTTCTTTATACTGACATATTATACTGAGTAGATAAAATTACACTGCTACCATATCTAAGGATGGGTACTTAGAAATATATTTAGAAAAGTTAGCTTGAATCAATTTGTCCAGTGAATTTGATGAAGTATTCTTAATACCTTCTCATGAGAGGACATAAAACAAAACCCTTATCTTGTTTCTCTTGCTTGTGTGCAAGAATAGCACTTACTATTTTGCTTTTTTAACCATTAATCTTTTTTCACCTCACTAGTGGGACAGACGGAAAGATTTCATCCCTTCAGATTCCAGTTCAGCAGAAGTGCTATAAACATTTCAATATGCGTTTTACAAAACACACTATATGCCTTTTTCATTGCAACAAATAGGAACTGAAGCAGTGTTTTACTAAAGAGTGTTACACCTCTTTGTAGAGATCATTCATTTTCTTGAAACAGAATGCAGGGAAGTTCTTTAGTAGAGCTGGAAGTGTACACTAAAATGTCTACAAAATTCTCGAGGCTTCAGCAAGAAAAAAAATGTTAACGATGGACCTGTTCAACATCAACTTTAATTAATGAAAATGTCAGCATTATATGTGTTTAGCCAGTGTGCTCCCGTGTTACACAGCTGTTTACGTACAGTCTCATTTTTTTGAAAGAGAATACACACACGCACATGTATAAAGTTTATTACTGTTACTATTAAGATACCCTGTTCATTATAAGAAGTTTCAGAGGTCTCTTTGTAGGTCTCACTTCAACAACTGATCTTAAAAATCATACAGAGAAAGAAATGTTTTATTACTACTTCATAATTCCCCATTTGTTCAATTAGAGTAGTGGACCTTGTGATCACTCTTGGTCTGTCTGACCTGCTGTGTAATGCAGATCGTGTGACTGTTCTGAATTAATTACTCCAAGCAACTGTACAGAAATTACAGCAGTTCTTTAAATCAAGTAATTTGTTCTGGAAAGTTTTTTGTTGCTGTCCAGCTTCAACAAGTTGCTCTGACAGTAAATTATCGAAACTAAAACTCCATACTTAACTTTAAAGTGTGAATTTGTTTAGCTTCAACCTGCAAAATTTCTCTTCTTTATTAAAGAGATTACAGATTTTTCCCTTTTCTTCAAAACAGCAGATCTAGTCATCCTTAAATATTTTATCTGATGTGCAAAATGGATAAAATACCTTCAATCTCTTCAAGAACAATATACATCATATCGTACTTTAAGAATTCTGATGGCTCTGCTTACTCCTGCATCGTTTAATACAGTTCACGAATAGTGAACACTATAAATAGGCAATAGACAAAAGGAAAAATTCCCAGGATTAAATACAGAGGATATACAAGCTTTTCATGCAAGAAACTATGCAAAGTTTCTTCTCTAAATATGAAGACCAAAACTAACTTTTCCAGGTACGGAAAACCTAACTTTTTGGTACTAATTATTGAATGTATCCATTATCACCTCTTCCATCCCTATTTATAAGGGGAATTTAAAATCCTTGAAAAAATAGCACTCTGCATCAAGTACAGGTAACCACACAATGCAACATGACTGATGATTTTCTTTTTCAACCTATGCTTTCACAGATACAGCACCCCTAAAAACCAAGCATCACCTCTGATACCACTCCTTACCAAGGAAAGTAATTTCAATTGGTTAAAAAAAAAAAAAAGGATTTACTTAAAATAAGCTGCTTTGAAGAACAGTCATTTTTAATACTTTTGAAAGTGTCATAAGAAACAGTGTAACTATTTAATAAAGCAAATGTTAGTAATTAATTAGTTTGCATCACATCTATTCAGCTTTAAGTCCTGGAATATTAAATTCACAGTAAAAGATAAAAAGATAGACCGGTTATGGTGACTTTAAAGCAAAATTGTCACATTTCCTAGTCCTTGGTTTTGTGGATTCTAGAACATGGGAAAATAATCAGTGGCTGAAATTGGGAAGGGGGAATACAAGTCAATTAGTCTGTCATTAAAATACTATACCATAATCTGTAGTTGATAGCTGCAACCAAACATGCCAATGCTCTCACTAACTGGCACATCAAGACCTGCCTGCCTGTACATCAAGACTGCTTGTTACGGGGTTCCAGAAAGCCAGCCCTGTGTTTTTCTGCCCTGGCTTCAAGGTGTCCTCCCCAGCTCCACAGTTCTCCTGCTGCCCAAATTCCAACAAACTCAACCAACACTCACACAGCTCCTTTTCTCTCCACCCAAACCATCGTATGCCTGTGAAGTACAGCCAAAGGGGCAGCATAATCCAGTATTTCAGAGAGTCCTTACTCTCCTCCAGCCTTTTTATACAGGAGAATGTTTGCCTCCAGTTTGAAGACCTAATGAACAAAACTATGTGCAAAACCATGACCATATCATGAATGAAGGAGTATAATCCATTCAAGACCTGTTCCATTCCTAAATATCCAGCCACATTCATGCATTAGCTTACCAAATTATCACAGAGGACCACTGCATAGCCCTTACCACCAGTTAAATGAAAGCTTACAAAAGTCTCTAAAATTTCTTCCACTTTAAGTCTTGATACAAAAATATGACAAGAAGTGGTAGACTTACGTTCTTCCATTTGTTATCAGCAGGTTGCAAAAGATTAGCAGGAGATGTTGTTAAAGGTTGGGTGACAGAGTCCTACAAAGAAATAAAAGTAAAGTATTGTAAGCTTTTGTACAAAAAGAATAAAAACATGGCAAATGCATCTAAAAGTAGCAGAGTTTATTTTCCAATACAGCACAGAGGCTGCAGACAGCAAAAAAGAGACTATAGGAGAGATACAGCAGAACAAACCCACTCATGTGGCTTCATATTCTATAAACATCAAATACACACAAGTTACAGAAACCTACAATTTGGCTATAAACACTGATGCAGCAAAAGACAACCAACCACCTTATAGTAGACATATTTTACAAGATGTACTCATGTATCACACAAGAACGCATTCTTCAGTACCACAGCACCTCATAAGACTGCAGCTTTTGGAATTTGTTTCAGTAATCATTGCTCAGCCTCAGACGTATAACAAGGAATGACAAAGACCTGTGGCAAACTTCAGGTAAGAATTATACTGGAGATTTGTTAAAGAAACTGCAAGTTTTGAGCAGAATGAAGAAGTCAGTTCTCATGAGAACACTAGTGCTAATCTAGGCACGCACCATCTTTCTATAGCAACAAAAAATTCAATCATTAAATCTCTGCAGTTTCAGATAAGAAATTTAAAAATGTAATACTCTTAATATGCAACTGACGCATCAATTATTATCTTCACTCCTTGTTAAACTTATCGGCATCTGTTATTAGAAACTTTTTTCCTCCTGTTTTGCCTATCCCATTGCAGGGAGACATTCTTCATTTCTCTCCTCCTTCATGCAAGCATAGAAATATGCATGCAGCAAAGATTGTAACAGCCTTCCATGATATCAATATGCAATACAAATTGAAAACGATCAAGCAAACCAAATCACGAAAACCAAAGCTGGACAGGGAAAGCAAACACAAGATAGCATGAAGGACTCCTCTTCCATTCTGCTTTTAAGATTAGGCTTGTGAATGTAGAGATGTCCTAAAAGACAGAGATTATACGTATTTGCAAGCAAATGGAACACACTAATTCTTTTTTTCTATTAGTTAACCTGAAGGGACAAAGAGCATCTACCATTCAAAAACCCTTCATTGAATTTGAAAAAGAAAAATGGTTCTCCAAACAACACTAGTAGACATTTGTTTTCAACAAGATACAGCTGCATAATGAAATTGAGACTTTGAATTTTAAATCTTCTCTTCAAAGTCTGATGTTACTTGTCATTAAAAGCACAGAACCTGGAAATGATGCAAAACAACGCAGAATAAGGGTAGAAAAAGTAGTTCTAAGAAAAAAAAAAATGTACTGTGATACATTAAATATGCACAGGCTCAAAAAATAAAATAGCCTTAAGAAATCAAAAGCAATTTCTGAAATTTATCTTCTTGTACCTTGGTAAAAAAACCCCAACACTCACTGTTTCCAATAAAGGTAAGATTTTTCCTTTACGATCTGTCAAATAAGAAGCTAACATTTAAAACAAGTTATCACAAACACTCACTAGAAGAATCTACTATGTCTTGATACGGACTAGAATTATATAAACACACTACCAAAAGTCTTTGGCACAATTTCTCACAGCATTCTCTTAGAGAAGCTGGTGGCTCACGGATTAGATAGGTGTAAATTTGTAGATTACACCAAACTGGGTGGCAGTGTCGATCTGCTTGAGAGCAGGAAGGCTCTGCAGACAGATCTGAACAGACTGGGTCAACGGGCTGAGGTAAATTGCACAAGATCCAGCAAGGCCAAGTGCTGGGTCCCACGCTTGGGACACAACAGCTCCGTGCAGCACTACAGGCTTGAGGAAGAGTGGCCAGAAAGCTGCTCAGCAGAAAGGACCTAGGGACATTGGTTCACAGGCAGCTGAACATGAGCCAGCAGGGTGCCCAGGTGGCAAAGAAGGCCAACAGCATTCTGTCTGATATCAAAAATGGTGTGGCCAGCAGGACTAAGCAAGGAATTGTTCCCCTGTACTTGCCACTGGTGAGGCCGCACCCTGAACACTGCGCTTATTTTTAAGCCTCTCAGCAGAAGGAGGACACTGAGGTGCCGCAGTATGTCCAAAGAGCAACAAAGCTGGTGAAGGGTCTAGAGCAGAAGTTTTATGAGGAGCAGCCAAAGGAACTGGGGCTCTTCAGCTTACAGAAAAGGAGTCTGAGGGGAGACTCGATGGCCCCCCACAACTACCTGAAAGGAGGTTCTAGTGAGGTTGATGCTAGTCTCCTCTCTGAAATAAGAAGAGATAGGATGAGAGGAAATGACCTCAAGTTGCATTAGGGGAGGTTTAGATTGGATATTAAGAAAAATTTCTTTAACGAGAGCGGTGAAGCATTGGAACAGGCTGCCCAGGGAAGTGGTGGAGTCTCCCTCCCAGCAGACATTTAAAAAAAACATAGATGTGACACTTGAGGACACGGTGTAGAAGGCATGGTGGTGTTACACTGATGGTCAGACTGGATGATCTTAGAGGTCTTCTCCAGCCTTTACGATTCTATGAACAATTTCTGAAAATGAGTTAAAAACTAACATATAATTTGAATAGTTCCAGATTTCTTGTTCCAGCATTATTTTTATGTTATCTGCGGTGGAAACCTTTCCTCCCCACACAGTCTGTAAGCACCAGAATTATATTTTACTTAGCTGTAGAATAAAACGTTGGGTTTGCATCTAAAGCCTCAAACTGTAAATTTTTTTTTTTGCATACATTTGGCCAATTTACATTCTGCCAATATCTGATAATGCAAATCAATTAAAAAAATGACACAAGACTTTAAAAAGACAAAAACCAGCTACAGGTCTATTAGTTCTAACCTATCTAAAGAATTACTGGAATTAAGATATAAATGTAATTAAACTCTTAAAGGCATTTCCACAACATACCAAGCAAAGCTTACCGCTGTAACATGCGCTACATCTGTTGAAGAGCTTGCAGAATTCTGTGGACCACCCATGTGCATCTTGCTGATATGTGTATTTAAACTACCCAAGTTTTTGAAGACACAGCTACATTCTGTACAGTTGTATGTAGGGCCATTCTTCACCTTCAATAAAACAAAAAAAAAATTAAGTAAATCTTCTGTAAATCTACCAATTTTTTTTTTTTGCAATAATTATCCACATAACAAATACACTATGGGGTTATGAGAGCTAAAATGGTTTATTTTTTCAAGTTACTGATATCCAGTTATGGAAGTAGTCTGATACCTCTCAGATATCAAGTCAACTGTAATCTACATGCACGAATGTCATCTCCTATTACCAGTATTCAACACTGGAAAGCATCAGAGAGCAAAAGAAATGTCATATGGCAAATGAGGTCTCCCTTTTCGCTCTCAATTTCCTACCACTACACACATCGAAACAAAACCAAAATGCAACTTTATCAGATGTCCCTAAAGAGGCAATATCATAACTAGAAGTCTGTACAAATGGAAATATGAAGAGAAATAATGCAGATAAGTTATCTTCAAATTTTGGCTCTCTTCTCTTTACCTTTGCAAATATACCTTTTACAAATTAAAAAAAAAAACACAGTCCATTTTCCAGGTCAAAGCAGAATGAAGGTGAATTAGATTGGACCAAAGGCCATAGGAACTGCACAAAGGAAAAAAATGCCACTAAAAAACCAACACAGTGAAGGGCAAGAAGTTTAATATATAGTTCGAACTGAACTTGAACACACAGGATGAGAAAGTGAACAGCAGCCACTTATTTGGGACTTTCAAGCAAAGGGGTTGAGGTAATTAAAGGACCTACATTTGCAGATTCCAACCATCCTCACTTGCCCCTTCTCCTCGGTCTATAGCACAGCTGTAAGAACCAGTGCAGTACTTTCAATACGTACAGAACCACAAAATCTTCAAAAGAAAATAGCTGCTTGCAGTAGAGTATGGATTTTCGTATTTTCTGACATTTTCTTTAACTGGTAATAAGGCTTCAGAAAGAGGTATCAACTAATAAAATACAGGTATGACTAAAAAGTGATACATAAAGTGAGAATCAATCTGTTTCATTGTCAACTGTAACGTTATTTCATGACTGCCTCAGGATAAAATGAAGTATTAGAATTCTGCATGCAGTCTTGAAGGAAACAGCAACAGCAAGAAAAAAAAAAATTCAAGATACTATCCAAGCCAGTAACTAAAATGTAGGCTCAGGATCTTAAAACAGTATAAGACATGACCAAGAGGCAGCATTTATTCAAAATCCCTTACCCTACAACTCACTTTTTTCATTACAGAAAAACAAGGTAACAGAGAAAAGTGAAAAATTATTTTCAGCTTGATCCCAATCCCGTAATATTTAAAAAAAAGAAAAAAATCAACATAAATTCTGAAATTAACACTGGTGCATTTTTTAATGTAACAAAAGCTATCAAACAGAGCTGTGAACAGTGAGGAAGATGAGTCACACAAACCATATGAAACAAACATATGATTTAATGTAATTAAGCATAATACAAAGGATTGAGATGTATTTAATGAAAGACCACAATCTGAAAGTAAGGAACTAATACACTAAAAGGATCTTTCATAAAAAATCCAGTAAGCAAAGTCTATTGTCATAACACAAAAGTGGAAATCAAGAAAGCAAATCTCACTTAGTGGAAAGAATGAGAGCAGAGATGATAGTCTGCAGGAGGGCAAAAAAAGAGAAAAGACAGAAAAAGCTGCCTCTATCAGTTTATACCTTTCAAATCAAAACTAGTGGCACAGCTAACGTTGCTCACAAGTCTATATGACATTATCATAGAAGTACAATTTGAATTTTAAAAGCTGTCTGTCACAAAAAATAATCAGCATGAAAACGTCTGACACAACAATGTTTTTAACCTCATTTTGGAATTTTCTTCTACTTGTAGCTGAAAAAAGCCCTGAAAAAGGCTGCAAGATAAATACTTGAAAGACAAATTGCAAATATACTCTATGGTGGAGTTAGTGGGTAGCTGTTTGGCCTTGAAATATTTCACCATTTTCTGCTTTGCTGCTTTTGGCTTACTTTCATCTGACTCTAGCCCTCATTCTCCCAAGACTGACACAGGTACGTTTTCATACACCTAAACCTACTGATATAATTTATTAATCTACTGGTATATTGAAAAGACAATGGTAAAAGAAGGCTTTGCTACTTATCCTAAGTATACATTTATTCAGATTAAGCTATTTTGGGATATCTTGCAAGTAAAACCAAAAAATTAGAATCTATACTACAGAAGAAAATCTATATTGGTTGCAGAAAGCACCACAGAGCACAGGAACAGCAAACAGGACAACTTAAATACTGAAAATTAAATAAGCAGTATATTAGCGCCAACCACTTCATGAGTAATTGTATTTACCTCTGAATGAACTCTCTGTATGTGTGACTGAAGATTGCCTTTCTGAGAAAAGGCTGCAGGACAAAAGGCACAAGCATGGGGTTTTTCACCAGTGTGCTTGATCATATGAGTCTGCAATGCCCCCTTCTGGTTAAAGGCTTTTCCACATTCACTGCATTTAAAAGGTCTTTCACCTGAATGGGAAAAACAAAAAAAAAAAAAGATGTGGAGTAAGAGGTTTTAAATTAACATTAGCAGTTTCCTGTATCCAAACGAAACACTGTATCAGTTAAATACTGCATATAGGTATCTGTGCATACACAAACACAAAACATACACTATTTGGTCTTTTGACAACAAAATTTTTTACCTTCTTCACCAATCTCAGCATCCACGCTGATGAAGATGCAGCTTTTTAAAAGTCTTACAACCTAGCTGACGATCATCGGTTAACATGCATAAAATAAATGAAGTGTATTATAGAATTATTTGGAACAGCTTCCCTCAGCCTGTGGTTTGGAAGACCTCAAAATTTGCTATGCAAAACCACAGGGGGAGAAGAAAAATGGGAAAAGAAAAACCAAAACACACACGTGCCATTCTTTGACACCAAATCTATAAAATGCATATAACAGCATGGAAACAAATGGTGGAACAGAGGGTTAACAGAGTTAACCTTTTATTTAGTTTAACATGAAAGAGTCTTACTAAAAGGATGGGCTGTGGTTCACACTCCAGAATAAATATTAATGGCCATTTGTTCTTTACAACCATCTATAGAAAATGTGCATTAAAATAATGTTTTTATTGCACGAGAAGTTGTACAGGCGTGCTCAAAAAATAATTTTAAAACCTGATACGTTCATATTCCTACTGAAAATTAAAGAAAATCTACACGGCATCATTACAGGAATGCTACATCACTATGTCCTGATTTACATGTTCTCAGTGCTGCGCATACTTAATTATTTGTACATATGAACAGATTAGCCACAAAAAACTCCTTAGAAATCATAAGTAAAACATAATAGAACTGCATTAATATATTACAAAGCTACATATTTTAAACACAGATATAAAGAAAAAAGTTCAGCTTCTTACAAACACGTGTCTTAACTGACTACTGGAAATCTCCACTGTGAACTAACTCAGTTATAACTCTTTTCTCTTAGTGAAACAGTTTAGCTGTGGTAACTCACCACAACCTTGAGAACACATAACACTTGGATTTTGCACGTTTCTATAGCAAAAACACTATGAGCATGCTGTACATTGCCTGCTACACCAATAAGTCCTAGCATGTGCTAAATACTATGCACACTAAAGCAGTTTTAATGAACATTTTTATGACTTACAATTACATAGCTGTAATTACAACTAGTTTAAAATAACTAATTCTTAACTAAATTCACATGGTTTAAAATAGAAGTAGCTATTTTCTGAAATAGATTACAAGCATATAACTCCTAGTATCAACTCCGAAGGAATGTGTATTTTCTGTTCTGCTGCTTATGGCTTTTAAAGATGCTTTCAGGTCTGCAGGTTTTAACTGTGCATTTTTTTAATACAGATTAAAACGCAGAACATTGATTCAGTGTTCATCTTGAAGTACAGAGACAAAACTCATTTTGGGCTTTCACAGGTATAAGGCTTAGCTTCACTAATAGCTGC
This sequence comes from Phaenicophaeus curvirostris, assembly GCF_032191515.1. NCBI lineage: Eukaryota > Metazoa > Chordata > Aves > Cuculiformes > Cuculidae > Phaenicophaeus > Phaenicophaeus curvirostris. Next base: position 5,685,120 of record NC_091394.1, on the reverse strand, counting down.
TGGAAGACACATGGAAGTTTTGCTTCAGGTTAAGTCTGCCTATTTAAGTAAACTTCTTTATAAAAACTAAATCTTAATTCTAGTGTGGAAAGGTGGAATTTCTGTGTTTCTCACGTGTATCTTCATAAAATACAGACTTGGGAGGGGGAATGAAGCGCTCATTCCTTAGTTATTAATACGGGAATTGCGATCCCCGAGACTTAATTTTTTTTCCCCAAAGGGTTTAAGTGCTTGAAATTAATGCCTATGAACAAAGAAGTATGGCAATTAAGACAGTAATGTAATGCTGTACATGTAGCACAGACATGCTTTTTAAAAATTAAAAGACTGTATTCAAAATTCTTTAAAGCACAGTTGTTCTTTCCTACATATCTTCAGCACCTCAAGCAATTGGATGCCAGACAGATTGCCTGCAGATTTAAACTAATAATATACGTTACAAATTAAATGAGTACTTACTAGCTATTTGGAACTTAAAATGACTTGCCATCATGTGCAGATTGGGACTACATTTTCTGTCTATCGTTTCCCAGTACACAAATGTCTTTTTACTCTTCAAAAGAACTACAAAAGCTCTTGAATTTTTGGAACCTGTTCTCTGATGTAAGATTTCATTTACAGTTCCTGACTGGCCCTTTTCTAGGTATTCCAATTTTAGGACCCACTGAAACCTTTAAGTACCAAAACCAGTATTCTGTAAGAAATGGCATCTGTAAAGTACTTAAAATTTCCAGATGTAGAATATCAGGAATAGTTAAAAGGGCTTTTAAAAACATATGTATTTCCTAAGCAAAAAAATCGCATAGAATGTTTTAAATCAACAGGTAACAGCATGTAACAAGCCAGATGTATTAATACTCCTTCAAGTCCCAGCTGGGAAAACACTATTTAGCATGTCACAGATTAATTGAATTTTGTAAGACAAACGCAAACTAAAATAATTACCTCCACAGTCTTACCTGTGTGTATCCTAACATGTCGTGTTAACTGACTTGGCTTCTGGAACGTCTTTCCACAGTGCGGACAGGAATAGGTAAACCCACTTCTGTCAATATTTCTGTTGTAAGACCTGGTATTTGATACCCTGTCATTTAACGAAAACAAAATCAACAGAAGAAGCAATTTAAATAAAATTCTTTTAATCCTAATATTAAACATGATTTTGATTAAGCCAATTCTACCTCATCATTTTTTCACATTCAGTGTAAACCTGATGATAATTTATATTAACAGCTGCAACAGTTAAAAACTAAATTCTTTAATGACAGTTAAAGAACAAAGTAAATGAAGTGCCTTTCTAAGATCCTACAAGAATCAGACAGTTATTTCTGTAATAAAATAGATACTTCTTAGAGGCTCTAAAGGCACATGTACTGTAAATTGTCAGAAGCATACAGTGACGTGGGAACTTTCAACTCTGTGCAATTTTCTTTCTGTTGCCAGAACATAGCAAGACTTTTGCTCTTAACTAGAATAGGAAGATCTCATAAACAGGAGAATAAACGCAGTTGCTGCAGTCTAACAAGAACAAGATAAGAATTTAACAATCCCAAAATTCATCACTGCTCCTCAAATACAAATCACAATAATCTTCGCAGAGACATGGTAACAGGTGAAAGAATCCCATAACTCACTTCCCTGCAAATAAAACCTGTTAGCGTAAATGACTGCTGAAAAACAGCAACATGGGAAAACCAACAACTGATTTTATGTTGGAAAAAAAAGAAAAAACAAAAACTTAGCAGATATTAAAACACCATTAGAACAGCTCAGCTAAGAAGGTGAAACCAGTAGGCAGCGTGGTAGCTCAAACACTCCAGTTTCTCTTGTGCCTGAGTATTTACACCTGTATACTACTCCAGATTTTTGCACTGCCTAAAGCTACCTGAAATTATACACATTTAAATACCTGGTGTTTTTCTGAACAACTGAGAAATCAGAATTAGCTCATGTGAAGCAGATGTACAAAATACACCTCCACCTTGAAACACAAGCTGGTATAACAATATCAAAAAACAGAAGGGCAGTAACAGTCCACGCGTAACATAGAAATCATTAAACTTCTGCTCAAATGATACATATTTCTACTCTAAGAAAACATATATTCACTATCTATTTAAAGGAAAGCACATTTTCCTTTCCAATTACTTCAAACAAATATTACACGCATTTTTAAACTTTTTATACTCTTGCAGAGCAAGCATAGAGTTTGGCTAATATATTTTAATTTTATGTATTAAATATATCTATCAAAATTTATTGAAACATCTAAAGTAAATTGACTGCAGATTTAAGAGCAGAAAAAGAATAGCACAGATGTTGGATCCTCCTCTTTCTTCATCTCAGGACAGATCTAGACCAGCCTGATTGTCAGTATATGCTCTCTGATGAGTGACAACACCTGTCTGAACATAGCTGTGGCATTTTAATCAAGGAAATAATATCCAATCTTGAGACAACTGCAGGGACAGTCCTTCAAGGTCAGATCACCTTCTAAAGTATTCCTTCATTTAGACACTATTTTCTTTTCAACAATGGTAGATACTAAGTTTAAAATGCAACTTCATAATATTTTCCATACAAATATTTCAAACACAAAATAAACACCTTTTGGGGAAGGAAAAGTGCAAGCACTATGAAAAAAAACCTGAAGTGAACACAGTTCGTTATAATTTTCAATCCTAAAAATCTTTTGAAGCTTATTTTACAACAAAAAAAAACCAAGAATCAGATAGTAATGTTTTTAACTACTGATGTATGTCTTTGAACTTTATAACTGTCAAACAGGTTAAGTCAAATGTTAACTTTTCACAATTCACCAGAATACTATGAAAGGACTGTGTCAAAAAAAAAAAAATCAGAATGTCTGTGTTTTTCTTTTCTAAATCATTTCTACAGGAACACAGAAAGCAGAGTGGGATCACTTATGCATTCTTTAACGTGGCTCACATACATGGGTTGCTGGTGAAAGGACAGTAAAGCACTGTTATGGACACTAGGTTTTTGAACACAAATATAGTACATTTTTACATCTGAACCAATAAAATAAATCTCACAAGGAAGCTCTGAAGTCAGAAATAATCCATATTTAAGGAAACAGATTACTGCGAGGCACTTATATAAGAATGCAGCATGCATAATACTGTCTCAAAATTGTAGCCATCATATGAGATTCACTCATCCATGCTTTATTTATTCATGCCAACTTACACAGATGTGCACAACAAGAACATTTTCTTTTGTGTAGTAATATATAACTCAATAGAAACACAACTTCACCTCAATTTTCAAATTGCAAATGGAAATTTACGGCAATAGTTTTTTAGACCTTGTAGAACACAACTATTAAGATCTCACAACCTGCATCGTCTGCTAATAAAAATAATTGGAAATAACCTATACTTGTCATTTTTAAATATATTCTTTCCCATCTGTTTTTTATAGAAACACAATAAATATTGAAAGAGAGATCACCTGTCAAAAATCTTAGGCTTTTTTTACTACATAAACTACACTAACAGAAGTTTTTCTTTCTTCTAACTTGAAGCAATTTTCACCTTCCAAACAGTGAAGTAGAACTACAAAGACGAAAGAAAGGACAGAACCAATTTTTACTGACCATAAGACCAACACTTATTTGACCTGTTTTTTCCCTTCATTTTTCGCCTTTTCAGATTTACGAGAAACTCGGAGCAAGTTGTGCTAATGACTTCTTGCAAAAGATAAGTTGCAAGGAAAAAATTATTTCTTTGCAAGAGGTATATATTAGGATTTTTGCAAATACAGTAACGCGACATAAAATCAGTATACTTTTTTACTTCAAAGTACACCCATTAGCCTTTAAAATCACAAATAAACACTTCAAAAAGCACTCCATCAGAAAAACTTTGTGTTTACAAATAGCTAGCAGATGGAACTATGCTTAGTATGGGTCCCTAAATATGAAAGGGGACAGGAGGGGAGGGCTCCAAAAATAACCACCTACTTTAGCAAGGTTTTCAAAAACAAACACCACTTCATAACTGCATACCAAAGAGAAGTGATCTGCATGGATCATGGTACTTTGCTGACTGGAAATGCTTCTCTTGCTTCCCCCCGCTATCACAATAAAAGAAATATCTGCTCATTTTCTTACAATCCTGTGATAATCACCTTATTTTATAGTGAGTTTTCATATGCTCCTTTAGCTGTGAGGAAGTTTCAAACTCCTTTTTACAAGACTTGCAGCTGTGGATCCTACTGCCTGCCAATTCTTGACGATGTTCTTCCATGTGTATGGTCAGCTGACTTTGTAAAGTAAATTCATCTCCACACTCTGAACAGATAAGGTTCTGAAACAGATAATAGAGACTGATTTTTCAAGAGATTCTCCAACAGCAGTAGACTTGCACAAGCTTGGCTCAAGAAGATAAAGGTATCCTTCAAAGGGCATTGCCAGCTGGCAACAAGGGACAATATAAGTACACAAGTGAAACTCTGACAGCCCCATAACACAAATCACGAACAGTAATCACTGCGAGTTTGTGGTAATATTTATATTTTAAGAAATTCCATGAAACTGAATTCTAAAAAAGTTCATACAGCAGTAGAACACTAGCAGTTCAGTACCATCCCTCCCACCACTCCACGTTTCCTTGGGAGGCTAGTTCAAGATGCACTCAGAAACTTATCCCAGTGCCATTACACTACGCTTTACATGAGCATTTGTTAAAATAAACCCACAGCTTTCTAACCAGAAAAATCTTAGCTGTAGATTCAGGGATATCACACTTTTACTGTTTAAAATGATACAGATTGTCAATTTTGAACACTAATCCCACCACAGTTACTACTGACTTTCTCTTAAGCTATCTTCACAGGAAATAGAACAGGAATAAATAGGGTCACACTGTGCTTTTGACAGATATCACTTCAGCCCATTAATTTTACAGCAGTGTTAAACATACCACTTTCCAGTTACATTAATATTCCATGCCATTTATAATGGAAATCATACTTGTAATGTTTAATGCAAAAGCACTGCCATTTCTCTGTAATTCAGAGGAAGAATCAAAGTCAAACATTGTTTCAATTAAAACCAAAAGCTCTGCATCTGACTTCTTTTTGCTTTTCAAAACCATTGATTTCTCAGAGAAACTTTATTTTAAAAATCTAGGCACAGATTTAAGAAAGTGTTGATAAATCTTCACCATCTCTTCAGCAATATAGGTTCCTTACTGGTGTGTATAAGCAACTTCAGGCAGTTTTCAGTTCATTTTTCAATTGCAATAATCACTGCAAATGGAAATATTTTTCCTCCCTATTTTTTTGCCTCTTTGAACAATTAACAGTGGATAAAAAAAAATAAAGTGTTCATTTAAAGATATTGACAAGAATGGTTTTATCAAGAGAAACAAAAATATACAGTGCTGGTTTTAAAATGCTTTGACAATAAATTTGTTCCTTAAGTCTGAAAAAAGAAAATCTACAATATCACCAGATGTTTACATACTAACACTTAAAATATTTCATTTCATTGAAGCACTTGAGATTTACCTTAAAAATGACTTAACTAATCTAACCTAGAGATCATTATTACCTGACTCAGGTTTTAGTGTGAGACAATAAATAAATGTTACTTCATTTTCCAGGACCTACACTCAAATTAGAATACAACAAATTTGGTTTATGATTATATAAGCGGGGGAAAACGATCTAAAGAGGTCCTTCATACACACATTATCTATGACATTAAGTTGTTACTACACATATTCTGTTAAGCCATTTCCACAAACAAAAAAATAGCCTAAGAAGTAGTACTTAAGACAACAGAATTCTATGCATTTATATTCATTACTGTAGAATTCGTTGTAGGAAAGCAGGGACGTGGTGAAATAAAGAAAAAAAAGTATAAAAAACCCCAGCAATATATCAAACCCAATAGCCTCTGTCTGGAAAAGGCAACGCCAGATTTACTTCTTTTGCCCCTTGAGCAAACAAAAAAACCCACTATCACACACAGAGCAAGTCACTGCACATTGTTAATCTCATTATAGTTAAACCTGCCTTCTAACTTTAAACAAAAGAGGCTGTTTGTACCTTGTTAGATAATACTTAAAATTCCCAAACTAGAAAAAAAAAATTTTAGAAAGCTTTACTCATCTAATTCTGCCTTTATTCACCATCTTTATCTTATCAGATGCAATATCTGAATGAACACTTTGGAACGCACCATTTCCACCACTTTAGTATCAATGATTCCTACCACCCGTGAAAGATTTCATTCAAAGAGCATTTTTTTCAAAGATCATTGCTCCCAAATTATAAAGACAGGACAAATAAAACACAATGAATATCCTTAATAAAAAAAAAAATCCAGACAATCAGAATTTTTTAATAATGGAATTTTCATTCTATATCCACCAAATACCACTTTTAAGTTTTTCAACATATTAAGGTTCTCCTACAGCCCTAAAAAAACTCAGGCTCATAGAGAAAGAAGACAGTTTTAATGTTATAAATCAGAATTTTTCAGTTTGCATTTAGCATTCCTGTCTCACCAAGTCAAAAAGGACCACTGTCCGATTCCACTGATGAAATGGACAAAACCAAGAATCCTCTACAAGGTCAGGCATATTTACACAGGGTATGTTCTCCATGACTTCTTAAAAGAAAGAATCCTGAAAGTCATGGAATTTCAAACCTGGGTTTTTATTTTCTGTTACGCTAGTTTATCACACAAAAATGACTAAAGAACATGAGGATAGAAGTTAGTTTCTTGCTAAACAAATCTAAATTGCTCAGCAAATCCCTTCTAGAACTTCTCACGGGAGCGAGCAGTCATGAAAATCTGTATTTCAAGACAGATATGCTCTCCCAAACCTAACTGGATAGCTCAAGAAGGTCATTACATCAGTTCTTGTTACTGTCCTTCTGCACATAGCTGTAAGAAAACCTCATTGCTAAAGCACAAAGCAAACCTAAAGGTACTCAAACCTTAGCTTTGGGCAGCAGTCTCCCTAAACGTCACATATGAGTATTTCTCTCTGCTCCATTTTCAGATTTTCAGCCTTTCTAACAGCAACAGTAAATAAGTAAAAGCTGTTAGCAGGGACAACGTACTCCACTGACAACTTCCTATCCTGCACATTATGAAAGGCTCCTGAACGGCACCTACTGCCATATTCAACCCTCTCTGCTTTAAGTTCAAATTCCATCTCTCCTACAGGCCCAGTGTGTAACTACCCAGAAAGTCATTCTTGCAGTATCCTGACTTTCTTACATTTATCTGTTTCATCACAGAATTAGAACAGTACAAGAATATATTCATTAGCAACTGAAAGGTGTTAATACAAGTTTAATTTTTAAGCTACTGATTGAATTCTAAATTGAAAGGCATCACACAACCTATTCTTCTGACATCTGCACTATGTATCAAAAGAGGAGCAGCTGAAGTGGGTAAAAAAACACCCAGTGATAGAAATGAATACTAAAAATCAGTCTTAGGCATCTTTCTTGGTGCTCAGTTTCCTAATTCTGGTATTTTCAGCAATGCATAAATGAAGTTTCTTCAATAAACACCCATTAAACTCTGCATCATTACAGATACGTTAACATGCAACAAAATTGCCCACAAGTCCTCTCATTTCAACTTGGTTGTATACATGATAAAATGCAAATTGACAACAAGATTAAAGAAGGAATACATTCTCTACAGATGGCATTCCCTGCCTGGTTGAAGGAAAAATGCAAACGCCTAACATAGAAAACCCACTGGTAAAAACTGCTTCTAGCTGCCTGCAGTTGGTATGGAGAAACATACAATCATTACGTTTGCGATTAGAAATCTTGCAATAAAAGCGCACACTTGACTCAGCTCAAATTCTACAACACAAAGCACAATTTTAAAAGAGCCTTCACAGGAGGAAAACTTGGTGTTCTGGGCAGTATAATCAACTCTAGCAACTGCAGTAATGCACTAATGACTATGAAGTGTGTAAAATACGAGGGAAAGGCTGTGGATGTATCTTCTTGGACTTCAGTAAAGCCTTTGACACAGTTTCTCATAGCATCCTGCTTCGGAAACTGTCACCTCTGGCCTGGACAGGCAAACATTCTCCTGGATGGAAAACTGGTTGGCTGGCCAGGCCCAGAAAGTGGTGGGAAATGGAGTTAACTCCAACTGGAGGCCAGTGACAAGTGGTGCCTCCAGGGCTCAGTGCTGGGTCCAGCCCCATCAATGTCTTTATCAATGACCCAGATGAAGGCATTGAGTGCACCCTTAGCAAGTTTGTGGATGATACTAAGCTGGGTGGAAGCGTGGATCTGCTGGAGGGTAGGGAGGCTCCAAAGGGATCTGAACAGGCACTGGCAGAGGCTGCCCAGGGAGGGGGTTGAGTCACCTTCCCTGGAGGTATTTAAGGGATGGGGGGACGAGGTGCTGAGGGACCTGATTTAGTGTTTGATAGGAATGGTTGGACTCGATGATCCGGTGGGTCTTTTCCAACCTGGTGATTCTATGATTTAATCAATGCCTCACAAAAATGGAAAATGAAATTGTGAGAGGGAAAGAAACAAGCAAAAGAACAACTCAAAAAAGTTGATGGGAGTTCTAAATAAAGGAACAGCTTTGTGATGCAAGAAATAGATGGTGAAAGCGTCTCACCCTAACATCCGCTATATATATGCTTATATCCACTGTATTAATTTCTGCTACTATTATTAAAGCAAAGTCCCTAGTAAGTTTTGTATTTCTTCTGGATGAGACCATTTATTCAATCCTCCAATTTCAAGTGCATAAGTAAGCGATTAAGTACAACCATTATGGCATCTTTCCACAATTTAAATTTTGACATTTAATTAATTACCTCTTCTTTCTCATGTAGCATTATATGAGCCTTCAGACTGGCAACTCTGGAGAACTTCTTGTTGCACACAGGACATGTAGGTTCTTCACCATTATGAGTACACTTATGAAGTGTCAAGTTGAATTCAACATTAAATGACATTGGACACTGGTCACATCGGTGAGGCTGTTTGTTAAAACCACAAAAATAAAGACAAAATTCAATCTTTCCATAAGTACTTACAGCCTAGGTGACATAAAATAAAAATGTTTAGAATTAGAAAAGGGCAATAAAAATACCTACATATGATAATGATCCTTAATAATACCAGTTTTAATTATTTACTGTTCTTTGCATCTCGCTACTGAAAACACAAATACAGCACTTCAAAAGCACATGGGGAAAGAAGGTAGGGGAACTAAAGAAAGCAGAGACTCAAAACAGACTGTCTGAAGAGACTGAAGTTAACAGGAGAAAAGAATGAGCAAGAGACTGATATAAACTTCCCTTATTTACTGAGACTGTGAATTCTCATTAACCAAAATTAATAACTGAACCAGCAAAGAGCTTAGTTTATGCTAGGACTGACTGTTCTTTAGTGAGTATCAGCACAATCAGTTCTCATTCTTTGAGAGCATCTTCTATTTTAGAAATAGAGGCTGCTACACAAACATGCAATAGCATGATTTTCACAATATCAACTTCCATTTTTTATATATCAACTTCACAACACAAACTTGTGTAAGTAGTTCTTTGCATACAAGAATTATCACCTCAAAGTCCAACATTTTGTAAAAAATAATCTGTACCTACAGCTACCTCTAACACTAATAAAACTATTTTTCCATTACATGTAGTTGTAGCTTTGTGAAATAGAAACCAAGGAACAGAAATGAAGTGTTTCAGGTTACAGTTGAAACCTGTAACAAAAGCACCATTTAAAGTCAGTCCAGTCTTAATCACATATCTGTATTTTTCTCATTCTTTCCTGAATTTGATTAGCTTCATCACTTCAGCCGATTACAAACCTACTGACTAATGCACACGTACTAGATTAGTTAGCTTGGCATTACTGGAAACAGCTATGGGACTATCAGGATCCAGTTAATCCATGTAAACATTACTTTATTTCTGTTGCCAATGTGTAGAATTAGTTTGTAACTTCAATTTAAAAAACTCATACATTTTCTCACCTACCTGAATACTACGTAAATCAAAGACAACAGCTAAAATTAAAAATTACTGAACTGGAAACAACAATCTAACTAAATGTCATCAAAGTAAGGAAGGGTCTGTCTCAAAGGAAATACAAGGAAACATGAAAGAGACTTCATTAAACCCTGGGGTTCCCCGAGTAGTAATTACTAGCGATATGATTCTATGATATGATAAAGAAAACTGAAAACAATTTCTTGTGTTACCTTTACTTGTCAGTATATGAAAATATAATTATACACTGGTATTTTCTAAGTTTATATCTACTAAAATTCCTACCTTGTCATTTTGCTCATGATCCCTCATATGGCGCTGGAACTGGGTCTCTTTTGGAAAAGACAGCAAACAGATCTCACACTTATGGCAGTTTGGTACTTGGTAGAGAAAATCACTGTCCTCAGTATTCAGTATCAAAACACCATCTACAAAATAAGCATTGACACATTTGTATGCAGATACATTTCTTATAATTTATTGCAAAAATCAGAATTCTTTGAAGCAGAAACTATTCAAACTCCTTTAAGATTTTAACTTACACAAAACTCTAAATTCACTGGATCCTGAAGATCTCAGGCATAAAAATTACTGCTTCCACTGACACATGATCAAAGGAACATATTCATGCCTCTAACTGTCAGGGGCTAACGAGATAATTAATCACCTTATCCTAGTAATTTGAAATAAATTCTTTCTACACTTCATAAATACTCATCAGCTTTGCACCAAAATAAAATGCTGCCAAATACACTAGGCATAAGCAAGATATTGCCAGGAGTTACTTTTAATAATATTACATCATGTGTTTCTAAAAAAAACCCCACTTTAAATACAACATAGTCAGCAGTTCTGACTAAAGAGACTCTCTGCCCTCCCCTGCTCCTTTCTCTCCTTTTTTCATTTAAAAAAAAATTCAGGTATCTTTTCTTTCTTCTACTTCTGGCAGTGTAAAACCTTTAAGAGATACCTTTACAATTGTAAAACCAACGCCAATGTTTCAAATTGCTGAGAGATGCAATAAACTGCCAAACTGTGTACGCATGAATTCAGTGGAGAAAAATATTATTTTTTAATAGACCCAGCCTAAGCCCACAGTTTTCTTGTTATACAAGATGCAAGATTCTACGTTCTATTAATGTTTTCCATATAGTGCAATATCCAAATTAAACACATTTTACATTTGAGAAGATCCTATACTACTAAGGAAGTTAAAGTTTTTCTTAAATAAAGCTAAGAAAAGTAATTGGAAGGAGGAGTTACAGTATGTAAGATCATTCAAAGCAGTTTTAATAAAACAAAATAAAAATCAATTGACTTGTGCTGCAGATTAAGGACATAAAAGAGAAAAAAAACCCCACAGAATCGCATTTCAAACACAACCACCAACACCTCAACTCAAAGTGCATCAACAACAGAATGCAACAGCATGCAAAAAAGAAAAAGAGAAACTTGATTATCTAGATACACTAAGTCTGAAGTTTCCCTTTAAGAAAGTCAGTACTTCCAACCATATATGCAAAGGAAGTAGCAACAACACCATAAGTTTACATCATCCTGTTCGTATTTCTTCAGAGGAAACCAAATAATGGGATTAATTCAGTATTTCTGCTCAGTACTGTACCTCCCTCAAAGTTCTGACTCATTCAAGAGAGGCGGAAAAAATAAATCAGTACCTTATGTCCTGACCATCTATTTTTCTTGCTAAAATTCTCACAAATAAACTTAAGAAGTTTGTAGTTGAGGAAGCTCTAGGAAACATTTCAGCACAAGATACTTTGGGCAAGAAATCACAACCAAAAACATGTCCTGGGGATTTACACATCTCATTTCCGTTCACGAGTCACCCAATCAAGTTTTTCTTTGCTAAGTTTAGTTGTGCCTCCTTGTGTTGGAAAGAAATAATTGGCTTAAATATCACAATTCTTTAACACATACAAACTTAAATCTACTGTATTCTTTAAAGAACTCAGCTGTAAATTCACAGTATATGCAAACTGTATCAATTACAGGTTTCTTTTTCATCCCTGAAACTGTCACAATACTTCAAAAGCTGAAAACCACAGCTTTAATTACAAGATACCATCCTTTAAGTATCCTTGTGATAAATATACCCAAATAGAATAAAAGGCACAAAATCACTTTCAGTAAATACTGACTTGACAAGAAAGAGAGAGGTGAAAGAAAAATCTACACCAATCCTTGCACTACATGAAAGCTTAATGAAAGAATCTTTCGTTTCCGCCAGAAGAGTAACTGTTCAACCCTATGAAGGTCTGACCTCTCCCTTTAAACAACAGAAAAATGATCCAACCCATGATTTTAGAAAGGCCTTTAAACCTCCTCCATGAACTAAAGAGATTACCTTCACACATTCACTGTCAAGATCAAAGACACCAGACAACATACGAAAACAAAGACTAAGCAGTTGAAATAGCAGAGATATAACTTTGACATAATCAAAGGTGCTAACTTCTCTACAGTTTCAAACACAAAAAAACCCATGCTCAATAGCATCCAAATGAGATTACCACATAACTCGCTTTTTAGGTCAGTAGCGTATTTTTTTATTAAGATGTGCATCCATCTGCATCAACTGCAATAGTGACTTATCCACAGGCTAAGAATTTTCTTCCAGAATTCAAAAAAAAGGACTTTTAATTAATTAAAAGTTAACAAAAACTTAAAATTGAGATGTTTCAACAGAATTTAAGTAATAACTCATAAGTGTATGAAATCACATCACACAATGTGGAAAGACATACAGGAAGAAGATATTTCAGCTTATCTTTAAAAAGAAAATAATTGCCACTGAAATAAACAGAAAGGGGTAACGAAAGAAAATATTTGTAACCCTTTCAAAGCCAAGTTTTATGCTTTCCTATTGCTGAAAAGAAAAGCATTTAGGAATCAGGACTGTACATTATAATCAGCAACTGGACTGTACAGTCCAGCTTGACTGGCAGAAGGCTTACTGCACAAATCCTTAAGGATAAGGCACAGCAAATCAGTTTAGGTTAGATTCCAGAAATCTTCAAAGGCTCAACTATTGGAAGATCAGACTGAAGACTTATCTTAAGTAGTTACAGCCAGTATGAAAAGACAAACAGTCCACTTCGGATTCAAAAGAACTCTGTAAGTTCAACTCTTTCACTTGCACTCAAAGGGCAAGACATATCTAATGCAGATTAAAATTAAAACACAACTTACTCATTAACACTATGCCTGATGCAGCTGAAGGGAAAGATGAGACTATAATGATCTTTTTTGGCTTGTACTTTCACTAAAACAATTTGGCTCTTTCACCAGCCCAATACTGGGTATTTTAGAGAGTTGCATGGCTCCCTTTTATTAAAGACACAAGAAGTGACTTTTTATTTTATTCCTCCAGTAGTAAAAAGGAGAGTATTCAGAATAATCTCCCTGATGAAATCAAGCAATTTAATAACAGCATGGACAAAACTGTTATGCTGTGCTTCGAGTTGGGAAGACAGAAAAACAGGAAAGAGACTGTCAATTACAACAGTAACAAGCAAGTGAGTGATATTTTAACTTTCCAGGCAGGTCTCATGCACTCAAAGTATGACTTCGGACTGTCTTCATTTCAATACAAGAATGAAATAACAGTTTGACAGAGTTTTTTGCTAGAAGAATTAACCAGAGGTAGGCACTATTTACACTGATACCTCTATATCATGGCAAATCAAACTAATAGTCTACATTACCATATTTCAAGGAAATCAGCACTAAAACCCAGTTGTGCAATCACCTTCCCTTCTATCAGAGAAATAAGTGCTTTTAGATCCATCAGCTTAGACCATGAAACAAGCCAAACACTGCAAAATACGGAGCCTATCCTGAAGGCTGATATTTTTGAATACCCAAATACATGGGAGATGATGCCAATCAAGTTGGTAGTGTTGGATATGGATCCTATTCTTTTAAATGCACTGATTAATTTCTTATTTAAAATACAAAACAAAAGACCTCTACACATTCGCTATGTACTAAGGGAGACAAAATAAAAATACTGACATACATGACATAGCACTTGATGGTCACAATTTGACATCTGTCAGTCTACCAACCCTATCACAAATAGCTAATAAGGTAAACATTAAGTTCACAGATGAATCAATTTATCCATTGTCAGATATACTCTGTCCAGATGAACACATAAGTCTTCTCTCTGTTAAAGAGGTAAAACACCACCATTCAGGTCAACAACACAGAAGTTGGAAGCTTTATTTAAAGACATTAACTGATTAAGCATATAACATCAACAAACTTGCACTGAAAATTGGCATGCGCTTACTAGAGAGAAGCTACTTACTGACATCCACAAATATAGACAAAACCCACAAAATTAGTATCAGAGTTACAAATCCCCTGAAAACCAAGTGATTCGGTCTGCACACTGCTGCAAATTATAACCCTCGCTCAACAGCTGCAAAGTTTAAAATGCTGCCATTTACTAATGTTAACTGTACAGAAATGACAAAAAATCCACTGCATTTTTTATTTTTTTTTCCAGTTTGCATGTATGTCTAACTGCAATATCAGTTAACTCTATTCCATCGCATCTTGAGAGAGACAGACAAGTGTCAACAGGGAGTACTTAGCACTGTTGTACATTTTGCCTGTATTCTCAGTTTGTCCAGAGAGCCCTAAAATCAGAATCACATTGGCAAAGTACCTATCAAAGATACTAAATTTTCAGTTTTAAGAGTATTTGAATAAGTCCACCTTTACATTACAGCCTTCAAGTTCTTTTGAAATAAGCCCTCACAGAGCAGCAGGAATCAAGCTTTGGGACAACTCCACTACAGATTTCTGCGATACAGCCTTCATGAAAACTTGATCTCAGGAGCTGAGTCAGCAAGCAGGTGCTCTCTGCTATAAGCTGCTGCTGACAACTCAATGGGGAAAGACGAAGGCAAAATGAGAGCACTCTCAACCACTCCTTCCTTATGTAAGCAGCACTGCGCCTGCAGTCCTCTCTGCAAGGCGCAGATGGACTCAGTCAGCTGTAAACGCAACACAGTACAGCCTTCTTACATCTCTTACAGCCTACTCGGATCCAACTGAGAGGATGTTGTGAACGCAACACTCAAGCTTGCGGAATTCATGGATGAAAACTTGTCACTTAAGTTAAATGGCAGCTGGCAAGTCTAGGGACAAAAGGGTCTGACCCTATCAAAACCTATTTACTAATTTATGAGTGGAAAGAAAGCAGTAGGACAGGAGAACAAAACGGGGTTGGCGATATTGCCGTTTCCTCCTCCTGCACTAGAATTCATCAAACACAGAAGATAATGAATCATTAAAACATTTTGCTTAGTCCTACAATCCTAAAAGAATCAGGTTGGTTTAAACCCAACTCAGCACTTTGTTTATGAAAAAGAGCAGTCATTCCTCACGAATTCTGATGAATGGGAGGCTCAGGGGAAAGACTCAACTCCCAGCTGACATACCAAATTAGGATTCATTCATACAAGAAAACATAGTTTTGTTTCATTTGTTCAATACTCAACCTGGAATTTAAAGTCATACCAGCCCAGACATTTTCCTTCCAAGAGCACGTTGCTGAGATGAGCATTCAGGCACCAAATGCTCAGCATTTGCCAACCCACAGCAGCTGCACTCCTTTCTGGACCACACTCCAGAAGTTGCAAGGCCACACTGATGCACTGCTGGCAGCAGAGAAATCTGATAGGATACACGATTAATAGCTCCATTGTTGCTGGTTAGATGTTGAGTAGATTGTACTGGGTCTGGCTAAGACAGAGTTAACTTTCTTCACAGCAAACCATATGGTTCTGTGTTTTAAATCTGTGATTAAAACAATGCTGATAACACTCCAGTGTTTTAGCTCTGGCTCAATAATGCTTGAACAGTGTGAAGGCCTTCTGTTTCTCACTTTGCCCCTACAATAAGCTGGATGAGGGTCAGCGAGAGGCTGGGGGTAACAGATGACACAAATTAACCAAAGGGATATTCCATGCCACACGAAATCATGCTCAGCAATACAAATTCAGGGACAGTCCTTCCAAGTCAGTCTTTGCTTAGGCACTGAGTATTAGTCTGCCTGTGAACACTTCCCTTTGCATCACTTGGCTGTTTGTTTGGGTTTTTGGGTTTTTTTACTTTTTTTCCCCCCTTCATTTATTAAACTGCCTTCATCACAACCCACAAGCTTTTCCTTGCTTTTGCTATTCCAATTCTCTCTCACTATACTGCAGAAGGAAGTCCGTGAGTGGCTGATGGGTGCTGGCCAGAGTCAACCCACAACTTATACCATCCACATCATCCTAATCTACACAGATAATTGGAAATTGCCATTTCCTTAACTAGCTCAGATAGCTTCATCTGACATTCAGGTAAATATTGCTATACTTACTGCTAAATACTCCAAAACAGGAGTTATACTTTTTGACAGCTGCATATGAAAACACTAAACTAGCATTTTTCAGCTGTTAGTTTTGATATAAATATATCCAAAGTGTAATCTTAAGCCTATCATATTCTCACCAAGACCCAACATACCCTTCCTGCTTAAATTTAGATTTTGTTACTGTAGGGCACTGAAAAGATCAAAAATAAATTGTCACTATTGAAGCCTAAAGACACTCTTTTCAAGGCAAAACTTCAGCAGCTGTAGCTCCTGTATGTTTTAAAAAGGAATTACCTATACTTATCATATTTAAATAAACACCTAGCCTACATCACAGCAGCAGTATCATCACCTCTTCATTCTTGCCTGCACATCACTCACCTATTCTTTTACTTGTCAGTCATAAAATCTTAGTGCAGAACTACAAAAATAATCTACAATAGTTTTCAGTGAGTTTATATAAACCAGTGAGTTCAAGTTCCTTTTTTCCTTCAATAATATGAAATTGGAATATAAAGCCTCAGAAATTATTTTCCAAACCCAGACAGATGCCAGAGGACTGACAGGAAGCAAACCAAATAGAGCCAGCTCTCCAGAGCCAGGCATAAAGCTACATTGCTTTCTGTGTTCCTTGCCTTTGTGTATTTAACACTCACCATTCTTCGTATGTGAATTCTGTTAAAATTCATGCCTCAGAAGGCAGAAAATACTCAAGTTTTAACTTCACTCGAAGGAACTCAGTTTACAATGGTGTGAAAATAGTAGATTTAAATATAGAACATGCACTCTAGGCTTAAAAATTACTTTGGTACATCCTGCAAATATTTCACTTTGCTGTTCAAAGAATTCCTCTCCTGCTATTTGAAAATGACCAGACAGCTGTGAAAGTAAAAAAACGGTAATTTCATGTTGCTGCTACTCAAATAGTGACAAGTGGCACTGCACCAAATAGAAGGGAACTTCACCATGGGGAAGGAAAACTTAGAGCAAGAAAAGACAACTAAGGGCACAGAATAGTGAAAGAGTCCTCAAAATCCTTCTCATACACCTGAGATAATAACTTAAATAGAGAAGTGGTGACTACTGACCTCTGGTAACAACTAGACACTTACTGTGTCAAAATGGAAACTCTCACAAATTAGCTGAAAGAACCAGTAACAAAGTCTCAAGTTTCCACCAGCTTTCACGGGACCTACAGAAAACTCCTTCACTACAGTAGCCAATAAAACAGCCATAAGCACCCAAAATACTACTCCGGATCTGTAAAAAATATGGATTTAAATATTGTCTTTTCATTGGCTATCTAACTGAACATTAAACACCTGGTATTTATTTCAATTACAGCTTAATAGCAACTGCTCATTGCTAAAGTCTAATTAAAACAAAAAGCTGAGTAAGACTTGAAAACAACATTGTTAAAATGAGGCCTATTATATTTTTTAAATATTTTCCCAAAGCAAAACCATATTCCACCTTCCAAAACACTTGTCTTTGAAGGCTTTTTCTTTTCAATTCTCAGGCATTTCTCCCAAGATCCAAAAACACATAAAATGAGCATCTTCTACGATGCTGATATCTTAAACCATACAGAGACATCTTTTATGCAAAGTCAGTACAAATAAAAGTTTTGGGATTATTGCTAATAAAATATCACTAAGATATCCAAGCTTAAATCCAAGAAAAGTATTGATGAAAGGGCGTAAGACACACAAATATAAATAGAACGCAATAAATGATCCTCTGCATATTTTTATTGTGCTAATTCAGCTGCACAATACCAGTGGAAATAGCTTTCTAGTGTCATAGAGATTCTTAAGGGAGCAGAGTAAATGGAACTGCACCTCAGCCACTGGTTTCCATACGAATGTTGGAAACAATGCATAACAGACTACAGAAAACTCACATGGCCTAAAAACTCTGAGAGTTTGAAAGCTGTAATGCAGGTTACCTGAAATCACAGCAGACACACTGGAAACTCTAAGGCCACACACATGAATAGTTCTTTTTAACCTCCTTCTCAGGTTGGAGCCTATATCATAAGAACCTGTGTATCTAGTATGTTAACACCGATTACATTTAAAGAGCTGCTTCTCCTTAAAAAAACATCTGCACAGAGCACTTTTCTAAAGTACTCTTCTTGCTTCACATATATCCAACATCTCACCAGGTTTTCCGAAAGGTAAAAGACCCACTGCACCGCTGTAAATGGTAAAAAACACTATTAAGCAGCCAGAGCAAGAATGAAGGGGCAACAAAAATCCAAATAACAGAAGCTTAGCTCTTTTAAGCTTCTTGAGAATCTTACCCTTTACTTCAGGCACCTCAAATCACAGAATGGTTAAGGTTGGAAAGGTTATCTTGTCCAACCCTTCTGCTCCAGCAGGGCCACCTAGAGCCAGTTGCCCAGGACTGTGTAAAGATGTTTTTTTTAGTATCTCTATGGAAGAGAGTCCACAGCTTCTTTGTGCAACTAACGCCAGTGCTCAGTCACCCTCACAGTAAAAATAAAATTTAAAAAAGTTTCATTACACTCATACAGAACCTCCTGTCTTTCAGTTTGTGCCCATCAGAGAGGTCAATTTGAACAGTTAAGTTGCTGGGGTTCCGTTTAAACAATGATAATCGCAAAATGGTTTTGGTAAGACAGGTTTGGCAATGCCAAAAAAATTCTCTTAGAATAGCAGCCACTGAGGTCAAGATACTATTTTGACTATTTTAACCTAGAGTTGGCTTTTATCCAACATATTCAATCTAGTCTAGTAATCATGTCTAGTATTTGACATGCGTGGTGGTTAAAGTCTAGGCAAGCTGCACAATCAAACATTACTGATTCACCTTTACTTTCTTCCAAAGTTGTATTACCATAAACATACAGACTGTACAACTACAAA
This sequence comes from Phaenicophaeus curvirostris, assembly GCF_032191515.1. Classification (NCBI taxonomy): domain Eukaryota; kingdom Metazoa; phylum Chordata; class Aves; order Cuculiformes; family Cuculidae; genus Phaenicophaeus; species Phaenicophaeus curvirostris. Next base: position 5,665,801 of record NC_091394.1, on the reverse strand, counting down.
GAGTGCCACTTCTCTTCCATGAAAGACATTAATATACGAGGCTTGCAGGACATCCGAGGTCCTCACTAAAAAGAAATAAAAATGTGCAACTTCTTAAGCAAAAGATACGGAATTTATTTTTGTAAACAGCTATTTCCTAAATAAAATAGAAGCGAAGCCTATGGAATTCACAACCAGTTTTCAAAGTCTGTCAGCCTATATCTGAATGGGACAATCAACCAAATGTCCTGAGAACATAAATTCTCCAGATCCAAGCTGTCCTCCCAGCCAGAGGTTCTTCATTCATGACCTTCTCCTAAGACACAAGTAAGCGTAGGGGGAAAAGAAGGGTCACTTACAAAACAGTGACTTTGCTGTTTTCTCAAACTGCTGAAATCTCAAGGAGCAAAGATTCCAGAACGCAGTGTTTGCCTACAAAGCGCAGAATCCTTGCAAATGCAGACTGCAGCGTCTGAGTCCCTCAAGAAGCCCTAAAGCCTGTAATTCTAAAGCACTGTCTGTAATCAGCCTACCTCTATGAAATAATTCCACAAATAAAACAGAAAATTTCTTTTTAAAAAATACATGAAATATACAAAATATGATCAAACTCACATTAAGTCCTGTCAGACATACCCCTTACTATAAGAAAGGTCTAATATCAAACTCCTGCAAGAAAAAGGGATACAGCTACTAGGCACTTTTTCTGAACAGCTTGTCTCAGTCTTTTCTCTTTCACACATCGTGTCATTATTACACAAGCTGACATGCATGGCACAACAGGTGTATCCTTGCAAAAACTTCTAGAGAATCAAGTAGTCATTTTAATTACAATAAATTTTAAAAAACCCAACAAACAAACCAACCTCAGCTTCCAAAACTACCTGTCAACAGCCAGAGCTCTTTGGGTCCTCCTTTACATACTTATCATTTAGTGTTCAAAAAAGGAGATCAATGCATCCAAAACCAGCAAGAAAAATATAACAAAAACTTCTGGTAGGAACTAGTGGCTCGTGTGGCTTTCTATACTGGAGAAAACATTTCAAACAACTTCCAAACAGTCATTTAACAGTACAGCAGTAAGGGTTTTTTTGCCTGCCATCCCACTGCAGTTCTACAAAAACTATTCCACAGAAGGCTCACCTACACATTCCTCTTGAAGAGCCAGATCTGCAAGCGTTACAAAAAAAAAGCGTTCTAAGTATATACTGAAAATATTCATTACCTGACTTTCAATGACTGAAATAACCATGGTATTTCAACGTTTCATGAAAAACCTCCCTATGTTATCAGGTTAAAAACAGCAAAAGAAAACCAAATCTGCTACACGCTTGCACTGAAGGAGAAGCCTTTCAAGAGGTCTGCCTGCAACACGCTATTTTTACAGTTTGTTGGCTTTCATGGGGTGTTACTCACAGATCTCCAGCAACATCAGCAAAAAAGAACTGCACAAAAGAGTGGGGAAACTCACTAGCCACAAACTGCTGCAGAAAAAAAGGCCCAAGCCCACCAAACCTACGCTGCCCTGAAGAATTCTCCAGTCATCGACAATGCAAGCAAAATTTCAGAGAGAAAGAAAAAAAGGCGTGAAAGAAAGGCCGTCATGAAAACAGCTCCTCTTTATACAAGGCACCTTCTCATATACTCACAAAGAGAACCGACTACAAAAGTACTGTTTTAGACACTCAAATAACACAAGCGAGCAGAACGATGGAAGAGTTGAAAAGATCTTATTTTCAGTCGTTTATCATCCTTTATTGGAAGCTCTCAAAGCTTGGGGGGGGGGGGGGTCGGAGAGCAGCGTGAGGGGCAGAGAAAGCGCGGTGGAGGGAGTCGGGAGCCTCGCTGCCCTCTGCTCTCCCCCTCCTCTCCTTTCCCCAAGCCCAGCCGGGCTCTTCCTCCAGCCCCCGCGGTGGCGGCAGCCGCAGCAGCACCGGGAGGGAAGAGACAAGCGAGGCAGCAAGCGAAGGGAAGGCCGCCGCCACTTCTAGCTCCCCAGCCCCACAGCCCCTGAGGAGCCCCCCCAGCCGTGAGGCAGCCGCCGCGGGCACGCGCCCCGGTATCCTTCCGCCGGGCCAAGCGAGGAGCCCTTTTTGCCCCCCATCCCGCCTCACAACTACCCCGATAGGTACTAGAGGGCAGGCCGCACGCTGCCCGGCTCTCGGTATCACTGCGCGGGGGCCGAACCACCCCCCTCCGCCCTCCCCGCACCCTCCCCGCGGCGCCCGCCGTTCTCTCCCCCGCCGCGATCGGTAAGGGAGTGACGGGCGGGCGGGCGGCGCGCGCTGCCCCGGCTCGGTATCATTCCGCCGGGCCGGGCCGCGCTGCCTCCCCCCTCCGCCCTATACACTCGCACAATAGACCCGGCCTCCCTCCCTCCCTCCCTTCCTTCCTTTCCCCCCACCATATCCGGGGACTATATGCGCGCGTTCCGCGGAGGCTTTTTCACCTTCCCTCCCTCCTTCCCTCCCCGCCGCCCTCAGGTTGGGGGTGGGGGGGGGGGGGGGGGGGGTGCGTGCCGAGCAGCGCTGGGTTTTTTTTTTTTTACCTGACTCGGTGCCGGCCTTGCTACTCTCCCCGCTGGGTTTGGGAGGCCGCCCCCTCGGCATGGCTGCCCCCTCCCTCCTTCCCCCCCCCACCCCCCCCTCCCGCCTAACCCCCCCTCACCACGCTCCCCTCCTTTCCCTTCCCCCCCCCCCCCCCCCCCTCCCTTCTCCCGGCGCGCGCGCACACACAGACACACACACACACACATTCGCAGAGGCGGAGGAAGCCGCGGGGGGGGGGGGGGGAAGGGGGCGTGGCCAAGGGGGGGGCGCGGCCTACGAGTGGGCGGGGCTTGGTGGAGTGGGCGGGGCTTAGCGGCGTGAGGGGGCTGTGAGTGGGTGGGCGGGGCCGCGCAGGCGCAGTGAGGGAGGGGAGGGGGCCGGGCTGCGCATGCGCGGAGGGCGGCCCCGGGGTGGGGTGGGGGAATGGAGGAAAATGAACCCTGTGAGAGACGTGCTGTGGGGTTCTTAGACAGGGAGCGTCCTGTCATCCTTCAAATGGAGCCTGGGCGACCTCCACCCACCGCGTGCAGCGAGATCAGGGCTGGGACAGAGCGCGGTTCCCCCTGACGTGCATCTGGATAAGTTTTCCCAGAAGTCTTGCGCATATCGTGTTACTTAGGACTAATTTGGATCATAGAATCACCAGGTTGGAAAAGACCCACCAGATCATCGAGTGCAACCATTCCTATCAATGCCCCTCAGCACCTCATCCACCCGTCCCTTGAACCCCTCCAGGGAAGGCGACTCAACCCCCTCCCTGGGCAGCCTCTCCCAGTGCCCAGTGACCCTTTCTGTGAAAAACTTTTTCCTAATGTTCAGCCTGAACCTCCCCTGGCGGAGCTTGAGGCTTGTTATTGGGAACGCCACAGCAGCGAATCTCTTGCTGATTTGGAGTTTTGGAGCCTTTTCTCTTGTCTGACCTTGTATTTGAGATAAGTGAAGGCTCCAAACAGGTGCGATCCCCAATATAAGAAGGATATGGAACTGTTGGAAGAGGTCCAGAGGGGAGCCCCTAAAAGCTCACTACATCATTTAACAGTGATTTTGGGGTATCATAAGCCATAATATTAAAATCTTGTAATTTGCGTGCAGTGGGCAGGGGCCCTCTGGGAGGGTATCAATACAGGTGGAAATGTTTTTACTGGCAGCATGTTCCAGCATTTCGTAGCTTTCATCGCCTCCAGAGACACCACTGTGGGTCATCCTCGAATTCATAGGGCCGCCAGAGGAGGTTCAGGCTGGACATCAGGAAAAAATTTTTCATGGAAGGAGTCATTGGGCACTGGCAGAGGCTGCCCAGGGAGGTGGTTGAGTCACCTTCCCTGGAGGGGTTCAGGGGATGGGTGGACGAGGTGCTGAGGGACATGGTTTAGGGATCGGTGGGAATGGTTGGACTCGATGATCCAGTGGGTCTTTTCCAACCTGCTGATTCTATGATTCCATGATTCTATGACATTCTTAGTGCACCTCTTTTGTGCTAAATAAGGAAAAATTCAATACAAAACACTTGCCTTTGGTGAGTGACTTGATTAATCTTTTTCTCATTTTCTGAGTAGTTTGACCTGCTTTAGGGCCTAAAACTTTGTCTGAGTTACATTTTCTTTCTGCACCTTGTAACTTTTAAAAAAAAAGGATGTGTTTCTGCAGCAAAGGCTATGAGAATACTGCCTACAGGGATGAAACTGGCTTTTTTTTTTTTTTTTTTTTTTGAGGGGAGGCTACTCTTTCATCCAAGGAGTGATCCAAAACCCACTGAACCAGATTTCTGCTGCTCACTTGCTCAGCTGTTAAAATGATCAGTTCTTCTCACTGCTTTCCAGAGTATTCGTTTTCTTCCTCCCCCTATCTCATATGGCCAACTGGTGGCTGGTTTCTTCATTTCAAACCAAACAGTGTTTCAGTAGCCTGTGTTAAAACAGCTTTAATATGATGTAGGCTTACTTAAGCAAGTTGGATGACCCTGGCTTTCTGTATTACATTTATTACTTTAATGTCACTTTCTGTAGTCTCTGCAAATAGTATTAAGCAGATTTTCAAATCTGAGGAGGTCTTTAAAAGTTAAAGATTTCAGATTTTTGTTCAGATGAAAAAAATAGGGCAGGCTGAGCACTGGTAACTGTGAACTATTAGCAGACCATTCTCATCACTGAATGTTAACACTTCGTTAATTCATTTTTCTTGTTCAGTTGTAAATGCATGGAACTATTTTTTTTTTCTAAGTTAAATGCCTGTCAAATACCTAAATAAATTACATCTAAAAGCTTGCCTTTAGCTACCAAATTTAATCATATCAAAGAATGAAATCAGGTTTTTGGAATGCAAGGTTTCATTTCTCCCTGAAGGCAAAGGTTGGGTAAGCAACATTTAGATTTTTTTTCTTCTTCTGTCTGCTAATAAAAAAAAAGTGTACGGTATTTAATTTTATCTGCAGAAATGCAGGATTGATAAATACGGAAAAGGAGGGAGGACTGAAGCTGCTGCGACCCCTTGCCTTGGGCTCCTGTGAACTGGCTCCTTGTTATAGCCCCACTGCACGCAGGTTAAAAATAAAGAACAGCAGTGGCCTCTCGTGGTTACAGGCTAGTTCTGTGCTGGAAATTAAAATCGTCAGTCGTTTCAGCAGTGAACTACAACCTTCAAGTACATGATACAAGGTGACAGCTGTTCAGAAGATTTCAGTTAGACAGGACTCGAAAACAAAGAACCCCATCTGAATCCATAGCTTAAAAAAAAGTCTATACAAGCTCATTATTTTGACTACTACTCCTGGTTTGGTTCTAACTTTTTAATCAGTGTATTTGTGGTTTTTGTTGCAGTCTTCTTCATTAGGATTAAGAGTTTCGAAGCTTCAGTTTTGATTTAGTTTTTAAAAGAGCTGGTGCACACTTTACATAAATGTAAGTGGGATTGTACGTGCAGGCAGCTTCTCTCTGTACTGGTAGTAATGAAAATTGTGCCTCATTTTTCAACCCTAATACAAAAGGCAATTTTAATTTCTCTTGTAGCTTTTCAACCTCATTGTACCTTGCGTGTCTTTCAGTGTCCAGCAGCAGTATGTACAATCATGGTTAAATTTGTACTGCAAGATTCTGTACATCATGTGCTCCAAATGTATGTGGCATTTTTGTTGTTGCCTGTCAGTCTTCTAACACTTCTGCATCACTCTCGTTCCATACAAAACTGGCTCTGCATAAAAATAGAAGAGGCATCAAATTTTACTAAAGCATCCTGTGGCTCTGGGAGACAAAAATAACAGTTTGTGAAGAGTCTATGGAATAGGTGTTAAAAAGCATATTAAAATAACTTTTTTATTAAGGAAATCCAGTGGTAAATCCTATGCTTAGTCTACTATATTTTCCTTTAAAGCCATTTTCAATCTATTGAAGCTGTTTAATTTCTGTGCAATTTCCTTTCTTCGTCTATGGGATTGACAGTATTTTTCACCTGCTTTTTGCAACTCATGGGAGAAAGACACTGTCTGCAGAGCTAAAACTGTTGCTCTACTTGTTAGTGAATCTGTTGTCTACATTTGCAGAGATGCTGATATTTCAAAATATTTAAAAATTGTTGTATTTTGTAAAAAATAAAATAACCTATTTCAGTCTCTGGCATTACTCTAGAGGTGCTACACACGAAGCTTCTCATTTCTGGGGAGTGCCCTAGCACTGCAACTTAGTACCTTCTCAGGTGAGAGCCTAGCACACAATTAATTGTGCTCTGCTGCCCATGCAAAGGAAACTTGGGTCTGTTCCTCAGATAGAATCTGTAATGTAATAGAGAGTGTTAGATGGTTGGCCTTTAACTCTTTCTGTAATGAATTCTATCTGGTATCATTAATTTCTAGAAAGAAAAGCAGCTGTAGTGTCAGCCCTTAAAATATGCAGCTTCAAAAGTTACGTTTAGTTTTTATCTACAGATGAGGAGCATAGCAACAAAGAGAGTAAAGTTAACAAAAGGCTACAGAACAAATTGAATTATTGGTTTTACTGCCAACTAGTAGAACTAGATGTGCTACTGAATTTTAAGGTGCACTGATGAAATCAGTGAACCATCTCAGTAAAGCTACTTATTAAGTAGGTAACTTAGGTAGTAGTAACAGTAAACTCTTACTTTTCTGTCTCAATTTCCCCTCTTTGGATGCCTATTGTGTTCTAAAAAATATTGTTTGTAACAGTTCATATTTTCTTTTGCATTATCATCTAACAAAGACATAACCTTCCAGGCTCTTGATGGCTAATGGGTTTCAGACAAATCAGTTTTGTTTTTTGTATGCAACACCTTTTGCAGTATCATCTGACACAATACAGGTCACAACTTCTATAGCTCTGTCAAAAAAAAATGAAGACAGGAAGCTTTCCTTCTTCTACAGAATCACATAATGGTTCAGGTGGGAAGGACCATCTCCCTCCTCAAGCCTGAACCAAAGGTTGCGAAGGCTGAGTCCTTGGGAGGGATCAGCTTGGGTGCTCCTGCACCACTGCTGCCACCATTGCACACAGAGGCTGGAGCACTGCGGGGGGATGGCTGGGGCAGTGGACCCACTGCTGTGGATGATTCTTATCGAGGTGGATCCACTTCCATAGGTTGCTCACTGTTGTCAGGTGGATCCACCTCCATTGGTTCTACGGTGTTGTTGGGTGCATCCACCTCCATGGGCTCTACGTTGTCCTTTGGTGTGTGGTCATGCCCGGGATTCACGCCTGGACCTAAAGCCAATGTTGCCCGCTTCAAAGGGGAGCAGCCACTTGCCCGGCTGCTCCATGGCACAGAGGCAGGGGTGGACTCCACACTCTTCTCTTCTGGACTGAACGCCAATGCTTTCTGCCTTAAAGGTGAGCGACCACTTGCCTGGCTGCTCTGGCAGTTTCATGGCACAGACATGAGCTTGGACACCACGTTCTTTTCTTCTGGATCTAAAGCTAATGCTCTCTGCTTAGAATGTGAGCACCCACTTGCTCGTCCGCTCTGCCTGCTCCCTGGCACGGACACAGGCTTGGACTCCATGCTCCTGCCTTCTTGACCTAAAGCCGGTGCTTTCCGCTTCAAAGGTGAGCGGACACTCTCCTGGCTGCTGCCTGGCACGGACACACGCTTGGACTCCATGCTCTTGCCCACTTGTCCTAAAGCCGGTGCTTTCTGCTTCAAAGATCTCTTGTATTGGGGACCCCAAACCAGGACACAGCGCTCAGGCATGGCCTCACCAGTGCAGAACAGAAGGGATGGATCAACTGCCTCACCCTGCTCTCAGCATTCATCATAATGCAGCCCAGGACCATGTGGTACAAGGTCCCGTTTCAGGCTCTTGCTCATCGTAACGTCCACCAAGATCCCCTGGTCCTCATCTGCCAAGCTGCTTTCCAGCTGGTCAGCCTCCATCATGGAGAGTTTCATGCGCTTGTTCCTCCCCAGCTGCAGGACTTCACCCTTCTTGTTGAACCGTCAACCCGTTTCTGCAGCACATCGAGGCTTTGTTTCCTCTACAGCTAGTAAATCGATCATCATCTGACCTCTAGGCAGGCTTTTAGTACTGCACAAGGAACTGCAAGAAACTGCACAAGGAACTGCAAAGGGACATAAGATTATACCCATGATACATATTTGTGCTCCTGAATAAAAATGCGACCTCGGAGCCTCCAGAAGTGCTGCCTGCAGAGGCTTGAAAGGCAAAACTAAGGGATATTAAGAAAGGGCTCAAGCGTGTTGCAGCTTGACATATAATGCTAGAACCTTCCTACTTGCCAACTGGTCGCTCACAGTCTACAAGAAAAGAAAAATCACAGCATTTCTGTAAGGAAAGCTAAATGTCAACATTCAGAACACAAAGTAGAGCTGTGAAAACGAAACAATGAAAAGAACTATACTCTGCGCTAATGTAAGTGTCGTTGCCCTTCAGTTCAGGACCAACCATGACAATCCAAGCAAATAAACCTCAGCCTGTGCACATCGCTTACACATGGCATAAACGCTAATTACTTTTTGTGTGTGTGTGTTCCGAATATGCAGATACTAACTGCTAACAGTAATAAGTTTCAGCAACATTTTGCAAACTGGAGAATGAACGAAGCCCCAAAATACCATGCAAGATCTACAAATGCAGGCCTTTCATCCAATATGTTTCATGGGAGGAAGCTAAGCTGCTGGTAGTCTTGAAGTTACAACCAAAAGAAAAACACAAACAGGTTTCACAGATTTTTTTCCCCTGCATGTACCCAACAATATATTGACTTTAAAGTGCAAGAATGGGCATAGCTTAGCAGTAAAGTGAAAAACAACAAACAGGAGAATGGTGACTCAGGAGGTCATCTATAAGACAAGAAAGATGGTTGCATTGCCTACCTACCAATTCTGGGATTTGCAGTTTCAAGGAAGGGTATTCAGGTCAAAACCGTGAAATGCAAACCACCTTTTGGCTTTAGGAACTTAGCGGGTAAGATGCAGCTGAAATAAAAGCATTTAACAAAGAGCTATGCTATAATTCTGATCTATGTGCCCTTCTAGGAAGAGAAAATGCAACATTCAAAATATCATACGGGAGATTATTCATGAATGCTCAATTCAACAGGTTCTTTTCTAGAGTAAGAGTCCTGACAAAAGCCAAATTCAAATTCTACTCAAAACTTCAGCTTTTTCTCCTGTAACAAACTATTTCCACTATTTCCAATCACAAATCCTTAGTTCTCAATCAAAACAAAATGAACTGTCATTATTATGCCACAGGTCACTTCTCCCTTACCATTTTGTATGTCTCACCGTGTTGCTTTGTGAGTTTCCACAATAAATGTATTATACTAAGCACTTGCTGCATGAGCTGCTGAGATTCTGGTTCCAAAAGGTTTCCAAGAAGGGGAGCTGATTGGGCAGGAGATTCTTCAGTCCAGCACTCAATCAGTAGAGGAATTATTATTGCAATAAAACATTTTAAGTTTCTAGCTGAGGACGCCTTTTTCTGCACTGTCCATTACGCTTGCCCGGGACCTAAATGACAAAAGTGGAAAAAAAAGAAAGGAGAAAAGATAAGGATCACACCTTTAAAAACAGATTAGAGCACTACCATTTTCCTGCTTTCTGGGTAACACAAAACAATACTTTATTCATACGTTAAATGTTTGCTTGCTTTCTTGCTAGATATTTCAGTAAGAAAAATTCAGAGTTCAAGCCATCGACAACAAAACTGCTTCTGAGTCTCCCTGCAAGTCTGTGCGCTTCTGTAACAACTTCTTACATATCAGTATTTCTTTCCCTGTTGTTATCTGGAAAGCTGAGAAATACATTTCACATTACATCACCTTCAACCAACAGGTTGAACCCACTGTACTCGGCAAAACTAAATAAAAAAGCTGTAAGTTTTAAGCTCCTTGAAGCAAAATAATGAAACTCACTACAAAGTATTGTCGAATGCACAAGGTTTATTACAGTTAATGACCATCTCCAGCTGTAAGAAACATAATGGTGGTTCATAATTAAAAAATCATTCTGCAAGAACATAACTTTGATTCCCACCTAATGTTTAACTATAACGCTCTAGCGAGCAACTAGCTGGCAAATTATTAAAGGATCTGGTAATTAAGTCAAACAAAATTTATCAAAAAATAGAGAGAGACAGTTTTAATTAAAAGAACATCTCCTCAAAAGCAAGTAAACCAAGGACTCCCCACCTGCCCTTAAAACACACTTTGTGATTCAAAAGGGGTTATCAGCAGAAACGATCAAATCCTGCTCCCAGATAAATTCAGTCAATTCATATCCATTTTAAAAACAAGGTGCCCTAAAGAAAGAAAACCCCGCATAACTCCTGCTACTTTTAAGCAACACAGATACTTCTGACAGGGTTTCCAAACAACAAGAGCCCTTAAAAAAAAAAACCCAAACAATGGTAATTTCAATTGTTGTCTTCTAACATTGTTTTCCATGATAATTTTGTTTTCTAAGTCACAGCACAGAACTCCCATCACAATTCTAACTTCCTAGATTACACAAAACTGGTATGCTGAACCTCAGGGGAGCTGCTAGATTATTTGTGTACCCCTTAAACTGCAATTTTCTTTAAAATAAAAGTATTTTTCTGAAGGAGGACCAAACAAAAGAAAATGGTGTATCTGCCATTTGACAGTAAGAAGACAACAGAAATTCAGCCAAGGGAAGTGTAGAAGAAACAGAAAACAAGGAAACAACTTTCTGCTGCTTAAAGTAGGAAATGCCATTGGAAGTTAACAAATCTAAGCTGGATTACTGTCCTCCTTTTTTGTGTCTATTTCAGCAAAGAAACATTCAGTACACCAAGTGAACTCTATTCTCCATTTCTATCCAATGCACATGTCACACCATATACATATTTATTCACTGTGCTTTGTCTTCCACTCTGGTCACTCAAGTTATCTTCAGCTTTCTTGGCAGCTTCATTTTGTCCTTTGTCAGCAGAAACAGGAGCTCTACCACCTTTTCTGTAGCACCACTTCCAGTCCAAAAAAAAAAGATGACATGCCTTGGTATCACCACGTTACAGTCGTGAAGGCTTTCCAATTTTCCACACCTGAAATGAGTTTGATGCAAAAAGCAGCACAGTCAGTACATAAGGCAGAGGATATAATCTAATCATCTCCTAATTCACTGTACTCTTGAATTCACACACAGTAGGAAGACCTAACACACCACAGAAAATCATGAAGTCTTACGATTTGCCTCGTTGATCCCTTCAGCATCCCAGGCTCAGAATCTACACATTTTACTAAGCATTGATACTGCAAACAGCTTCTGAAAATACCTTTCTATAATCAACGAGGTGCCATCCCTACCAAATGAACTTGCAAGATTAAAAAGATACAGGAATTGAAAAAAATTAGCATACTATTAGTGGTGTTTGAACCCTACTTTCGAAGGAACAAAGCTGAAACATACTTGCTGTATTAGTGACGAGGCCATCAACACGTACACACAATTAGTTACTTACGGTTTGGTCCATTTATTATCTAGCATTGGGGCTTGACTAATTGTGCATTGACTTGTTTAAAGAAAACCACACTCACTGATTCAGATTTTGGGAGTACTCAAGAAGCGTAACAGATGTTTTGCACGTCTTATTAGACATAATTTATGTCCTTTCCTGGGAATGCCTGTGAAAGGCCACAGAGCTGGGCTTGGAAAAGACAGAATTAAACATCTTCAGACTACTAGAAAAGGTTTCACTGGCAAATCCAAAACCTAACGCAGTAACTGCATCCTTTTTTGGGGGGTAATTACATGATCCTTGGTGGTTTTATGATTACACATTGTATAGTTTTAATCTTTTTGTGACTGCACTTTTGGTGTCTATTCTCAAGTAATAGTATAGGAGTCTTCATAATCTCCTAGTTTCACTGGTACTTTACTGTGTTCTTGGCATTTAATTTCCTGTTTGTATACTGTCTTGTCTTGATGTCTTATGATAAGCTGAGTTTTATGTTTTATATTGCCTTTTTTCCCCTTTCTTCTTCCTCCTCTTCTCTCCCCTAGCCTCTTTCCTTTTTTCCTTGTCTGTAAGTTTTGGCATGATAATTTCTTCTCCTGCAAGTGTATGACCCCAGACAGAAGGTTCATCCATCATCTTGTTTTCCTTCATAGTACACGATGAGCAATTTTATGTGATCTTGTAATTTGCTTCTCTTTTCAATATTGCCTGTTGATGGGTTTTAGTGTGTGTGGGGGTGTACTTGGGCAGACTTTGTGCTATGTTTCTATGCTTTTCGTGCTACATCCCAAATTATCTGAGAATGCTCTGTTGGAGAGTTGCTGTCCATATTGCACTTGTCTGTGTCTCGTCACAGTGTTAACATGCAGCTTTTGCATATTTTCATTCAATCTCCTGCCGCTGCATTTGTATTTCTAATTTATGAGGATTTTCATCTGGCAATTACAGAATTCAGCTGTCTTGTATAATTCAGAAATGTACTGGCCTATTGCTTCCTCAGATTTTTGACTGTAGTTGGTTGGGTTTTTTGAAAAAAACACAGCCTCTCATGAGTTATTGAGAGAATGTAAAAATACTAGAAAGCCTCTAAAAAATGAACTTCCCTCGCCTTCTCTTAGTACATCCAGGTGCTGTTGAAATACATAGTAGTCTTTACTAGTAATGACCAAGATATGCTTTTAGAAATGCATTCCTATGTCCATTTTGTTGTAAAAGATGGCCAGTTATTAAACATGTTGTCTTTGTGTCTACAATGAGTTCACGATTTCACATATATGCAAGAGTGAACTTGTTTCTGACACGTGTTTCAAATGTTAAAGAGTATAGGCTCAGGACTTAATTCTGCCCTCCACAATTAAAGACTTCTCCTGCAAAACAGTTTCTGAAATGAGGCTTTTGGTTCATAAAAATTACACTTTATGTTTGGGTTTTTTTTTCACTGTGAAGACTATGTTTGGAAAATTGGTCTTTTCAAATGTAGGATTTTTATTTTTTTTTAATTGGAAAAGACCCAACATCCTTGTATTTGAACACACTACCTGTATTTGTTCAAATATATTGTATTTGCCTGCATTTGGACACACTACTGAGTTCTGGTAGCTGCATTCTTCAGAGAGGCTTGACAACTCAAGTGCACAGGAATTGGTTTTCCCCAGAAAATTCCAATGGAAATAAAGACTGCAGAGGTAGACTGTGCATAGGAATTACCCTGAAATAGAAATTTAGATGAAGTACTTTGATTTTGAGGAAATAAGAATGAAGATTTCCAAATTCGTTTAGCAAGACAGGATATCTGCTGTAACCAAATAGTGCTCATCCATACTTTGTTTAGAAAGATGGCTAGGGGATTTTTATAATTTCACAAGCATATATTTTTGCTACTTGTTGATGAGAGTCTGTCATGCTGTATCACACACAGAGGTATTTATTAATATAAATGAGCCCACAGTGAGAAAGCCCAGAAGAAGTGAGAATGTGCTTGCAGGGAAGATGAGAGTAAGCAAGCAAGCAATTATACTTCCCTGAACAACAGAAATACATTGCATTTCTTAGAAAAATCTGATAAAAGTATTTCTGTTTTTAAACTGAAGACATTTTCTAAGTCAATGTATTTATCTGAATGTTCATATTTATAGTGTAGCAATTTTGGAAACTTATGATAACAAAGTGCAATATAAATAATAGTTTTGTGGATTTTGTGTTTTTATAGTGTTTATTCATGTGAAGAAACATCACTGTATAGAGACCTTCTGGGGATGTATCTGCACATTGTGAAACGCTTGATGACCGTTCTCACCTAGAAATTCTCTCCCTACGACTCTTCCATTGATTTTTCTTCTCCCCAGTGCTTGACACCCTGGGCTATACTGGCATGATTGTCAGGACACACCCTGCACCCCGATACTTGGAATAGATCATGGAGCCCACCCCATTTTAAAGCACATCTATTTTTGTGCTTTCGGCAAGCACAATAATACTGGTGCCAAACACGAACACCGTATCCTCAGCCAGGTCTTGAAGCTGCAAAAGTCAGGGAGTCAGATTTACCGGGAATTGGGAACGTTGCCTTGATACAGTGAAGCCCTAGAGGAGGGCTCCTAAGGGAACTAGGCTTCCGGCACTTAGAATGAGGAATGTAATGAGTGAGCTTGTAAATGAAGAATTGGTGAGAAAGCCAGTAGGTGCAGAAGAACAAGTGGTTTGAAATGGAACCTGTTGTACAGGTAATGCTGTGGGAATTTAGGAACATCAGTCAGAGGGGAGAAGGACATCAAATACGGCATGAAGACAGGCTGCCAGTTAAAGAAGACAACAAGGCAGAAGCAAGTGCTTGAAATCCAGGATGAGGGACTCAAGTCGAGCCCTAAGCAAAAGTGGCATAGTACATGTGTCAGAAGCTTGATAAAGATAATCCATGGACGACTGTAACAGCAAAATAAAAAATTCTGTGACAAAGATGAAAGGGGCAGTAGGCCTTCTTGTTGGCAATGTAGTGTTATGTATCTTTTTGCAAGCTAGAATTAATTAAGAAGTGATACTGGGTAATTTCTTGCACAAATCTTCCTTGGCACCCAAGGGCCAAGGACAGTTGAAAGGACAGTTGTTTAGCCTGGAGAAGAGGAGGCTGAGGGGAGACCTCATTGCTCTCTACAACTACCTGAAAGGAGGTTGTGGAGAGGAGGGTGCTGGCCTCTTCTCCCAAGTGACAGGGGACAGGACAAGAGGGAATGGCCTCAAGCTCCACCAGGGGAGGTTCAGGCTGGACATTAGGAAAAAATTTTTCACAGAAAGGGTCACTGGGCACTGGCAGAGGCTGCCCAGGGAGGTTGTTGAGTCACCTTCCCTGGAGGGGTTTAAGGCACAGGTGGATGAGGTGCTGAGGGATATTGTTTAGTGTTTGATAGGAATGGTTGGACTCGATGATCCGGTGGGTCTCTTCCAACCTGGTTATGATTCTATGAAAATCTGAAGGCCGTTTAAACAAAATGTTTTGAGAAGAGGCCTGTGGCATTACAAAGCTTTCAAGCTTGTCTTCTGTACTTTGTAGATTAGAAGGAAATGTAAGAACAGAGTTTCTAAATATCTGTATAAAATGATCCTTTCTAGAACAGCCATGTTGGCTTTCATGAAGTCTTATGAGCAGTTACATGGAAAATTGTGACGTGGTTGACATAGTTTACTTCGTTTTTCCATTAGGCTTTTGAGAAGTGTCTTACTGGAGGCTTTTAGGGAAACTCAGCAGTGTGTCGTATGAGGGAAGATCTTTGTTCAGTTAAATGGCCAGAAGAGCAGAATAAATGGTCAGTTTTCACAGTGGAAAGCAGTGGCACATGAGATTCAATAAGATATGTGCTAGGGCTTTTGCTGTTCAGCATGCTCATAGATTACTTTAAAAGCGTATTGACAATGAGGTAATCAAGTTCGATGATATTAATTTATTCAGGGTAGTAAAAGTGACTGAGCAATAAAATGACAGCTGAAATTCAGTGAAGATAAATGTACAGTGATGTACATAAGGCAAAGAAATCCTGATTTCACTTAGATGACCTCTGAGATGACTGGAGTGATAGTTGAGAGTTTTGACAGGTAGTCACACGCAAACATCACTCAGTGCTCAGTGGTGACCAAAGGAGTAATTCAAATATTAGGAGCCGTTAGAAGAATGGAGAATAAGAAAAGAGAATGTCACTCTGCCATTATGTAAATCTGTGGATTTGTCTTATCTGTAATATGTTATGCAGCTCTGGCCTTGTCCTTCCCTACCACCTCAAAAAAATACAGGAGATTAGAGAGGGTTTAGAAGGATGATCAGCGATACAGAATAACTTCCACGTGAGAAATGACTTAAGCTACAACTGTTTAGGCTGGAAAGAGATTTTTCAATGGCAAGGGGCAAGCTACAGAAAAAGGAAGCAGGAAGAAACTAAATTATTATTAGGGGCTACAAATAATTGTCATCATAATCCATGGAGTTGAGTGAAAAGTCAAAGGATGAAAACATGAAAATAGGTAAATAGAGATACTAAGATAGTAAGCAGAATTACCTCTTAATAGCACCTGTTGGTCCCTGAAGTCATCCAAAGGCTTGGTGAATGCTGCCCAGTTGTTCTGCACACAGACACCCCATGGTCGTATGACAACTGAATGCAAAATCATGGACTGAATAAGTTTTTAAACCAAATGCAATTATTTTGATACTCATTTACATTTGCGATTCTTTGCTGTTGTACGATTTTTAATTTCTTTTAAATATTTTTGTTGAAATGCAGTTTGCAAATACATGTCTTTTCATTTATTTCAGACTCCAACTCCACATGAAGCTTTTGGATGTGAACTTCTGGGACTGTAAACTAAACAAAACCTATAATAAGTTCCAATTGACATCAGGAGAACAGCTATTTGAATGGATTTTTCTCTATAATCTTTATGAGGATTTCAGGAATATACCAGCTCAAAAATACATCGGTCAGCATCAAAACAAATCTTTATTTTAATATTTTTCCATATTTAAAGACAGAAAAGAAGCTATTTGTTCATCTATTTCCTATCTTAAAATCTCACAGGACTGAGACAACTAGATATCTTCCAACCAGTTTATGCTACATTTCATCTGCTGACCTTGACCAAAATGTAGTTGCCACTATATATGTGGAAAGCTCTGTAAGTTGCTGGTAGATCACGTGCAGTTATAACTGTTTTATAGACAATGTGGACAGCAGAGGCGTATGGGTTTACTGAATTTTCAAAAGCCATGAAGAACACTAGGGGCAAACTCAGGGTTAAAACCCCAAACTTCCTGATTCCAAATTCTCTGAGAGGGAATGAGGAGAAGAATAAAGTGTAAAATCATCCCAATTGAAAAAACAAACAACAGTTTCATATGTATGTCTTAGCAGATGAGCACTCAACGCTAACAATTTTAGGGATGCCAGTAATTTAAAACATAATTTCTTTTACGATGGGTGTTTCAGAATTGTTGCCTTAATTTATCCCTATGTAATGTGAATCAGGCAATATCACTTTTATGAGAAGAACAAATGATTTATAATAGCATGTGTCTGGACTCAGTTTCCAGGTATGCAGTCAGCTGCACAGAAACCTGATGCTCACTTTCCTCGAGGGAGGTTAGAAAAACTGCATGCTCATTTTCCATGTGAGTTATCTGCCTGGGCTGTCTAGGTCGTTGGCACAGAACTTCATCATTATTTTATTACCAGAGAGCTAAAAAAAAAAAGGATTATCGTTTTTGTGGATGTATGAATAGAAAGAGAGGAAAATTATAGTGGTTTGCCTCATAATTATTTACTGAAGATCAGAAAAGTGTCAAGATTTTGGAGTCATGAGTCATCATTTAAACTTCATAATTTAAACACCTATTTCATAATTTAAATTTCGTCATTTAAATGCCCATTGTCTCCTGCCCTCCTCCCCAGTATTTCTTTCTTTTTTTTCTTGTTAATATTTGTTCTATTTTCAATGCTCGCTGTCATTGCTTGTCTTACCAAGCTTGTCCATTCTGCCTCTGTTTCACACACGCTATCGCTACACCTCTGTACACATCATCCTAACTGCTTTGTCAGTGTTTGCCTTCCCCAGCTGTCTTTTTTCTCTCCTGGCAATTTGTCAGAGGTAAAAGCAAGTGGAATCTGCAAAGATGTTGGATGCAAAATTGTAATACCCTTCCACTTACGTCAGTGTATATAGCCTGATTTTTCTGGGGCTTGTAGCTTGGCCAAGTATGGAGCCTTTCTAGTGAACTTCAACAAGTGAAATTGTGCTGATTTTCAAGTTCTGCTTTCAAAGGATGTAGATAACTGATTTTTTGAAGTAAATTGGCTGATAGCCCATGTGAAATAAGTGAGCTGTCATCTTCCACATAATTCTTGAAAATCACAAAAACATTTCATCTGATACACTGACTGTCTTTCTTTTCCTTTAGTTTAAATCTGAAGATAACATTTATCCCAGAAAAGATCAGCCCACACTGTTAAATTGGCGATGAAATTGAAAATGGTCTTATACTGAGCAAACTTAGCAATCTTAACAGCAGATGTCAGTGTGAACTCTGCCTGTGTAATTAAAGGTGAAAGCAATCTGATTAAGAAGTTTCAGTGCCATCATGTGACGTCCTCAGTTGTGGATCTTAAAACTTCTTTATTATGCAGAAGTGCTTTCCCATATTGCTCTTTTACAGATCTGATATATTTCAAATAGTCACAATATCATAATTAGGCTATTTTTTCTGTCTTGCCAGCAGTTTTCTCTAACAGCAGCACCATAATGCAAACTTTGATATCACACCTCTGAAAACAGCAGCCATACATGTAAATATTTGTTGTTATATAATATCTAGTATATTTGCGTTATAGAAGAATGTCCTAAATAAGTGATAAGGTTGATTGAAAAGGCGGACTAAAGCCTGAACAGATACAAAATAAAATATAATTTTGAAGAGATTTGAAGAGTATAGTCAGTGGAAAAAAAAACTAGCGTAGAAAGTCACTGAGGTATACAGTCATAAAAATCAATTGTGTGCAGAGCTAGCTGAACAAGTTGTAAGAAGTTAATGAAATGAATTAAATTAGAAACACCTGGTAACTAGTAAAGTAGGGGGACTTCTAGAGTGAAAGAAATGAACACTTAATTCTGTCTTGAAATCCGTTTAGGTATTCCCGTTTCCCTTCTGCTTTTAGCCAATTTCTTCACCCACGTATTTCTGTGCTAGGGCTGAGAATCTATTTTCTGTTATTGCAGATCTTTAGAATGCCTACCTGTCTTTGTTCTCCAGCACTGATATTCCAGCCATTACATTGCTGGGATATTTAGTCTTCAATTTTCTGAGAAGAGAGGCATAGAACTTTTTGTCAACACGATTGTTTAACAATCTGGTTTGTGTGAAAGCTGAGGGTAATCTCAGATCAGGCAGCCACAGGTTTATTCTGCACTAGACTAGATATGAGATAAAAATCTTAGTCAGACTGGAAGACATATGGAAGATAAGTATTCCTGTGAAAGTCCTGCTATAGAAACATACATATATGCATATGTATATATACATATGCAGAGGAGCAAGGCAGGAAGGCAGCCAGATTCTCCCAGCTGAGAATTCCCCTGGCACTGGGGGACTCAGCTGGCACCCAGCCTGCTTTACTGGCTCCTTCCCGACTCTGCTACTGTGCCAAGTACCTTGCCCTTCAGCTATACCGAGCTGGTGTACATAAAGAAATTTTCACCAGGGCAGCGTGAGGCTGCCCTGAGAATCTGATCCTTCACCGCCTCCGTAATTCAGCCCCTTCTGCAGCACCGAGGATGTTTCACGTTTTTGGCTGCGTGTTTTGTACGGCTCCCATGGTGTTGCCCGAGTGACTCCAAAATGGGAGTGTGTTTACTTCCCAATCCATGTGAAGTAAAAAAGTTCTGCTGCTCCCCATGTTGCACATGGGGGATTAAGGCAGTGCTTTGTTTCTACTGACTCTGAAAGCTGTGTTTGAATTCAAATAGCCAAATGACTTGAGCTAAGTATGTACTTTGCTTGGGTCAGAAACAGCGTGACCAGCAGGTCCAGGGAGGTTCTTCTCCCTCTGTACTTGGCACTGGTGAGACCGCTCCTCGAATCCTGTGTTCAGTTCTGGGCCCCTCACCACAAGAAGGATGTTGAGGCTCTGGAGCGAGTCCAGAGAAGAGCAACGAAGCTGGTGAGGGGGCTGGAGAGCAGGTCTTATGAGGAGCGGCTGAGAGAGCTGGGGGTGTTTAGCCTGGAGAAGAGGAGGCTGAGGGGAGACCTCATTGCTCTCTGCAACTACCTGAAAGGAGGTTGTGGAGAGGAGGGAGCTGGGCTCTTCTCCCAAGTGACAGGGGACAGGACAAGAGGGAATGGCCTCAAGCTCCACCAGGGGAAGTTTAGGCTGGACATTAGGAAAAAATTCTTCACAGAAAGGGTCATTGGTCCCTGGCAGAGGCTGCCCAGGGAGGGGGTTGAGTCACCTTCCCTGGAGGTGTTTAAGGGACGGGTGGACGAGGTGCTGAGGGACATTGTTTAGTGTTTGATAGGAATGGTTGGACTCGATGATCCGATGGGTCTCTTCCAACCTGGTTATTCTATGATTCTATGATTCTATGTCGGTGGGCCCAGAGGAGCAGGAGCTCAGGTACAAGCCATTCCTGCTCTCTGCCTTAGATTTCTTTTTTCGGAGAGGCACCTTGATTTTCCAGGCAAGAATCAAAGCAATAGTCAATATGCAGGCAGTCACAGTACTTTCACTCTGTCCCCCAGTAACAAGACAGTGTAAATACAGCAAAGATCTGAAAGACGGAGCAATTGCAGAAATTAAATATCCATAATTTCAGCACAGCAGACCTAAATTCTATGACATTGGGATTCAGGAGGGGAATCCAAAGCCCATAATTAGGGGATTAGGCAAAGTTAGGATAACCAACCCCCCCCCCCCAAAAAAACCCCACCATATTCTGAAGAGACACTTAAAATTATCCCAGAGGTATTGGTAATACTTAGCTTTGTCTGAAAACTCATTCTGTTTGTGACTTCAAGGTAAAAATCTAGATTTCCTTTCAGAATACTTAAAAGTAGAAAGGGAGCAAGTAATCTTTGGGTGTGCTCTATGTTCTATATGATATCCTAATGCCTAGAGCATTCAGCCTGCAAATGAGAGACATTAGCTTTCCGTTTTATCTGTCCTCTGCTGGAAGGATTTTAAATCTGCATCTCTCCAAGACTGCCTTACCTGTGAGGGTATGAATGGGCCATCATTTTATTGCAGGGTCAAATGCATAGTCCTGGAAGCATAATCCTGTAGCCTAGCAGTTCAGGCATTATGGATTTGGCTGTAAGCAATTTCCCCCCCAAAAGATACGAACTCTGTGCAGAGCAAGTATTAATGCTCTTGTCTCTTGGCTTCCAGGACAGTGCTTGAAGTGGTGGGCACTCATTTCTGATTCCACAGAATATTGGATATGGACATATCCTACCTTTAAATGTATCTCCAGCCTGACATGCTGCATGCGATTAGAATCATAGAATCATAGAATCATAGAATCACCAGGTTGGAAGAGACCCATCGGATCATCAAGCCCAACCATTCCTATCAAACACTAAACCATGTCCCTCAGCACCTCGTCCACCTGTGCCTTAAACACCTCCAGGGAAGGTGACTCAACCCCCTCCCTGGGCAGCCTGTTCCAGTGCCCAATGACCCTTTCTGTGAAAGATTTTTTCCTAATGTGCAGTCTGAACCTCCCCTGGTGGAGGTTGAGGCCATTCCCTCTTGTCCTGTCCCCTGTCACTTGGGAGAAGAGGCCAGCACCCTCCTCTCCACAACCTCCTTTCAGGTAGTTGTAGAGAGCAATGAGGTCTCCCCTCAGCCTCCTCTTCTCCAGGCTAAACACCCCCAGCTCTCTCAGCCGCTCCTTGTAAGGCCTGTTCTCCTGTTAGTTGAAGTGGAGAAAAATCAAGATGTACCTCAGACTGTTTCTGACTTTAGCTGAATGCCCTGTCATCTTTGTAGCAATGAGATTAAAATAACAGGGAAGGCAGCTTGTTTAAAAAAATAGTAGTAAAGCCGTCCTCATGGATTTCATTATCAAAAGTGATCCACTGGAATGAAACTTTACTGATTTGTTATTTACTATCCTGAAGCATCTTGTTCACCCTCAGCACTAATGGGAAAGGGATAGAATTATGTCTATACTAACAAGTAAAAGTGTTCCCAAGAATATTCTCAAGCAGAGAGACCAACTGGCATGGACTGGCTTGCAAGTACACCAGTAGACAGACAGTCAGCCTCCAGGACAAGGTGGCTGGATGCAAATCCTTGGCTCCTAATGGTCTGTGGGATGTTCAAACTCCCAGGCAGTGCCTGGGAATTGCTCTGGAGACTGCTAGTTGGTACAGGCCAAAAGCATGCCAGGAACTTCTCTACTAATTTCAGTGCAGTCATATTCCAGTGTCTGGAAACCCTCTCAAGCACTCTTTAATTCATTGCTGTAGACATGGCCTTAGGTTCACTGGTGTGTTCCACAAAATCTATTCAATAGCACAAGGGTGATCAAGACTGCTGATCATTATTGAGGAAACATTTTAAAATCCCCTCTCAAATACCTGTTTTGGTGAAGCTTTTCACTCTTGGGAGTTATACATTTACAGTTTGATTTGGTTTCTGATCTTGTAGTATTTATCTTGTTAGAGCAACCAACCTTTTATTGACTCATAGTAACATAAAATATCTTGAAGATGTCTACAGGTTTTAGAATTAGAACTGTGACCTTTGGGGCAAATTTAGGAGTAGACATCTAAATTTGAAGTACTTTGTGTCATATAGTCTTCTGCACAGAGTCTTCTCTCTCCAACACCTTAACACCTCAACAGGTCTTTGATACTTGTTACTTATTTAGAAGATGATATAATTTTAAAACTGTGATAGAGGGGCTTTATTTTGGGTACGGGACAGCATATGGTCTGTAGCTGTCGTTACTATCTGTAGCTGAAAAACGAGATTTCTATATGTAATGGTACTAGGCTGGCAGAGAATTCCACAAAACAAACAGTTTTGAAAGACTTTCTGGTTTTGCAAATCATTGCTTAGGTTTTTTTGTGCAATTAACTGTGCTTATTATATAGGAACTGAGTGAAGTTATAGCAGTGTTCTGTATTAACTTGATCCAGAAAAACTGAGACAATGATTAAGTGTGAATGGCAATTGCCTCTTTGAATTATCTTAATATGTTTAATTATCACAGTTTTAAATCCTAATCCCTACTTCCTGCTGCTCACTAAATTTGTTGTGCCCTGTGTTAAATCAACTAAAAGGAACTGGTAATCCTCCATAAATTCTAAAATCTATTTGTAAGAACCTAACGTGAAAAATAACTGATTAGCCTTTAGTTTTAATTTAATTTATTTTCCTGATTCCTATAGTCCTTTGATTGCAAATCTTGTGTGAGCGAAAAAAGATGGTTTTTTTTACCCCATCAAATATTCTTTTCTTTTGGAAAACAAAATCAACTCAGCATAAAGAAAGCATAAAGAATTCAGCTTTAACCTGAATAAAATGGTTCCCTTTTTCTCCAAGTTATTTGTTCATTCGAGTATCTTTTTCTGAATTGCTCTTTACTTACAGAACTAATTTAAATCCCCTGAGCTCACAAAAGGTCAGACAAAAGCTTCTGTCACAGCCCTAATGCCCTTCATGAGTCACTTTCTATTTTTATGGAATTTTTTTCAAAGCATGACGATAGAGGAGCAAGTCCCTAAGAGGATCATTCCGAGGATCCCATGGCTGGTACATTATAGGATATTGTCTTACTTTTTTCTGACGAAATTATGTTTGCGTATTTCAAAGACTAATATTTAGAGAATTAGCACATAAATCTGTGGTAAGGCAACATCAAGAAGTTAGAACAGGAAGAAAATGGCACCTTTTATCACAACATATTCCTAAAGGCCTTTTGGTATCCAAATGTTGGAACAGATATACAGCATTAGATCAGCTGGTGTCATTGTTTGTGCAGGGTTGCAGTTACTAACATGCAAAAAGGATGGAGTATATATGAATTAATGCAAGTATTTTAATTATAAAAGGAAAGCAAAGCTAAATAAGTGAGTAATAGAAAACATTACTCTTCAGTAATGCTATATCCTGCCATCAGCTGAAAAAATGTTTTTAAAGGTCTTCCTGCCGCTCTGTTTCAGCATCACTAATTACTTTAAAGCCTTCCTGCTTCTACAAATAATGTAGTCTCCATGTTGCGACATAATATTTAGAGGTATTCTAAAGTATTGTGAGACCGTTAGTAAAATGGTAGTGAAGAGAGGCATAAAATTACGTAGCAAATGAAACTACATTTTGAGATGTTTTATCTAGATTTCAATTATCAACAAACCACCTATTCAAAAAATAAATTCTATAAATATGGGTTGGGACAGTGTGACACATGAACTTTTTGTAGTTTATTTTATTGTGATGAACATATGCATAAATCAAATACAGTGATTATCAGTTTTCATGAGTAAGGCAGTTCAATAAATAGATCTCTAGGACTGGGAGTGACTCAAGGTAAATAGATTTGTGTAAAGTACACCACAACCAGAAGACTAGTCTACCTAAAAGGAGGTTGTGGAGAGGAGGGAGCTGGCCTCTTCTCCCAAGTGACAGGGGACAGGATGAGAGGGAATGGCCTCAAGCTCCACCAGGGGAGGTTTAGGCTGGACATTAGGAAAAATTTTTCATGGAAAGGGTCATTGGGCACTGGAACAGGCTGCCCAGGGAGGGGGTTGAGTCACCTTCCCTGGAGGTGTTGCATGCTCACGTGTTGTGACATCTCAGACTAGCGATATCAGTTCTAGCTACCTACTTGCATTAAATCTCCTCAGTTTAGGGAACTTCATGGAATATCAAAAGTTGTGGCATGTTCTCTCAGTTTCCCACCTAATTTCCAAGCAAACACAAGCTTCCGTGGTTGGTGGTAGTTGGCTTCGTTAGAGTTTGTGGGATCTGTGGTTTGCTGCAGTTTGTGGTTTACACTCTTTTTTCCAGGGGAGCAGAGTAACACAGACAGCGTACAGCTGAGCCAGCTGAAGCTTTCTGCTTTTAACCACAGCTGATGGACAGTTAACTGCTGAGATTTAACAATGGAAGTAGCCAATGTTGAGGGAAGTCCAAGGACTATAAAAGCAAAGAAATAAAGAGCATTAAAAAATGCTTTTATAGGGTGAGATGAAGGAAGTTCAATTTTCTCTTAAATTTAGGGAAATTTGATCTGAATTGATCTCTTAGTCGCAGAACTAATTTAAACACCACATGTCTTTAAAAGGTCAGGCAAAGTTGTCCTTCACAAACTGGATAGTCTTCATAAGATACTATAAATCTTTATGTCCACACAGATTGTTGTTGACTCACTATGACACATCCAAAAAACCCTCCACAGTCTATTAAAAACAGGCTAGAGACAGAGAAATACAGTTTCTTAAATACATAAAATCTGTCTAAAAATGGAACAGGCATGAAAAGGGCTTGATGCAGAAGCTGTAGGATATTTTCTAATCTTGAATAGGTACCAGATGGCAATTACCTACTGATGAAGTGATGCCAGACCAGAGAGAATATCTGAGGATTAGTGCTGCAGCTGGAGGAGTGGTGGAAGAGCAATATGAAAATACAGGGCAAAGGAAGGGAGGGAAGAGGCTGTACAGGTACTTTACGTTTATAGACATCTATTAAATGACATGACATAGAGAAGAGATACTTGAATAAGTTGGATGACCCCCCAAAAATGTGTTAACATGTCAAAATGGAGAAAGAGCTCACAAGTGGAGGAGGAGAAGAGCTGAAAAGAAGGTGTAAATTGCTGAAAAACATGGGCAAAGAACACACAGAAATAGCCAGGGAATGCAGCAGGTTAGAGAATGTAATATAGGAAACTGTGAATTACAGAACTATAAACATGTTGGTTGGAGTGACCTCTGAAAATCACCCACTCTGCCTGCCTAACTGTGCTGCACCACACTCACAGTGTAGATGTTTTTCATAATGTCCTGTTGGAACTTCTCACTCTGCACATTGCTGCTATTGCCCCTTGCAAAACTATCTGCAACTGCTACAAAAAGTTTCTGTCATATCTGTATTTCCCCTTCAAATAGTTGTAGGTCACTGTTAGCTCACGCTGTATGTTTTTCTTCGCCAAACCAAACAGATTTCTCCCCAGATACGTGAAGAGCTACGCACATGGCTCCTTTCCATCTTTGTACCACTTTGCTGGACTCTGAAGTCTCTCACCATCCCTTCTGAGCCAGGGAGTGGGTGAAGCTGGACACTATACTCCAGGTACAGCCTCAATAGCACCAGCTAAAGGGGAGTAGCAAGTTGCCTTTATCTCCTAGCCTCTCACCTGCTAATGCAGCCCAGTAGGCTGTTTGCTTTATTTGTGATGGGAGCATATTTTTGTCTTTTCTGTGGAGGCCACTTGGCATACTCTGTCACCCTCAGATGGCATCTTACAGAGTGACCTAGAGTCTGGAAGGAAGGGGCTGAAGAATAATACTGGCAATAGGAAGAGGCAAACAGACATGAACAAAGTTTCCTTTTTAGCACACGTGAGCCACAAGAAAATGCCTGGAGAAAAATGGCTCTGCAAGAGGAAAGAGGGAAGATGTTAGAAGGAAGAATCTCTTCATTGTCTTTTACAAGAAATAACACTAGTAGACTCATTCATACTTTTCCAAAGGATTACAAAGGCAAGGTAGAATTGCAAACAGCACCCTGGAACAACTCAATCATGGTTCATTTTTTAATAAAACTCAAACAGTGCACCTTGAGGGTCTGACATCTCCCTATAAATCTCATATGTCACATCATACTTTGGAACCTCATGACAAAAAATTGTTTCATTGTGCTGTAAAATATGCAAATATTACTGTCATCGTAGTTCTGTGAAAGCTTAGAGGGTAAGTTTCCCAGTTTCGCATGTAAACAAGAAATCCATTGACTTTGATAGAAGTGGTTAGCCAATATTTAGAGCCTATCTGCATTAGGAAGACAATTGAGATCAGCCCAACAGTGACAATCCTGGTAATTTACAAGGACATATGCAGTGTCCTGTGACCTGGTAAGTAGTCAAAGTAATCACTTTGGTGCAGCTTCTTTGTTCAAAATAAAAATCTACCTGGCTTTCCAGAAATGTTGCTCCAAATAACCGTGCATGCCGTACTCGCGTAGGTATGTCCTTGACATCCCTTGCTTTCTTCTGGGTTTCTACTTCTCTCGTATGTATGCATCGATAATCAGTCTCCCAATACCCCAGGGGCCTTCTCCATCTCTCTCATCTTCTTGAATTGCAGCCTATTTAGTTAGTTACTTAGTTACCACTCCCCAAAGGGGCCCTTGCTTGTTCCTTCCAGTTAGTCTGTTGAAAAGCTAGTTCTATAGCCCTTTTAATTTTGCTTGTCTATAAATTGGAGAAAGCATCTGCTCTCAGCATCCAAAGTACTAAAATTCTGCATTTTTAAAAAGTAGACCATGAGCTACTGTTTATTGTTCTTGTATTTACGTTGGAGTAGCTGTTAGCCTGGTCCTGTGTGCTGGAGCACAAGGATGGAGAACCCATTCATCCCCTGTTTATCTGGGTGTTACCCAGCTAACATACTGAGTTGCATGGTAAACGCACCAGCCCTACAGCTGCTGAGCTTTCTTCATCAACCGTAATGATAACTGAGTACTTGGCAAGTAGGATGAGGGAATTAAATAAAAGGGACTGGGCAAGCTGAAGAAGGATAGGTCCACTGCAATTTTAAATATAGTAGCCCAAAAGAAGACTCTGATGCAGGGTCTGCCTGGAAATATGAAGATTATTCCAGCAAAATACTGCTCTACGCTTAGAATCATAGAGTGGTTTGAATGACATGTTGGGAGGTGTTTAAAATTATTTATCTTTAAATGATGTGCTTTAAGGTGAGACGTCTTCCTAGGTATGTAGTCTAAGTGAAAAAGCTGTTGAGATCACTCTAGAAATTACTGAGTGAAACTTGCTGGCTAGTGCTCAGCATATATTAGGTTGGGTAATCTTAACAGCATCTTTGCATTTGAACTCTTACGGATACATAGTAAATAGGAACAAAGTTTTTTGGGAGATAATAAGTCATCATGTTGAATTCTCTGTGTGCATTCTCTTACCTTAAGTAAAAGTGAAGTAGCCTGTCCTTCTTTAAGTGAGAGAAAAACTACCTGTGTTTATATTGCTTTTGCATGAGAGGAAGACTGTGCATGTGGACGGTTACCTCACAGGAGCTGACAGGTGGCAATTCATTATGCCGTGGTAACTTCTTAGTATATCAAAGCCTTATGACTTCAAATCGATGAGGTTTTCTTTGCATTTCACTCATTAATTCTCTGCATTGAACAGACCAAGTATTCATTTCCTGAAGTCACTGAGAGAACCAAACATAAAACGATGACCTCTTGAGATTCTGACTGCTGGAAGATTTATGAGTGCTTGTAATTATTTAGTTTATGATGAAAGTTGCAACAAAACTGACCTATATGCACTCTGACAGGGTGTAACTTCTGTAAGGTTCATGTCCATCAATGAGAACATGCATTTAACTCTGTATTTAGCTGCACTGCATTTTTGCCCCGTATTTCTTTCTGCCTAAAGCATATTTAAAGTTGTTATCAGCAAATGTGATGAACAAAATTAGCCATGGACGCGGTAAGTCCAGGCTTTGAAACCTTTTGAAATACAACTTCGTGCTGCTAAGTATAAATGCTTGTAATAAAAGCTTCCAGATGGAAGATACTGTGGTGACACTATCATGCGGAAGCAATGATTATTTTTTATAGCTGATCAAAGTACTACTCATATCTAATAAGTTCCTGATTAAACAGAAAGTTGACACACCCTCACCCTTCATATCCTACCATATTGTGAAGTTAGTATTGCCATAAAAAACACTCTTGGCAAACAATTTCATATTAATATTACTTTATGCTGACATCAAGTATGGGAATGAAAGCAATGAATTAAGGGTACCTTTATTAATCAGTGTCAGTATCTTAGTTTTATTTCTTCCTTTATATCCCATACCACTCCTTTGTGGAGAATGAAACACAGATTAAAACAAAAATCACAGCTAGACCTCCTTTTATGTAGGAGGGATGACTGACCACATTACAGTGAAGTACACGATATCAAATAGCAACCTTCTATCTGTTATTATAGTTCATATTTCTGATGAAATAACCAAGAAAATAACCAAGACAGAATTAAAAGCATAATCTACAAACCAAGCTGGAAGCTGAAAGGATATCTCAGCAGGAGAAAACATGCAGCAAACACAAAACTATTTATAGAGATGAATTAGCAAGTGGTAGGCCAGAAAAAAAAGACAGCTCAGCAGGCTTGACACAAGGACTTATTGACACGATGTCATTGCAAGGCCACTCTCACTAATGTTGGAAAGGTCATGACAACTGGGAGAGATTCCTGAGGACTGAAAGGAAGCAAATGTCACTCTTGCCTTCAAGAAGGGGAAGTGGGAGGATCCAGGGAGCTACAAGTATTCACCTTCACTTGGATCCCTGGGAAGGTAATGGAGCAAATAATCCTGGAAAGCATTTCCAAACACATGAAGGATATGGAGGTTATTTGGAGAAGTCAGCAGGGATTCATAGGGGGGAAATATTGCTTAAGTGACCTGAGAGCCTTCCAGGATGAGGTGACTGGCTTGGTGGGTGAGGGGGGCAGTCGATGTGGATTATCTTGACTTTAGTGAGGCTTTTCATGTTGTCTCCCTTAACCTGCTTGTAGGCAAGCTGGTGAAGCATGGGCTAGTTAAATGGAACAGTAAGATGGGTTGAAAACTAGCCAAACTGCTGGTATCAAAACAGTTGTGGTCTTTGGAACAAAGTCCATCTCAAGGCCTATCATTAATGTCTGTTGTATCCCAGCTTTCATTTCTGGGGCCAGTACTGTTCATTAATGTTCTTCATTAATGACCTGCATGATTGAACAGAGTGCATGTTCAGCAAGTTGGCAAATGATACTAAACTGTGGGGAGTGGCTGGTACACCAAGGGGACCTTGACAGGCTGCAGAACTGGTACAACCAGAACCTCATTAAATTCAGCAAAGGGAAGTGCAAAGTTCTGTCCCTGAGGAAGAATAACCACGTGAACTGGTATACACTGGGGGCCAAATGCCTGGAAAGCAGCTGGGAAGAAGGAGCTGGGGATGCTGGTGGATAAATCGACTATGAGCCAGCAAAGGGCTCCTGCAGTAAAGAAAGCCAGCAGCATCCTGGAATGCATTAAGAAGAGCACTGTTAGCAGGTCAAGAGGGATGGTTGTTCCCTTCTATTTGAGCACCAGTGAGAACATGTCTGGCTTCCCAGTACAGAGAAACACGGACAGGAGGGAGTGCTGTGAAGGGCTGCAAAGATGGTCAAATGATTGGAGCATCCAACGTAGGAGGAGAGGCTGAGACAGCTGGGGCTGTTTAGACTGCAGAAGAGAAGTCTTGGGGGGGTCATGTCAATGCATATAAATACCTAATGTCTCGGAGTAAAGAATGTGGAGATGGTCTTCTCAGTGGTGCCTAGCGAAAGGACACGAGGAAAGGGGACAAGATGAAATACAGGAAACTCCACTTAAGCATAAGAAAATCTTTTTTACTGTGAGAGTAGTTGAAACTTGGAAGAGGCTTTCCAGAAAGGTTATGGAGTTGTCCTGTTTCAGGATACTTAAAGGCCAACTGGGCAGAGTCCTGATTAACCTGTTCTAGTTGCCCCACCTCTTGGTGGAGTGGGTTGGATGAGGTGAAGTCCCTTCCCACCTCAACTATTCTGAGAATCTGTGACTCAGTAAAATCATGTGGTTTCTAAAGAACATCCCCACCAGTGAATCAATGCAATCAACAGTTTTCATAACACTAAAACTGATATCCTAACTGGAGAAATGAACCACAACACCTAAAGCAAAGACCTCATGAGTAATAGTGTAGATGAATGCATAAAATGTGCTTGAGAGAAATAATCTGGAAGACAGTATAAGTTTTAAAAGGACTCTGAAGATACCAAATAACTTGTAGACCTAATCACAGGGCTTACAAAGGATTTTGATGAACATCAATTTGCTAAAAAGACATTGAAGGAACACAGGGTTAATTGTATTCTCCTACTAAAAGATTCTGACGTTGAATACTTACAAATGGGGAATACAAAATGGGGAAAATCAGCTTTTAGTATTTAATTAGGTATTTGTTGAAAATTTGCTGCAATTGTAAATGTTAAGTCAGGATATGTTAAAACATGAGATCACATCTCCACACTGAGTTAGTGTTTGGTCTGTTGAGCAGGCAATTCTTAAATGCTCTTCACTCTAAGGATCTTGGCAGAAACAATTGAGGACTCTTATTTTGTATAAGAAATATGATCTGGAGATTAATCTAATGTAATTGCTGTTGGCATGTTCGATGCAGTTACAGGGGAAAACATGATTAATAGCAATTAAATATATGGTTTGATTAAAAATAAAGCATAGCACATTGAGAGGGAACATAGATAAAGCTAAATGCTTTAATATGAAAATAGGAATATGAAAGTAAAAATCTATACCAGCAGTGAATCGGAATATAGCTCCTTTTCATTGTGGAGGGATGAATATTACCACTGAAACTGTGGGAAAACAGAATCTTGTTTAAAAAGTGAAAGCACATATTTAAGCTTTATAATGAAACACATAAGGGTCTTCTTCCAGCAACCTGTGAACCTGAAGTGTATGAGACAGGCTTGATGATGGAGGTAGTGAGTAAATGTGGATTGAATATAGGCAGTGGGTTAAAATAAAGCCCATAAATGCTGTATGCAATCTAGTATGCCATAAATGAACATACTCAACATCTGAAACTGGCCAAACTGAGTAAAATAAAGGCAAATGAGAAGTATGGCCTGAGGCAAACTGCTTTCTTTCATCTGCATTAGGAATGTCCCATTAAAGGAGACTGTAGAAAGAACAACCATGCACCCTAGAACTTTGCCTCCTTTACATCTGTTTAAATTGTCTCATTGCTATAGTTTATAAAAACAATAATTCTTGATTTTTCTATCACTCTTTTCAATTATTTTTTTTCTGAACAGATGAGGAAAACTGTATCAAGGATGAAATTGAACACTACATACCCATTGCTATAATGAAGGAAGCAATACAGGGCAAAGAGGAAAATGCAAGGAAGTTCAGAAGAATATCTCACATTCAGACCTCATGTAACAGAAATAACTCTTTCAAAAAGACTGGGATTATATCAGAGCTGAGTTCAGTCCTCCAAGGTTACATGAAGACAAACATCTTGGTAGATTGTTTGTGGGATGGACAAAATATTTTTTCCCCTGTTCAGGAAGTTTGTAGTAAATGCACACACAGATGGGAATCCACAAATGCTTAATTTATAACCAGCATTCCAGCTTGTACAAATGAATACTTAATTACTTGTTTATATATTTTGCATATCACTGCTCAATAATGTTTTATGTTCTTCCAAATAAAATAGCCAAACAGAATTCAAATAAGGGGGAGTTTGTCATTGAAATATATAATATATGTCATATGAACATCTAAATCTGATAATGTTGTAATGGAATGTTGAAGGAAATCACAAGATGCTCCTTTTTCTTGTTTGTTCTTTTTTGTTTCTTTCATTGCAGTTTTTTTAATGCTTAGTCAAAACCTTCCCATTTGGCATCTTTAGTACTTCCCTACACATATATTTGTGCAAATGTTATGGGCTTTTGTCCAATTTTTGATTACTTTCCTTTTTGTTGTTCAAAACAATTGACATCAAACTGGAACATGAAAGAGGTTGTAGGAAAGGTTGTTTTCCCTACTTGAAGAACCACTACTGTGTTTTACATATTCAATATGAATACAATTATTGTTTGTCTCTTCCTCACACACAGCATCCTACATTTGGACTTCAGCAGGTATGTGACCTGAGCTGGCTAATGCATTGTCGGCAGCACTCATCTTTGTTACCATCCACACTTCCCCCCCCACAATATGCTACTTAAATCCTTTTAAGATCAGTTTTCTGGAGTCCGTCTGGTGTTTTCAGACCCTTATTGCCACCATGTTTTGCTGCTGCACTGCTGGTGTGTGCTGGAGGCTGTGCTTTGTTACATACACGTAGCACAGAAGTGCTTTGTGTTTATAATCCTCCACGTTAGTTATGTTCTAACATGTTAATGCTAAAATAAGACTTCCAATTACTCTTTACGTGCTTAAAGCTTTCTCGATCCCAGCTCTGTTGGCTAAAGAATTTTATAAACAACTTACTCCAGGTACAGTTCTTTGATGCTTCATTTAAGAAACGTTAGTAAATGGGATCTGTCAAAATTAACTGAGACAAATTACTTTTTAGTACAAGTTCTTTATATCCAAGTTAGGTATCAAAGACTGAAACACTTAATATGTCTGAAGCATTTGAAGGTGAAACAAGAAACAACGACTAAAAAAGAGATTGAGTTTACATTGTTTTAAGCTAGATCTATCCAGACTGATACCTTAAACACAAAATTTTTAGTATGCAAGAATCATAGAATCATAGAATCATAGAATAATCAGGTTGGAAGAGACCCACCGGATCATCGAGTCCAACCATTCAATGAATCACAGAATCACAGAATCACAGAACAACCAGGTTGGAAGAGACCCACCGGATCACCGAGTCCAACCGTTCCTACCAAACACTAAACCATATCCCTCAGCACCTCGTCCACCCGTGCCTTAAACACCTCCAGGGAAGGTGACTCAACCACCTCCCTGGGCAGCCTGTTCCAGTGCCCAATGACCCTTTCTGTGAAGAATTTTTTCCTAACGTCTAGCCTAAACCTCCCCTGGCGGAGCTTGAGGCCATTCCCTCTTGTCCTGTCCCCTGTCCCTTGGGAGAAGAGGCCAGCACCCTCCTCTCTACAACGTCCTTTCAGGTAGTTGTAGAGAGCAATGAGGTCTCCCCTCAGCCTCCTCTTCTCCAGGCTAAACACCCCCAGCTCTCTCAGCCGCTCCTCATAAGGCCTGTTCTCCAGCCCTTTCACCAGCTTTGTTGCTCAAGGAATGAAGGAGCCAGTGCCATTACTCATTTCCCCTTTGTATAAACAGCTGGACGTGTCCTGATCTGGATCCTCCAGCTCTTGCATGTTCCTTTGGAGCAGCACGGTCCTCCTCAGGCTGCTTGAGTGCAAGTCTTCCTCCACCACCTTCCTTTCACTGCTTTATTTTTTTGTAACCTATTTAAAAGCCCACTCACCTCAGAACGGCTCTCGTGACGCTTGAAGCACACGGAATTGAAGCCGGTTTCACATGCTGGACAAGGACCCTGAGACACTGGTCAAAAGTGGACAGTTTCTGCTCTGACAGTTTAATAAACCTAGTAATTTATTTTGATGGTGACTTGAAAAATTGGTTGTCAGCAAGTCCTACTAGCAGTCAAAGTGTAGGATGGAACTACAGTTATTAACACTGTCTTTAAAGAAGGACAAGATTTCAACCATAATACCTGTGGCATCCAAAGGAAGGGAAAGTGTTAGATTTGATGAATCCTATCTTGGAAACCACTTTCGTAAATCTGGTGGTATTTTTCTTATACAGTTTGAAATTAATCATTGGCATCTTCTCTGACCCAGGGAAAATAGCACTCAGGGCAGTTTGTTCATTATCAATCTACAAGTTTTCCCGTGAGACTCGGGGCAAATGAAATAGTTCAGCCTAATCCTTAGTTCTCTGTTAATGAAAAATAACAGCACGAGGCAGTTGGTTTCAGTGATGAAATATTCTGATTCTGTGTGAGTATCTAGACAGGATAGCCTTCTTTAGCTAAGTAGTAGCAAAATGTAGAGCTTTCAGTTGAGCTTTTTGTATGAAAGAACTTAGTGACAAGTCAGTTATTTAACTAATGTAGTTTGCGCATTGAAAAATTATGCAGTTCCTTTTCTTTAAAAAGAAGTAGGAATAAAGAGCAGGTAGTTCCATTAGGCGCTTCTGTCCTGCAACAAACCATTACTCAAATAACGTTAAATCTTCCATAAATTTTCCATAAATCTTCTCTTTCTTTGTTCTTGAAAGAAAGGTGAGTGATGCCATGCCAAATTCAGAAATATCTATCATGGTTGGAAATGTTTGTGTCTCGCCATCGTTCTGTACATGATTGCTTCTTCCTCAGCTGAGACAGATGAATCAGGACTGGTAATCACCGCCTTGAACATTTCAGGATAAAACAGCTGGACTTCCCTAAATCCTAGCTGATGATAGTTCATCCAGGTGACTTTGCACTGAATGGAATGAGAGGCACACACAAATTGCTTCGCTAAATCAGCTGTATTGTGGCCCACAGTTTCCAGCTGGAGAGTCATCAAAATACCTGGGGATAGAGGAAGAGGACTGGGTGCTGCAGTTATTTCTACAACAATTACTTTTTTCAAAACTGGGAAACTTGTAGCCAAAGGCTGTGTACTGCTTATATAGAAAAAGCAGGTGAGCCTGAGCATCCATCTTCTTTTCCATGTTTCCTTTCTCCTCATTATGCTTTCCACTGAGGTTCTGTAATGTAGGGGAACTTCAAGGCTTTAGATGCCATCCAGAAAGAAAAATATAATATTCTGGTCACAGCTAATTACTGTTTGGCAAAATTCTCTCCAAAGGGTTATCCTGCTTGTGTAACTTCCAGTGTGCCTTAAATTGTGCTGTAATAGCTTTGACTTCAGGTACATTGTACCGATTAGCTTTCCAGGTTTTTAAGTTCAGAATAATTATGTTCATATAGTATTTTTAATAGTTATGCCAATATATTATACCTGATAGTACTAAGAAATTAATTATGCAATACCCAGCATTTATTTTACTATCTAAGTTCTTTCATAGAATCAAATCACTGACCTTTTTCTCATTTAATCCTATTTTCACTATGCTCTTACAGCATTTGACCGTAGAACTTAGAAAGTTTTCTGAAGGCTAGATCAATTGTCTTCTGGGTCTTTTCACCTTAACTCCTTACCTTCATGAAACAAAATCCAACGAAATCAAAGCGATCTGAAAGAAAAATCAAGAGTGGCTGGGTTTATAGGCCCATTTTCCCGCATTACTTCATATGTTATCTGTTATGTTCATACCACAAATAATCAGGAGGAAAACACTTGGGGGGTCACATAGGTCAATAAACATCTGGCTTATGAAGTGTGGCCCCTGCTGCCTGTATTATGTTGATA
Source organism: Phaenicophaeus curvirostris (assembly GCF_032191515.1). Taxonomy (NCBI): domain Eukaryota; kingdom Metazoa; phylum Chordata; class Aves; order Cuculiformes; family Cuculidae; genus Phaenicophaeus; species Phaenicophaeus curvirostris. The sequence continues at coordinate 5,630,074 of NC_091394.1, read as the reverse complement.
AAATTACTTTAGTCAGCAGGAAGAAACATAGAGTACAGAAAATAGGTGGTAAATTTTCCCATCTTGACATATGGAAGATTTGCGTGTGTAATTTACATCGCCATAAATCTCAGTTTATCAAAATGAAATTCTATCCAAAAATCTTGACAGAAAAAAGAAACAGAGCGTGCGTGTTTCGGCAGTGTTATCTCCAGCTCAGTGTGGCTAGAGGGTCCTCCGTGCATTGAGATAAGACCATTCAAGATCGCTTTATACTTCTTCCAGCAAAACATATCAACGCACTGGGTTTTTTTGCTGCTACAGTAACAATTTTAAGCTGCTCTAAATGCAGATGAGCAGCAAAATCCCATAGCTGTATGTATTCTCATAGCCATGCTCTTCCCCAAATTCTTCATTTTTATCTCAAGCTTCTGCATATATTTGAAATTCCTGGAGAAAGCCATCTTCACCTGCACCCACTAGCAGATCCACTAAAAGAATATTTAATGAGAAAGTGCTGTGTTGTCTATGTTATCAGAAACAGCATGCTTAGCTTCCTTTAATTCATGTGGCAGATAACTGCCTTTGTGATGGCTCAGTTTTCTTAGTTTTACAGTTGTTCTTTGCATGGCTTTTATGTTCTTTTGTAATGTTACTAAACATTTTGCTTGAATAAAGACCGGGCTGCTCATTGGATTTTGGGAAACTTTCTATATTAAAAAAACAAAAAAATTGCCTTGGGCTAGATTTTTGTTGGTTTGTTGTTGTTGTTTGGGTTTTTTTTAAGGAAAATTCCTATTGACTTCAAATGAGGTCTTCAGGGGTTAGCTGTCCAGGAAAAATTAATGCATGACCACAGGAAGAGATTTCCTTGGCTAGGGGCATTCATCACACATTTGAATGGAGTGTTGCCTAGAATGGATCTAGGAAAATAGGTGCTAGTTTATGAACTCTAGTTATTGTGCAACCAAAGTGCAATAATGTTGTCCAATATGTTTGGGTGGCAATCTTTTGTCTGTAGGAGAGAAAACATAGGTGACGTGAACAAAAAGGATAGTTCTACGTTAACGGAAGTAATTTTATTACAATCACAATATTAATCACAGGGAATCTGCCATAGACATCTGATTCCAGTGTTTTGCTCCAAGAATTATTTTTTCCATCACATGGGTTGGATAATTTTTTAGACTTTAATAGTAAACCTGAAATGAGTGTTTCTATAGATTTAGTACTCACACCACAGGGAAATGAAATGTCCCCAGTAAGGCATTAAGGTCATCCCATGTGTTGTCCCAAACAGAAAAAAAAACCCATTGATCTTTTAGTGTAGGTCTTAGGCAATTAGGCAGTAGATATTTACCATGAGAGGTCTTAATATCCTCAAGAAGTCATCATATGGTGTTTGTTAGGTAGGTTAACTCCCAGTGTAGCCAATTGCTGTCTGATCTGATCACTCCTCATCCTACATTCCAAGTAAGTCACCTCATCTGTACTTATCTGGCCACTTTCTCAGTTTTCACACGGTCAGACGTGCACATAAAACTGTCCTAAACACCTCTTTCAGATCCTTCAACTATTCCAAACAGATGTGGTGGTATATCAGAATTTCATCACTGTTGGCCATTGTGGATTTTCTCTGTACTTCCTACAGTACCTTTTTGGGGTTTTTTTACCATTCCCTGGAATGCCACAGGTTTGCGCTACATGCCAGCAACCAGCAAGGATTCTCTTTGTCTGTGGGGAAGAAAGCCTTCTGCTTTCAACTGCTTTGAACTGTCAGAGCTGCAGGGAGTCAGGTGGTTGCCTGTTTCTGCTCCACGTGAAGGAGCAGCATGCAACGTTAGCAAGCTTGGTGTTTTTAAGCTGCCCTTCAGGTCGCACGCATGGCTATATGTGTTGGTTAAATCAATTGCGTTAATATCTCCAAATGGTTCTCAGTGCTATTATTTGCACTCTGCGAGGGGTTGACATTGGTGATGACTTTCCTCTTTACATTTGGCAAACGTAAGTTATCCTCTTCAGTATCTCCTGCTCTTACATTAATGTTCAGAGCAACAAATGCTCAGCTTTCTGCTTCTCTCCTTTTACTTCATCTGTGTTAAAAGCTGTGATTAGACTTGGAAAGAAGGAAGCTTTGAGGCTTAAGTGGAGAAGCATTCATTTTCTGTAAGTTTGAAGGCCTTTTCTGTATGTTCGGAGGCTCCAAGGAGACCTTATAGCGACCTTCCAGTATGTGAAAGGGGCCTACAAGAAAGCTGGAGAGGGACTGTTTACAAAGACTTGTAGTGACAGGACTAGGGACAGTGAGTATAAACTGGAGAGGGGCAGATTTAGATTAGACATTAGGAAGAATTTCTTCACCATGAGGGTTGTGAGGCCCTGGCCCAGGTTGCCCAGGGAAGCTGTGGCTGCCCCATCCCTGGAGATGTCCAAGGCCAAGTTGGATGGGGCCTTGGGCAGCCTGGTCTAGTGGGAGGTGTCCCTGCCCATGGCTGAGGGGTTGGAACTGGATGATGTTTAAGCTCCCTTCCAACCCAAACTATTCTATGATTCTGATCCCATTCGTGGTTGTTGCATGCCATGGCAGATTGGACAAGAGGAAATGGCCTCAAATTGCACCAGGGGAGGTTTGGATTAGATATCAGGAAAAATTTCTTCACTGAAAGGGTTATCAGGCACTTGAACAGGCTACGCAGGGAAGTCAACATCCATGGAGGGGTTTAAAAGACAGATAGATGAGGTGCTCAGGAATATGGTTTAGTAGTGGACCGGGACAGCTGGACTTGATAATCTCAAAGATCTTTTCCAACCAAATGATTCTATGATTTAGCGAACCATGCAAGTCATAAAGGTGATTCTGCCAACTCTCCACAACACGTGGATCAGCAACCCCAGCATCACTGGCCCACAAATAAGCTAGTATTTCTGGAAACAGCTGGAAGTGATGAAAGTCTCATTTCTGACCCCTGGGTTACTAAAGACCTGCACCTGCCTTAATGCTTTCAAAAAAGTGTTTAGTGAAGAATGGATGGCATAGACAGAGTTACTGTTGGATATCTGAAGACACACTGTCATCCCAACTGATGCTATAACATGTGGTCCACTTCAGACTAGTTTTTACAATTGCTACGAAGATCACAAGGCCTTGGGTTTGTTTCTAACCTTAGACCTTGCACAGTGTGTGAATTTTGTGTTGTATAAATTTAAAATTATAACTTTAAAATATATATATTACTATTCCAAGTCAAGCTCTTAAATGTCCCTTTAGACACTTAAGTAAATGGCCAGCTTTTTAGCTAATTAAGCACTTGAAGGTCCCATCAAGTTCAGTAGAAGAAATGTAGCAAGAAAAACATAGCAACTTCAAGATAGAAAATATAAAGAAAAGAAAATTTTAGCCAGTATTGTATCAACCAAGGGCATATCAGAAAGAAGATGAAAGAAATATACTCTTAACACAGTTTCTACTAATTGAGGGGCTCACTGTTCATCTGTCCACTAGTTGGCAGGCATAGCAACGCAATCAGCTATCCTGTGAATGCATCCCTGGGTGCTGCTGAATTTCTGCAAAGACGTCCTAGCAACTGTGTGCCAGCACAGTACTGTGCATATGCATAAACATTAATAGGATAAATCAAACCTGCAGGGGAGTTTTCCAGTGGCTGATGTACAAAAGCATTTCACTAGCAGAGATTGAAGCACCTGGAAAACTGGGACACCAAGGTTAAGTGTGAAGATATTCCTAAATATTTTTTCTTAAATAAATTAGATTAACTAGGAATCATCTTCTTCAATGCATAGAATAGAGATTATTTTCCCTTCCCTTCAGGATCTCATTCCTGAGGATTCTGTAATTGTGAATATGCCTGCAGCCAATACTCAAAATATTCTCATTCTTCTGATGGATTAAATAGGTCACTTCAAATTTAGGGACAGTAGGACTTAATTTTTCAGATTATTTTCACAGTATACTTAGTATTTCTGTTTTGATGGTGATCAACTGAAACTGTCAGCAGGGATTGAACTAGCTGTAATGTAGATGAATAAATACACTTTTTTCTTTTTCCAGATACTGTGTTTTCAGAAAAAAGCCTCTGCTTATCAGCAGTCTCAAGTTTACTTAAAAGACAAGGTGGATTTTTTCAGTTTTTTATTTTGCTTTTTGCCTTTGCATCCACCACATAACAGTGCTGCAATGTTTATTTTGGAGCAAACTCGTTATTCAGTTCAGCAAACCAAGAGATGAGTCACTCCGCTCCCATTTCACAGAAACCTTTAACTACGTGTATATACAGATTCATAATTTCACTTTCTGTCTTGTGTGCATTACCTGATATATTAACATGCTTTCCTAGTCTTCTCCTACTCTTTCACTTTTCTGTAGCTGCTGGAGAGACTTTTGTTGGAGCTTTTTTTGTACTGAAGCAAAACCCTGTCAACAGAGTGCAAAAGCATGTTTAATGGCCTCTAGCTGGCTGCAGATGCCCACATTTCTGAATAGTACTCAACATCAGAAAGCTGAACGTACTATTAATTAAAGCTTTCTTTTCAAATGATGCCAAAATAGAATATTTTCTATAAAGACTGCACTTTTCCTCCGACATGAAGTAAGATGAAAGACATCTACTCTGTGATTTCATTTGCATTCTCTGAAGTGACTCTGTGAAATGTTCTCTGGTAATAAAGAAAGTACTCGTTGCTGAAAACCGAAAACAAAGTATTACTTGTTAGTCTCTATACAGTGTATCTGCAAATGTGAGTCTCGCATGCGAAAAATTAGTGGAAGTGTAAAATAGGACATGCAAGGTCACACACTTACTGGTTAGAAGATCCTAAATGGGAATTTTTTTCCAACCACATTAAATCATCCATACCAAATACCTATTTTAAAGTTATTATACAATAGTATATTAAGATTTATATTCTGTGTATGGAAGAGGTGTAGACAGTATTGGAAAGAGCTAAAGTGAGTGAGTTATTTTTTCAGAATTAGAAAAACTTCTTGAGTTTCAAAATATAGCACTGAGTGTTACAGTACTTAATTTTGTGACCCTGAATCCTGTAACGCTACATGAAGAATCTTTTTAAATTTTTATTTCCTTTTATACATATATCTCAATGAGAAAAGGAGAAGAGAATTTAAATAAAGTGTAAATGATCAGTGCAAAGTATTGTCATTGCTTATTGTCAGGGCAAGTATGTGCTTAAGTTTACACAAGTGACATCTAAGTTGTGTGGAAGGTGTGCTTGTTCCAGTTTCCCGGTCTGGGAAACAAGATGATAAATGCCTTTCCCTTGACTTCCAGGCCACATACCGTGCTTTTTTTCCCATAAACACAAAGCTGAAAGGAGAATAGGAAATGTACTCTCAACCTACACAGAGTTACGATGTGACTACAACATGAGCTTGGACTTGCCAGTTGACCACCACTCTATATAGGTGCAGCTCTAGGGACTTCGGAAGCAGTTTAGGGCAAGAAGAAATGTGCTGTTGGGCTCCTCTTGGAAAATCCCTTCCAACTCCTGTGCAGTTCAGAAAAAGGGTAAACACTTCTATGCAAAAAAACCCAAAGATATGCTGGCTGGCGTTCTGGCAAAGCTTTCTCCAGCCTTAATCTCAATCTGCCTGCTCTTGCCTGCCTGCATGAGGAGAATACATAATGAGGCAGTGGGATCTGCTTCTCCTCTCGTACTGTGTTGTGAAGAGTGCTGAGAAACATATGGATACCTGGTACCTCCCTGTCCTCATTTAGATACTATGCATTAGTACTTCCAGGGTACCAGAGGAATATGGTTTTGTCCAGTATTCTGTTATACATCTTATTTTAAATTATTAAGTCCCATTTTTCTTGATCAAAGACTTCTATAAACATTAGGAAAATTCTGCTGCTAATATTTAAAATCCTTAAATAACTCAAGAATTTCTGGGAGCAGTCAAATTAACAGAGCTGGATTTGTGAGGACTTATGAAACTGCATCTTCAGGGATCTATCGGACTCTAAGCTTTTTCTACAGTAGGTTTATTTGCAATGGAGCTCTCCCATTTCTACTGTAGATTTTGTAATGCTTTTTTTTGCCATTTTTTGCCTTACTGGAAAAATATTTCCAGGGGGATGATGATCAAACACTGGTAGAAGTTGCCCAGAGAAGCTGTGGAGTGTCAGTCCATGGAGATGTGCTCTTGACTGGACAAGTTCCTGAGAAAGCTTAACTGGCTCATTTTGAGAAAAGATTTTGACCATGTGATCTCCAGGGGTCTTTTCTGGCTGAAATGACTCCGTGATTCTACATAACCAGTGGAGTCTTGTTTATACATTCCCATCTTTTTTTATGGCACTACCATGCTTCACCTCTATGCCGTTGAATCGGGTTGAAATGGCAAAAGTAAATCAAAGGTTATAAGAAACCAGTATACATCAAAATGGCATAACCTTAATTTTCTTGCCAAGCTAGACTGCACATGAAAGGAAAGAAAAGCAGTTTTGTCTGAAAACCAAAAATTGCTGAGGTACAAAATGTTGTAACTTAGATACATTTTAAAAGACTTACCACTTAATGTCAGGCTTTGAATGAAATTTGGTTTCTATACAGAATTTTAATTACTAGATTCATTAACCTAGCATCTATAATAATATGCAAGTCTATATTAATTATGAGAGTGACAAAAAAATAAAATTCTGAGGCAAATTGACCTCTGCAATACTGAAGCAAGTTGTTGAATTAATATCAAACTACATGAGAGTAGAATTTGTCCCACTGCTTCAAAGAAGTTATTGTGAATGTCACCAGACTTGACTATTTCTACACAGAAATTGTTGAACCTCCTGCCATTGGACTCAGCCCAGCGGTCCAGCCTGTTCAGATCCCGTTGGAGCCTCCTGACCCTCCAGCAGATCGACACTTCCACCCAGCTTAGTGTCGTCCACAAACTTGCTAAAGGTGCACTCGATGCCTTCATCCAGGTCATTGATAAAGACATTGAACAGGGCTGGACCCAGCCCTGAGCCCTGGGGAACCCCACTTGTCACTGGCCTCCAGCTGGATTTCACACCATTTCCCACCACTCTCTGGGCCCTCCAGCCAACCAGTTTTCCGCCCAGGAGAGTGTGCGCCTGTCCAGGCCAGAGGTGACAGTTTCTCAAGCAGAATGATGTGAGAAACTGTGTCAAAGGCTTTACTGAAGTCCAAGAAGGTACATCCACAGCCTTTCCCCCATCCAGTAGCCGAGTCACTTTGTCATACAAGTCGATCAGGTTAGTCTGGCAAGACTTGCCTATTGTGAACCCGTGTTGACTGGGCCTGATCACCCGGTTCTCTTGCATGTGCTTCATGATAGCACTCAAGATCTGGCATTGCTCAAGGTTACTGTTCTGACATTGCTCAAGGTTACTCAGATTACCATAAGAAGGAGACTACTGGTGCTCATTTTCATAGTGTTTCTGTGCCTGTGCTAGATGACAGCTCTCCTCCTATTTTGGCAGTCATGATTTTCATACTCAGATGCCAGCTTATATTACATATATTACATATTATTACATATTACATAATATGTAATAATCTGTTTCCACTAAAACAAGGAATATTTGTCCAGCATTTATAGTGGCAGGTGGCTGTTGGGTTTTATATCTGGCTCTGTGTTTGGGAAAATCAAGTCACCACTGTACAGCAAGATATATTAAGTTTTATATGTCTAAATTTCTCTTGCCACAAACTGAGGAGGAAGGATGGGAAAGAAAAATGTTCAGTCACACTTGACTAAGTTGTGCAAAACCCAGTAATTTTATAAATAACAGAGTTTCATTGGCATGAGACTACGGCTGAGGGACATGCCCTTTAACAGGATTCCTTGCTACACCAATATTTCTAGGAAACTTGTTCCTTGGTCACTATGCAGCACACCACCACAGTGTCCTTCAGCCCCAAGTGCAGTGGTTAGAGGGTCACTGCCTGCTTGTCTATAACAGATGAAGTCCTAGAGAGGACATGTGGGAGGCAAGAGGCAAGTGAGCAAGTCTCATATGCATGCAAAGCATAAGTCTGCCTGTTTCCAAAGGCCAAATGGTAGCATTGTGTAGAAATCCCCTTGAGTAATTGTAGAGCTTCCACCCATACAGTTGAAGAATGCAACTCTGCCTTCTGTCTCTAGCTAGAGAGGAGGTTTGACAACTGCGTTAAAATCCCTGTTGTTGTAGCTAAGCTGACTACCTGCAGCTGGTTTGAGTGTTTAGGAATAAAAAAAATATGTAGGCAACTACTTTGTGCTGTGCAGAGGAAGCTACACTAAGTCTTATCTTTTTTAAAGATGAGATAATAACATTCCTGTTTCTTCACAACAAATCTAAAATCTATAGGAACAAATAATAAATCGTAGTATTTGGGGCTTTGCATAATGCCTAGTTGGTCCATGACCAAGGCACTCTATGATGACACAAACCCTTATGGCAATTCTGTTTTCTTCTTTACTTAAGAATTCACTCATACTTTTGAGTCATCAAAGCATATGGAGGGCAATAAAGGAAATGTGTTGCCTGACAGCTTTAGGATAAGTGCATCAGCAAATAAACACGCTATAAGAAAACATGTAATCTGCAAAGGGAAGTTCCTCTCCACTTACTCCCCTCCATGCTTGAAAAACTAATCTTTGATCTACTGCTTTTCCCTGGATCAAAAAGATCCCACAAGACAAATCAAAATCCAGTGTCACAGAACAAAAAAACTATTAAAGAAGTTGAAAATGAAAGTCTAAAGTAGGTCAACTTTAACCAACTGACGCAACTTCTAAGGTCAGGGAAAGCTTCAGTCATACTTTTTGTTCCTTTGCTAAGGAAATTATTACACAGTATTGTCTTGGGGCTGTGCATTTGCTGGTGCTGCCAAGACAAGTCATTTCTGTATGTGCTGTGAGCAGCGTTATTTTTCTATCATATGACTACAAGATGGACATAATGTGTTGCAATTAACAGCACTGACTCACCCTGTAGTTTACGCCAACACTTAATGTCATTCATGCTTAATAAAACTGTAGGATTCTGCTCTTCCACCCACTTTTTGTTATTTATCTTGAAACCTATCACGGCGCAAGAAGAATTATTGCAGCTTGATATAAAAATGCTTTATTTAGATTCTCCATTCAAATTTTTTTTATGCATTTCCAGTATACCTGGGAAAAAGTTCTCAGCAGCCACATAGAGATGGCCAGTATAATGCTGAATGACTGTGGCATGCTTCCCAGAGCAATAAGTGCTATCTACTATTCTGACTATCTAGTCTTTTTTTTTTAATTATTTTTGTTTGATGCAGAGTCCATTTGGAAATTACAGATTTGTACAAGCCAAAATACTCTACAAAAATCCACCAACTCAGAGCAGCAATCTGACCCAATTCTGATCTCCTCAGCTTAGACCCACCTTTAATTTTTGAGAAAAGAATATGTTAAATATTGCAAGTCCAAACCTAATTAAAAAAAATATTAAATCAAACCTCTTTTTCCTGCAAAGGAAAAAGCCAAAACACAACAGCAGCAGTGTGGCAGTTAGTGAGAAACTCAAAGCTAATGCACCTCAGTCCCAGCTCCAAGATGTGCTGTAAGAAGGCAAATATCCCCTCTTAATGCCACCTCTTAATGCTACATTCTGCCTTGCCCTACACATGTCCAGAAGGATTTCACTCAGTTGCCTTTTTTGAGCAATGAGCTGCTGTAATTCCAGTTCTCTCACTTCTAAATAAAAACAATGAGGAAATCAAATGGACCTGAGGATGGCACAGCTTATGGAACAGTGAGGTTGGATGTAGCTGTGAGGTTTTCCTTCATGTTCTGCTCCCACACACCTAAACATCCACAGAAACCCCAGTGGTAAAAACCTGAAAATTGTGGCAGACTGTGCAATTCTCATGAAATGCGTTACTCATGGAGGAATATAATATGCAGTGAAATTAGAGGTGCTGTTCTGAATTTGGGCTTTGTTGCAGAAAAAGAGATTGGAGTAAAAAAAAAAAAAGGATTTTGTTCCTGTGTTCAATTCCTAAAGTCCCGTGTCCTTGCAAGGATATTGGAAATATCTGAAAATTGGTGCTCTGCTTTCTCCCAAATGGAACAAAATTATCATTCAGAAATACCTATAGCAGTTCCAGGAATGTATCATCTCTCTTATTGATTTAGCAATACCATGGCAGTAGAAAATTCTCAGTTATATATAGAGGGATTTGTCCCAGTTTTCATTGTAACAATGGAACAACTGAAATAGGCAGTTCCAGTAAAGTGTTATTCTACTAAAACCACTTTAACAGCATTTTAACTCTATCTGGGTTTTATTCCTTCTTTTTCCAGCCAAAAAAAAATCACATTTTTCAATAATATTGTCATTCCAGTAAAATTAGTAAACTGGCTTCTCTGTGTGGTATCAGTTTGATTAGCAGCTACCATACTCAAATGTGTGACCTTCTCCTTGTTCAAGGAGCCTTTTAGGGACAGTTTAAGAGTGTGAATACAGATGTAACAGTGAGTGGGTGAATCACATTTGCGTCTGGTTTTACCTCAATAAGATATTCTTCTTCTTTTCTTTTCTTTCTTTTCTTTTCTTTTCTTTTCTTTTCTTTTCTTTTCTTTTCTTTTCTTTCTTTTCTTTTCTTTTCTTTTCTTTTCTTTTCTTTTCTTTTCTTTTCTTTTCTTTTCTTTTCTTTTCTTTTCTTTTCTTTTCTTTTCTTTCCTTTTCTTTTCTTTCCTTTCCTTTCCTTTCCTTTCCTTTCCTTTCCTTTCCTTTCCTTTCCTTTCCTTTCCTTTCCTTTCCTTTCCTTTCCTTTCCTTTCCTTTCCTTTCCTTTCCTTTCCTTTCCTTTCCTTTCCCTTTCCTTTCCTTTCCTTTCCTTTCCTTTCCTTTCCTTTCCTTTCCTTTCCTTTCCTTTCCTTTCCTTTCCTTTCCTTTCCTTTCCTTTTCCTTTCCTTTCCTTTCCTTTCCTTTCCTTTCCTTTTCCTTTCCTTTCCTTTCCTTTCTTGAAAATCAACTAAGAATTTTTCATTGCTGGCTTTCAACATAGCAGAGGATTCTGCCACTATATACAATTGTTACAGAGTATTCCACAAGAAACAGGACAATGTTGCTCTAAGCCTTCTTTATTTAACATATTTGTTTTGTGCTCTCCTGTGAAATCTATCAGAAGAAAAAAGAGAGACAGCATTTGTGTGATATATAGTTTGATCAGTCAAACAGAGTGAAAAACAATATCTGCTTTCTGTGGCTAGAAGCACATTTTCAGCTAAAACAAACCTGTCTTCTGCTTTTCGTTTGATGCAGAGAGAAGGAGTGCTATTCTGATTAGGACAGAGTACTAGAAATCAGGAAAGATAATCTTCATGGCTCTGACAGACCCTTCTCTGCCTGACTAGGTCACTATACCTTCATGTGTTTCAGTTTTCTTATTTGTAAAGCAATTTTTATTTATTTCAGAAGGATATACAGATGCTAAATAAGCATCTTTTTTAGAATATATGTTTGAATTCCTGGTAAATGTGTTGTAAATATAGGACACGTCAGTTTAGAAAAATAAGTTCAAATAAAAACAAAGGTGGTGAAGTTGTCAAATGGAGGTTTTAAATGTTTGTAAGGTCTCTCTAGGTATTCCTGGCTTAATTTCAAGAGTAAATTCTGGTCATAAAAACCAAAGGGAAGTATTGCAGTAGGAAGAAATGACACATGCTGTTTCCTTTCCCCTCCACCCTCTTACAGTTGGGATTGCTCACAAGTACCTTGGGGTTTGGGGACAGAAGTTATGCAGAACTCCCAATATCACACCAGGTTCGTACTTGGCACTCGCTGTTCAGCGGCTCCCATGTAACAGAACCCTCTTGCAACGCCCTTTGAAGACTCACAGTCAACAAAAGGGTGTGCAATCTGTGTTTAGATTAGGTCCTGTCATTGCTCGTTGCTAACAAGGACAGAGGGGGGAGTAGAAAGGAGAAGTCGTAGAGCTCTTTTGCAAAGTCTGAGATGCCTTGAGCAGTGGGTGCTGTTGTGTGTCTGAGACACCAACTGTCCTGGAGAGATTTGAGACCCTTGGTTCCAATTCAGATGGCCTACAGTGTAGGCTGTTTGCTTTCCCTTCACTAAATGGCATCTGAACTAAATAATTTAATTCTTTGCCTTAGGCTCCATGCCCTGACTATTAGCATGAGTGTGTTTAAAGGACCCTCATCCACTTCCCAGCTATCACATAAGGCAGCAGGCACACACATCTGCTGTATATACACATCCTGAGTTATTTTCAGGTTTCCTATTACAAGGCTTTATTTTATTCAGACTTGTTCGACTTGACTGGCACTCTCTGTAAGTCATCTCTGTTGCACTCAGCTCGTTACCCCCCAGGCCAAATAAGAGATGGCACCAGGCATACAGAAGAAAGGAAACCGTGCAAAGAAGTCACCATACTGGAAAGAAACACTAGAAATCAAACAGTTGAATCATGTCCCCATGGGTTGATGTTCTAGATGTGTTTGCAGAAGACAAAAACCTAAAATCTTGTCCCATCTCAGCCTTATTGGGGCCAGACAGATTATTCAAGTGACTAACAACTTGCCCATATGAGCAAAAGCATCATGCCTTGCTAAAATCCTAGAATACAAAATTCTCACTTGCCACTGCAAATACAGCAGAATATGGAGTTGCAATATGAGCAGTATTACTGTATTCATAGATATTTTGAGCAAGTAGATGCCACTGAATATCTTCTACATATTTATAAGCTGTCTAAAATGATAGATATTGCTACTTGCATTATTCAGTGTATCTGCATACCTAAAATTCTATAGATGCACATGCAGCGTTGTTCCACTGCAAAGTAGGAAGAAGAAGTCCGTAGCTCTTTCTGGGATCTGCTCAGCGAGTAATAGATTATGGTAATATATTCTGCAAAACAAAGGACAAAGTACCTCATCCAATAATTTATAAACTAAGCACCTAGTATCTATTTGAGCTGGCATGTTTTTTTTAAGGAAGACCAAGTTCTGACTTTAGCCCTCCCTGTAGAAGTCACTTTAGCAATTAATTAATCTCAGTAATCATAATTTGCATTGTGTTCCTAGTGAGCATTTATTCAATGTCTGTTTACATAATCTGGAGATCATGCCCTTTGGTGTGCTGCTTACTTCAACTTTTGTTTTCCCAAATTAGAAGCTTCTTTCAATCAAAAACTCCTCTACAACTCAGGAGCTGTTAAACTGCACACGACTCACCTCACCACTTTCTTAATGGCATTGGCCACAAAAGCATGAACTGCAGACTGCTCTCTCCATGTAAACCTAAGGGAAAGCAGACACTTTTCATATATTATTATTTCATATATTCCTAATGTTGCTAAATATCTTCTCATCTACTCTGTATGTGCTCTGTTTATATATATATATAAATAGAATAGTTGTGATAGCAGGGTACAATGCAAGGTTTATTTGAGGGCAAGGTTTAGGAAAACATGACTCTTTCTCCTCTGGGTGAGGAGGAGCAATGTAAAAAATTACCTGAGATAAAGTATCTTATCTCATTTACCTACAGCCTAATTAATCTGTACTTTTAAAATCTAGAACATAAAGCACACTATGTTGTGGGCAAATTCCATAGCTTGGCTATCATAACTGTTTCTTACATTTTGTGTAGCTCAAATGTATTTTTCAAAGGAAAAATGCCTTATAAGAAATGCCTTCCTATACTTCTAGGTGAATTTTATGGAATTCTTTAATCTAAATTGCCCTCTAGATAATTTTGACAATGGGAAAAGAGTATACCCAATATTTACATAAGTTGGGTCTGTGAATAAAGAATGAAAAGTGCCATATAATTAGAGTGTAGCCACACTACACAATAAATGAAGAGTTCTCACAATAAGGTAGGGGTATCCCTAGCCACACTTTTAATCACTGACAGATAGCGTGTGGGTGTGGAAATCAGATATACATATCAGAAGACTCTAAGGCAAATGTTATCACTCATACCATTGCAATATAATTGTTCAAAGACTTTGGTTGGGTTGCTTGTAAATTTTTCTCCTCACTTATTTTGCACTATACTCTTCTGACCAGTATTAATGAACTTTTTTCAAGTGAAGCGAAACATTCCTCAGCTCACAAGACTTTTTCCTTCTTGAGAAAAGAACTTAATAATGAAGAAAAAATGATAAACTTTTGAGGTTTGGGCTGTTTGTTATCTTTCTTGGTCTGGAAAAGCCAATTAAATAAAAAAAAAGAACTCTGGGAACTTCAGGAGGCTAGACAAAAATAATTTAGCAATTTATTGCATGTTTAGAGTTGTAAATGACCACTGATGAATCATCCATGTGTCGGTATTGTGGCAAATTTGATCTAATCTTCCTGAAGCTATCCCTGATTAGAAGACATCTGCTTCTCTTCAACACTCTGACATTTAGTCTTTAATATATCCATTCATGGGAGACATTTACAGCTTCCTATCACTGTAACAGTCACTGGGAATTTGAAGGAATGTCCTTGCTTGCCCAAAAGGTAGGATTTAGTAAAGAGCTACAAGATGGATCAGAATTAACCATTCATTTTAGTTCTTTGACTTTAGTGGGCTGAGTTTGAAATGAAGTGCATACAAATGGGTCTTTCTTAACTCCTTTCTATTGACGCCTATACCGAAACCCAAATTTTTTTTAAAACCCTGTAGAAACTAAAGCAGAGGGCTCTGTATAAACTTCAATAAGAGATGCAGACGCAGAGTGAAAAAGTGAACCTAAGTATGGTGAAAGTGAACAATCCTCAGAAAAGTGTACATCGAGGAGGGTATCTCTTCTCTCATCAGGGAGCTGACAAAACACATCTATAAGATAAGGAGCCTTAAGAAAGAGAGCTGGTTTGGTATTAGCAGCAAAATAAATTGTTGAAAAATTTACTGAAATTTACAGGAATTTGCATTTACACCAAATAATTAAAATTAATCAGCTAAATCTTTAAAAAATAGATTGGAAGAAGAGGCCTGTAGGATAAGAAGACAACCATCACAGCATTACAATAAACTCTGACTTGGGATGCCTCTCACTAGTTACGTCTCAAATAAATGTGTTGGCTCTAAGTGTAACAGATAAAAACAATGATATGAAGACATAAACTGTATACACTCAACCCCTCCCAAATATTGATCTTGCTGTCACAAGCATTATTGCACAGTGTTTTTTTCCTCCGTTTCCATATCTATGACAAATTAGAGTTGGGGTTGTTCAGCCTAGAGAAGAAAAGGCTGTGACCTTCCAGTACCTGAAGCGGCTACAAGAAAGCTGGGGAGGGACTGGTTACAAAGGTTTCTAGTGATAGGACTGGGGGCAATGGGTATAAACTGGAGAGGGGCAGATTTAGTCTAGAAATAAGCAGGAATTTCTTCATGATGAGAGCGGTGAGGCCCTGGCACAGGTTGCCCAGGGAGTTTGTGGCTGCCCCATCCCTGGAGGTGTTCAAGGCCAGGTTGGATGGGGCCTTGAGCAGCCTTGTCTAGTGGGAGGGGTCCCTGCCCACGGCAGGGGGGTCGGAACTGGATGATCTTTAAGATCCCTTCCAACCCAAACTTTTCTATGATTCGATGATTCTATATCCAGCCATTGCCAAACAAACATTGTATGTCTACTGTTTCTTGTGTGCTATGGTAAGATAACAAGGTTGATAGCCTTGGTTTGATAGGTTGTGTTGAAAACCTGAAAGATTTATCTTTGTAGCATGTCTATATGTCACAGTTGAGCCCTAACCCAGCCCAGCTGGCAGCTAAATCCAAGCAGCTGGGCTCTCAATTCCTTTCCCACCCACCCCCAGGGAAAGGGGAATCAGAGGTAAAAGACTTTTGTGCTGGAAACTAATAGTAAAACAGCTTTAATGAAATAATAACCATAACAATCATGATGACAATAATAATGAAAATACTTTTAATAAGAAAATAATAAAATGTAGAAAAACATACAAAATTGCACCCCCTCAATTCTCAATAACTATATGTCACCACTGATGCTGCAGAGAAGGCAAAAAGGTGGGAAAAAGGTGAGTGACAGGAAGGGGTTGGACTCAGGAACTGGATTCCAGAATGCATGGAACTGGGATCAGGGGCAAACAGACCGATGAGGTCCTCACTGGACATCATCCATTAGAGAAGAGCTATCAACCCTCGCAATCCCTCAGTTCTTATACAGCGTATGATATATATGGGATGGAGTAGTCTGTTGGTCAGTTTGGGGTCATCTATCCTGCACGCCCCTCCCTGCAGGTGCAACTCATTTTCATCTTTGACTTAGGGCTCTCCAGTAGCTCAAGGGTGGCCTTAGTCACTATAGGAACAAGTATAAACAATGGCCTTACTGCATCCTGATGCCCCATGGAATCACTTTTAGAGAGAAATATCTGAAAATACCACAGAATCATAGAATCATAGAATAACCAGGTTGGAAGAGACCCACTGGATCATCGAGTCCAACCATTCTTATCAACCACTAAACCATGTCCCTCAGCACCTTGTCCACCCGTCCCTTAAACACCTCCAGGGAAGGTGACTCAACCCCCTCCCTGAGCAGCCTCTGCCAGTGCCCAATGACCCTTTCTGTGAAAAATTTCTTCGTAATATCCAGTATAAACCTCCCCTGGTGGAGCTTGAGGCCATTAAACCTCCCCTGGTGGAGCCTGAGTCCATTAAACATGCGTTTAACTTTCAGAAAGTGAAGTTTCTTAGATAAGACTTAGCTGAAATTAGAAAGCTGATTCCACTTTAGCTCAATCAGTATACTCTGTGAACCTATTATCAGATTATCTCGAAGTTTCCAGTGAATTTACCCACACAGAACCTCTGTGCAACAGGAAATTGTTGTAGTTACCACTTTACCTATTTAGGAAGCGAACATCACAAAGAAAAAGACCAAGATTATTAAAATGTCCCTGAACTCAGGAGGACATACTATGTCACTGGTTTAGATGCTAAGGTCCTCCTGAAGTGACAGACCCTAATAACTACAGCACCTGCCCAATTCAAAGCAGAGGCTGGGCTACCAGCAAACCCAGGAATGATTCATAGTCACCAGACTATTGAATCTCAAGCCTGTCCTTCTGTGTCTGTTTTTGGCTGGGAGATGTAGAACTGAAGAATCTGTTCAAACAAAAGTTTTGCAAAAAAGAAAATGTTGCCATCCGGGGAAATGTGGATCTGACGAATCTTCTTCTTTTTTCATTGTTGAAACTAGTTTTGTCTAATAATTCCCAATGAGCTTTTACTCTACAGCATGTTGGTTACATTACTGCAGGATAGCAGGGATTGGCACCTGCTCAGAAAGCAGAATTGTTCTGAAGCAGATCTTTAGGTCTTTCTTTCATTAATGAACCTCAGAAGTTCACATTGTGAAAGTTCACTCTGATGTCCTGTTTACATTCAGTAGCAACTTCAGACTAAAGTGATTTTTTTAAAAGGGTGCAGAATAGGAAAATAAATCAGCTTTGGTGTCAGTTTGTTTTATTTCAATAATGGTCACCATGGAAACAAAGTCACTGACCTATTTCTTCTCAAACATATAAGTAAACACCGGGGGTTCTAATTTTCTTACATAACCATTTTTCATACAAACAATTTACCTTGCAGAATGCCCATAACGTACTATCTTATTGGAACATGCATTTTTTCCCTAAAGGGATATTTTTATATATTTTTGTGCTGATTCCCTTCACCATAGAGACAATGAAAACTCAGTACTGTCATTATAATATCAGAACACTTCTATTTTCACTACACTCACCGTTGCACATAGGTGCAGTGGCTGTAAACCATCATGTAATAGCAGTGTGATTAGATGTGCTTCAACAACCAGTTCTGACTCATCAGATTAATTTCAGATTACTTCATTCTGAATCTTTTTAAACTGTGGTCAGTGCTTCTACACAAGAAGAATATCTTCCTAATGACAAGCTAGCTGCCATTGAGTGGATCCTTTCTGCTTCCAGCGGTGGAGGCCTTTTCTCTTACCTCCCAAACACTTTCTGTATGCCCCGTGCTTGTCTCATCTCAGTAACAGTTAAATAATTTAGCACATTAGCTGCACATTTTAGGTCAAATGCACTGCTAGAGTAACTCTCGTGATGCAATACGCATATTTTCCTTTCCTTTAAAGCAATGTAAATCCATATAATGCTATTGAATTCGATGGCATTACTCCAAAACTAAATAGATGTAACTATGAACAGAATTATCTGACTGAACCAAGCTGTTCAGAAAGAAATCAAAGACATGCCAGAGAGAGAGTGCCTTTTATTTTATAGGTCTGTGACAAGCCTGACTGCTCTGTCTCTCACAGGTATTTTAGGTTTATGCTAAAGGCATATGAAAATGGTTGGTTTAAGTCAAGTTCATCTACATTACTGTTTATAGCTATTGATATGTACATTTTAACTGACCTGGGAACTGAGTGTTGTCTAGGTCACTTCATATGGATTTTGGTTTTTTTTCAGAACGCCTTATGCCTAAACTTTGGCTGCTATTCTTTCTACATTCTACTGGACAAATGTGGTTACAATTTCCTAACTCCCATTACCCAAATTTACTTAAACTGCTTCATAAACAGAATTTAAACACGCTTTAGCTAGTGCTTGTGATAGATTAAACTTTTCCTCTAACATGCTTCCAAACCGTTTGTTCCAGTTGAGGGCATTGACCTTCCAAATAAACAAAACATGTTTTGTTTCTGTGCTCTGTATCTATCTCAATGGCCTGCAGTCTTTCAAACTTTCCTCCCCTCTCCTTCTCTTGGGTTCTGCTGCTGTTTCCCACTGATGATACTGAGACATAAGCTTCCTTACTGGGTAACGTCGGGCAAGTTCAACCACTGCCGTCCACAGAAAGAAAATATCCGCCTGTTGACATCTGCCAGATTTTTACAACAGCAGCCTGGAGACCACGAACTCAGCAGTCAACAACTTGTAGCATTAAACAGGAAGAGGAAAAAAAATAATAATAAAAAAACCCCACCACCAACTGCTTCAGTCCTAATAGACTCCAGTGGGTTTTGTTGTCTCACATCACTGGGATATAACCTCAGAGGTCTTTCTCTTAATTTTCTACCTTTTAGTATTTCAATATTCAGGCCAGAGCTGCTGTCACCGTGATTGTATTTTTTCAACTTTAAGATGTGTGTTTAAGATTATTTGATATTTGTATCTTTCAGTTGGTCAGGGACACGGGATGGGAGAATTGGTGCGGGAACGTAAGTGATGGTGACTCTTCAGTGCCAAGCAGAGCTCACCTATAGCATGTTGGATACGTAGTGTCCCTGTTAGAGTAAAAATCCATTGAAAATGGAGACTGTAAAAACAGTTTGACTTCACATCATCAGTTCTTAATATATTTAGTGTTATCATCATTTATTTCAATAATAAAAATTAATACGTACGTACTTTAGGATTGCATAGCCCGCTAACAGCCCCAGATTGATGGGACCAGTGGTAATAGTTGTGTGATAAATTTTTCTAAAGCAAAAGTCTCCTAAGAAGTGCATTGTGTTCCAGGCAACTGCATGGAGAACCCTGAGTATTTTAAACCCTGCATCAGAGCAAAGAGGTTAGCCAAGTTTTAGCTGTAGGAGTTAGCTAGCTTCAGAAAGAGTTTTTATTTCTTTGTCAAGTGAAGTTTACAAATGGGAAGTTAAAGTAAACTAAATTAAAACAGGATGAAGTAAAATGGCCTTTCTTTGATCACCATGCTAAATTTGACACGTCAGCCATGTGCAAAAACATGCAATCTTAATTTTAAAGATTTAGAATTCTAAATATAGGCATAGTTGAGAGAAGTAATTTCAGAGAGAGGGAAAGTAAAATTCCAGGCCAGAGACAGAGTATGCGTAGCAATGATATCTCTTTAGAAATATACTCTCCCTCTGGTTTTGGCCATCTTCCAGAATTCTACTTCTGAGACACCCCAGAGAATGAAGATGTTATAATGAGAACCTGTAGAACAGTGTCCTGCATTGCACTGATGGTTTATAAAAGTGTAGTTGGTCTCGGCTAACCGTTCCACGTATATAAAATTAATGGCCTCAAAAGACAAGTAAATGCTTACTGCACATAGCAAACACATTGCAGAAATCCATTTAGATGGTACTAACTTTCCATTAGTTTTCACTGCAGCCTGCCAGAATAAGCAGGCAGCCAACAGGGAACTCCCGTGTGTGAGCTCAGACCTGGAAAACATCAATTCCTAAAGGCAGGTTCCTCACACCGTACTTAAGGTGCTTAAATGAAAACGATGAGACTTTCAAAACTGCGAGAAATTCACAGTTGCTGTGGAGGTGCAGGAGATGTACAGCTTCTAGGCAACCCAGGTACCTTCTATTTGGACATCTAACTATAGAATCATGGAATCACCAGGTTGGAAAAGACCCATTGGATCATCAAGTCGAACCATACCTATCAAACACTAACCCATGCCCCTCAGCACCTCATCCACCCGTCCTTTAAAAACCTCCAGGGAAGGTGACTCAACCCCCTCCCTGGGCAGCCTCTGCCAGTGCCCAATGACCCTTTCCGTGAAAAATTTTTTCCTTATATTCAGCCTTTATGGTGTAGCTCTGGCTGCTCAAACTTAAAAATCTTGATTTAAATTGGGATCTAGAGGATTTTGATCTTCTTAGAGGATTTTTTGACTGGATTAGTGATTCTTCTGGTAAAATTATCAAGATGATGCATTCCTAAGTTTAGAGAGTTTCTGTGTTCATGCAAAGACTTCTTACCCTCTTGCTTTCCAAAAATTTAAGCCATTCTGGTGTGAGTACTTTATACCTCCATACCTACAAAGGGATATCACTGAGCCAGGGGTTAGATGGTGGGAGCTTGTGTTGGTGCTTGGGGGGTGGCGCGGGGGTTGAGCAACCCCAGATCTGCTGTGAGGGGTGCAGGTCCCTATCACTAAATGTTGATCTGGTAAAGTTCTGCCTCCCCTTCTCAGGGCAGTGGCTTTCACGAAAGCTGTTGAATAAATTTGTGGTTTGGAGATACAGAATCTATTTTAATCAGTCAGATGGATGTAAATTAAAGAATACGCTCTATTAAAACCTCAGGGGAGCTGGATGATGACCCAGTGTAAGGAGAAGCCTGCTTCCTTTTAGCAAAGGGACTGTAGATTACAGAACAAGAGTGACTTCTCATTGTACTATCAATTTACACATTAGTTTTGTCAAATGGAATCTCATCCTAAAACGTGGTGTCTCTCAGGAAGCTGCTAGGATGAACAATGGCAATAATTTATAAATTACATCACGCTAAATTTTGTTTGAAGACTGTTTACTTTGGTTTTGTTGCCATTATATAAAGTTTCTAGTACTGCCAGATAATATTTTTTTAACAAAATGTCCCACTACAGCTCTTGTCCAAAGTTCCTGAAGTGCCTGGAAGAAATAGAAAGTGGTAAAAAAATTTAAGATGATTAAGTGATAAAAAAATGATAAAAAATTAAGACTATTGAATCTATTGTTTACCAGATAAAAGCAAAGTGAATGTACATAGATTATGTTATCCTTAATTATTTAAAAGTAGATGTTGTTCTACCTTTACAAAAACAAAGTTAATTTTATGATTTTTGCAAGATATTTAATAGACAGACCCAAGAAAACCTTTTTATGTATGAAACCATGCTTATGCGCATTATTTGAAGGACTTGTGCACATGAAATAAGTAGCTTATTTTAAGGACCAGTTCAAAGACAATGGATTTGTCCATCTATTAATGGACATCTATTAATTTGAAATGCAAAAGTATATTTCTCTGTACCTGTGGATTTTATTCCCTGTGGTGTCTTCTTGACACGGAAAAGCGTAATGGTATGTTACTAGCAAATAAAAATCCTACGGGTGATGCGGAGATGAGTCTGGTGTTTGACACATGCAAATTGCAGTCTATGAGTTAAGAGAAATATATCTTCTATCGTATGCTAGGGATTCGTATGGTGTTTTATGAAGGAAATATCTGACATTTTGTTCTGCCTCTTGCATTTGTCCTGTAGGACAGAACAGACGCATTGGAACGATGCTGTGGGCTGCATTTCAGCACTCTTTGCATTAAACATCACGTCAGTGTATGCTGAGTTCTGCCTTACAGTATCGTGTATTGACAAATCTTATCTTGTCATACTGATTGGCATCCATCCAGATGTTCTGATACGCAACGTAAAGATGCCATTTTCAATATAATTTGAGTTTTGCTGTTGCACATCGTGGACAGTTCAACAAACGTAGAGGTGGAGGGTAGTCCTACCTACGCAGACCTTACTCTGGAGGTTGTATAACGCTCTCTGAGAAGAGGCAAATATGATTTATAGGGGAGGGTCTATGCAAGGGGCTTGCAGTTTCTACTGTTCCCAGGAGATGGCATACGTCTTTTGGAAAAAAATGCTCACTTCCTAAAGGAGCAGTGAGGTGTAGGAGGAAATATTTCAATGTACCCTTCAGTCCTGTGATTTCCACTTGAAAAATTGAAAGTCAGTTGGCAAACCCCTTGGGATTTAGGAGAGGTGGAATGGGGATTGCCATCCACTGAGGAGAGTTTGCATGAATAGCTCAGCAGGAGGAGGGCGAAGAATCCCCACCCAGCAACCGCATTTTCTTTGTGGCATAATATATGTAAGACTATAATACAATGCCCTCCTACTTTCATCTTTCTATATTGCCACTCATCAGCATTACAAAGAATGCAGCTATTAAAAGAACTGCCTCTTGGCACCCAAAAGCCATAGCACTGTATTTTCTACAACAAAAAATTCAAGCCTCTATTATTTGTTTTGCTACATTTGCAGCAGTCTCCCCATTAAGCTTGCTTCTCACAGCTCCCTGATCTCATTCCCTGTTGGATCTAGATCAGACACACAAGAGGTCAGGCTGACTTTCAAACCTTCTTGCAGGCTGGCAGGCATAAAAAACTCCAACAGTAATAAGGATTAAAAAGTTCTCAGATGGGCCTACCAACGTGGAAAACCTCTCCCTTCCCCAGACTGGCCACCCTCTGAAACCCTTGGCATAAACACCGGAGCCAGATTTATTGAGAGAGCTCGTATTAACCCCTAGTTGTTCAGGCCAGCACTTGCAAGCGTGGGGACCCATCCTGAAGCTCCTACAAACACGGTCTTAGGCACTTCAGTGAAGTTTTCAAAGGTCCTGCAGCTCCTGGTAATGGAAGAGAATTGCCACCGATTTCTTATGGTAACCCCCAGTCTTGGAAATGCAGTCGGAAAGGGTCATCGGACATTGTTCTTGTTACTGACACGCTAGTATGTAGGTGTTTGTCGTGAATAGGAACTGGCATGTCATGTTTTGTAACACAGCACCTGCATGTTCAAAGTTACATTAAAAAGAAAGAAGATTTAAAACCCCTTGCTGAAATGGAAGCAATGCAACCAGCAGAAGTGGCTGTAAGAACTAAAATCTAATCCATCAGCAGTCGCCTCCCTAACTGCTGACAGCCAAGACCAAGGTAGTTGTAGTCGACAGGGCAGCGCATCGTGTCTGTCGCTGAGGAAAGCTGCAGCCAGAAGGAAAAATAGAAATATTTAAGGTTTGGTTGCCCGGCTACTGCAGCAACCAGCAACATCACTGAGAGATTAGCTTTGACTACAAGCAGAGTCAGGTCTAAATTTCATCACAGGGGTTGTGTGAGGGTCCATACGAGTGTTTTGGAGCAACATGTTGGGCATGATTCAGCAGGTTCAGACCGTTATATGGCAAGTACCCCAGGCACTGATTTGTGGGAGTAAAGGGAGGGGGCTGCAAGTTAAAGAGGGCTACCCAGGGAGGTGGTTGAGTCACCTTCCCTGGAGGTGTTTAAGGCACGGGTGGACGAGGTGCTGAGGGATATGGTTTAGTGTTTGGTAGGAACGGTTGGACTCGGTGATCCGGTGGGTCTCTTCCAACCTGGTTATTCTGTGATTCTGTGATTCTGTGAAACCTAAACAGTAACTGCCAAGAGCTGCGTGTGCTCTTCATTATGTGATGGGTGAAGAGTTACATGGTTGTTCCTCCTCATCCATCCCCATGAGTACCAGAGCTGGAGCCATTCCCACAGCCACTTTATGAAAGCTGCTGAAAAGCGTGCTTAGCTCCAGATCTCCCCAGTTTGTTACTGCTGCTGTTGATGGAGATCAACTTTTAGATAAAGTCTTGGTGTTCAGAAGAAGGCTCCCTTGGGCCACTGCCTGGATCACCTGCCTCCTCCTTCAGCTGCAAGCAGTGACTCTGCAGCCTGAATTTAAATTCACTAAGACTGCAGCAGGTAACCTGTCTTAACTCCTCTATCTGTAGCCCTTAGTGCCTGTGACAGTATAGAATCATAGAATCATAGAATCATAGAATAACCAGGTTGGAAAAGACCCACCGGGTCATTGAGTCCAACCATTCCTATCAAACACTAAACCATGCCCCTTAGCACCTTGTCCACCCGTGCCTTAAACACCTCCAGGGAAGGTGACTCAACCCCCTCCCTGGGCAGCCTCTGCCAGTGCCCAATGACCCTTTCCGTGAAAGTTTGTTTCCTAATGTTCAGACTGAACCTCCCCTGGCAGAGCTTGAGGCCATTCCCTCTCGTCCTGTCCCCTGTCACTTGGGGGAAAAGCCCAGCTCCCTCCTCTCCACAACCTCCTTTCAGGTAGTTGTAGAGAGCAATGAGGTCTCCCCTCAGCCTCCTCTTCTCCAGGCTAAACACCCCCAGCTCTCTCAGCCGCTCCTCATAAGGCCTGTTCTCCAGCCCCCTCACCAGCTTTGTTGCTCTTCTCTGGACTCGCTCCAGAGCCTCAACATCCTTCTTGTGGTGAGGGGCCCAGAACTGAACACAGGATTCAAGGAGAGGTCTCACCAGTGCCGAGTACAGAGGGAGAATAACCTCCCTGGACCTGCTGGTCACGCCGTGTCTGATCCAAGCCAAGATGCCCTTATGCTGCTAGGATGTCCATTTTTCATAGCTAACTGGAGAACGGGCACTTTGATAACCACTGGTGTGCTCAGATACCTGGCCACCAGTTGGCAGACGTAACGTTGCCCTTCAAAGACACACAGGGAAATATTAAAGTAACTTGACAGCCGGCTCCTCTCAGCCTGTCTCCTTTTTGCACTCTGTTCAACACGACAGAGGAGGGGCTTGTTTCAGACGTCGGGGGTCACAAAGGATTGAGACGACCCTATACCAGCTCCACTAAAATAAAAGTAAGCGAAACAGCTGGTAGCAGGTAAGTGGGATACTCCTGAGGGATGTTTGAAATGCACTTATCTTGATGTTAGTGGACAGTTTTAAGAGAACTCCCTGGATGTGCTGCACTCAGTTGTTTGCCTGTTCTACCAAACAAATATAATACACTGCTCTTCCAGAAAGGAAAGGTTAAATTTGAATGCCATCCACAGGAAATGGGAGCCTAAGGGTAAGCACGTATTTTGAAATACGGATGTTACAATTCCCATTCTGGCTTGCAAAACGAACCCCACGCCCATACCATGTCGCTTTAATGATTTATAAGCCCATCTTTAAAACCTCACTCATTCAGATCCTTGCAACGTCTCTCTGATGCACGTGAGTCTCAGCAGCACGCGTGTTTCGCATGCTGCAGAGATTATTGCTTTTACTGACAGCCAGACTGTGGCTGCCCAGGAGCAGGTGTGCGAGTGAGGGGAGGTGGAGAAGCTCAAAGCCATCGTCTCCTTGGGCACTTATTCAACGAGCAGCAATCACAGTCTTGCCTCTTGCAGTCGCGACTTCAAAAAGAGCAAGTGAGCCACACCACCAGTGGTACCTACACAGTTCAACCGGGGTAAATGCATTTCTAACCCTGCCTGCTGGCCCGTTTTGGAGATGGTTTTTGCTGCATCTTGAGCTGTGTCAGTGAGAAGTAGCTGCTCCAAGCACTGGGGTTGTGTTCAGCAAAGAAAATCTGTCAGCTCCCTGGACTTCCTGACTCTCTTTGTTTATCCGCAGGATGATAAATTCTATATTTCTTCATTTCTGTGAATATGAAAGGGCTGGGTCTTTCAAGAGCATCTATATAGTCTGCCCCATTGCTGAGGCCCTCTGATACCTGGTGCTTAATTTCAGAAGGGTCGGACACTCAAGACTCCGCGGGGGCTGCCAGGTCTTTGCTGCTCAGAAAACCAGGAAAGTGCAGCAAGGCGTTTTGTCATGTAGTTAGGGAGAACAGGACCAGATGTAAATACAGACACGCTCACAGAAGCACAAGTGGAAGAAAAAGTGAATATGAGATCAAGGACATACAGTCTTGGGACTATTAAAGCGTCAATTATGATTTGGCAGTTCATCTGAAGCATACCAAAATGGAACAAACAAAAGGAAGATGTTTCTCAGTTTATTTTGATTAATGCAAAATCTAAACCATACTTAATATATCATCAGATTTCAAAAATAAACTTATTTGACAGCATGCACTTCTTTTTTTCCAGGAGATTTACTGCTCTTTAGAGCTGAAATATGCAAAGGAGGACCTTTAGCTGGTTATGATAAATGGCTTATCTCCATTGACTTCAGTGAAACTATGGAATATTGGTCTGTTTTTTGAATACCTGACCTAAAGGGCTAGAAAACCTCTGAGAAGATCAGCACTAGAACTTGCTTCTACATGCAGGCACTGCAACGGTTTTTAAAGGACTAAGGAAAGTTTGCAAAATGATGAGGATATTTCCAAAGATAGAACATTCTTTACGCCCCCTCTCCCCGACTGAAATTCTTCTCATAGAAATGCACCTATATTTTTCATTACTCATTCTGATTCCTTTTTTTTTAAGGATAAAGTTACTCAGCTTAGTTGCTAAATGGTGGTCTTTCTCTTTAACATTCTGTGCAGAATCATGTTACAGAGAATTAGAAACTTTCAAGGGCTCAGCCCTCTCAGAATTGAATTGACAATGATTAACATCATCATTTCAATGATTGCCACTTTACCCATCTCACAGATGCCCTAAAGGTTTTTCTTCCATTGGGTAACCACAGCTGAACACTAAAAATTCTTTCCACTGTATGAACAACATTCTGAAAATCATTTTCATTTCTCCTTTTCACGTGCAACTGTTTGCTCCATTCTCAGAGTAACATTAAAAAAAAAAAAAAAGTGGTAAAAGCAGAAATGAAAGCAGTTAAAAAAAAAACCAAACCCAACCGTTTCAATTTGGTTAAAATTGAGACTTTCAGAGTTAACTCTGGCTGTGGAAAACAGCAATAGCCAGTCTCGGGGGCAGAAGAGTGAAGAAGAAAATGCACTGAGCTTGTTACCAGGAGAGTTACTGGCTTCTATTCAGAGGAAACATCTGCCAAAACTTGAGCTGATCAGGGTAAAGTTAGCGTGATAAAAACCCAATTCTGTTTGTCAATTTTTAAGGATCAGGCAGGGAAAAGTTACCATTTGGTCTCAGAAGAGTCACTACACCATAAAACTTCCTTGAGAATTGTTTTATATTTCTTTAGCAGTATAAATGTTTTGATTACCAAGGCAGTTTTCCCATGAGGCATATCTTAAAGAGACGCGGTGCCAGGACCAAGTGGGATGAGATGATAAAATATAAGAAGCTGGAACATGAGAAGTTTGAAACTCAGCTGTGAAAATGTTTATTGGATAAATGTTTACTCTGCTGCATGCTCACATTTGTTTTTCTTTTGAACCTTTGAGTTTCCTGACTGCTTCCCTGAGACAATTAATTCTCTTTGGAAAACATGACATGGTTAATTAAACAGGTGAGAGAAACTAGTTTCTCAGCTGTCTGGAGAATCAAAGATCCAATTGCAATTTACAAATAATATATTACAGTTGTCAGCACCATGTGAATCCTGGATTGTCTGAAAATGATAAACACAGGAATGCTGTAGAGAATACCCTTTAGAAACCTGAGCTCTTACTCATCAAGCCCAGTTGTCTGCAGTTCCAGGTGGTCAAAGCACACTGTGCTTTTCATGAACTGAATGTGCTTTGTCTTAAAAATACCTAAGGATTTTGCCCACCCCCCTTTTTTTTTCTTTCTAAATACTGACTCCTTCAAAATCTCACTACTCTGATGGTTAAGAAACTGATTCTGACCCCCCAGCCTTCATAGCCATTTCATCTTGTGCTAAAATTCTGCTTAGCATCAACAGCCCATCTTTGTCCCTGATATTAATGCCCGTGATGTATTTTGAAGATAAATCTACGTTCTCTTAAGTCTTCACCTTGCTAGCCTGAGCAAAGCAAGCTTGGGGGCACAGCTTTGGGTGGAGGGCTCTGCATGGCTTGGCATGTGTGAGCCAACCCTGCTTGGACCATGCATGGCCTCAAGCTCCACCAGGGGAGGTTCAGGCTGGACATTAGGAAAAAATTCTTCACAGAAAGGGTCATTGGGCACTGGCAGAGGCTGCCCAGGGAGGTGGTTGAGTCACCTTCCCTGGAGATGTTTAAGGCACAGGTGGACAAGGTGCTAAGGGGAATGATTTAGTGTTTGATAGGAATGGTTGGACTAGATGATCCGGTGGATCTCTTCCAACCTGGTTATTCTATGATTCTATGCGGCACGGCCACTACATCTTCTCGCTGAAGCCCATCCCAGCAATGGTCCCACTCACTCACATTTTCTACCTACCAGCAGGCACCAGGAGGGGCTTGAAGGGGAAGGCACCTAAAGCCAAGCTCTCATAAAAATGGCTTGGAAAAATCGCGCTACGACAACAAACCCGCTTCAGGTTCGTCGTATAGAAGATAAATCTGGGAAATGGCACAGAAATTGCCTGATGGGGCGATATGAACGAGTCTAAACCTAGAACACAATGTGGCCTTGCTCCGTGGCCTCTCCATGCTACTGCAATCTAAGCATTAAAGTATTAATATCTTCAAACATAAAGGCCTTTTTAACCATGCTAGTCTACCTGTTGTACTAAGGAAGACCTGTGCACTTCACTTTATTTCCAGCTGGGGAGACTTAAACATGACAAAAACCCCACTGATATTTTTGGGGAATGAGATAAGGACACTCTGGCAGTGGATTTTCTTTAGTACACCAAGAGGTGAGATGTGTTCCTCTTTGCCTCTCGTTAGTCACCACAGAGTGTTTTTCATGGTTTTCCGCACACAGAGATCAGGCAACTATGTGTAAATTCTTTACATTTGACTATTGTTTAATGCATGTTTTATTTTACTGCTTTTAATGTATTATCTGTAAACAAGCACTACTGTTTGGCCAACTGTTGTGTTTTGTTTAAGGTTACTTGCATCTCAGTTATTTGTGGAATGCTCCTATATTCTTTTCGACAGCCGGTGCGTAACTCACAATTATCTAATTTTTTGAGGGGAAAAATATCTCAGATCACTTTTATGCATCTTTTACATATATGTTTAATATTAGCAGACACACATATTCACTTCAACCCCACCACATCTGCAATTGTGGTTGAAAGTAAAAGGTTCTCTCTATGGCAACAAGCGCATGTTCAGTTTTTTTTGTTTGTTTTAAAATACTGAGAACCAGATTTTGCTCTTAGTTCTTCATTATTTCTGTTTTTTTTTCTCTTGAGTGAATAAAGTCTTGATATTTTTCCACTACATGTGTCTCAATATCAATGTTGTTTTGACAATTTTCTGAAGAAATGATTTGGTGATTTTCCTCTCAATCCAAAATATATTAATGGAACTGCAGAAGGGGATATGCTTCGAATAGATCTGGACAGAATTAGTGACTATGAAATGTTTACTGCAGTACATTCTTTCTGTGGAGCCTTTAGAACTAATTCCAAAGGCATACATGACTGAGGACTTCTGATTGGATAGTTCTTGCCTGCTGACTTTCTTCCAGCTTCATCCTGTAAGGAAATGTCTGTCAGGGTTTCAGCCACTTGCATATCTGTGTATCCCTATTTTTCATCCCTACATGTAAACAACTATTTGCCTATACAGAATAGGTCCTTAGATGAGCAAATACTTGATCTTCTTGCATAAATATTTTTTGCAAACAGATCTGTTTACAAGAAACGACTGCTTGAAATACAGATATGTTTGAAATGAAATTAAATACAATTAAATACAGATCTGTTTACATGAATGACTACATACACAAAAAAAAGGACCTTTAACTCAGACTGGGGACTTCTGTCTTATATAATCTCTTAAGTTTATTATACTTCTTTATGTATGTGGAACTACCTTACTAATAAAGCAGCTTTAACAGTAAACCTGGCAGATGCACCAACAAAACATCTAAGCACATGCTTAACTTTAGTGGAGTTTAAGACCTAAGCAAAGTCAAGCACATGCTTCAGAGTTTTTCTGAATTGAACCCATACTTAGATCCAGTGTTCTATGTTTTTCCAGGCTTCCCAATTTCCTACGCTGCAAGAGAACAAAATTTCAATGGAAAGAGTTTATAAGGGATGCATCATTAGGTAGCGTGACATCTATTTTCTTGCCAGATTCCTTCTGTG
This sequence comes from Phaenicophaeus curvirostris, assembly GCF_032191515.1. Taxonomy (NCBI): domain Eukaryota; kingdom Metazoa; phylum Chordata; class Aves; order Cuculiformes; family Cuculidae; genus Phaenicophaeus; species Phaenicophaeus curvirostris. The sequence continues at coordinate 5,599,672 of NC_091394.1, read as the reverse complement.
GTCAAAACTGATCAGAGTAAGGACTGAGAAATTCACACATGTGCTGTGCCCTGTATCTACCATTTCCATAGTTGTTAAGGAAATGGCGATCCTATTGATCTGCTCATTACCTTGCAGTTCTCCAAAAATGAAGTCTGTGACATTTACCCCTCCAGAAAAAATTATGCGTTGGCCTTTGAATGTTATTTGACAGCACAAATATTTATGTTAAATTTAACTGACTGACCTGTTAAGTGGGAATCAGATTATTCACGAATATTCAATGTTCGACTAGCAGTCCAGGGTGCCAAGAGCTATTTTGGAAGAACGTGGCACTTGTCCTCATTTCGAACTGCGATGGTTATTGTAGAGCAGTATCACAGGCAATTACTTATGCAGCATTGTCTTGTTAAAGGTTGAGCCCTGAGCACGGGGCTACGAGAAGCCACGTTTCCTTAGTATTGATGAGCTGGAAGAGAATTTGCACTCCTTGACAAATGGTCTTTCCTGTAGGTTGCTAGTGGGCAAGACAATTGCTTTCTTCCAGAAGGCTTTTGGGAAACAGACAATGCCTTGTACAAGGGTGGGAGAGCCCCTGAGTCCCTTCCACTGCTTCAGTTGGCTTTCAAGTACGGTCTACAGAAGGGTAAGACAAACATCTGTCTTCTATCCTGTCAACCTCCCTGTGGTTTTCTAATAAGCTTTTTGCTACTGTGTCTATGCTTCCCATTTGCCACTTTTCCTCACGGTATCGTTACAAGGTGAAAGTGGATTTCCAAGACCTTGGCCGTGGGACCTGGAATTTGTTGGCTCTCCTGGACAGCTTTATATTTGTGATGGTAACTTTAATGGCACTTAAAATTATAAGTCAAGTCTGATAACATTGTTCTGTAAGAAAACCAAAACGCTTCTGATTAGAAATATTTTAACTTTCCATTTACCTGCCAAATTTGTAGCTCTTTTTGTATGAAGTTGTTCTTTGCCTTTGCTCCATCTCCATATTTTTGCTGATTCATATGTGATTACTGCTAACTTAATGCTAATGAGGTTGCTTTATTTGTACTGCCCATACAGTTTTCACTTGCATATTATAAATATGTAGAGTAGGCTCAGCTTTTAGAATTATAACCTTTTATAAGACTAATTAGATTTGGTCTTTTTTTGCAGATATTTTATTTCTGTTTTGTTTAAGTTTACTTCTGACTTGGCAAAACATTTTTGAGCGTTTGGCCCACTTCTTTAAAAAAAAATGTGTAAAATTTTCTGTGCTAAATGGTTTAATTCCCTGTAGAATTCCAAAATTCCACTTAGTGGAAACCAACCACAAAGATAAACCCTGTTATTTATCAGCTGCATTTAAGATAGAAAAGATCAGCTTCCATGTGGACAGGGCCTTAGGATCAAACGGGAGGAACAGGCTAAGAGATTGTATGACTGTGAACAGATGAAATCATGTGACAGGCTTTATTGCTGGTGAAATCTGTTTCCACTTGCTGCCACCTACTAATTTGACAATAGATTGCATCATGTGGTTGCAGCAACTGAGATGACTAGCAACCATTTTAAACTGCTTTCCTTAAAGGGGAAAACACCCTATAAAAGCCGTGGAACAGAGAGACAATGTTGTGAACATATTTTAAATTTGAGATAAATGCAGTAATGTATGCTGCAGTATAATAAATTTATCATAATCCAAGTATTCGATGAGAAGCTAAAGTATTAGCCAAAAATTGTTTATTGAGAGATTATACTTAGTGGACAAAGACAGCTAGGAGGTTTTTTAAGAGTAATTTAGCTCATACTAGAATTGCAGTTGCCACCTAAGTGCTGTATGGGAAATGCACAACAATTTTCAAAGCAGAAAAATAAATAATAATGAACCCTTAGCTTAAAAATGCAAATTCCGTGTTCTTTCCTTGTAAAGAAAAATCTACATTTCAAAGGAATATTTTCTTACATATGGAAATGCTTATTTTCTAGCTACTGAAGATCTGCCAGGAAATATTAGAGAATATCATGTTCAGAGTTTTAGAAGGCAAATTGCTTCTGCATACACTGCATCGAGCAGACAGGTTTATGGTGCTCTTTACATGTCTGTCATAACATCATCAGTTTTTCCAAAGTACCTGAAGACTTTGAAAGTTAAGTATTGTAGTAATATACCTTCACATGACACATGTATTTAGCAATGCTAAGCTGATTAGCAAGTAAATATAAACAGCAGCTTTATATGCATTAAACCCAATTATTGAATGCTTCTTGGTGGAGAGGGGAAAGAAAACACTTTGAAATTAAGTACTTGTATCAGTATAAGAAGATGGATTTTAAAGAGCACTTATCAAAGCACATATAATGTGGCTGTGCACCTTTAAAAATGACTTTCAGCTCTACTTTATTGTCTTAATTTATATCCCAGGGAGGCAAGGAGGGCCACCTTAGCTGTGGAAGATTTGGCTTTTTAGATACAAACGCTGATTTTAAAGCATCTCAGCAGCATTTTCAGATTGTCACAGTAAGCAGAAACATCCATGTTGTTAGCCAGATGGGAAATTTCATATGCATTTCTTAAACCAGCTAATTCTCTTCTTCAGTGCAGAGAAGCCAAGAGCTAATGTTGAGGTCTGGGACATACTTTCAAATGGTTTTTGTGTCAAATTGCATGCACCCAGAAAGCCTAACTCTTATTTGTTTGTTTCTTTTTATTTAGAGAGAAAACAGTGCATTTCTGGCAGTTTATTCTCAATCTGATTTAAACCATTCTGGCATTCTGACAGAAAAAAATTCCCTTTGAAACTGCCCTGATAATTTGAAAAATTATTTCTGAAATATAAATTGAGCTCCTTAGATTTCATATTGAGTTTTAAATGATTGAGTAAGTACTGTAGAAATGCCCCATGATCATACCTTTGAGGAAGTTTTTGTCACCACTACATTTACCACTTATTTGATCTCTCCCTTCTTGTAGCAAACCCAGCTCTCATTCTTCTATCAGTTTGCCATTCCATTCCTTTCATTCCTGGTGTTTTACTACTTGCTTTTGATTTATTCCAAATTACAGAGTCAAGATGACTTTTATTTTTTGCATTTTAATATAAAATAGGAGTTGCTGCTGCTGCCATCCCAAGTAACACCAGAATAGAAGTGCTTTGGGGTAAGCATAAGAAGTGTGAAAGAAAGATAATTATACCTTAAAATCACTAGAATATTTCTTACAGGAGAAATTTTGGAGATTCTTCTACAGAGTAAGAATTTGTTCCATTTATTGACTGTTGCTTGTCTTTCATGATGAACACAGGTCTGTGCACTTCATGCCTGTTTTTTTGCTTAGTTTTTCATCCTTTGCAGATCTATATATTCAACAATACTATGAGATTCAGCCGTATTGCTACAGCAGTTCAAGAATGTGTCCAGAGCTTGAAAATATCATCTTGGATCTTTGCTGGAGCTTGTATATAGCCTTGTTGACCATGTCTCTTCTTGAAAGTTTCTTCAGTTGCTAACTATGCAGTTGTGTTTCTTTGGGTTTTAGCTTTTGTGGATGCATACGATCCTTCTGTCATGTCAGATAGGTGCTCCAGCCCTTGTGGACTGCTGAAAAGAGCCTCGTGCAGTTGGTTGCACAGGTATGGGACCACCAGTCAAGGGTGGGATTTTGAGCTGTGGAAGCAGCATTCCCAGCCCAACCTCCTTGCCTAAATGCCACAGGACAAGGCTCAGGTGGCAGTGCAGAGATAGTGGGGTGAGGAAGGGAGAAAGGCTGCAACTCCTCTCAGTTACTCTCCATCAATCTCTTTGGCTTGAGGGAAAACAATGAAGAAAGTTGACATTGCTGAGGTACCCAAGACCTTTAAGACAGATTTGCTTCAGGGGAATGAAAGAACTGAAAGTCACTGACTAATTCAGTGAGCTACCCTGAAGTAAGACTTTAGGAGACACTTGATTTTTTTTTCTTTTTCTTTTCACCTTCTGAACACCTAGACAGAAATGGCACTGGTGAATCATTAGGGTATTTTGCTCAATAATCTGGGAAGCCACATGACTTATTGAAAAGCCAAAAAAAGACATTTCAACCTGGTCACTGTATACAGATGTTCAGTTGCTGTTGCAGTGCTAACTGTGGTTCTTAAAGACTCAGCCTACCTCTTCACTCCCCTGACTCATAACAACCTAGACAGTAACAAAGAATGATTTAGCTGTTCTCTATGCTAGCTGGAGGTGATAGAAGAAAATATGGTGATCACACAAAAGAAGATAGGGGAAATGACTTATGATTAGGTCAGATGTTAATGGCCTCAAAACCTTAATCTTATGACTGCTGATTGCTGTTTAAAAAAATGGTTATGAGTGTTTATAAAGTAGAGAAATTCCATCAGGTGGAAGAAGAAAGGCTTAGGAAATGGAAGCACAAAGGCACTTGGCAAAACCTCTCTGCGTACTGTGTGGCTGATGGTAATGGGAAGACCTGGGCAGCAAGATGTGCTTTCCTAGTATCAAGTATGTGACCAATAATAACTGCTAAGAACTTTTACTAATATTACTGATGAGGTATATTAATGGAATTACTGTTTATTTACTTCTTCTTGTGCCTTTTATCTCTTAATTACTCATTATATCTCAATTTTAAGAGGAAAAAATTCTCTACGTACCAAAATCACACTCTATTATTCAACAAAAAATAAAAACAAATGGCAAAATTCTGGTTGCTTTGATCGGCATCAGAGATCATTGCGAGTACTCATAGCGTTCCTTATCAGGGAAAAGAGAGTTTTACAGTTCATGCAATCATTTTCAGTAGAAAGTACAAAATACTGACCTGGAAGATGCTAGGAACAAGGAATTGTCTACACAGGATAAATGGCTGATCGTACATAATCCTTTGTAAACTTTTATTTGTAGCATTTTGAGGAGTTCAGCTACCTATTTTAGGACCCAGATGACATCCTAGCTCACTTACTGATGCTCCAATTAGCTTTATTTGCTTTTCTTCCCTTAAAATCTCATAAATTCTCTTGAAAACCTTGAGTAACATGGGGCTTGAAAAGCACCATCAAATACATTTGCAGTTTTAGTTCCACTGTCTGTTCATCTTTTCCTTCCATGCTCACTTTGCTTTTTTTTTTTCTTTTCAATTGTCTAGATATTGGTTTGTGGATTTTTCATTTTACTGGTTCAGGCAAATACTCAAGCTCAAGTTACTTCGCTTGGATGGTTACTCTTAAGTCACAAATCTGGAAAATAAAGCATTTCTAAACCCCACTGTGGCTTTCAAAGGCCAAACTGATCATTTTTGTATTCCCAAATCCCAAATCTGAAAAGTAAACTAGTAAAATCCTCAAACCTGATGGTGTAATTGTGAGATTGTTGATGAAAAAATGCTTGTAGAGAGACAGATAATGTCTACACAGGAGTGTCTACACAAGGATGATAGCGGGGGACCTGTGCTATGCAGGTCTTTGTTGCTGGAAGAACTGGTCTAACCTGACTAACAGAAGCTCAGGATTTTATCTGGCTTCAAAATTAAGTCTGGATGGTATACAAAATTTTGTAGTATAAACAAAAAAAATCTCAGTTCTATGTCTACAAGATTGTGCATCTGTAAAATAATGTTTACCTGTGTTGAAAATTATCACATTGAAACCTGTGATTTGTTCAGAGAGCACTGTAATGGGACCAAATAAGTACTATCCATAAACAGAGACTGACTTTTAAAAACATTTTTCTACTGAGAAGTGATGGCAGCTCAGTTTAGAGTTTCCAGCAGCTCGAAACAACTGGCATTGCTTCAATTATAGAGAGCAGGACTTCTTTTTCTCAAGAGGCAATTAAGCCAACATATTGTTCCATAAAGAAAAAGAGGATGGCCAGGCTGTTATTAGTATTATTTACAAGATTGTGAGAAGGGGCAGGTTACGAACCTTGAGATGCTACAGACCTTACTCTTACCACTTACAAGGTTGCCTGCACAAAGCCTCTCTCAAATCAATGGGCATGAAAAAGGAGTAAAAGCACTGTAAATCTAGTCACATTTTGGGTTATGTTAATCAAACAGTACATTACAGGCTCAAAGTTCAGAAAAAACACCAAGTCATCTTCCTACCTGTAGTTCTGGGGATGTTTTCAAGCTGTGTGTGCCCTCCTTACATGAATTAGAGCTGAGGAATGACTGACCCCGTTTATGAGGGATAAAAACCCCATAATGTGGAGAATATAAAGTCTAGCAACCATTCCTTCTTCTGTCTCAGCATGCCCCTCTTCCTACTGATACTGTGGGTTGTTGAAACAGGAGCCTCTACCTCAGGTGTAAAACTGGCTGAAAACGTGAGCTTCTCAGGAAAAGATGGGCATGTGAACCACTGTTTTTTCCCTCTAACTGGGAGAACTGTCCCAGCTGGGATCTCCCTCTATGGGCAACCCCTATACCCCATTCAGGCAGCATACAGAAGCCTTGTCTGGTCATATTATTTTGCCTATGAAGTACCTTGCATATCTATAAATAATGACAACTCTGAGTTAATGCTAGCTATTGACCTACCAAAAATAGGATTTCTTAATGTTATATAAAACCAAAACCATCATCAGGTATCAAGCTGCAATTTCAACACGTTTATTTGAACTTTCCTTAATGTTTCAACTCAGATGTGAATTATTTCGATGAACAATAAATTAATCACCATGTTATAAAAATAATACCATGAGAATCTCACAGAGAGCATATTCCCCGCGGAATATTTTTCCTCTGACTCATTACAGCATTTTTTCCTAATACATACCTGAAACTCAACACCTCTCATTACACACCTGAGAAGTGTACAACTCCTAAAGAAGGCTGTCCCATTATTTACAAATTATTATAAATGTGTATTAATTGTAAACTGAGACTAGAAATAACCTACGCACTGGCAATCTGCAAGAGGTTATCTCAACACCTATTTTTCTGTTAGTAATAAAAAAGTATTGTTACCATAGAAACTGTCATATCTCTACCTACACTTCTCAAAGAAACACACCAATATACTCATTTTTGAGAGTTGTGTGTGCATGTCCCACCCAGTGCTTGAAGGGAATCCTGGATCCTGTTAACGAATGGTGAAGGAGACAAAGCAGCAGTAAGTGACAGTTTATTGCCACCAACCCTGAAATTCTCTAGTTAAATTAAGACAAACCTTGCCAGGCAAAGTTGTTCTGAAGTTGAAACAAAGGTCCTTATCCTGCCAGCTACTTTGTGACTCTCAAACCCCCCTGCACACATGAAGTTGTTTTAGTCTGCAATCAGTTTATCCTTGCAAAGAACCTTTCAATGAGATACTTGAAAAGAAAGGAATTATTTTTTTTTTTCAGAAATACTGTTTTGGGAGAAATTTATAGTTGCTATTAACAAGTAAGATCAATAATTCACATTACTGCTTTTAAATATTATGCTCAAATGTTGCATTAGTCAATTTTTCTTTATTTCCTTTCTGATATTGTTTCCACCTTCAATAGAGCTAAGCTCTCCCATCACAACCACTCTGTGCAGTGGAAGGAAATTATTTTAGTTGACATAAGAGACACTTAAATCAGATCTCTGTTATATTTTTATTAATTCTCTAGTTTCTCTTGTCACTTGGATACCATCTTGAAGGAAGGGAGAATGATTAATTGTTGCTATGTAAAGTGTAAAGGAAGAGAGTTACAGCAGATCTATCAAGTAAATAGATGCAGTTACAGCTTTAAACATAAGTTTTCTTCTCTTTTTTTGGCTCTTTCTCTTTAAAATTTATGTGGCCTCTATGTTTTCTGGCTGTCCATGAAGTATTTTCTATGATACCTGGATTCTGTCGTATTAAATGCTGAGTTGCTTATATTGACTTGAACACTTTTTTAAGTGAGTATAAGTGGAGAATTTTTATTTTGAGGACATTCTTCCTCATATATTGGATCAATGAGGCACAATTATGGCTAAAGTTTGATTATAGACTGGACCCAGTAAACTTTAAAGGTTCTAACATGCTCCAACTTTAAAGGCTAACTAAAAATTGTATTACAACATAAAAACCACTCAGCAATAAATCTGGCTGGGCATTACAAATGGATTGTTTTATTTATTAATGTACTTCTAAGCATATGAAATTCATAAATTTCTCTCTCCATTATTGTATGCAATGATTGCATGTTTTGGTTTGCTGAGAAATGCAATATTGACCATAGATAGACTAGACTGCCACGGGACAAAAAATTATGCTACGTTTCTATGCTGTAGTTTTGCAATTGGTGTTCCTAGGAGACTGATGGGTTGGAGACCTGAAAGGAATCATAGAATCATAGAATCATAGAATAACCAGGTTGGAAGAGACCCACCGGATCATCGAGTCCAACCATTCCTATCAACCTGTATTTGCAATGACAGAGGGAAAAAGACTGCTCTTCAGCTCTGCCTTCATGATGTTGGTCTGTCTTCACAAAAAGCCTTCAGGGGTATACAAGTGGATATATCACAGAACTTTGCAACTAGAAAAAATGGATTTACATAATGTCACCAAAGAAATTCAGTTGAGTTTTGTAGCCCAAATATATATGCATACATATATATGTATAATAGAATTATAGAATAATTTGGGTTCAAAGGGACCTTAAAGATCACCTAGTTCCCATCACTCTGCCCCTGATTAAAGTAACTAGCAAACAAACAGACAAGTTTAGGCCTTGTGAACTGTTTTGCTTACTTTGAAATGGAAAAGGAATTTGATTTCAGTCCTCTCAGAATGAGATGATATTTTGAGCAGGAAAATGAAGAACAATCTGTTAGGAGACTGTTGAGACAAAACGCCTTTGATTTTTTAAAATTCGTTTTCGAATGGTCAATCAAAGAAAACTAGTATGTGGCTATAAATATTTTGATGTTACTGAGTTTATAGCGTTTGCATAAATTCTTTAATTAGAATTTTTTGTCAAGCCCTCATGCAAGTATGTACTTCACAATTTAGCGACTTGGACTCCAGAACTCTCCAAAACTCAAACCTGTGCCCAGGGGAAACACTCAAATTTCTACCTTATGTCATGTTTCAACCATGCAAAACCATTGTGTTGGCTTTAGCATTTCAGCACAAACACATAAGTCACTCTGAGAGTAGTTGAAAGGCCATAGAATTAGTGACCCTGTTCTAAGTTCTTCTGGCAAAACAACAAACCAAGTACCTTTCATCTTAGACATTTTGTGCCTATCTCCTCAGGTGTTACCAATGCACTTTTACTGTCTCCCTGCCTCTTCAAATATTTAAGAGAAAAAGCTTTGAGAAAAATGCCACAAATACAGAATCGACATACACTGTATCGAAAGAGTTGTTCGTGATCTGTTAGAAGGTGATTAACTTAAAAGCATAATCACATAGTAATCCTGAGCTTGTTTATGACATCCTGAGCTTAATTTATGACATCTCAATATGGGAAACAGGTGAATAATTTTCAAAACAAATGGTATTTTCTCTTTCAGAAGGTGTCTTGAATAACTGAATACAGGAGAAACTCTCTGGAAACACCCCAGTCTGTTCCACCAGCAAAGGGTAGGACAAAGAGCAGCTCATTTGGATGTAGAGGAACAGATTTGTAGTCCAAGCAACTGAATATCTATGTCAGCATATTTGTCTCTGGGACTGCATTTTTAGTACATTAAAATACATTAATCTCAGTGTATGTGCCATTCAAATATGAGTCAGGTTTGTTTCAATACATGTACACCCTCTGGATGTAATGTGAGCATCAGCAGACAGGCAAAATATGCATTTTTGAATATGTATGTTTTTGAACATTATTTAGAGACCTTCAGAAACAGAATATGAAAGTCTCCAAAATGTTTTGTGCCACCCCATGAGGAACAGATTACAGTTGTTAACTGAATCCATTCACAGTGAAAACACATAGTGTGGATGCCCAGCTGAAAAGACAGAAAGCCTGGTTCGTTCTTATTAAACAAAGTTATGGAAGAAATCCATGTTGCTGTCTGTGTGTGTAGCAATCATTCACATGGTCTAGCCATCCTATACTTTGACTGATGGGGATAATACATTTTAAGCACATTGTAATGCTGGGTTGTTGTGATATAGTCAAGCCTCTAAACTTATATGAAAATTTTCTGAGCTGCAGGCAGAAGACCCTGATTTTGCAGCATCCTAGTCAGACCAGGTAGGCAGAGATTCTTCCAGTCAGGCAGTATTTGACTTAACTAGGGAAAGTTAGTCTTGTTTATTTTTTTTATTTAACTGAAGGTAAATTGTTGTTAACAGATGCTGGCTGGCTGCAGGATGGCAGCTTGAGGATGTGTTAGTAAATATTCTTGACAACAAACTTTTTAACCTAGTCAAGAGGAGGCTTCAGTGCAAGCCAAATATCTGCAGAACTCACTCAGCTTGCTCAGATGTAACTCATCTTCTGTTGCTTTAAAAGCAAAGAAACCACACAGTGAAAAAGCTAAGCAAACAAAACTGCAAATCTTTCCCAGTGTGCATTTGACTAAACAATGTACTTTTCTTGATAAGATTTAACAGTGGAAAACTCTTGCATAAGATTTCATCATTGCTAAGTATTTAATACATTTGATTTAGTTGCTTAAGATGAAACAAAAGTATCAGTGATTCCTGTAAAACAAAATTTAAATGAACTTGGTATACTTTGGATGGAACATACCTGCCTTTTTTCTTGTACTGGTACACCAGCTGCTTCTCTGTAGGAAGAAAATATTTGCAAGTGGCCACATAGTAAGGATATCTCAGTCATGTTCTACAGCTAGTATAAAACACTATGACTTTGATTCTGGGTCTGCACACATGCTTAATCTTAGGACAGTCCTGTTGAAACTGAGGAATACATGAATAAAGATAGGCAAGCCTGTATAGTACAAATGTAAATTAAATGAATTCTTGCAGACTTGTGAGACCGCACCTCAAATCCTGGGTTCAGTTCTGGGCTCCTCACCACAAGAAGGATGTTGAGGCTCTGGAGCGAGTCCAGAGAAGAGCAACAAAGCTGGTGAGGGGCTGGAGAACAAGGATTCCGAGGAGCGGCTGAGAGAGCCGGGGTTGTTTAGCCTGGAGAAGAGGAGGCTGAGGGGAGACCTCATTGCTCTCTACAACTACCTGAAAGGAGGTTGTGGAGAGGAGGGAGCTGGCCTCTTCTCCCAAGTGACAGGGGACAGGACGAGAGGGAATGGCCTCAAGCTCTGCCAGGGGAGGTTTAGGCTGGACATTAGGAAAAAATTTTTCACAGAAAGGGTCATTGGGCACTGGCAGAGGCTGCCCAGGGAGGTGGTTGAGTCACCTTCCCTGGAAGGGTTTAAGGCACGGGTGGATGAGGTGCTGAGGGACATGGTTTAGTGATTGATGGGAATGGTTGGACTTGATGATCCAGTGGGTCCTTTCCAACCTGGTGATTCTATGATTCTATGAAACTCTGATTGTCATAGCAATTAACTTAAGCATTACCCACACTATGTCTATGTGTTTAGATAAACATTTAAAATACTTCCTAGTAGCAGATTTTTATATGTCTGCAATATATGTTCACCGATATGAGATTTAAAAAGTGCTGCTGACTCTCTTTAAGACTTGCATTCCTAAATCCTTTCTATTTTCAGGGTATGGGCACTCAAAAATTTTCCCTGTACCTTTTAACTGAAGACAGACCTTAAAATATCCAGCTTACCTACTTGATCCTAAACATGTGTGATGGAAGGTGTTTGTACCTTTTCCAAATTCTGTTGTGTAATCTAAATTTTGCAGTAAAGGACTTAACAAAATAAAAAATCTGTATTGTTAATTGCTCTAGGGACATGAAAACAATGTCTGTATTATTGTACAGGAACCTATCTGACCAGTGGAGAGTTGAAGATATGAGCATCACACTAAATTTCTCAAGAAGCCAGTACAAGGTAAAGGGAAAAAATAGCGCGGTGTGATGAGTCATTAACAAATGTTTTAGCAGAGGTGAAACTGCATTATGCCAGCACTTTGTTAGCAAGAGTGGTGCATCTTCGTTTTGTGCTTATTCTGCAATGTTAGTGGAAAAATATTTCCACTACAGGGGCAGTGAGCATATGTAATGCAAACATTTTGACAGTGAATGTAAACAGCTTTCCTGCATTTTAAACCATTAAATCAAGGACACAAATTTCCATGGTTTTGCAGATTGCAATCTTCGCTGACTATAGAGAAGATGGTATTGCATCTGTTTTGTGTTTATAATTGCGTGCTATGTTGTGCCTCTGTGACTGAATTTTAATAAACATAGGCTTTTTTTAATGATCATGGACACTAGGGTCTCCCACACAACTATGGTGCAGAGATCCAATAATACGTTCCAGAAAAACATTTTCAAAGAAATAAACAGTAATTTGGATGATTTGAATATTGCTCTTGCTCGCTCATCTGACAGGAAAATACAGCAACCTGTCTCCTATTTGATTTGTGACTTCTTGCATTTCAATTTCAGTCGATTGGCTTAAGCTTTATGCTTTTGGCTTGGTTTGTGAACGGCAGCCTGAGGAAAGTCCTCTGCATCAGCGTGCACTATCTAGGTGTTTGTCATTATTAATGTTGTTAAAGAGCATGAGAACACTTGCTCTGGCTCTTTATTCCGCTCCTCCGCCCTGTCCCAAAATAGTTTTTCAGGAAAAAGAAAGTCTTCTTGAGCAGGAACAGAAAATGCATGCCAGGATGGGCCCCGTGTGCCAGGGAACGGTGCCTCAGGGAAAGAAACGGCCACAGACTTGTGGGGCAGACAGATTTTCATGGAGAAGGAAAAGCTAGAAAATGGGTTACCAATAATAAATGATTTGTGAAAGAGGTAATACGACTCTCTCGGCTTAAAGGAGAAGTTTTCTTTTCCAATAAATTATTTCTCCCCCTGGTTAGTAAATCATTTCCCCTTCCTAATACACTTCATTTGCTATTCCTTTTAATTATTGTTGTCCAGGTGGGTCTTAAAAGCTGCAGCTTAAAAGGAATCTAACTTAAACCTGGCAAAATGCCACCCCCTGCTACATCATTAACTGAAAGACAATCATACTCCAATTTGCCTTATAATAATACATACAGAGTTCAAAATAATGCAGGAAGTGTTTTCCTAAAGGCAAGATCTTACATTAATAGGAAACACTATGGTGGGGCTTGTATCGGGCCCATCTGACCCCTCTCAAATGAAATGTTGGTATATTAATATGTTATATTATATTAATATGTTGGTATATTAATGTTGGTATATTGAATGGTTGGACTCGATGATCCGGTGGGTCTCTTCCAACCTGGTTATTCTATGATTCTATGATTAATATGAGAGTTTGTGTCTCTTCAATAATGTAGTTTCAGAGAGATGCAGAGATGGGATTTTCTTAGAGGAAATTTGCATTGTCCGTTTTCTGCCTGTAACTTTAACCTGTTAAGATATAGCAGAGTTTAACCCTCATTTCCCACAAGAAGGGTCAAACAGGGAATGTCGTTTATAAGGACAAAAAGAAATGTTTTTTTCCATCCTGTACCTAAAAGTGCTGAGCTGTGTTTACCTTATAGCCCTGTCTCTGTCTCAGTGTGTGGTTGGCTGACTTGTATGCTGAGATTTATTTCTAAATCAGACACATAGCACTGTAGCCTATTGAATACACAGACTCACAGCTGGCTTGTCCTGGTATTTTAAAGTCATTTCCAGCAGCGTGTGATCTTTTCCCAAGATGTTTGTAACTTGGGAGAAGAGGGTGGGAGAGAAGGGGTGAAGACAAAAAGAACAACCAGAGGGAAACAAGTCATCTCTTTTTGAGATGGGCTTTGGAAACTGAGACCCTCTGAAGTCGCAGGGTTTCTCGATCCCTCTGAGCACTACACCTGTCACAAAAAATCCAAGTGGCTCTGTCTGCTGTAAAACACCTAATATGTCTAAGGCTTTTATAATGTGCTCTTTCTGAAAGATGTGCTCTCTTATAACGTGCTCTCTCTCTTCATGGGAAGAGAGACATCCTCTTTCATTTCTGTCCTGAAAACGAGTTTGGGGGCTCAGGTTTGAATGAACGTGGGATGCCAATTCCCAGAGCTACACGAAAGGAGCAGCATTGGAGCAATGGGAGCTCCCCGTGCAGGACACTCTAGGGCACAGACTGCAGAATGACTATGCATTTTAAAAGGTGTATTATCCGTTGTCAGAAGGGGAATGTGAAGGAAAAGGCATCTTGCAAGCAGGAGTCAGAACCATTCTGCTTAGTCCAGTTCCTCCGGAGCCTGCACCACAAACCGAAATCTTTTTAGACAGAGGAAGGAACTGCTCAGTGCTTTGGAACAGCACTAACCCACCACTGAAGAAGGGAGTGAGTGTCTCGGGGCTGGGCTACCTCTGTGCCATCCTGACCTTTTTGCAGAGGAAGGGTACTGCTGGTGACATCAGTAAGATGATATTCTTATTTATGCCTGAGCAGTTTAGGATCAGTCTTTTAAAAGGTCCAAGGCGGCATTATATCTGCTTATTATGGCCAAGGAGTCTTTAATTTTTTTGATTCTTCCAGCACTGGAAGAACATCACTAACTATTCACAAGGCAAAAGAATAGCTGTTTGAGCATATACTTGAGTAAGAAAAAGAAACATGAAAAGCCTTCTTTTTATTAATGTCTGTTAGGACCCTCCACTTTCCTTGAGTTTAGGTACACAATTTTAGAAGACCAGCCTTGTGGTCTGTTCTTATATTAAGGATATAATTTTATCTGCCTCTCCTTACTGATTAGGACTTCATTTTTAAGTAGCTAGTTAATTAGTCTCATGCAGAAGTTTCTTTAGGCATTAGATTCAGTGATAATAAACCTGCTTTTTACCCCTCTTCTTTAGTCCAGCTTTCAAATCCCTCACACAAATGGCATTTAAATTTGACTTGATGAAAAATTTGTCTCCTGTGCTAACAAAAGCTGCCTGAAGAATTAATAAAAGGAAGTGTAATTATGCAAAGTTTTCATGAAAATGGAAGTGAAAATCAATTTGTAAACATGACTAGGTTCCGTGGCAGTCATACTGCTATTCATATATACACCTGTCACTGCATCCATTTAACGGTCTAAGGTGAGTCGGTAAGACTATTTCCAGGTGGCTTTCATGTTCCAGGTATTATTAATGACTGCAGAAGCTGCTTTGGAAGGATGCATGTATTGTCAGCCAGGCTGGTGCCTCGTCAGACCCAGAGCCCAGAGCAGAGCACAGACAGCAAACAGCCTTTCAATGCTCACAAGAGCACTAAGTTTAAGCCAAACACTGTATTTCTGCAGTTGCCCTTCCAGGAAACAGGAAGACAAAAAAATAACAGTGAATAATATATCATTCTTTAAATGAAAATGCCCTCTACTGATTACTTGCATTGCATTTAGCAAGGCTCGTCAGCGCACAGTTGGATGGGTGCGTGCTTCTGCCTGTCACTGTTTATTGACTCCCAAAACTAAACAGCCCTGCTCACCGGGACGGCGTTCCCTGATCAAGAAGTCGTTATCATAGAATCATAGAATAACCAGGTTGGAAGAGACCCACCGGATCATCGAGTCCAACCATTCCTATCAAACACTAAACCACTAACCCATTCAGATGCCATACATGTAGCAGGGTACTGTCTGACCATGGAATCTGCTTGTCCCTTCTGCTGTGTAGAAATCCCTGTCATAAAATATGAGCACGTCACAATATTTAATGAATTATCCTTAAAATATCATGTATGAAATTAAACCCATTTTCATGTGGGAATCCGGTTTATATCATCAGGGGGTTGTCCTGCTCGTGGTCCTCAAGGCACGAATGCCTGGTCCATCTGCACATTGTAGCCTCTTCGAGCATCTCTGTAGTGTTCTAGCTGCATCCATTCTCCTTCTTCAGCTCTGCTATTAATACCACGGGCTCCTCCTGTCAAACTCCTGTCAGGATCCTTCCAGCATCTGCTTGCTGCAGTGTTTCTGTTTCACAGGCATCCCTCTTGCCTCTAGAAGGAAATGTTACGCTATTATCTGCAAGGCCGTGGAATAAAAAGGGAAAGAGAAAGCGATTACACGGGTCATGGTTGGGAGTATGGTCTGTTTGCCTTCTCCATTGCTCCCTCATTGGCTGATTGTGCTTGTATCTGGCAGCGCTAACAGAGCAAGACAGCAAGCATCTGGTACTGCAGGCTTGGCTATCTTGAGAGCAGCCACTCTGGCAGTCCCTGTGGGTTCTTTTTATTTCCCTGGCAAATTATTTGGAGGTCTGGACACCCTGTGGGTGAAGCCTATGAGGCCAGCGTGGTTAACAGCATCCAGGATAAGGCACTAGCTGGCTGGGAGAGTCATTCTAGTTTTTGTTGGTGCATGAACAGGTGGTGGAGGAGCATTGAAAGCAGAGCTTAGGGGGCAAGATCCTGCCCTAAGGGTGTTTGCTCAGGGTCCTTCAGTCAGGCTGAAGTGCAGCATCAAGTGATACAATTTTAACCCCTCGGAGAACTGAACTGGTTTTGTTCTCTTCGTGGGCTGGGAAAATGGATTGGGACCCTATAGACCAGCGACCCGTCGTTCTCCTGTGATCATCTGGGAGCCCTGGGAGCCCTCCTGGGCAGAGAGGACTCATCCTCTTGGTCCATCCTGCTGCTCTGAAACCAAATAGCAGGTGGGGGGCACATCTCCTTGAGAAAAAGCCTCTGCAGTCATGATCCTAAGCAGAAATAAGATCAATTGGCTTGAAACAACCCCTCAGAGGCCACCAAAGAAGTCCTCTTTCCCTGCTTTCCTCCTCCCTTCCTGCAGCATGGAGCTTTGGAGGGGTAGTTGGGAACCGTGAGGTTTTAAGGGAGAGAGGCTGGCGAGCAGGGCAGTTCAGGCATCAGGGTCGTGAGGGGGCAGACTCTTGTGATGCCTCTTCCCACCACCCAGCTGCCTGTCTCCTCACCCTCACTTTCCCACCGTGGTTCTGAAAAATGAAAATCCAGTGGTGGGACAGGGTGAGTAAAATAACACTAAGTCAACCACCAAATCTGAAGCACAGCTGGGCACTGTCTTGCTTGAGGGGGAGATGCTACAGCTGCCTTTCTGAGGCAAAAAAATCCCAAATTTCAGCCTTTTCTGTGCTTTCTGTGCCAAAATCTGTGCTTGCTTGTACCTTTAAACTACACACATGCAAGGCAGGAGGGAAAAGTAAAAATACAAGCCAGTCTCGGACTTTCCTGCTATTAGTTTGTTTAGGGTTTTTAAAGCTCACAGTTTCCTTGAGGGGAAAAACAGTTAATGTGTCAAAATATACCAGGACTTATGACTTGGAGCAGGACTTACTGAGTTCACTCACTAGCTGTTTCAAGGTTCCTCTGCCAGTTAAAACTCTTCTAATGAGAAATACAACATTCATTAATGGGTAAACATCTGTTTAGAATATGGTGTCCTCCTGTATCCTAAAAAGCAACATCACAGGAACAGCTATCATTAATGCTGATGGTTGTTAGCTGCAATAAAGAGTCCCTCTTTTTGTAGTATTTAAAAAGAAATTACGTTTGTGTAACAAATTAAAGAAATTCAGGCTTGGAATGCACACGTCTGCAGGATGTCCTCAAGGCACTAACCTTACCCAAGAACACAAAGTCTTTGTTATGATATGCAAACTAATGAATCAACTGAAGGAAGCATTTATATTTTGACAGTGTTTTAACTTTATTTAGCTGTGACTGTAAGATTCTGCGAACTTTGCAGCTAAAATTGGTCTTTCCAATGTTATCACAGAGAATGTCATTTGCTAGGAAATGAATAACTGATCTGAAACTACCCCTTGCATGTTTTAATATTTGGAGAAAACAAGTTGCAGATCATAACTGCCTTTTGCACTCTTGCCTATGGTATGTTAAACCTCTACAAGGCTTATTTGGTTTAAACATAAAATTAAAGTAGGGTCAGGTAGCAGTATGTGGATAGGCTGCACTCTTACACAGGATGGATTTTTGTATATTGTTCCATGAACACTTCAGAAAACTGTTGCACAAACAATTGAAGAAGCTTCATGTCTAAAACCTTACACATACATTTTATTACCTCTTCTTAAAAGAATGCATTGTTGTTTGAGTTTGACTGTTCTGTGAGATTATAAGAGCCCTGAAATTTAATTTATTGACAATTTTGACTAACATTTATTGATCTTTCTATTGCACATTTTATGCAGCACTTCCTTAGCCACTAGACCATCTTTAAATTTCCAGACTTCTCTCTTCTGCATAGATCTCTACTCCAGAATTAGTTTGAAAAGGCTTTTAATTGGCTACAAAATAGCTATTTTGGGGTGGTTTTTTGCATGACTTGGTCTTTGACATTGATTTGGTAAGCGCGCAGCTTTACTCCTGATCATGGTGGAGGCAAGAAGTGTTAAGTGGCATCCTTTGGCTTGTGTCACACAGGAGTTCAGATTTTAGATCATCCTTCCACTGGTCTGGCTGTCTCCAACGTGTAAGAATATTTGATTTGTGCTGTGAAAGCATGTCTTCAACACTCTCCTATATGTAGACCTTCTTTTACCTTCTTTGACCTTCTCCGACCTTCTTTGACCTTCTCCGACCTTCTCTGACCTTCTTTGACCTTTTTTGTCCTTCTCTGACCTTATTTGACTTTCTCTGACCTTCTCCGACCTTCTATGACCTTCTCTGACCTTCTTTGATCTTCTCTGACCTTCTCTGACCTTCTTTGATCTTCTTTGACCTTCTCTGACCTTCTCTGACCTTCTCCGACCTTCTTTGACCTTCTCTGACCTTCTCCGACCTTCTTTGACCTTCTCTGACCTTCTCTGACCTTCTCTGACCTTCTTTGACCCTCTTTGACCTTCTCCGAACTTCTTTGACCTTCTCTGACCTTCTTTGACCTTCTCCAACCTTCTCCGACCTTCTTTGACCTTCTCTGACCTTCTTTGACCTTCTCCAACCTTTTTTGACCTTCTCTGAACGTCTTTGACCTTCTCCAACCTTCTCTGACCTTTGACCTTCTCTGACCTTCGACCTTCTCTGACATTCTTTGACCTTCTTTACATGTGTAATGCTCATGCAGAACTCTCACCTAGCCATCCTGGAGGTGTCATTTATAAGAGCAGTTCATATTCTTATTCCAAGATTACACAAATACTGCTGACAAGGTCAGTGTCTAGGGGGATTAGCAGGCATGTAAAGGCCAACCACGTAAATAAAGCTTCGTCAGGAGCAGTATTAATTTGCCTAATAGTACATGTATTTATTTATCAGCTTACTTCATCCCTTCATTTTACAAATCAGTTCTTTTAATTGTTTATGCTGGCTCTGTCTTTGCCCTTCTTTCCCTCTGTAGTGTGCTGGCAGGTGGTGCTAAGGGATATTTCTTCTGCCTTGTTCACACGTGCTTCTCTTACTCATTGCTTGCGAATATTGTGAGAAAAAGTTGCCTTTTTAAGTTTGTATATCCAATAACTGAGGTGTGCTACATTTTCAAAACACTGCAACAAGATTAGATGATGAGCACCTTGATGCACACACATATGTACATGCAAGCATCCCATCTCACCTTTAAACAGGTACCCCTACCTATAAAATTATTTTTCTGTATTATAGTATAGAATTACCACTGGAGATTCAAACACATTAGATCAGCATATGACTACATGCTGAACCATATTCCTGGTTCTCCAGGACCATTTCTACTAGGGCTACTCCTTCTCACTGGGGCTGGCCCCAGCTGTGGCTGTGACCCCCCCAGTTTTGTCTTCATTTTTAGCATCTAGTGACTTTCCTCAAAGCCCTGAAGTGTCTTTCCTCCTTACTTGTTTGTTTCTGCTTTTCTTTCTTTTTTTTTTTCTGAGTAGCAAATGAGGTTTGCAACACAGAAGACTAAATCTCAGCCTCAGAAAAACTGCCATGTAACAGTATTCCTGTTTCCAATTCTTTTACTATTCTAAATAATTGTATTCGTCTCTCTCTCTTTCCCACCTCTGTTTCGCTGCATAACATCCCTTGTGGCTTCTGTGGCTGTATTTGAAAGATGATATTCCAAAAATAAGTTTAGTATCCCTCAAATTAATAAGACACATGTTAAAGAACTGTATAAAATGTCCAATCTTTCCCATCCTGCTGAGTTATTCTAACTATAGCCAATATTTTCAGTTTAGTTGACTTACAAGGATTTCTGAAATGTACATTTAGGCATTTAAATAAACCGTGTACTATGGAGGAATTTCATGTGTTTACAGTTCTGTGGGTACCTAGAACACTCTCAGTTCAACCATTAGTAGGGACGGGGGGTGGGTTAACAAGGTTTTGGTTTCAGACTAGGCATTTCCAACTTCAGCTGTCCAAGATGAGTCATCAAAATCTAGAAATTGCTTTAAGAATGTGGAGATTAAAACCAACTTGAACAAAAGCTAGTTCTGTTTTTCCATGATTTGTTTTGTTTGCTGATGCTGCAGTCTTTAAAGTTCTATTTTCAAGATTCTTTTCTTCACAACCAGGAGGGACAGCAATTGCCTTTATTGCCTAATGAAAGCTTGACAGTGTCATGTGAATTGAAGGACTGTGGCTTTTATTATTTTATCGTGCTTGTTTGCAATACGTAAGGCTCCTCCCAGGGTTGGTAACAAGGGATTTAATTTAACAATTTTAGCATCTGCATCTGATTACATCTTTGCAAGACTTCTTATGGGCCTGATCTTTGAAATATCTCCATATTAGCTAGAACTGAGTCTGCTGAAATAAGGCTCTAGATTTAATCCTACTTATACAACACAGTTCTTGTGTTTCAGAAGCAGTGTCACAGAAATCACAGAATCACAGAATAACCAGGTTGGAAGAGACCCACCGGATCATCGAGTCCAACCATTCCTATCAATCACTAAACCATGTCCCTCAGCACCTCGTCCACCCGTGCCTTAAACACCTCCAGGGAAGGGGACTCAACCACCTCCCTGGGCAGCCTGTTCCAGTGCTATGAGAGGAGACACTCTTAGCCCATCAATTAGGTTCTTGGCTATGAGATCTCATCTTTCTCTTACTAGGTGAGACTTATTTGGTGTCACAAAGGAGTATTTTAATTAGTGCAGAATTTGGTTCTCTTCTGTTTCCTGGTGGGATTGTAATTTTTTGCTTTATTTTCTGGCAGATGTGGCACTGTTACTGTGGTGCACAGTTTCAGCTGTTAAATCTGTGCAAATCAACATGGGCTAAAAGTTTGTCTTCCTCAGCACTTGAGACAACTTAATGTGTAGTGTCATCCTTAGAGAAAGAAACTGCTGAAAATCTACGCTGCTTTGTATTTATTTTGCATTAAGGCATTACCTCATTCCTGGTCATGTAAATTTAGGTGCTTTCTGAATATCAGAAGTAGTTTAGATGTTTATGTTTTGGAAACAATATTTCCTTTAAAGATAAAATGCAAACAACCTCTTAGGAAATCTCAGGTGCTGTTTCCCTCCCTTGCAGCTACACTATCTCCCCTATCCCACACTTCTCTCTCCTGCTGCTGTTCCTAGGAATTTTGTGCAAAGGTTGCAAAATATGGAAATTCAGCCTGCATCATTGAATCAATATGAATTATTATCAGTAGCTTTTACAAATATTTACGTTTTACCAGTAATGCTGGTTTAGCCACTCCTTATTTCTCCTTCCACATCATTTGCTACATGCCTGAATAAAAAAGTAGAAGTAGGTAAAATCTGTATACTTATTTATATTTTACATACCTATCAGTTACTTGTACCTTATGAATCTCTATTTATCTCTTTATTTATACATTTGTAACCTGGATTTACTGGCTGATCTGCGCGACCATGCAGCCTAGCAAACTGAAAGAGCAGAAAAATGATGGTAATTAACGGCTGGAGCGGCTACTTTTTAACTTGGTGCTGCTGCTGGAAGACCAACAATGCACCCAGAACTTCAGTGGAGGATTCCATGCACATTTTATTTGATTTGGAAAGAGACTAAAGATGTTGCCAGTCCCAGTTTTCCCATAAGCTCCTGCTCTTGAATTGCAATTTATCCCTTTCTGATGTGTGCCAATAAAACTGTAAGGCTGCGCTGTAAAATGGTCAAGGAAATGAGAGAACCTGAGGGGTTTGGAGGCTAATTTTTAATGATGAGTTTACAGTGCAGCCTCCTAGCCGGTTGTATCAGCACAATCCAGGACGACAGTGAACTGCGATGTGGGGGACGTGAGACCACAGAGCAGAGGATCTTGCATGGCAGCTTTACAGCCAAAGAAAATGCACCCAGAACCACATTCTGTCTCCTGACCCAGGTGCATTTGCAGCAGTTGTCTTTTACCTTTAAAGTGTGAAATTCGCGGGTATTAAAAAGCATCCGTTTCTGCAAAGCAGTTAATTAAACCAGTCATATTTAACAGGTTACGTAAACTAGCTAACCCGTAATTAAACTTGTGGTTGCACATTAAACACGCCCCTTTGTAGGAGACAATAAAACACACTTCAGGGGCACAACTCAGTATCACTAACTTTTCACAAGCGACAGGGAATTTTAGGTGCAGAAGTCCCATTGGTTTTCAAAGGAATTTAGACCCCCAAGCCATGTAGACTCTTTCAAAAATTTTTATTCTTCCTGATTTTTTGGGGGAAAGTTAAAAATCCCACATGCCACTAGCAGTCGTATAAAGAGAACACTTACTGTGTTGGGTGCTTAGTTATACCAATTTAGCATTAGAAGTCTTCCCGTGTCTCTGTGTGTGTGTGTGGCTTTACCACACATAAATTATCCAGCTTTCCTTTTTCCTCCTACGTGCAGAAAAATATGCAGACATTCAAAACATGAGCGAAGCATCTGAAACTTGAACCTGTGCCTTTTATTCCCATTTTAGATTTAGGCTGGAAGATAGCTCCAGAGCTGGTCGCAGCAAAAGAACTGCTTTATGCAAATCAACAGAAAAGCAGAATGAAAACTATTGAGTTGTAAAAGCAGTGGAGCTGCAACTCTTTAGCATTCAAGCAACTGTCTCTAGAAGGGAAGCAGATTATGTGGTATCATATTGCAAAAGGGCTGTTCAACCCTGTTGCGCTTACTCAGAGCTACATATTTACTTTTGTCACTGTATAGCAGCGATTGCATTATATCCTTCCTGCCAGGACATGAGGAGAAAAAGAAGGTTAAGTCTAAATGGGGGAGGGGAGAAGGAGGGAGAAGCAGCAGGGAAAAGGCTAAAAAGGGAGAAAAGAACAGCTGAAGAGAAAAGTTCCTTCCTGAGGCAGGAAAATACCCTAAAGAAACATGGAGAAACAGGAGATCAGGCACCGCACATGTGGGTTTACTAATGCAATTGTATTTCATCCCTGATATGACTGGAACAAAGATAGTTTGGTCATAAGAAAATAGGTTTATTTTATTAAGTGTACGTAAAAGTGGGAGGCACAGTCTGGCACCAGCGTAGCCTAAAGGAATTTCCATGATTTGTGCCATGAATGCTGAATGGGAGAATTGTAAAAAGTACCTTTCTCTTAAGGTTAGCTTGGTGGAACTTATAGCTGAAAAACTAACAACAAATCAACTTTGAAGTGAAATAGTACAAAGTGATGAAAACACCAAAGGCCTCTTCCCGGATATAAAAACCTGCAAACAAATACATTTACTCTAGGGGGGTTCAAGCAATCCAGAGGTCACTTGGACTGATGGGTTTGGGACGTGAGGGAAGTGTCTGAGACAAGTGTCTGAGAGAAGTGTCTGAGGTGGTGGTGAATAGAAGAAATGGCAGAAAGCAATGAGATCTGGTTTAATAGTTCAGGGTTTCCTGAAATCGAGGCTTCATGGATGGAGGGTGATGGGGGAACAGGCCTGACAGCAGTCATCATAGAATCATAGAATCACCAGGTTGGAAGAGACCCATTGGATCATCCAGTCCAACCATTCCTATCAATCACTAACCCATGCCCCTCAGCACCTCTTCCACCTGTCCCTTAAACCCCTCCAGGGAAGGTGACTCAACCACCTCCCTGGGCAGCCTCTGCCAGTGCCCAATGACCCTTTCTGTGAAGAACTTTTTCCTAATGCCCAGCCTAAATCTCCCCTGGTGGAGCTTGAGATCCATTCCCTCTTGTGGCTACAGCCCTGCAGCTACATGGTCCCGTGTGTGGCAGAGTCCAGCCAAAGGCACCTGGCCCTGCTTCCATCCTACTGTGAGCCCAGCCAGTGTCGAGCACCTGGCTGTGGCCCCCCCGACAGCCCTGCAGGGCAGGGGTGCACTCAACATCCTCGCATGCACCAGCCTTCTCACCTCTCCCATCGCGTGAGCCCGTGCCAGAGGTCTGGATAATGTAAAAACTGTTTTCCCTTTGCTAGAGAAAGGGCTACAAGGAATATTCTGCTTATTAACAGGATGCCTTGGCTTGAGTTGAAGTGAAATTTTTCTCCAAAATGTGTTAGCTAACCTATTTTAGCTATTATATATTCCGGTGCAGGTTGAGCGAGTAATGTTTTAATATGTATTAGGAAGCACACATGAGCCCTAGGACTCAGCCAACTAAACCATATTAAAGTAAAATTTGTCCTGTCCATAACAGGAGTCTAAAACCTGTTAGCTAACGCACTTGAGAAAAGAGAAAGAAAACAAAACTCCCTTTATACTCATCCACCAGCATTTCTAGCACCGAAGGAGGTTTGTGGACCTCAAGATGGTCTCAACATGGGAAACAGTGAGAGGCAGCCAAACAAGTACATTAAGTTACAGCTGTCTCTAAAATTATTGGTTTATAACAACACAGAAACCTTTTGTGTCTGGCTTTCCCAAATTTACTATATGAAAGGGTTAGGAATCTCTGCTAGGTAAATGGAATATACTTTAAAAAAAAAAACAAAAACAACTTGACTCTTGCTTGACTTTGATGTGAAGGGTGAGTCTATAATAATTCAGAGGGTACTGATCTGATGAGAGGGAGACAGGCAGCGTGGTACAGCCTTGGCACTGTGAAAATAAGAGTAACTTCACTTAACACAGCCAGATCTAGTCTGGGGCAGTGGAGAAGAATAGCATCCTGGAGCTCTAGTCTTATTATCAGTTGGATAGCCAGATTTTCCACTGTCTCTGCAAGATGAATACTAGCTGGAGAAAGAAACTATCCCTGAGCCTGTTGTGCTTTCACATGCTGTAGGGGTAGCATATTCAACGAATATTGCATCAGTGTGGACAGCTGTAGCAGCAGCAGAGCAGTCCCTGGGAAGACAGTGTTACTGGCTCCAGTCCTCGGGACTAGTGCTCTTCCACATCAAATTATTGTTCTCCGTCATACTGGGACAGCATCTACTACTCACCAGTGTAAGCCTGGTCCATATATTTATATACCACAATAAGAATGCACAACATTTTAAGCAACTAAAGGATCTTACAGCATAACCCAGGTTTAACATAGAAAAGCATCACAATCAACAATGGGAGGAAAGAGGAAGAATGAGAAACCATTATGAAACAATTCTATACACATCAAAATTTACTTCCTTTTATTATAAGTGCTTTATTTACACAAAGGTCAAGTCCTGAAGACTTAAAGTTTTCTGAATACTCACTTTGCCTATAGAGCATCATCAGGTTAAGGAATTATCCTAAGGCTGGATATGTAAAACAACAGCAGTGTTCTCACTGAGAAAGTCTACCTATTCCCTGACTTACAGTTGTCACCTGTACTAAAGTCACCTCGCTTGCCCCTCCTAAGCAGCAAACAAGCAGACATTAATTTCTTTGGTCCCATTCTTCCTCATTCTGCATCTCAGGTGCTTGTTTTTAACGGGGTAAAACCCTACCACGTGCACCCCGTTTGTATCGGCATAAAATGATAGCAAAAGATAGTGAGTTCTAGTAAGCAGCAACCTTAATGCAGCTTAAAGAAGGAAAATCCCTGCGCCTTTCTTTATGTTTATGTCTGTGGCTAAAGCACAGAAAGTGAATAGAGAATCTCTGGCACAAGCAGGTGAGAGAAAAGGTACAAGTAGCGTTGCTGGCAAGAGATCCCAAATATGAAGTCACCTAAAAAGCCAGGAGGCAAAGAAAAGAGAGACAGAGCACAGGGTTCAAATCTATAGCTAAGGGTGGGCAGAGGAGGAAAAGGTCATGGAAAAATCATGCTAGGGAGAAAGTTTTGGAAATCATTTATAAGGTATAGGCAAAGACCCTGTATGGAGGTTCCCAGACCCAAATCCTTTGTTTTCATGGCCAGCTGCCGTGACCAACAAAAAGTGGCCCTTTAAGACTGAATGGTGTTATCAAGACCTTACACATAATCCCAGAGTTGCTAACAGGGGAGTGTGTGCAGGTCCTTCACTGTTGCTTCCTCCTTCTCTGTCTCTGGTTGATCAGAATTAACATACTCTGCACTGCACACCAGGCTGAAAAGCTCATGCAACACTAAACTGTAACATTTTTTTTTCTGGGAATTCATATAAAGTGGGAAACCGTTAAGAAACTACTGCATCCAGTCACCTTCCCTGCATTGATTCACCTTCCCTGGAGGGGTTTAAGGGACGGGTGGACGAGGTGCTGAGGGGCATGGTTTGGTGTTTGATAGGAATGGTTGGACTTGATGATCCGGTGGGTCTCTTCCAACCTGATGATTCTATGATTCTAAGGAACTAGCAGAAAAGGGAGGAAAGACAGGTGACAGAGAGGAAAGGGGCAAGCATGCTGTACCAAGCCATCAGAGACGGAGGACCTGGCAGATACTCTGTTCTTGTGACGGCAGCTGCGTTCGCATCTGCTTTTCCTACTGACTCTGTGCTGGAAAGCAGAAATGATTTTGATGTAAGCGCTTAGGGTTGAAACTTTGTTCTCTGAGGCCATGGCATATTTGCTTCATCTTTGCTTCTTCTTTGCTTCCTATTTGCTTCATAGGCAGAGGTTTGCCCCCTGTGAATCATGTTGGACATAGAAAACACTGGCCAATAAATGGAGTGAGACTCTCTGCCTAGTCGTCCCTGGCACGTGTTTTTGCCTTGTCCCATCATCCAGTACTTGATGTGGTTTCACCACCTGCATAGTCAATAACTACAGACGTATATGAGTTTTGTAGATGTGTCTTTTGCAAGTGGCATTATCAGTTCCTTGCAATATCCTCCCTTAAAGAGAAAGCATCATCCTCCAGGCCACATTTAGGAAGATGTGCAGGTTGGATATATTTTATAATAAGAAAACGACAGAACCACTTTTGTTCTAGTGAATTCTATGGGCAATAGTGAATTCTTTGACCAAAGTCTTGTACTTTCAGGACAAAAAAATAGGTTTACAGTATTTCTACCGTCCTTGGTTTTATAAAATGCCAGATGCCTCCAGTCACCATGGGAAATATTAGAATGAGGATAAAATCAAACCCAGAACCTAGTAGACTAAGCCAGTCTCTTATCAGGAAGTTTGATTTCCAATAAACCCTTTGGGTTGCGGGTTTTTTTTTTTTCTAATTCAATGTCACAAACATTAGAAGTGGTAAAGCAAGTTAAATAATTTTAACAGAAATTTTACAATAATTGAATGTAACTTCCAATTTTTATCCTCTGTTCTATTTTCCAGACATATGGGAAGGCATCAAGTAAAATCCTGGCCTTGAGTTGATTGCAAAGTTGACCTACGACTCAGCCCGAGGTTGTAATGCTGTTTTATATCCTGCTTGATCCAATTCATCATCCTTTATTGCTAGAAACAAACGATGGCCGACTGGTTAAGGTGCACAACAGGAGTATCTAGATGTAGTTCTCTGCTTTGCCATAACCCAGAGAAAGCCACTTGGTGTAAAAGCCTTTGAGGGATTTCATTCTTCTAACCTCCATTGATTTCCAAAACACGTTAGACACCTCAGAGGATTTCAATCTCAAGCTTTTAGCAGCAGGTCACTCCTCTGAGAGGAAAGATTATAACTTTTCCTTCTCTCACAGTAAGAAAAAGGAACCCACTTAATGATTGCAGCGATGGGTGCAGGGTTGTTGCTCTTCAGTTGCAAAATTAGGCAGAAACCAGTAGAAGTAAATAAGGTTGTTTCCCTGTGCAAAACGTTGTCGAAGTATGAATGAAATCTTAAAGACCTGTTCTCCGTGGATTTGGAAAGACTCCATAGAAGCATTTTAGTAGTAAATATTGCTTTCGCATCCATCTGCAACAGCTTGTGTACATCTTAAAAGTCTTTTCCAACCTAAATGATTCTATGATGCTACAATTTTTTTTAGGAATGGTTGGACTCGATGATCCGGTGGGTCTCTTCCAACCTGGTTATTCTATGATTCTATGATTCTATGATTTTGACTTTTGTCATATCGCTGCCCTAGAGTTAACTAGTTTTCAGTTATGTTGACTAGGCAGAGCAGGAGCACCCTTCTGAATCTGTCAGACAACTGTTATGCAAACATGCAGCATCGTAGGACACGGGGTAGGTGTTTTCTATTTAAATCATGCAGATAATTACCCCATCCACTTACCTGGACTCTACCTGTAGCAAGTATTTTCCACTCCTTAGGGTAAAAGCACAGAGCAGGAATTCAAGCCTTAACCCATCCCTTGTGGATAGTGCTCTAAGAATAGCACAATGCGGCTCCTATCATGTTGCTGCTGCCAAGCAGGATCAGACATCACACAGATTCATTAGTCAGTTTAGAAACAAATCTTCTAACCTGAAATGATGCCCCTGTGTTCTGAGCTTTAGAGTGAGATATTTTATGAGGAGTAAAGGCTACCATTTTCAAAAGAGCTTCACAGAAATAGAGTGGTATACACAGAAATATCTGCAGGCGTATATTTTCTAGTGTTTTAATGATGCATACCTTTCAAATACCTTCATTAAGAAGCTATTACATTTGCTTATTATATTTTTAGTGGTATTGGAAAGTAAAAATATATTACTGCTGCTCTTCGGTATAGCAATAAAAAAAGAAAACTTTCTCATAATTGTTATTTCCTGATAAATAATAGGCTATTGCTGCCTGCTAACTGTCCTTCTATCTTTACATCCATATTTGACAGTGAAATATAATAATCACATGTCTCTTCCGTGCTCTGATAGAGACAGTAGTCCTGAGGCGTGTGGGTTGCATTTGGAATAGCTACTTTGAAGAGAAAAATAATTCAGACCTCCTTTGGTGACACATTGCACAAGTTAGATGTCAAGACTATAATTATTCCCTGCCAATACATTTTCAATTTATGAAACTGATGAAGATACAGAAGGGAAAGAAATAGAACAATGAATGCACGGTGCAATTTACTGTAAACAGTAAAGCGACCTTTTTATTTGCAGCTTCCCATGGGACATGAGTATAGACGTGGACCATCCTCTTGTTTCTAAAGAAGAAGAAAAAAGTAGGGACAGAGGGATGCTAGATACAGGACAGCTGCTAAGATAAAAGCAAATGAGGGCCTGGCTCAGAGGACTGATTATTACCAATGGCATCTTTTCTTTTCAGGTTACTGACTTGAATCAAGTTCAGGTCCTTAGCTACTGAAAATCATGGTAGTGGCATCTGGAGTATCTTCAGTGGCTTCTACAAAAAGGGTGGTTGGCTGCAGTCCAGTTTCTTCTAGTACCAGAACCACTTGAAGTGGCTCCTCGGGGCTATGCAAGCAGAGACACCAAGCTTTGTGTCCAGAGAACAGAATTCTCATCCAAAATAAAGCCTGGTCTACAGCCAGCTGAAGAAATGAGGCAGAGCTTCCATCACGCTGCTGACTTTGCTACACCTGTTTTGGGGCCAGACAGAAATTTGTTCTCAATTACTGCCCTTCAACATCTTTTACTGATGGATCTTCTACTGTAGCATCTTCTGATGAAGATGCAGAATTTGCTGCCTTCCTAATGTAAGAACTGTTTCCTGGGCACTGGAATGTCCCTTCCCTTTCCTCTAATTTCTTCCCAGTCTTTCACAACTTTTTCCCCATATTGTCCTGATTTATTGAGACACCGTTTAATTAAAGGCGTGGATACAAAGTATGAATTAACATGTCTGCTTCTGCCATTAAAATAATCTAGATTTTGTCTTGTGCACTGTGCTTTTTGCTTTTGTTTCATCCTGCCTTGTTTTCCCCATTTGAACTTGGGGTTTCAGTTTTCATCAGGGGGAGCGTAGGCAGAGATGGTGATGCTGGCGGTGCTGTAGTGACTACAAACCAGCTGAGGATGGGGTGTCACTGAGGTAGGTGGCTTGTCAAGCCCCACTGGGAGCCAGTCCCTGCCTTGGGGATGTTGCTGTCTAACGCAGCAAGCCTGAAACAGGCAGAGAGGAGGGAAATGCTTCTATCCACACGAAAAATACCACAGGGCTGAAGTGCTTTATCTGACCATTTCAGTAGTTTATTTTAAGTGATACTGGCCTTGCATCTGTTGAAATTCCTTACGTGATTCTTCCAAGGTTGGCACATTTTGAGATGCTTTTTTTTTTTCCCCAGGGCTTTGGAATAAAGCAAATATACTCACCTCACACCAGGCTGGGGTCTCTAGCCTGGTTAGTGGTAAGTATCGTAATCTCACCTCAAAGACCATCGTGCAGAGTAAGTCAAGGAAGGCACTCAAAATACCTGAAGAATAAGTTGTAATTGTTATCCTGTTGAAGAGAGATGACTTTTCATTCTTTATGTCACTCAGTCTTTTGACCTGATATGTCGCAAAAGCAGAATAAAGGTACAACTTTTCAGAGTCTTCTTAGTGGTGAATCTAGACAGCAGACTATCTGGAAAAGCTGCAAAAACTTGTTTCTCTCCCCCACCCCCTTTCTTTATTTTTAAAATAACTTTTCAGTTTTAGGGTTGAACTAAAAATAGCTTAATGCTTCATTATTTCTGTGCCCCAGCTCTCACTCCTGTCCAAACTTTTAAAATAGAGTATAAAGTAATCCAACAATTCAGTAGTGATTTAAAATCTTATGGTAGCCACTAATAATTAAGAATATCCCTTCTGCTACTATTGAGAAATTTCATCGATTTATTTCAATAAAAGGACAGAGTAGGCAGAAGCTGAATAATATGTAAAGTAAACAAAGAGTCAAGCCTGGTTAGGGAAACAGGCATCAAGTTTCATTTCCCAAGGACGTCACATTGGTAAAATTAGTATCTCACAAATATTTTGAAATGTCTTCAAACTGCAAAACTAATAAAAGAAATGATCTCTTTTTTTCATAAATTTTTGTAGAGTTAATATTTCCAGAAATGAATTATTTAACATTTGCTTAATGTTGAAAAGATAAAGAATATCCTTTTAGTTTTGCAGATATGGGACAGCAGAATATCTACTACTGTGGAAATTAAAATTTACCTGCTTTTGTACTGTTTTCAGAATCTGTGCATTGAATAAAAAAAATATTGAGGTATGTATTTTGGTAAGCAGAGATTGCTAATTCACTTTGTAGGAAATAATATGTCATTATGAAGGATATGACATAAAAGAGTAGACTTTCTACAGTATTTTAAAACTGATTGGGAAATGTAACAGTGAACTCAAATAGAACTTTATATGAAATAAAGTTTTTTCCAGACATTGATTAAAGTGCTAGGGAAAGGGTTTAGTTTGTCTTTGCTTTCTTTAGCTATTTCTAGTAATCTTATGCAGAAGGTCTGTTTTCTGAGACCTTACTTTTTAAATTTATCTTCTGTTTTAATGTTGATGTTAAAGATAAAATTAAGCTAAAAATACCTGATCAATTTCTAATTATCATTACTTAGGACAGCATGATGGTACAGATTTAGTACTCATGCACTCTGGATTAAGTATGAAGACTTAGATCTCAAAGAATGCGTGCAGATGGTAACATCAAATTAAGGAGGAAATATGCACTAAAGGATAATGCAAGAAACAGAAAAGGAACTGCATAGTGACTGTGATTTTCACAAAGACATATGCAAACAGTTGCTGTTGGCTTTTACTTTGAATATCTGTGTGGGAATGTTGGATGCTTTGGATGTTTCTCTAAAAATCAAAGCAAAACAAAGTTTATACTGGTTGTAGTTGGGTTGTGGTCTCAGTTTCACTGTGAAAAGCAAATTGTCACATATTACACGTTATTTCAGTGTAAAAATGTATTGACTCAAGTTAAGTTGGGTGACCATTTTCACATAACTAGTCTAAATTTCAAGGTTATAGTGAAGAAACAAATCAAGGTAGTATGAAACTCTGTAACATCTGTGACCAAAGGATCTGCTTACCATGGCCCTGAATATACACTTATAATATATACAATATATACAAATTTTTCTGTATATGTGCAGCAGAGATGTAGATAAATACAATCCTTTCTGCTTCTTAGAGGCATGGACTTTACTTGAATGTATATTGAGCTCTCAATGAAAGTCACTGCTAACACGGGGCAGTAAGAGTCATTGAATGGAGAGCAAGAAACATAAGCCTGGGCTTCTGCTCCCAGCTCTGCCCTGATTCACTTTCTGGCTCCAAATTAGCTATTTTGCATCCTCAGATATTTTTAACTGTTAAATGCACATTGCTGAGAACTACATTTTTACTACACATTTGAGGTACTTTAGACTCTAAGGACAGAAGCACTATGTTTTATTTAAATTGTAGTTTATTAAATGCCATGTATTTTCTGAACACTAAAGAATGTTCAATGAACTCCTGGTAGAACAGGGCTAGCAAAAAAAGTCAGGAAAAGGTGCTCCAGTTTGAGAAGAGAAAAAAGCAGAACCAACTCAACAATGCGAATACTAAGTAGATTTGATAAATTAAGGGGAAATTTAGATTGAAACAGAGGTAGAAACAAAGAAGGAAAACCATAAAAGAGGCAGGGGAAAGGAACAGAAAAAAAAAGGGTGACAGAGATAGGAAATACGGTAAGTCTGGGAAGATGGGAACAGGAAATGAAAACCACATCTCATTCTTGCAAAGTATAATTCTGTGCAGGATAGCAACACCCATTCAAAGTCAGGTCGGATGGGGCTCTGAGCAACCTGATCTAGTGGAAGACGTTCCTGCTCGCTGCAAGGGGCTTGGACTACATGACATTCATGGTCCCTTCCAACCCAAACCATCTCTAATCCACCAAATTATAAGGTTTATAGAACTATGGATAGCTTTATATGGCTATGGATTGTTTATAAAGCTAAGATGGAGAAGCACACATCAATATGCAAAATGGCAATCAGGCACAGAATAAAACATATTTTGTCATCTAGTAAACACTTAAGCCTCAAATCATCCTGTTATCACCAACAGGGAAAAATGTAAAGTTCTCGACAAGGTAGTAAAAGCATCTGGCAGAGGACAGAGAGTTTTAATTTTTTATTTAAAGACCAACTATCATCCTTAATAAAAATATCTTGAAACAATCAGGTGATCTTCAGAACTCCAAATGGGTTAAATTTTTCACTGAAAGCTTTTATCAATCTGCAGTAATCTGTCATGACTCCATTCAGTAAGAATAGCATACATGAAAAACATGTGGTTTATTGGCTCACATATAAAATGTGTAAATAAGGGAACAGAGATGAATGTGTGTATGTGTTTTTTATCAGAGTTCCTTTGTTCCATACAGAAAGTTTATGGTCTTGAATAGGGCATGCAGTCCTAGCAAAGTGATTTACTTATTTCCAACCATTGCCCATGTAGGGGCCAGCTCTGCCTCTTCATCAGTTTAAGGAACACATTAAGAATAAGTTAATATTCAGTACTTCCAAAAATCTCAGATGAAGGAGAATGTCATTGCTCCTCAGGCTTTAACTGGACACAAGTGAAGATTCAAAATCAGGTTTCATATAAATAACAGTGGCAGAAACAAATCCTCCATCATTTTTTTCTCAGTCTCCCTTTCTTTTCAGTCGTCTTTTTCTATCCTGAAATCAAACTTCTATGTCCATGAATACCTAAGTAAAACTTTTCTTTTATCATATCCATCTAGTCACGGTTTGTTTTCATTGTTTCAGAGAAGTTTGAAGTCGGTGCTTCTCTCCACATTACTTTTATGGAAAAATCATTCGAATGACATACATTTATTTAAAAGTAAGGAATATGAACTAGGTTTATTTTTAACTCAGCTTATGAATCTAGAATGTGCTACACTAAGAAAGGCTTTTTCAGATCTGAGAGAATCTATAAACCTAGATTAGATGCCAAAACCTATATTTTGGACCTGAAAGAAAACACTGAGGACCCAAGTCTTCTGTTACTTTAATTCAAGCCAATGAGCTCTTCTGAGATTTAAGCTCATTATATTTGGATGTCCAGCTGCTGGTTTAGGAGGTGAGCTCTCAGCATCCTGGGTCCACCTGTGTTAGCAACACCTGTAAAACAATTTAAAGAATGATGTGGTTTCCCTTACAGCTTTACAGGAAAGCTGGTACCTCATGCCCTGCAGCAGCCCAGGGTGTCAAGGAGACCTTGGAGGGCAGAGTAGCAATAGTAGAGGCTGAACGTTACTGTGTCAACGATGAAGATAATGAGCCTAGTGCAAATGCAGATTTTTACTGGGTAAAAAGAAAGATTTCTGCCTTGATGAGACCACACCTTCATGGTCAGCAAGAGAGGTTATAAAACCTTGACCCCAAGCTAATAAATACAGGCATCTTTCCCTTGTGAATCAGGTTCTTAGAAGAAAGAAATGTCTTTATTTGCCTAAATGTTTCATTCAAAATAACGTGTTCTTAGGGGTGCTTGTTCCCTGCCCACTGCCTGGCTGTCTCTTGCTCTCCACACTTGATTTAAGGATAAGGTGCTTACGTCTCCTAGATAGAGTAGGAGTTAAGCACTGAGATACGTGTAAGAGCCTGTCCCTCAGTCTCCTAACCTTCACAGGCACTCTGAGCACCAGTGCACATGGTGTAATGCCAGGGAAGGTGAGAGGGCTGTTTCAAGGATAACCTTCTCCCATGGACTTTCCTTCAGTGAAAGGCATCATGCCATTTCAGAAATGAGTAGGCTTTTCCTCCATATGATCTTCTGAATGTGTAGCCTCCTCTTAACATTAAAGGACCAGTCCATTTATTTATCAAAGCATAGGAAAGGAGTACAATTAATAGAGAAGTATCATTATAACTCGCTAGGGTTTGAGATTTGAACTATTCTAGATTAATTTGAAAACCCAAATCAAAAAGAACAGCAGAGAGTGAAAACAGGTTCTTATCTATAGCTGCTCGAACAATGTACTGGAAAAGCAGGCAAAAAAACCTCCTTACCTACGCCTTTCTGCAACCCTTGCTAAGGCCTGTTTGCAGTCCCCAGGTCAATTCTTGGCACTGACAGATGGACTTTCATGGTTTACATCATGATCAACACCAGAGAGAGGAGGTGGAGAGAGACAGCAAAGCCGATAGTCACTGCCTGAGGCCCTTGTCACTGCGGAAGAAATTTCCATATAAATTATGGCCATAACCTTGGGAAACTTTTGCTTTTGTTGTCCCAAAGGGTTTGGCATTTTGTTAAATAACAGGAAATAAGCCCATGCGTTTTTTAATATCCTAAGAATTCAGTGCATATGCTGCAATAACATGAAAATGGGAATACTGGCAATTTTTACATGCTAGAATTACACCTGCACACAAACCAAGAGCAAGTCCAGATCCTCTAACATCTGCTCAGGGCATGACAATGATGTTTTGAACCGTGATGGGTACTGAGTCTCTGCTCACTAACTCACGCTAAAATCCACTTCGTCTTAAAAGGTGTCTGCATAATATATAATAATAATATACATAATTATAAATTGGCCCTATATTCAAGGAAGGAATGAAAATGTCTACCTTATGATCTAGACTATATATTAAATAGTTACATATTTTTTAATAATTATATCTATTTTTGTCACTAGACAAAGCAAATGCATGTTTCTTCCTCTTTACTGTTTAGTGAGTTTTTATAGAAACTATCAAGTGTGAGAGACTTATCAGATCAAGTCTTATGCTTGTTATAAACCAAACCAAACCAAGATGCACAGGGGCAGTGAGGATTCTTCATATTTCTCCATTCGTTCTCTTCCCCTCCAGTAGTATAGCAGAGGGAGTCCTTAGGAATGCATTTTATTATAAGTGTGATTTTTTTTCTAATAGTTAAGTTGGTGAAAGTAGTTAAAAAGCATGAAATGCTGCTGCATAAATAACCATGTGGTTTATTTTTGTTTGGCAGTTGAAATTTTAATGTAATGTTCTGCAGAAATTCTGAGATTCAGTCAAATTTTAACAAGCTACAGCTAGAAGGAGTTTGCATTATGTTTTATGCATTTGTTATTAAAATTCTTGATAAATGTTGCAAAGATTCTACCTGTGAGCTGGTTTTCACTCTCTCACTGACATTAAATACTTGCCACCAGAGCTGCATTTTTGGATAGTGATTTGTCACAAGGTATTATTACTGCTCCTAGAGTGGATGAATGCAACGTTCATCAGCTTTCTTGTCTGAAGCGTCACAAGAAATAGATTTCAAAATGAAAGTCTTCGGTATGTAGGTGCGTAAAATTTTTCGTAAAGATGTACAAGTATTATTTTCTTGCATGAATGTTTATGACAAGGGGACACAAAGACTTTCAGCATGGTTGAAGTGGTTACATATTTTAATACTAAGCAAAATTTAATAGAAAATGTTTGTGTTGTTCACCCAACTGTGTTTTGGTTTAATTAGTATTTATCCAGGAAAAGCTACTCAGGAACCTTAGAAAAGCACACAGACAAGGTTCCTGTGACACAGAACCTCAGAGCATATAAAGGTACAAGTTTAGATCTGAAGGGGGAAAAGCTGAATTTTCCTAACTTCTTTCTTGTGTGCTTTCCAAAGTTTTAAGGTAACAGGATCCCAGCTTGCTTGCAAGCCTGGTTGCTGTTGTTCTTTCAGGGTTAAATGAGCACAAATGCATTTCCTGCATGCAAAGTTCTCTGCTTTCTTTAATGAGTCAGGTAGTTCTTCAATAAGTCAATATGATGGCACCATGTAGATTCTACATGCAGCAACCTGGCCCAGGCCCTCTGGCCAATTGTTACGGAAAACTCTCACACATCAGTGGTTTTACGCACACAATTGTCCAAAATGAGAGTAAAAAAAGTGGCTTGGTGATTCCATGTTGGGATACGGGCCTGACCCTTCTTCTCTGCTGGTCCCTGTGAGCGTCACGCTTCTTCAAGCTTTTCTAGTGATTCTGTATAATTAATCTTCGTCTTAATCTGTGATTAACCCTCAGCCAAGATTCTTGTGTGTGGATTAAATCATAGAATCACCAGGTTGGAAGAGACCCACCAGATCATCGAGTCCAACCATTCCTATCAAACACTAAACCATGTCCCTCAGCACATCATCCACCTGTCCCTTAAACCCCTCCAGGCAAGGTGACTCAACCCCTGTCCCTGGGCAGCCTCTGCCAGTTCCCAATGACCCTTTCTGTGAAATTTTTTTCCTAATGTTCAGCCTGAACCTCCCCTGGCGGAGCTTGAGGCCATTCCCTCTCGTCCTGTCCCCTGTCACTTGGGAGAAGAGCCCAGCTCCCTCCTCTCCACAACCTCCTTTCAGGTAGTTGTAGAGAGCAATGTCTCCCCTCAGCCTCCTCTTCTCCAGGCTAAACAACCCCAGCTGTTTTGGTAGTAAAGCCTGGAGAAAGGGACTACCAAAAAAAGAAATGTTTCCATCGGTTCTTCTCCGATCACATAAATGGTCACATGAATTTTAACCATTCTAGGAGCCCAGAGGGAATATGGTTGGTGCTCTTCATGACCCCAGTCACCCTTTCACACTACAGTTTCAACAAAAAGTCAACCTATACTAAGAGGGCTGTTCCCAGGAAGGACTCCTGGGAGTGCAGACTGGAGTCACGGAGCTAGCTGCCCATGAGCCATTTCTCCTGCCTGTCATGCTGAGTGGTCCCAGGGGGGTTTTATGTTTTCCTGGGAGGGTGGGCAGCTGGCCAGACAGAGAGAGGAGCATGGAACAGCCTGCAGCATCCTTTCATGTGAGGATCTGCTGCTACTTTCTGACTCTTCTGTGAATCGTATTAATGTGTGAACATGATAAAACCTTCATGTATAGGTTTCCTATACGTGGCAGCCAGAAAAGAGTTGGGTGTTGAGTTAGAGTTGGATTTGAGGGAGGAGTGGGATCTGAAAGCTATAGGTGCTGTTTTAAAGCTTTTATCTAGTAATGGTTATAATGAATGACACAAGCCATTCCTTAAGACTGATGATTAATCCTAATGAATATGTCGCATACATATGTTTCACAGCTGTCATTAGGCTTCCATTTTAACCACTCTTCCCCTTTCCCCACTCCCACCCATGCCTACAATCTGCAAGCCCCCGTTCCCTGTAGGTATTTTGATAAAGAAACAGACAGGTAACGATCCCGGTGTCAGACTGTAAGCCATGCAACTGTCAGTTCATATTGTGTCTGACAGGCATTGACAGCTTGCTTCTTCAATTTTACTAAGATTAATATTCTTCACATGTTTTATTTATATTTACTGATTGTGCCGCCGTGAACTTTTAAAGAGACATTTTCATGTTAAAATTCCTTGATACAAATAAAATCTGCATTTTCTTCGAAATTAAGATTTACATTTCATCAGTATTGCTTGTGGAATTTTCGCTCATCGCTAATGGCCTGATCACATGCATGATGCATTTATACAGTGATCAATAAGGCTCACTGATAAAACCCTAGGATCATCATCATCCTGGGAACCTCCTCATCCTTGAAAACACATCTGCACATGGTTAACCTGACACAAGGCGGTACCTTCGCAGAAGAAGGCTACTCAGATGCATAAAATTATTCAGGTGTCCAAGCATTTGAAAAATTGAGTTTCTCTAAGAGTAACATTGTCACCGGAGTAATCCTATTGAGCTTAAAAGTATTCGTGTCAGTAAACGATTGCAAGATTAGCCTTTGTACTCTCTGGTGAAACTCTCCTACTGTTCTGTCTGTTTGGGCTGGCTCATCATCTCTCTAACTGCTTGAATTGAAATAGCACTGGGATGCAGGTATTATAAATACAATGGGGGACATTATACTTAAGCTAAAAGAGATTTAAACACAGAAGATATAAGTAGTTGGAAATTTGGAAGAAAAGTATCTAATTTTGCGACCATTTTTATATAGATAGCAATAAGCTATTTAAGTAATTTATGTAAAAATCAAGCTTGAAAAATGCATAAGTATATATATGTATATAAATGTGTATTTTTTTATCATTTAAATACAAAGACAAAAGCTGGATCTTAAATTCTCTGCTAGAGAAAACACTCACCAAATCCTCCAGTCCTTGGTCAAGAATTTGTATTAGGTGTCCTATTTGAGTGCAGGTTGGCTTATTTAACCCAATTTAGGGAAATCCACATCCTTATGTCGAACATCTTTGTATGTTTATGAATTGGAAATTTTCCACTTCGGGATTCCTTTTAACCCCTCTGATCTTTCAAATTGCATGTCGCTTAACTTCACGGATAAATTAGCCAATTCCGACCTCATCTAGCCTTGAGATGACATTGGTGTTTTACCTCTTTTTTTTCCCTTCCTTTCTCTCCCAATCTGCATCATCCTGGTTTTTTCTATCACCATGGCAATACAGCTAAGTACACAGAGAAGTGCAACAAGCAAATTGCATGTAAAAAGTTTGCACAAAGGCAGAATTGCTAAGTAAACAAGAGGCATTGCTGGTACATGGCTCCTGCAGGGCTGTGGCGGGGGGAGCTCCATTTTTACCTTCTCTCCTTACCAAGTGATTCCAGGTGAAAAGGCAAACCGAGAAATGAAAGCTCACACACCAGGATTTCTAAAATAGGTATAGGAGGGGAAATCAGCAACAAATAATAGCACAGAAGTGTGACGTTTTGTTCAGATCATACGGAGCTCTGGCAGCCTCCAAGGAAAATACGGGTGATTTAGTACTTCTTTGCTGAAAATAACCCTGCCCTGGACCTCAGAGAGGAAGCATATTGTTAATGAAGAAACGGTGGCACAAACAATCACGAGCAGAGAAACCCCAATGAATCAGTGAAAAGCCCCTCCATTTAGCCTGGTAACATTCACCATATTCTTAGGTGTGAAATGAATAATAATGCGCCCTTTACTGCCACTTCAAGACAGCTTCCTATTTTTTTTTTTTCAAATAGTGATAGTAAAGTATTTAAAACAGAGACCACTTTGATTTTTCTTAGAATAAGAGGAAATGGCAGAAGAATGGGCTGTAGCATTTTACTTTTCTGGCTTAGTTTTATTTATATTTAGTTAATTTATTTTTTTTTCAGGAGAAAAGGCTTGTCTTATTTTCCGTGAAAGGAATGCTGATTGTTTTCCTAAGGATATTATAAGAATGCCAAGGAAAGCCATAAATATTTGATAAAGATT
Organism: Phaenicophaeus curvirostris; assembly: GCF_032191515.1. NCBI lineage: Eukaryota > Metazoa > Chordata > Aves > Cuculiformes > Cuculidae > Phaenicophaeus > Phaenicophaeus curvirostris. The sequence goes on along the minus strand of NC_091394.1, from coordinate 5,559,472 downwards.
GATAACAGAGCTTTCAGTGCTAAAGGAAAAGCCAATGATTTTTGAAAAGGGATACATAATGATTTTATGGTTGGACTCGATGATCCGGTGGGTCTCTTCCAACCTGGTTATTCTATGATTCTATGATTCTATGATTTTCTGATTAACTGCAAAAATGAGATGTCAGTAATTTTAATATTAGTTAATAAATACTGGCATTAGTATTTCAATGAATGTAATCAGGCTTTGGTTGGACATTGGAAAGTCATGATTTGTCTGGCTGTATTATTATGAAACCTTCACTATTTCCACTGAAGGTATTAAACAATGTTTGCAGGAAGCCTCAGTAACTTCTCAGAAAAAATCCAGTAAGACCATGCAAAAATTAACACGTGCTCTCTGCATCATATTGTGAGCTCATCTATTTTTCAGTCTGACTTAAACACAACATTGTGCAATAGGTTACATGTTTATGGCATCCTCATGCAGCTTCTATGCAAAAAAGTTTGATTAAAATGGTAGCATCTGACATGGAGGTAATTTGGTGTTTTTGACATACTTTACCTTGTTGTATCTCACAGTTATTCAGAAACTGATTGCTTAGGAAAAAAAAAAAAGCACTAGAAAAATATCCAGGGGTCACTCGGAGTCTGAAACGCCGGCTGTTATTCATGTTCATAGCCTATTATCGCAGAGATAGTCAGAAAGTCATTATTCCCCAAGTTACCACCCTCGCCAAACAAAGCCAAAATCCAAAACTGGTTTTCGAACTGCTACATTTCTGGTGAAGGATCCCCCTGGGATATCTGGTATTTGATGAATTAAAAATGACATCATTCTTGTTGGCTTTAGGGTTGATAATTACTGTCTGCTGAGAACAGGCAGCGCTGAATGGTGGGAGAGGAAATGGAGTGAGCTCAAATCTAGCTCCTCGGTTAGAAGTTTATTAACAGACGTTTCTGTAACAAACAGGCTGGATTTAGAAATTGATGGGTTTTTTTTAGTATAGACCATTTTCACCAGAAATTTCCTGAGCAGTGTTGCTATTTCCTCACAAAAGAGTCCCAGTTTCCAAGCAGTATATTTTTTAGGAGGGACCACATCCTTGTCCCTGGATTCCCACCCTTGCTTCTGCTTTTCAAAAGCCTCTGCTATGCTGGTATTTATGCCCAGTGAGCTGAACTGGGGAACAGATCTGGCTGGAAAATACTGTTTTGGATAACCTTTAGCTGAATTAATTTCCTGATCCAGGTGAAATTGTTCTAAATAAACCATGAGAGTGGGAGAAACCCAAGCTGCCTGGTGTAAGAAATGCTGCTCATTGATGGGGGTGCTACCACACCATCCTCACCTTGAACTTGATGATGTATTCCCAGCCCCTGCCCTTTTGTTGGCCCTGGTGCTCCCCTGACCTCTCCGCGACTTAATTTAAAGTCTCAAACCAGCTGAAAAAAAAAAAAAAAAAAAAAGGTATTTGTATAAATTGGCTCAATAAGTGGTCAAATAAGCAGCAGTTCTAATGCATCAGCAACATGTGGCATGGCCCAGCAAAGAGGGAGGACCCTCACTAGCTTGATTAGTTTAAACTGGCTTGAAACTGCTCCCTGGATGTCTTGCCAGGGGCTTCGTAGTAGCAAGAGGAGCAGTTTCTGCTTTGCAATGTTTAGTCACGGCTAATTTTAAAATGTAACGTAAAAAGGCTTCCCTTCTTTAGCTTGGTGGCCCTTACTTTTATAAATATGCATGCACACACGTAGAGTATAAATTCATTTGGAAAATGTGTTGATTTATAAAGTGGGAGAAGCAGTGGGGAGAGGAAAACTAGACAATCCCTTTTTGTCTTGGCAATATCAAGAATGCCAAGCCTGGTTTTTCCTTGCTTGGGGATGAGGAGGTTGGAAGCTTTTGAGGGGAAGGACCGGGATTTATTATAAGCTTTTTCACAGTTTAGATGAACTGAGAGGAATCCTAGAATTTTAAGAAAGGGTTGGGCTTTTTTTTCTCCTGTATGATTTTGCGTGCTGAAGTTTAACAGCTGTTGCATGCAAGAAGAAAACATATTTTTCCCACTACATCTTTTGATTCCACCAGATGAACTGAGTTTCTTTGGCGTTACTTCTTTCTAAAAAAAAAATTTAAAAAACCTTGACAGTTAAATTTAACCCATATATAATTCTGCTCATTTAAAATTGCATTAAAACAAAGGTTGGATTTGACTAAACCTTTTAATTGCTCGTGACCCCATTATTTTCTGTCCCCTCCCCCACGCCTAGCTGATCCATTGTTTCACTAGGGATTGAAGTTAGATTTACTGGCTGGCAATTACAAGGATTGCTCTTTTGCCCCTTTGCCCCTTCCCCTGTTTTAAAAAGTAACAAGAGAGGGGATGGGAGGAGAGGGAAGCCTCAGAGGGGTTTGTTTGGTTGTTTTTTCCCTGTCTCCCTGTAGGCTGCTGGTGTTATACCGTGATTTTTCAGGAAAAGTGAGAATACAAGCCAATTGATACCCTATGGATCCACAAGGCTGCCCCTTCCTGGGACAATGCAAACATCCAATTGCCCTGTGAACCCTCCCATCTGATTTTATATGATTCGTTTTCCTCTGTGCTATTTTTTATTATCATTTTTAGTGGATGTTCTTACTTGCATTATAGTTTTGTTGCCAGCTAGAGGAACAAATAAGCTTTTATTAGCCTGTGAGCTGCATGCAGGGGAGCAGGAGCAGGCAGCACCTGGCATACAACTCCCCTCTGGCATCACCCCTGCGCCACAGTGGGATTCACTCCCTAAGGAGATAAAGTTCCCACTGGGTCCTCCTTCCCCTTCAGGCTTTTCCAGTGGTGTGAGCGCAGGCGCTCGCTTTAGTTTATGATGGTTAACAGAGACGGCGGGGGATGCGCTGGGTCAGCACGTCCTGTACCTTCTCCGGCTGGCAGATCCAAAGTCAGGGGCTGCTGCCACCTCCAGCAGGGCCCCCGCAGCCCCAGAGGATTTACAGTTGGGTTTGGTTGTGGCAAATTCCTCTAACAACAGATTTCCTGCCTCACGTGTCTCCTTTGGGAATTTATATCATCGTAAGATAGCACAGACTGGGATTGAATCCGACCTTGTATTTAGACCCAAACGGCACATAAACCAGCAGTAAAACTGCAGACAAACACAAATAACGTGCTTGCACACCCTCTGCCATGTTGTGATCCCAGTGATGCTGAAACTGGTGTCTGAGCGCTTCGAACCCTGGTTTCAGAGGATGTGAAATGCTTCTGTTAAATTGCAGCCTTTGCTGAACCTGTCAAGAAGGGCTCCTGCCCCAAATGGAAACTGTCCAAAAAATTATGCATGGCCATTTTAAAGTTATGCAAGGTCAGAAAATACAAACAAAACAAAACTAAAGCTGGGCGACTGAATGGCCTCAGGACAAAACTGTGAGCTAGGAGAGATCTTTTCCTTCAGTTGTGGCCACTTAGCCACATGAAATCAAGGCAGTGGTGACTTACAAGGGGCTGAGGTGGTGGTCATCCTGCCCATGAAACACAGAAGTTTGGATTCCAGTTTTATAAGTGTTTTCCATCCTGATTTCATTTAAGGCTGATTGATAGCGTGAAAAAAAACGCTTCATTGAACCGGGTGGGTATGTAAAACAGTCATTATTTTTCCCTGTTACAGCAAGAAGAAGCTCTGGGGAAAAGGGGGAGACAGGTAGAGTTTCGAGCCCGCGTGGCTGGCTGGGATTCAGTGCTCACATTAGTATGTGCTGCTACCTGTGCTAGCAGACAGGTGTCCCAATGCTGAGAGCTCAATATTAAGCCTACTCTGATTCATAGGTCCTTTTAGGGTGTTGGGTGCCCTGATGAATTATAAATTATGACCTCCCTCAGCCTCCAAACTGCTATTCCTGGTTCTCTGTTTTTCTCCTTCATTAGTTGAATTCTAAGCTCAGTTAATTTCTGGTTGCTGGATCGCCAAAAAAAAATGTCTTGCTGTGAGCTATACTTTTTGTGATCTATATTTTTTAATTCACAGCAAGCAAATTGGAAATACTGAAAGTTTACCGGCTCTGACTGTGAAATCAAATCAACCACAAGTGACAAAGTTTTATCGATGAAACTTGATAAATGTAAGGTCTATTTTTTTTTTAATTTAAATGAACTTTGAAAGAGTTTTGCAAAAAGCCTGAAAAACCCACCTCTCTGTCTAAAAACATATCTCCAGGGAAACTCAGGTCCTAATACAAAAGAAGATCAAATAATTTATAACCTGCAGGTTTACCTTCTACTGAGCACGATGACCATTTTTAAAGCTCAAGGTGCTTCGGATCCAGTGTAAACAAAAAGGCAGGGGATGTTGAAGGTTAAAGCTCCAAGCCTGAGTGCAAACTGCCTCCCTGTGTATCTACTGCAGCACAAATAATACCCTGTGTTGGGAAAACATCACACCCCTTCTATCCAGGGAAGCCTGGAATACATAACGTCAGCAAGAGGTGAGAAAGCTGGAGTTAGAGCCATAGTTCTATCCTTACTTCCCTGCCTCTCATGGAGAGCAGGTCCTTCACTAGGATTTACAATCCTCCAGTTCCTCCCAGCATTATTTAATGAACAACTTCTCAGGAAGGGGGCCAGCAACTTCCTCTCCCCCTTCTCCTGCTGCTGTTTCATCTTGTCCTTGGTGTTGTACTGCTTGGTCCCACCTTGCAGTGAATCATAGAATCATAGAATAACCAGGTTGGAAGAGACCCACCGGCTCATCGAGTCCAACCATTCCTATCAAACACTAAACCATGTCCCTCAGCACCTCGTCCACCCGTCCCTTAAACCCCTCCAGGGAAGGTGACACAACCCCCTCCCTGGGCAGCCTCTGCCAGTGCCCAATGACCCTTTCTGTAAAGAATTTTTTCCTAATGTAATGTGAAATGGGTGATGGAGCAGAACCCCTGGAAAAATCACTATTTAGTATTTTATTTCACATTTATTTGTCCATTTTATCATCTCTGGGTGTTTGTTTGTTTGTTTGTTTGTTTCCTAGGGGATCAGGTCCACCATCTAGCCTACGGCACAGCCAGGACAATACTGTAGGAAGAACAAGTTATTGGCAAGAGCCAGAAATTGCACAGCTAAAGCATCCTCCAGCACTTCCAGTGCCAGATCACAGCTTTAGTCCATCTGGAGACCCACAGACTGCTATGGTTATTAAATATATATTTATCAGCATGTCTGCAACCACCAATTCTCTGCTGAACTGTCCCTAATTTACACCAAAGGACACAAACGCAGCCCTTCTGCAGAATGCTGCTGCCTCACTGCTGTTTTGACTTGCTTTGCACAGCTGTGAGTACAAGGTAGAAGGCAGTGGAAAGTTAGGAACAGAATAGCTAAGAATGTTATAAACAATGTCTGTAAGGTTATTTTAAATTTAGCTTATGTTTCTCAAGAGCTGCTAGCGACAGATCACTTTGCATTCTTAGAAGGGGAGGAGGGAGGGTATCCAAGTAAATTGCCGCTGTTATCAAAACAACAGGAGAAATCCCTGGAGCCTGTTTAGAAGGACAAGAGGGAATGGCCTCAAGTTCCACCAGGGGAGGTTCAGGCTGAACATAAGGTAAAAATATTTCATGGAAAGGGCCATTGGTCCCTGGCAGAGGCTGCGCAGGGAGGGGGTTGAGTCACCTTCCCTGGAGGGGTTTAAAGGACGGGTGGATGAGGTGCTGAGGGACATGGGTTAGCGATTGATGGGAATGGTTGGACTCAATGATCCAGTGGGTCCTTTCCAACCTGTTGATCCTGTGATTGATTCTGTGAAGCTGTTGGAACCATGTTGCCCAAATAATGCAATTGTATTTTTCCCTGTTAGCGTGTCAAATTGTGTACGCAGATATAAGCTATAACACCAGAACCCATGAAGTTACGTGTATGCGATGTGTTGCATATTCTCCTGGCTCTTCCTTCACCCCACAGGGTACTTCTACTCGCCTGCTCTGACACTGCTCCTTTCAAAGGAGTAATTGCAGGCAACAGACTTCACTCCTTGGTTTATTGTCAGCTTAAGGCACTGAATACTGCAAGGATTAAGTTTTATATTTTGAGGAGCACCTTTCTGTTTCATGTTCTTGGGAAAGCTAGTGGTTACTAGAGAAGTAGGGGCAGGGGTGTGACTGACTTAAAAATGAAATACTTTTCTGAATGAACCCAGTGTTTATTTTATTTTTATATGTTTTGATTTGACTTCCCCTCAGATCCTTTTCCTCCCAGATACTCTAAAAAAGGTGCAAGGTTCTCTAAATGTCACCTTAATCCAACGCCTCCTCCCTGTGCTCCAGACCTCAGACACAGTGCTGCCTATCACTGCAGAACAAAATGGACAAATGCTCCTTATTATACCATAGATTAAAATGCATTTTCCAATTACACGAGTATATAACATTTTCTAAACAAATAGCTTATTTTGTATATGTAGGCAGCTTTTTAATAGGATGCTGCAATCGAGAATTACCATACAATTCTTAAAGCCCTGTATCACAAACCTCTTATTCGTCTCCTAGTGAAAACGTGAACTGTTCCTCGCTTCACTGTAGAAATCTCTACCTCTTTTCTCTTTTACTTTTTACTAAGTGTAGATCGCAGATTGTTTTGGCCTATTGGAAACAATTAAATCAAAGTCTATGGGGCTTTCTACAGCTGTATTTAATAGAGAAGGGCAGGCTCCTTCCTGCTGATTAAATTGTTTGTTGCGATGCACAGCTATTTTTATTTTTGTGTGAAAGTGAGGTTTGGAAACCCTAAAAATAAATGGTGGGCTTGGCAGGAGAAAAAATACCTGGTTATAAGTCAGCATGAATGTAGTGCTCTGTATTTACTCTGTGGTGTGTATCTAAATTTCTATTTTGATTCAGGAATTTGCCCTGATAGATTTATCTACGTTTAGTGAGAGAAGCAACCCATGCTACCTGTTTCAACAGCGAATTTGCATTAAATAAGATGGGTAAGAGGAAAGCTGAATACTCCATTTGCACATTAAAAGCTGATCATTAATCCTATATTTTAACTCTACAACTGTCAGGAGCTATTATTTCCCAGAGCGCCTGACAGTTCAAGGGATAAACTGGAGTGGGTCCCATTATAAAGGTCTATGAATAGACGTCAGAATAGTTTGCGCATCAAACCCCAAAGGCTATTAAACGTGATACTTTAAGGATCAATTTGTAGCTGAATTAAAGTGGAGGGATGTGAATCCTAGGACAGATTTTAATAAAGTAGAAAACGTAACATATAGAGGTGTTTTAAATACAATTAGGCAGAGGTAAAGATTTTTAAATACATGTATTTTTAATCATAACCCCCCCCCGCCATTGATTTTCAGCCTAGTGCTTGGAAAACTGTGCCACAGTTTGCCACAGCAAAGAGATCAAACAAGGAGAGGTGCTGAAATGCTGCTTTTCAAAATTATGTTTTCAAGCGACTCTAGAGCAGATCAATAAGAGAGCTGATAGCTTACGAGCCTCTGAGACAAGTCAACAAATGCAACGCAAGAAAAAAAGGACCAAAGAGCTGTCTTTATACAAAAAAATTAGTTTCTAACAGGACATCCTGCTGAGTTTTATCTGAGTTCATTAGGCTTGAAGACTGAGATCTGCTAATTCCACATGAAAAGTTCCAGACATTTGCAAAACCAAATCAAACGCCAGGCTGTACTTAAGCTTGTTAAAAAGTTGAAGTTAACACTAAAACCTGCTTAAAAGGGCTATTGGGAAACAACGCTGCACAAGCGGTACCACACTCACACTCAGCAAGCCAAAAGAAGGCACGAAAGCTCAGTGCAATCCTTGTGAGGCTTTTATGCACCACACTAGACTGCCCTGCACTACCACCCCCCAAAAAATGTGGGGAAAAGAGCATGATTCTCCAGTATGTTAACTCTGTTTTCCCCCAAGGGGTCTCAAATCAAGTCAGGGAATCGGGTCCAACATATAGAATTGCAAGGGCAGGAGTGCAGGAAGACTGACAACCTCACCGTACTGGGAACAAATTTGTTATCTTATTTATTTCTACAATTTCTTTCTCCTAAGTAGTTTAAATCCCAGAGTCCTCAGAACAGGATGTGCCTTAAAAAATTATACATCTTCCTCTGCACTCAGAAAATTAATAGTTGTTTATTGTTCAAAGTAGGCTACTGAAATAAGATCTCATGAAAATGAAATCATGGTTCATTTCCATAGCTGAAAATGGAACTCCTCGCTTACTGCAAAGAGAGGTTTATTACAGACAGTTCCCCTTGATTGTTCTGTTTAGAGGTAGCTGAGACAGGAATGGAAATACCAAAAAGCCCTTCGCTTCATACTTCACTGGTTATCACAGATTTTAATATTCCGGGGCGGATAATTGAAAGCTTTATGCTGTAAGTTGACCATAATGTCTAGTAAATTATTGTCTCTGATAACTTCAGATTAGTTATTCCTACCTTTTTTATATTGTGAAATGCAATTAACTATTAAACACTGCATGGTCCACAAATATTTGATTATTTTGAACTGGAAACAAGCTATCTAAAGGCATGTGCATGTGTGAATGTACAAACACGTATTAAAGGAACTAGATTCTTCACTATGCCCTTAAGTAACGTAGAAAAAAACAATACAAAAAGTTCCAATACTGAGGATGTCAGTTCACGCTTACGCATGTGCTCCTATGGTATCATGTTTAATTGCACAGCCACATACTAATTTTATTGCAAAGCATCATTTAAGTTTCAGGATTTAGCAGCAAATCCATATTTTGTTACCTTCAGAGCAGTTTGCTATCCCATGCCTTATTTACCATATGCTATTGAAACAGTTCTCTAAAAAAAAAGGAATTAAATTCTTTGTGAGAATTCCTGCGGTGACCAGTTCTGCAATATTTGAATACTTCATGAACATAAATTAACTTACCTCCATCTTAGCAATTGCTGTTGGAACTCATCCAAACCTTGCAGCTCTGAGTTCTTAGTACAGTGAAATTTTGGCTTGCCCCTGTAATCTACCCTAGATTAATCTATTTGAGCATGGAGTAGTAAGGACACTCATCTGTAACTGAGGATGTGGCATATGTGGTTCAGTCGATGCTACCAGCTGTGCGAAACCTGAGCATCCTCAGCTACAGCAGAATCTTCTTATAATTTAGCAACTCCAGTTGAAGAGGTAGCAATGGAGCATGTGCAAACTGTGATTTTTCACAGATTTATAACACAGCCAAATGTATAACGAGAATAGCAAAAGGCAAAGCCCTAGGACAGGGAGCCTCTTCAGATTTTTGAGACTCTGGCTTCAAATGGTGAAGGCGCTAGAACAATCCTTAGGGAAGATCCAGAATGTTGCAAGATGGGGAAACAACCTGGTTTCTGTCAACCTCACTGTCACAAACAGCTAAATAGTTTTGGTTGAAGTTTTCATTAGAATTTGAGCCTGAATCAGACACCACATGCAAAAGATGGCAGAAATGGCTAAACTCTGATACAATCTGTCTGTATAATGTGGGTGCAAATGTGCTTTTGCAAATATATGCAAAGATCAAATGTTTTGTCACCTGTGTAATGCGGGATCAGTTATGCAAGCACACAAGCCAACCACTCGAGAGCCACTCAGCAACAACTCTACTTCTGGCTTCCGTAAGAACAGGATGGTTAGGATTATAATCGTATTAAAGGAGAACAGATTCAGAAATCATGTCCTACTTTTGTTAAATGAAGCACCGGTAAGTTACAGGGATCACTCATGGTTTGAAACACTAGTTACATATCTGGCTTGCAAAAATTATTTGATTAATTTGAGAAAATCTATGTATTACTGTTAATAGAACTTTCATAAATCATATGTATGTGATATATATGTATATATACATAAAGGACTGTGTTTATCATCTATAAAAAAGACTTTCTTGTCTTTTATTGCAGAGAGCCAAATTTAATCACCAGGATAGGAAAAGATCCAGTTGAGCAGCAGCCTCAGCAGGAAAGCTGACTGCCAGGTGCCTGGAGTGTAAGGATATCTGTGCTAGCTATGTATGCACCAACGAGTTGATTTGCATTAAAACAGTGCTGAGTGGAGGGAAAAGAATGCAAGAGAGGATAGGTAGGCACCTACCTCACCACCACATCTCTGCCTGCTGAAAAGGCTTAGGTTTCACGGCAGAAACACAAATACAGCGTGAAGCTAAATAATTAAAGCCTGGCATTACAGGCCAAAGTCATTTCTTGTTATCTGGAGAGTAATTTTTTTTTTTTTTTTTGTGCATAACAGACAAAGCTTATTTTGAAAGATTTTAAATGTGTTCCTAAGAGAAAACATAATCTCTTCCAGCATTTGCAAAACTTATATTACCCCAGGAAAAAAAAAAATAAAAAAATACCCAACACCACTGAGCACATGGGCTTATCTGCAACCTAATACTGTTATTGTAAGGGTTTGTATAGCTCACTTCCTGCCTTAAGGCTCACACCACAGGATATTTAAATTACAAAGACAATGAAGAAACAAGGCAAAATGCTGTCGATATTAAAAATATCCTAGTTGCTTTACTATTCTCATTCTCCACGAAGTGACTCGCAGAATTAATTAGTCAACACAAGGTCAGTCCTGGAGTTGCGCAGTCTAAACAAACTACGGAAAAATGAAAGGCAGCCAGCAGGCAGGTTGATGGTTTATCAGCCATCCCACTACGCTGCGGAAAACGTATAACTTACTGTTATATTGGCAGCCACAAACCCTCACTACTGTTAACAGTCTGCCACTGTTTCTATTGTTAATGTGGTATTCAGACTTTAATATCTCACCTGTATCAAATTGCATCATGTTGAAACTTGGCACACAGGTGTGTCTGGGCAGTAGACCTTTTTTTTTTTAAACAACAAAATTAAATTGTATAAATGAAGGCTGAGGAATTTACTTTTTTTTTTTTCCCCCCTATCAGGCACTGTTTATTCACTTCCCAAATCTGAACGCAAATTAAACTTCTCACTAAAAAAAAACCCCAAGTATAATTCAATTGGTCCATTGAATCTTTTTTGGTTTCTATTCAGTTTTTATTGATGGGGCTGTTTTATCTTTATCTGAGTGGCCACTTCTCAACTTACACTTTCCTGATCTACTACCCTGAAGTACTAGCAGAAAACCCATACTGGATTGCCATAAAACTGCATTTTTTACCTGGTTTGTCTTTGGGACAGACTTTGTGTTCTAGACAAACTGTGTTTATTCTCATTTAGCTGTGAGACCGCTCCTTTTCTGATTGCAGAGCCAACTCAGGCAAGGTGCAAAAATGTTTCAGCAGAGATTGCTGAATAAATATAAACCTTGTTAAGCACTGCGTTAGGTAAAAATACCAAAACACAATTCCAAGCACAGGTACCACACATGGCTTGTGCCATGACTTGCTCTGTCTGGGTCAGCCAAGGACTCAGCGTATTTAATTACAGCAGTAGCGAGTGCATCTCTAAAAGTACTGACCCATTTTTTCAGCTACAAAAAGTGAGGCTCAGAGAGAAAAAAATGGCTTATGCAGTGAGTTGAGCATCCACCCCAAACTCAAGACTAAGGGCTGTAACAGGGCTCAGACCCAGCACAGCACTTTGGCAGCAGGAGAGATATAGAATCGTAGAATCATAGAATCATCAGGTTGGAAGAGACCCACCGGATCATCATGTCCAACCATTCCTATCAAACACTAAACCATGTCCCTTAGCACTTCATCCACCCGTGCCTTAAACCCCTCCAGGGAAGGTGACTCAACCCCCTCCCTGGGCAGCCTCTGCCAGTGCCCAATGACCCTTTCTGTGAAAAATTTTTTCCTAATGTTCAGTCTGAACCTCCCCTGGTGGAGCTTGAGGCCATTCCCTCTTGTCCTGTCCCCTGTCACTTGGGAGAAGAGGCCAGCACCCTCCTCTCCACGACCTCCTTTCAGGTAGTTGTAGAGAGCAATGAGGTCTCCCCTCAGCCTCCTCTTCTCCAGGCTAAACACCCCCAGCTCTCTCAGCCATTCCTCATAAGGCCTGTTCTCCAGCCCCCTCACCAGCTTTGTTGCTCTTCTCTGGACTCGCTCCAGAGCCTCAACATCCTTCTTGTGGTGAGGGGCCCAGAACTGAACCCAGGATTCAAGGAGCGGTCTCACTATTCCTTCATCTCATGCCGCAGCAGGCTGCAGGTGATGCCCGGCGAGTGGGCGATGTGGCATGGACTGTACCACTGGCAGGTGCAGATGCAGCCACAGTCAGCCAGCAATTGCCTGGGATCCACACCAACCACATCAGATCTGCTGGATCGTGTGGTCCTCCCTCTCTCCCCACTCATCTACTTGGAAGCGGGCTCATCGACCAGGCCTGCAACTGCACTGGGACATGTCTTACCAACCCTTAGTAAAGGCTGGAGCAGCTCAAGTCAAATTCAACTTATGTTAATAGTTGGAGTTCTCAACCCGTTTTGCATTAGCGATGAAAAAAATGCACTAGTATGTGGATGAATGTAACTCATTCATGGGTTTATAGGCCAAAAGGTCAAGGAGTGAAGGACTCTGCAATAGCTTTGATAGTTACATTCTTCCTTTCATATCTCTGATTAAGTTTAAGTGTAAAACTCACGGAATTTCCCACTAACTGTACATCTGAGGAGGCTGCTAAATGCACTTAATGCAAATCCAGATAAGCAGAGACTTTAGGTTACACAAACTAGTCACATATCCCCTTGCTTTTGATAAAGCAGAAGAAGGGCAGTAGTATGTGTGCTAAATAAATGCCATTAGATGAAGTAATGTCTTTTTTGGACATTTTCCACTTTGCATTTGGAAGTCAGGAGGATCTGGAAAACCACATTTTTTTGAAACGTGGTGGAGAATGATTATATAAGAATGTTGCTGTCAGTCTCTTGCGTGCAAACGTTACAAGGTCTGGAAATCACTAGTGAAATTTGGCGAGAATTTTCCTCTTAATACAGACTAAACACATTTGGTAGTCAAGGAAAAAACACTTGGCTACCAACCAAGCAAAAACTTCCTTTTAAAAATGTACTAGTGAGCAAGTGAAAAAAATGAGATCATTCATGCAAATATCCCATTCACGGGCACTTTTTTAATAACCAGATTATGGCTACTCTGCCTGCTCTACAGCAGAGTGGTGTGGACCCAGTAGAAAACTCATGAGAGTAAAACTAAACTGGTGACATAGTCCTTGCAGACACTTGTGCTTCCTTTCATTCAGTTGGAAGGGGCCACACGGAAATCAAGAGTATGCTAAGGTAGAATTAATACTCTACCTTACTCTGGCATATTGTCTCCTTCAAGAGGCAGAGGTTTTTGAGCCAGGCAGCAAGAAGGGGGCTGCAACTCCCCACCCCACAGCTGAGAATCCACCAGTTGCCTGACTCCGGTTCTTACAGCTGAGGGCGGTGGGGTGGAGAGTGGCTTCATGTTCACACCAGCTTCCAGTCACTGACCTCGTATCACAGAACCATAGAATCGTAGAATCATAGAATCACCAGGTTGGAAGAGACCCACCGGATCATCGAGTCCAACCATTCCTATCAAACACTAAACCATGTCCCACAAATGGACTTGGCACTGGGACCACCATAAGGGTGGCTGGAGTTACACAGCAAGAAAGCGCTGCAAGAGGGCTCCTGGCCTCTCTTCACAGTCCCTTGATCCTTTTTTCCTATGTACAGAAGTACAAATGCATGTGTTAGGTCAGTTTTACCTAGTAGAGCCTTCAAGGAATGAGGCATCAAATGGTGAACTCAACTCTCTTTATTTCTGTAAAACAAACAAACAAACAAACAGAGTCTTTAGCTGTAGTGACTACACCAGGCACACCAAACAGAGTTGCTGGTACACAGGTGTCTGTGTCCTTCTTTTCCAGAGAGACAAAACATGGACTTGGACAGCACTGACAGCATCATTCTGCGAGCAGTTTTGGCACTGTCATTACCACACTTATCTTGCAATGTCTTATTTTCTTTACACCAAATCCCACAAAAATAAATAGCAGAACTGGACTCCTTAGATGTTAGAGGGATTTGGCATGAAATGTTCTAATGTTTTAGGCAAAATTATGCGGGATATTACACAGCAACATACTGCATAGCAATAAAATTATGACTAGTGGTACATCTTGTTTTACAAGAATACTGTCATACAAGTGATGTGAAGAACAGATCTATAGCATTTGACTTTATTAAGCGTAACCCTTTTATTACAGAAAGCCCCTAGGAGTGAACAGGATGCTTGCACCATTGATATTAATGTGATGTTTTGCAATAAAAACAGTACTCGGGAACCTTTTGCACAGAAGAAAGAATCTACTACTTGCTGGTGTATATGACAACTGCTTTACTGAGTGAGCACATCTCCTCTTTTGTTAGAGAAGCAAATGAAAATGTAAATAGAAAGGGAAAAAAAAGAAGAGGTATCACTCCACAAGAGCAACATTCAAAACGAAGCAGTAACTTCCAAATAGCCTATTCATCTCCTTAGGACATGAGATAAGTATTTTAGGATAAAAGTGCTGCTTATTCCCGAACAAGGCGCCCACATAGGGAACTGCTTTAGTTTGGTTATTCTGCAAACAATTCCAATAGCAAAAGCTATGCCAGCCGGCTTCCTCGGAGAGGAGGGGGGAGGAGGTCTTAACTACATTAGGAGCCTTTTGTTGGTCTGATATGGCTATATTCCCCGCCGCACTGGTGTTCAGCAGGGATTCTGGGATAAAATAGAAATCCAAATACCTCTTTCTGTCTGCTTGAAAGTTTGTTCTGATTTGAACAGAATTTGCGTACTTACTGGACAATTGGATAGTGTAGTTTAACACTCAGCCTTTTCTGTGCTCGTTTGAAAACGCAGGGGGGGGAAGCAAAGGGGATTATACTGTAGGAAACAGAGAAGCAAAAGTGCATGTTCAAAGTATGCTGCATATGACTAAAATATCTTCAAATCCTCACCACAGAAGTTTCTCAAAACCTCGCCGTCTCTAAGTAAGGCCTTTGTTGACATGAGTGCCTCACTTGTTACTGAATGCTCCGGGTTTATTAGCTTTGGAGTTTAACAGAGGAAAAAGGCAAATGCCTCCCAAAGGCTGCAGTGGATCAACTTCCCTAACTCACTTCTGTCTTTCGGACCCAATGGAAGCAACAAGCTAAAAGCCTTCTGCAATTTTTTGTTAAAAGTTAGGATAATTTCAAGCTGAGAATTTTATGCTAATGATCGCAGGCGTTTGTTTCAGCCTCTGTCTCTCAGCCGAACAAACTCACTCAGCTGATTTGTGGATCCAGACACGGAAAAAGGATTCGTGAATTTTGCAAGATTTATGGGGAAATTAGAAAAGTAGCCAGTCTGGCATAGAATTGTACAGGGAAGAAAAATGGTCTATCAGCAATTAAAGAAATAGTGAGAAGTTTTTGGAAGAGTTCCTGTCCTCAAAATAAATTTTCCCCAGAACTGTGCATGTTTATTATGACTTATGCTGTTGCAAACTACTGAGCCTTCAGATGTAATCATTGTAGTTTTACTAATTTTTAATCTATGCCAGTTCAGAAATACATGCTGGAACACACAGTTACAGGAGGAGCAGATACACAGCAACATCTTAACTATCCATCCTAATCTAGTATTGTATGGTTTTACTTTAAGAGGTGGACCAACAGTGGCTATTACCACACATTTCTGATTCAAATGAGATCCTGAAGCTTGGAAAAAGGTTTGGGAGCTTCTAAATCCTCACTGAAAGGTTAGAAGGCACTGGCAAACTTTTTTTCCAGGCTGTGAAGGGACCTGTGTGGATAGACCACAGTATAGGTTGCAGCATCTATGCATCGAGGTAATAAAATATGAGATTCAGATGTGAAAGCATCTCTATTTACTATTTGCAAGTTCTTGTGTGCTTTCACCAAAATAAATATCTGGCACTGGTTAAGTTTTTCTGTTTCTTCTGCTGCTCCTCATTGCAGATCCACACCCTAGAGCTTACGGCGTATTATGTTACAGCCAGCCACTAACTTCCTCTTAAACATGTTACTTCTACTCTGTTGCTCATGATATTGATGGCTATTTTGACCTTTGCATTTCTCTAATTACTGAAGCCTTAAAATAGTACATGTCAGGTAAAATACTCTCTTTTTGAAGTTCCTTTTTCCTCGCATGCCTGAGTTGAAAGACCATATAAACCAAGATTATTCGAACACTTAGACCACTGCACAGAACATCAAGGGAAATTTTATTAGCAAGAAAAAGTGACTGTTTTATTCTCCTTTTACTTTTGAGGTATTTTTTACTCAGTAGAACATGATAATATACATAGATGCGTTTGCTGTGCTGTTACAGAAACTGTTTAAAGCTTTCCCCTTACTAAACTCCAGCAATGAACATTTGTGAAACTATTTTTTTATTGTGTTCCTTTATTTCAAGTTTGTGAAACAGCATCAAATCAGATGTTATTCTAGAGCTAACAACCAGTTTCCCCAGTCGTATCGAGTGGCGCATTCTCTGCCTCATCAGAGGTCATTTTTAGCTATTGTAGCTCTTTGTCTGGTCCAGTTAGAAAAGCGCACAAGCACTCCAGTACTATCAGTTATGCTTGGAGGAACATAAGAAGGGGGAGGGGGAGGGGAGGCAACACAAACTCAGAAATAGCCTGTTTCCTTGCTTCGAGAGAGCACAGCCCCTTAACAGCCACTTCGAACCCACCAGAAAATCAGTGTAGGGCGGTGTTACCATCGGTAGACAACATGAAAAAAAACAAGCCACAGAAACATGTCTTCCCAAAGATCTCTAAAAAAAAAAAAAAATCCCTTAAAAGTAGCATCCTTATGGAATTTGTCTTCCTTGAAATTAATTCTACGATGTGGCCTAGTTCTTTTTATATTTCTGAACCTGTTATGGGACACATCTGTGGAAGTCTGTACCAGCTACTCTGAAACCAGCTGCTGCTGAGATTCTTTCAGTTAAGCAGAAATTAAGAACAGGTTTGTGGGCTCCCTACCTGCTGTGAAGCCGTGATGTAGTTTATAAAATTACATATGGGTGAGAAAATCTGACTGCCAGGACTGGAAAAGTTGGTACTATATGCAGCATTTAACATGAACCTAAAATAACCATGTACACAGAGGATGTACTTACTTTGCAGTATTAACTTTTTCTGCTTTCTTCCTCGGTGTCTTTGTAAAAGCTATGTTGAATAATGTGATATAAAAAAATATGGGTTTGAGAGGATCAAAGGAGAAAAATAAAAATCACCCTATATTCTAGCAACCGTGTGGACAGTAGGGGCAAATATGAAAGACATTAGGGTTAAGAACGCTGATTTTTCAAGGCAAGTCTCTGGATTGTTTTTGCCATAAGGAAAAGCTCATTACATGCCATAAATAAGATGATGGGGACAAACACTGATCATCTTTTATCATTAAAGCAATTGCATTATAGCAAGGGGACAACTTGTACAAGTAGGAGGTAAAGAGATTAGGACCACATCCTGGCACCCCATACAGTTTGTCACCAGATATGCCCAGTTTCTTATTGTGGTTACATGTTAATAAAATCTTCAGATCCTGAAATACGTGCAGCTCTCAAAGCGGAAAATTATTTTCCATTCTGTTTGCTAGATTCGTGCCTGACAAAATTAAAGGGGCACGAGAGCTTGACCTCGATGCAGACCTGGAGTACACGACTGTGCAAAACTTTGCTAGCTTGTGGTGCATTTCCATAGTTCAAACTGTGGAAGCAGCCTGACATGACGTAGATACCGAGGCACAATTAAAGGAGAAAGGGTTTTGTGCTGCCCATGAGAAGTCAATGTATTTTATCAAAGAATATACACTTGTTATAGATTGAAACCATTTTGTCTCAGAGTGAAATTTGTGCCACCCACGTAAACTCTGAAAGCACACCAGGGTTATAATAGCCCATTTTAACTGGAGTCAGAAATGTTAGTTTCTTGTATTTTTGAATATACAAGAAAAACTCCAGTTTAGAACGCAAAGACTAGTACAAGATTATTTGTCATTGGCCTCTTCATACTCCTTTATTCTGACCCAAGCACACTTTGAAAGCAAAATCTCTTGTTTAGATTAAAATAAATATATATTGACTTTTTGGTAACAGTGGAGAACTAACTATAAGCTAAGGGCTGCATTTAGAAAGGGTCGTTGAGAGATGGATATGATGGGACACCCCGAGGAAAAATGCTAGTCTGAGACTTGAAGTGGAGACAGACTCCTTAAAACAATCAAAAGCCTTAAACCATCCTGGATTAGCATTATTTAGATACACTCTCTAAATTTCAGACTGGTTTGTAGCAACAAAAAATATTCATCGGCACAAAACCTGAGGAAGTCTGAGGAAGCATACAGTGAAATCTAAAGCAGCTGACTCCTCTAAATTACATTTCACTGAATATATCCATGTATGTGACATGTATACACACACACACACATGCACACACATACACTTCTTTATAAAATGTAATCTAAACTTGGCTTGTTTGCCTGCTTTGAAGAATTTATATACGCTTTCAGCCTTGCTTTTAGAGAGATGGCCTTTTTCCCTTGCTGTTCCGTGACGGTGTTTCTTGGGAACCTTTCTTATCTAAACTTCCACCAATCATTCCTAAGACTAAGTTATGCAGACAAGTCATTGCACAGATTTTCATCAAAATGCCATTTTCCTTAACTTGAGGAAGCCTGGTCCCAAATGCTGAACAAATAATTTATTAGACCATAGCTAAAGTAAATAAATGTTTTCCTGCTCCGCGTATTTCATTAGCCAGCATTATTATACATGCGAGTCTATAAATAGCAAAACATGTATTGAGCCATTAATATTGCTGACATTCTCATACAAAATACTGTAATTTAAAGAATTTGAGATGGGAGGACATCTTCTGGAAGATTTCTGGCAAAGATAAAATGGGTAAACAGTGTCTGCAAACAGATTAATCACCCATGGTAATGGTACATTACTAATGACTCGAAAACGAAGAATACATTTTCTACCTGAAATTTTTAATGACGTTGATGACATTATGCAAGTACATTTTGCATATCTTTTAAATCTGCACAACCTCATACTGTTCCAGTATTGCTTTTCAAACCCAGAAGCACTGGAATTAGCAGAAGAAATGTAAGAAAATCTTCTACTTAAAATGACAGGAACAGAGGAACTGTGGTAGTGACTTCCAGTGAAATTAATATAGCGCTTGATTATTTTCAAAGTCTCTATACCTTCTAAATTTTTAATTGCCTTTCCATTAAAGTGGAATACCCCTCACTCACTAAGCTTGAGATGGCTTCTCCAGTCTTTTCACCCCCATAGCCTCAGTATCCTATTTCTCTTTAGGAACAAGGAGTGCAAGACCGGGACCTATGGCAGCAAATGTGGAAAATGTTAAGCATTTCAAGCATTACTCTTATCAATTAATACACAAAGCACGGTCTTGTGTATTCTCATGTTATACTGTTCAACGAAGAGAACTACGTAGGCTGTGAGAGGAAAGGGTAGGTCATAAAAATCACATTTTTACATAGAGGAATTGGAAACTCTCATGCACCTTTCACTGCTCTGAACTGTCAATTTTCGCCATATGGAAATTATTAGCTTAATACTGTAGCTCTAAATACTGCCCAGGAATGCTGATTTATAATGGATTTCTTACTCTTTGTGTAAAGAATTGCTAAACTGCTATGTAAACTGTAATTAGAGAATCTACACTTTTGTGTTATAGGAGTGCGCCTAGAGTGAATTCTTCAAGTTTAGAGAGGTGACTTCTTTCTCTGGGTCCCCACGCGGGTAAATCCGACACCAGTGAAATTAGAATTCCCACAAAACACTGCCAGTCTGGAGTAACTGGGAACACAATTTGGCCTACAAGTGAAAAAGCGTGCGGAAAAGATGTATAAGGAACGAAACCCAGACATTCCCGATACATTATTTACTATTATTTACATTATTTACTATCGAGGCATTTAAAAACACTACCTTAATGTAATGAGGCTGCTTTTGCAGGGCAGGCAAAGTGCATATTTGAAAGTGCGTCCTCTCTATATTTTGACCAGCTGCTACGCACGTCCGATGATTTTTTTCTTTTCCCTGTGAATTAGAATTAAATTTGATTGTCCCAAATACATCCCACTCAGGCATTCATGCCGAAAGCAGCAACAATTGTCAATGACCTTTAACACGCCTGCTATTCAAATTAGTGCAGATCATTAATCACACATAGCTCGCATTTTATGATTCGTGTATCCTTCATTACCAACTTTCCCTCTCGCTCGCTGCTCCCCCCTCCCCACTTTCCTCTAATAATAAGCACTGGAAAGGGTAGGATTTAAAGCCTCCCCATCCTAATTTTGTTTTCTTCTCTTTGGCGGCAGTGCCAGAGCACTTTGAGTCCCAAGCTTAAGACGGAGGTGGAAGGAAAGCGAGACTGGAAGGGGGGCTCGGAGTCCCAGGGAGGTTGGAGGTGGATGTGGGGAGGAGAAAGAGCTACGGTGCGTCAAGATAACACCGACCCTCCGTCAGAAGTCCTCGATGTCAATTCTACGTCATCGCACATTACAAGACAAAGAAAGAAAGAGGAGAAAAAGAAAGAAAGAAAAAAAAAAAAGCCAACCGCCTCCACACCCTCCTTGATGTCTCGTACCAAGCTTTAGCAGATTAAATTAGGCTTCCCAGCCATAGACTAAACACACTCCCCTCGCCTATGGCACGCA
Organism: Phaenicophaeus curvirostris; assembly: GCF_032191515.1. Lineage (NCBI taxonomy): Eukaryota > Metazoa > Chordata > Aves > Cuculiformes > Cuculidae > Phaenicophaeus > Phaenicophaeus curvirostris. The sequence goes on along the minus strand of NC_091394.1, from coordinate 5,538,784 downwards.
TATTTGGTGCGATTAAACCGAGCTTCGCAAACAGCCAGGAAAACAAGAATTGAACTTTTCAGGCACAGGAGAAGTGGTGGGGGTTTTTAAGAGAAAAAAAAAAAAGCCATATGGCAGATTGATTTGTTCGGAGGTTCTTTCAACTTCCCCAGCGTGGCTGTTGAACAGTATTCCTCTTTGATCTTGATTAAGGACTTTAATGTTGTTGTTTCTGCGCATTTCAATAGATCCACAAATATCTTACCAGCGGAATTCGCCCCCATCTCCCAAAGAAAAAGAAGGAAAAGGAAAGAAAGAACACGGAAGGGGAAAGGAAGGAAGAAGGAAAGAAGGAAAAAACAAGGAAAGAAGGGAAAAAAGAAGTAAAAAAGAAGGAGAGAGGAAAAATGGAAAGAGGAAAGAAGGAAGAAGGGAGAAGGAAAGAAGGAAGAAGAAAGTAGGAAAGAAGGGAGAAGGAAAGAAGGAAAAAGAAGAAAGAAGGGAAGAAGGGAAGAAGGGAAGAAGGAAGAAGGAAAGAAGGAAGAAAAGGAAAGAAGGAGAGAAGGAAAAAGAAGGAAAGAAGGAAGAAGGGAAGAAGGAAAGAAGAAAGAAGGGAAGAAGGAAAGAAGGAAGAAGGGAAGAAGGAAAGAAGAAAGAAGGGAAGAAGGAGAGAAGGAAGAAGGAAAGAAGGAAGAAGGAAAGAAGAAGGAAAGAAGAAGGAAAGAGGAAAAATGGAAAGAGGAAAGAAGGAAGAAGAAGGAAAGAAGGAAAGAAGAAAGGAGAAAAGAAGGAAAGAAGAAAGAAGGAAAGAAGAAGGAAAGAGGAAAAATGGAAAGAGGAAAAAAGGAAGAAGAAGGAAGGAGGAAAGAAGGAAGAAGGAAAGAAGGAGAGAAGGATAAAGAAGGAAAGAAAGAAGAAGGGAAGAAGGAAAGAAGAAAGAAGGGAAGAAGGAAAGAAAGAAAGAGAAGAAGTAAAAAGGAGAAAAGAAAAAGAAAAAAGGGATAAGGAGAAAAAGAAAAAAGAAAGGAAAGAAAAAAGGAAAAAGAAAAGGGAAAAAGGAAAAAGAAAAGGGAAAAAGGAAAAAGAAAAGGGAAAAAAGAAAAGGAAGAAGAAAAAAAGAAAACAAAAGGAAAAACATATGAAAAAAAGATAAAGTTTCTAATAGAAATGCATCTGGGGCAGGTCCACCCCGCACCTTTCCCCCGGAGGCACGTGGGAAGCGGTGGGGGGGGGGGGGGGAGGCTCCCCCGGTGCGGGGCGCGGGCTCCCCGGCGCTGGGCTCGGCGCGGGGCGGGCCCGGCGGGGCGGGGCGGGGCGGGGCGGGGCGGGGCGGGGCCGCCCCCGCCGGCGGAGCCGCTCGGCGGATCATGTGCGGCGGGGCGCGCAGCGGCTGCGGAGCGCGGCGGCTCCGGGGGGCCGAGCGGCGGGAGGGGAAGGTGAGGAGGGGGCGGCGGCGGCGGCGGGGCGGGGTTGGGTTGGGTTGGGTTGGGTTGGGGGTGTTGGGGGGTGTGTGCGCGCTTCGAGCTTTGCCCCTCTGGGGGGGCTAAAAAATAAAGCAGCAAACCGCAGCGAAACTTCGCGTCCCCCCCTCACGGGATTGACTTGTCCCCCCAGGTCATGGAGCGGCTCTAACGCGGTAACTTTGCGCTGTTGCGGTGGGACCGCAGGGATGGGGCCTTGTGGGGGTCGGGGGGGGGGGTCTGGGGGCTGAGGGAGCCCCTTTGTACGCCCCGTCCTGGGTGTGTGTGTGTGAGTGTGTGTGAGATACCAGCCCATTAAGAAACAAAGAACAAATTGCCTCACTTTAAACTCCAACATCTCGCCTGATGAAGGTGGGTGATGGGTTTTCCAGCCTCGGAGGAGCCGCTTAAATTATTAAACGGGGTGTTTTTTCCTCCCCCCCCCCCCCCCCCCCCCCCATTCTCTAATAGTATTGATCGTTGTGTGCGTGGAATGCCCGATGCGGGGGGTTGTGTGTGTGTCCCTCTCTCCTTCTCCACCCCCCCAATTTCTTGTTTTTTTAGGTGCGTGATCCCCGTTAAGAGAAGTATAGACAGTTTATCAAAGGAAGTTGGGGGTGGGCGGGCGGAGAAAACAATTATTCGCATATAGGCAGCGAGAAGGACTCGAAGGACAATGTCTCCGGAGCGATTATTTCCAGAAAAAAAAAAAAAAAAAAATATATATATATAATCCATCTGATGCGGGTGGGGAGAGAAGCAGGGAGTTCAGTGCTAAAAACAAGGAGGGGAGGTTGTTCTAGTGGAAGGGAGGGAGAGAAAAGAAGAATAGAAATAATGCAGTTCCAGACATTTTGTGCTATAAAAGCTTTCTTCCTCCTCGTCCCTCCCTCCCTCCCCCCGCTGCTATCTTCGCTGATAATTAGCATAGCGCCTAGTCGCGCTCCGAACGCGGATTAGAAGTACTTGGGCGAGTTGAGGAAAGTTTGGGTGGGTGAACTCCGCCACCGGGGAACGGGGTGGGGGGAGCGGGCGAGGCGGGACGTGCGGGGAGGCGCCTGGAGCGGGGCAGCGGCCCTCGTTCCCCGCTCCGGGACCGGCTCACCCCTGCAATTCACTGCCGGAGACGAGCCCGGTGTGGTGGTTTTTTTTTATTTAAAGCCGAAAACTGTCGGTTTGGAGGCAGCAAAGGAGCGTTAATAAGCTCCCAGCAGCACGCGGGGATGCGGTGGGGAACGCGCATTGTGTGTGCCCGCAGCTTCTCCTTCGCGTTACCCCTCTAGACACTCGGGCTCTGGGCGTGCAAATGCGGTTTGGCTCGCACCCCTCGCTAAACGTTAATTCTGGGCTTTATTTAATCCAGATGCAGCGCTGCCCCCCCCCTCCCTTCCCTCCCTTCCTTCCCCCCCCCCCATTTGCTGCCTTATTGTCGGTTTACATTTTCTGAAAAGGCGACTGGTGTAACCTGTGGAATTTGAAATGCAAATAAAAGCCTGTGGGAGTTGAGGCAGAACAAATCAGCATTTATAAAGTGGAAAAGATTTAATGTCTTTGAAACCATTGCGAGATTCTCACCCCCCCCCCCCGTTTTTTTTTTTATTTTAATAGAACTAAATCGTGACGTCAAATCGTTGGGAAAAGGTTTTTTTTTGTTGTTGTTATTACTGTTTTTTAAATGGTCTGAAACGCGGGTATGCGAAGTGCTTACAGGAAAAACAGATTACAAGATTAACATCTGTTAACATGATCGTTTATCTCCAGCCAAAAATAGGTCAGTCCTTTCTTAAGGAAACGCGATTGCCGGGCGCATGATTAAATAATGAAATTAGGGCTGACGAGCTCATAAACGAGGCGCCGCGCCGCCCCCGCGCCGGGACAAACCCGCGGAATTCGGGGTCCGCCGGAGAAAGGGGCAAAGTCCCTTTTTTTTGGGTGGGACTCGCCCGCTGCCCCTCTCGGGGCGCCCCTCCCCGGCTCCCCCCCCCGCCACCTCCTTCCAGCCCAGCCCGGGGCTCCGAACAGAGAAGTTCCGCGGCTGGGGGCCGGTGGGTGGCGGGGGCGCTGGGGGCGCGGAGCCTCCGCCCGTCCTGCCGCGGTCCCCGCCCCGCCGGGGAGGCCGCAGCGCCGGGCCCGCCCCCTGCAGCCCTGCCGGGAGAGCCCGGGCTGGCTCGGCTCGGGAGGGAGCGTGAAGATCGTCCAGTGCCAGCCCCCCTGCCCTGGGCTGGGACACCTCCCGCCAGCCCAGGCCGCCCAAGGCCCCATCCAACCCGGCCTTGGGCACCTCCAGGGATGGGGCAGCCACAGCTTCCCTGGGGAGCCCGTGCCAGGGCCTCAGCACCCTCGTGGTGAAGAAATTCTTACTAATAGCTAGTCTAAATCTTCCCCTTTAAAATGAAAAAACATTCCCGCTTGTCTTATCGCGTCCTTGTAAAAGCCCCTCCCCAGCTTTCTTGTAGCCCCTTCAGGTACTGGAAGGCTGCTATAAAGTCTTCCCAGATCCTTCTCTTCTCCAGGCTGAACAACCCCAACTCAGATGGGTTGGAATTTTTTATTTTTGGAAGTGGGTGCAAAAGTGCCCTTAACAAAAGAGTTCTGGCAATGCCATCAGCATTTTTATTTAATTTTATTTGTTGAGGTGGATGCAGTGGTTTCTAGACGAACATCGCAGCTCTTCAGAACTGTGGGATGGCTGCTCTGCCTCTGGGCTGGGTCTTCAGTGGTGGGGAGAGGTCTCAGAAGCCTGCTTGCCAAAGGGTCGCTGAGCCTTGGCCCCCTGCCATGGACTTTATTTCATGCTTGCTGCACTAAATGAGTTAACAGCCAAAGGGTTTTTCATTAACTTGACGTGGCAACCATGTATTTGATTGCCCTCCCGCCTCCCTCCCCACCCCACCACCCCCCCACCTCAAAAAAAAGGAAAGTATAGTTTTAAGCACCAGTTGAATGGCAAAACATGGGCTGCTTTTGGGGGTGTGTGTGTGTCTGTTTTGTAGAATCATGGAACGGTTTGTGTTGGAGGGAACTGTAAAGATCATCCAGTTCCAACCCTTCTGCCACAGGAAGGGATGCCTACTACTGGATCAGGTTGCTCAAAACCTCATCTAACGTGGCTGTGGGCATTTCCAGGAATGGGGTAGCCACTAGTTCTCTGGGCAGAATGTTTTTCAAGCTCTTCTGTCAGATTTCTTTTGTGCTCCCTTCCCTGTGCGTAGCATGTGAGTTGGTCGATAGCTGAAAGTTTTACTTTGTAAGGTGTGTTTTGGTCTTTGTCTCCAGCCTTCTTGCCAGGTTTTTTAGGGGGGAGGCTTGTATGTCTGCATGGCTGTAAGGGGCTTCCATGAGAGCAGGTGTGTGTGTGTGGGGTGAGGATCTGCTCCGCAGATGGGTGCAGGCAGTAGCGGCTGAAGGGGCAGTGGGGATTCCATCCTTCAGAGGGGATTCCTGCTCTTGCCTGCCAGGCTAGCTGATGCTAGAGCCCCCAAAATAACTGTATTGAAGAGCTATTGGGTGTTTTGGGGGGAGAGCAGCACTGGAGAGGGAAGATGATGATAAGAGCAAACGTTTCATCGAGACTGGAGGTATTTTGGGAGTTTCACTCTTGTAGTTTTATCTGCGGCAGTTGGCTAGGATGAGTCTTCTCTTGATGAGCGCTGCTGCTTTGTTTACCACCAGCATGTCCTTCAGCTTTGTTACAGCAAGACTGTGGCCGGGCGGCGTGATTGTACGCCACTCTGCGTGCCCAGTTGTGTCCTGCCAGGCGGTGATAAGAGGTGGGACACATTAAGTGTTGGAGCTTTCTGCTTGGTAAAACTGGAAGCTGAAGTTCTATAGGAGCACCTGTGGCGTAATGAGTTATTCCAGGAGACACCTGTAGTTTCACAAGAGCAGCTGCCAAAGCAATCTTGAACAGATTCTGTACAATAAAGTGATATGTGTGGAGCTTTGTGTTACCGGCACGGAGAGCAACTTTACTGTCTCCTGGTGTAAAGTATTTTTCAGGTATCACTAATAGTTCTTGTCTGGGATTTGTTTTCAAGGCTTTAGATCCTATAAAACCCAGCGATATTGTGGTGACGCCTAGTTAGTGGTAAGTACTATGTGGCCTGTGCGAACAATAGGGCATTACAACCCCTCTGTAAACTGTTAGTTTCATATGCAAAGCTAATGCTTACATAAGAAAAAAAAGGAGAAAAAAATCTACTTTGGTGAGAATAGCACCTTGTCTTAAAGAATGATCCAAAGTTTAAAGAAAGGAGTGGTATTGGTTAGCACGGCTTCTGTCAAAGCTCAGCATGACCTTCCAAATTGCTGTATGGGAGTAAAGCAGTGTGCATCGAGAGCTGCATGCAATCCCTCTGTGAATGTGGACAACTACTTCTCTGCACATCGTAGAAAACAAAACAGTTTACATTGCTAAGGTGGACACTATACCTGTTGTTGTCTGTGAGTGACCTCAGTAATAGTATAGCTGGCTGGCATAGAGCAACGGCAGTGAAATTCAGCTTTTGTAGATTAAAGGTTTTTGGTGACAATAGCTAATGTCTTTGCTTTAAAAATGAGATTCATCTTATGCTTTTATAGTTGGTCATAGTATCATGCTGTCACCAAGATCTAATAATAGTAATTAATCAGTACAGAAGTACTCATTGCAGGAGTGAAAATGATTGTGCCATTGTTCTGAATCTCTGCCTGTTCAACTGCCTGTAAGTGCAACCTTCCTGCATTTTAGCAAAGGAAGATGCTTGTATCGTAACAATTAATGAATCTGCTTCAGAAACGGGGACTATTGCCTTTAATTAACAAAAATGAGTAGCCTTTAACATGCACCTTGCACTGGATGCTTGTGTAGCTGTACTGGAGGGGGCAGCCTGGAAGAGTATCATTGGATAAATGTAGTCAGCAACTCTTGCAAACTTTGGGCAGTCTTATCTATTTGGATTTTTTTTTTCAAGGTCTCTGTGTGCAGATGACTTTAGCAGAGTAATCTATAGTTACCTGTGGTGTTAACTGGTGACTTTTATGTTAAGGTCCTATCTAATGGAGAGCATCTATATTTAATGTGATCCAAAACCTGTTAGCTTTGAAAGACCTCACTTCTGTGAAGACTTAAATTCATGACGAGTACTTCCAGGACTTCTCTGGGATTATGTACTGCATGCAAAATGAGCGAATGCATGAGCTTTTGTGAGACCAGTGACTAAGTCTGTAGATGCACATTCAAACTGGAAAGCTGGGTTTGACTGTATTATTTCTTAAAGTCATCAAAATAGAAAGCTAGAATACAAAGTGGTTGCATTTTGCAGGAAGTAACTTGTCTGGGCTTGAAAATTTTACAAGTCAAATGTGCCTGTTAAACTTTTTGAGGCACAAGTATGAATTTGTAGATACATACCTTTTCAGCCTGAATGGGCATTAGGTTTCTATGCAGAAAAGGAAATGGACTACTACTTTTTTTTTTTTTATCGTTGTATGGTGTTCCTTGATTGGGTAAGAGTCTGTACAGCCATCTTATAAATTGACTTGTTGCTTGTGAGCCCAGTGTTGTCCCCTGAATAAGCACACCTGCCACTCCCATTGACTACTCGGAGATGCTTGAGGGTGTCTTTGGGTGGAATTACAGTTTCTGTACGTGAGTAGCAAAGCCTGAAGTTCTCAAGAGTTCTCAGCGGTTAATAATCTAAAATGTACTAGAGTGTGACTTTTTTTCATGTAGCCCTAAACTTAATCCAGATAATTAATCACTGCATGGCAAAAAAACAGTAAGAAAAAAAAGTCGCATTTATTTGGTTAGATATCTGCAATATAAATATTTGAACATTGGAGCAACATTGCTTTTTCAGAGCAGACATCTTACACGCAGCAAATGTTTATACACTTCAGTGCTAGGATAAAGCTGTTCTGACTCAGTCAATGATGGCAAAATTCTCTTTTTCAGTTACTCACTGTAACTGCACTGTAGCTCTGGGCATGATCAGGGGCTGTACTTGGGAGTTGGATCGACTTAACAGCACTATTTCTTGATTGTTACTTCTGTGTTAAAAGTAAGTGGGACTGCCTTTTTTTTCAGCAGGTAGTGATTCTAGTAAATATAATGTTGAGTGAGCCAGCATTAAAACATACGAGTAGATTATGGTCCAGGTAGTTAACACTGCTATAGCTTGCATTAGGATGATGACTTCATTGCGAATGTTTATTTTCATTACCTAACTGTTAGTCAGCAAATGTTGGGTCTCTCGATCTGCTAAACCTGCTTTGCTATGTGAAGCCAGTGAGCTCTGGTTTTCTTATGCGATGATTACTCAATGCTGGTTATTCATTTTTTGATGTTGTTTACGTCTTGGTTATCTGTAGAGGCCCAACAGCTTTGTTACACACTTCATGTTAGCAGTTTCTCCTTGCGTTCCTGAAACTGTATTACAGCAATAGTGCTTATGCAAACGGACTCAGGGCATTAAGCATATGTTCTGAGATTAAATTAGTGTGCGGATGGACGGTCCTTGGATCTCTTAAGTTGCTGCCAAACTATTTATTGCCTAATAAGTTCTAGCAGGTATTTTATAGCAGTAGCAGAAGGCTGCCTTAAGATAATTTGTTTGTTTACCGCTCCCGAGTTGTGAGCTAACATTGCAAATAGTGCCTGTTGCAGGGATGGTAGGACAGTAGCTGATTACATGGTGACAAAGTTGTGTGTTCATGAAGAAACTGGTCTGAACTGTTTAAGTTGCAGTGGAACGGAGGCTTTTTGCTGTGAATTCAAAACTACTTGTGTTCTGATAACTTTGTAAACTCCGTTTTTGTCAGCCTTGCACTGAAGTGAATGCTTATGGAAAAGAATTTATTTTGTATCAGCAAGATATTGCGTAGCTTAACGCTTGTTCAACAAAATCCGTGTTTCATTGCGTGGTGTTGCAGAAGGTGTAGGCCAGGCTTTGCTGTTGTACAGTTGTCGCAAACCCAGGGTAACTTGACTAAAGTGACTGAATTTACAGAGCTGTGTGTGGGGATGAATTTAGCACACAGCACTTAGCTCCTAATTAAAGCTTATAGTATTACATCCTTAATCAGGGCACTCTTAGAATCTCTAAGAAATTACTTTTTCTTTGTCTGCTCCCTTTTTTTTCCCTGTCATCTTGCTGTATGGAATTGGGAGCTTGCTTCTTCACGCTGGGGCTGTCATATTTATGTCCCAAAGGAAATGTTTTCCAGCAGTGTACTCCAAATTGCAAAGTAGAATAATTTTGTGGCTCCCCAAATCTTTAAGGCCAGTTTCTAAAACGATCTAGCTTTTAATCTTCTTTTCAAAGTATAACAGGAACTACAAAGCATGTGTAATTACAATTTGTAGATATTTTTACAGTCCTGACATGTTTCATTTATAGTATAATGATAAAAACAAATACTCAGCCCAGAGACTAGAGAGACAATTTTCAAACCAACAGCATCTGCTCCAGCTACCCCACTTGTATTTCATATATATTTGCTTTGGACCTTTTTTTTTTGTTCTTTTTGGTTGGGAGTGTTTCAGTACATGACTTGGGGGGTGTGCGTGTGCAGAGAAAATGAAAGCTCTGTGTATCGGAGAGCAGGTCCTGTTGGGAGTGTTTGCTGAAAATCGGATCATATATCAGTGAGTTTTAATGCATTGCACACGCAGACGCATGCTTTGCTTTTCCAGCAGGTAAAATAAAGGAGGAGTGGTGAGTTGGCTTGTTGCTTATTTTTTTATACTGCATAGAAATGCTTGTTTTGGCTTATTACGGGGATAAAGCTGACTTAATAGTAATTTTTCCTTGTCTTTTTAAAAAGAGATAGTGAGCAATGAAGTGACGTTAGTTTTCAGTAAAGAAAGGGCGAGATGCTGGTGGAAATTGAGGTGTTTCAGTTGCAATTTTAGCCTCATTTTAAAATAAGCACATTTATTTGTTTAAAAATAGATTTGGGAAAGAAATTAGACATGTTCATTGTTTTTAAAAGGGCAGCTTGTGTACACTCACCATATGGTAGCATTTGACCCATATTGTATGAGCTGACAACAAGTCACATTTATGGTCTGATTTATTTCAGTGTTTCAGAATGTTCTTTTTCTGAAATTTAGTACAATAAATGATGCATTTAGGGTTGTGCAACGTAACTGTGTCTTTAGTTGTTTTGCCTCATTGTTGTAATGATACCAGGTTCGTGAGTAAGCAATTTCTTTTTCCTTTCTGAAATAATTTCCCTGAGAAATGGTCCAGCTCTGAATGTTGCAATGATTTGCGGGAAGAGTTATGAACAATAGCCAGTGACACAGTGTGTTGTAAAGGATTGCGGGGTGAGGTGTTACGGTCTCTGCTGGCTGAAACTGGAGCTGCTCCTTTGATGGTTGAGCATATGCTTGGGAAGAGTTTCTCCCCCCGGCTCCTGCTCCAGTCTTTGCACAGAGGTTGCTTAGTTGTCTGTTTTAATGGATTCATTCTGGCTTCCCTAGTGGCAGACTGAGAGGCACCTGTATTGGTGAGCTGGTACCAGTACTGGCAGCCACAAGTATGATAAAACCATGAATCAGGCAGCTTAAGGGTTGACTTAAACTATGCAATTAGGGAAATAAGGTCTTTTATTTTCTCTTGGGATTTACAGCCCCTGGGAATTGTATTTTTAGGCTTTCTTTCCCCCATGCCTTCAAGGCTTCAGGAGATGGGGCTCTGCTCAGAAGTTCCAAGGCTTGCAGTAAATAGGAGTTAGCCCCATACCGTGCATTGCAGGAGAACTTCCAAAAGTCAGTGGCACTCCTCAGTGAGATACTACTTGCTCACCATCTGTCTCTTAAAGTTGTTTCTGTTCACCTCGGAATACAAAAATATTTCTATGAAGTTATCCATGTGTTTGTGTGAAGTGTCTCAGCATACCTAAAAATTGCTAAGCTTCTAATTTCAACATGATGTTTGAATACTCTTGTATAACAATTAGGAATGGCTAACGCTGTAATTTGTAGAAGTTGAAAGGAGCATTAAACACCACCCTTCCAACACTAAATACAGCTTTTCCTCCTGTGTGTAGCTGCTTACAAGAAAGCAAGGGTCTGTCTTCCAGATTGTTGTGCTAGCACATTGATACATCCTTGGATAAACTACCAGTCTGGTATATAATCACGTCAGCCCCTTTGCAGCATCTTGTGTATAACTGTGCCTTTAGCTGATTAACAGAATACTTTCTTGGTACTGTTTTTAATGACTCTTCAAATGTTTATTTTAAGACCATTTTAGAAAAGCATTTTCATCATGACTGAGAAAAGCCGTACAAAATCTATAAATACTTACTTTAATTAGATTTGCTGTTTGTCTCTTATTTTCCTTTCCCCCTAGATAAATTTTACCTCTGTAATGAATGCTGTGATCTCCAATGCATAATTTATATTGACATTAATACGGATACTTGGAGAATGTTTTAATGCCAGTTTGAGAAAACATGACAATTTATGTTGATAACCCCGGTCTCATTAAATTTGAACAGATTTTAGTAGAGGGAGCCGCGACTATTGGTGGTGTGATGAAATAACCCACTTCTTCTCATTGTAGCAAGCATATTGGAGAGTTCATCTTATCACGAATGGTGCATACCAGGTGTCAAGTGACATGCCAGACACACAGCTTTGCTTCTGAATGACTCTTTCCAATTAGAAAGTAATGGCTTTAACGGGATCAACTGAGTAATCGGAGTCTCTCGGTTCTCCAGTGCCAGGAGGTGTGTATTTGCAAATGTTATTTATTTATCTGCTCTTTAATAAGTTGCAAAATTGTTGTTAACCTTGAATAAATTTTGGGGGAGGGTGATGGAATACTAGGTGGAAATGGTGGGATTAATGGTTTAGCAGTCAGGATTAAAAATAGTCTCAGTAAATTACCCTGTTGATACTGAAGCCAGAATCTGTTAATGGAGTTACAGGCAGATTGGTTTATCAGTCATTTATTTTCTGGGTTGATTAGGGATTATAGGTTGCCATGCATTTGTATCACAAGAGTAAGCAGTGCAACAGACTGGGATTGCTAATATTTCACTTTCAAATTTCATGCACTTAAATGGAGGGTGTCTGGAGCTCAAAATTGTGTTCTAGACTGCGGGCAGCCTTTTCCCTCAGATTTTGGTGCTTGGAAGTGGATGTCTAAAGGGCTTGGGTATTGCAGAGGGGTCGTTTGGCTTGTTAAGAGGCTGAAAAGCAAAGGGAAAGCAGTAAGGCAGTATGTGGCATTTGTGCAGGCCACAAAGCGTGGAATTTTTAATGCCTGTTGCTAAATTGTCTTGCTGTTTTGTCTCAAACTGTTTCAGTGCAGAACCTAGGACATCTTTAGTCGTCATGATGTATGAATGTGAAGTCTGTGCAACAGACTGATGTCTTCTGTGTCCTAACCTGCGAATGAATTGTCTTCATGTGTACCCTTGTCTAACAAAATTTTATATTTCCCACCTGTATATTGCAGGTCACGAATTTGTCTTAGATAGGCATAAACTGGTCATCCCCTCTGAATCTTCACAAAAAAGATGAAAGCCATGGTGAAGTCCTTTACATGTTGCTTTTATATTCTGCTATCTCAGGATATGCTGTGGCTTTCACACCTTTTGCTACCTTGTCCTCTTGTACAGCTTGAAGTAACCTAGTGAAATGTATTGGCTTTTCAGTACTTGCCAAGTGAAATGCAAAGAAATGACAGGTGAAGGTTTCTGCAACTTTTTAGCTAGATTTGGAGCATTGGCAATGATCAGTGGAGAGACTCCTTACTGTTTTCGCTTCCTTGTATCTGAAGGAAAATAATGGGGAGAAGAACTTTTAAGAAGATAAATGCCGACCTAGTTTTAAAGAGGAATGAAATATGTTAGCTAAAGAGGAATCCACAAGGGACTGGCTGGTCTGGCAGGCTAAGGAAGGGGGAGGAAATGAGGTCCTTGATATGTAAGAAATCAGGCTAGTTCCTTACTCTCTAAAGCCTAGATCCTCTTCTCCCCTTGCAAAAAACTTGTGCAAGACTCCTGCGGGCACTGGAACTGATGTCTAGGTGTGAAGGCTTGTATACCTTACAGAAGAGAAGAGAATGTTATTTGAAGGGCTGAAATTTTAAGTTCCTGATTGTAATATGCAAAATGAAGCTTTCATCCTGAATTTTGTCAATGATCTTCCAAATAGAAGATATCTCTGTAGGTATAGGAGTATGTGAATGTGGCAAAACTGTATGAAAAATTATTTTGTGGAGAAGCAATAAAAACGCTCTTCCCACAATCATCCCTAATTTACTTCCATACTGTTAGGGTCTAGTAGATTTTTGACTAGTGTAACTTCAGAGTTTTTTCCTGAAGTTTTAGAGCAGCTCTGCAAAAATTTGTTGAAGACCAGACACCCAGAATTACTCATTGTGCAATTCCACCCCCAAGGTTACACCTTGCGTCTGGGATAGCGAAGCTGTGCCAAGATGAGCTGTTTGACTTGTAAAGATCTCTCAGCTGTTTCACAGCTGGCATCAGCATCAGTCTCTGCAGAGGCAGTAAAGAGCTGGTGTAGGCAGCAGCCGCTACTAATGCTGAAGGAGGAGAAAATGCAGGGTGTGAGGAACTGAACACAGTCTTAAAGGAAAAAAGAATGTAACGAGACTGTATAGAAGCCGGAGGGGAGAAAATGGATGTTTGGAGGGTTTGTAAATGTCCGGGAAGACTGTTGAAAGTGGAGAACCAGTTTGCCCTCTACCTGGGAACATTTGGTTTCTATTTCTTTGTTCTTTGTTTCATTGGAAATCAGCCATGGCAAGAATTGTTGCCCCTCGATAATGCTTTGTCTCATGAGTGGTGAGGCTGAGGTGGTGTCCGTAGCTCCCTCACTCATAGTGTCCCTGTACAGCATCACTGAAGGTCGCTGTCTGGGATGGGCTGACATGGTCTGAGATCTTACTTGTTTTATAACCAGTGACATCAGCCTGCCAGGTGGTCTCTTGTATCCCACAACAACACAAGAAGGAGGTGGGGAGCGTGCAGAGCAGTGTAGGAGCAGAGTATGGAGATAACCTGGTGTTTTTTTGGTGCCTGGTATGTGCAGTCCTGCTCCATCACCAAGGGTCCAGAGAAAAATTACGGTGTAAGTACTGGTGGTGGTGGTTGCAGAGAGGAGAGATATGCAGCACAAGGGGAAGTGGAGGTTGGCCATGTGTGTGGATTTGCATTTGTGTGAAGTAACTGAATTTTTATTTTATGTAGATACTGTATGGGACTTGACTCCCATTTCCACTGCACAGATCACTTTACTGTGGATCCTTTTCCTGCCCCTCTGCCTCTCAGATCTGCTTTGCTCTGTGATCTGCCTTTCGCGGCTGCTGCACACTTCTGAACTTAAGCTGGTGTCAACATTCAAAACCTGAAGGTGGTAGATACTTAAGATAAGTGGGTGGGTATGGCATGTTGAGCATGAGAATTTTTGGAGGAGTAATATGAAGTGGAGCAGGTTTGAAGGATGAAAATGGGAGTGATCAGAGTGTTGCAAGGGAGAGGGACGTGGCTATGCCAAGAAACCAGGCTGTTGGCAAAGAAGGGCTGGGAGGATGGCAGGCGGGCTGCTGACAGCCACCTAAGGCTGATTAATTTTTATCACTGGCAGCAAACTTCCTTAAAAAAAGGAAACAAAGAGATTCCTTTGAATGAGTACAATTTGTTAGGGCTAGCTAGATTTGTGAAAGATGCGTGTCAGCAAAACCAGCTACTAAAAAAAACCACTGTTGTTTGTCCCTCGTCTTTTCTGTGAATACTCACAAATCTGTCCTGAAAGCACATTTTCTTGATGTGGCTTTTACTGCTATGACCTTAACTCTACTTTTACAAAGAATGTGCTGGGTATAATGTTTCTGAAGTAGTAACTTAATGGTTTAAGCATTATAAAGGAGCTAAAGTGAGGACATGTGGCAGTTCTTTTTTTCTAAACTTCTGTGGTAACATTCAGTACCTTTTGTTGACAGTTGTCCTGTAAATCAAACCACAACATGATGGTCGGGTAAAGGTGTGTAGGAACATGCTGGGCATCTGTTTTTATCTGACACAAAGTCAGTGGTTTAGGCTTACAAGAGATTATGATTTATCAGGGCAGTATAATTATAGCTGTTGTCATACAGTGGCACCCAGTATCAGTGATGGTCTGTTGCTGTTGTTCTGGGATGTGTACACGGGCATAGTGAGAATCGTTCCCTGGACTTGATTTTATCTTCTCTGTGTACGTGTTGTTGTATGGATCCATTAATGGGTCATTAAAATTCTTCAAAGCATATCTGCCGTCAAATTAAATGCTAATAAATGTCTGGTAATTATGACAGCCCTCTTCAGAATAATAAGTTATTAGAATTGAATTTACTGTGCGTTTTACAAGAGGGGAAGCCAGCTTCAGTGTTTGATCCTTAGCTAGCATTTGCGTATATCTCTATAATATGAGGCAAAAATTTGGCATCAGTCTTCCTGATACTGGATGCTGTGCATGTGTTGATACTGTGAAAGTGCTTTCTGCTTTCCTCCAAACTCGGCTCGTTTCTGTGCAGGGACCAGTCCTTCCCCAGGCTTTCAGGAAAACAGCACGATAGAGCTTTGGTTCTTCATCGCTCTGTGGGTACCTAGAAACGTGGTCAATCCCAAAATACCTGGGTGATCCCAGAAATTAACCTGACAGCTGCCTTGACAAATGAGGGTGGTTCATCTGTATGTTAGCCCTCTTTGTATCTTTTACAGAGGGGTAATAGTGAAAAGATGACAGTGAGAAGTCACACGAGATGCGTCAACCAAGAAGGAAAAGTTTGGTATGGTGTGTGGCATGCTTGTAGTCATACAAGTATAGTGCTCACCTGTGGAGTAAAGTATTGTTCATGCAGTTTTCCTCCACTGCAACATACTCTGCTTCTGCAAACAGCAGCAGCAGCTTTTAGGTTTTGGTAATTCAGCTTATTAGGAAGAGCTGTGTGGCATAGTAAATATGGACAGATACAAAGCTCATTTTTATGTGCTGAGCAGCGCAGCTGGGAGTAAAGTGGTGCTGTATCCCACAGGTATGTAAATGGCTTCATAATTTCTTCTAGACACTGGTCAGAAAGCAATACAAATTCCATCACTGTAGGACCTTGTATCACCTTGACCCCAGAGACTGATGATTGCGCAGTTACTCTGAGTTTCACTTGTGTTTCTTCACTGTCTCCAGTCATATTAATTTAAACTTAGATCCACATACATGAGCCCAGAGGTTAGCATTTGTTGTGCTCAATAGTCTGTGTGTCATAGAAAGTGTAGCAAGATGGAGGGGGTTGAGCCAGCGGGAGAGATACTAATGGCATGTATCTTGTTCCTCTGCATACTTTACTTCAGCCCTCCACTTCCTAAGTCATATTTAGCCCTGATATAGGGTAGGTACAGGCTATGCTGAGGTTATTCCTACTTCAAGGTCATGGCATAGGGTCATTTGTTTCACTTTCTAACTTCTTTTCTCTGTAACACATACTGCCTTGTAGGGTGATGATAATTTTGCAGCTTTTATGTAGCTATGTCTGCTCCTGTGCATGTGCACGTGTGCACACACACACTACTGCAAAATAAAACCTTCAAATCCCTCACTGGATAATCTGTACTGACATCAGTGAGCGCTTCTTACTCATCTGAGGAGTCTCACTGACTTCAGAGGCACTTTCTTGTGAGTAAGAGTTTGCCAGTGCTAGTAGTGGTTACCCAGCCTGGCCCCACAGGGTGGTGTTATGACTCAGTAATACTAAGCTTGGCATTTGCTGGGCACAACACATAAAGTGTTGTTACCAGGCCAGGACTTGAAAAATGTGAAATTGTTGGTTTAACTTTTGACATTGATGCTGGCCATCTCTTTAAAACCAGGTGGAGAAGTGAGCCTTGTAAGTACAAGAGCCTCCTTGTCTGTACATGATGATACAATACACGGTGTGTTCATGGCAGCGTGCTGTGATGTGTTTCTGTACCCTTGCTTCCTCTTTGTCTTGGTGAACTGGATTCTCCTTGACTCTTTGCCATCACTACTCACTAATGCAGAGATTTCAGGGGTGCAGGTCTGGCCAAGTTGGTCTGTTGTATGTACAGGACATACACCTACCTGTATGCTCTGTGAATACATTTGTTTCAATTACAGGTCAGTTGTTAAGAGAAAATGGCACGCGAGTTGTTAGGCAATGGGCGAACAGGGGCGATATTGTTGTGATGATGACTTTAGAAACCAAGATTGTATTCTGTGGTTCCTCGAATATTGTAGAAATAGCCTAGCTAAGTATTATTAAAAAATGTACTTGCTCACTAGAGCAGCTGCAAGTGTACGATGCAGTTAATGCCACAAGTAAGGATGCAACTTAATATAGGCACTTAAAAATCCTGTAGTTGTTCATTATTTCTGCTTCTCTTATCTTGGTGAAGGTCAAAAGATTTCTGTATTTTTTCTCCCCTTTTTTTCCCCTTCCCCAACTTCCAGTTTTGTAGAAGTGCATTGATCGTAGTCCTGTATAGTTTTGAAGCTATACGTCAGCAAGCAGCATATTACTAACCCCTGCAAGTCACTGTTCATTTTTTTTGTAATGTAAGCATAGTATATGCCTATACACGTGGAAACAGAAGTCACCGACGTATTTTAAAGCTGTAAAGGTGGATATGTGATGTTGGCAAAAAAATAGAGTGCACCCTAAGGCATTCTTACATTGCCAGTTGGGATTTGGGCTTTTATACAAGTAAATTTTATTGTCTAGGTTAAAAGACAAATTCATTGAACCAAATTAATCCCTGGTTCATTTCCAGTGTAGGCAGAGTTTAACCAGGGACAAATGTAGCAGTTTGGTTAAACATTAAAGATTGTTATTGATTTGATATTTTTAAACTAATATTAGAGTAAGCTCAAAATTAAATAGGTTTTGAAGTTTTTGCATAGGGTTGCCGTGCTGCCAGTAATAAAATGGATCTAACTTTATTTAATCAACGTACTTGCCATGAATACAAAGCTTGTAATATAGCACTTGTCCTTGGTCTATCAAGCTGATCCATGTAGGCAGATGCTGGTAGCCACTTGGAAACCTATTGAACTGACTGCAAAGATCTGCTCATGTGGACCAGTCTGTACAAGTGGGGGTTTAGTTTCAGAGGCAATTAACGATTCACTGTTGCCTAATATTAGAGGTCAAATAATTCATTTGCTTATTAAAGATGACAAACACTGCTTCTTTCTATAACATTCATAAATGGGTGTAAAACCAGGTAATTTACATTAAATGGCAGGAGAAACTGTCTAGTGCACAAAACTGCTAGATTCATGTATCAGTGTAATCCTTGCGGTTTGTTTATGTCTTCAGAGTCCTCCTGGAAGCGTCACAAATCTGCAGTGCCTCCGAGTACTAGATTTAGCACTTTGACATTCAGGTGTAGTTTTCAGATCTCTGAAGCCTCTGGACACTTAGAGCTTCCCACCGGCTATGTTTTTCACAAGTCTCAGGTGCTTGGTGCCCCTTCCCAAGTCAGCTGTAACTTATGGTCAGTCAGAGGGGTCTCGGGCAACTAAACGATAGCACTGCAGTTATCCTAAGGGATGCTGTCGTTCTCAAGGTGACTTGAAAACCTGCCTGGGTGTATACTGCAGGCTTTAGGAAGCCCATTTTTGCACTGCCTGTTTGCATATGTTCTTAGAGGGAGTCACTGCAGGTGTCGCTGCGAAGACTGCTCTTCTCTGGTGTGTGATTGGAAGACTCCAAGGCAAAGAACCCAGTGAGAATTACTTGTTCTTAAAAAAGCGACTAACTCATCCTCCTGGAAACAGTGTAATGTTAGGAAATGATGTACAGCATTGAGTTTATCTGGGGAGAGGTGATTTGTTAAATATGACAGATTTATTTAAGAAAGTTCCAGGTGAAGGACATCATTATAAAGTTTACAGAGGTTAAGCTAATCCAAAACAGAGTTTTAACGTTTTGAAGGAAGTGCTTGCTGCAGTGGCAACTCACTACTTTTTCATAGGCAATCAGATTTACTTAGTTCCATGGTTTCATTAGGAAAGCACAAACATTAAGCTCATAAGCAAGACTGTTGTCAGCATCTGGAAACTTGTATGGACGTGGAATTCTCCCCATTATGTGAAAGGAGAAAAAGTTTCAGGCTTTGAAAGCAAAGTCCAGATTGCAGGGTAATCTTCAGAGAGCGAAAATACGCTGTCTTGCCCAGCCACAAGTTAGAGATGTGGGGTTTTTTTAATTCTTTTTTTTTTTTTAAGTACAGAAATATGTGCACTTGGGCACAGTGGTGGCGCTTCACTGTGACTGTTGGTGGAGAGGTGACTTTAACAGCGGTGCTGGGCTAGGTTGGTTCCTCAGCCTGCTGTATCCCTTCTTTCAGGAAAGGATTGCTCTGAAATGACTGAGTTGATATCAAGAGAGGTGTGGGTTGTTTAGTTTGTGATATTCTAAAAATTTTTTTTTAGTCCACGTGCTTTGTTTCTTTTGTGGTTGTGACACTAATACCTCTGAAGACCAGGTCTGCTGAAACGCTATTTGTCCTATGCAACTCTGCAAGGGTGAGGAGGGAAGGATTTGATTGGGATGTAGCAATTGGCAAGTATGCTAAAATGTGATAAGGCCAAACCGGTGCAATTACCAGGGTGCAGTCTGATTTGTTTATCCTGTGCTTAGTTGCTCTTCCTGTGGTTACTGACAGGTGAGGCATCCTGTAGTGTAGCAGACGTGTGCATGTTTGAGCTAAGTCATACAGTACCTGATCTTAGTGATTTAAAAGCCTGGAGAGGTTTCACAGCATAACAAAAAAAGAGTTTGCATGCTTCTTCAGATTAACAAGACCTGTCTCTTAAACCAGGGGATTAATATGTAGTTATTCTGTATTTATATAACAATCAGTTGTAGTGGTGTATGCTAGGTAGCTTATATAAACTTTTCTTTAGGATTGTTTCTTGTTACTTATTTTTTAAAAGCCATTGGGTGGCTGAGAAGTTGGTTTCATTTTTCCTGTGTGCGTAGGATGTGGCCATTGCAGTGGCACAAACCGAAATGAAAGCATCGCTTGCTTTATGCTGACCCAACAACGTGGAAATTGTGCCTGTTGCTGGAGCACCTCGTGCTTTGTGGGTTGCTTATCCATCCTTTCAAGCCTGTGGGCCAGGTTTCTTGAGCAACCTTGTGCTGTAATAAAGATCCCGTGTCCCTTGTGACATGGTGTCTTCATTTGTCATGCAGCGCGGGTAGAGTCCTGGTAGAGGGACAGAGGAGGGAGAGGTGGAGACCTGGGAGCCTTTGCATTGCAGCTGTGTGGCAGGCAGTGGTGTGGGGTGAAGGGGGTGGCTCACAGGTATTGAGATGTTTTCTTCCTGTTGGGGAGTGCTTTGAAGTCCTCTGGTGGAAAGATTGCCTATTTGCCCCCCATCTTCACTTTCGTGGGGGTAGGTTTTTCTACCTACACTTACTAGAAGTGTAGGTTTGGTTGCTATGCTTTACAAGAAGAAAATATTTCCTGTGGCAAACAGAAATTGCATACAGAGACCTGTGTTTGATTTCTCAATTCTGAGGCTCTCTGTACTTCCAGAAGAAAAGGTTTGACGTGCTTGTTTTTGTTTTGTTTGTTAAATTTTAAAGATTAAAACTGTACTTTTCAAGGCCATGTAAAACATTGAGCCAGCTTGGCCAGCAGTGAAGACCTGAGGGAGCTGGCAAAGCAAAAGAGAGAAAGCTACCTGTCCATGTTAAAATAATGACACAGTGATGTTAAGGACTCTTTAAGATCAGACGTTAATTTCATTTCAGCTGTTGATTGATGCGATCATTGTCCCTGTTGCAGCATCTGACTAACTGTGAGGAAATACCTGAGTATCTCCTGTTTGCTGATGATGTCCTGGTGACCTCATGTAGCGATATTCCTGTTTTCTCCTGTTGGGGACTGAATGTATGCGGCTGCCTGTGCTTTCCTCCATCCACAGATGGGGAGTTGCAAATGCCAGACTCTGTGCAGCTGCCCGTCCTCAGTGAAGATTTTTTCCTTCTCTTGGTGGATGGAAATACATCTTTGGATGTTGGAACGCTAGCATCTTAGTCTTTGGTTAGAAGTATAGGGAACCCTACCTACCTTGAGCTTATAAAAATCTCTACCCCAGTGGGTTTTGTCAGGTTTCCTTCTTCTGTTTCTGTTTGTTCTTCAGCACTTGAAACTTGCTGCTGTTTGAATTCTGAACATGAAATTTTGGTTGTTAAATAAAACTTAAGTTATTCCTATAAATTATGAAGGAAGCAGTAACAGCTTCATGTTTCTTACTGCTCTGGTTACGCGTGGTAGGAAACTTTAAGGAAATATTTGGAGCTGTCAAGGATGTTAAAGCAAGAGAGTCTTGTTCTTGAAGAGAAGAGACGAGACTTGGATGGCTGATGAAATCGCAGCCCTCGAGTGCTGCGGAGAAGTAAATTGAAGTCATTATGACATTATGGCAGAGAGTGTCTGATCTGCCAAACTGTCAATGTTTGATGGACGCGGTATCTACTGACATGATGTTGCATGAGCGCCAGCCAGTTTCTCTTTCTGTCAACGTGGTGTTGATACTGCCAAGTGTCTGTTATTCCTTCGAACTATTGCACGTGTAAAAAAAGCTGCTGATCAATACTATAAATGGGCAGTTTGTTTGGGGACTATCAAACGTGTATTGATCTGTCCTTCGATTATGGGTGTGTTATGTTAGGAGATCAGTGATTGAGAGGGTTGGTGTATTGGTAACAGATAATTTTTCTAAATTAGAACATAAACATTCACAATGCTTAATAACTTGCAAGATATAAATAGTTTCCTGACAGTTTTCCAGCATCAGTTTCATTTGGGAGCTGACTCACTAACACCCTAATTTTGAGGGGAAGAAAAATCAATAAAAATATCAGGAAGTGAATTATTTTTTTAAATGTTTGGTATGCCTTTGTTGTTTGTTTGTTTAACACGACACAAAGTGAGCATCCCAAGGAAGTGATTTTACAACCCTGTGATGACTAAATACCTCCAAAGTGAGTCTGGAAGCAGGTTCTGAAAGTGGAGATGCAGCAGAAACAAAGACAAGAGTTGAAAGAGCAAACACCAACATTATGCAAGGTAGCAGATGAGAAATGATTCAATAATAGTTACAAGCACTCATACAATGGGAACGAAACCCCTAGATTCCCACTTAACAGTATTGATTCTACATTTGAAAAATGAACTGCAGCTTACTGCATCCGTGTTGTAGAGAACGCCGACCGCAGACACAGGGAGAGGGACATCGGGGAGGTTTTTGCTATGTGCTTGGATAACAGAGTAATATAGGAAGGATTAAAGGACTTCTCGGGTGAAGTCATCCTCTATT
Organism: Phaenicophaeus curvirostris; assembly: GCF_032191515.1. Taxonomy (NCBI): domain Eukaryota; kingdom Metazoa; phylum Chordata; class Aves; order Cuculiformes; family Cuculidae; genus Phaenicophaeus; species Phaenicophaeus curvirostris. Next base: position 5,516,992 of record NC_091394.1, on the reverse strand, counting down.
TAATGCCTGTTGAGAAAGCACTGGCATCGTGTAGCGTTAGCTGAATATATTTTGGAGGGTTAGCGATACTTCTGCTACTGTACAAGTTGATTGTTAAAAAGAAGATCAAAGCTCCATACAATTCTTCGAAAGGGTGTATGACTTTTATTTTACTGCGTTGATAATTTCTAGGATTTTGTGGGATTTTTTGTTGTAATAGCTTATCATCTCTAGAACAAAGCACAAATAAGTTACTCGGACAAAAACTGTAGAATACGGACGACCTAATTATGGATTTCTAAATTTGCACTCCTGTATCCTGATATCAAGTATTCCCTTACTCAGAAGAGCCGAGTACTTAGAAATCCCGTTGCAGTCAATGGGAATTGCAGTAATAAGCACTTTGAAAAGCAAGCTCTCCTTGTTAAGCACTTAAACCTAATGGTTTATAAAGATGCCTGAGACTTAGAAAGTGTTTGCCTAAATTAGTAACCTAGTTAATATCTCCAGAGCCAATTAACTGTTTGAAAAATATTTGCACAACATTTGGGAAATTTCAAGTATAATTTTATATGATTTTAAATACTATGGGGTGGGGTTTGGTGGTTTTTTTTGCTGAGAGCAGATGAAAAAAAATGTGATCAAGTGTTTTAAGTGCTGACTTTTTGGAAGAAATTTTGAAGTTTCATGCTGAAATATCTTATTTCAGTTTTTGTTAAATCTACTGTGATGTGATTCTACTCACACTTAATAGCTATGAGTAGCTTTGAAAATATGAGTGGCCCCACTGGACTTAATCAGATTATTTATGTATGTGCAGTTACTTGGTTGCCTAAGTGTTTGCAGAATTGGGGCTTGTGTAAAGTTTCAGTTAATGACTTAAGTTTCTTGCCTGAAAAGCACAGCCCATCCTCTGCATTTAGTTTCAGAAAGGAAAATAATTTTAGGTCAACCTTTGTTCCTGTAGAAGGAAAAAATGTTATGTGGAAATAGAATGGATTTTGACTTCGTGTGCTTTGTCAGTAATACAATGTATTCATTCATAAACCTTTAGTAAGATGTATTTTGATATTTCCCCTCTCATTGTGATGTGTAGGTGCAAGTTTTCCTGGAGGATAACAACACAAAAGCCTTAATTTAGAGTTAAAATTATGAAATGCTGACTTTACTATTCAGAGCAGTGTAATGGTTTTATGTGGAATGAGGAGACGGATGAGGCTTCTTCAATGCAGGCTACTTTAGGACACTGTAATTGATGTGCGTGAGTATTTTTATACAGGCAGTATATAACAAAACATGGAAATTCTAAGACTATATCTTTTAGGAAAGTATATTTATAAAATTAAGTTTTAAATACATCCTGTGATACTGCCATGCAATTTGGACAAGCTGTGAGGCTCAGGACATCATAGATTTCCTCAGACAATATAAAATACTTCTTATTATTAAATTTTAAACAGGAGTCACTATGTGTCCTTTTAAGTAGCTGTTCTGGGTAATACCTGCAAGTTTAATGGTTTCAGAGACTTTTTGGCTTGCTCTGCAGATGAAATAGGGCATTTTCCAAGTAGCAGTTGAAGCACACTGAACCCCCATGCACTAGAGGGTAGACTAAAAAAACTCACACTGGTTTTTGATTTGTTTCTTTCTTTTTTTTTCCTCCTCTGTGCAAGAGATTTTTTTTTTCCCCCTTTCCTTTCTGGGCATGCATTCATGAGTACTTATGACTAAATAGCCTTATTAGCCCACATGCAAAAAAGCCGATGAGGAGAGTTGCAAAAGCCACTGATGAAGTTTTCAAAGGAATCTCCAAAATAGTATGCCTAAGTCTCTTTTGGTTACTTAGAAAGCTTCAATTTACACCTTTCTCTTTGTCTCATTGCTGTGCATCTGTGCACGTGCAAGTGTGTAAAGTTTACGGCATTGGGCCATCTTCTTCATTTTAAATATAGTCATTGAAGAAAGGTTGATTTAGGCTCAGCATATTTTGCTAATATGCTACGCTGAACTTACATTCAATGCCAATACTGCCTGTAAGAGTTTGTGGAGTTGGAGCAGTGCTTGAGTGAAAAGAGATGTCTGCGTGTGGCCAGGTGCAAGAATGAGCTGACCTCTCTAAGACATTTCATCTGTGGAACTCACTATACCAAGATATTATCAGAGTAAAACATTACAGGTCAGGCTAACTAAAGGAGAGTTTATGACGTGTGGTTTATGGCATAAGAGAGCTGCTGAAAGCGTAAAGACACATTCTTTGAACAAGGATGCTTTACTTCTCCTGGGTTTAGCTGGGGTAGAGTTGATTTTCTTCAGCTTCTGATGCTGGTCTGCCAGTGGGAGGGTGGGATGCACAGTCAGGAGAGCTGACCCAAACTGGCTAAAGCCATATTCCATACCATATGAGGTTATGCTCAGTATTAAAACTGGGGAAGCTAGCCAGAGGTTGGGATCATTGTTCAGCGCTGGGCTGGGCATTGGTTACTAGATGGTGAGAAATTGTGCTGTGTTTTGTATATACTTTTATTTTTTTATTATTGTCTCTTCCTTTGCTGTTGTATTAATCTGTCTTTATCCCAACCCACTAGCTTCACCTTTTTCTGGGGTTCTCCACCTCATCCCACCGGGGGAGGAGTGAGTGAGCAGCTGCACGGTACTGAATTGCTGGCTGGGGCTAAAGCACTACACTATTTCAGAATTACTTTCTACCCTCTGGAGTTGGTGGCATTGGTCTCATCTCTTCTGGCTGTTCTTGTATGATGAACTAATGTCACTGGTTTTGGAAAAAGTATTTTTTTTCCTATGAACTCCAGCTGCAGTGGCTCACATTGTAAGGAAATATCCTTATACTTGTGTATGCTTTGTTATCTTGGTACTAAATATGAACAGTGTACATCATAAAATGACATTTTACTCCAATAAAATTGATTTTTTTAAAACCTAGTGCAGCAGTTAAGCTCTAGGTCAATGAAGGGTCTAGCTCTAGGACAATGAAGGGTGACCTGGCAGCACTTGAACTTGATTATCTTCAGAAATATTTTGTTCAAAAACTGCAGTCCAAATTAGAAACAAACACTGTAGTATTAGGAAAGCAACGTACTGCTTCACTCTGCAATTTCCGTCTCGTGTGCTTCACTGAAGAATGGTTTTATTAAACCAGCCACTGCTTGCAGATCTTCTCCAGCAAGACGGAATCTGAGGCTTTTAAAAATGTTTTTATTTTCTTTCCCGCAGTGGTGAAACAAGCAGAAGCAGGCAGACTTGCTGCATGTTGTTTCTCCATTCATGCAAAAGATTAATTCAGAACTAGCAAGCTAGTTTCCTGTTTGAGTTGCTGGGTTTTCTGTTGCCGAGAACTGGAATTCAGATGAAGCAAGAACCTCTTTCTCTCTGACCTTGACACGTGTTTGCTTTTCTTGGCCAGCTAACGTAGTGTCAGAGCGAACTTCATGTCAAGACACTAAGAGCATAATGAAAACCTTGCACGTAGTTTTTCAGTTGTTGGTTGCATTTCTTTAAATAAGTGATTTAAATAATGATAAATAAAAATAATTGTGACACTCCCAGGAAATCTTCCTGTGGGTGCTGGAATTGATGAGTGAAGAGCTGTGATTTTTGTGCAAGTTTGGTGATTGGTCGTTGTGGAGACTCTCCCTGGAAAGATTTTATTGTGCTGAATGAATGCGACCAACTTTTGGCTTCAGCCTTTGTTCTGCAAGGTACTTTAAATGAGGAGGGCAGCTGCATTTCTTCCTTTAGGGCTTTCACCAGTGGAGAACAAGAACAATAACATGGAGATAACTTAATTATAAAATGCTTAGATGCTGTTTCATTTATTTGTTCAGTAGGCCAGAGACATGGGAATATGAACCAGTGAAGCAATAAGCATTCTTCTAATAAAGAAGCGTTTACAAAGGAAATAGCTTTTAAATTCAGTATTTCTGCACTGTGCTGAAGATACGTTGTGGCTTTATGCCTTGGAGCTTAGTATGTTTATGTCAAAGGGCTATCGGAGTAGCTGAAATATTTTTGGGTTGCAAATCCCTTATAAGGAAATGTAAGGTGATACAGGCTGTTATTTAATGTATACGGAAACATAGTTCACTTCAGCTCTGTGAAAAATATAAATCTAATAATATCAGTGTGATACGCAAGGCTTTTCTCAAAGCCCCACATTGTGCAGTTAAAACTAAGCTGGACTATAAATGATTGTTTTTGCAATCTGAATAGTACCTCACAGCCTAGCAACAGCTCCATATCGGCATCGCTCACCCCCTTAATTAGCTGCTCCCGCACAGGCGTGGCAGCACAGGGTACAAACCTATTGCAGGCAGATTCCCGGCTTTGCATGTGTTGTTTTCCTTTACAGTGTTAATGTAGATGACAGGCATTATTAATGTTGGGTAATTAGAGTGCGCATCTGTAACTTTTTGACATTTCTGCAGTTTATTTTGTTTTCAGTTGCAGGAAGCATTAGGGACTCTGAGAATGCTCTAAGGAGAGGTTAATAGAAGCTACTGAAAAAAATTTGGGATTTAAATGGGAAAGCCTTTAAAATTATTGCTCTTTATTTTATTCATATATATATTTTTCGTATTTTCTAAACGACTTTTTCAAGAGCATATACAGATTCTGAGTTAGGAGACATAAAGTGACTCTGGGGATGCGTGTTGATAATAGATGGGTCCAACTCTTTTTAATGATTTAAAGTTGTTATTCAGTTAAATTAGACCTTGGTGCACTGATACACATCTGGTCATTACCTTCTTTTGGCAGGATTTCCTTAACAGTTTGCTTTCATTAACAGCTACCAAGTGACTCTTAGGAAATAATTAAAATTTCATTTGATGGTATTTGTAATACGATGGCAGTATTGTTGCTGAGAAGTGAAATCGACTGCATGTTAGCCACAAAATCTCTACAGATGAGTTTCACTGTTTCAAACAGAGAAACTATTGGTCTTACAATGAAAGCTGTGAAGGCTCTGTGTGTGTGTGCATGCGCGCAGATACCCTGATAATGTCCTCTCTCTTCATAGAAGCATGCTATTCACTCAAGAAAACTCAAAGTTGTTGGATTCTGAAGCCTTTTAAAGCTTATGACATCTTTTAAAATGTTATTGCTTAAGAAAACAGCATCCCTGCTATTAATTACGCTGGTATTTTCCTTGATTTCATTCTTCCCCTTGGGGTGCATGACACTTGAGTTGGTCACTTAAGAGGAGGCACAATGAGGAAGCTCCCTGTAGGCAGCCACGATGGTGTCCAGCTTGTAGTAAGAAAAATGTCTGTGTTCCTGGCAGCCGATGTGGTGGGAAGTTGTGACACAGAAACAGAGCAGGTAGCAGAGTGGGAGGAGATATGTGTGGTTTTAGAGTTTTGGGGGGTTTCTTTTATGTCGTGGGGAAGCAGCACTGTTTGCCTTCCCGGTTTGAAAGTTGTGTTGTCAGCTTTTCTGGAGACTGTTGACCTCTCACATATGTTCATATACAAACAAGGAAGGGAGTCAGCTTTACCTTGGTGAGGTGTGTTCCCCGTGCTCTGCTGGAGATGCTGGCTGCACATTGGCTGTTTTGCAACTCTCTATAAAAGATAAGGCTTGCCCTGAAATTCTGCGGTCACATAAAAGCAACTTGCCACCGTTCAACTGGAGGCGGCTGGGCTGTAAGATCTGAATGCAGGGAGGCCTTCAGCCTTTCCAGCCCAAGTACAGCAGCAGATGGCTTGAGATTTGTTGTTAATAGTCATGGGAACATAAGAGGGTCTGAACTGGGTCAGGCTGAAGGTTCATGTTCTCCAGTATCCTCCCTCTGGCAGCACTCGGCGGTGGTTGCTTGGGGAAGGAGCACAAGAAGTGTGACAAGCCTTTGGTGGTATCTCCTCCTGGGATACTTTCCCTGTTTGACCAGTTTGCAGCTCCATGACTTCCTAAGCTAGAGGTTGTTCCTGTGTCTTTTTGATCCTTTGAGCCCTGGATAGGCTTTTCTTTTATGAGTTTAACCATTTGCAAGCGTGGATCCTTGTTTGAATCAGTTAGGTAATGGTGAGGTGCTAGGTGAATTGCTAACTTTCTTATAATTTTGGGCACCTTGGTTTCCAGTTGATCTGTGCCTCGTAGGCTCAAGCAGGGTTTAAAAGGAAGGCTAGTACAAAAGGAGATAATTCCAAATATCTACAAAAGATAAATGGCAGCCTTACTCTTAAAAAATGAGAGGGCAGGGTGTCTCCCTTCTCGTGTGGGTGTTAGTGTGCAGTGACTCTGCTAAACTCAGTGTGGTAAGTCGAGATAGACACCCGTCTGACTCAGGTTAGAATTTGCTTCAGTTTGTAATCAAAAAAAACCCTTGAGCATGCTTAAATCTCCTGTGAGTGTGTGATCTGTCTGTTAGTCCAGAGATGAGAGGTCCTTGTGGAATCACAGGGTTATGTAAAATTCCTGTAATCGGTTCCCGAAGAGGAGTTGCCTTGTGCCAAGAGGGACCTGATTCAGAGGCTGGACCAGCCTTGGTTGGTCCAGTCATCTGGAAGGCTGGGTAGCAGCGTGAAACCTTCCTTTGTACCTTTGGTTTGTAGTCCGCAGCATATGGAGGAGCGTACTCACAAGTTCCAATGTGATAATATGCTAGAGATTGAGACGGTGAAACAGATGCTAATCCAGACTTTTATTTTCTAGCATTATGGCTATGTCTCCGAGGGTTGGCCTGTTGACTTCTCTTTTACAGGATACCTAATAATTTTGGTTGAAACAACTCAATGCTTTCCTCTTGCTGGTTTCAGTGTTAGCACGTGCTCCAGCTACTTTTGATAGTACCCAGGACAGACCCAGTTTTAGGAAAGAGTGGAATTTGTCTGCTTGCTGAGAGCTGTCTTGTGTTGCGCCAGTATTATGACCGTTTATTCCGCTTGTATTCAGGGTTACAGTTTACTAGAAACATTCTGGCATGTGATGAAGGCATTTTTAGTGCCATTCAAGGTTTTGCAATGTTTGTGCCACATTTGCACCACAAGGCACCTGGCAGGTGCAGCAAAGGACTTGTGTCCTGCAGGAGAAGTAGCTGGGGCCAGCGAGTATACAGCACTGGATGTCTGTCAGCTTGGTTTTTTATGGTTATACAGGCTCATCAAATTAAGAACACTAAATATAAGCATCTTAATTTCATTCAATCTAGTAAAAAGCATTAAGGAAAATATTTATAAGCCTAGGTCTCAAACATTTTATACTTAAATATTATTTTTCTCCAAACAAAATAAAAGTTTGTTTTCTTGTGCCTGATTTTTATTTGCTCATGTGTAAATCCCATGTTGTAAGTGGAGGCTACACATGCTCGGTACATCTTGCCATCTACAGAATGACTGTGTGGTGGGATTGTTCTGTCCCTCTGCATCAGAAGTTTATAGGTGAGCTGCGATAACCTTCTGCGAAGCTTTTTATAGGAGAGGAGGAAAGGCATACGACATCTCTTTGATTCAGTTATGGTGTTTCCACTTCTTATGATTTTTGTCAGTGGAGAAGATAAGGGATCATTTCACGAATCCCCCCCATTTTTTTTTTGCAGTTTAGCAGTTGCAAACCAGAAGATGTAAGCCTTTAAAACCAGAAAGTTCCTTGGCTTTGTTGTTGTCAAAGAAGCTTGAGACACAGCTAAGTGTACTGTTAAAGCTCAAAAAGCAAATAAGAGAATCCACAGCTAAGTGATGTTCAAAACCCCCTCCCAAGTCTTCAGATGCATCGTGATATTTGAGTGCCGGACCCATGAGGTTTAGTTCTCTGCGCTGGTAGTACTATAATAATTTTTATTGTGCTTGCTGTGCAAGTTCTAACCATGCCTGGTTTTGGATAGTGTTTTTAAGTAACATATTGACTTTATATGTTCGTTGAGTTAATTACACATTGGAAGTTCAGGAGGTACTTGGAAGCCTGTCAGTAGAGAAATGCGATAGAATGAGGAACATGCTTAGCATTAGGTAGTAAAGCTGAGTTTTAAGAGTTGTGATGTTAAAAGGAGTTGTCCTGCTTGATTACAAGCCCGATACCTGGGTTTTTATGGAGAAAGTGTCTTTTTGTTTAGGAAATATGATTATAGAAAAGGTGCTGTACTTGTGACCCCATACATAGCAGTAATAATGCTATTTGTTTTTCTTTCAAGAATGTGTTTTTTACTGTTAGTCAGGTTATGAGGTTGGGTTTTTTGTTTTAATACGGCAAGTTTTTTCTTGTGAGTAAATCTTGTCTTCGGATTATAAATGTACCTATTGCATAAGGAAGTAAATATGGGTGTGCTTATTGAAACCTGTTTAAAAAAAAAATCCCAAATGCTTTAAAGTATTAACAAACATTGTAGCTGATTATTGTAAACCTGCCAAAATTAGATTACACCTGTCCAAAAAGGTGCTTTTAGTCAGCATTTTTGATTAGTTTTGCTTGATATTTCTACTGATACAAAAATTTCAGCGTAGATTGCTTCTTTTTATTTGTACCCTGTGTTCAGAACTGCAAGTGGAGTAGCCATGGAGTACTAAAGATGATACATGGTTATAAATGGTTTGTTTTGATAGTAAGAAGTGTCAAGTAATTATATTGTGAGCAGTCATTTATATACAGAGCAAGTATAATACTATGCTGTTATATCATGACTATTTAGCACTCTCTGCAGTGTAAAAGTATATTAAATAAGGAGCAGGTGAGTAATGAATGGGTGAGACGCAGAAAAGTGAAAGTGATAAAAAGACGTGTAATGAAAAATAACAGAATGGTCTTTATGTATGTGGTGAAGACAAATGGCGTTTGTGTGTTAGGAATAGAATCACAAAACATCCCATAATGAAGCAGCCACGCTGTAATCCATGCTTATTTGTTGTGTAACAGGTTTAAGGACTTAGCAGTGTGGCTCAAATTCTGTTCTCGGAGTTGAAGAGTCACAGTTACATTGTGCTTCTTTGGTGGAAAATCTGCTTGCTTCAGCATTGCCCTGAAGAGTAAAGGAGCATGTATGTATTTGCAGAATGGTTAAATGTGTGATATAAAGCAGCATACGTGTGCTGGAGAAAAATGAGTTCGGAAAGCCTTTAAATTAGGCTTACAGTCCCAGGTGTGGGAAGAGACTAACCCCTGTAAGAGGTGCACCTCGCCTAAGTGAGACTCGCCACTAGGAAATCTAAACTTTAATTTGATGACCTGCATAGAGCATTTTTTTCCAGTTGCTTGTGAATTGAATAAATGGAGAGAGAAGTGTTTCCTTTGGTGGTATGTGGCACTTGAAACTTACTTGTCGTTATGCTGCTTGCTTGTTATTATGAATGTCCTGTAAATGGATAAAATTGGCTGGAAACCTGTGTTCCAGAAAGGCAAAGAGAGGTGAGGTTAGGCTGATGTGTGATTTATGCTTTGTTCATTTCTTTATTATCTGATGGTCCTCGTGGTGCACTAAGAGATGATCTCTGGTAGGCAGAAGAGGGGATTAGTTTACTTTTGGGGCTCATGGGAAAGAATCTTTGTTTCTGAACTTCTAACCGTGCCTCTGATGAAAAGAGGGACTTGGACTCTTTGAAAAGGTGAAGCTTGACTTTATAGTGATAATTTGCTCTTAGAAATTATTTGAAGTCAGAATATTTGGCAGTGTATAAAAGTATATGAAAAAACATGTATAAAAGATCTCAAGTCCCTGCCTTGAGGAATATACATACCAATTAGAACAGAGTAATATGTTCTACACATATTATTCATTAGAGGAGAAAGACCCAACAAAACTAAGTGATGGATTTAATTTTGGAAAATCATTTTGAGTAATTTATGGAAAGTACATTTTTAAGAATTAATAAAAAATAATGAAAAAACAGTTCTGAATGCAGTGTCGAAACACGACATCGTAAGTGCGAAACCGGTGCAAATGATGCATTAGGGAGAGTGAATCACTGCCCACACAAAAGAGAGCAGGGTGGAACTGTGGAGGTCCTTGAAGGAGAAGAATGGCACTTAACCTAACACGTGAGACAGTTGACCTGAGTGTTGTCATGGTTGGATTTTTGGAAGAGCATCGTTCTCTTAGCAGCAGAGTTTCTTCAATAGACCTGAATGAATCAAGTTCTAAGCTTGGTGGGTAGTGATGAATCTGTACTAATTGAAGATCGAAAATCCTGAAGAATGGGCATCTTGTAGGGAAGAGGGCAGAAGGGGCAAGGAGGAGGCACTAGAGCTTGTGCTGAAATGTTATGGTGAGCAGGGACCAAAGCTGTGCAAGCGAGGGAGAGCCTGAAAGGAAGAATTAGTGAGGAAGAGCTCAGACAGGGTTTGAGAGAGAGAAGGAGGCGAAGGTGCTTCTGGAAGAAGCAGAAGCACTGGGGAGAGACTGAGAAAGCAGAGCCCAAAGAGTGAGCAGACAGAAGGGGAGGAATGGGGAAAAGAAATGGCCTTTAAACTGCGTCTGTGGGACGACGATGGGCAGAGAAAGGGGCCGAGCGCCTGGCAGCTGCCTGAAGGTGATCCAGAAGGGATGTGACAGGCAGGCGGTGTGTGCGGATCGCCGGGGCTGGGAGGCATGGTGGGTGAGGAGGCGGGGTGCAGTGGAGCTGGGGAGGACAGTGGAATTAAGGAGGTCAGTGCCGCAGGACTGGTGTGGCGGCGGGCAGGGTGGACAGGGACGTGTATATAGTGATGAGGGCGTGATGAGCTCTCTGTCGCGAGGAGTGCCTGAGAGGGGAGGGTGTTGGTGTGGGTATGGGACATAGCCGTATTTCTTTGAAATCAGAAATAAAGTCTAACAATGCTGTTTGGTGATGTGAACAGATTTATGGTCTCGGTCTGGGTGATTCATGTTTATCTTACAGCAGGTGTATCTGTTTTGTGCTTTGTAGTCGCAGCATATGTAAAAAAAAATGAACTGTCAATAGCCTGTGCATCAGAATTTTCTTACTTACTGACTTGTTTGCTTGCTATCCTATGAGTGATGATTTCAGGGGTTTTGTTTTATTTTGAAGTACTTGCTCAGCATCTCTGTGCTAAGGCTGAAGAAGAGTTTGTAAGGTGGGGATGGGGTTTTTTCCTTTGGTTTTTTTTTTTTTTTCCTGCCCTTAGCTCTACCTTCCTGTTCCCAAGGCCTGGGAAGCTCAGGAATGTGTTTGGGGATGGATGTCCATCCAGGTCCTTCTCTTTCATGGAGGATGTAATGCAATAATTTTCTGCAATTGGATAAATTTCTGTCTCTCTTTGGATTTATGGGGAAATGACTTGTAAGCTGTAGGTGAGGGATTTGCCCAAAGGTTTAAAGTCTTTGAGTAAAGGCAGGAGGAGGAGATACACACGTACCTGTTCACGTAAGGAAAGTGGAGTTGTTGTGAACAGAGTTGTCAGTATTTATCTTGTGTGGTCCACACTGTCCTGACCTGCCAAAATCTGAAGCGTGTACTGTGCAGTAATGAGAGCAAAGTTAACACTGTTGGTAAAATGTGCCTTGAGATCGTTTTTATAAGCAGTGGATAGAACCTGTTTGTCTGTTTAGCTCATAAATTGTAGTGGTGTTCCACAGAGATAGTTCAGCACTTCGTGCCAAAATAAACCGGACCAACTGACTAAAAGGTTCGAGTTTTGGGTTTAGATTCTCTTCTCTTGGCTGGGAGCTTTGAAATCTAGAAAAAATAATCTTGTGCTTTGTATTGATTTGGTATACGGTACTATTGCTTTCTTTTCCTTTGTGTTTAAACCAGGAAATTAATAAAAAGAGGAGAAAAGTAGTTACCCTACTGTGTAAGTTAACTCATGCTTGACTGTAATGTTGCTTTTGTTGTACTGGCTATACCTGTTTGCTTTTCTGTGCTGACAGGGTTGGGTCAGTGCAAGATGAAGGATATTTTACAGCTGGATTTATCACACGCTAAGCAGAAGTAGCTTTTAATAATGAGAACTACAGGAAACTCTAAAATGAAGTAATGAAGTAACAGCAGATATCATCTTGAAAACTGCTTAACTTAGAAATTTGTGAACCCCTCTTTTATTACCAAGCCAAAGATAAGCTCGTCATCACAAATTTTGCTTGTGGACGAAGTGATCTTCAGGGATACTGCGTACCTTGGCAAAAGAAGGTGAAATTAAGGTATTTCTGAGACACTGGCTATCCACAGGTGGGCCTTGAGCACTGTCATCTGCTGGTTCGGGGCTGATGTTGCTTAGGCAAAGCTGTGCACAGTGTAAGTATCACAGTGGGTCCTGGCTCTCAGCTGGTGCAGAATGAGCTTCAGCATGGTTGGTTTGGGATCTCTGAAGCACAGAGTGTCTGTTCTTAGGCCTGGGCATAGTCAGAAATGTTGCAGAGAATGGAAAAATGGTGACTGGAAGTCTTAATTACCTGTTTAAGTTCTTAAATGTTTAAGAAAGCTTCCTAAAATAGCGCACGTCTGTGTTGTTTTCTGCTTTGCAAGAGCTTCCAGGAAAATACTACACATATACAAAAATCAGTAACTAAACAACTGAAAATTAAGTTTTGATGGTTCGTGTTCTGTGAGTTTTGTGTTGCTTCTCAGTGCTAAACAGCGCTACCTCAGCAGGTAATGTTTAATAGTATGCTTTGATGGCTTATTGCTTATTATTATCCCTCCTTGTGTTTCAGGGCACAGTCCCTCTCTCCTTCCCCTCTGACCTTTCTCTCTTGCTCTGTCTTGCTCCCCACTCCTTAATGCAAAAAAAAACAAACCCAAACTTACAACGTTTTTTTTAAACTTCACTCTTAAAATGAGTTTTTGAAAACAGAGAAGGAAATATAGTCCCAAAGCTTGTTTCTTTGTTTTACAATTCCCTCATAATACTGGAGGGGTGGGGAGGGAAGTAAGCAAACAGCTTGCTGGTGTTGCTTGAGAAATGGTTTTTTTGTTACAGTAAGGCTTTAATAGTTAAAAAAAAAAGGCTGTAATTCTAAATCTGTTAAGAGGTTAACGCTTGGCAACACTTGTATTTATAATGTAATAATTTTACTGTAGCTGTTTGAGCAGTAGGATATATTGGGTATAAGAGAAGCAAATTTATTGCCTTAAATTTCTTAATTCTCCACACAGCTTACTTCATAGCAATGTACTGTAGAATAATCTTTACCTTTCACTGACCTGCTGTACACATAGCTGTATGTAGTAAATTTGTTTGGTATTAAACATGCAACTTTTTGTGTTAGCGGTCTGCTATGCGCAGTTCATTATGGAATTGTATGTACGTATAAAGCACTGAATTTCATTCCTCACTGGTGTAATTGTTGTGACAGGGAGGAATTTGGGCTCTTAGCACAATGTTGCTTCATGGAACTTTTGCTGGGCTAGGAAATCAACAATCCAAAATATTTACTTTTAATTATGTTCATGTTTTTCTTGCGTTCGAGTCTTGATTTACACAGGACAAAGGCATTCTGTTTTTACCTAGCAGTATAGCTTCTCATTTGATACAAATTGATCTCAAGGCACTGTGTGTGCTTATGGCAGCTGAGGATGTGGTTTGTGTGTAGCTTGTGTTGATGGGGCAGATGAAAGAGGCAGCAAGAAGGGCTGGGTGTGCGTGTGTGTGATGTACTACCCTCCAGTATTTTACACCAGCTGGCAATCCAGTCCTTATTCTTCTGCAGATAATGTAAAACTAATAAAATGAAGTATTTCCTTGTCATGACACTACAAATAAAAACAGAAACATTTTTTCCCCTTTTAAGATTCAAATTGAGCAGAACATAACAGAGCATATTTGCAGGAAAATACCCTGCCCATACAGTTTACAAATCAGCCCCCATGTTGCAGATTTAAAATGGCTCTGTTACAACTCCCTGTAAATTGGTTTGCAGTGGAAACCCTAACAAGATCATTAAATATAAAAGCACTGTTGGATGCTGGGAAAATACTGTGCTGCCCATATATATGTGCATCTCCATAGACATGCATGAATAGACAGCGTCAATGCCATCGATCTGAATAAGGAGGTAATATACAGTATTGAGGTGACTTTGCTTGTATTTTTAACTGACTTATTTTTGGTTTAATACTGTGAGAATTGTGGTTGTTTCTTCAACTTTTCTTTTAATTTTTAGTACTTGAGAATACTAAGACAGTAAAGTAATGCACTTGGTGGCTGTAGCCAGATAGGAAAACATTATTGTTAAATGGAAGTAAAATGGAGGGCTTTTTCTGCTTGTTTTTTAAAGTTTTTTTTAACCTAGGATGTTGCTTATATTCAGAATTAGCTATACTGTTACAGCATGTCAAACGAAAAGCTTTTGACTTTCCAACATATATATATATGTATCACTAATGACCCTAGGAAAAAAACCAAAACAATTGCATCTGCACTAGTGCAGTTCTTGGTTTTTCAAGGGCTGATCAATAATTACATTGTGTATTCATTCCCCCGGCCCTCCACCTCAAGAGGTCAACTTTAACTACTAGTCTTTATATTTCAGAAAAAGGACATAGACTGCCTTATGCATTAATAATATTGGTCTTTGTCTTTTGTTGGGATCTATTTTACTGTTACCCATCCAAAAAATCAGTAACTTTTTTTTTTTAAATTTAAATACTTGATCTGTAATTTTTCAGGAGAGCTTTCCTCCTTTTCAGCCCTCTGGTGCTGTGTTGAGAGGCCTAAGTAGGAACTGAACTGAGCGTGCTGAGGTTTGCTGTGTTTTTGCTATTTAAATGGATCCTCTCTTAATTGTATTGTAGCATGTGACAGTGACAAAGGGAGAACAACAATTTCAGGGCCTCGTGTCCAGATAGTAACGCAGCTGCTGCAATAAAGTCTTGTTATGGTTGACCAGTCACATTTGGACAATTATTTCTAATTAGAAATTCTTATTTATGTTGCATTAGAAAATAGTTTGAAGCAAACTGTCGGATACTTGGATGAAGTTAGTTCATTTTCTTCTCTTTGCCTTGGAAGATTAATGTTGCTTTTTATTTTGTCCTGCAGCCAGAATAAGTACTATTGAAAGAATCTTGACTTTAAAATAATCTTTTTCTTTGTTTTTATTTTATTTATTTTTTTACTATAATGTAGTGGTCTCGAGTAACTGCTGTAAAATAAGGGGTTATTGTGAGTAGTTCTGTCAGTGTTAGACATCACCACTAGTTTTAAGTCTTGTGATGGCATTTTGTGATTTCTGCATTGTTGTTTTTTTCCATGAAAGTACTAGTGATACTGGTTCCCTTTTATTCATTTCTTCATATTAGAGGGGAAATGTGGCTTGTTCATAATGGATTATTGATTGGTCTGCGAACAGCAGAAGCCCCAAGGCCTTGTCATCAATGGTACTTACTCTCCCAATAGTGAATGCATCGCTTCATGCGGCTATTCGCAACCTCAGTCTGCAGAATATAAGCCCGTAATTGTTACTCTTGTGCAGCGCAGTTTTTAGGGAGAGGAACTCTTCATTGTCATTATGGGATTTTCCCCCTCAATTTGTTCGAAGAATAGTCCCTTTGTTTTGGTAGCAAGATAAAGCTTGTCCTGGATGTTAATGATATATTTCAATTCATTGCTTAGAATACAGTGTAACTAATAAAGTACATTTCTTTGTCTTCCAGAAGACAAACACGCACAGTATACTAAAACACAAAATATGTACTGAGTGGGTGACGGCTCTGGGTTTCTCAACATATCCCACAGCAGTGCAGAAGCAGACTCGCCCCCCCCTTCCCCCTGCCTTACCCCTGAGCTGCATCTTGAAGAGCCACGAAAAAAAAAATAATCTGGGTTATGGAGGTTTTGCTGACTTTGTTATGAGAGAGATCACCTCGCTGCAAATGCCTACCTCTAGCTTTTTTCAGCGTTGGTCTTTTTGTCTTTATTTCTGTGTATTCTTTCCCCTGCGAAGGGTGTGGCATCGATTGAGAGAGGCCTGACAGCTTTTTCAGCCCTGGCTGCCACTCCGAAGCCTGCTGCAAAATGGCATTAGCTCATGGAGGTAAAAAGATGCGAAAACACAGGATGTATTTGGAGGAGCTGAAAATAATATCTCAGGGTTCAGACAGTAAACTTTTCACATGGGAAGAGCTTCCCCAGCTGCAGGGAAAGGCTGCTTTAAAATAATTAAACAAAAAAAACCACTGCAAAATGCTGCTGAAGGATTTTATAAAGCCTAAGCGGAAATAGACTAATAGAAATTCCTTGTTTGTTTTTTTTTCCAGGAGCTTTTTATTTTTACCTTTGCAGTCCTGTGTCGGTTTTGGCAGGCTCAAACAAACTTCAGGAGGTCTGTTGTCAAGACCACTGCTTTTAATAACTGAACACATTTGAAGATTTGACAGTCTTCTCCAACGGACTCGGGACTTTTGGATACCAGGAAAAACTGGGTTAGTTTGGATTACTCTCAGAAAATCAATTCAGAGCTGTGCTGCCTTTATCTAATGGCAAATTTACTCTATAGGTTACAGAATGCCAGGATTTCCTGCATGTTCGAGTATAAGCTTACTATTTAAAGATACTCTTGCTCTTCTACCCTCTGATGTAGTTTGAAGGGTGCTATCAGCTAAAGGCAGTAATGGGTCGATATGCTAGTGATGTGTCCAGTTCTGGGCTTCCTAACTCAAAGACAAGAAGCTACTGGAGAGAGTCCAGCAAAGGGCCGCAAAGATCATTAGGGAACTGGAGCTCATGGAGGGAGAAAGATGCGAAAACACATGATGCAGAAGCTGAAAATAATCTCTAAGGGTTCAGACAGTAAACTTTTCAAGTGGGAAGAGCTTCCCCAGCTGCTGCGAAAGGCTGGTTTAAAGTAATTAAACAAAAAAAAAAACATTGCAAAATGCTGCTGAAGGATTAGAGACTGAGACATCTGGGTCTGTGGAGCCTAGAGAAGAGAAAACTTGAGAGGAGATCTTATCAATGCTTATAAATATCTAAAGAGCAGGTGTCGAGGTTGGGCTACACTCTTTTCAAGAGTGCCCAGCAACGGGACAAGGGGCAGTGGGCACAAACTGGAGCACAGAAAGTTTTTACCTCAATATGAGGAAAAACTTTACTGTGAGGGTGATGGAGCAGTGAGACAGGCTGCGCAGGGTTGTTGTGGAATTTCCTTCTCTGGAAATATTAAAACCCCACCTGGATGCATTCCTTGTGTGACCTGTTCTAGGTGAACCTGCTTTAACAGGGGGTTTGGACTAGATGATCTCCAGAGGTCCCTTCCAACCTCAACCAATTCTGTGATTCTGGTCCATAAGAGGCATTCCGGTAGGACTGGTGCCTAAGTGAGGGTAGCAGAATTGAGGCTGTAATCAGGATTGTGAGCTGAGGAGCCCCATGGCATCTAGGTATTCAGAGGAAGCCACGTGCCCTTACAAGGGGAAGATGAGGGTGTGCAGGTGAGTGAGGCTGGTGCGTGTGGAGGATGGTGTCTCTGCAGCGGGGGGGAGAAGATATGAAGTGGGAGAAAGGTCTTCGTGGTTCAGTGCGCACGAAAGCTGGCAAGGCAGTTGCGAAGCGTTCTCTGTCTTTCGTCCGCTCTTTTACTTTGCTTTACTCTCTTCTGGCTTCTTCAGAAAAGTCTGTTTGGCTCTGGAGCAACCTGAGCCTTCTCAAATCAGGAGAAATCAGCTCACCAGGTTGCCGTCTTTGAAAGATACAACTTTCCAAAATTCACCTAGATGCTTAGGTGCTGTCCTGTCATTTCATCATCTAGAAGGAATTCCAGTAAGGTGTTTTTTTTCCGACAAGGTCACGTCCCTATATTGCTGCTTTTGGCAGAAGAACCTGGTGGAGTGATTGTAGTGTATATTCAAACTGCTTGGAGATAGGAGAGCCATGTTTCTCCATTGCATTTATTTTTCAGATGGAACTTGAAATGCTCACACCCAGACTGAAGGCAGTTTATTTTAAAATATACACTATGCTATTTGAGTAGGTCTGTGTAGCTTTCCAGATTGTGTGATGTTGTTCATTACTTATTGAAGAGTTTTCCTTTATTGCCACTACAGCCCCATATATTACAATTTTTAAAATCAGATTTAATTGAAGAGAAATTTAAAAAGATTGTACTAGTATTCTGTCTGTTGCAACAGGAATAATTTTCTTGCATGTTTTCCTCTTGGTCTGCACTGCAGAGGATTGTTACACTTAATAAATGGATTTGCAATTGCTTTTTCATTCTAGTATCTTTTGCATTCTATTTTTCAGTTTTTTCTTGTTTATTTTCAGTTTCTTATTTTATTGATTCTATTTGAAGAGGCACAAAAGGTCCTTAGGGAGGGTCTGTTTTGCCCTGTGAGGAATCCTTACAGCATACCTGGTCCACTTCCAGAACATGCAGGTGGCACAAAGAGAACCAAAGGTGTTTTTTTTGTCAGGCTGAGTAGTTGTGAGTTAGACATAAAAATTCCTCTGGTTTTAAAAACTGTTTGAAATAGAGTTAACTCGCAATACTAGCTGGAAGCTTGTAGGGAAGCTTGTCTTCCCTTCTGGGGGTTGAATAAAAAAAGTTTATTTGTTCCTATGTGTGTTGAGGCAAAGAGACTCTGTGGGGCAGCGAGTGCAGGACCAAGTGTTTTAACTACGATAGTTGGCTGAGCAAAGGCATTTCTCCACACACCACCACTCCTGTTTATAGGTCTCTGCATGTGTTTCTCTTCCACCTTGCTATATATACCAAATCTGCATGTAAACCGTGATGATGTTAAGTGCCTTCGTGAACTTTAAAGGGGCTTAAAACACCTCCTGGACCCTGTGCAGCAGCTCCTTGCTTGAACTGCTGATCTGTAGTTCAACAAAATGAAGTTGATCTAGTTCATATGCCCCTTACAACAGAGTGTCAAACCTCCCTCAAGGAGTTGTATGGCATTTATCATAGGCTGCAGTGCCATTATAATACACAAAATATTTTTGAAGAAGCATATTAATTTACAGTTTGCAGTCGCTTGCATTTCCTTATGGCTTGCCTCTTTGCTAGTGGGGATCTTCTGTGTTGTGACAGTCTGGTAGGCTGGATGTGACTCTGCTATGGATTCTGTGTGACAAGCTGGGACTCTAGAAACTGCAGGCTGAACTTGGACCAAAGCGATGAAAGGTTACTGGTTACCATCTGAAATTACTGGCAGTTGAAACATTTTCTAGTAGCCTTAAGGTAGCTGGAGGTGGTTGTGTTCCATGTGTTCTGAAAGACAATTATTTCAAGATACTTTCAGAGTCGTAATTATTTCAAATTACAAATAATTTTATTATCACAGTCAGTCAGAAAGAAACAAAAATAACAATGGCAAAATTCTACTCAGTGAAGAAGTTACCACTGTGGTTTGATTTGTCAGGTGACATCTTCTGCTATCTTTGATGTCGAAATAATTATTTAATAATTAATACTAAAGTGGAAATTACTAAGCCAAAATCATCTTTTCTATTGGTAGGATTCTTTATAAGTGATGTTTTCCTCAGTCTTCCAAACTGAAGCTGTTTTCAAAGTTGTTGTGTTTATTTCATTTTTGCTGCTTCTTTCCAGTGAGCCCTGGCTTTGCTGCGCTGCGAAGAGCCCCTCTGAAAGAATTACTTCTAAGTGACGCTCAAATGATGAGAAGAGGGAGTTTTAAGTTGTTAGTGGATGTCTGTGTCAGTCGCTTTACCAAAGCCTCAGGGAGACCTCCACACACTGTGTAAAGCAAACTCAGATTGGGTCTGAGTTTCCTCAGAAACTTCCTCCCAATGGAATTTCTGTCTGTGGAAGATAAGACTTGAAATTTTGTGAGTGTGGATGAAACTCAAATGTGGATGAATTCAAATAATTCAAATCTAGGACTACTTTATTTCGACTTTTAAAGTTATGAATTGCAGTGCATGGGCTAAGCTAAAGCAGTAAAGATGAAAATTTTCTCGGACTATTTTGGTGAAGATGATAACACTTCCATTAAGTATTTTAGACTAACAGAATAATTTGGTAATTTGTTAACTCTGGTTTTCCCCTGGCCTAGGGAGATCTCCTGCGAGTGGCTAATGTCCCTCTTATGCTTTCTTCCTATCCTCATTTTCATAGCTTAGTTTCATTAATGAAAATGCTATAAATAATTCAAGTGAAATAGATCAAGACTAAGTATAGAGAAGCTATGTGCCTATGTAAACAAAGGGACTCTGAAGCTTTGGATTTACATGTTCCTGAACTGCTGCATACAGCATTCTTGTCTAAGTTTGGCTTTTAAAGTTCTTCTGGACTTTCAGACAGGAATCACAGCAGAAAGTTGAGTTAAAATGGGACCTACAGTAAGGAAAAAAAAAAACAATGGCTAGTCAGCCTACCAAGAAGCAGTGTTCTCACTGGTGTAAACTGTGGAAAATATAGAATGTTGTATGAAATACCTAGAAAAATCTGTCCCCAAGGCATGCTGTCTTTTTTTCCTGTGCAGTAGTGCAGATGGTTTAGAAATGGTTCAGAATAAACTGTTGCTTCCTCAAGTCTACTGTTGTACTAAATGCAAGAAGTTGCCCTGGTGTCTCTTTTTATGATTTAATGAGTGTTAGGTAAAGCTTTTGATTATAAGACAACATGGGTTGTTACTTGTTAGATTTAGCTTATGGGTCAAGTAAACAAGACGTTACTCTGAATTTTCATCCACAAATATGCAGTGTAAACTGCATTTATGTTTGTTCATAATGTTTATACTGTCTGGTAGAGCCACAGCAGCCATCCTTTATATACCCAGGGAGTTTTTTCCGAGGCTGCCCCACAGTTTGGTTTTAAATGGCTGATTTCAGAGATCGATTTAGATAATCTTGTTTGTAAACCTTCTGCTCATATTGACTTCTAAATTTGTAATTGTGATGTGATTTTTTTTTTTTTTTTTTTTAGTCATAACTGGCTAGTCATGATACAAAAATGCTTTATTCAAGAAATGAAGTTGTGTTTGTAGCAAGTCAGCTTTCTGGGGAAGAGGTAGTTTGGGCAGATGCTGTTGATAACTTTTAACATACTGAACGGATATTAACTATGCAGAAAATCAAACCCAGAAATGAATGATCTTGTAGCAAATGAAAGGACTAGATTAACTTAAACATAATGAAATTATTTCATACTGTGTAACTTGAGATGAGCACTGAATCAGTTTTACCTTGCTATTTGTTAGGTTCATGCTAGTGGTTTGGTTAGACTATTTGTTACATATTGAAGAGACTAAGAGGTGAATACAATGAGAAACCTTAACGTTTGCAACTGTAGATCCATAGTTCTTTATTTATTGAATCATAGACATCAAGTGATGAATGTGTGAAGATAGTCTTGTTATTGCTCTGCGTATTTTTAGCTATATTTTAAGAAGCTAATGTTTTCTTAATGTAGTAATAGATTGGTTCTCTTTATTAGAGAATATGGTGTCCTTGGATCTTAGTCATGGTGTTTGTAGTATTTAATGAGAATAGAAAGGGGGAAAGATATTTGATTTACAGTGCAGTAATTGGTAAAGAAACAATCTATAGAGATCTTAACCATTGGTTTTCACCATACACACGGCAGAGAATTACTGGTGTTTTGCATCTGGCATTGCTGAGGTGGGTATTGACCACTGCATTTGATCACGGCAAGATACAGAAGCTTTTAAACTTCTATTAATCTGTTTTGTTAATCAAAGTTGTTTCATATTTTTTTTTTTGTTTGTTTATGGTTAAGATTCTGTTTCATTGAGGTAAGTGGTGCTGTGGTTTCCTATATGTCTTGTTGACATGAATCTTAAGATCATTTGATACCTGCAAACATCATCACATTACTTTGTTGGACTGAGACTAAATATTACGCTTTCTACATTCTCCATCAGGAAATAACTTCTGGTTTTCCTGAATGCTGTGTCAGGCTCTGGATTCTTGTTCTCTCTCTTATCGAAGTAGTGAGCGTCCTTAGTCTCTGCTCTGTGCATGCAACATCCAGCATAGCAGAGCTGTCTGAAACACAAAATAATGCAGTTGCCAGCAGGAGTATGATGCTTGCTAGTTTCTAGGAAAGGCTTTTATCTTTGGCAAGTAAGAAATTACACACGATGGTAAAGCCACAGTTTTCTTGAGGGGGGTTATTATTCTTTAAATGTTTTCCTCATTTAAGGTGTATTTTTAGTCACTTCAGACTGTTTCATTTTTGGTTTTTTTTAAAAAAGTATTTTTAAAGTTTGCACTTTTTTTACAGACACTGATGTCAGTGCATGGAAATGGATGTTTGTTCTAGTTTGGACTTCACTTGTTTATTAATTTTTACTTGTTTATTATTACTGTTGAAGTCTAGAATATCAGCAAAAGGAGAAGCTGCTGCTTTTTTTTGAATGCAAGGCAAGTGATGGCATGGCTTGGATTAAGAATATGAATGGGTTTAAATATATTTAAAATCCTAATTAGACAATTTCTGTACATTTGTGTGATTTTGTTCCTTGTTTCAGGTGATCTATGCCATCCGCTTACGGAGCACAGGGAAATAAATCTGCGCTTTGGACTCCCTTGAGCAGCTGAAAGGAGAAACAATACCCTGAGAATGAAGCAATAAAACATCTCTCTGCAGAACCGTATGATTGAAAACGCGGTCCAGCCTTCCTCTGCTGCCGGACATGCTTTTGTTCTTCTGCCCCGCTCACCTGATGTTGCAGTAATACAGATGGATCGTAGCAGAGGGGCAGAAATGGAGTTACGGAGATCCTCCAGCCCAGGCAAGCTAAGCAAGGGTGACATGGATGCCGACAAGACCATGTGCCACAGCTGCTGCATCTGCGGTAAAAGTTTCCCTTTTCAGAGTTCCTTATCGCAGCACATGAGGAAGCACACGGGCGAGAAGCCCTACAAATGCCCTTACTGTGATCACAGAGCTTCCCAAAAGGGCAACCTGAAGATCCACATCCGTAGTCACAGAACAGGCACTTTAAGTCAGGGGAACGAGGCGGAGATGGGAGAGGCGCAGCTTGGGGAGATGGGTGTTTCAGAGGGCCTCGGCGGGTGCACCAGCCCCACTAAAAGCACGTCTGCCTGCAACAAGATCTTGAATGGTACCACGCAGGTAGATAGCAGCAAGATCTTGTTGAGAAGCAGCAAGAAGGAGGTCATGGAGGTGGTGCCAGCCGAGGAGGATGGCAAGATGACCTCTTACCAGTGCACCTTCTGCAAAAACAAATTTGAAAGGAAGAAGGACTTGGAGCAGCACTTGCACCAGGTTCACAAACCATTCAAGTGCAAGTTGTGTAGCTACATGACCCTGAGGGAAGAGACGCTGTTAAACCACATAGAGAAGGACCATGTAACAGCTCAGGTTCCAAATGGGGAGGCCTATGCTGAAAACTGCAAGAGTGAGGTGAGCGCAGGCGAGTTTCCGTGTGAAGTCTGTGGTCAGGCCTTTAGTCAGACCTGGTTCCTGAAAGCTCACATGAAAAAGCACAGGGGGTCATTTGATCATGGGTGCCACATTTGTGGCAGGAGGTTTAAAGAGCCTTGGTTTCTTAAAAACCACATGAAGTCGCACGGCCCCAAGGCTGGGAGCAAAAACAAACCAAAAAATGACTCGGAGCTCATAGCCACTATCAATGATGTGATACAGGAGGAGATGATAGTGACGGGCCTATCTCTGTACGAAGTTTGCACCAAGTGTGGAAATCTGTTTACAAATATGGAAAGCCTGAAAGCGCATAACGCTGTTCACTACCGGGCGCAGCGGGGCAGCGCTGGGGATAAAGCCGAGGGCTTAACTGATGGGAGCCTGAACTCCACGGTAACGAAACAGTTTTTCTTGCAGTGTCTCAATCTAAGGCCGTCTGTAGGGCCGGAGAGAGTTGCAAGCAGACAGCCTGGGAAAAGAGTAGCCGAGCTGGATCCGGTCAGTAGCTACCAAGCTTGGCAGCTGGCCACTAAAGGAAAAGTAGTCGAGCCCTCGGAGTACGTGAAGTATGTGGGATGGGATGAGGCCCTGGCAGATGCGGACGTGACTTACGACAAGGATAAGCGAGAGTATATCCTCGTCAACCAAGAGAAGCGCAAGCGAGACCAGGACTCTCCCAGCTCTTC
This sequence comes from Phaenicophaeus curvirostris, assembly GCF_032191515.1. Taxonomy (NCBI): domain Eukaryota; kingdom Metazoa; phylum Chordata; class Aves; order Cuculiformes; family Cuculidae; genus Phaenicophaeus; species Phaenicophaeus curvirostris. The sequence continues at coordinate 5,493,067 of NC_091394.1, read as the reverse complement.
CAGCAACCCCAAAAAGAAGAGCTGCACCAGCGGGCGCCCAGAGAAAACCGTAAATGCTCCACTGGGGGAGAGCTGCCCGCTCTCCCAGGGGGACCTGGACTACCGCCCTGCCTCGCGGCAGAGCCGCCGGGCCACCCAGAACAAGTCCACCGAGTGCTTTGAGTGCGGGAAGATTTTCCGCACCTACCACCAAATGGTGTTGCACTCTCGGGTGCACCGCAAGGAGCGGAGGAGCTGCGGCGAGGGTGGGACGGCCACGCAGCCTGACCGCTACGGGTCCAGCAGCGAGGAAGGGGACTCGGGGTCTGTCAGCGGGCCCAGCACCCCCGGCTCTGCGTCCGCCCTGGAGGATTCAGCCACCTCTGGCCTGGGGGAGGAGGGAGCTGAGGAGAGCTCGGAGGAAGGAGCAGCAAACCCCTCACTAGGTAAGATTGCTCCCAGCCCTTATTGCTGTTGCAGATTGTTGTGTCTCCTGGTGCAGGGCATGGCAACGAGCACAGCAAGAGCTGTGTGAAAGTACATGAGAGGTATAAAGGCAGTGTGGATGGAGTGCCGTGTCCGCTGAGCGCTGCTGCTTGTCTCTCCATGGTGACGTGTTTCTGGTGCAGATAATGAAAGCAAGATCAGAGGATGCCTTCAGAAGGTGCAGGTGAACTTGTATTTCAGTGAAGGACACCTGAGAAGTATCTTAGTTGCCATAGCAATGCTGTAGGGTAGGGTAGTGTCTTCCCTGGACATCTCAAGGGCTGTTTTTCCCCAATTTGTGAGCGTCCTGTGTGCTGTTTTGCCAGTAGCATGTAGGTGTAGTAGGGGCACAGACTGTGTGGTGTAGTCCTGAAGCGTGTAAACTTGTTAATCGCCAGCATAAGAGGCATCTCTCTCCTCTTCTCTGCTCTGCTTCCCAAATTGTGTTTATAACTCCAAAGGCTGTAATTAATCTCACTGGATTAAAGCAGTCCTTTGAGGCTAACGCTACTAAATGCAACAAATTATTCTCCAAATAGCAGTAAAGCAAATATTTAAAAGAACTCCATTAAGCACTTTTGTATCTTTTTAAAAATATTTCATTCTTCTTGTTCACCATTCTTTGTTTATAATACCCTTTTAGAAATGTGAGATTAACCATTCTTTCCTTACTAGCCTTGCGCTGGTTTCTTGTTTGTTTTCTGTTTGGCAAACTGTAACGTTTTCCTCTCATTTTCATTCCTTTTGTTGTGAAGAAGATAGTTATTTGTAGAGTTAAAATAATTCTCAAGGCCGTTGTGGATGAAGTAATTTGCGCTATTGTGGAAGAGGGTGGGTTGATTCAGCTAGCTGAATCTTTCAGGATTTTATATAATGTTCTTTATGCTGGCTACTGACCCTGCAGCAGCAAAGCAATATTTTCTGGAATTGCGTAGTAGTAATTAATGTTTTTCATAAAGTTTGGAAGCAGTGTTTGCTTTTCATTTTTCTGTTTCATTTTTCAGCTTCTTTCGTGAAAAACCCATTAGTTTTAGAGCAACAAAAGTTGGAGCTGACACTGTTTGGCAATATGACTTTTAAAATGTAAGGCATAGAGGGAGGAGAGTTCCAAAGGATTGAAATTGTAAAAAATTAAACCCATCTGTTTGTCCATAAACTGTCAAGAATGGTCCTAAACTTGATTTTGCCACAACTTGGATCAAGTTCCCAGTGGCCAGATTGGGTGCACACTAAAACAGAAATTTAATTAAACCAAGAACTCAGGTTTGTTTTTTTTTTTTTTAAATGCTTTCTTGCCCTTTCCATAAACCACAACTCCAAAAAGTCCTAGTGACAAGCTGATTTAAATATTTTCCCTATGATTACTTGCCCAGTAGAAGACCCAATATTTGACTCTCCCATCTGCTGTTGGATTTTGGGCACAAAGTTCCTTATTGGAGCATATGTACTTACTTTGTATGAAGATCCATCAGCTGCCACCTGAAACACCTTGGTACAGTTGACACTAGCTGCAGTGATAAAATGGTTTATGGGGCTGCCATATTTCACCGGTGTAACGCACGGGGCTCTTACGGAAACTGCTGGGATGGAAAACCATCTCTCTGGAGACTGGCTGAAAACACTGAAACACTTATTCATTCGATATTCAAATAGGAAAGCTGTTCTTATGCACTCTCTGTATTAAGCATTTTATTTCTAACAAGAGGAGCCATCTCTCCTCCTTGCCTGTCCTGCTCAGCTCAAGCTCTGACCCCTTGTTGCAGGAGTGAGAGTTAGTCATACAGCAATTTCTGTCACAGGGATTAAGGTGACTGACTTAACCAATGTCGCTAGCCAACACCTGAAAACTCATTTCTTTGGGTACCAAATTGGTCCTTATCTTTTTTAACTGTAAAGAAGCAGCAAACCGATGGGCCTAAAGACAGAAGCAGCTTGGAAGAGGGGTGTTTGCATTGATGGGTCAGGAAATTGGCTGCTGCATTTTATATTCACTAACTTAACAGCTGAAGAACTAATCAAGTATTTAATTGTCTAACAAGAAACATTTTAATCCCATTATCAAAAGAAAGTTTACCTTTGCTTCTTAATAGAGTTTATGTTAATAAAATCACTGTGTCAATGATGAGTGTTTTTTTACAAGTCACAAAAGATTCTGTTTATTCAAAAGGAAGTTACTTTTGGTGGGTTTTTTTGGGAATGAGGGTGTTTTCAGAGGTCAGTGTTTTAAGACTTAAGTTTCTCAATTTTTTCTTTTTGGTATACGGATTTTCTGACGTTGCCCTTACGCTGTTCTCTAAGGGACTGGCATCCTTATGTCCAGTAGGCTGTAGGACTTTTACTCTTCAGCAAATTGCTGCTTTAACTTGAGAGAGGCTTTCTTTCCTTCCCCTATGAAAAGCAACTGAAGATACACAGAATATAGGCTGAATTCCACCCTCATGTGCGCTCTCGCTAGCATCAGGTGTTCTGCTATGGCCTTGAAGTGCGTTTTTGTCCTAGAGGTGCTGCTGTTTGCTATCCTCTGCTATGGCTTTTTGTAGTTATTCTTGCAGGTGAAGCTTTTCTGTCGAGAGACACGCTCCAGCCTCACAGACAGCATCCCTCCCCAGGGAGGGCAGGCGAACAGCACTCTTGGTTCCTGTTGCTGACGTGCCTTCTGAAGCATTATATTTACTCAGCCTGTGGTCAGGGAAATCTTGTGCTGCTTGTAAGGTTATATAATAGCTGCGTTTTTTTTTAAAAACTTCTGTATCTTTGAGGTATTACTGTGTTATTCTGGGTCAGAAAAGGGCATTGAGACTGACAAGTATTGAATGTTGTGGCCTTGCCTTGGCTGAAAGTCCTTCTTTGTGCATTTAATTCTTAATAATCTGAGTAGTCCTGTTGACACATGGTGTCTTGCAGCAGGGAAGCTGGCAACGCGCCTCCTTCGTCACTTAGGGCCAACAGATATTGGGGCTGAGAAGAACTGGTAGGTCTTACTGGGAGAAGAGAAAGAATTGCACTTTGCACATGCAGTGGTGTTGAGAGCCTCCAGGGTAGGAACGTTTTTGCTCCTAATACATTGGTAATTTGTCCCTGCTGTTATACGTTGAGTAACATAATGATTTCTCAGGCATGGGGGTACTGTTTGCAAATCCAGTTTATCAGCTGTGGGGGTAAGTTAGCTGCTTACAAAATGCTTTCAGTTTTCTAGAGTCACATTGATGGTGTACTGCGTGATACCTGTCGTACAAAGATATATATGCGCGATATGACTTCATCAGGGAAAGATGGCAGTGATAGGAGAGGGTATTGTACCTCTGAGGGAAAGCTGCTTCTGGTGAAAACCATCTCCATTTTTTTTTCCTTTCTCTCCTGCCTCTCTCCCTTTTCTTTTTTTTTCCTTCTGTCACACTGCTTTGGATTTTTGAAATACTTTAAGGAGAGACTGATTCCCTGTTACTCAATTCGTGATGCTTTTATTATGCTGGCTAATGCAGGAAGGGGCAAGTGGCAAGTGAGAACTGTTGCCCTAGATGCTGTGTGAACACAGCTTCAGGGTCAAGAGGTTGTAGTCTGAATAGATGAGTTCCTGGACAGCAGAGAATATAAAAATCCCTAGGAATACAGTACAGTGGTGTATGGTCACATTTGGCTTGTATTGGGAATTACTGGTGGTGTAGTGGGACGTGCTCAGGAGATGAGCTCCGTGAAGGGTGGTGAGACAAGAGAGAGGGGAGTAGGGTGGAGGGAGGGGAGAAAAGGGGATGGAGGAAGGCAGAAAGGAGGAGAGACGTTTCTGGCTGAAGAGACCTTGGTGAAGGGAGCTCTGCTGTGGAATTAGGTTTCAAAGGCAGTGGGGAGGCTGAAAGAAGCATGGGATGGTGTTTGGGTTCCAGCCTTCCAAGGCAGTGTCAGAGTGCGGGGTATATTGCACTGAAGCCACGAGGGCTCATGGTGCACTGCACTCAGGGATGGGTAACTCCCAAGAGGGTGGTTGTGTGAAAACCCGAAGGTCTGGAGCACTTACACAAATGGGAGACGGCAGCAGGAGATTGCGTTGTCCACACCTGCCAGGCTTGTTGCTGTTGATCTGCTAAAAAGTCTTAACTTTGAACTCCTTTCTTGTTTTTAGCTTAACCAGAAAAAAAAATATAAAAAGAGTAAAAAAAAGGAAAGAAAGAAAGAAAAAGAGCTCCAAAAGTGCTCATTTTTTTTTCGTTACGTTTTAAACGCTCATTAGAAATCCATGGCCAGAAACTAATTTAGTATCTTGTTGTGGTTTAATGCCAGTTTGCATCAAAGCACCATGCAGCTACTTGCTGTAGTCCTGTTCTGCTCCTTCCCCTCCCTGTGGAATGGGAGAGAGAATCAGAGGGATAGAAGTGAGAAGTCTTGCGGATTGAGATAAAACAATTTAATAATTGACATAAAGTAATAATCATAGTAATAGTAGTAATAGGCTGTAATGAAGAGGAAAAAGAGAGAAATTTGAGAAAAACAAGTGATGCAAATGGAAAACAATTGCTCAACGCGTATGTCATATGGTGTGGAATATCCCTTTGACCAGTTTGGGTCAGCTGTCCTGCTGTGCCCCTTCCCAGCTGCTTGTGGCAGGGCATGAGAAGCTGAAAAGTCCTTGAGTTAGTATAAGCACTACTTAGCAAGAACTAAAACATCAGTGTGTTATTGAAATTATTCTCATTCTAAATCCAAAACACAGCACTATAGAAGCTAATATTAAGAGAAATAACTCTGTTCCAGCCAAAACAAGGGTGTATGTTTATGAGTAAATTAAAAGAGAAGAGACAGCTGTCTCTGGATTGCTTACAGGTTATGCAAACTGGGGGATGTAGCACATACCATTTATCCCAGGCGTATTATAAGAAAATCGTATATGTAAATTGGAATGCTTGAATAAAAATGTAGCAACGTTACTAACTACTGTGAAAGAAGAAGAGTAGGAGAGATTTATGAAACATGAAGTTGGACTTTGGATTGCTGAGACATAAATTATAACAAATCCAAGAGCTGGAACTTTAACAAAACAGGCCTAATTTCATAAGCCTTTTGATTTAAAATAAATCAGAAGTAAGTTTTGTGTAGATTTCCTTTAATTCCCCAGTAAAATGATGAGGCTGTAATTTTGGGGATGAGAGGAACAATAAGAAATAAAACAACTAAGCAAGTGAAAATAAAAGAATAAAAATGTAACTCGAAAGTAGAGAGAACCATAGTCCTAGTAAATGTTTTCTGTTGCCAAAGCGAGTGCATGAAACGCAGCTGCCAGTATCCAGTACCAGGATTTCATTGTTCTGCTTATAAGAAAAAATGTTTCTCTGTGTGCAAGGGAAGTCCTCTCCACTATTTAAAATTCAAGCATTTTTACTTTATATCTTAATCAAATAATTACAGTGTAGATACTTCTCATGCCAGACTCTCACTGGAACAGGATAGTGCCTGAAGGCAGTGCTGTTGGGATGTGTTACGCCAAAGGAAGATCTTGTTCTCTGTGTATAATCTCAAGTATGCTGGAAGTTACTTAGCGTATTTATTTTGCAGAATAAGCATACAACAAACTGAAGAATGTCTCAGTGCTGGACAATTGGTAACTACTGCCCCAGGCTTCCAAGAAGTGAGGTAGTTTCAAGGAAGAGCAACATCTTGTTAGCTTCTGTAGATGCCTACTGCAAAGATAAAACCGCTTCACTGTCATTGCACGCTTCACCAGTTAATTTTGCCATCACCAGGGAGTGGTTTTTGGAATATGAAACCACCTCAACTTTTCAACCCCAACTAATTGTTTTCGTTGTTAATGTCGGTGGGATTAATGCCAGGTCTTCCAAATATAGTGAGTTGACTCAAATCACAGGGGAAGTTGGGCAGAGGCAATGACCCTGTGCTTGCAGAAGTAAGATCTATTAAGTATTGTTTGAGACTTTGCAAAGTTTGAACTGTTCCTTAATGTAAGTTTGGTGGATCAGGACTCGATCAATTACTTAGTTAAAATATGTCTAGTAATACCATTCAGAAATTTCTCTTTTATATCTGCCTTGCTGTGCTGCACAGTCTAATCCCGATGTGCTTTGCAAAGCCAGCTTGCGGTGCCATATTTTCTCATGATCTGAAGTTTCTCTGCAAAGCACTGCAGGTCGAAGCAGTACAGGCCTGTGTGTATCTCCACAGCAGCCCTTTCTTACCTATTCCCTCCCCTTTTGGACTTTTGTACACTCCTCAGGCCTGCAGAGGATATCTCATATGCGTGAGTCTATTCCTGTGGCGCTGCCATCAGCAATTGCTTTCTTTGCTTTCTTTTGCCTTAAACTGTGGCTTGATATGAACAGGAAAAACTGAAGGAACAGAACGAAATAGGAATTCTGCTGATGATCCCAAGGAAATAGATAACAAGAAAAATTTTGGCAGTCAGAATCACTGAAGTGTGTGTTGCGGGGAGAGGAAGAGAGAAGAGCCATAGGGCATCTAGAGGTGTGGTTTGAACTTCCGTTGGCACGTGCCCTTCAAACACGTGAAGTTGTTTGGTTTTTCTTTATTTTGGGCTGATGGTGGGAGCTGTGCTTCAAGAAGCTCATGCAAAAAGTATTTGACTGGAACAGGACAGCAGTGCTTTGGTATAATGCAATCTCTACCCTTTAATGCTATACACTACCCTGACATCATACTAAGGAACATATAGCGATTACCCTGTAGGCATCTTGGGTAGCTTCCACTGTGCTCTTGATTACCATGCTCTGCCTTACTAGGTCCTGCTTTACTCAGTCTCATGTAATCTGGGTGGCCAGCCAGAGTCTTAAACAGTAGTTAAAGTTCCTCTTGCAGTGGGGCAGGGTGATTAGAGACAGATAACACGCAGTCAGCTCAAGCCAGAACTAAGGCTTGCTGGCTAAGCTTGAGATACTTCAGTGCAATACTTCAGTGACTTCTCATGGCAGAGATTGCCTTTGTTTTTGCTCAGAGAAATTCTTTTGCAGCAATTTGAAGTCGTTAATCCAACTGTTGCACTACTTTTGTTCCTTGCAAACATTTCAGTAGGGTCTTGTTTAAGCACCAAAGAATTTTGTGCAGGTGTTCTGATACAGCATATCAAAGATTATTCTTCTATATTTAGCTTAATTGTTAGTGTTCCTTTTTTGCACATCACTATATACACAACAAGAGACACAATTAAGCAGAAGTATTGTTTAGACAGTTTATTGTAGCTGTAGGTCTGTGGTATGAATGACCAAAGCATAGCTCAGCTTGAAAGAAAATTTGTACCCAGATGCTAAAGGAGAGATAGGCTCACCCAGCCTTTATTTTATCTGTTACAAAGCCAGGGAGTGAGTGTGGTTTCTTAAAGGTAGATGGTAGTAGGATAAACTTTGCCCTGAAGCTTATGTAAGGTGCCCGAGGCAAGATTAGTTCTTCATACTTCTTCTGCAGCTTTTGGGAATGTCACGGGAGCCGCTCCTGTGCATTGCTTGTGTCTATGTTTAGTTCTTCCTGAATTGCCAATTTCTGTTCCATGCTTGCCAAACAGTAGCATTTGGAAAAAAAAAAAATGTTTCTAAGGGTGTGGAAAGCTATTAGCCGTCCCAATTTCGGGGTTTTTTTTTTTTTGTTTTTTTCAGTTTTTTCAGATTTCAGGGCCTTCAAAATTACCCTTTTATGCTTAAGTCAGTTGCACAGGGGTTCCAGTTTTCATAGAAAGCTTTTAGCTCTTCTTCTTATCATACTTCAGCAAGTATGATAAGCATCTGCGTATAAGGATTTGCACTTGGGAATCCAGCTGCACAGTAACTTGGTTTTCTCAAACCCCTCGCTTTTTGACATCTACTCTGGCCTTGCTGCCTCGTAAAAGCCATTTTAGCAATTCTGGGGTTTCCTAGTACTGGATGTTTCTTTTACATTAACCTGTAGCATGTGAAATACTGCTTTGTGACATTTATAGTCATACGATCACATTGTGTAGCACTTTTATTTTCTAGCAGTTTCTGATTAGTGAGCAGGACTCCCTTCCTCCCAGATAGTAAAACAAGATTCAGGCAATGAAAATTGCAATGAGAGTGTTTTTAATCTGAATGCCAAATATTTTGGTGGGGGGTTGTTGAGTGGGATTCTACTGATCTATAAATGACTGCTAATGAGGTGCTTGTGTAGATGTCTTTGATGTTAAGTCTTTTTACTGCTCTTAACATGGTAGTTCACAGTTTACCCTTCATCCATCTTAAACCAAGAGTCAGTGGGGTGTTTTTGCTAACACTAGGCTTGGCAGTAAATGCTCTCAGTGGATATAGTGGGCTAAATTCTGTGGAAGCTGAAAACCTGTGAAGTCCCAGGTCTGCGCAGGGTGTAAAAGTAATGTGCACTTTGGCCTAGTGTTGGTAGATAATTTGTTTTCTGCAGGTGCTTTTTACAAATACAAGTGTTACTAGGTCACTTGGCTTTATTATTTTTTAATCCAATAGTCTCATTCATGCACTGGATTGCTGTAACTTAAAATGGGTCTGACTGTGGTACCAGGCAAGAGCAACTTAGCTGCAGCCGAGGGAACGCTTTACAGTGAAAACATCGATAACCTTTTTTTTTTTATTTTCAGTTTTCTCTTGATGGCCTACAGATTTATCAGCAGCAAAGCTGGATTTTTGAGGAGGTGAACAGTATATAGTGAATTTTATGGAAACGTTGGAGGAAAACTGATTTTTTCATCATAATTTTCAGTGCCCTAGTCCTTGAATGAGACTTCTGGATCCTTGTGGCACTTGATGTGTGACTGCTATGGTGCCCTATTTTGTGACCGATATCTAGACATTATTTTTTCTGCCTTGAATGGATTTACAAATGTGTAGGGAACTTATTTTCATGGTGAGTTTGTTTTCCTTGTTTATAGACAGCATGGGTTTGAACTGGCAAATTGCTGAATGCCTTGGTGCTGATCCAGCAAAACTCATAACTGCTGACTTGATTTTAAGCATACAAGAAGTCAGGTTGGAATCATTGTTAACTACTTTGTTGAACCACTTGGCACGTAATGGCTTTAGGTTAGAAAAGAATAGAGAAATCTTTCTTCTCTGTAATCGATGCTGGTGTAAGTTGCATATCCTGAAATGCACTGTGGCATACAAACTTTACACCTGATAAGACCAAGGGAGGAGCAAGTGTCAGAATAATCTTTTGTGCGTACTCTGTTAATGGATACCCTTTGGAGATGCTAAGGGCAAAAACCCAACACTTTGTCCTTTTAAAATGCAGAATCTCTATTGAGAAAGTGTCTATGTGAAAGACAAAAGTACTCTCTCAACTGATGCTTATTGTAACTTGGATGTGCCTGCTTACTTAACATGGATTTAGAGCATGAGGTACTCCTCCTTCTACAGTACTTTTTAGAACTTTGTTTTCCAAGCTCAAACCTCAGATGCTACTTCATTATCTTTGCTACTGCAAATAACAAAAAACAAATAGCCATTAATTTTATTATTTTTTTTAGCGTATCACAGCTGTAATTTTAGTCTTGTTTGGGAGCTGTAGGTTAGGGGTAGTCACTCGAAGTTAGATCTCTCTTCTTTTTCCAAAAGGATACAAAATCACTGATTTATTTATTTATTTATTAAGACTAAATTTAGGTTTACTTTGTAATATAAGACACTCCCAAACCTTGTGTTTCTTTGAGATAAAAAATTCATCAGGCAGTTGAAGGCATCGGCTACACCTAACAGCACTTCAGAGGTGTGTGTTATCTCGGGATAGCATATGTCTTGTGATGTCTTATTGCTTAAATGGCATTTGAGACAAGCTGCTGTCAGCAAAACCCAAATATTTGGGGGGGTGGGAGGAGCACAACCACAAGGAAATATTTGAGTTCTTTCGGAAATGTGAACCTTGGGTCTAAACAGCTCTTCCACCCCCAAACCCTGTGGAACGTTTTCTGTGGTTTAACAATAGAGGTCGCACACCAGTGTCATGATGGTGAAGGACTTAAGTGCAATGAATCGTGAAGATACTGGGATGTTAAAGACTTCAATTCTTCTCATCCCCATTGTACTCCAAGACAGTGGAGCAGATGCTGCGTTTGGTCTTTGCCTTCTGCGTGTTTTGCTAGGTGTGCAGCAACATTGAACCAAACGTGTGTTCAGTTTTTTGTGGCTTAGCCTTTTTTTCAGTGAATAGTAAAGCCTTTTTTTCACTAGATAATGAAGCAAATGGATCCTTCCCTTCCCTGGAAAGAGAATTCAGGAAGTACAGCTTATACTGCACATGGAATACATTAATCCTAAACCCATTATAATATTCTGCAAAAGTTTCTTGTCCTTGCACATGCTTGTATCCACATGCACAGCAATTTCCCAGAAACGTCTTGACCATAAGTACTATTGAAGCCTGTAGAAGCCTTGAAAAACAAATAGTCAAGCACAGAACAGCAAGTAAATTTGTAACAGGAAAAAAAAAATTTTACTTGGATTGGTTCTGGGACAAGAAAATGGGTGCATGTAAGTGAAGACTGCTGACTTGCTCCTGTAGCCCTAAGTATATTTGACTAGGAAGCCTCAATGCTATTATTTGTGCAGAAATAGAGGGTGCTGTTTTTTTTGATTACTTAATATACACAGGCATGACGTAGTTATAATTCAAATATAATCACTTTATTTTGAAAGTGAAGTTGTTAGGATTTTTCATCTCTGGTGTAATCAGCATGCAACTGCCTAATATTGAGGCTCATAATGGAAATGAAGTGTTATTAATGGATAATGAAATTTTTATATGCTAGTAAAATTTTCTGCTAGACTGACCTTTCTTGGTCAGTTATATTAGAGCAGGATTTTCTTTTTTAAGAAAAGAATCTCAGCATATATTCAGTAGGTTGAAATACTGAGTTCAGTCAACCAAGGCACCATGGAAAGCAGTCTTCTTACAGTGTTTACTCAAATTCCAGTTTTGCAACTTTCTTTGAGGCCTTCAGAAGCCAAAAAGGAAGAAATGTGATACCTAGGGGTTGAAGGTTGGAATGAGCCAAAACTATAATATAATTAAAAACTCCATGGCGCTGAAAAAGGCTTAAGAAAGGTGAATGTAACACACACACTATATATATATAATATGTATATACACACACAGAGGGAAGGACTGAAATGTTACTTTTAGAGATGCATCCAAATGATGTAAACAACTTCTTCTGGAAGCACATTGATACCTCCACGCAGACCTCTAATGCTGACAGCCCTCCAAAGATCCCTGTCGTAATGGGGAGTGGAGCACGTGCGAAAGCACCAGGCAGAAATGAAGTCTTTGGTAATAACTGCCCTGTCTGTGAATTTGCTTTCTAATGTGAATATGTTTGGTCTGACGCACAGTATTGAAAGTATCACGCAGCATAGAAATTGTAAGATAACCAATCTGTAGGAGAAGGACCTGGGGGTGTTGGTTGACAGCAACTGAACATGAGCCAGCAGTGGCCCAGGTGGCCAAGAAGGCCAATGGCATCTTGGCTTGGATCAGAAACGGCGTGACCAGCAGGTCCAGGGAGGTTCTTCTCCCTCTGGACTCGGCACTGGTGAGACCGCTCCTCGAATCCTGTGTTCAGTTCTGGGCCCCTCACCACAAGAAGCATGTTGAGGCTCTGGAGCGAGTCCAGAGAAGAGCAACGAAGCTGGTGAAGGGGCTGGAGAACAGGCCTTATGAGGAACGGCTGAGAGAGCTGGGGGTGTTTAGCCTGGAGAAGAGGAGGCTGAGGGGAGACCTCATTGCTCTCTACAACTGCCTGAAAGGAGGTTGTGGAGAGGAGGGAGCTGGGCTCTTCTCCCAAGTGACAGGGGACAGGATGAGAGGGAATGGCCTCAAGCTCTGCCAGGGGAGGTTCAGGTTGAACATTAGGAAAAAATTCTTCACAGGAAGGGTCATTGGGCACTGGCAGAGGCTGCCCAGGGAGGTGATTGAGTCACCTTCCCTGGAGGTGTTTAAGGGACGGGTGGACGAGGTGCTGAGGGACATGGTTTAGTGTTTGATAGGAATGGTTGGACTCGATGATCTGATGGGTCTCTTCCAACCTGGTGATTCTATGATTCTATGTATTTCTTTTGTTGAGGATCTGAATTCAAAGTGAGACAAAGTGCAATTTCCTGATGTATCTCAACGGTGCTGTGGGTGAACCGGGCGCCTGGGCTGGTGCTGCTGGGCAGTGAATGGGACCCAGATGGGGCCGTTTTGCTTTGATCCACCTCGTTATGATGATCATGCAGTTGTAAACCGAAGGAAATGGTGGAAGAGTTCATCTCGAAGGGGTTGGTATGGATTGATGCTCTTGTCAGCTGCAAACCGTCGATGGTTTATGTAGGAATGGTAGCAAATGGGAGGCTTAGAAGCAGCTTTGGCAAAAAGCAGGCATAAAGAATTAAGTTGGAGGTAAACATGTTTGCATAAGTGGTGTCGTGGCGTTGGCTTGTTCAGGGGAGAAGGACTAAGAGGGTGCCTGAGGCCTGGATCAGCACATGCCAGGGAGGTTGGCACACTGCGGGGAGCCAGCTGGGGCAGCCACAGTTGGTGCTCGAAAAGTGAGTATTTTTTAAAGGAATGAAATGAGTGACTGCAGAATGCACGTGGAGAGAAAGTGGAGCACCGAGGAGGGAGGTTCTGTAGCTGAGCGTCATCCTGTTCACGTTAGGATGTGGGAGGGCATCAGGACAGGAGGTTACACAGTGCCCCTTGTATGAGCAGTCCCAGCCCTTGAAGCTGCGCACGGCAGCAGTGCAGGTGAAAGAAAAACAGGTAAAAGTTTGTTTCAGGTCCTGAGAACAGGGGAAACTGAAAGGGGAAGGAAAAGTGATAGCAGTGAAGCATACAAATGAGGGATTCCTTTTTGATATGTTGCGTGTTGTAGTGTTTAACTTGGTAAACCACGAGGATAACTATATTCCTTTGTACCTTTTCATCTGATTGCATAAGCGCTGTGAGATAATAGATGTGTTTGGAGAAATACTTTGAAGTGAGACATTTGTAGTTCTTCTACATCTGTTTCACTTTCCTGGTGTGTGGGAAAAAAGAATAAATAGATTTTTATCGAAAATGTCGTTGAATGGGAGGATTCAAAATAAAAAGAAGTGCTGGACTTCGTAATCATGACTGATAAAACTGGTGTGGCTGGAATTCTTGCTTAAATGTAGCATGTCATTTCAAAGGCACTAAAGCCAGATGTATAACTTGCCCCAGATGTTTAGATTCAGTGGAGCAATCGCACATGGTGTTTTGAACAATGTCGCCTATACCCTAGTTGTGAATGGGACTTTTATGGATAATACTGTAATTCCAGACACGTTTCTTTGCCTATTTTTTTACACAAATAAATGGCACCCATGGCAAGCACTGTGTTTCACAAACCACCTTCAAAACCAGTGTGTTGTTTTCTTGTTAAGGATACTTCAAAGTACTTGATACGTTTCTTTCCTTTAATGAAATTAACAGCTTGTTGATAGCTAAGGTTGCACCTTGGATTCATAATAAGTTTTGCTGATATGGAGTATTTTATTTTCTGCCTTTCTTTTATTTTAGAGGCATTTGTATAGTAACAGAGCTTCCATTAACTCCTGCTGTTTATTCTTTACCCTTAAGCTACATCTCTTTGTTGCAGCATCAGCAGTGTTGACCCTGGAACCAATTACTGTGCATAACAACCAGAAGATGATGAGGCTTTTTCTGTAGCCATTGTTTTCCAGTAGTCTTGATTTACTTAAGTCTCCTGAGGTACGTGGAGTAGTAGGATAAATCTGTTTAAGAACTTTGTAACACTACCTAGCCAAAACCAACAGTAAGAGCAGTATGGGAGAAAACAGACTCCTTTGCTGATCTCTTGTTTTACATTCCTGCGAGTGCAGTTGGGAAGGCTGCAGCGTTCTTCCTGCATTTAGAGAGTTGGGATGTTCTCTATTAGTTTTGATGTCTGTCTCTTCCCTGGAAGTGAGTGCATGTGCAAATGTCATACAGATGTTGTATGAAAGCTTAATTATGCCTCTCTTTACTTTAAGCTGCGGTGGTGTTCTGTTGTGACCCCCACCCCAAAAGACTTTTCCTGAGAAGAGAAACCATTTTTCTGTTCTTCCTTTACTTAGGGGTTAATTATATTCTACACTGCAACTGTACCTCAGCAGAAGCTGAATAGCAGAAAAAGACTCTTCTGACAAAAAAGTGGAAGTTTTAAGGCTAGTTTAGATTTTCTGTTCTTTCTTAGGAATTAGAAGTCCTTACCAATTTCAGCCAAAAAGAAGAAATCCCACCCTGGGGTTATGTTTCATCCACGCGCTTTGCTTCTGAGAGACCTTAAATCTCTCTGCTATTTCCTCAGGTTTGGTTGCTGGTGGTTGACAGCCAGCTCAGTGAAATTGTTGCAGGTGCAACTGTAAGCAGCTAGCAGGAACTGAAGAAACATGGGTAATCCCACTTAGGAAATCCCCTAGTAGCTTGGTGCTCCCTTGAAGCAGAAGACCAGAAATGCAGTTAGTGACAGTTAGGAAAAAAAGGAAGAAAAAAACCCCCTTTGCTTATGAATCAAAATTAAAGGAATATTCTCTGCTCTAACTTTTGGGGTTAAGGTATTATCACAGCTCTTCTCATGCATAGTCTTCTGTGCCTGGACTCTTGAAACTGGTGAAGAATATCATAGAATCACCAGGTTGGAAAAGACCCATTGGATCATCGAGTCCAAATGTTCCTATCAAATAATAAACCATGCCCAATTTACTTGCTAATGCTCTTAAACTGAGACTGTACTCTGCTTCTGGGATGTTAGATATACAGTCAGATTGGATAAGCATGTTTATTTTTACTTTCCTGTGTTTATGTCTATGTATGCCTTTATGCCCATTGACTTTTCAGGCTTTAACAGTCAGCAGTATGATCTTTCCACTTTTGTTTTTAAAAAAACTTTCCAATACAACAAAGCGAAAGAAGTAATTATTTCAAGAAACATGAGATAAGAATAGTCTCGCAATTTTTATGGACGAAAGTAGCGTGGAATTTATTTTTTGTCATCTGAATTGTGAAGTAATGAGAATGTCAAATTTAGCTTCTAAGCTAACATGGCTTGTAATTAATGTTTGTGAAACAAGATCAGTTGAGCAGATCTGAGACAATTTTTGGTGGGTTATTTTGTGTATTTTCTTTTTCCAGAGCTACCTGTCTTTTTCTGGAAGAATTGGGAGAGAGAAATACGTGAAATGCATAAAAGAAAAAAAATAACAACCCCTTCCTGTCCATTAGCTCTTTTGGTTAATTTTTTTCCCCCTTTTCCTTGTTTCTTTTAAGGAAAGAGCTTTCATTTTCACAGAATTGTGTATAGATGTTTTTTTTTTCCCCATTAGAAAGAAGCTGAGTGACAGTGTCACAGAATCATTTTCAAGTGGAATGCTTGGCAAAGTACTCAAGGGAAAAGTGAAAGAAAACTTTAAACAGGGATCAAAATAGAATGTTGAGGAGTAGATAACGGTATATCTGAGAAGTACGAAAGTGTTTATGAGCAAAATCTTCCAGCAGCATTTCCCACTGCGTGTTGCTGTTTTCAAATGTACAGCTGTGTCCAATTATCTAAAGCTGATATACAATGCAATTAATGCTCTGCATCTGAAGAGCCAGGTAACAGGGCAGCTGACCATTTCTATGAACAGATAACCTAATGTGTGTCTACAAATGCATGACGAGGAGCAGATTCAGATGTTCACAGACCTTTGCAAGCCCAGCTTGGGGGCCAGTGTCATCCATTGCACTCAGCGTGGATACAGGCATGTGGAAGTCAAGTGAGGAAACAGCAGAGAAAACCAGTTGGGAGCGTAGTGTTTCGAGTTCAAGGGAAGCGTTTCTAAATTCAGTTCCAAGGCATAAATAAAAACAATCTGGCAAGTAGTTACTGCAAAACTAGATACATTGTGACTTTTCAAAATTTCTGAACAGCTGATATGGTGACCCTGTGTTCTTTGTTATTTATGGAAATGTGTTACTTGCTAGACAGCGAAAATGGCTGCCTGTTTGTATATATATTATTTTTGAATCCTTTGTAAGTCAGCAGCTGCATTTTCTCCACAAGCTTAAAAATAGAAGAGATGGGAAGGACAGTATCTCTTTATTGATACCTAGAGATGAAATTCTTTGAATGCTTTTAACATTCAAATCATTTGTGTGAAACAAAAAGGCTGGAAGAACTTTCCCAAATAAATTGCTGTCATCAAATTTTCTTTCCGTATAAGGCTCACATTTCAGATTTAAGCCTAACTAAAAAGAACAGAAATATGATCGTCACATATTAATGAAGTACTGCCTTCTGATTGTGCAGTAATTTTGCTAGGCTTTCTTTAAAGTGCAGTTAGTTTTTTCTTACATGATGAAGTTCATTTGAGCTTTATTTTGCTCAGTTGATGTAAGGCAAAGCTGATCTTCATTAATTGACTGACTAAATACTACTGTTTGTATTTGCCTCTCCATGTCAGATGTTGTATAGGCCTTATGGCTTTATACTAGCTAGCAGAGGAATTATGTGAAAGGAACAGAGTTAAGATAGTGATAAATTATTTGTGCGCAATGAAATATGCTTCCCTTGCTGTCTTCCCTTCTCCCCACCCTGCCACCCTAGCAAGGGCTCAACCAACTCACCTGTAAATTTTTTAGTGAAAACTGTTTTAGTCTTTTCAACTGTCCCATCGCCAAAATAATGTTTCAAACTGGAGTAATCCACATCCCTGGAAATGTGTATCTATAAGCCTCAGGAGTGGAAGTCAAGTACAAAGCCAGTACTTCTGATCTTGGAGTCCGTAAGACCAAAGTATGCAGGCTCCACAGCTCAGTCAAAATAAACAATTTATCTCCTGAAAGGAAAAAGTGGGGATTTGAACAGTGCCTTCTTCAGTCCAGTTTCCTACCAGCTGAGTTAGAGAAAGGATAGCTTTTGGCAAGGAAAGTTTGAGTTCATCAAAGAGACCCTAGCTTTCTTTTTTTATTATAGTTTTGTTTGCTTCTATCAGACATAAGCTCAAGAACCACGCTGTCTACTACATACTACTCGTTTGCCAAAGCCCAAACAGGTTTTTTGACAATCCTTGGCTTCCAGTATACCCTGGGCTGCCTTATATGCAAAGAGAGTGCCTTAAGGCTGCTGTCTAGACAGGGCCATGTATTTTGGCAAAGGGAATTAAAATCAGGTTCTGATGTCCCTACATTTGCAGAGAAATCTTTGTTTTGACTGCTTGTTTCTCCTGCTTAATGGAAAAAGTGTTACATTTCTATTGGGTCCTGGGATGTGTGACTACCAGGAAGGTGTTTCAGGTGGTGCTTGTCAAAGGATTTAACTGTATCATGGCTTGTTCAAATGCTGCTGCTGTAAGGAGTAAACAGTAGGGCTGTTGTTCTTAGACAATCCCATTCAATGTCTCAGGCTGTCATTGTAGTACAGGATTATTCTGACATTATAAACCGTACAAAGGCAGCTCAGTGAGCCTGACCTTCTTAAATCTGTGGTGAAATTATGATCTATTTTGCACCCTAGAGTATGGAGTTCTGAGAGTCCAAGACGGTGATTCTTCTGGTGAACTGTAAATAAATTGCCCTATCTTACAAGGCAGTAGTTAGTAGGACTGTTAATAGATTCTTATTTGGTGTAATAACCTTGCTGCAAATAGCAAAGATATGCTGCCATTTGCTAGCACTGGAATTAATACCATATTGGAGTAATTTACTTTTGTAACGGCTGTGTCAGGATTAATACAGTGTAGGCCCTGCTGCAAATTTTAGTTCCTCAGCCTCCAGTGTAGTTTGTAAATACAGCTATTCTTGGTTTATGATTTACTTACTTTAAAAGTAATATCAAAATCTTGGTCCATAATGGTAAAACTCTTCATTCTTTGATAATAGGTCAAAGTCATTTTATCGGGAGGATGCATGCTAGACGTTCAATGCAAAATACAAAGCATTTCCTGGACTTCGACTCAAACAACAAAGCTTTTAAGAGATTTAAGACTGAAACTTCAAGTTCAGATTTAGCTGGTGCATTTTATTCTTTACAACAACTTGTGCAGAATAGGTAGACGTGACTCCTCCCTTCGTGCTGTTTTGCTGCTGTGCACAGGGTAATGCCTTGGGTCTCAAAAATCCAGTGTCTCTTTTCAGTTTCATCAGTGCTTGCATCATTGAAAATTGTTTCCTATAGCACCCCTTCATCTGCAGTGCTTTTTGCTCTTCGTGAATGGCAGATTTAGAGTTATGGATAATAGGCTGGCACTCAAATGGATAACCTCTATCAATTATTCATGATAGGTCTCAGAGTAGCCAGTGTACAACACTGACAATGTTCATGCCTTTCTACTGTAACACAAACTGTAAATGATATGGTGATTGATAGACTACAGATGACCTTTGGTCATTTTTATTAATTCCTGTGGCTGAGTTCTCTAACCTGTTTTTCGTTGCTTATGCCATGGAGCCACTGGGTTATTAAAAACTCCAGCTGTCCAGACCTGGGAGGGCCCCCGAATATACTGCTTAGTATCTATTTATAGTCTTTGGACCAGTTCTTCTTCCTTTGAGGTTGATAGTGACTTCAGTGGGATCTTAATGGGCTTCTTGTGCTTACTTAAAATAATATTAGTTGAAAGAAATAAAATGTAGTTGGGAGATGCTGTACTGTGGCTGATGGTGAGTAGACCTGAGTAGAGCTGTGGGGAGGTCCCCTCAAGAAAAGCAGAGAAAAAAAGGGATGCTTGCCCTCTGCATACGGCCCAGATTGATACGATATGAGGGTTGAGGTGTTTTGCTTCCAGACTGTCTATGTAAGGTAGTTTCATTGTGTAAGCGTACATTACATATACTGTGTTGTGAAGGGCCTCAGATGCAAACTTAGTATTACAGAATAAGCTAAAGTTTTAAGAGCATTTAAATCCGTTTACTCGGTGTCCTGCTGGAGCAGTGTTTTCTGAAGTCTAAAATGATAAAAGGCTCCTTAATTTTGCATTTGTTTCGCTTATGGACCACATCACTTATAAGCACAGTAATCTGAGATTTTGCTGATTTGTTTGAGAATGTGCTGTAGGTATAGATCTACAGAAACGTAGTTCTGCATTTGAACATTCTGCTTACCAGGAGTTCACGTGAAGGGCATATTTATAAGGTAAGAATGAAAAACAGACAGACTTGGGAGAAATTAACACTACCTCCTGTACTGGAAGACAGAAGGGGCTGGGGGGGAGGAAGTCCTAGTCTATGAAAACAGCCAGAAGTAACCCAAAATTGCAAGATGAGCAAAGAACATCTCCTTTGCAGGAAACCGAGGTAACATTCTGTGTTGCAGCCTTTGCCAGCAGAATTATCTGTGCTAGGCTTTACAGCAGTGTATTCCCCCCTTCCCCCCATCGCCATATAGGGCTGGTGGGAGGGACCCCTGGTGCAAGTATGGTACTTGTAACTGTGTTTTGTGTAGAGGAAGGTAGGTTTGGTCGTAACAACACAAATATAGCCTTGATGGGATATCTGCATCCATGCTGGCAGTCCTGCAGGTGTCTGATTTTGGCTCCTGGCGTGGATGTAGCCTTGGCTGCTCTCCCCATCAAAGCAGCCCTGCCTCGCTGCCCTTCTCGGTAAGGGATGACGGGGATTGCGGTGACTTGGACTGTAGTAGCAGCTATGCCGTGACCCGGTTGTGGACAAGGGTGCTGCTGTACTTGGTTTTTGCACAAGCAGGGAGCAAAAAGTGCTTGGAAACCCTGCCACCTGTGCTCACAAGATAGCTTCAGTCACTGACATTAAATAAGGAAATCTCTTCCCTTCAGCTTTCATTCCAGGGAAGGAGCTGTGGCAGGCTTTTGCCATATGTGCTGCAGGCATTCAGGAGGCTGAGCTCAATGTGTTACCTTACCAGGCAGTCCTGCTGGCGCACCTGAATCCTGATCTAGCTGCTGTGCCTGCCAGCACTAGGTGCCTCTCTCTGGGGAATGCTGGTCCTCCTGCTCTGCTCTCTTGTATTCGAATGGGTCTTCAGTCGAGCTGAAAGTAGGTCTGTTCTCCACTCCCCAGTCCACCTTAACAGAGCGTTAGTGGCCGACATATTTTGTTGATCAGTGTGATTCCAACTCTGTGATAATATGTAGACTAACCAGATGGAGGCTTGTACCTCTTGTGATTGTAAAATTAACCAGAATCACTGATAATTTCGAGAGTGATGACGGAGACCCAGGCACTGTCAGAACAATGTGCTTTGAGGCATGCTTAATCTGTTAGGACAGTATTTCGTGTTGGTGCATGCTCAGTACACAGTTCAGCAACACGATAAAGCGAGTACGCCTCGCTCTTGGCTGTGAGGGTGGATAAGGGATGGAGACTTAATTACTACAGAACTTGACTCAGCAAAGAAAGGGCAGGTCTCACTCTATTCAGAGACTCTTCCAAGAAATTTTAGACACAGGTCCAGATGTCTGTATTTTTAGGTTTTGTTTGTTTTGGTCTTTTACTAGGTCAAGATAGGATTTTCTAACTTTATGAATAAAAGAATTCATTTTGAATTGGAACCTGGTGTGAGACCTTCCAGGGACTCACTGAGAAATTTGTAAGAAACAGCTGGAAGTGACAGCGGAGAGGGCAGTGCCATCTCTGTTCTCTTCCTGCTGCAAAGCCCACAGAAGTATTGTAGATCCCTGTTCATTTACGTCAGTGACTAAAGGACCTATTTAAATGAATGAACCTTATGAATTAATAAGTGCAAGGGCAGGGAAGAAACCTGCGTTACAAAAGGTACTTTGTTCTTAGATCTTGAGAGTAACAGTTTGGTTGGATATTTCATAACATAGCACTGATTGCTGTTTGCTGTATTTCGTAATGCACCCTGGTAACATGAGATTGCACCACAGATTCCTGCAATTAAATAGTTATTCAGACATGTTTGCACTACCAGCAGCTTTTTGCTTGTATGTGAGTTATTAGGTGTTTCAATTAGCAAAATGTAGGTTAGGGAAGTTTTTGCTTCATAAATGGCACTTTAGCCATTTGATCATCAGCTACAGTCATTCTGCGTTTGACCTTCTCAAAATAATGCCTGCTAGTGCCTCTGTAATTAAACATCTGTCAGGGTTTTCGAAATGCCCTGTGGATTTTCTTTCAGGACAGGGGGAACAAGCCCCTGCTTTTAGGGGGAAAAACAGCGTATGTAGCTGCAAAATGTATTTTGGCCATTTTTGCAGCAGGGCAAACTTAGGAGGTGGGAAGCTTTCTTCTCCATTTTGGCTGATGTAAATAAGCAGTAAATTTATTGAGACATCCGGCACAAAACTGGTGTGAGAACAGAACTTTGGGCCTTGTGTGGCAGCTTGAGCAGATGGGTGCTTCTTACTATTTCTTAAAAACTGAAATGACAGGGAGATTAGGGTTTAAAAATCACAGCTTCTGTCGCATGCATTAATTAAAGGGGTTTAGTGTAATAATTTTATCTTATTGTTCTAAAGCATACAGTCAGCTACTTTCAGTTTTTAAAAGTACTCAGCCTTTCTCTGCGAGCCACGGCTGTTTGTTCAGTTAAATTCCTTCTGATTAAAGCTCCCTGAGCAGTCGTTGCCTTCACATACCGAGACCAGCTCTGTTTTCTCCATGCTACACTGATAATGGGGTCACTGGGAGATTTCTGAAGTACGAGTTCTAACTGAAGTTATAGCGCTTCAGGGATGCTTGGCGACTCAGCACACTCTGATGCGCTTCAAAGTACCATTGGAGCAGTTGGGCAGTGGCTCTTATGTATCTGTTCGTGATTTGTTTTGCCTAAAAGGGAAGCACTGCAGGAATTTTGGTTGTCCTATAAGATCCAAATATCATATTTTTTAATATGGAAAGAGGTGGAAACCCCACCTCTGCAGTGATCTAGCACTACTAGCATTTTTATTCTTTTTTTTTCCCTTTTTTTTTTTGGTGTGCGTGTGTTTGGTTTTTGGTTTTGTTTTAGATATGCCTGCGGTAGCCCGTACTTTATAGTTTTTTTCCCTGCAAAAGATAAACTCACAGATTTTTTTAAATCTGAAAATGGAATGCATCAAGAGTGCCGATTTAGCAGCCTTGGATAGGAGAGGTGGATCTCCTCTGAGGTCTTAAACTGATGGGGTGTGACAAGGTCGCTCGAAGAAAAAGGAATCTTATTGTAACTGTCTGGCAAGTTTTATTTGAAAACATCAGTCCCATAGATACTGTGGATTTGCTACTGGTTTTGCTTCTTCCAAGAAAACTTGATATTCCCTGTAAGGACAGATGTTTGTGGAATGAACTCCTAGTGGATAATTAAATAATAAGGAAGGTTGAGTTTCTGCGTTATTCCAAACTATGTATCCCAAGGCTGCAGTGTGGTGTCAGGGCTCTTCCTTGGCAGTGCTTGATGGACACGTAGGCTAAGACCTGCAGTCCGCCCAGCTGGTGATCTGGTGCTGGGAGTTCAGCAAGGGAAAGGGGAAGAGGTGCCTTTCCAATGGCTTTCCTGTTTTCCCTTGAAAGTGGTAATCAGGAGGTATGGTGGAGATGGCATCCATTTCCAGCAGTTTGTTGGGGAGACTGTCTCTGGGTACTAGTTCAGGGAATGACTAAGGAGAGGTGATTTATCCTTTCCATCCTTGGCCAGCATTACCTGGTAAGCACAAGGTTTGCATCTGGTTTATGCAGATATTGTCATCAGCTTTGAGGCTGACCTAGTGATGAACAGTAAAATGATGATGAACACAACTCTGTTTCTTTCTATTTATTTATTTTTTGATTTTTCCCAAGCTGGGAAGTGTCGCTCACAGCAGTTGGGAGCAGCATCTTGCAGTAGCAAGAGTTGTTCTTTGCTTTAATAAGCATTACAACTCCCTGTAACAAGCTATTAAGCTGTTAGGACAGGCTCGTCTATCTTTAGACTGTTGACCCATTGTCACCCTGAGTCTTTGTGTCTTAGAGGACTGGCCACGCCACATAAGGGATTTCTTAGATCCTCTTAGATGCAGGAAGGAGCTTGGGTAGCAGAGGTGGGTTGGCACCTACCTTCAACAAAGCAGTCACATTAAAAGGGGCTGCTGATAGTGTGTTTCTGGCTTTGGGGGAATGGAAAGCCTCCTCAGAGGCTGTTTTCAAAGTGAAGTGAGACTTGTTCAGTGGTTGATCGGCGTTTTGAGGGTGCAGCCATCCTTGGAGAGAGAATCTGCAGGATGGAGGAAAAATAAATTGGCAAGGGTTTGGGGTTGAGAAGACTGGCAGAGGGATAGAGGCACTCTTCACAGCCCCTCCTGGTGCCTTTCAGCTTACATTATAAAACCCATCAGCCTAGAATTTGGAAGCTACTTTAACTGAGCTTATGCTGATACATTAAATTTCTCATATGTAATTTTAAAACGAAGGCTAGCAAAATTTCATGAAAGCTACTTAAAATGAGTCTAAGACCCAAATACACGTGTTTTGAAATACTGTTTGGAGCAGGGTGATACTCTAGTGTTTGTTTATTTATTTATTCATTCATTCATTCTGCTTTCCACAGAAAATAATTAATTTCTTTTGATTCAGTAATGTTAGACAAAACATTGCTTTGTTTTTTTGTGTTTTATTTCCAGCCTAGTAACCAGATGACTCAGATAGTAACCTGGATAATTAGGTTACATAGGAACAAATTCTATCAAAAATATAGTTTTATGTTCTTAACATTACAACTTAAGATTGCTTCTAGTAGTAGTGGATCAATTTTGAACCAAAATAGGGTATGCGTTTTAAAAGCACTTCTTACTGTAAATACAGGAGTACAACACTGCAGTAACAATGCATTTTTCAGGTAAACAGAATGAAGAGTCTTTTAGAAGAGCTTCTGTCGTACTTGCGCTTTGTTTGAAAACAAGGATCGTATTTGACCACAATATTAGAATACTCCATAGTCTCTCAGATGTTTAAATTTGTTTCTGTTGAGAAGATTTCCAGGGTAGAACTCTGTTTCCCTTTGAAGTCTGATGCTAAATAGTAGAAAACATCGAGCACAATGCAAGTGTCAGTGATATTTACCTGTATGAAATTCCTGGTAGTTTAGCTGAAGTCCGAATTTTATGTTTTGGTTGAGGGAGCATGAATTTCTTGGGCAAGAGTTAGTGCCTAAGGGTAGTTTTTTGACTTTCCAGAAGCAGAAATATAATGCACTGAAAGTATAAAGAATGTTGAGAGTTGTTTATTTTGTCATTTTTTTTCATAGTGACTGGAGTATTTTTTTCCCCTAGATAATTACTTAGATCTTCCCTGCCTGTTGTTAACTTTGGGTGGAAAGAAGGTATAACCTGGGTACAAACTCTGATCTAAGTACAGAATTGTAGTAAATTATGAAGACTGGATATGACAAGGAGTTATGGAGAGTGTGGCTGTTCTCACAGAGTTACATCTTCAAAATCTGGCAGTGAACCAGCATATTAAGTTCCATGTCCTGACCACGGTAGGTGGTCAAGGAACCATAACTGAATTTAAGGCAGTCTTCTACATGGAAAGTAGAGTCAGGTAAGGGACAAGTATTCTCAGTTGGAGCCTTGAGTTGCACTTACTTCTGAGTAACAGTGCTCCTTTTCCAGAGAGTAGGCAACATTAATCTCAGAGGGATTGAACAACTTTCTCATGGTCATTTATGGGCTTAAAGTATGTGGTAAAACCAAAATCTGCAACTTGGAATGTCGTTGCATGCCTTTAACTGCAAAACCATCCATTCTCTGAGAAACTTTTTTTTCTTGTGAAAGCAGAGGATGAAGCAAAACATATAGGACAGAGTACTGGTGAGTAGCAAGAAGGATGTATTCTTGATGTACTGGAGGAGTGTGGGGAAAAGGACTCCAGAAGGCATCTTGATGGTTTTGACAAAGGCAAAACTAGGTGTAATGAAACTGTTCTTCAGGCTGAATAATACAGAAAGATGGAAAGGAATATTAAAACAGGAAGGGCAAAGGAGAAAAGCATTGGTGGTAAAGTTCTTTTGTGGGACCTCATTGGAGATTGAAAGGTTGATTCAGCTTTGTATTTGGTGGAAGGCACTTGCTGCCAAGTTTTGCACGCTGCTGTGGAGTGTGGCTTTCACACCTGTGACCTGTAACGCAGACCATTGCAATCTAGAAACCATGCTAAGGATTCCCTTCTCACGGGAAGACTGCTTGCGAACCTCAAACAAGATGAAAAGAGGTGCCTCATAGCATACAATTTCTTAATTATAGACAAAAGAAAACTTTAAAGGCTCTTTTTGAAATAAAAAAGGGAGGAGGGGAGAAAAATGGTCTTGGTAAAGCCAGTATTTCATCAACAAATATACCAAATTAAGACAGAGCCTTGGAAAGTCCCTGGTAAGCTCTGTGCTCATTTATGCTCTGATTTTTTTTGCAGTGAACTTTCATTCTGAAATAATGGAAGAATTATTATGTGAATTAAACCTAAATCTTTAAACTAGGCAATCTTTTGAGAATATGCTTTGAAAGTGCTGGTTTTTGTTAAACTTTCATAAATGAACCTTGAACTGCATGTTCTGACTTTGTTCCTGCTGCTCTCCATTCGTGAATAATCAAATGGGAAAGTGAAGCATCGGGTATGCGTTGGTGGTTTGCTCTCATTCCTTGACAGGCTGAAATGGAAAATAGATGCCAATCAGAATTCCAAGTGCACTTGGGTGCCTAGTGACAGGTAGCATTTCCACGTTTTGCAGAACGTGATGAAATCTGCTTGTCTTCTGAAAGTTATGTCCTGTGAATGAAAGCATATGAAGTATATTTTAATGCTAAAAAATCGGAGTACCCAAAATCTTTTATTGCTTTTAGAAACTTAGGTCTTTGTATCAGAGACTCCTACCTCTAAATCCTTGATTTTTTTTTTTTTTCTGACAATAAAGCAAAAAATTTTGCTGTTTATCTCACTCTTGGTCTTTGTCTTAGGTTTGAAGTTCAGTTTAGAACATAAAACCATATATTTTTTTTTTCTTTTCCTCACTACATTTGGCAAAATCTGAAGTATTTTATTCACATGCCCTCTCCAAATACTTCAAATTTAATCAGGTTTTGCTGCAGCATCTTAGCTTGTCCTCCTCTGACCATAAACCAGCAGTCCTGAATACTTTAAAGGTGACCTGGTTGCAAATTGGATACTATTTCCATAGATACCTGTTTTCTTGCGCGTGTTACGGCTTACTGGTTTACTTTCTTGTTACTTACATGTAAGTGAAGCTTCTTCTACTCCTACAGCACTTCTTTAATCTGCAGGAAAGTTCTCTTGGTTAGCACTTAGTAGGCAAAGGTTTTTGCATTTGTGAGGTCTTTGCATTTTCTTTTGTTCCCATGTTTCTATATTTTCCCCAGTGGTTGCACTAGGAAAGTTCAGGCGATCCTTTCCTGCATAGAGATGCATGTAGGCTGATTACCATATATCAAGAAGGAATCCCTGAAAAGAAAAATAAGAGTTTGGCGTTACCTCATCCTACTGCTGACTGCCCAAATTCCAGCCTGTTTTGAGGGAGATCTTTCTACATAGCAGGAACAGTGAATAAAAACTAAAACCTCTGTGATGGAGGTTTTGTTTCCCCTAAAATGGATGTTTTTACACCATACATGGTGCTTCCAATAAAGTAATCTGTGTTAGCCTGTCGGGTGCTTATTATTTCAGTGGAGTTTTGGGTTGGAAAAAAAAAGGAGAAAAAGTATAATAACAGCACATTACATAAAGAACCCAATCAAAATACTGTACTTCGTCTCTTTTCCTGATATTTCTCTAATGACACCCCAAATCACTGGACCTGACACAGGTTCTTGACCTTCGGCACTGGAAGGTGCTTCTGTGTCTGTCCTTCAGAAGTGCAGTGGTAGGTACTCAGACACACACCAGTGACTTGGCTGGTGTGGTCCATGTCATCAGCTCAAATTCAGTGCAGGAATAGGGTTGCCCCAGGCTGCCCAGGGAGGGGGTTGAGTCACCTTCCCTGGAGGGGTTTAAGGCACGGGTGGGCGAGGTGCTGAGGGGCATGGTTTAGTGTTTGATAGGAATGGTTGGACTCGATGATCCGGTGGGTCTCTTCCAACCTGGTGATTCTATGATTCTATGAATGATGAAGCAGGGATGAGCCCCACTGATGATTGCCTCTCCTGGGACCAGTGTCCTGCGTGGCACTGCTGTTGCCTGGGGATTCTTCTGTGGGGTAAGTAAGTTTTGGGTTTGTTTTTTTTCTTTCTTTATTCTCTTCTGTTTTGTTTGTTTGGTGGTGTTTTGATTTGATTTAATTCTCCCCTCCTGCTGCAGAGGACCCAGCGGGGGATGATGAGGGTTGCAAGGCCCTGGCCCAGGTTGCCCAGGGAAGCTGTGGCTGCCCCATCCCTGGAGGTGTTCAGGGCCAGGCTGGATGGGGATGTGAGCAGCCTGGGCTGGTGGGAGGTGTCCCTGCCCACGGCAGGAGGGGTTGGAGCTGGATGGGCTTTAAGGTCCCTTCCAATTCAAAGAACTCTTTGGTTTTGTGGTGACTGTAGGGGGCATATGCCTGGAGGGAAGGTTTCTAGCTGCTCTAGTTAGCCATGGGTAGGGCTGGTGGCGCTGAGCAACCCGGGGGGGGTGGTTCCTAGCGGGATTTCTGTTCATTTTTGTTCGGTTTGATTTTGTTTGTTTGTCTGGGGGTGGTTTTACGCTGACTGTAGGCTTTCAGAGCAGGAACTGCCGCCGCGCGAAGCCGAGGAGCCGCTTCCCGAGGGTGGGAGGCGGGAATGGAGGGGACGGGGCCCGTCCGCGGGGCGGCAGCGACACCTGCCGGCGGAGCGGGGCAGCGAGAGCGAGTCCTAGTCCTCCCCGCTCCTCCCTCTCCTTCTCTTCTTCCTCGTGCTTCCCACTCCTCCTCCTCCCTTCCCTCTCCTCCTCCTCCTCCCTTCCCTCTCCTCCTCCTCCTCCCTTCCCTCTCCTCCTCCTCCTCCCTTCCCTCTCCTCCTCCTCCTCCCTTCCCTCTCCTCCTCCTCCTCCCTTCCCTCTCCTCCTCCTCCTCCCTTCCCTCTCCTCCTCCTCCTCCCTTCCCTCTCCTTCCTCCTCCTCCCTTCCCTCTCCTCCTCCTCCTCCCTTCCCTCTCCTCCTCCTCCTCCCTTCCCTCTCCTCCTCCTCCTCCCTTCCCTCTCCTCCTCCTCCTCCCTTCCCTCTCCTCCTCCTCCTCCCTTCCCTCTCCTCCTCCTCCTCCTCCCTTCCCTCTCCTCCTCCTCCTCCCTTCCCTCTCCTCCTCCTCCTCCCTTCCCTCTCCTCCTCCTCCTCCCTTCCCTCTCCTCCTCCTCCTCCCTTCCCTCTCCTCCTCCTCCTCCTCCTCCCTTCCCTCTCCTCCTCCTCCTCCTCCCTTCCCTCTCCTCCTCCTCCTCCTCCCTTCCCTCTCCTCCTCCTCCTCCCTTCCCTCTCCTCCTCCTCCCTTCCCTCTCCTCCTCCTCCCCCCTTCCCTCTCCTCCTCCTCCCCCCTTCCCTCTCCTCCTCCTCCCCCCTTCCCTCTCCTCCTCCTCCCCCCTTCCCTCTCCTCCTCCTCCCCCCTTCCCTCTCCTCCTCCTCCCCCCTTCCCTCTCCTCCTCCTCCTCCTCCCCCCTTCCCTCTCCCCCTCCTCCTCCCTTCCCTCTCTGTAATGTAGCTATCAATCTGACCAGCAGTAGTGAAAACAAACCTGTTCTAGGTCGGTTTCTAGACCTGTTGCCAACTAGTAGCCAATGTACTGTAAAAATCCACTTTAACTCTGCGCTATGGGACATGAGGCCATGGTGTGTTTGTGGCAATAAAAAATGAAATGTGCTGATAAGGCTAAATTAATTGGTGGGATTTTAATTGAGAGCTTTACCTGTATGTGGATGAAGGAAGGTGCCAGGGTGCAGTCCTTGTCCATGGCAGGGGGTTGGAGCTTAGTGATCTTTAAAGTCCCTTCCAACCCAGACCATCCTGTGATTCTAAGTGTACTTTAGTAGTGCTGAGCGTTTGTTACTCCATTCACAGGAACAGGTAACTCCACTGGCTACATAACCTTTTCCTAACTGCTTTGAGTCAACTTTGGAAGCCACGTTTCTTTTGATCAAAAGAAATAAAACTGCACTTGGGTTGATACAAAGTGTGCAGTGAAGACTAGTTATCACCTGGATCTCGTCTGTAGTCAGATGTGCGGGTGGATTAAGTCATGGATTAAATACGTCTTTGTGAATAGATTTAAAATGACTCAGACTTTGAGGAGGATTTTGCAAAACGCTTTAGTTTCCTGACGTTGGCCTAGTCTGCATCTTTGCCAGAGTAGCTGGGGTAATAAGTAAGTCTTTTGTGTGACGCTGCTGGGAACACACGTACACACACATATCATGCAGTTGTTTACCTCTCTCTTTGGGAAATATCTGGGCCGACATCTGTTTTTTCTGTACCATTTTCTGCTATTTAAGAATTTGAATTAACCAGATTAATTTCTTAAGACCATACTTCTTTCCGCAAGTTTTATTTCTCCCTGGAAGCAACCTTAAGGAATCAGTTGAGGTTGGAATGGGGGAGTGTCTTGTCTTTTCTAGAACGAGGGTATGGATAAATGGCAAATAAGCCATGTAAGTGATCTGCAGAGCTCTGTGTTTATTGGTAACTTAGTCCTTTTTTTTTTTTTTTCTCCTATGGAGTTTAATGTGTATAACAACAGAGCCTGCAATGGAGTGTGGAGGTGATTTGGTTACCTCAGTTCCCCTTGTCCTTCCCCGGTGCGTTGTTTAACACTGCTAGATTTGCTCTGACCAGACCCGTGTGCTCTGCTGGGAAAACAGATGGCCTTCCTGAGCTTCCAAAAAATCAGGTCCCTGTAAGACCTGAACACTGGGGAATAATTAACACTTAAACTCCTTAGGAGGTGAAGTATCAGTACTGCTTCTTGCAGAAATACACCAGATCACAGCCATTGCCCAAAAACTTATGCAGCTTGTTCCATGTTCCTAGTGGGGTGCATCCTACCAGGTGTGCATGCTGAGAAGGGCTTTGCACTGAAGTAGCAGGCATCTTTCTGTTTAGGGACACTTCATATAGATAGCCAAGCATCAGCATTTCAAAATCTTCCTTCGTTAATGCCATGGCAGGCATGGGGATTTTTCACGTTGCTTTCATGGACTTGCTCTTAATATGGAGGCAAAGACAGCAATGAGGATAACTGAACCTCTTGGCATAAATGGTGTTTGCAGGCTGCTGCAGGTACACGTGTAGGAGCTCTGTTCTATCAAACCAAGTTTGTAAGTTGCCCTTAAACATACTGTCCTACTTTCTTGTAAGGTATGTAACAGAACAAGGTCTAGGGAAAGGAAAAAAAAAAATTGAAGTACTTTCCAGCTTTCCTGCATGTATGTGTGGTTTTGTTTTGTTGGTGTTTTTTTTTTTTTAATCCCTTTGAAAAGGAGAAATTCCATATTAAGCCAGCCTGTGGCAGTGTTTTTCAGCATTTCTTTTGCTTCTCCTGCATTTAAAGCTGAAGCCTCGGTGCTAATTGGAAAAGTTGGGAAGCTGCCTATGTGCTATGTGCAATAGTTAACTTCGGTATTTAATAAAGTTTAAGCTTTTTAACACAGCTCTTTATTTATATTACACTCTCGTTTTAATAAGTAATCATGACTCATAGAAGCAGAATTACTGTTTTGTTGTCTGTGAAGCTTATTTTAAAAGTGATGGGTTCCTATTGCTATTTTTCAACTGGATTTGATTTCTCCCCCATCTTCCTTTAGCGTAACAATGTTCCTGTTATTCAAAAGATACAATAAAACACATTTACAGCTGATTTTTCTGTATGTTCAGTACATCTTTGAGACATCCTCTTGTCTCCTGACCTTTCTGAGCTACATCATGCTCCGTGGGATGATTCTCATCTGACTTCCTTCCCAAACAGAAGGCTTCCTCTTTTTTTTGAAATGGGAAGCCTACACACCAGAAATGAATAGATGCTGGAATTTCTTACATTGTTTAAATTACCTCTTAACAATTGTTTTCCCAATTACTCATTTTCCAGATTAGTAAGACTTCAAAAAAACGAAGCATTTAAGTGAGCCCAGAACTTCGATGCTCCTGTGAGCTCTCAAGTTTACCCCTTGCTATAAAAGGAAAAGTGTCAGGAAATTTCTAAAACTCCAAAGCACTTTTAGAATGCATTTTTCCTGCAGGCAGCTGCCCTTTCTACTGCCGTGCTGGTGGCCATAGGTTCCAGCCTGCTTTGTCTATTAGCTCTTCAAGGGGATTATGGAAGTTGCCAGTAAATGGCTGATGTCTTTAATGATCTGTGTAAGGCTGTCACAGAGTTGTTTCAAGACAGGTCTGAAAGGCCATTTACTTTGCTGGAAGAAGTACCTCCCATGGTTATTGTGTAGGAATAGAAGAAACAGTAACAAAGGCTAAGGGAAGGACACTAGAAATAAAGGGAGGGGGAAAGGGAAGGCTACTTACCTAGCAATTAGCCAAATGCAAATACCCCTGCCTTGTGTGGTCAATAGGAGCAAAGGCCAGGGGAGGCTGGATGGAGGGGAGCTGTGTCTGGCAGGCAGGACTTCGAGCTTCTTCTCTTGAGGCCTTTGGCTCAGGGCTGCAGATTGTGTGGCACACGCACAGCACATTTTGTGCAGTTCAGCTGCAGTTGGTACTGGGTCAGTGGCCAGAGGCTGCCCATGTGCCTGCAGCCTCACCCTCCCCAGAAGCTTCCATTCCCTTTGGTCCATCTGGAGCAGAGCTGTTCAAATCAACTTTTGATCTATCAGTAAGCATAGAGCCTTCCTGTACTTTAAGGAAACTGCACATCTCTCACTCTGCTGGGCTCGGTCCCTCATCTTTTGTGCTGCATCCTTAAGGCACCACTGGTGGTAAGTCTGATCCAGCGATGTCACCCTGCACTAAGGGCATGCAGTTTCCAGTACAGTTCAGTCTGTCCAGCCTGTGTCTTGGATTTGATCTGACTTGTTTCTTCTCCTGTTCCAGCCCTATTTTCTTCCAGTCTCTTTCCAAAGTCTTTTTCTCCTCCGGAAGCCTGGAAAAAATTATTAATGCAGGGAAGCAGATTTTCTGTCCAAGTACTGTATAACTAGTCAATCTTTAACTACTTGTAATACTTACAATCTAAGTTCGCCTTTCCGTGATGTGGCACTGTGTTTGATGTGACTGACATGCACAGCAGAGGTCTTTGACTACCTTAAGTCTGTGAACAGAGCCACCAGCTATATAGTAGTGTGGCCTTCAGCAGAAGAAACAAAATTAGGTCACACAGAGCTCCTTATTTCCTACTTCTGCTACCACGCTGGGCTTGCTGGCTGCAGCTTAGATATTTCTGCAGAATGCTAGCCTACAGCACAGCTGTACCTTCTTTTTTTAGACTGAGGATCTCTAGTAAGGGGCTTTATGAGGTATGGCAATACAGTACCCATGCTTAACAAACGATAGGAGAAATGAAATATTGGATGGAGAGTGTTAAGCTGTACGGAGTGACTGCCAGTCCACACTCCTGTCCAGGAAAGCCTTTCTTCTGAATGCACTTAAAGGAAGAGGAACAGGTAGTGGTCAAGAAGATGCTATGGAGCACACATTGTGGCAAGTCTGACTGTTGGAATAAATGGGAAAATCTCTGGGAAGATTTACAACTGCTTGGGTCAGTGTTTGGAGTGGCTACGCAAGCAGGCTGCTGCTTGCTTAAAAAAAAAAAAAAGTTAAAAAAGTCTGAGTCATAGTTTTCCATCTCTTCTGCAAGTAATTTTGATGCATCAAAAGCAATTGGCATTTCTCTTTCTGTGCCTTAAACAAAACAAAAAAAAATATTAAAACCACAACAGCCCCTACCCAAATCCAATCCGCTCAAGTTGTATTTTGTGTTCTGCTGTCTTTGTGGTCTTGTGCCCTTTCTTTTTCCCTCACTTCTACCTGCACCAAATGTCACAGGCAGGGCCACACACGCAGAAATGCCTAGCACCTACAGAATGTATTGAAGTACTCTGCTTAGGTTTTGGACCAGTTCATACTGCTTTGCTGTTAGCTCTGGAATTATGGCAGAGCTGTGTTAGAGTCAAATTGGTATCATCTGGCCTAATCACTTCCTAATTTTGCAGAGCATTCCAGGGGTTTTATATCCCATAATTTTCTTTAAGTATATTATGAGCAGGAACAGCTAAGGCAGTGCCAAATTGCAGAGTTTTCATTTTGGCAAGCGGTCCCTACAAGTGTTTTTGTATTAGTCTTGTGTATGTACGTCATCTCTCCCTCTGTTTTACCTATAATTTATAGATAAATACTTACTTTTCCCTCACCACTTTCCAGGATCCAGACGGTGATGTGAGACTGTGAAGGTGCCTGTATGTTTTAAGTCAGTGTAACACCTTCATTGTGGCTGAGCCACAATGGGAGCGACGGACTGTTCTTCTGCATCCACTTATGCGTTCTGATGTTACATTTCCTAAAGGAAGAAAAGCAGGTTTGAAGTTTTGTGAGCTGGGGACAGAGTTACGAAAGCCATGTGTAGTGTGGACAACTCACTTGGGTTTCCTAGCACCATGCTATGCCCAGCTATAACTGTAGTAATCCTGGGTGGATTGGGGGGGCATCGGGATGCTCTTGGAGCTCACAGCAGAAAGAGGTGCTGTGGGACATGACCGGGAAATCCAGCCCCTAGTCCCAGAAGGGGCCGTGCTGGGGATGTGAGCAGGATGTGGCCAGCACATGGGGATCGGATATATTAGTTGCAGTCTTGCTGTGTAAGACTGTCACCTCCTGCAGCTCTTTGTTTAAAGGGCAAGCCTTCTTAACTGGCAAAAGCCCCATTGAAGTCTAAACTACCTTGGGTCAAGTTAGTGCAGATGCAGGGTGAAAAAGGCACCCAGAAATACTGTGATAACAGGGGCTACAGCTTTGCCTGCAGATAGTACATGTTATTTTGTGGGGCTTTCCCCCTGCTGTTGGGCAGAGATTACTTTCATATACCTTTGTGAGAAATGCAGGGGTGAAAAGATTGGTAAATAAATTCTAGCTCTGCTGCTACTCCAGATTCCTGTGCACTAAGTATATAATACTTAAAAAAAAAAAAAAAATCCCACTGGGTGGAGAGACGTGATGAACACTGGATGGAGAGATGTGATGAACACTGGAAATGTCATGTCTACTGCCAGCAGCAGCCATTTCACCCACACGTGTGCTTTCACTTCATTCCCTGCTCTGCTGTGGATGCTTTCCTTCCCTTACCCTCAAATAAAGTCTGCGCTGACTCTGGAAGGGCTGGTTCCTGGGAGAGAGGTTCCAAAGGGCCTGGTGCTAGAAGAGAGTTTGCATTTGTGCTTCATGGCAAAGCCTGTTGTGCTTCATGTGCACCTGTGTGAAACTAAGGGTGATGGAAAGATACAGCATGAGGGGAGAGTGGAGTAATTTGCATGTGGAGCTGCTCTTGCAGCCAGTTGGCCTTTGGAAGGCTTGTAAAATTGGTACCCTAGGTAACAACAAAGCCAAATACTCTTTAGGGACAAATTATATACAAGTAGCTGGAAAGAAAAAGTTCACTGTGAACTCTCAGGCTTGTTTCAAATTGCGCCTCTGGTACCTAACAATGTGCGCTTCAGCTTGACAAGATTTTGGACCCGATACCCTTTCCGTCATAGTTTCTCTGTTACTTTATTGGTGCCTATTCTTTGATGGTGCTTGAAATTCCAGTAACCTTGCTGGCATGTGCATGTGTGGACCGGGGATGGTTTCAGACCTCCTTTTTCCTTTAAAAAGAAAAAAAAAAATGAAAAAAATGACCCTTGAAGTGTGACATAACTCTAAAGTATTTCTGCTGTGCAAAGGCATTTGTAATTTTACTGAGCTAGGGAATACCTTGTAGAAAGGGGTCTTTTTGTGTGCTGTACCATAACTGTTCTCAGGCTCAAACTTCACTCATCTTAAAAGGTTAAGTTTCAAATTTAATCAACTATAGATTTTTTTTCTGGTTTTTTTTTTTTCCCCCATCACTTCAGTGACCTTTCAGGTTTTCCAAAACACAAGACTAGTGCAATTGGTATCTCTGATGATAATAACAATAATAGTTTAAAATAATTCAGAAACCTCAACATGTGCAGTCCAGAACTGAACAAACTTTATTGAATTAGTTTGATGGTTGCCTATTCATGGTTTTTGCTGTCTGAATTGTAAGAGCTCAGGGGGTTTTATTTTCACAAGCAGCAGGCGTCCTCCTGTACAATGCCAGAGAGATTAGTCAGATGGAGACTGGGGAGTGTTAGGAGTGGTGGACTTGCTCGCCTGTCCTGCTTTCATCCCCTACAGTGTCCCCCAGTTCTGCAGAGCTAAGGAGACGAACAATATGATGGGACCCTTCAGCTGTTTGCACGCTTGGGGCATGGCTGTACGATGTTTTAAGCATTCGACAGACAGAGTTAGAAGGAACTTGCAGATAAAGTTAGAGATCACGGAGGGTAAAGTTAGTGAAGTGAGACAAATGAGGCTTTGGAATAAATCTATATGTTGTTCTTCCAGGAACTGAGGGAAGCCTGAAAACAAATGTGTGGGAAAAACAGCTGAAAAATAGCATGGTCATAAAAAAGTTGAATTTAGGACTCCGGGCATTAGTAATTTAATCATCATGGTAACAGCGGTGGTACTGTTTGGGAAGAACAGAGTAGGAAAGAAAAAAGCTAAATTTTGTTACTCTAAGGGACCTAAAAACCTTAAAATATTTTTTGGTCAGATAATAATTTTCCCTCCATGGGGCTGCTCCCCAGAAAACTGGGATACACGACTGCGGTTCTTTTCCTTCTGCATGTGAGTTGCTGCTTTTTTGTAGCCAGCATTCTTTCCCAAGAAATATTTGGCTGAAACCTGATGGTCGCCTTCAAGCATCCTTATCCTGAAATTGTTGGCCATGAGATTAAAAAGTCAGTGAGTAGCCATTTTAGGAACTGTAATGTTTAGATGTAAAAACGGAGAATGGAGCTTGAACGCGAGCTATACCAAAGCGCTGCTGATTCTGATGGATGAACTCATGATCCAGGTTTGTTTGCTAAGGATGGAAGTATAGCATTGTTAGAAATGTACAGCTGATGGTGTGGAATGTGGTAACTACCCAACATTTAACCACAAAAAAGACTGGAAAAAAATTATATTGTTGAACAATACTAAGGAAAAGCAGTGTGGCATAAACCAGAAACATCTCACTCTTGGCCACACGAAGACGGGACTTCTTGGGGCACCTGGTCCTGTTTTTTGTGTGCTCCCAGGCTCTGGCGTAGGACAACATTACTCTTCTTCCCTCTTGCGTAGTCACAGTGAAACCTCTGCAGGTTGGGGTGAGCTGGCTGACTGATAAACAGTCTGTATCAGCCAGCATCTTAATCTCAAGAGCTGTGTTCGTTTTCTGCCCTGTTAGAAACCTCAAACCTCAGCCAAAACCACTCACCGTCAGTTCTAAAATTAGCCTGAGAGGGAGCAGGGATATTATTTGATTGTGTGCTTTCTGCCCTTTAGCATCTCTCTCTCATCTGTTGGCCTGCCCCACCCTGCAATACTGAATACTCCAGTCTAATTATTGGTTATCTCTTTTTCTGAGTTATTGGGGAGCTGGTGCAGCTGCATCTGAAAACATCTAACAATGTGTGAAGCAAGATGAATGTTGCAGATAAGAAGCTGGATCTCGTATTAAAAACAGCATAACTTTTTTCTTCCCACTATCTCATTGCAGCACATGACCCTGAGAGAGGCAGTGAATAGCATGTGGAAGAAGTATCAAAGCTAGACACACAGGCAGCTAGAACAGAAGCCAGGGCTGGTGCAAGACAAACCATCCTGTGCAAAACAGACATTGGCTTTCTTTGAATAGCCCAACATATAGTCAGATGGTAACCCTACTGCTAAAGAGGGTTATGGGGTCACCGTTGATGCTCCAGGAATCCTTTCCTTAGCCAACCATATAGGGAATTAGTATGAAAGGAAGTCTGGTTTTGGCATATGTCTGCAATGCAGTTGCAGTGCATGGATATTCACTTATGAGGGGTTTTAGTTTGCTGTGCTAATAGAACTAAGGGAAGGAGTAAGCCATGCATTCTGCCTCCCTGTGAAAAGGATGGATTTTCACCATCCATTGATAATCCATGGTTTGTCCATATAGGTTTTACGATCCAAGCGGTGTTCTACCTCTTCTCTTGGCATTTATTCCGCAAGCTGGAAATACACATAATTGCTGTGGGTTTGTGTGTGTGTGTTTGTTTGTTTGTTTGTTTCTGTTCATCATGTTTTGCTGCATGCAATTATATCAGGTTGTTGTGATAGTCCTCAGTGCTCAGGATGACATAATAGTCTGGTTTGGACCTTGGTGCTTCTGGGGAGGCTGCAGGGATTGGCCTGTCACCCTCCTACCTTCCCTCAGCCATGTCAGAGACACTTAAGTCTTCATCTTTACTTTCTGGCTGGTGACTTTATTTTCTTGTTGGTTATTTTCTGTTGCAATTCTCTGAACTCCTTCTGACTTGTCCCTGTTTGCAGACCTGCATAGATATTCTGGGAGCATGGTGTATTTTTGTTGGACCTTTCATTCACAGGATGAAAGACCTTGATTTTCTGCTGTAAACCTGCTTTTTGCCTTTCCTCCCTGCCATGTCCTATTGTATTGTGCTTATTGTAAGTTTTTACCTAGTGCCTATTACTATGGTTTGTATATATATTTATATATATAAAATAATGCAATCAGCAGGGCAATTTCTTACAGAGTGGTAGTTTTAGTTTTATTTTTGTAATGTATACTTTTATTTGTGAAAGCTAAGCTCAAAAACCTCACCTAGTACACTCCTATTTAACTTGCCATCTATTGTAACATCTGTTATTTTCAACATTGCTGCTTCCTAGATTTCGCCCTCCTACTGCATGGGTTTTTTTGGATCGTTTCCCTTCACTTGTCTTAGGCTGCTTTTTTTTCAGAATGAATCTCATTTGATTATATTCAGACAGCATTTCTATTCTCTCTAAGTCCCTGTGTATTATTTCCTTGTCCCTATTATTTTTGCAGTTTCTCCAAATGTGGTATTTCCTGGATATTTAAGTTAGCATCCTGTCTAGAGTCTCTACCGGATGATTAAAGAAAATACCAGGTGAAATAGTACCTAATGCAGGTCTTTGCATTATTTCACCTTTTCCAATATTATCCTTTGCTTTAATCGCGGTTTATTTGCAGCCAGTTTTCAAATTGAACCACAGCACACATCTCAAAAGTGCAAATCATTATCAAATGTTTACTAAAAATCAAATGCCTCGCTTCTGCTCCTTTCTCTTTGACTGCTAGTGCTGTGATGCTAGCCAGGAAAGGGGCGAGTTTCTAGCCAGTTCTACTCTTCTGGATAGAAATAAGAGTTTCATTTTCCTCAGGCTTGTAGCCTGGTTTACTTCACAGGAAGCCTCATGAATTAAACCAGCTGTGTGACCCATTCTAAAATTCAGTTTTGTGAAGGAACAGAGCTAGGAAGTGGAGTTTATGCATGTGAGGGGGAGAAAAAGGAGGAGCGGGATACATGTGTAGGTGGAGAAGGGGAATCACTTTAATTTGCCTTCTGAAGAACTGGTCAAATCCCTGGATGTTCTTGTGTTTCTAGACCATGGTTTCCTATACGAGTTAAATGTTCTGTGCTGTCGTGCTTTGCTGTCCTGTGGCCTGCAAAGCCGTCGGTACCTGAAGTCATGGTCAAACTGAAGGTGTGAGATGACATCAGCAGCTACCTCCTAGCTGGGCACCTTGTAAAATTTGTTTCCTTCAGCTGTTGGCCAGGCATCCATGACACAAAGAAACTGTAATACTTTAGGGATGTGGTAAAGGACCTTTCTCACTCTTGAGTGCAACAGGTAAGTGGCTGTTTTGGGTGAGAAACAAAGGAATTGAAACAAACGTGAGAAGATGACATGGACTTTAGGGTAAAAAGTGAGAGCATGCTTAGCCAAGAACTCTTTCAATGGGGAATGTGAGTTATAGTCCCTGGAGATCATGCAAAAGGCATCTCATTCATGGCTTTTTGCTTTGACCTGGCCATAATAAAATCTCGAAAGTTTCTGGTGACAGTAATGCCTGCACTGTGCTGGTTAGAGCAATATTTTATACCAGTGATTTAAAAGGATTGTTAGTACCCCTTTTCAGCTGGGGCAAGCGGCTGGAAGCTGGCAGAAATAAATTTAATCTATTTTGCTAAAAAGGCTCTGCCTATTTTATTGGGTCACATACTGCCTTCTCTTGCTCTTGCCTGCATCCCCTCTTCCCCCTTGGCTTTTGCTACGTGCCTGCAGCCCAGCCTGGAGCACTGCCACTAATGGGGAGTGTGGCACGTGGCAGCATTTCAGCCTGGGTGTCAGTATCTGGAGTGTCAGGTCCCTGGCAGAGAGCAGGGGGACTATGAAAAGTTTCAGCTGTGCTTTGTGCTGATGTGCTGCAGGTGGGAAGCATCTGTCTGAATCTTGAGGAATGGGGGCAAGGATGTGGTTTGGTTTTGTTTTGGTGTTTTGTTTTGCTTTTGCTGGGAGTGCATCTTGAGCAATTAACACAAATATTGCTATTAAGGCTCCTGATCTAAACTTTTAAAATTATTCTTAA
The DNA here is from genome assembly GCF_032191515.1 of Phaenicophaeus curvirostris. NCBI lineage: Eukaryota > Metazoa > Chordata > Aves > Cuculiformes > Cuculidae > Phaenicophaeus > Phaenicophaeus curvirostris. The sequence goes on along the minus strand of NC_091394.1, from coordinate 5,453,082 downwards.
TATGTTCAGTGTTGTTCGTGTGAGACATCAGAGGAATTGAATTTAGCAAGACACTACAAAGAGATTATAGAAGTTATGTTTTGTAATAAGCTTACAGGTTTTCATACATTGTACTGACAGCATTTGCCTTCAGCATTGTGTTAACTGCAGGCCTGGATACACCACAGAAATGCCTTCATCATTTTCCTACTCTGTGCTGCATTTCCCACCTGCAAAGACCCTTTTTCTTTGAAGACTCCGCTAAAGCAATATGCCTAAAAGGACTGTAGCCACATCTAGGTTTGCAGTCCCAGGCTTTATGGCCGTGGCTGTTCTGGTCTATCTCTCTGCCTCCTCCCCAGCTACCCAAGCACAGACCTAAACTGAACAGTCTAGACCTAAGGAATAAGCCCAAATCTAACTTGTACCATCTCACAGTCTGTTTGACTTTGTCCTCTTGGCTGAAACAGTGTGGTACATAGATTTTGACCAAGCTCAAAAAGGCATCAAGGAGGGCCTGAGATAGTGCGGAGCAGCCTGGGAGCAGCGGGTATTTGCCAGTTTGTCCTTTCATCACAGTTGTGCAAGTGAAACAAGGAGTGGCTGAAGCCTCCAGCTGCACAGGTCCTGGGGGGCAGTGGTCCCCCACCTCCCTCCTCTGCCTGCTCTGCTCAGCATAGCCAGTAGGTTGGTTCAGTCTTTGCTGAGGACTGCTGCGACTAAATGATGTTTTTCTGCTTTGCTTTATTGCTTACTATGATGATCAAAGGACCCACTCATTGTGATCATAAAGAAGCCTTAAAATCTTATTTAAGAGCACAAATAATTTGGGCTTTGACACACGTGCTTAAAAAATAACACAGATGTGCAGTGTTAGATTTCACTGCTGCATGCAGTGTCTTTGTTTCAAACTGTAAATTTGGCTAGTAGTGCTGGGCATGTGCTTTCCCAAAGCCTTGCCCCCTGCAACACAGGAAAGCCAGGTTTCTGGGTTTTTTTTTTTTCACTGAATTTACTCCCTTAGAGAATTTGAAATGAAAATGATCTTAGCAGTGTGAGCATTCAGCCCTGCAAGGCTGCAATTCTGTGGGTTATTTTTAACCTAATTACCTTGAATTAAACAAAAGCTTAAGAATTTTTTGCTTGAATTAAAGGCGAGGTTAAGTAGACTTTATTTGCAGTGAAACTCCAGATGAAGACATGCTTCTTCCATTGCGCCGTGCAGAATAATGCCTGTGGCACTGCGCTGCGCTAACTAACAGTGCTTGATTTTCTGAAGCGTTGACTTTTATGAGTTGATGCGAGAGGATATGTAGCTCTGGAGCAGTTCACTCCTTTTCCATTCTCACCCCTCCTACGGATGCAGTGATCATTTTGGACTGGTGACATTTTAGATGGAGCACATTCTCCTTACACTTGCCTGGCAGTGGCTCATTAACTGCATGTTAATTGAAACTGAAAGTTTGTCAGATGATTCAATTCAGTTACGTGTTAAATGGATTCAGTGCAGTAAGCATTACTGCTGTGGTGAAAGTCTCTGTGGAATTGATTTGTGAACTGATTTGTAGGGATTCAATGGCTTCATCAGTGGCTCTGAGAGATCAGCATCAGGAGACTGGGCAGAGGTAGCCATGCTCCCAGCAAAATGAATCCTACTTTTCTCTTTCCCTGTAAGCGGCTTTAATTACTGCCCAGTATGTTCCCTTTCCAGGGTAGATAAATTTACTCTGGTGAGCTGAGAAGCAAAGATGAAAACTGGAAGAATGGAAAGTAGTTTGAATTCTGTAATCAAAATGGCTGAAAATGTTGACTTCCTTATCTCTCAGTGGTCATAAAATTTTCCTAAAGTTTGATTGAAACATAGAAGTGTGTTTAAAAAGAAATCTATCTTCTTTAAGTTAACGGACTGAAAATTAATGATTTCCACCCTTCATAACTCATCTTTTGCCACTGCAAAAGTCCCTCTTAAGCGAGTAATTTCTTCTGTATGCTGTACCTGCTCATATGCTTGGTTTCTGTGTGGAGCCAATTCTTAGTGCTGAGCTGTAAGCTCTTTGAAAATAGAGGCTTGTAATGGAAGCACTGACGGATCCCTAAATAGGTCAGTCTTAACGGGCTTCATTATCTCTGCTTTTTTAAAGCATTATCTGGTTGCATATTTGCCTATTTTTCTCGCAGTCCCAGAATTTTAACATGGGTAAAGTATTGAATTGTTCTTTATTCAGAATGTCATGAACATGCGGCATTACAGTTTATCCAGACATTATGGTCATCTTTAAAAGTAAATTAAACTGTTGTGTCTTATTTCACTATTTTCTTGCAAATACCAGTACATTTAGTCTGTATCATGTCATTACCATGCTAAGACCAAAGTTTGTTGGTTTTCCCTGCTATGTTATTTTAGTCTTGAATTTTGCTCTGTCTTTTGGGCTTCTTCCTGCATAAAATTACAATGTTTTTCAATCTGTCTCATTCAGATGAAAAGCCATACCGCTGCAACTTTTCTGAGGAGGAAACCCCGATGGTAACATCTCAATTGGATGAACTCCAGAAGCTAGGCAGCCACAATGCCAGAGAAAACAAAGCCAGGGAATCTAAACCAGAGATTCCTTCCCTGGTGTCAGCGCTGGAGAGTGTCATCAAGGAGCCCTTTTTGAAATACCAAGATCTGAAAGGGTCTGCAGACGTAACGATGCCAGCATTTCACCACAGCCAAGGGCTTCCTTGCTCCAGTCACATTGCTAGCTTTGGTTCGGGTGTGGGCCAGACATCTTCAAACATGGTCATGGACTTGAAAATGTCACTTGAAGTGCAGGCTAGTTGCACTAGAGAAAATTTGCTAGACTTACACAGGGAGCATCCTCTGACAGAAAAAGGTGCTGAAACTCAAGAAGCAGCTCCACTCGATTTGAGTGGAAAATCAACAAGGGACAATTCATGCAATAAAAATCTGAATATATCCTTGCAGGCTGCTTTAATTGTCTATCCGTGTCCTTTCTGTAGTCATAAGACCTACTACCCTGAAGTCCTGTGGATGCACAAAAGAATTTTGCACAAAATCAGCTGTAACTCGATGGTCCCTCCTTGGGTTCAACAGAATGGATTCAAGGCTATTAAAAACAACCTGATCTTTCTGGCGAGGAGTGGGCGTACCGGTCCCCCTCCTGTTCTCGGTGGTAAGGAGTGCCAGCCTTTGCCCATTGCCAGATTTACGCGCACTCAGGTGCCAAGTGCATTGCCAGGGTCCAAAAGCAGCTCTCTTTCCGTGGGGTTAACTGCCAAGTCTGGGAGTACGCATCAGTCGAAGGACAGTCACGCTTTCAGCCACTGTGGTCCACGCGCATCAGGTCTAGATGGGTACAGACAGCCCAAGTTAAACCATTCCCAGGAGCAATATAGCATAGCAGCCCAACAAAAAAGCAAATATGAAGCAAATTCCAAACTTATGCAAATGGGAGCCTATAGCAGAAGCGTAACGCCTACTCCGACGGTCATATCCAGGCCTAGCACACAGCCCACCAACAGCAAGCAAATGGAAAAGTACATGGTTCTCCAAGGAAGTGCTAGTTTTGCTCCTCCAGGTAAGCACTGCGCGTCTGACTCTGTGAAGGCCAAATTCAACCCAGCGCCACAGTATCATCTGTGTAAAAGCGAGCAGTACACTAAGCATGAAGAGCCATCAGTGCCTCAGAGGGAGTCTCATATGAAGGCCGGCAATGAAATGAGGACACTGGCAAACTGCACAGCGGTAGCACGAGGGAGTCCACTGCTGCAGACCCAGCCTAGCGCTGCAGGAGTTTCTCCAGCTTTACACTCCAGCAAACAGGATCTGGGATCAGATGGGCATGAGAAACATTTGGACATTTTAAATATCTTTAAAACATACATTCCAAAGGACCTTGCTTCGTTGTACCAGACCTGTGGTGCCAACAGCCCTGTCCTGGATCATGCAGGTAAGATTTTCACAAGCCCTTCCATAGCTGAGGATGTGACTTGCTTGTTCCTGCTTCCTCTGGAGCCGCGACACGCTGTTGCACAGTTTCTTCCTTCTCTCCCTTTATGGGCTGGAATTGCATATTCATTGTTTTTATCATTTCTGGATAGGCTTGAATAGGTTTGTTTACTGATCTTTAGTTTTGCAGCATCCTCCCTCATGCACTGTGTGACATTTCTGTCGCAGGTTAAATGTATCTGGTTCCACCTGGAGTATTACTGTTCCTTTGTCCCCTCCTTTCAAGCAGGCTAGAGTTACACAGATGTGCTGTCACCCAAAGATCCCCTCCGCATATACTGGCACACATCATCATCGTTTTGCTTCGGGCAAAATAAACATCCTCTGGGGCTTAACTGTGATGCTATTTTGGAGGTTTTGTTCCATTTCATCTGCAAACAAGTCTTCAACAACAGAGAGATAATCACTTGTCAGTGTCCTTTGTCTTCCTTGACAAAAGTCTTAAGATTTTGCTTGTCCATATCAAAGACTGCTATCATATTTTTCAAATAATTCTTTTGATCTGTTTGTATGTTTATTATCAAATAGAAGTAGGGCCAAAGATATGCCTGCTGATTCATTCTAGCAGGAATGGCAGTTGTGCAAATAGCCAGTTTAAAGGTTTAGGGACTAACAAGGTATCAGAGCTCTCCTTCTGTCTCTTGTCAGTCAATTGCCACATAAAAAGAAGAAGGAAAAAAAACCCCAAACATATATATGTATTTGCATTTGAAGCCATACTTTTCTGACTATCTGCCAGAATTAGTTTGTCTCAGTGGAAACTGAAAAATTATACTGATTTATTACTTCTGAAATACGTGTGTGTGTAGAGGGGGAGAATGGGAGCCATAGTCCCAGCTCTCACCATTTGTAAATCATCCCATTTCTTTATATGCTGCTTCTCTTAGTAGAAGTTGTGCAAGAACTGAACTTCACATGGAAAGAGCACGTGTTCCTGATTGGTGTTCTAGAGTCCTCACCTGACAAAATACTCTGTTTTGTCAAAATATGTGAAATGGAGCTTGTGACCCCATTTTGCAAGTGGGACGAAGTTCAGGGCATTTAGAACCTGGTAGTATAAGGACAGTTATGGTCTAGTGCCCAGAATGTGTGTGCAAGTTGACCCCTGGCAGCTGTGAGGCAAGGAAGGAGCTATAGTATTTGGTCAGGTTCTTGGTGGAAGGTGTTTTGGAGAAGACAGGAGGGCAAAATCTATCTGAAATAGTCCATGAGATACACTTTTCAGTCACTCTGACAGTTTTGCTCGGTCATTTAAAAAGTAATGTTGCATCAGATCTGACTGTTAATTTATTGCTCTAGGGCAGATTGTTTCAGAGGTGATTAGAAGCTGTGTATTGATTGCAACTAACATCAGGCTCCTACGTTTTTATTAAGGAAGCTGAGGACATGCTCAGATTCTAAAACTGAAGTGTCAGTATTCCTGATTTTATTCATCTGGTTTTGCTTTGGCCATCCTAGTGCCTAGAAATGTTGTCTAAAGTTTCTCCTTGCCGGCTTCCTACTCTACCAGTCAATTGTTCCACCGTCAGCCTACAGTGATACCTTCATGTGGGCGCCCTCCTTGATGTTATTTAATACTACGCTGTTTCAGTCTGCTCAGAGAAGTCTTATCGTGACCTCCCAGCCACATTAAGAGGGATGCAGAAGAACAGTAAAAGCCAGGAACTAGAAGCTGATTCAGTGAATGCAGGCACGTGCAGTACCACGAGGACCACTGGGGAAAAGTAGGATAGGGGCAAGGTTTCCAAGGAAGTCTCTATTTACCTGCTTTTTAAAAGAGAAATGTTTACTGCCAAAATGTTTTTCCCGGGCAGTGATTTCCAGAGACAGTTTAACTGGAAGTTATTTGAAATCTCTTCTTTCATTCCAAGTGTTTTACAGCAGTCAAGTTTTCAGAATTTGAAACTTCTTCTCTGTAGCTTGTCTTCATTTTACGTACCACTTCCAGGTTGCTGATGGTTCTCCAAACCTGGCGCAATGGTTGTTTTTCGTAAAAAGCTGCTGCAGGTAAAAGGATCAAGTTCTACCAGAGAGGAACAGAGGAGGATAAATGATCCTTTTCTGAAATAATACATGGCCCTAGACCGAGCCCTCTGAGTCAGTATGCGTCACACAATTTAGTCTTAGTGAATATGACAATCGTGACATAAGCGATGACCAAAAATCCCACTTAGGTATGTTATTTGTCATTGTTTCTTTCCTGACTGAATGTTCCAAATAGACTTCACTTGGGTGTCTGGGGGACAACCTCATCTTGGATCACACTAGAATAAGGTAGTGCTGTGTCCAACTTCCTGTAGAGTGGCTGGATTTATTTCTCCGATCCTTTTTTTTTATGTCTATGTCTATTCTGATATGTCCTTGGAAAGAGGGAGTTGTACCTACTTTTGCGATGTAACTGCAAACGCAAAGCTTGCTGCACCTAGGCTGGGCTTGTTTCACTCTGCCCAGTCTTCCCAGGTGTTTGTAGAGAGAATCTTATTGTTATATTTAATAGCAGTTACTTATTTTATTCATGATGTTTACATGAATTGCTGTATTAGGGTGGATTATGGCAGCAGATGCACTCTTTCACTGGGGCTCTCTGGAGACCAGCTTTGAGGATTGATTTTGCAGGAGCTCCCATTCAGATAGTCACATTCATTTCCCTTAATTTGCCAACACCTGTAGGCATCCCCCCTTTTCTGTTCACATATAGGATAACCTGAGTGATGACTCATAGGGGTTTTGCCTTGCAGCGATGATGCCCATCGCTCAAAGCTCTGAACTATTAAAAGCCTTATGGTGCTCCTTAGGAAATGCAGCAGTGGCAAATGTGCCTGGAAGCAATCCGTATTTTCCACCCGCTTTTTAAATTACTACCATAAAGTGAGTGCCAGAGAGGAGGTAGGTGAAGGTCCTAACCCACTCACTTTCAGCGTTTGTAGAGGGTAGGTTGACTTACAACAGCATCCTCTTGCCTCAAAAACAACTCGAGTGGGAGCAGTGCATCTGTGAGGTCTGTTGGATCAGGCCTAGAACGGCTGCTGAGACAAGCATAGTCACCTTTCCCAGAGAGAGACTTGGCGTATAGAGAAATTAAATGTCTTTACAGAGGAGGCAGAAAACCACCTGAGGAGCCCAGCTCTCCCAGTAGCAGAGCCGGGCTCTGCCTGCCCCTGCCTGTCCAGTGGTCAGCATAGCGGTCCAGCAAAGGCTACGTTTAGTTCCTCAACACACTCTGCTTGCAGCTGTAGTGCTGGCCAGTGAAGGGAAAATGCTAGTAACAGACTAGAAAATCTACTTCAGTCTTCACCCTAGAGGGCAAATCTGTCTCATTATAGTACAGTGAAGCTCTCACTGAAATACATGATTGTTTTTTTCTTTTGGAGGGGGTATACATGATCCTAAATTATAGTCTTTTATTTGACTGCCAGGAACTTAATTGTTGGGAGTGCATTTAGCTACATTATGCAGACTGTGCTGCCATCTGCAGGAGGTGCTATTATAAAAAGAGAAAATAATTTGTGACTGGATTTTTTTTTTTTCAGCCGGACATTTCCTTTTAACATATGCCCTGATAGAAAACATTGCAGGACGCTTGGTGCTGTACCAGCAGAGTAAGCAGCAGCCCGTCTTCTTTTCCCTTAATTTTCAGGTGCAGCACCTGTATTTCAGATAAGCCCCCTGGCATCCTGCAGTTTATTTTTCAGTTGAGGCGGAGTTGTTGCCATTTTTTTGTTCACAATTTTATTCTTTTTAAATGCTGTAGTGGGAAAAATTGAAAGAAAAGATGAAACTTCACTTCTGCTGACAAGCCTCTGAGAATTTCTTTAAAAGACAAAGTATTCCAGTGGCAAATGGAAACTTCAACTCATTCCTTCTGAGGAGGGCGCCTTACCAAAATAGAAAAGATGATGTTCAAATTTTTTTTCTGTAAATAATAAAAATGCCCAATAAAAGTCAAATGTGTCTTTTTTGATCAGCAGCAAAAAGACAAAGACCAGCCCTTTAAGTCAGATGCTGTAAACTGACCTTTGGAGAAAAAGGAGAGGTTTGAGCGGTTTTCCGCAAATGCTAATGGCCTAGAAAACATGTTTACCCACGGCTGGGGGAAGGCTGCTGCGCTGCTACCAGCTCAAAATGTCCGGAATGACACTTTCATTCACAGATGTCTTTCGTCTGTGCCTCAGAGGTCTGGGGTCAAAGCAGCACCGGCAGGCAGGTAGGCAGGGGCGAAAGGTTTGATCAGTCTGTGATGGCTCCGCTCGCTCTGCATTTGTCTCTGAGGTATTGTCGCCCGGGGGGGACAGTCGGGCTCTGGTCCTACTCACTTCCTATTATCCATGTGACTTGTCTCCGCCACGCTGGAGTCACTTTGATTTGCCTGATGTACTGCTTGACAAAGCTGGGTGATGGCTGAGAAGTGGATCCAGCTGCTCTGAAAAGCGCACACCTGACATGCCAGTCCTGGTGCGGGCACATCATGGGGAGCATTTTTTAATTCAATGTAATTTATGCATTCTTGCAGTCCTGTGTGTGCCTGGCCTGTCAGCCAGTGCCTAGATGAAGGCTGACAGTTGTCATCCAGGGCCTGAAGGTAGCCTCACATAATGACACATTAGACATACTAATGATGTTTTCTTCTGGCATAATGTTTTCTTCTCAACTTTCCTCTCTCCTTCCCCCCCTCCTCCCTCTCTCCCTCCCAACTACAGGGATGCTCAGGACACAAACACGCCAAGGAGACTGTGTCTGCAGAGAGTGTGGAAAATGCTTTACCCAACCCAGTCACCTCAGGACTCATCAGAGGTCCCATGCAGGTACCTTTTCACCTCGCTCTTGCTTTCTCCCTTTCCCATTTGCCAGCTTTTGGTTCTAGCTAACAAAATGCCGAGAATTACATTTTATATACCATGCTAACCTAAGTAATTCCAGTACCTACATCTAATAGACAGGTTTTTTATTTTTATGACTATTGCTCTTGTTCTCTGGATATTGCTTACCTGATCCCTGCCCGAACTCCATAAAATTGCAATGCATTTAAGATAAGTCTGTTTGCAAATGTTTTATTTTAATTAGAGAGTAGGGTACTCAGAAATGAATATGCTAATGAATTCTGTTGCCACCAGCACAAATTGAAATCAAAGTACCCCTTTCAGCACAACATAAGGCTTTGTTTTGCCTCATCGTTGCTGTTGACAGGAACATTTTTGTGGGAAACAAGATTTTTCCGTGGACCGGTCGGCCCTAAAATGGGAAATCCCTACCAGCCATTTTTAACAGTCTGTGGTTGAGGCTGTAGGAGGCTAAAGCCACCGATATCGAGAGACCTCCTGAGCATTGCACGAGACAGTGAGACTAGCGGGTTCCTCCTGAAAAGTGTGAATGATGCATACATAAGCCAGTCTGATGCAAAATGACAGAGGCCAAATGGTAAGTAATGCAAGAAGAGGGTCCCTTTACACATACACTGATAATTAATGTTGTCAGTGATTGCTTTCTTCAGCGCTGAAGTCTGAATTAAAAAGGGCAGTGGCCCTAGGCTGCCATTAGCACACTCTCTTACAGTAAGTGTTACGGTAAATTGGTATTTTCCGGCCACAGGCTAGTAGCTGGTGTCTTTTTTTGAATGTGGTTAATCTGTAATGGTCTCAAATAATGTACACACACTAACGAAGCTTGAATGTTCATCTGTTAACAAGCCCCCTTGTTCCCACAGTGGTATTTGAGTCTAATGGACTCCGAGGTACTGAAGTTCACACCACCTCCGCAGATGCCCCAAAACAAGTATGTTTTACAATTAATTGAATGTTTGGTTTGTAATGTGGTAGCTGGGAAAAAGTTGCCCAATGATACTCATCACTAAAACACCGACTGTTTTATAAGATGTATAAATAATAATGATGTTACTTGAGTTTTTTGCTCTTAAATTTTTTAAGCATTTTATCAAAATCTGTTATATCAGGAGTCAGTTAATTGTAGAACAGGTAGTTAGTGTTTAAATAAACATGTTACTGACTTACTGGGGACCAGATGGGGTAGGTAACTCTGTAATGCACAGTGATATGTAATAGTACATAAAGAATTCCTAGAAATAATTTACTTTTACAACTAACATGTATTCTGCTGCAACAACACAATTAACAGCGTGTATTTTTCTGAAGAGTATTTGTACCCTGATATCCAGCATTTGGCCTTTGGAAGGCCCTCATCCTCCAGTTTCTGTGGACTTCCTAGGGCGGTGTGCTTTCCTGTTTCTAGTATACAGTTTCCTGTCCTAAAGGCTTCTAAGCACTCTGAATTATACAGGGCAAAGCTGCTACATAGAAAAGCATTAAACTGAACTTGTTTCATGTATTTTATGTCTTTGGAGACCAGTGTCATAACCTGGACCTTCCTACTCCATCTTCCAGATTGGCAGGTGGGTCTCAGGGCACACCTTCTCATGGGCAGTTTTCTTTCATTGTGAAACTGCCTGCAGCACTTTTTTTCATCCTCATTTTTAGTTTAATTTTGACTACAACTTTTTTCCTGTCTTCCTCTCTCTTACGTAATGATTGCAGATGGTTTTGTCCGTCCTTAGATGATGCATTTTCATGCTAGTCTGACCTTCATGAAGTTCAGGGGTTGGTTTTTATGTGCTTAGTAAACATCTTCATTGGATACCACCAGATCCCATAGTTCTTATGATGCAACTATCAGGGAGACTCTTAGTACCTTCTCTGTTGTACTTGCATCTTTCTGGCCTAAAGGCTGTATTGGGAGCCAAGTTGCTGCCACAGGAGCATTTGAGTTGGCATCAGGTCATGGGAGTCACCAACAACTCTCCTCATAAAATTTTCAAGATGTCATAGCATTCCAGTAGTTGTTCTTGTGAGCAATGTTTGCTTTGCTTTTGTGGGACAGCAGCAGCAAAGTTATGCTGTAGTTAGAAAACTGGATGAAAATGTTGTCCTAGTGATGTTTATCTAATAAAATTGTGCAAGGACACACCTCTCAGTAGAAGTATGTGACAGAGTGAAACACTGCAGCTCTCCACGCTAGCTCAGCTAGTCTTTAGTTCTCATTGCTTTATTAATGTAGGTTTAGTAAACCTTAGCATCTTTAAGATGCTCTTTCATCTTTTCATGCTTATGGTTTCATTTCATTTCATGTATAGTTGAGATTGGATTCTGAGGGTATGTGGGCTTTTCTCCTCTAAAAGACAATGTAAAGCTGAAAATATATTTCTAAAAAATTCTGAAATAACCATATCTATCCAAAAAGAGATGTGGCTGCTCAGTCTACATCTGGACTCTTTGTAATTCAGGTTATATTTCTGCACAATAAATTCACGCAGATAATCTTGTCTTTGTAAACTACTGCCAGGCCAAAACTTATTGATTAACTTCTTCCATGGCAAATGTAGTTTGCTCTCGCGCTTTCAGTCCGTGTCAATCTGTCTTCAAAGTATTTGATTAAATTACAGCATCTCTCAATGCAGCAGAATACTGGGTAGAGGTTAGCTTCATGAAACTCTTTGTCTCTTGCCAGTCAGTATTTCTTCCACTGAAGATGCAGTGTGGTAATTTGTCCAGGGGATGGTTCCTTCTCATTTGTCTTGTTTGCTCCTCAGCATCAGCCTTTGTCTCAATTTGTCAGCCTCTTTTTTGGTTAGGATTAGTCAGTTGTCTGCCGTTTTGCTTGTTCTCATCACGAGCAAGCTTTGCGCTTCCCCAGAAGAATCCACCTGCACAGTCCCTGGGTGTTAGAGAGGGAATGTTCTCATTTCTACCTGCAGCTGAAGGGGCCTTTAGAAGCACAGAAATGAACTCGCACTGAGAATGATGCCTGCAGCATTCTGGTAACATTATGATTTCCCACTTTAAACATTGTCACTCCGTGTCTTCATTTCATTTCTTAATTGGGGACAGGTCTATTCATGAGAGTTTACGGTGTGAAGTCAGTTCAAGTTACGGAAGTGCCATGCAAATGCTTCGAGCAAGAAACAGTAGTTACCACATTCTGTAGCTTGAGAATGAAAGAGGGTTTTTTTAAACATGAAGTGGAAATGATTCGCTTTACATAATGTTTCCTTCTCTCAGGTAAAACATCTTCCCCTGAGTAGTTGGCTAAAGAGTAAAAATATTAACATTTGTATTTCACAGATCCCCCATTCCCTTCAGTAGTCAACCAGAAGATCATCTTTAAAGGTTTCCTTTATGAAAGAATGTTAGATCGGGCATTTTAAAATCCCCCAGCATAGTAGCTTACAACAGTGCTACATTATTTGGCAGTTCTAATTCTGCATGTTAAAAATAGGGTCTACAGCCAGGCTTTTTAAAAAATGAGCCAGCTAGATCTATATTTAGGTGTCTAAATAGGAAGCATACTTTAGGGTGGTGAACCACCACCAGGAGATGCAGGGGTTCAGCATCACTATAAAATAGACCCACCTGTAGGGGCATGTAAGGAAGACCATACACACCCAGTTTTGATAATATTAGCAGTGGGCTGTGTTTAAGGCTTTGTTATCAGCACCAATGAAGTATAAACAAGATGTAGGAGACAAGATGTTTATTTGCTTCATAACATTATTTACGGCTGCTTACTTCTACCTGAATGGTTTAAAAAACACAAAGAAGGATGTTGTTACATCAAATGAATTTCCCATGAACTCTGGAATATTTCCTACTGTTCTTTGTCTAAAGGACAAAAAATGCTCATTACATACTTCAAGTCAATACAATTTGTGCAAAGTCATGTACATTCTCTTGAAATGCTGCCATATTAAACATACTGAATATTCTGAATATTTTTATAAATGCTAAATATCCCAGTATATCCATAATTAACCTTGCTTATCCACAATAAATATGTATCTTAATTTGGAATACATTAGGCAGCATCCAAAGACCTGATTTCATAGGCATGAATTCGGGGAGCACACTCCAGTTGCTTATACACGGCAACCCAAAAGCAAACTCCCCTTAGGGAGGGTCCCTGTGACTGTGGGTGTCTCGAAGCTGCAGCAGCTCTCAAAGCAAAGCTCTCCTAAAGCATAGGGTCATTTCAGAGACGCTTTCTGATGCTGTAACATTACAGCCAGAAGCCCAGTTCCCAAGTGTATTCAGTGGCACAGAAGTCAGCCTCTAGCCTGCTTTTGCAAAATGGTGACAGCAGTGGTAGCAGTTTCTAATTCTTATGCCTTGCATTTAACTTCTGTTGCTGTGTTTTTAAAAATATGTAAAAAACTTGCCTACTTTAGGAATTTAGTTTATCCTCTGTCGGTGCTTTGTCAAACAATAGGCTCTAAAAATTTTAAGGGACAAGTAGTTGAGTATTCAAAAGGTATAATTTACTGGTTAGCAACAAGGAAGAGTTCTGTCTGTTTGAGGGTATATATACATGAAGCAAATTTGCAGTGCTGGAACCAGAGACACTAATTTCTCTGCCTTTTATGTAAGTGAAAAAAAGCAAAACCCCCAAAATTCCAACCTTCGCTTTCTCCAGAAAAACACCCTTTTACTCACAGAGAATTAATTAAAAGCTACAGCGTAGAAAGCACATGAACTGTTGATATCACGTGTATTTCTGACTGTAGCGTTCCCCATGCTGGAAGCAGTGATGGTCCATTTCTGTGAAAGAGCTGTGGACACTACAGTTCTTGGGCCTCATTTGCTGAAGAGAGGTGCACAGCAGGCCCTGTGTGACACGGGTAAACCTCATTAAGAAGTCCACAAGCCTTAATTTTATACACTTTAAGTATTTGAAAATATTTTTTGCGATGTTCAGTACTTAAGGTAGCATAAATGTGAATAGTCAGAATTTGGAGGATAGAGAGATTTAAAAGAATCATCAAGAAAACACCGTGTGTATAAATATATATACACACACGTATATTGTAAAGGGACTTGGAGGGAAGGCTGGCAGCATCTGTTATCTCTAATGTTTTTATAGTCACCACAGCCTTGCTTGTCCTAAAGCAACTTTGGAGAGAAGAGGAGGAAAGAAAAAAACTCAAATCAACCAGAATAAAAAGTTATTTAAACCATTGTTTTCTGAGTTTAGTTGGTTTGGGTTTGTTTTTTTTTATTTGAATTTTTAGTAGTGTCTGCTAGAAGTCCTATTTATGACATTTGTTCCTATGAGTTATCTTGCACCAGTTCCTTGCAGAGCTTGTGCTAAAGATCATGATTAATAGTTCAGTCCTCATTATTGCAAATGTTATTTTTAAATAGTTATTCTGAGAACAAGAATTCCATTAATCAAAATAATAGATAATGAACAAATAAATGGCAACCTAATTTGTCTCGTTCATACATATGGAAATTATAATGCAAACAATCAAGGAATCATGGAGGCTGCTGTACTGGCATCTGAGTAATATGCATGTCTGTTAGTTCATGAGCAGGATTAGCAGATGTAGCTTGTCCCAAAACTATCCCCTTGCCAGCAAATTTGAGTGGTATCTGTGCTCCAAACCAATAATTGCAGTTTATTTCAATGTCATGCAATAATCCATCACCAATATATTAACATGCACACAAACTGATTTTTTCTTCCTAAGTGGTGGAAAGCCCTGGAAGTTGCTATGAAAGCAGCTTTTTTTACCAAAACTCTGGGTTTTGCTTAGAAAAAGATCTGCTGTTTTTCCCTTTTAAACGGCTGAAAGTGAAAAAAGCCTAGTTTTTAAAATGGTAAATGTTTCACTTCAGGAAGGATTCCATCCAGCTACGTATGGGCTAGTTCAAAATGTAGCTGCCCCTTTGGGCCAGTGCAAGGAGGTGAGCCACGGGGTGGGTTTTGGCAGCACAGGTGCTGTTTCCCAGCAAAACCCGGAGTGTGTCTGTGCACCAGTGGGGTCCAGCCACTCCGCCACCCCCGTCCCCGCTGCCTCTGCACCTCCCTGCTGGGTTGAAGGAGATTGAATTGCCATTTTCTCAGTGTGTGGGTGGGTAGTGCCCAAACCACAGCGCGTACCTCTGCTGCCCAGCTCCCCACAGGCTACCCATCCCCCAAACCCACCCCTAATTACACCCCCTTTTTTTCAGCTCTTACCCAGGGAAACTGGGACGAGGCACCTGCCATCCCCTCCCCTCTCTCCCTCCTCCTCCGGCTTGGCAAAACCCTGCTGCACTCCCCCGTGTACGTAGAGCTGGTTCGATACGAGACATTTTAATGATGAATGCCTCCTCCTGGAATTGTGGCTCTGTCTCTCAGGCATGATGCAGCCACGCAAAAATGTAAAGCATCTTTCTTGGTTTACTGCAGGAAATTCAGCATCCAACTAAGGAAGTTTTATCACATCTCTCATTCGGTTACTGTTTCCTACATTTCAAATATACTGCCATCTGTACAGCAGCTTTTTTTTTCTTTAATTTTGTTGCAAATCTTTCCGACTTAAACCAAACTTTGACTGGTAAATGTCATGAATCTTGGGCCAGGTTTAATTAGGAATTTTCTAAATCTATTAACAAAAGAGATGCACTTAATACATTATGTCAACCAGAGCTGGGCTTTCTTTTAGCTATTTTGAGGGCTGCCATAGGCACAGCTTGAAACTTACTTGGATTTTACATGGGTGCTGTGTTTTATGTTGCATTAATTTAAAATGGTCTGTTTCACTTCATCAAGACTTTAGCTTAAGGATAATGCATTTATGTAAGATTAATCTTGCCATGTTGTTTTAGGATCAGGATTGTAAACTGCATTGTTCCGACAGTGATGCTCTAAATGTCATTTTAAAGCTTTTCTTGGGAGCTGCAGGCTCCCACTTATTCATGATGTTATCTTTAATTTCACTTGATTTTCAAATATCCCTGCTATTTTTTTCAACATGGTAATTATTCATGAATATTGTCGAAAAAAAATAAAAGGAAGATGACAAGGGGGGAAAAAAGCTGCCTTAGCATTTGACAGACCTGCACAAGAATTCAGTTTTTCTTCTTTTAGTTGCCTTTGTGACCTCACGCTTCAGCTTTTTAAAACGCTGGTCTAGTTATGAATCCCTTTTAGCTAGCACAGAATTCCATTTTTTGGAGGCCACTACTTCCCCTCGTTCTCAGCCTTCTCTGAACCCCTCCATCAAACGCCTTTACTTGCTCTTGTACTCCACCAGGGGCTTTATACGGGCCTGGCACACTTCATCTTGCTGGAGATTATTAAAATAACCCCCAAAAACTTGTGATGTGGTGGGCCAAAATGAATGTACATGATGCTAATAAAAGGTAGCAAAGGCAGGCAGGGCTTACTGGAGGGTTGCGAGTGGAAGCAGAGGCGAGAATGAGCTTTTCCCTGTGTCGTCCTTCTTGCAGGGCAGAGACCACGGCGGGGTGGAGGTCACCCACATGCTACCTCTCCGGAAGGGAACCTAAAGCCGTGGCAGAGGAGCCCCCAGCAGCCCCCGGTGCTGCTGCCCCGTGTGCCGGTGGCTGCGGAGCAGCCTCCCTGCCAGCCATCGCCTCACCCGGAGCCGCTGCGCGGGACTGAAACCAGCGCTCTGCAAGGAGGGGGGTGCCTCCGCGCTGTTAATCATTTTAAAATAAATGAAGATGCTACACAAGATATATATAAATTGACGTACTAATCAGTCCCATGGTTCCTTATTTCCTTTATAATAAACAGTGGAGTTGGCAAGCACTGTGGCAACACAAGGCATCTATATTAATCAAGAGAAGTTTGAGACACTGGAAAAATTAAACTTTATGTGATTTGGACAGCATGAAGAAGTTAAGCACTGTAACAAAAACCTCCCTGATGCTCACAATGACTATTTGATACATATGAAAAACAGCAGTGGATTTGAGGGCTGGAGAAGTATTAATTAATGAAACTGCCACTGCCTGTCATGCTGAAAAGCAAATTGAAAAAAAAAAAAAGGAGAGAGAGAGGAGAAGAAGAAGGGGGGGTGTGGGGAAAAGGTGGCATTCGGCTTTCGGTGCTGAGAAAGCAATGCTTGATGAAGGATTAAAGGGACTAAAGAGAAAGACCGTCATTCTGCAATGGTTTGTTTCATTACAGTTTGGGGACCACTTGCATTTCTAGTGCTCTTGCTCTTGACTGCGCACCATTAATAGTATGTGAATATGGAAATTGAAACACTTTCAGAGAAAAGCTTCTATTCGGCTTTGGAAAAGAAAAGCTAGTCGAACACTAAGAAAAAAAACAGGCTTCTGTGTTTTACTCTCAGGACCTTTTTTTTTTTTTGTAACAGGGCTACTTTCTTCGACCTGATCACAAAGGAAGTCTTCATGTTTGAAAAAACAGAAATAGTAAAACGCTCAGCTGTCTTAACGCTGCTGGTCTGTCTGTTCAGAAGAGAAAAGGTGTCACTGAACAAGTCCAGGCAGCCCTGGGCCCGTAAAGTACTCTCTGCTCCCGCGTTTGGTTCAGCAGGTTCACCACTCCTCCCTGGGCCCAGTGACGTTGTGGAAAGACGAGGAACTTCTTTTGTGCTGGCAGGTTAATGTTAATATAAATGTGTCATGTCTTGTACTTGGTGAACACTGGTGGTGTTAGGAAAAAAAGAAAAAAAAAAAAAGCTTTATATACCTCTTCTACAGTAACTCTTTAACTGCAAGTTTTCAAGGTGGGGTTGTGGCACATAACAGGTTGTTAAACCATGCAGTGTAAGCAATTAAAAATGTATTCCACAGATATAAATATTTTCTTTCCTTATTGCTGTGACACTATGTGTGATGGTAATATTTCTGAGAGTTTCAGATTTTGCACATATAATTTTATGCATTATCAAAAGTTACTGCTGCCTTGAAAGAAAATGTTCTGTGAAAATTTTTGCAAAAGCTTTACTAGTTTTTTTTTAAATTGTAACATTTTGTAAAGGCAGGAAATGGATTAAAAAAAAGCCTAGCATGCTAAATATATTTTTCAAAAAAGCAATAATTTTACATGTACAGAAATGATGCTAACCTTTAATACAGGTGAGAGCAACAGTTTACTTAATACAGTAATGGAATAGTGCTGGGTTTTTTGTAGAAATGGGCTTCTGACAAAAAGATTTGTTTAAAAAAAAAAACAAAAAGCAGAAAAAAACTTTAAAGCGTGATCTTTCTGTTCTAACAGTTTTGGCGGGTGGGGGGTGCTTTTTAAAAAAAATCTAGTCAGTAATGGGTTCTGGATACTACTTGTTACTTGTTTTAAATTACTTGACAGTTTTTGTTACTTCACAACACTTGCAACAATGCAAATTAACTTTCTTACCTATTTTTTTAAACTAGTTTTTCCTTTATGCTATTACACCAGATGTATACCAGAATTCTCTGTAAGTCTCGGTGTAGTTAGGAATGTCTGTGCAAATACTTAGAAGTAACTGTAATTAACTGTTCTGTGAAGTTATTTTGAGGGAGGTCGCATAGACACATTCCATTGTACACCAAAAAAAAAAGAAAAAAAAAGGAGGTAAAAAAAGAAATATTTTGCTGTGTTGCTTAATGATTATGATTTTGGGTTTGCACTAGCTTCCTAGGTTTGTTTTGTTTGGTTGGTTGGGTTTTTTTCTTGTTGACTTATGTTTTATTGCTTTTCTGAGTCATATTTTCCATGAGTGAAAGTAATGCAGTTCAGGAATGCACAAAAGCTAGTTGCTTAGCCTGTTTGTTTGTGTTTTAGTTATTAAAAACTCTTCTGTACCCAAAATGGCACAAAAGTGTAGTGTACATTTGTAATTTCTCTTTTTTTTTAAAATCTTATTTTTTTGGCCAGCTGATCTAGAAAATCTGAGTTAATATTTAGAGCCAAAAGCTTTTTTCTGGAGCTTTTCTTCCAGAATCTCTGACAGAAGAGCTAGTGCTGTCACTGCCATTACGAGGGTACTAATCAGCAAAGTTTACAATCATAATTGAGCTCCATGAAGAACAACAGTAGGGGAAATCAGTTTAAATAATTATATGCTGTGTATAGCACAGAAATGAGATTTTCACTTAATTAAACAAGAAATAAGAGTGGGTGGGGAAAAGCCAACCTTAAAGACCATCCGTTTTCAGAAGTGAATCCCACAAATTCTTTTTTCTTCTTTTATCATTGTATTGTATTGATTTGTTGTTTTAGTTGAGCCATAGTATTTAAAATGAGTTGTGTTCCTTATTTATTTAGTCAGTGGGCTTTGATCAGCTCTTTTAAGCAACGTGATAACTTTTTTTGGCATGACACACTCCTGTAAAGCCCTTTTATGACTGTTACAGGGACTTTCTACTACCTCTACCAATCTGCTGTTTCTTCTTCTTAACAGGTTTATATGGTGTTGCAAGTCTAATGTAACTTAGACAATAAAGGGTTTGATTATCTACACTGCAGATTCTCAGTGTATCTGCCATCTCTCTCTCTCTTTCTCTCTCCCTCTCTTGGGTTTTTGTGTGGTTTTATTATAGCTAAAGTATAGAAGATCTTTTCTATTATAGCTAAAGTGAAAGAAAGGCTTTCCTTGCCAGAGTATTTTTGTATCTTCAATGTTGTGCACTAACCGAAAATCAAACTGGGAGAAACTTTTTCCCCGAGCTGATCAGCTACTAGTACGTTGCCCTCGTGCTGTTGCATTCTTCAGATTCCTTCTGTCAGAAATGCTGTGAATAAATTGCTACGTACTGGAAAATGGAAAGCGAATTGGAAAGCCAGAACTTTTTTTTTTTAGTTTTGTATTTCAAAACCACTTAAAGTCCTTGGTGGAAAGCCTTAGCGTAAATTGCTACCTCCATCCTATAGAGGACTCTGCGTACAAGAAAACGACTAGTTAAGAAAACTATGTTTTGGAAAATAGTAGGTGCAAAAGAAGTGTTTGGCTATTGACTAACTGTCAGTTAAAAATCTGGCACTGGGGGGTTTTCCAGGCATGGACATCTACCTGTTCCGTAGTAATGCCTATAGCCATGTCACCAGCTTCTAGTGCTCTGCGGTGCTGTGTGTCGTGGAGTGAACATATATATTTGTCGAATTCAACAAGTCAGAGTATGCGTGGTGATGTGAGTTGTTTGACAAAATCATGGCCTTGTAGTGGGAGTGCATCTTCCCATTTGCCTGTTTTCATGCTAAAGGGTCCATGACCAGACCTGTGTTTGGTGGTGTTCTCCTTCCTTGCTGTATTCCTGTGCTGAGCTCCAACAGGATTGACACACGTAGGGATCTCTTGAAAGACCAAACCTGCAACAAAGGAAGAAATAACTTTGTTATTAGGTTCCTGCTACATAAAATATGTTGGGTTAAAAGAAGGAAAGGATGCATTTTACATCAAATCGAATTTCCCACTCCCACTGCAAGCCAGTATTTTTTAAGCCAGCAGTAATGTGTGAAGGACTGAAATGCTCAAAGTCTCCGTTGTAGTCTTCCCTTCACTTTTGCTGTGTTTGATAGCCCCATACTTAAGGGCAATCCAGTAGTTGGAGCAAAGCTCATGTGGATTCACTGGGAGGGCAAAGAATGCCTGCTTGATCCCAATATTAGAAGAGGAACTAAAATTAAATGGAGTACATTAATATATATAGGAATCCTTCCACTGTTGTTTTTCATTAATTATAAATTATGGATTTATAATTATTTTATAGTATGTATAACACATTTCTGGAATAGCGAGGGGTGCCAAACAGTTGAAGGATCAATGAGTGTATAGATGTTCTCTCAGCTGCTTTCTGTGGGATTGTGTGCGTGCTGGCATTCCTGAGAAGCACTGTAACCATACATTGACATCCTTAGTTGTCTTACAGTAGACAGTAGCTATTACAAATTCCTAGTGATACCTACACCTTTTTTGGGTTCATTAGAGCTACTTTTGGGAGACGAAAACCCAAATGCAACCAACAAACGCACAACCCTAGGTCCCAGAAAAAAATTCCTGTCATTCAAAGCTGTTGTGCAAAGGGCAAAATACAGATGGAAAAAAAATCCTTATGTGTTAGCTATAAACAAGTGTTATTTCAAACTGATCACCTGTTACTAGTAAAAATGAGGGACACTGCTATTGGAGAGAAAAAAAGGATATTCTGTTCGGAGTAGGAGGCTGGTGCAGAATGGGATTGCTTGGTTGTGGCTTGAATGAAGGGATCAGGAGCATTAGTGTGACCCTGCTCTACAGGTTTTAAGTACAGAGATGGATGTTGCCCACAGGGTCACAAGAAAAAGGGATGGAGAAATTCATATAATAGAATCATAGAATCATAAAATAACCAGGTTGGAAGAGACCCACTGGATCATCGAGTCCAACCATTCCTATCAAACACTAAACCAATGTGAATGATCAGTGAGTTTTAACCCTCTGAAATTCAAGTATCTGGAAGGCGATGTATGAAAAAGGTTAAAGCTGAGGACAGGACTGAGGGAAGCCACGAGTGAGGTTTGTAGGAGAATCACCAAAGAGTGGAACAGTTGCCAAAAAAAGGGTAAAGTCATCAGTGAGAGGGACCAAGAGGTTGTGGAGGCAGAGCAGAAGCTCTGAAACCTAAGTAGAAGAGGTCTGTGCCCATTGCGGACCCCAGTGCAGAGGACCTCAGTTTGGATGAAAGGGAGAAGGGATGTGATGACAGCTTCTGAGGAGACTGATTGGAAACTTGAGAAAATAATCACATAATTTAAGCTTGGTGAATCATCTTATTCTGCAAAAAAAGTTCTTCTGTAGTATGAGCTTGAATTGTGTTCTGACAGAAAATAAGGGAATGCTTTTTTTGATTTTTTTCTTCTCTTGACTGATAGGTGAACCCGAGTTAGGAATATAATTACAAGTAGTTGAGGCTGAACTGAAGGGTCTCTCCAATACCCAAAGGGTTTTGAAAAGCATATTGCTCTTTTCAAGAAGCAAGCAGACTGATGAGCCCCAAGCAGGAGGCGGGGTGAAAATCAGCGCAGGCAAGAAGGCAAAGTGTTTTAAGCAGATGCCAAACTGGAGCAATCCTTTGAGGATGCTAGAGGGTACATTCAGATAGCATTCTCTAATACAGAATATTTTAAGATGCCTCGTAGTATGTTGGATAAAAGAGCTGGATATGCTCTAAGCTGTTTAGAAAAAATATCCAATATTAAAATGGCTTCAGCCACTTGGCTATCTGCTTTGTGAAATCTTTTGTGTTGTAAGTTTAAGTTGTGGTTCATGTAAGATGGGTACAGATGGCTTGATCTATTTGTTCCTGTGTCATCAGTGTTGTTTACAAAGGTGAGTTGTTTGTCAAGAGCTTAGAAAATGTGAGGTACCCGTGTTCCCTCTCTGTATGTGAAAATCTCTGCATGTCATCTTTCGTCACCATCAACGTAAGTACCACAGGATGCTTAGAAGATTTTTCTAAGCAGAGAAATATGATTTATCTTCTAAATATTTTTTTTTCTGATTTTTTTTTTCTGACATAAAATTAAAAGGACTCTGTTCCTCCAGTTCATTTTACTCCCAGAATTCAGCTCAGTTTTCTGAGGCAGAACAGTATCGTGCCTTGCCTGGAACAATTAACAAGCCACTAGTGGTTTCTGAGAACTAGAGCTCGCCAGAGAATGCTGCAGCAGTGCTCCAATAAACAGCTGCTTCTAGGGATCTGCCTTGGCGAAGGTGGGTTACAAACTGAA
Source organism: Phaenicophaeus curvirostris (assembly GCF_032191515.1). Classification (NCBI taxonomy): domain Eukaryota; kingdom Metazoa; phylum Chordata; class Aves; order Cuculiformes; family Cuculidae; genus Phaenicophaeus; species Phaenicophaeus curvirostris. Next base: position 5,430,575 of record NC_091394.1, on the reverse strand, counting down.
TCATTTCTTGCCTTTACTGCACATGGTCAGGAGGGTCCTGCTGATGCTGCAAGGGTGCATGGGCTGTTCTTCCAAGAAGTCCAGCACAGGGGCTTGCAAAAAACCTGATCTGGGTCTGTGGGTATGGGAGAACAGAACAATTGTTTCTTTCCAAGAAGAGAGCCAGTCCAGAGGAAACCTGGTGCAGATTTGGTATTAAATGCATTTTTATAGCTGTAGGACCAGTAGGTCAGCTGGTAGGCTCTCGGGGCTCTTTGCAGTGGTGGATGTGTGAATATTTGCTAACTAGAAGGTGGAATTGCATGCAAATTTGCTCTGTCTCTGGTTGCTTGTCATCCCTGCCTTGAGAGGACAAGGCTGCTCTTTCTGCGTCCCTGGCAGTGCCACACGAGTGGCTCCCCAGCTCATAACCAGCGAGCAAGGGGCAAGTGCCATCCACTCATGTTCCATGAGCCACATCCTCCCGGACAGAGCTATGAAGGGAAATGGGATTGGTCTGGGCCTTGACGTTGAGGAGAGCATCTTTGCTTTGGCAGAGCTATAATGTGGGTGTTTGTTGTTTTGCACCAACCACGCAATGAGGGCAGCCCAGGAGCCAGCAGCTTCTAGTTCCTTTAGCTGGGGAGAGATGCCAGGACTCCCTGGAGGTTCCTGGATGTGACGAGTGACTGAGACTCCGGACAGTGATTTCTGGAAAGGCTCCCAGCAACACCCTTTGCAAGTAAGGGCTGCTTAGCATTTGGTGAGGTCATTCATGAGCAGAAGTGACCTGCAAGAATCATAGAATCACCAGGTTGGAAGAGACCCACCGGATCATCGAGTCCAACCATTCCTATCAAACACTAACCCATGTCCCTCAGCACCTCGTCCACCCATCCCTTAAACACCTCCAGGGAAGGTGACTCAACCCCCTCCCTGGGCAGCCTCTGCCAGTGCCCAATCACCCTTTCTGTGAAGAATTTTTCCTAATGTCCAGCCTAAATCTCCCCTGGCAGAGCTTGAGGCCATTCCCTCTTGTCCTATCACCTGCCACTTGGGAGAAGAGGCCAGCTCCCTCCTCTCTACAACCTCCTTTCAGGTAGTTGTAGAGAGCAATGAGGTCTCCCCTCAGCCTCCTCTTCTCCAGGCTAAACACCCCCAGCTCTCTCAGCCGCTCCCCATAAGGCCTGTTCTCCAGCCCCCTCACCAGCTTCGTTGCTCTTCTCTGGACTCGCTCCAGAGCCTCAACATCCTTCTTGTGGTGAGGGGCCCAGAACTGAACACAGGATTCGAGGAGGAACTCCCTGAGCTAGGTTGACTGCAGTGCTGGGGTTAAAGCCAAGCAAACCCAAGGGAAATTCCTGTGAATTCACCATTTGTTATTGCTGAAGATAATCTGATGGGTGATTTTATAGATCTGGTTCTTTGCTCGGCGTTGTACGCGGGGTTTGACAAAGCGATTTGCCAGTTAGAGAGTTGAGGTTAGGGGGAAGGACGGGCAGTGAGCAAGTGTCACAAATGACATAAGCTTTTCACTTGCTGCTGGAGAGGCTGGTGATTTACTTCACAAGACACTGTTTATGGGGTACTCAATTTCCTACACTGCCCCTGGAAATTATAGCACGTTCAGGGTTAGAAACACCTAAGGAATTCCCTGTGAAGTTACTTAAGTTGTTTTTATTTTGCCTCCTCCAGCATCACAAGATGTGAGAAATTACATGGCTTTTAAGGTAAGGCGAGTAGAAGGGCAACAGTCCAAGCAGCAGCAGTGTTGCTGTCCTCAACTACTCCATTTTCAGAACATGACGTTAAATTATTTGGTAACTGAGTCCATTCTCCTTTGCACTGTTAAATAAACAGTGACTTTAAAATGAGGCACAGCTGGAGACACCATTAAACCCAGCTGAATTTTGCTTCTCAAGTGGTATTTTCTGAACGTTTTGCTGAAAAATGAGTCTTTATTAAGACCTTGAGAGTTTTTAGGAAAAGAAAAACAAGCTCCTATGTTTAAAGAAATTATTTTGGTTGTAGCCAGACTTACAGCGCTTCAGGAATCTGAACATTCAAGAGAGCTCTGAGAGGGCATGGGAGGAAGGCTGTAAACCTAGCTAGATGCTGACTTGGCCATGACATTGCTGAAACTGGTGTGGTAGATGTGACTCCAGGGAGTCGAGGTGCCTCCTAGGGCCTCCCCTGACCATTTTTCACACTACTTTTGGCAAAATAATTTTCTTTGTATGATTACAGTTTCCTTTATGATCGAAAGAGCAACGTAGCTGGTGAGGGGCTGGAGAGCAGGTCTTACGAGGAGCGGCTGAGAGAGCTGGGGGTGTTTAGCCTGGAGAAGAGGAGGCTGAGGGGAGACCTCATTGCTCTCTGCAACTACCTGAAAGGAGGTTGTGGAGAGGAGGGAGCTGGGCTCTTCTCCCAAGGGACAGGGGACAGGACGAGAGGGAATGGCCTCAAGCTCCGCCAGGGGAGGTTCAGGCTGGACATTAGGAAAAAATTCTTCACAGAAAGGGTCACTGGGCACTGGCAGAGGCTGCCCAGGGAGGGGGTTGAGTCACCTTCCCTGGAGGGGTTTAAGGGACGGGTGGACGAGGTGCTGAGGGGAATGGTTTAATGTTTGTTAGGAATGGTTGGACTGGATGATCTGATGGGTCTCTTCCAACCTGTTTATTCTATGATTCTATGATTCTGTGAATGGGCCTCTTTGGTAGGTGTCTGTGCTAGGCCCTGTGTAGTAAGAGACATTTCCTGATGTGAAAGCCGCGTGTGGGTCACCGCGCAGAAGTGACTCTGAGCCGGGCTTGGGGACAAATTCACCTCCTGCCCACCTCACTTACCTGCTCGAGTGCCTTTAAGCTGCCTGCGAGGCAATGTAGTTGCTGCTTTGAGAACTACGGTGCAAGGCACAGGGGGACACAGACATTGCTCGTTGCCCCCTGCCGTGGGGATGGGCCCTGGCACACTTGGTTTCAGCCAATCTACCCTTAACTTCTGCTCTTATCGCAAGATATGAAACAAATATAATGCTGTCTGGGTGATGGGCGTAGCTTGCCACAAGGGCAGGAAGGATTGGCAAGCAGTCTGGCTTCAGACTGAGCCCAGTTAGATGTGAGAGAGCAGGATTTCACAGCTCAGGTAGCTGTGTAGCTGTGTAGGAAGGCTTTGGAGGAGCCTCACCTCACAGCTCCTTGCATAGCACCTCTTGTTGATCACACTGAGCATGGAGTGTGTAAAGGACATAGAGACAATCTCTCCACCCAGCTGGTAAGAAGGAAGAACAGCTTCTTACCACCCTACAGCGTTCTCTAAAGAACAATGTGGTGTCCTTCTTATGCTTCTAAAAGCTGCTGTAGTAGGACAATGTGGTTGAGGGTATGTGGGGGCACAAGAGCTTGACAGTTTTAACCTGCCCAGGGGATTACGTGGAAATTTTGATACTTTGCTGTTTCTTTTTGGTTTTGTTTGCCTTTTATTGTTGTTTTTAATTGTGCTGGCTGTCCATGTCACTTTTGTATCATTGGAAGGACGCAAGCTGTTTCTGAGAAGGGAGCTTAAAGTTCATCTAGTTCCATCCCCCCTGCCATGGGCAGGGACACCTCCCACTAGATGAGGTTACCCAAGGCCCCATCAACCTGGCCTTGAAAACCTCCAGGGATGGGGCAGCCACAACTTCACTCCGGCAACCTGTTCCAGTGTCTCACGACTCTCATGGTGAAGAAATCCTTCCTAATGTCTAGTCTAAATCTGCCCCTCTCCAGTTTATACCTGTTCCCCCTCATCCTGTCACCACAAGCCTTTATGAATAGTCCCTCTCCAGCTTTCTTGTAGGCTCCTTTTGGGTATTGGAAGGTCGCTAGAAGATCTCCTTGGTGCCTTCACTTCTCCAGGCTAAACAACCCCAACTCTCTCAGCCTGTCCTCACACGGGAGATGCTTCAGCCCTCAGATCATATTTGTAGCCTCCCCTGGACCCGTTGCAAGACCTCCATATCCTTATGTTGAGGATTCCAGAGCTGGACACAGGACTCCAGATAAGTCTCAGTCCTTCTGCAACATGGAAAAACTCTCTTCTCCTCCCCACCTGCACGTATTTGAAGCAACAGCATTAACATCAGGGGGATTTTTGCACAGTTGCCTGGCTGACTGTGAGGAAAAATTTACTTCCAGTCAATGATGCATGGAAACTTGATATATTCCTATTTGCATAGTTGTTTTCTGAAGGGAAGGGGTTAGAACAGGGATTGCAGGATGATTGCAAAATGGTCCTGCTCCCTACATGCATCTGGGGAAGCTGCGACACCCGTCCTAAAGCCAAGCTCCAGTTAAATCAAGAGATTAATGTGAAGCTGATATCATCCATTACCTCACAGCGTTTTAGCTGAAGTTTCTTCTGTTTGGCAAGAAAACCATTTTTTTAAAAATAAAAAACCAACAAAAACTTGCAATGAAGTCCTCTCAGTAGATGGAGGTAAACAGGTGTAGTCGTCCCAGTGAATCAATTGCAAGGCAGCAATGAAAATGATACTTAATATACTTTAAAAGATTTGGCTTTAGTATGGAAATGATACCAGTTGGAGTGAAAGCAATATTATCTACGTGGGAAAGTGGCATTGAAATATTCTTTCTTTCTGCCGGCTTTTGTCAATAAGAGAGGCTTGAATTATGCATTAGCAAGCTATAGAGTTATGGAAGATAATACAGCAAGGTTATGAACCCAGAACAAAAGAAGGGGAAACTAGGTTCAACTCAGTAATATATCACTCGGAACATATATAAACGGTTATAATGCTCTGCACATTATAAAGACAGTAGTCACATATTTAAATGAGAACAGAGCGATTGCTTCAAGACTTTCTTCAAATATTAATTTGGGCATTGTAATTAGTTCTTCTGGGGAAGGCTTGCAATCTTCAGTATGTTTAGAGTTTTGTGGAATCTTCTAGAAAATTACTCTTAAGTAGATGTACTGAGATGTAGGATTTTACATAGATAGTGATTTGTATTCAAAGAAATGAAATTCTGAATCACTAGCTGTGAATAGTCGTCTCTGGAAGTGGGAGAGATCTTTTGACAGAGATGGCTGAAGTCATACTAATTCTAAATACCAAATAATTGGAGAAGAAACCACAAATGAATTATTTCCAGCATTTTTTTTACATAATTTTTTAATAGTATGCTTTGTTGCCTAAATTAACAAAGAGGGAAGCAAAATTCATTGGCTAATCAATTTGCTATCCTCTGGTACTCACGAAATGGCACATTTCTGCACAGCCTTTCCCTTGAGCGACATCCAGACACTGCTCACCGCCGGGTGCTGGTGCTTCTCCTGACCTTGGCATCCAGCCCAGCCTGCGAGGCTTTGTCCACCCCTGCCTGTGCAGGGTACTCGTTGGCAGCAGCGGGAAAAATGGAAAAGCCCACTCCTAAGCCTGACCTCAGCACCCCCAGGTTTATTCATTATGTTTCTTTGTATATAAACAGAAGGCCCGCTGTTCCCAGGTCAGATTTGTCTGGAGCTAGAGCGCTTTCTTTCTAGTTTCTGAAGAAGGGGCTGCACGGGGCCAGAGGATGTGGAGGAGGAACCGAGAACTGCCATCAAAACCTCGCATATGGCTAAAATTTTATAATTTCTTAAACAGGATTTTTGGCAGAGATCAAGTAGAGAAAACCACAACAATTTTTGTTAGTCTTTTTTGAAAGAGAATTATGGACTTAGATAACAGGGTCTTCCGATGGCTGAAGCTGTTTACTAAATCGATGAGAAACATCTGATGCACATTCGCAGTTCCCTGAGCTGTGTCATTAAACAAGTATAAGTCAACCAACCTTCAGGCCAATGTTATTTGGTTTTAATAACAGCTGAGGAGCTGCTTAAGAAAACTCTTGGGAAAAGCAAACCATTTCTTGAAGAGAGGTCTAGGGAGTCCAAGGTAAGCATTCACCATTTGCCAAGAATCTTTAGATCCATTTAGTGTCTCATTATTTGGTGAATAAACCACCTGGCATTGCTTAGAAAAACATCAGTATAATTCCTTTCCAAGACAGACCTAATTGTATAGCAGTGTGTGGCCATTATTTTCTTCTACACCCAATCCGAGACTGGAAGCGTATGCCACATAGTTTCATTCTCTTTTCATTTCAGAAACAGTGTCCTTAAAAAATGAATAATTGTGGGGAAATGGTACTATGTTTGGCGACTCATGATAACTGCCTGGCTTAAGAGAGGTGCCAGCTGAACCCTCACAAAAGAAATAAAAATACATACACTTACCCCACCATTATTGTGCTCTTCAATGAATGGTTACGATGAGTAAAACAGAGGAGCCTTCAGTGTTGTCCTTCATGAGGTTACTTTTAGGGTTCATAGATGAGGGCTCCATCGTCTTCAATTAGTCATCAAGAAGCTGCTCCTTTTGTTCCACCTTGTTACACAGTTATAGGCTCCCGTGTACATAATCATGAAGATTGCGGCTCTTGGTTAAGAGAAGAGAGGTAATTCCTGATATCTTACTGTTCTCACTAGCTGCACATTTTGGAGCTGGTTGTGATGTTGCAGGGATATATGTTCAGTCCCTTTATTTTATGGAGTTGAGGGATTTCTGCATCCTCCACGAGGCATGGACGATTTTTAAATTTAGGCTTCATTCCTGAGCATGTGGTGCAGTGCCAGTAATTGTGCCTGATAGTCATGGATGCACAGATCACTTGGAAGAAACAACATCTCAGGGCCACCTAGGGAAACAGGAGAGTGCATCCTTACCCTGATCATATAGCAAACAACAGTAAAGAGCGTAGCAGGGCTGAGTGCTCAGGCATTGATGTCCTGCAGGTGTGAAGGTCGACACTTCATCCAGCTGTTTGCTTCTGCTTGTGACTGTCTTCTTGTTCCTGAGGTGTGACTCCCACCAGTTGCTTTTGGATAAGGTTCTGGCTTCAGGCAGGCTCTGGGAGAACTGGAAAATTGTGACCTGTGGAGGGCTGATGGCTTTGCATAGAATCACCAGGTTGGAAAGGACCCACTGGATCACTGAGTCCAACCATTCCCATCAATCACTAAACCATATCCCTGAGCACCTCATCCACCTGTCTTTTAAACACCTCCAGGGAAGGTGACTCAACCCCCTCCCTGGGTGGTTTTTCCTGACTATTGTGAGCTGCTGTGATATGGAATGTCCTCAGGAGCTGGAAACAGATGTGGAATAGAAAGCATGAGAGCATACAGCCTGTGCAAGCTAGGGGTGTGCTGCCTTTGGTGCCAGTGTCCATTGTGAGAGGATGGTGCTAATTTTCTTGTGACACAGCCTGAATCATGTTTGAATTTTCATAAGATTGTTAAAATTTTCAAACTCGTGGAAAATACAATAGTCAATTTAATACAAGTAATGGTTTGTCCAAAAAACATAACAGAGCTTTAAAAAAATGTACAGTGAGGATAAAGACAGATTTTTGGTAGAAAGTAATTAATAACTTGGTTTTTTGAGACCAGTTCAGTGTCTCCAACAGGCTGAGGAAAAAGCTGCTGCTGCTTTCCATAAAAGTAGGAGCCTGTCCTTGCTCTTCATTTCCAGTAGTTATTATTTTTACTGCATTCATATTTTTATATTTTGCTTTCAGAAGACACGGACAGAACCATACTCCCTCCCCCCTGATCTCACTGTGATTATCCAGCATAAATCTCCCTTTATAATCTTATCACTGGGCAATTCAGTTATTTTAAATGTGAGCCTTCTTGCCCACTAATCAGTTCATCTTCAGGTTTTTAAAAGCGCTATTTCATAATTCTGCACATTCCAATTGCTTCTGAGTGTCCAGCCCAGCTCTGCCTTCACTTATCCCCTTCTCCTTCCTTTCTGACAAGGCAGGGCAGGCTCTTTCTCTTGCTCACAGTCTTCACATTCCTTCCAAGTTGATGCACACAGCCATTTGTAATCAAGCCTGTAAATTGTATTTAAAGCTGTACTCCGCTATCCGTGGATATTTGAATCATAAATGAGAGTGTTGTCCTGCCCGTACTCTCACTTAGTCTTTCAGCCGTAATAGATCCTTTCATTTGTGCTCAATTAGCTTTTCCACTCCTGCATTCAGACCCTGAAAGTTTCCACTCTTTTCTTCAGGACTTGAATGCTGATGGTGTGGCCACATTTGCCTCTACCCCATAATTTGTTTAGCTCTTTTGTGCCAGTTTTCGATGAATATGGCTTCTTTGTTTTGACAAGTCCACACACCAGGACTGTGTTATGCCATGAGATAAAGATATTCCCTTTACTTATCCCTGGGATGCTACGGCTCTGGGACAGACCTCTTAGCTGTTTGGGCTTTTCACTTAAATATGTCTCCAGGCTGAAATGTAAACAGAATTTTTCTACAAGTCTGGCCTTGGGTGGCTTTATAATTTTATTTTTTTTTATTCTGATAGAGCAGCGAGCCATGTCACAGCCACCACGTGTCAGAAAGAGTCGTTTTTCGAGCAGCACTCCATGCAAGTACACAGAATCCTCTTCCTCTTGCCGCAGCATCCTTACACGAGAGGTGCGGTCCAGCCCAGCATCATGCTCAGCCCCTTCCAGCCTCCAAGGCTGGAGCACTAAAATCTAACCCTTGGCAGTGCCGCCAGCTGCTCCTTGTTAGGCATTACGGCTCCCCCAGGACTGCAGCCCAGTGCAAAATATGAGGCTCCTAATATTTGTAATGATTTGTCCCACTGGTGGAGCAGCTTTTTATGTTTGCAGACACCTCTGAAGGTGGAATTGGAGAGAGTCTTCTTGCAGCCAGTGTTCCCTATTCCCTTCATGTATCCGCTCCCAATTTTTGTCTCTTTTTATTGTGGATTTTTTTGGGTTTTTTTGGGTTTGATTTTTTTTTTTTCCAGAGGGAGGAAAGTCAAAACTCAGAGAAAATCAGCCAGCTTCACTTCCTTGCTTTGTAATACAGAATCTGCAGATACTTTTTCAGTGTAATCAGGCAGGTTTTACTTCTCTTTCCGTAAATGTAGGTTGATTTTTTTTTTTTTCCTGAAGGGAATTGCTGTTAATTTCTGCTTTAAAAGTATTTTTAGGGGAATACTCTTTCACTTTGACCAAAGCTGGCACCTTCCTCTTCAGTACTGAACCCTGGCATAATGTTGCAAGCAGACTAATTGAGGTTTCTTTGAAAGTAATGTCTAAGAAATGATTTTGTGATCATCTTTCTTTGGAAGATGATCGTGACCTTCCTTTTGAGGACTGTCCATGGATGGAGGGAGAATTTATTTGGGTTCTGTTTTCAATGAAGTTAGCCCTTAGTATTTGTGAAGGTTTCTTGTGTTATTAAACTGAATGTAACAGAGGGGCTAATCTCTAGTTTACTTCTGCTATTGATGGGCATACCTGAGTTTCCCTAAATTTTACTGTAAGTTTTCTTATCCTGGGATTCTCTAGAATTAAAAAATACAATTAAAAAAAATCCATGTTTCTGACAGACTAAAATGAAGAGTGTTTCACTCGGCACGTAAGTGCAAGGAACAGGGAGGAAGAGGGACAAAACCAGTGGAAATGTCAGCAAATTCATCTGGGAAGTGAATCTAAAAGCAAGCTGGGAAAATACACCAGGTAGTATGACCTTTGTTGACCTGCATTTGGTAAGGAGGGTTTAGGGAAAGAACTCTGTCCCTAAATCTTACCGGTAAGAGATGACAAATTTAAGCAATAAAATATAGTTCTTGGAGGCCCACATCTCTGACCCCAGATCTTGTACAGAACTGTAACACTTCCTACAGCAGTCAGCTCTAAAATTAACCTCTTCATGAACACTGCATCTAGCCTAGATAGTCTTTTCATATTTAGGGATATCCAAAGCATAAGCCTTTTTCTTTTCTTTTCCCCTTTCTTTTTCATCCAGTTAGGTTTGAAAACCCCTCCAGTCCTGATTTATTTGACACTTTTCATTTGACAGCTCTGAAGTGTCTAATTTTTGTGAATCCACAATCTTTATTGATCCCCAAATAGACCTATATAAATAATAAAAATATGGTATCACTATTCACAGCCTTTATATATGTATGTATAAAAATCTCAGTTGCCATTCTTTTTTATAGATGCCTTTCTTGTTGTGGGACCCTAGTCATCTGTACAGAAAACCCAATCTGAAATACTGACATTTCTTCCTGAAAGGAGAGCCAACATGCATCTCTGTTGATATGGATTTTTCCACATAAACTGACCTTGTGCTGCATTTCTACTCAGTGAATTAAAATCTGTGGAGAGGGCCAGCTGAGTACAAGTCTCAGTGTTCTCATTTTATTATATGCGCTTTAAGGATGGACTGTAAAGAAAGAACATTTCTTGGACGATGGTGAATAACAATTCAGGCAGACAAAACACAATGGAATTGCTCAGTTTGTATCCCAATCTGCAGATTTCCATGGCTGCAAGTCCTCCCTCTTTGTGAATCCGTCCTCTGCACATAGGACCACATCTTCTCTCCAGAGTTACTGCTATTTGTATGTATCGCGTACTGCAGGCATAACATCTATTACTGCTATCAATATATTACTTCTTATGGGTTTGATTTTGGGTTTGGACATTGTCTGAGTTTCAGGCTCCCGACAGCAGCAAATGATTCTCTCTTTTCTCGGTCCAGGTCACCATCCTTTACCACAACAGCTGTGTATCAACATTATAATCGTTGGTGATGTCCTACCTCACTCCAGTGAGGTAGATCTCTCTGAAGGTGGATTTGCATTTCTACATGTTTTTCATTCCTTTGTCTCCCATTTTCTCTACAGTTTAAGGAAAGGCTGAGAGGTAGGTGGAAGCTGGGGAAAGAGGGTACTGGATGGATAATGTGATGCAAATCAACAAGCATCAGGATCAACAGTGTGCCAGAAGCAATCCAGAGGGACTTGAAGGAAGGAAGTCCGAGCCTGGCTGCTGAGGTGGAAGAGAGGATGTCTTTTTTGGGAGGTATTCAAACACTGGAGGGAAAACAAAGTGATGCATTCCTGGCTGTTCCTGTGCTATTTGAAAACATGCTCGTGCCTATTCCCTTTAGAATAAGTCCTTTGGGCACCCACTGAAATGTAATTGCCTGGAAGCAAAGCAGAAGTTCTTAAGGATATAAAAATACCCCTATTTCACCTTTTCAAATTAAAACTGCCAGTATGTTGGAAATGCTAGTGTCCACTACCCCCGTGCAGCTTGGTGCGGTGGCACAGACTGCACACTCCTCACCAACCAGAGACCTCTGGGAGGTCTTGAGCCAGAGAAGAGACACAAGGACGGATTTTCTTCTCTGGAAAGGTGTGAGACTTTCCATTATTTTATCAGAATGTTTGGGTATTTACTATACAATGATTTGACAAAGCACTACCGTATAATCTTCCAACAATACCCATTTTTGTCCCATTGAATTATTATATCCAGTCTTAAAATGTTAAATATGTCACTACTAGGGTAGAGTATCATAAAATTCAGTTTATAATATTAAAACTCAAAAATGACACAATATTATCAATCACATTCCTTTGTAATATTCAACTTTCTTCCTTTTTCCTTTAATTTTGCATTTTAGTATCATAAATTGAGATTGAAGCTGTAGCCTCCAGTTCAAGGTCTCTTAGCAATGAATGGCAGTAAAGTTACAAGTAAAGTGATAAGAAAACAAATCACACTGAAATCTAATATTTAAAAACATTTCAGACAGATTACAGATTATGTGCTATAATCAGCATTGGATCAGGACAGATATGCTAGTAATTGCAGAAGGAAATGCTCTCATCTCCTTGAAATAAACGCAAATCATCAGTGGAAGACAGGAAATATTCTGAACAGCTGGTATAAAACCAAGACTACTTTCTAGAAGGATGTTTTAAAATCTCTATTCTGCTTCCAGAGCCTTGTGAACTCTGTGTTACACTGCTTACTTTTAACGAAGGAAATTGTATACTCCCCATGCCCTTCCATTCCCCTCCCCATCACCTCTTCAATTGATGCTGGTATTGAAAACCTTTCATATGGACTTTCACATTTCTTCAACAAATGTAGGCAAAAATTCCCTAAAAATGTAAAAAGTTCCCCCAAAAGGCTGTAAATGCTCTGATACATTTCTACTTCTTTTCTACTTTTTAAATATCTTTATCCTGAATTTTATTTTTAGAATACAAGAATGTATTTTTATTCAGCTCATAAAGGACTAAATCTCCTTTTCAAAATTTGTTCAACTGACAATGAGCCGATGGCCAAGTTGTACAATAATGAGGAAAAAAAAAAGTTACACTTGAGTTAGTGGGGCTTTCTTTGCACGTAATGTACATATCAATTACTTAGTGATGCATTATACAGTATGATCTAATTCAGCATGTCAAACTCTTCAACCCGATTTATAAATTCAGCTGCATCAGCCTCTGCATCATTTACACCAAGTAATTTTTAGCTTCTCCAGAAATCAGCTCCTATAGAAAAAAAGGGCTAGATTTATTGTATATGTTATAATCTGGGACCTAGTTTGCTCAGTGAGCAAAATGAATGCAGTGAGTTTCACACAGTAGAACTAGATATTGTGTATTGTATTTTGTATGCCGAGCCTTTTTCTTTCTTTTCTCTCTCTCTTTCTCTCCTTCCCCCCCCTCCAACAGAGCTATCCAGTCTTGAATATGTCAGTGTGCCTTGAATGTGTAGTCACATTCTGGGGTATGTCTTTGAACTCTTCAATGGTGCTTTGCATTTCTTTGAGACCTTTTATGGGAAGGAAATAGAGAAATGTGGACTAAAATGCTGCACAGTTGTCTCATTATTTCTCTTCCATTAAAAAAAAAAAAAAGAGTTAGTTTTTGTTAGACAGGGACACCTCTGTTACATAGTATATTCAGCATCTACAGTGCATGGCTCCATACTGATGCTTGCAGACAGCATGGGGTATGGCGTTCCAATTTAGAAGGCCAAGACAATAGTTCTGTATCTGCTCCGAACAAAGAAATTATCATCCTCAGCTAGCAATTACTTTGACAAAAGGATAAATTGATTTTCAGCATATATCTCATTCCTGGCCAGTTCTTAAATTTTATTTTTTAACATAGCAAAAAAAACGCACCCCAAAACCCTAGAGAAAGAAGACGACTAATGGGTAGTAATCAGAGGATAGTAAAGTGGGACAAAAAATTTAGAAGCTCCCCTGCAGCACTAATTAAGCCAGTAGGAAATTTAGGTGCAGAAGGGTGGCAGAATGGGATGTGTAAATACCTGGTCCACTTTAGGACCATATTCTGTCACCCTTTTTCAAGCAAAGTAACATTTTAGTACTTAAATGTCCACAAGCAGCAGGCAGTATGGTATTACTTGGAGAGTTTCAGCTGGAAAAGCTTGTGCTGCAACACTTGATGCACAGCACTCAGGCAACAGACGACTGTCTATGTACTGCACGGATGTTAAGTGTGAGCGTCACCAGCCAGAGAGGTATAAATTAAAGATATTTAAGGAGAAATTTCACTAAGGGTTATTCTGGCGTGTAATAAGGGAAGCCAATAAAAATTTGGTACAAAGGAGTACCATAGAGATTGTGCTACTATGGTTTATGAGGTTTCCATTAATTACATTTAGAGTCTAACAGATTTTATTTCTACATGTATCAAGCACAAAGAGGACAGTCTGAGACAGTTCTAGAATTGAGGCAAATTTTTCCTTATAGTTGTGAATATATCCTTTCCTCAGCAACTGTGTTTATCTTTTAAGTGGTGGGGAGTATGGGTTTACTATCTCAGTGAATTCTCTGCCCTAACACCCATAAAGCGTAATGCGTTAAACAAGTTTAATTTTTAAAATCTATTTTGCACATGCCCTTTTGACAGAGACATTCCACAAGCAGATACCTTTTTATACTGTATGTGGGGCACGGCATCTGACAGAGATTACTGTAAAACCTGAAGTAAAAGTATTGGTGTAAAATACAAGACTGTATACATGGGATTTCATCCAGAGCGCTCAGCCAAAAGAAATACTGAACCACCACTAAATCATCCTAATGAGTTAAGTATTGTGTGTGGCTTTGTTATTTTAAGCAAATGTACTTGTATTTGTTTCTGGAACTATAAGGGATCAGTCAAGCAAATGTTTCCGTGAAAGGAAAAAAATATATGTTCATAAAACTTACACTGTCTTACTTTCTTGGTGGCAAAGTATTTAAAATAATTGTTCAACGGAAGACTAAACATTTTCTTGGAAAACTCATTTAACTCAAGAATTAGCCTTACAGGGTGTCCACTCCACTGTGTAAAATAATAAACTTCATTCTTTCTTACCTTTAATACATAGCCACCTTTATAAAATCCATATGTTACACAGAACTAGGCATTTTCATTTGCAAAAAAAACCAAAAAAACCAGCAATTCAAACCTACAAAGAATTAGACTTGCAGGCCTGAAAATATATTTAACTGGTTTCCAGTTTGAATTGGGGGTGAGCGAGCGGAGAGAGGGGCAAGGTAAGAAGGATATGATACATCTTATCTGAGGCTCAGTGTTGGGTTGCCAAAACAGGGGCTTTCAACAGGAACAAACAGAACTGCCTCAGCCTTTATACTCTTCTCCAGTTTTCTGTGGGTACAGGGATTAAATAGCTACTGCAGTTCATCCATGAATGGTTTCGCTCCCAGATGTGAAAGATCTTCCAGACAGCTTGGCTGGGAGCTTCGGGAACATCTGCTGCTCTCTCTTCTCCCATCCCCACCTCCCCGTCATCCAGATTGTGATGGGTATAATAATTGGAAAACAAAAGTGAGTAATTCTTGGGTATTACCATTGTTTGTTTTTGAATAGGAGCTGGAAATTTTTTCTTTGCATGCTTTGTACTTGCTCTGTGGGTAGTGAAACAAGGAGGCATAAACATAGCGCAGGGTTTCTGGGAGGTAACTCTGGTGGGTAACACACCTTCAAAGTGATTTTGATTGATAAGGGGCTTCCAGACAAGGATCATTCAACAAGCAGCCTGGGGAAGCAGAGTACACAACAGAAACAATTTCATTCTACCTTTTTTGAGGTCTTCCAAACCTTGGCTCACGTATGATCCCTTAGTCCAAGGCGGGGTTTTGATCACCCACTTGCTGCTGGCGTCCATGGAGCTGGGATCATGCTATCTCTCAGTTTTCAAATGCCACCCACTGTCTCAACTCTCTGTTAATCAAGGATTGTCCTTCTGGAAAAGTCTTCAGATGGTCATTTATGGCAATACATGAGGCTTACAGGAATAGAAGAGGGGGATCCTCCCTACTGCAGACCACGGTCTCCTCCTTAGTCTTCACCAGAGAAGTCTCAGTCCCAGCAGCATCGTTGGCTCATGCACAGTATGTAAATACATTGTTCTGACTGGATTTGCCAGGTTCACGCCCTCCACACCCCAAAAAACCTGAACAATCCACTTTAGAAGGTATTTCACTGAGCAGCACCTACACTACTATAGATTTAAGGGATTTTCACTCTATGATACAGAAAGACCAAACACAGTATAGAGCTGGGGTTTTTTTTTCTTTTCTTTATAAATCAAATGCTTCTTTCGTACTTGAAAATTGTGGTAAGATACCATTCTGTTTAGGGGATTTTTAAAAAGAATAATCCTTCTCACCTCTTTGAGACAAAATACATTTCAGCTAAGCATCCAATTTGTGTATTTTTTCCAGCTGTAGCCAGAAAGACCTACTTTGGCATAGATGTCACCACTTCGAAAGAGAAGAGACCTATAAACACAGAGTGTGGTTTCAGTTTTATCATTTCAGGCTAAAGCACAACGTGTCTGTCCATTACCAACTGCTAGAAAATAAGACAATGACAAAAGTGACATTATTGTGTTTGTCATGGATGCTTTACTGGGAAAGTTCAGAAAAATGGAGACATTTATGATAGAGACAGCTCAACAGGGATTTTTTTACTTTGTGTTATGTGGTACTTCTAAAAAATTTCTTCTAAACTACATCAGAGGTGAGCTGAACATCTTGAGTCAAGTGCGAAAATCAATGCACATGAACTGTTTAGGTTCCAGTTCTGCACTACAGTATATATGCATAAATTTATCTGAGAAATCATACCTTTGGTGTTTCTCACCTACTTTATCTCTGCCACAGGTTTTGGTCTTGTGGTGAGACCAGTAGATGTTCCCATAGCTACTGCAATGTCTCATTTGGAGGAGGGGACAGCAGAGTTTAGGTGACAGTGATTTCCTCTCCTCTAACTGTGCTAGAGCCTGCTCTGTTGAGCAGCTTCGCTCTCAGCCAGTTGCTGAGTAAAGATATATCTACTGAACACCTTTCTCAGGCAGAAGCACCCATGCTGCCCATGTGGTGGGCAGAACCAGATATCCTGTGGCTGCCACGAGCCTGAGCTCATCATCTTGGCAGGCAGGTTAGCTGCTGGTCGGCGTGGCACCGACAAACCCCTGTACACATTGGTCTGTTGGAAGGGCAAGTAAGTCAAGCCCCAGAAGCTCAGATGGAAGGTAGAAAACCCTTGTGTGATCCAGGAAAACATCACAAAGGCTGCGTCTTAAGTCTTGCTCCAGTTTCCACACTTAAATATCTTCTTAAGCATCATTGTTTTAAGTGAAATCTAACCATGATTATGTGGCAGAGACCTAATACGTTATTTAACTGTGAGGTGCTAAATACATTTGCAGTACAGTATTTGGTTATAAAAGGTTAACAGCATTTGTGGTATTGCCATAATAGCTACAGATCCCAGCTACTAATGTCACTTATTTTAGAGTAAAAGACAGAAACTGTGAAGTCTAGAGAGAGATACGTTTGAGCACTAAATGCAAGGACAGAGTAACTCAGTAACTTGCCTGAAGTCTTAATAGCCAGTCAGTGAGAGAGCTAGGGATAAAAAACCCATGTTCCCTGGTCATGCTGTGCTCACTTGATCACTTAACTTTTAAATAAATCTGGTGGTTAAAGTGCTGTTTATAATTATAATTATAATTCCAAGGGAAGTTGATAAGGTCAATGCACAAGCACCTAAGACAGAAGAGAGTTACATTTGAAAGCTCCGTAGCGCACAGGCACTGCAAACATGGACAGGGGCAGCAAATTTTGAAGAACGGTGGTGTAATAAACTGAGTTTACCTGTGAAGTGGGAAAAATATCAGGCCTTATTGTCTGAGCAAGTGTCAGGATGTGGGGGAGTACTGAAGCAGAGGAGGGAAAAGCACAGGGGAGATCATATGGATGTGTCTTCTGCTCCTGCAGTCACAATCTCCTATACAGGGGAAGGTCACAGTGTTCTTAAACACGGCGAATGTGCTGCAGCTGTAAGGCAGACAATCAAAATAATCCACCAAAACCCACATTCCTATATGGAGATATATGTGTCTGAATATGCAAACACAAAACTTTGTCTAATGGTAGAAGTTGACCAAAATCGTATTGAAATTTATTTCCTTATTTAGTTGAGAATATGAGATTCAAGTTCCAACAGAAGCTAAAACCACATCATCTACCTAAATCATAGTGAGTGCCTGGTAGATCAAAACTGTGTGAGTAACTGATGGCACACGGTAGGGATCTGGTGGCAACTCTTATTTCTGATGCCAACAGTGGCTTCTCCTGTTCAGGAGCATGGAATGATCGGTACTTGGATTTATTTATCATCTTCAGTTTAAGCATGAACAACATATCAAATATTCTCCTGAGTATTGTACTTTTCTATAACCAGGTTTTGAGGAAAGTACTTAAAGCGTTGGGGGTTTACTGAGGAAGAGCTAAAAATTATGCTATTTATCTTAATAAAATGATTTCTTTAATACAATTTCTAACTGTTCAACATGAAATTTGGTTACAAAGCATTACCTGACTTCTGTGTAAACAGATGGTTTCCTTGGGTGTCATTCTAGCCAAACACTTGTGTTCCAGCTTAAGTAAAGATGGGGAAGAGACCTCTTGGTGTCCAACAACCTAAAGTTGATGCAAAAGCTTTAATAAATGAGGATTAACTGCTTAACCGGTATTACAGAAGAAAGCAATTTCTCCTACAAATTGTTGAAACTAGTCATCTTTCCCATCACTGGCCCATATGCAACAAAGTTTGTGCTGCCAGTCCAGTTCTATTTCTTCATATTACCAAACCCCCCTCTCGTTTGGAGTGCCGTTCCCTTTGTCCATTTGAACTTTGAAAAAATGCGCATGCCACGGACAGCCAGAAGTTGCCATACTCAGAGGCATCTGCAGGGTACCCTTCTTACCTGCAATGACAAACAGCTATATAAGTTAAAGGGTGTCCTTATGTCACCTGTTCTTTTCAACCAACCATCTGAGAAAGTTTGCTTTCAAAGAGTTTTTTACTGCTTGATCCCATTCGTCCATGTCTTTTACTGCTTCTTACTTGCTATTCTCTATTACTTTTCATTGTTTCCCATTATTAATCCTTCCTTACCCTTGATATGTCCCCCAGGGCTCTTATTCTGTGGGTGGTGAGCGTTGTCCCATGCATGAAGCTTCTTTTGTCATCAGAGGATGACTGACGAGTTTTACCAAAATCCCATGAAAGCTCAGAAAACCAACTCTCCTCTGTGTCCCTGCAGAGCAATGCTAACAGCTGCAGTGTATCAACACTTTTTATGTGTTGTTTACTCTAGGTATTAATATGCCCTGAGGCAGAGAAGGACCTGGGGGTGTTGGTTGACAGCGACTGAACATGAGCCAGCAGTGGCCCAGGTAGCCAAGAAGGCATCTTGGCTTGGATCAGAAACAGCGTGACCAGCAGGTGCAGTGAAGTGATTGTGCCGCTGTACTCAGTGCTGGTGAGGCCAAACCTCCGATACTGTGTTCAGTTTTAGGCCCCTTACTACAAGAAGGACATTGAGGTGCTGCAGAGCATCTAGAGAAGGGCAATGAAGCTGGTGAAGGGGCTGGAGAACAAGTCTTATGAGGAGCAACTGAGGGAACCAGGGTTATTAGCCTGGAGAAAAGGAGGCTGAGGGGAGACCTTATCATTCTCTACAACTGCCTGAAAGGATGTTGTAGAGAGGTGGGTGTTGGTCTCTTCTCCCAAGTGACAGGCAATAGGATAAGAGGAAATGTCCTCAAGTTGCACCAGGGGCAGTTCAGACTAGACTTCATGAAGAATTTCTTCACTGAAGGGGTTATTGGGCACTGGAACAGGCTGCCCAGGAAGGTGGTTGAATCACCATCCTTGGAGGTATGTAAAAGATGGGTAGATGAAGTGCTCAGGGACATGGATTAGTAGTGGACAGGTACAATTGGACTCAATGATCTCAAAGGTCTTTTCCAACCCAGCAATTTGATGATTCTATGATCTGGATGGGAGCGGCAGATATTCCTTCTTGTGCATTTAAGGCTCTCTCTCTCTGGGTCTGGTGTATGAGATATTGTTCACCCAGCTACGTCCTGCCTCCTACAACTTCTAAGTACAATGCTGGGGAATTGGTAGCATTTCAGGCTTCCAGAACATGAATGGGAGACATGGCTAGACCTTTGATGCTATTTTCAGTATGTCCTGTGGTTGATCACTCACCACTTCAGATTCCCATAGGAAATATCCTCAGCTTTGCTCCTGAGCTCATGTGATTGTTGGCTCCGTGTCATACCCTTTTCTGATCCTGCAGAACGGAAAATTGCTAGCTGCCTTTCTTCTGGTTCTGCTGTGCACTTGGATATGTAAAAGGTAAAATAAGACGGGGCACACGTGATTCCACCCCACTGAGTTTGGTAACCCTGGGGGCTTATGAAGCCTGGTTGATGAAGGTACCCATGCCAGAACATGACATTTCCTAGTTGGGTATTTCAGCTTTCTGCCTGTCACAGATAGGCTTTTTGATGTCTCTTATGATTTAAAAGGCATTGCTTCTCTATGATAAGAAAAATAGAGCCCAATGGTCAGGTTTTCTTCTTGGGGTGTGACTATTTCTGTGCTCTCAATTTCCACCCCTATTGCCTTGAAATACTTTCTTGAATTGGAGAAGTCATGTTTACTGCCTCCTGAGATACAGAATGATTTGATGATTCTATGATCTAGATGGGAGTGGCAGAAACTCCTTCTTGTGCATCCAGAAATTGGCAGAGGTTGACTTCTAAGTGTTACCTCTCAACTGATGTGGAAATTAAAAGGAACTGGAGGCCACAGATGTCCACCAGCCTATGTGCATGATCATGTATTCAATTAGTGCAAGAAGGTAAACTCTAAATATTTATTTTGGAAAATGTAGGGTGAAAATGTCTCCAGCTTTAGTTAGAGGGGATGCATAACCACTCAGAGTCAAAATGTATGTGTGTAAAATACCCCTGTCAAGTATTCTGGTTGCTGTGCACTCACTAGCACTCACTGGCATCCAAATTAAGTACTTCAGCAGGAAGAGCACAGGCTAAGTGATCTTCCAGCTGGAATTTCCTTCATTTGTCTCAAAGGTCAGGACATCCTGGTGAAACTCTGTAATGCTACAGAGAAGTCCCCACTGCACCAGGCTACTGTTTTCATTGCCATTACTAGAATTCACATCCAAGTAAGAGAGTCAGTCATAACTAACCTGAAAAATCCATAGATAGTCTCTCACTGTGCATGACTTAAGAGAATTTCTGTTCAGTTGAGGTCCTCTCAAATGCACCCACGGCCGATTCTAGTCATGCACCATGAGTGTTATAGCCTTTAAGAATGTTTTCCTTGAAATATATGAGAAGGCAGAAGAGCACTCCAAGTATTCAAATATCTGGGAAACCAGCTTTGTATTGTTTGACAAATCTTCCCTGCCAAGCTAAATCAACCAATTAGTCATGCTAATGCTTATTAATGACATTTCTGTTAGGAGAACAACGTAATTTGGCTTTATTTCCAAATTCCAGCAACAAAAAAATAACATGTATTGATCCTGTATTGCAAATGAATGACGTTTCTGCATTACTGAAACTCAAAGAGTGCATGATTGCTTAGACCTTGCTACCGTCTGCTAAGGCAACGACTCAGTAGTATTCTTCACACCTTTCAGTAAAATTTCATGGTATGGATCCCAGCAGAGACCAGTAAATCAAACTTGGTACAGGCATGGCTCCCACTCTGTGAGGAGGCTGAGGGGAGACCTCATTGATCTCTACAACTACCTGAAAGGAGGTTGTAGAGAGGAGGGTGGTGGCCTCTTCTCCCAAGTGACAGGGGACAGGACAAGAGGGAATGGCCTCAAGCTCCACCAGGGGAGGTTCAGGCTGGACATTAGGAAAAAATTTTTCACAGAAAGGGTCATTGGGCACTGGCAGAGGCTGCCCAGGAAGGTGGTTGAGTCACCTTCCCTGGAGGTGTTTAAGGGACGGGTGGACGAGGTGCTGAGGGACATGGTTTAGTGTTTGATAGGAATGGTTGGACTCAATGATCCAGTGGGTCTCTTCCAACCTGGTTGTTCTATGATTCTATGATTCTATGAAAAATATAGCAGGCCCGAAGAAGCACTAGCTGTTGACTCACATAGTCTGAACCTGCTAATTTCACCAGCATCCACCTCTTCTTTGAGTTCAATTAGGAGTCCATTTTGAAGGGACAGTCGTCTTTAATGGGTTAACTGATGCCATGTTAATAGAGGAGCTACAACACGACAAACAAATATAGTTTAATGCACCCTACTTTGAATGCAGAGTTCATATGTATTCCAGACAAAAGGCCAAACAAATTTACAATACTTCATGTATTTCTATAGCCGAGCATTTTTTACTGAAGGATATGTAAATCCTGCACTAATCAGAGGTTCTGGGATTCCAAATGCCACTAAAGGTTATGACCTGGAGCCCTGCTAATAGATGACTGAGGGCATAGACTAAGTAGTTCTGAATGACAGCAACCACAGGGTGTTTTGCATGAAAAGTAACCTCTAATAAATGACCTCTGCTTTTTTCCTTTCAAAGCTATGACAGTAATGAATATGAAAGGGGGAGCTTTGTACACACTGGGTGTTATTTACACCTAAACACTGCAAGAGTGTGGATGCCATGCAAAGGTTTCAGTTCGGCTGAAAAAAAGGAGGAAAGGGTAGTTTTGCTGCCTTAACGAACACGGCTGCACTTCTGCTGACTTCATTAATAAATATTTTCTTAAACAGTAGTACAAAACAAGACGGTCCCTTTATTAAAGGAAACATTTCCTCCTTCATTATATATACGAGTGTGTATATAAATATCTGTATGTATATATGTATATATGTTTAGTGGACGAGTTACAGGCTTTATGTGAAATCTCTTGAATTGCTGATAGAGGCATTCAAATTTCTGCTGTTTTGTGACCTTTAGTTAGGCAGAACACTGTGTCTTTGGTAGTATGAAGAAAACAAGGATGTTTGTAATGGCAGCGAGTCTCTCCTCATGGATGATATTTGCACTTAGACTTTTTGGAGGAAAACAGTTTTGAGATCTTTTTCTTAAATGCAAGCAGAAGCAGAGCTCTGAAAATAAAAGAGATTTCCTTTGAATGATGGTGATCAATTAGTGAAACTTTTCACATCTTGCTGGAATCCTGGAGTAGAAAAAGAACAATTACAAGTGGATCATCTTCTCTGTGCTTTTACCAGTTCAGGATTGTTCCCAGTCATGTACACCCTCCCTGTAAATCACTTGCAATGTGTCTTTTATGGCTTTGGGGCTCCATTCCCTTTCTGGTTTCAGCGTGTAAGCGTAGACCAGGACTGGGGAAGACAGTCAGGCAGCATGCTGGGGAACTGATCCATGCGGATCCCCTCAGTGCAGTGCCCGCAGAGGTGTTGTGTGGGGACAGTCATGCCAGAGGAAAACAGTTGTATGGGTTATACTTAACCACAAAAAACTAGGGGCTCATCAGAGATCCCTGAGCTGCTCATGCCAAGGTGCAGGCTGTATGTTTGAGATGCAGGGTGTGGATGCAGCCACCTGTGACCTAGCACCGTACAGCCAGATCAGGCAGCGTGGGGTAGGGGGATTAGCCATCCACCTCCCTCTGTTATTGTGGTGCCATTGCAGATTCCAGTTTGGGAGCTTAAGTGCTTAAACCCCAGCTCAGGCTTTCTTGACAGTCCTGTCCAGTAGATGTATCAAGGACACAGCATTTTCAGGATGCTTAGGTGCTACTCTTGCTGCTGAAAATCTCAGCCCTGTATGGTGATACCACTACACACTATTGTGCAGAGACTGTCTTGAGACATGTTGCATGTGGCAGGAGGTCTGCTCTGACACCCTGCTTGCACCCAGACTCCCTTAACTTCCCTGTGCAAAGCCTGTTTATTTGAGATTCGAGCATGCAGCATGTGACCTATGAAGAGAATTTTTCACAGCCTAATTCCCCTGAAATCTTCTGCCTGATGTTCAGCACAAGTTTTTTGCTTTTCTTAATATTATCCAAATATTTTTTCATTAGTTAATTTTTAATACAGATGTTTTATGTGCAGATCATAGTTATGTTTGCTCAGGTATGACTGTCATTTTGTTAGGTGGCAATTTTGCCTGAGTAAGGAGGCCAAAACAGGGCTTTAAAATGCATTCCTCATAAAAAATTAAAGAGCTATTCTTTATTTACATATTTACACAACACTCAATCCATCATGTAAAGCTTCCTCTGCCTTAAACCCAAATCTCCGGGGTGTACTCCGTGCCTGGGGAAATTGGATGGCTCAGAGAAATGATAAAGAGATATCTGTCCATCCACCTATCTATCATTTTTTATACCATACTCATTACCATGGTCTCTGAGCTCCTATTACATGTATGGAGCTTTTCCCGTTCCAGTACAGAGCTGGTCAGCAGAGACAGCAAAGCCATCATTATTTTCTGAAGAGGATGAGCCTGCAAAAGGACCAGTTGCTCAGTCTGCAGTGGCCATTTGGCAGCAGCCAGTTTGTACAGAAGAGAAATCCCTCTTATTAGCTGCCTGAGAAGTCTGGTTTGGCTTCTGGAAGATGCAGTTCAGACGGACTATGTACAGAGAGTTAGCCTTAGGTAGCAACATTGCTGCTCTCACATTTACTTCACATCACCTTGAGAGAGAGAGAGGCTACCTCTTCCCTGCCTCCTTGACAGCGGCTTACAGGAGGGGGACTTCAACTCTGAAAAAGCATCAAAAGACCTGGCAACTTTAACTTGGACAGGCTGTCTGAGGGACTTTTCAAATTAACAGAAATAGCTGCATTTTTCATCCTCTTGCGTGTAACTGTTTGGCCACTTTCAGGCCATGTCATCACACATTTGTCTCATTCTTACCCCGGGGTCTACCTGTTTCTTTGCAGAATTCACTTATTGTCTTTTGACTTGTGCTTTAATTTCAAGCTCTGGAGGGTGGCGGCTGTTTATTAGGTTGTTTTCAGGGCCAGCCATAGTGGGGTCCTGATCCTTGACAAGGACCTGTAGGCATTCAGCAGACAAATATTAGTTAACGCTGATCATTACTAAGAATAAAGTAACTTCACCACTCCGCAGCTTGCTCCAAGGCTGACTCTATTATAGATGTTCTTGCCAGTGATTGTACCAGTGCTATTAGCCATCCTGTCGCCCATTTGTTTTAATCTTTTTTCCTCCTGTGTTAGGAGGACAAGTTTCAAATCCTTCTCAGTTTGAGCATCATCTCCGTTGGACGTACAGCAGCAGCCTGGAATCCCCTGTGCTCCCAGGAGGGCTACTACCTGGGATGCACGACCTGGGCATAAGACTGAGCTGTGAACTCCAGGATCTACAGGGTGGGTGGATGCTCTAAATAAATACCTTGTTCTTCTTCCCCCGTTCCTGTGTCATAGACCAGCAGAGCAGCAGGGAGAGGGGTAATTTTGTTCCCCTTTTATTGATAAAGGGCGGAGTGGTCAGTCCCAAATCACCAGCTGGAGAACAAGCATAGAGTATAAATCTCTGACTTGTCTCTCTCTACCGCAACCATCACTCTCATTCAAGTATCCTTCTCATCCTAGCCTGGCTCAGACACACTGTAGTCAACTCTCAGCTTTAATTTAGAAATAGATGCAGGCTTCATCAGTTAGTCAGCAGGAATGGCAGCTGGCATTCAGTTCATGAAACGTATCCAAGAATAAAAGAGGAGAAAGATTGTGTTTTTGAAATAAATGTAGGGAAAAAAATTATAAGTGGCAAATGAAGAGCTGGAACCCCCCTCAGGCCAGACTTTGACAAGGCTTTGCAAATCATCTGTATCTAAAATTGGAAGGTTTGATTCAGGCTTTCCTGTTCTTCATTTACAGAAACCTTCTGGCATAACTACAGGCCAGCTGAGTAGAGCCAAGACAAAACTCAAAAAGGGACAATTAGTTTAGCTTGAAATGCTTCATGGAAATGTTTCAAGTTTGACAGGTTAGTGGTGGAATTCTGCCCTTATTTCCTGGTCAGCTCTTGGGATCCTGTCACAGCTCTGAGATTCCTTTAAATCTAGAGTCCTTTGCAGCCTTGGAGGACCTTATTTTAAGACTGATGACTGACTGGTGCTCCAAAGAGCATGGGTACGTAGTATAGTACTTTGAACTTTTTATTTTCTCTTCCTTTCTTATGGTTGTCTTATGGAGGCAACAGAAATAATCTTCTAGTGATGTACAATAGAAATGCATTTTCTTCTAAAGATTACAGACTAGATTTTCAGTCTAACTCAACTGATACTTTTGATTTATGCCAGCCTGAGGAAGAAATTGGGCAATTTAAATTTTAACTTCCTCTCCTAGGAACAATCCTTTCATTCCTGAAATCTGCAGATGAAGAATGAAACTCTAAAAACCTGCTCAGCCTGGCCCTAGCTTGACTGCAGGACCCTGACAGCAGCAGTCTTGCACATTGCAGTAAAGAGGCAATTAAAAGTTTTACTGTCCGTTTTATCATCTCGGTTTTTACAATAAAGAGAGCTGTCATTGTTTTAGGATTATTTTACCTATGTCTATTCATTTTGCTTCATTGTCTTTACAAGTCTCACTTCCATTTCGTACTGCTTGGGCTCTGCCCTTTTCAACTCCTCACGGATGAGTGGGGAAGGAAGAGCAGAGCAGACTGGCCAACAAATTGGGCAGGGAGAGAATACGAAAATGTCTTCCTTCACCTAAGAGGAATGAAAAAACTACAATTAATTTATTTTTCTTCTCCATTTTGATCTTGCCATTGCATCATAGAGGTACACTAGACCATTGTTGCTTACGTGATCAAGCTGTAAAACCATATCCCTAACTGTTTACATGTATTTTAGTAATCCTGGAAATCCAGGCGAAGGTATGGTCAATATGCTGTGATATAGGTGGGGAAAACAGGTGAAGTGGGTTTTTAGTCTGGCATTTGGAAGAAAGCAGGGGAAGAAAGGCTGGCAGTGGAGACAATGGGACAAGAAAAGACAGGAGGTGGGAAGGCAGAAAGCAGATATGCAAGTAGATAATACGACTCTAAAGGCACCTTTGGCGTATTTTAAACTGCTTTGGAGGTTTTGAAAATCCCAGTAAATGCGTGTTTGTATCTTTAGATGCTTAAATTATTGCAAAGTATTGTAGCTTTATGCTTAAAAATCAGGGACAATCATGCTTGAACTTAGAGGTTTTTCTTTTGTTGACACAAGAAAAGTTCTTTAAATGCTTAGTCTGGGGAGAGCCCGAGGATGGTACATTTTCCAGGTGTCATGCAAATTCAGAAGTCTTGCAATTTAAAAACACAGCTAAATACTGAAAATCTGTTCTGGGAATATTCATTCCAATTTATTAAAGAACGAGGATCCAGCTGTGCTTACTTTCCACAATGGTTTGCTTTTGGGACATTTTTCATTTGCTTTTCCAGCAGTTCCTGTATCAGAAACATTGTTTTAAATGTCACAGTTGTCAAATCAATGAACTAAAACAGTATCACATGGCTTAATTTGAACAAGTAATGCGCTTGGAATTTCAGATTTGGAATAACAGGCTTCCTGATCTGTTCACTGTCCCTCAGCAGTTGAAAACAGAGAAACTGGAGTAAGGTTAAGCCATGCCCTATCCCATAGTGCTGCACAGAAGGAGGAGGAGGGGAGACATTTGCTAATGTGTTTTACCTATTTGTAATGAAAGTTCAAATCTCAACCAAAATCCTTCTGCTTTGTCTCTGTCTATCTATCTGCCTATATCTGTCTACCTATCTGTATTTAATTATGTCTCTGAGGCGTTTACCCAAAGTCCATCTACATTTCAGTGGAGTTTGGTTAGAGTTTAATAAGGTCCCTATTACTGCCTATTGAAAAAAACAGGAAAGCCTCTCACTGATGTCAAGAGGAGAAATGTCCTTTACTTTAGGCAATCTGATATCACGTTTTTTTAACTTAGGATACTAGGCATGCACAAGCTGAGGCACCTATAACCGTAACTACCTATGAAACCTAGGTAACCAGAAGAGATCTGTGGATGAGGGTTGTGGAACAGTCCTCTATTGATTTTTTTTCCCCATAATCCACTGGCTTGCTATAAGACTGCCTTTTTTTTCCTTCTCCTGTTATCTTCCCAGCCCTCCTACTGCCCCAACATTTAGGAGTTCATATAGCCCTAAAAAGCACCACAGAATTTTACATAGCACCAAAGCCTACCAAGTCCCTCTCTAAGCTGCTTTATTCTCTCTGCTGAGCATGGCATGTCAGGGATAAACCATCCAGGGGTGTCTCAGTGCATAAGGAAGTATGAGATGATGAGACTGGTGGGATACTTCCAAAAAAGGAATTTTGCTTCAGGTTTTTCTTCTGTGCTGTGGAGTATAGATTAAATAGGGAAAATATATAAACGTCTGGAGAATCAAATCACTGGATAAGTTATGTTTTTCAGTTAATTTTAAAGAGTCACCTTTACTTGTCCCTGTAGTTTGACCTTCACTACATAAGGGAAGTATCAGTATCAGAAAAGAAATAGCTGCTTTAATCAGAAATACCTGCTTTCTAGCTTGTCTATTTTTTTACTTCTTTTTTTTTTTACCTGGTGAGTATCAAACTCTTGTCCTTTTAAAGAAATCATGTGCTGTATTGGTGTATGTTTAGAGAAGCATAGTTTTAAAAGAACGAGCTGGATTAAAATGATAAGGAGGAAGACATGCAAAAACCTACAGAAATGT
The DNA here is from genome assembly GCF_032191515.1 of Phaenicophaeus curvirostris. Lineage (NCBI taxonomy): Eukaryota > Metazoa > Chordata > Aves > Cuculiformes > Cuculidae > Phaenicophaeus > Phaenicophaeus curvirostris. The sequence continues at coordinate 5,402,586 of NC_091394.1, read as the reverse complement.
AAAAACTGTAAAGATTTGGATTTAATTTACTTATCTGCTGGCATAATAATCATCACTGCTCATATTTTCAAGCTTCAGCTTGTAGTCATTACAATTAGAAATTTACATTCAAAAAATAACATGACTGCCAGATGTCCTAGCAGATATTTGCAAGTGGAGGTTTAAGGAAAGGTAGTGTCGCAATGGAAGTATTTTTTAGTATGAGATGTTGGTGGAAGAAACTTCTTTCACTAGGGAATGATGAGAGAACATATTTTGTTAGCAGTAAAAAGCATTCTCGCAGCAGTCACTAAGTTTGTCTGCCTCACTCTAACTTAGGTTCATCCACTGAAGTATGATGTCCGTATCCCATGATGTGAAAGAAGTGAATGTAGCCATTCATCGTATCAAAATGACGTATTATCACTTCAACAAATTTCCTAACTCTTGTTACCTACTTGCCTAACTATTAGTTACTTATTTATCATCATTAATAGTTTAGCAGGAACAGCGTACATTCAGGCTGGTATAGCGCTACTATTGAGAGTTTCTTCTGAGCAGAAGTGGTGTCGTGTGTTGACTTGTGCTATAACTTTGTTTTGCTGACATAGCTCCACTGAACGGGGGTGGGAGCTGCTTGACAGTTCACCCAACTCACAGGAAAAATGACCAAACTACCAAAAAAGAGGCTTAGATACATACTATGGTGATAAGGCGATCTTCTGATTTTCACAGAATCATAGAATCACTAGGTTGGAAAAGATCTCTTAGATCATTGAGTCCAACCATTCCTATCTGCCACTAAACCACATCCCTGAACAAATTTTGGCCATCAAGAGGAAGAAAACACCCTTAATTTCAGTCCCACACAGATTCTGTCTTAGCTTTATAAACTTGAAATTATGCCTATGTAACAATCCAGCCAAAATTGACATTTCCCATTTCTCTTTGTGTCTGCAGTATGAACATGCCTTTGGTTTAAAAAAAATTTCTGAAAACTCTTCTTTTTAAAGCAAGCAGTGCAACTAAGGTTTGAAAATGGACCACCTAACCAAAATGTGTACTGTGTGTTTATGCGCTGTGCATTCTTAGCCTGTCTCAAGGTAGAAGTCTCGAAAGTATTTTAGGTTTCATAAATGCATGTCCAGTAATTAGGTCACAATAAATCTGAAAGGATCATAATATGCCTATTCCAAATTATTTTGTTCCAAAGGAATTATTATAGTTAGTGGGTAAATATGGACTAGTGCCTTAGTCAGTTACAGAAATTAAACCATGAAATGTATATAACCTTGAAGGTCTGAGTAAAATTCAAAACACCAAGAAAAGAAGGCTGAAAATTCGTCTGACACCATCTTTATGTTGCCTTATGCTTCCTTTAATTACCAAAGTTTCCGCAGTGTGTATGATTTAGCTTGGTGCAATGTAAGCACTGCCTTTAATTTGAGGTTATGATGGCATGTGTTAAAAGACAATGTCAGCCAGGTTGGATTTTCAGCTTCAAACTCATTTAAGGTTATAGTTTTAACTCAGGGCCTAACTGTCAATCTGACAAAAAACTATTTTTTTTTCTGTTGGCATGTTTAATCACATGAAATCAAATGCTCAGATGAGTGAGATGAACTGGTAAAAATTTTCTCAACCATAGAACTAGGCCTGCCTTTATGTCCTGCTAAATTTTAGACTTAACCTAGCTGTGGACAAGAATAATGGCTGCATTTGTACCTGGAAAGTAATGATGTATAACTTTTCCTTCCTGAGATGGTATGACGTTCATGTTGGTGTCACTTTTGGAACACACTGTATTTGAATTTGCAAAGGAAGCTCAGGTCAGTGTGGAGTACAAGGGGTATTAAGCTGCATGCTGGTGTTCCTGTGGTCTGAACTGGGATCTAGTAAGTGTTTAATCAGAGTCAGTAAGCTGGCTTTCACTGATGCAGTTCTCAGTAGTTTCAGGACTTACTGATCTTACTCAGACTAAGGTCTTCCTTATGCGAAAATGTCCATGGTGTACATTCAGGACTGAGAGTGGAGGTGCCACAGATGAGGCCCCTTTTTGGGAACAGGAAACAACTCCAGACTTGCCAGGCTCCTGGAAGGGTTCTTGCCCTGTAACATTTTCTCCATTTTAGTTTACTAACTCTGACTTTATTGGCCTCCTGAAACTCTTTTCCCACACTTAGATAGGCAGCCTCCCCTTTGATGGGTATCTAGATGTTTCTTAGCAATAAGATTGAAAGACCAGTGTAAGGCATTTAGTGATGTAGCTGCACTGTGATAACTTTGGAAACTGTCAGCTGTCGGCTTTGAGATACAGATAGAGGTAAAGAGCAAATGTCAAGAAGTTCCTGCACGACAAATCTATCAATACTGAGCTGACTTCAACATTTGGATTGCCTGAAAATTCCTGCACACAATGGCATTGTTTCAAGCCCAGAACATGAATTCAGGCAAGCTATGAGTGAGGAGAAGACCATTTACTGAAATGAAAGCGTTGCTCCAGCTGTGTGAAGGCACTGACCTCCAGGCCCTCAAACAATTCCTCTGAGACCTTCCAAATGAGCTGAAAAAAACCCCCACTTCTGCAAACACTGCATACAGGGAAACATTCAGTGGCCCTTCTTCCCACAACAGTCATTGAAATGAAAAATTACCCTGAGAAGGAGAGATAGAGATATCACAGTCACATCGTGATTCTGTCTGCAATATCGAAGTTATTGAGTGCTGATACTGCATCAGTATTTGTGGTACTAGTCTTTTTCCCTGGCCTTCATCGACCTCTTTCCAAAGAGCTAGGGCAATCATATCTCTTATACTTTTCTGCTTTGGCAGAAAGGAGAAAAGGGAATGGACAGTTGTTACAGTTGGGAGCACTCCTTTCTCTACCCAGAAGCACATCAGAGTAGACCAGTTTAGCATTGGGTCAGTGTCAGCAGGCTCAGTAAAGGGACAGAAGTGCCACGGCAGGGTTATCACCACTTTCTTGGGCCACCAACATGACCTCCAGGTACTTGGCCAGAAGAAGTGAAGTCCTCCTGCAAGAATCCTAGCACCTAAATTACCTGCGAAACACCACACAGAAGACTGTTGTGCTCCTGTTGTGCACGCACCTCAATGCAAAATCAATGGTTCTGTAGTATTTTTAGGGGCTAACATTTGCTTTTTCTTTCATGTCATGGCATAAACTGGAGGAATTTGCTGTCCATCAAGTCAATAGAGCAGTCACCAGTCAGAGAAGGCAGTTTAAATTAAACTATAATAAAATAAACTGTTATATTAGTCCTTCTTATTATAATATTGTGATATTGTGTTATATTACATTATATTATGTTAGATCCAAGGGACATGATGCAAGGCAAAAAGTGCCATGCTATATATAACCTTAGAGAAAACGTCATACATCTCCAGTAGGTGCTTCCAGAGTGCAGAGATAGAGCTGTAGCACAGGACAGTAGGCACCAGTTTTCAGAGATTAATGATAAATGTGCATTTAACATATGTACAGTAAGAGTATTTTAAGAGTCCCCCCAAATAAGTGGTGTTTAACACAAATGCTTCTATTCCCACTCTGGGCATTCAGAATATTTTTGTGTCATCCTTGGCTTCTTTGTTATGATGGAGGAAACCTGCTAACTAGGGTGTTATCATTTTATGTTAAATTATATATGAATAGGTTTGATATAATCATGAATTTTTAAGAGATGTGATTACAAAGTATTGCAACTAGCAGAAAAAGCTAAATCAAATCTGTAAGGCAGGTTTGAGAATCTTCTTGCTCCATTTATGAATCTGAAGTAGTAAACCAGATTTCAGTTGAAGCTGAAATACAACAATAAGAAAGAGGTGTCTTGCCTGTGAGTGACAGAAATGAAGCTGTGGTTGCAATATTCCCAGCATCAGATATTTCTTGCTTTAAACAGAACCACAGGGAGGAAAAGAAGAAAGGCGCAATGGTTCCTAGTAGGCTTACAAATGGTCTCTTTTCTGTGTATCTGTTGATTTAAGTTCTCATTGAAGACATTTCCTTAGATTGAGGGATGAGCCAGGAAGAAAGCTGTGTTTCTAAGGAAGATACTTTAGTAGTTTCTCTACACTGATCCGAAGATGAGACGGCTTTCCCATTATACACCTAGATGTTTTATCTTAAGAGAAGAGCTCTGTTCTGAAAGGCCATACCTATAAATACTCTTCATTATTTTTCTATTTTGTGACCTTGTTTCCAATTTTGTGATCAGTCATCTCAACATACATTTTGCGGGAGTGAAAGTGACTTCCTTTCTGTCCTTAAAATGCATCTAACAACAGAGAGGTAACAAGAGAGTTTGGATGGACAATGGGTGCTTTTTTCGACCTGGTTACAGCAGGTGGAGGACAGTCTTCTGCTGTCTGCCACTTGAGATGAGGTTTGGATGGCCAGGCATTCTCTCTCCTCCAAACTTAGAAGGTTATCTCAATGTTAATGGCAACAGGTTATAAACCTGGGGTGAAGATTTTCCCACTGTACTAAAGTGCTAAATTCTTGGAGCATGAGCATGGAGGTACAGTGATCACCACAGCAACTCTACTGACTTGCTAGCCACACTTGTCCTAAAAAAAATGTTACCAGATTCTTGCTTATCTTCTACCTACCAAACTATTCTATTCTATGATACCATAATTCTGTGATTCTACGATTCTATGAAATGTTTGTATACCTCAGATTTAACAAATCCTGAAGAACATGAAGCATCTAGCCTCCTTTCCTACATGTGACAGCAGCTGTGTTACAAAGCTTTCTATTATTTTGTGTTTGTTTATTTAGAGAAGGTGGCGGTGCCTTCAAAAGCAGGAGGTCCATTAGCGAAGATCATGACTCCACAGAATAGCCTTTCCACCACTGGCCTTTCTCTGTTGACACATCAAAGTTTATGGGCATTTTGGGGGGCAAGGAAGGGAAGGATTGTTTTTAACTTGGCTGTCTCTGCTCACAGGGGCCTGTTGAAAGCTCATTTCTGATAGCAATTACAACCGCATTGGCTTTTTTGGCACACGGCTGCGCTCTCAGAAGAGGCCTGGATTTGGGATTCTTGTGCCTGTTCCTGAAAGAACAAAAAACACGAGTGAAGACATTATCTGAAAGACTTGGGAAAGCACCAAAACAAACAAAAATAATTGAGGACAGACTTGTTGAGGTCCAAACCACATGCATTGTAACTCTGTTGGCCCAACAAACGCTATCTCATCATCACCTACTCCGTCTAAATAAAGCCATCTCCCCACGAGGATGTAGAATCATAGAATAATCAGGTTGGAAGAGACCCACCAGATCATCGAGTCCAACCATTCCTATCAAACACTAAACCATGTCCCTCAGTGCCTCATCCACCTGTCCCTTAAACTCCTCCAGGGAAGGTGACTCAACCACCTCCCTGGGTAGCCTGTTCCAGTGCCCAATTACCCTTTCCATGAAAAATTTTTTCCTAATGTGCAGCCTAAACCTCCCCTGGTGGAGCTTGAGGCCATTCCCTCTTGTCCTGTCCCCCGTCACTTGGGAGAAGAGCCCAGCTCCCTCCTCTCCACAACCTCCTTTCAGGTAGTTGTAGAGAGCAACGAGGTCTCCCCTCAGCCTCCTCTTCTCCAGGCAATCTGACCCAAAAACCGTGTGGGCACAGAGTAAAGCAGTTTGGATCAAAAATAGGCTTCCAGGAGGAACTTTGGGCGAGCGAGGTGAACTTCTTGCCTTCTCCTCGCCTTGCTGGCCAAGCCAACAAAGGGAAGAGCTCGCTCTCTCTCGGCTCCCTTGCCTGCAGCTCCCTAAATCGGAAAGTAAAGACAAATGTGTCCCTCGGCTGCGCCGAAAGTTGTTTTCATAGAATCATAGAATCACCAGGTTGGAAGAGACCCACCGGATCATCGAGTCCAACCATTCCTATCAAACACTAACCCATGTCCCTCAGCGCCTCGCCCACCCGTCCCTTAAACCCCTCCAGGGAAGGTGACTCAACCCCCTCCCCGGGCAGCCCGTTTTAAGGCGTATTCCTCCTCCCTCGCTCGTTTCCCCGACCCCCCTGGCTCTGGAAGGGAAGCAGCCGCCCCCCGGGCCTGCGGGGGCCGCCGAGCGGGGCGGGGGCCGCGCGGTGCCGGCGGCGGCCACACGGTGTCGCCCGCGGCCCGGCAGCGCCGCCCCTGCCCCGCGGCCCCGGCGGGAGGGGATGGGGGGGGGGCGGCCCGCGGGCGGCGGGGGCTTTGTCTGCGCCGAGGGCCGGATTCGCTTTGTTCTGATTTATTTTATAGTTTTGCTCTGTCCTGGTTTAATTTGTAGCTTTGTTTAGTTTTTTTTTTTTTCGTTTATTATAGTTTATTTCATTTTATTTAGTTACTTTGGTCTTATTTTACTTTTACGTTATTTTACTTTTGTTATTTTGTATTAGTTCTTTATTTTTTTTAAATTTCCTTTCCTTTCCTTTCCTTTCCTTTCCTTTCCTTTCCTTTCCTTTCCTTTCCTTTCCTTTCCTTTCCTTTCCTTTCCTTTCCTTTCCTTTCCTTTCCTTTCCTTTCCTCTCCTTTCCTCTCCTTTCCTCTCCTTTCCTCTCCTTTCCTCTCCTTTCCTCTCCTTTCCTCTCCTTTCCTCTCCTTTCCTCTCCTTTCCTCTCCTTTCCTCTCCTTTCCCCTTTCCTTCCCCCTTTCCTTTCCCCTCCTTTCCTCCTTCCTTTCCTCTCCTTTCCTTCTTTCCTCTCCTTTCCCTCTATTTCATTTTACTTTCCTCTGTTTTGTTTTATTTTACTTTCCTCTGTTTTGTTTTATTTTATTTTATTTTATTTTATTTTATTTTATTTTATTTTATTTTATTTTATTTTACTCTATTTTATTTTATTTTATTTTACTCTATTTTATTTTATTTTATTTTACTCTATTTTGATTTATTTTCTTTTACTCTATTTTGATTTATTTTCTTTTACTCTATTTTGATTTATTTTACTTTATTCTATTTTGCTTTATTTTATTTTATTTTGTTTTGATTTGTTTTACTTCACCTTTCTTTTCTTTTCTTTTCTTTTCTTTTCTTTTCTTTTCTTTTCTTTTCTTTTCTTTTCTTTTCTTTTCTTTTCTTTTCTTTTCTTTTCTTTTCTTTTCTTTTCTTTTCTTTTCTTTTCTTTTCTTTTCTTTTCTTTTCTTTTCTTTTCTTTTCTTTTCTTTTTTTCATTTCACTTCATTTCATTTAATTTCCCATTTTTTCAGCCCAGAATATCTCAGTGTGTGCCAGAGCTTTCCAGGGCTGGCCATGTGCCCCAGGAAAGGTAAACTGAGGGATGAACACAGGGGGCTTCGGTGCTCGTGGGACAGTTGCAAGGGGGACAAGACACCAGCTCCTGCTGGTTAATAGTTTATTCATAACCTTACTTCCAGTTTATTAATGTAGGTATAACAAGTTGTGCAGTAATCGTAGTTGTTAAGGGAGAACCGGGCTTTTGTTCCTAGAGGGTATCAAATTCTGCATTATTATTACACATGCACTAAATCTCCATTAAAAGGCTTTCTGCGAATGTTTCCAGGCTATGCCAGAGAGAAGGGTTCTTCATCTTGGTTTCCAAACGGGGTATTATCTATTTCAAATGCCCTGCAATAAGAGTTGCGTTATTTGTCTCCCACCAAAAACCACGGAGGCTTAGAAACGCCTTGTTTTTGGGGAAGAAGAAAGACATAAATTGAACTTTTGTGACTGCTGTATCAGTCACGAGTAAATCTGGGTTCAAATGTGCACCCTCTATAGAGCCTGGCCGCGGTCTTTCACAGTCTAGCAAAATAAGGAAACTCCAGGATGGAAACTCAATGAGCCTAACTATTCTGCTTCCTTTTATTTTTTCCCTCTCTTTCGTATAAATCACGCTCTTTTGAAGCTGCTGCTTTTCTTCTGCGGGCACAAACCCCTCATCTTTTAAAGTCTGTCTTTCAAGCTGATTGTTTCAACAGGCCGAGCAACTTGCAAAAGGCAGTTCCAGACTATCCCTATATTGTCTCCCCAGGAATGTTTCGAAGAGAAATATACGTTTATACAATAGACGCGACTGCTCAAAGGCCAGCTAGTGAAGGAATATTTTTTAACGAGATTTGTTAATGGGGCTGCTCAGTGCCTTGAAGGAAGCAGAACTGCTGCCCCGAAGCCGACGGCAGGTATTGGATGGGCTCCCAAGGATTTCAGTGGCCTTTCAGTGAAAAACTCAGTGACAGATAGAAGAAGTTGAAAAGTGCGAGCATCAGCGTGGAGAAATAAAATGGAGAGCGGCAGGACAGATGCAAGCAAAGAGCAGTGATGTGTGAGCCTCCAGAGGTGCTGTTTATGTTTGCGAGGAAGGTCTGTGCTATTAAGTTTCAATTTGACAGTGCATTTTAACAAACATTTTGGAGAAATATGTTCGCAGGAAGTGTCGGAGATAGATACCCAAATCTTTGACTGCAGTGAAGCATCAAGTGAACCTCAGCATCTTAAAAAGACGAGGCGAACTTGAAATTAGGAAGAAAAAAAGGGACTGGGCAAGATTTTGTACTTTATGCGAGGCAGCGGAGTAAATGATGTTCTTGTGGAATTTCTGACCTATCTGAAACTGAATCTACCTGAGTCTTATGTGTGTTTTTCAGCCTCCTTTTTGGATCCCAGAAATTCTCAATCCTTTTCAAAAGAAGCAAAAAAAAGGGATTCTTTATTATTATTATTTTTTTAATGATAACTCCTCACTAGATGTTTTAGAATCTGATCCTATCACTCTCCTGGCAGTGGGTTTTACTCCTGTCATTGAGGCCGATGCTCTGCTTGTGTTCTCAAAAACCAATATGATTACTCACTTAAGTAGGACTTAGACACGCGAATCAGTATTGTAAAACGCGGTGCAGAGTCTGTAAATGGAAAACGTTAGCTCCCATAGGCAGGCTACGTGTCTGGTTTAGCTCTCAGCCCCATTTATATGTCCATGACTTAAATGAGTGAGATAGCAGGCCTGCCCTAGAGTAACAACTTCCCCACTCTCCCATTACTGGAGTCCTCAATGCTTTTTTTATTCCCCGGCTCCCCCATTCAGCACCCTGCGTGATGTGGGGTAAGGCTGCCCGTGACACGGCCGCGGCTTATTACATTTCCGAGGAGCAGGATTTTCTGAATGTGTCCACTAGATAGCACAATAAACTTCCTTCTTTTCCTGTTGAAAAACTTTCTCTCCCACCCAAAGAGCCATTAGTCTGTCGGGTCTCAGAGTAATGGTGCTTCAGAAGGAGATCAAAGTTTCACAGATAAGCGTTCCTCTACACAATGTTAACGACACTCTGCTTTGTAAACAGGTTTCTTTTTTATGGTTAAGAAGGACATATAAACATGCCAAGTGAGATGGATAGACTGTCACTTTTTCTTTTTCTTTTTCTCTTTGTATGTGTGTGTGTTTTAACTGCTCAATGAGTATCATGGTTGGGTTGCCCTGATACCGTTGAACATGGTCTGTCTTTTGTGTAAACAGAGGAAGAAAGGAGAACTGCAAGACGTAATCCCAAGTACAGATTTCTTACCCAAGTCACTGCAGCTCCAGTCCCGCTTTCTACTGCATTTGGTGAGAAAATAATGATGTAGACTCCTGAAAGAAGATGGAGATGTTAGCACTCAAATCTATGTGCTTGGATACCTGCCTGTCTGGACATGTTAGATCCAGGTTCCTCTTTAGGACCTAAGCTGGGACTTGCAAATCCTAAAAATGAGACTACTGCCTCAGCTGAAGTGTCAAAGCAATCTCAGTCTCCTTTAACTTGAGACAAAGAAGAGCATGAGTACCCCCCACATACCTCTAGCAAAAGCTTAAGTCTCCCCCTTTAGGAACTATACAGAGACTGGACCTGGCAAGTCAGCAGTTCTCCGTACTGAAGGAAGGGCCAGCTAGAAGCAGTTGATAGGGAACCTGAGAGGTGGAGGGAAGTCCTCCAGCTGAAGCACTGTGAAACCTCCTCTAAAAGCGTCGTGCAGGAGGTCTTTTATTCAGCTGGAAAACCTGAATGTAAATATGCGTTTTGAATCTATTTAAAATCAAGTGAAATAAGCAACTGAAATGCTCCCATTCTTGTTCCTTAGGACACGAGGGCTTGCAAATGTATATTCATCTCTTCCAGCTAGAGAAAAAACATGGGCTATGGCCTCTGCTCATGTCTTGTCATCTGGAGAACTAGTCAGTGTCCTCTTTTGTAGCTTGGTTCATTGTAATATTTCAAACAACTATCTGTTCCCTGTTATGCATTGCCAAACACTAAATATAAGGTATGAAAAGAGGAAATTATGAAAAAAAACCCTCCCCTCCTGCTTTCAAGCCTTCAGGGGAGTTTGTTGTAAGCTCCTCAGGTCAAAGACAAGGACTGTGTGGCAGCGCTAAGCAATGCCCTTGCAGCTTCATCTCCCAGTGCATATAAGGAAGGTGCAATGGATCTTCTTGCATCTCCCCTTTCTAACTGAGGCGCTGAGACTTCTGGATCCCTGACTGAAGAGGGTGATGACAAGGCTCGTCTTGTCTTTCACATTTCAGAGCTAACTATAGGAGTGTAATGCACATCTTTAAAAACTGATGACACAAGGGATTTTCCACAACAACCTTTCAAACTAAAGCAGAAAACCTCTGTTCTCAGGTTGAAAACACTCTTAATCACGATGCACAAGCTCTCTCTGACATGAATGCACCGCAGCTCTACTAATTAGACATCCCTGGGGGTTATTGTTGCTGTAGTGGCACCTAGAAACCACAGACATGGATTTGGACCTTGACCTCCTCTCTGCTTCAGAAATACAGGCGAAACAAAACTGAACCAAAAGATGAGAGAAATGGTGAATGCAGACAGACCTTTTCCCTTACCCTGCGTTGTGGAGTCAAAGGTAAAAGTGAGACAGGAATAAGCAGTAGTCTCAGCTCAGCAGTGGCTCAGTCCTGCCTCAGTCTTGTAACCGTACTGGCAGAGAGATGTTAAGGAGACGCCTGCTTCTAACACAGCTTTGCTTACTTTTCTGTGTTCTTCAAGGAAAAGGTTTTCCTATTTCCTGTAAGGAAGAGGAACAGTGGTATAGCCGGACTAGCTGAAAGCCGCCTACAAACCTGTTCTATACTTCTCTTTTTCCTGCCCTTTTGCATCCACAGGCAAAACTATCTCAGATCTCATCTTTTAAGTGCTACAACTGATCCATTAAATAGCTTCTCATGGACAGTTTTTCAACTCCAAAGAGTACAGTTGCTGAGTGAGAAAGGCTTGAGCTGCTGGGACTTCCTCCAGACCAGCTTGCAGTCCTAAGAAAAATGAGTTGGATGGTCTCAGCTCTGTCCCCAATGAGCAGCAGCAGTAGATCACTTTGCAAAAATGAGCCACGCGTAATTTGGCACCATTGACAGAAGACTCACTTGCAGCAGCTCAGGGCCTTGCAGGCTTGAGATAATGTGCTGCTAAAATCACCTCTTGACCCTAGCCCAGGAGGTTCCTCCAGGTCATGAGGGAAGAGGGGGCTAGCAGGCCACTGTGAGATATCTTGATAAATGTACAAGCCCCCACGAGTCAGCGTGGCATGCCTGCACCAGTGTGAGCTGCTCTGTTTATCACAGGGAGAAGAATATGTTTCCCGAGTTGTGCTAGAGGACTACAGACTTCTCATTTAAGCTGCCTCTTCGTTTTTTTCCCTCCTGTGCAGTGAGCCCACCATAGTGAACTGGTGGCCCTGACAGAGTGCAGAAGCAGGCTGCATGCATCTCCTTGTGATGGAGCTGGCAGAGAAAATCGGACACTGGGACAAACAACCATAAATCAGGACTGTCCTGATTAAATCAGGCATGGCTGGCAAGTAAGTTATTAGCCGCCTGTGAAACTAATTGTGATACTGATACACTCAATTTTGCTGTGTCTTTCAAACACCGGTTGTGATGGGAAACAGCTGTTAGAACCCGAAAAAAAAAGAAAAGGGGAGAGAGAAAGAAAAAAAAAAAAAGAGAGTGCGCTTACGATTCAGAATCATAATAAAGTCTGTCTTCTCTATTCCCTTGCACAAAAGCTTTTAGATTCTTCTATTCTCCTCTAGACAATTACTCCCAGCAGGCAGGGTCACTCAGGATGAGCACACTATTGCATTTAAAGTTCATCTACTGAAGGGGGGGGGAAGGCATAGAAAGGAGAAAAAAAAATCTTCCCATTAATGTGTGAAAAAAAGGCAGGTTTAAAATGGGTTAGAAATTCAGGTTAAAGCAAAAAAAAAAAAAAAGTCACACAACATCAGTAGGTGAAAAGATTTTGTGCAGCAGTATTGTTTGACTGAACACTTCCTTCACAATAACACTAGTGTCGGGATATAAAAGCCAGTGTTTATTTGATGCCTGGACCAGGCAATTGTTATGAGCAGTTAGCGTAGAAAAAAAGTGGATGTTTTGAAATATGTCAAAAGGAGAAAGAGCCTGATCCTCCTGTTCTGGTGAAAGCTGGTGGTGAGCCTTCCTCCGATTCCTGTGTCAGCTGCCAGCCCGTGCTTCGCTGGACCTGGGGGGCTCCTCTGGAGTTGGTATCATGACCCCCCTGTAGGGGCTGTGGTGAGAAATGAGTGCAATTGTGCCTGGTACAACCTATTGCTGCCTGGAGTTTGCTTCACTCAAGCCAAGGGCAGGTAGTTGTTGTGGCTTAAAGGTGGGAGTTGGGCAGGGATTGTTGGGAGAGAGTTACTGGGCTGAGAAACATGGCTCAAAATCAGAGTGGATTTTGAGCGTACAAACACTTCTCCATGTCTGAAGAAGAAGCAGCAGAACCTGCCTTTAAGTTTGTTACTCGTCTCAGTCCTGAAGAATAAATTTAAGCCCCAAAGCCCATTTTATACAAAAATACTTAGGCTGATATAAACTACTGCATCTCTTTGTACACTTCTTACTGCCAGGATGACTACACCTATCTGATAAACCTCCCCCCTGCATGGTGCAGAACGTAATTGTATATGCAAGATGTAGAATTTGAGGTGCTTCCCCAAGGCAAAATTTATTCTTGGTGATTTTGTTCCTTCTGCTGAAGTGTCAGCGATGGGCCACTGTTCGAGGTTAGACTCTTCCAGCTCTTGGTTTCAATATCTGTAGCCCCAAATGCTTTATACCTCATATTTTATCTTCTTGTTACTTTTCCTTCTTATCTTGTATCTATCTAGTCTGTCTTTCTAGTGCTGTTCTTTCTTTTTTTTAAGTTTTATTTTAGCTAGAAGAGTGGAGAGAAAATGGCATGCATTAGCTAATAAGACTATGACTGCACCACGAGTTTGGGAGAGAAGGATGTAAAAACAAATCACTCGTGTTTCAAGAATCTAACCCCATCCTTTCAGCTTCCACAGTAATATCTCCGGCTTCCTGTTTGTAAACCAGAAATGTTTATTTACAATGCCTTTTGAGACAGCTGTTTAATGTATAATGCTCATGTCATTACATAATGGGTCATAAATGATGTTGGGTGTCATAGAAAAATGCGAAGTCATCAAATATATTCTTGGTTTTTTTGTTTGCCTTTTGTGGCAGGGTTCAGAGTTAGCTGCAGTTGGGAAGTCTGAGGGTAAATTATCATCTCTCCAGTAATTCCAGGTCCAGTGTGTTTGGTCTGTTGGGAGTTTATGAGTAAGGCGATTCTGATGCTGAAAATTTTGGTTGTATTTTTTCTCAGTGGCCTTGCTGTTTCAGGCAGCTCAATGGCTGTGTGCCCTGGGAGAGCCAGGCAAAGGCTTGCTTGTCCATGGTTTTGTGAACAGAAGTGGAAAACTATGATACAAATGCAAAAGTCTAGGTCATGAGCATTTATTGCTATCATATAAAAAAATCCAGCATAAGGCTATGCAGTGAACCAGAGTGGTATCAGACCTTGGGAGCTTCTACTACAACCCTGAAAAAACCCGTGACAATGGTTAGTGCAGATTTTTGGAGGGTTTTTCTTGTCAAAACTGTAGCAGTGAGGATGTATATGAGCGCGATTTTTTTACAGCGTGAAGCTGCCTGGTCTAGCCTCCCTTTCACGTAGCTAAAATGGGGAGCGGAAAGGAGTACATAATATTCCCAGGAGGTGCAGTCTCTATTCCTGACTTGAACTGGCTTTTATAATCTTTGAGGTCTGCTAGAACCCCTTGCCTTCTCCTTTTGGGGGTTCTTCTGGCAACATTATGAGCTGTGCCTGTCTCAGAAATGCAGCAGGAGGAAAGAAGCAACCCTTAAGCAAGGATACTGGGTTGAACTTTTGTCTACGCTTGCACCAATGTGTATTGGGTATAACACCCCTGAAGCCAGTGGTGAAGCTGCTATTCTTACCTCTGAACAAATCAATTCCTAGCTCTATAAATAAGTGAATTAGTGAAGAGGTAAAGCTACCGCTTACACAATAAATGTGTTTATTTGGTAAACGTTGTATCCTCTGTATGAACTTCACTGATATCAGGTCCGCTTAAATTCTTCCTAATCTTATTAGGGAAAAAGCAAAAGGATTTTGCATACTTCTACTGAATTAGGAGACTTTTTTATTCTCCTAGTCACAATAATGACAAATAAACCACTATCAAGATAAAAGGCAAATGACAAAATACATCCACAAAAAAGGCATGCAAACCCTCTCACTTTCCTCATTTGGTAAGGCACTGAGAAGGATTTCTGGACTGCCTGAAAGAGACGAGCCTCCTGGATCACTGATCACTAATTCCACTAATGTCAGAGAAGCTCCATCTCACCCACATACCACCTCGTGAACCTATGGATGCCTATGCAGGAAGAACAGGGTCTCATGCCTAACTTTTATCAGCATCAGAGGTTATTAATGCACAGCACGGCACCAGTGAACAGCTGATAAAATTTCCAGCCCCACACAAAGAAATTCTGGACTCTTAAAGTGTTCTTCTAGTGAATTGCATAGACCGAGGGCTTTATCTTCCCCTCTGAGGAAATATACAGCTGTCACAAGTAATATTGCTGAAAAGGTTTTCAGTTACTATGCAAGGTCAGGTTACCTCTATCTTTCATTATCTAGGTGGGTGATGAAAAGTTGTTGAGATCTATCAAAAGTGAGGCCTCAATTTAACAAGGTGGCTAAGCAGGTAGCTGACTTTGCTGGGACTCTGCATGTATTAAACCAGCCACGTGCTTTAACAGGCTGCTGAATTGGAAACTGAATTTCAAGAAGAGTTCTTAAATGCCATCTTGGAAATTAGATATCCACAACTGCAACAGCAAATCAGAAATTATGCCAATATTATGCCAATGAAGTTGGGGGGTGAAAAGAGAAAAAAAAAATGTGTGTGGAGGAATAGTAGAAGCAAATGCTCTTCTGCAACGTCATGCATTTTGCACATGTACATTGTATTTGTGTATTGTCTGAAGAAGCCTTCAGACACGTACATTGCCTGAAACCACTACCATCCTTTATGCTGGATTTTTATTACATAACTCCTACTGTGTTAGCAAAAATATTAAATAAACGTAGAAGAACCAGCCCTGCTACAAGTTCCAGACACAGCTCTCATTTCAAGATCCTGGCATGCACTTGTAAAACATTTAAATACCTATTGGTGGATAAGAAAATCAATTTACTTGTGAGGTGACTAAGTAACAAAACATATTAGAATTGATGTTACAATTAGGAAAAAAAGAAATAAATTGTTTTTCTACTCATTATTATTTGGATAAATATTTATGAATGTATAAGACAAGCAACCACTGCCAACACTAGATCTCTATTATGCCAAGCATAGGAATAATTCAAGCACTTAGGCAGCTGCAGGTTGAACTTAGCCCCACTGCCTGTTCAGATGAATTCAATCTGGCCTGAGGAAGACTTTGCTTAGGCAGCAGCTCAGGTTATGTGGTTTCTGTGTGATTTTTGTTTGGGACTCATTAAACAAAGGGAGAGAGACAGTCTGCAGGTTACTGGCTCCTGACAACAAGCTGTGTTTTCCTTGATGGACACGTGCCAGGCAGAGCGATGCTCAGGGTCAACTTCACTGCTCCCCTACAGAGGCCCTGGGCAAGCAGGAAGGTATTTGCAGGAGTTTGGATCACAGGGTTGGCCAGGCAAACATTTCCAGCCTGGAAGCAGCACTGGGCACTCCCCCAGGATAGGCATCCCTCAAATCCAGTCTCCTCAGTGCATACGGCATGTGGGAGCCCTTTGGCATAGCATTGTATGCAAGCCTGCTGGCTCCTTGGGCAGGTTGGTCAGCTTATCGTAGAAGACAAACCTTGCTCAGCCTTCCCTCTGTGCGGGGAGAGCAGCCACTCTGCTGTCCAGCAACGTGGTTTTTGTGGACCACAAAGGGAGGAGAGGATATTTTCTTTATACAGTACTTCCCTGTATATGTGCAGCTGAGAGAGGAGAGGAGGTCACAGAGAGGAGCTGTGGTGGCCTGACCACCCATAGCCATTACTCTTTTCTTCCTGGTGAAGGGGAACCCTATTTTTTACTTTTTTTTTTTAAAAAAAAAAAAAGAGTAATGTCTTCATTATTTTCAGGTGATTTTTGCAGCCTTCATCTGTAGTTCAGAATGTGAAGCAGAACAATAGGTGTTTTGCAACCTGAAGAAATACCAGCCGGCCGACGTGGCTAAAAATGTAATTTTGTAGGGCTGTGCATCAATAATGCAACTACCGCTCTGTACGGATATTACGCAGGCAGCCTTGATACGCGTGCATGGCATCAGGATTGACAAGACAGACCATGATGGCTCCAAAGGGTCAATAAAACATGCACCATGAAGGATTTACACAATAGACAGTAATGGCTTCTTTGGAGCTGTTACGGTCTATTGGGTCAATAATAATCCACTTTTTAAAGAGTGCCAAAATATGAATTTACACAACAGGCTGTAATGGCTCCTGATCTATCAGATAAATGATATGAATTATCAGCATTAGTGCCCACCCTGCAATGCACGTTTACCTATTAGAGGGGTTAGAATAACTATTAGGTGCTTCAAAATATTATTTCGTGTTGAAAAGGCTGATTTCTAAAAATATCTGTAGGGGGGAGATAAGAGAAAGACCCAGACTTTCATATTTAAATCAGTGAAATAAATATCATCGATCTGGGAATTTAAATCTGAGACTTATTGTGAATTTTAACTCTACAATATTTTTGATTAAATATTACCCTAGCCTATGTAATGTGTTTTATAACTTTGGTTTATTTCTCTAGCAAACTCAGGTCTGTGAACCAGGAGAGTCTACGAGCATCTTCCCACATCAGTAACCTTTTCTATGCCATTGCATTTTTTTCCCTTTATTACGAACTAGTTGCTTGAGTAATGGTTTGTAGGATCCAGATCTCATGTTATACAAACAGGCTTGGTCTAAATATATGCATTCAAGACCAAAAATATCTGTTTAAATAACATATGTTCTTTTTGCGGCCACCTATCTGTCTCCATCAAGGAAGATAAAAGTCCTTGTCTACACTATTTCATCTGCGCAATCAAGACAGAAACCCTCAACTGATGTTTGCCAGCAGGTGGTGACACACAGCAACAAGCGCCAATGGCAGCAACATTTTCCTGCAAAACTTGGAGAAAATCCAGGCTTCAGGAAAATGAAATATGTCTTCAGTTTGAGAAGAAATAATGATGAATGTCCATCAGCAGCACGTGATGATTTAGTCTCGTTGCACGGCAAGCAGAAGTATGTTCAGTCCACAGCATGTCAAAAGTTTTCCTTACTGTTTCTCTGTGTTTCCTTCTTGTTGTTATAAAACATTTGGTTTGGCTGTGAAATATACTTTTAATTAAAAGATAGGAAAATCATAGTCAGACAGCCGCAGTGGAGAGCTGTTAGGAAGCCTGCTGTCTTAGCTCTCATAATAAGCAGAACACGAAGGATCGGTGCACACAAAAACTCAAGTGTTGTGGCAGGAATATGTATACACTGACTCATCCAAGTCCTTTCAAACAAAAGTGTAAATAGCGCTTACTGCTTCTCTGTGGATTTTCATTCTTTTCCAAGCCCTTTTTTCTCTGATCTTACAGCCAGGTACACTTCTTCGAAAGACCCACTGCTTGTACAAAACACCACCATTCAGTTTGCAGCAGGTTAGTGGGCAAATTCTTCCATAACAGACAAGAAAAATGATTAGTAAAGAATCATGACAGGATCCTTCAGTTTCTCTCATGCTGCGGTTTCCAGGCACTTTGAGTTCCCTTAATTTTGTGCATACATTTTGTATACATGTTGCTTCCACCTTAAACAATGTGCTCTCTAAAAGACATCAGGATACTTGCAGCATCGGAACTGCAATAACTTAAAAAAGGAGAATACAAGTCTCACCCTGCTTAGCAGGGAGCGGAGAACAGGATGAAGGTATTAGAATACCGAGGATTTCCTCCGCCTTTTTCAGTGTCTGTTTCCTGCAAATATCTACCATCTACAATATTGACTGGTTTATCAAGCAGCAGGTATCTCTATCAGTCTATCTTGAATTGTCATCCAACAGGAGATTAAACACTGCCTGCCTCCTTCTTGTGATTTTCAGTCTTCACATCACAAAGTTTTCAATCAAATTTCAGCAGTGTACATTTAGCTTAGAGAACTCGTGGTACTTATCTTCCCAAAGCAGGTGATTTAGACCATGTTTACCTTGTACAGCTCCAAGATATCTCTCAGCAAACCGGTCCACATCTCAGGCCTTGAAGCGATACCCAAGTTCATTTTTTGCTTTTCTCTGCCTCCCTTTTTCTTTTCCTTACCAGCCAGGCTACAAGCCAAACAACAACAATAACAATGTGGGTCCTGAATAACAGACGAGTGCCAGTTTTTAGAAGAGCTTTATCAATGGGGCAACCTTGTATTGGTAGCTTTTTTGAAATCAAAGCAATGTGACCATTTAGAGACTTGTTCTAAGCAACTTCCTCATTAGTAATCTTTTCAGTACACATCACAGTTGTGGTTTCAGCTCACGAATCAGCTTGAGCACAGGAGGATGTCAGCTGGGCATGTTTCTCCTTTTGCATCGGATACTTGAGGAAGTTGTGGGCTGGGTAAGTAGCCTGTAAAATAAACTACTGCTCCATTTGTAAGGAATTCAGCGCAAGAAAGTTGACACTGAAAAAAATGCTTCTCTGCAATTAGTGTATTTTCCACATGGAATTTTGACCAACAGACTAACTAGGACTGGAATAAGCATAAACTTGAAACTAAAATAATGCTGGAAAGGCAATTCAAAAAAAGCCAAACTGGAATTTTGTAGTGCGTTCTTCATGCAAAGGAATTAGAGTATAATATAAGTAAAAGTGATTCTGCTAAAGTAAATGAATGGAGGAATTGGGAATTATACTTAGAGAGTCCTAATTATTCTCTCACCACCAAATACTTTGAATAAACTGGTGCATGGCAGTCAGGCCAAGATTTTGAAGCAAGATTTGTCCCCCTCTTCTGGCTCCTTAGAGCTATATAAAAAGATTATAGAGGGCCAAGCTGGTCCACAGATGATTACAGACTATGGTGCTGGCTGAAGAAGCAAGTACAGCACCAGAGGGTCCGGAGTTGCGTTTGGAGTACTCCATGCTTGGAGAGAGAGAGAGCATGTGCGCAATTTCTAGGGATGGGGCTTCTTAGTGAGGTGCTCCCAGGCCCCCAGGCAGCACTGTGAGCCTGGGACTGGCATTTGGGACACACGAATTTCCACTGTATGATATGACCTGATTCCATCTAGGCACTCACTCTGGGAGCGGGACGGATAAGAGAAATGTGATTCTGGGTACGGTTGTTATGAACAGGACAGGAGTTTAATCCTGAACTCCTACTCACCCTAGAAGACCCAAGGCACTGTTACAATAACTTGATGCCAGATGGGAAGAGGCAAACACCTCCAAAGTCAGTGCTTTGGCCAATAGCCTGATAACAACAGAGGGTTCCCATCAGGAAAGAGAATTCTTCCAGAGGCTTACACCCACTGGAGTTCATCTGCTTTGTGCTGTCAGGGCAGTGTGAAAGAGAGTGAAGTGACAGGCTAGTTGGCCCAGACGCTTCTTCATGAATATCTGAGATTCTTGCATAGTGTAAGAGGAAACTGTATGAACACATCAAAGAGGAAAGGACACTGGAAATTAAAAGCTAGTGCCTAGTTCATTTTCAAAACAGTGAATTTGCCTCATTCTAATTCACTTCCAATATATGTGTGAAGTGGAGGTAGAAGTGAAACACAATTGCTTTGTTTTTGAATGTGGAAATGAATTATTCCTTTCCCCCCCAGCCTCTTTTTTTTTTTTTTTGTTTTTGTTGCAGTTGGAGTTTTTCCTTCTCTTTCCATGTGTACAACCAAGCAAAAGTGCCTGGGGCCAGCTGCAGGGAGAGGATTACGGCATAATCCGACTCGGGCATCAGTTTTGCTGAAACCTGTTCAGGAGCATCTTGTTGGCCAGGGTCCATGGGTGAGGTGAATGAGTGTTAAACAAGCTAAAAGCTCAACTGATCCCCATGGTCTCTTCAGCTCAAAAGGGAGTGCGAGTTATGAGATGATGCACAAGATACAAATTACCATCACTTTTAGATGTGCTACCTTCTCCTTATCTGAGAGCTTCTCATCACTGAGGTCCTGCAGGCAACCATTGTAATCATAGAGTCTGGGAACTGGTAAGATGTTTTGTGTTCAAAATATATGGTTGTGGCAAAGTAAAACCTGTGGCATCAGGGATACTTCCTCCATTGGAGGGGGCAGACAAGTTGTGTGTGTTCTGGACGGAGATCTCTGAGGCTCAGGTGGAAGCTTAGCAAGGTCCAGACCACAGACTCTGAATTCTTTCTCTTTAGAAATACATGCAGGCTGGGGACACTGGGGAAAGGCTATCTTGAGATATAGGCTCCAGATCTGCAAGGAGATCTTGGTGTGCTTGTGCTGGCTTGAACTGTTTAGCTCCATTTTATATTTTAGTCTTAGATATATGATGCATATGAGTGAAAAATATTCCCTGTGTTTAATCTCAGTTACTTTAATGTCTGTATTCAAACAGTTTTTACTCTCCTGGCTCTAAGCCTTATTTTGTAATCAGGCCTTTGTGTATTTATTCCCTATGTTCGTAGTGTCCCTGAACACTCTCTTCCTCTAATGGGAATTGTAGAGTTTGCTGTCCCATTACTGACTAGAGTAATCATCTGATTTCTTGTGAGGCATGTCCATGGATACGTGTATGGTTGCTCTGTAGAAACACAATCTCTAAAGCTATTACAGTTGTGGGTAAATTGTAAGGCTACTGTTAAGGCTAATAAATGCTTTTGCATTATTTTAAAGCGTTTTCTGGAGGGGTTCGGGGCCAGGTTGCATGGGGCTTGGAGCTCCTGGTCCGGTGGGAGGTGTCCCTGCCCGTGGCTGAGGTGGAGCTGGATGGGCTTTGGGATGCCTTCCAACCCAAACCATTCTATGAGGTTATGATTCTGCGTGGAATCCCCACAAATCAGGGCCATGGTTTAGTATTTGATAGGAATGGTTGGACTCGATGATCCGATAGGTCTTTTCCAACCTGGTGATTCTATGAATCTATGAATCTATAAGCTTTAAGATTCTGGATTGAACATTTCTAAAACAGATCTTGTCTCAGACTGGATTTTTAGGAAAGAAACATGAAAAAAACCTGGTTCAGGTGCCGATGAAGTGAACTCCTAGAGTTTAAAACCCATGTCAAAATTGGCCCATGTTTCACTGGGTTGCAATCCTCCATAACAATCTTATTCTTACCCATATTTAGCAGAATTATAATCAAGTTTGGCAACAGAATCTGACCTGGACCTGGCAGAACAGGACTTTCCTTGAGTTGCTTGTGGCTACTGGAAGTATAGTGACATACTTGTGGTTATAACCTGTGGTTGCTACAGGTATGCTTCAGGCACAGGACAGAGAATGAGAAGAGTAGCTCCTTGTTCCTTCAGTGCAGCTGCTTGAAAAGCTGAGAAGAAAGATGACGGGAGGCAGGAGGGGCTTGGAATGCAGGAACAAGATGTGCAGAAGAAATTGCAGGAAGAGGGAGGCAGGGGAAGCACTCAGGCACTTGGGAAGGTAAAAAGGGCTGGGAGGTGCAATGAACAGAGAGCAGATTCTGTGAGAGGGGACAGGTCTGCTGGTGGACTGGCACAAAAGAAAAAGGTGACAGATACCAGGAGTGGAGTGGTAGTACACGAGAGAGGAGTATTTGGATGCTTTTAAGTGCTGGCTATGTAATATTGACTTGTTTTAATAATTGCATGTGTAAGGATGGGATGGAGAGAAATGAAAAATGTTATGTTGGTTGGTATTCTAGGATTTAACATATTGCTGGCATAAAGGACGATTATATATGTGACCCCCTTTAATATGCTTAGGTATGCTTAGGATGGGAGATGAACACATTTTCTGTTGTTAGGATGAGGTCTGAGATGAGAGCAAAAAGTTTAAGATCTGTGATTTGGCATCTTTCCCCGCCCCCCCCCCCCCCGCTTCTCTTCTATATGGAATCAAACAGGGCATTTCTCCTACAAGCGGAGATTTTTGTGGTTTCAAATTTAGCTTTCACAGTAACACTTTAATCAAGGCTCTTGAGCTCAAACCCTGGAAACCCCAAGATGATTTCTGAACAAAATACTAACAGCAACATCTCCCAGCACCCGCTGCACTGAGCACACTGAACAGCCGGGGGACACAGGGAATGCACCGATTCCCTGAAATTACAAACCCTCAGCTCAGATGCAAGCACCAAGGGGAAATACTGAGAGAGGGAAGAAGGAAGAGAGAGGGGGAGGGCATTAGTCCTAACCTGCAAAGCTCAAAGTAAGGACCATTCTCTTTTAGCAGCTTTCCTAAATCAGCTTTCCTAAATCTGGAATGGAAGGAACATATTTTACAGCATATGTTTTTTAGTGTTGATTCCTGCACTCAGCTCTTCTGGTGCTTCAGCAAATGTGTTTGAAGGTGGCTGAGGTATTTCAGTTTGACAAATAAACTAAGCTGCGGTTACTTTCTCAGTATGTTTTGTGTCATGGTGCTAATTTCCCATTCATTTG
Organism: Phaenicophaeus curvirostris; assembly: GCF_032191515.1. Classification (NCBI taxonomy): domain Eukaryota; kingdom Metazoa; phylum Chordata; class Aves; order Cuculiformes; family Cuculidae; genus Phaenicophaeus; species Phaenicophaeus curvirostris. Next base: position 5,379,619 of record NC_091394.1, on the reverse strand, counting down.
ATTGGGATGCAATGATTTCACGACCATGTCAGAGCGGGTCTATGGAAAAGACATTATGGTGTCAAAATGAAATGAAACAATGTTAATTTGTCTATGGAAATGGTGTTAACACTGCCAAATTGAAACATAACCCTCAGCTCAGCCACCTTGAGACTTGGCGCTGCTGGGCTGTCGAAGGACCCTGCCACACGGGGTGATTTTACGGCGGCGCACTGGGAAACTACAAATCTGGATTAAATATTAGAGGAGGGAAGACTATTTGTTTTGTTCTGCGAAATCACAACTGTATAGCATTTCCTAGTGCTATAGGGGCCTTCCACATGTGCTGCAATACCTAAAGCTCAGGGAGTGGGTGGGAATCGAGGGGAAAAAAAAGCGCTTTGGCAACCTTCACTCAGATTTCTTTTGGCTTCCATTGGCTCTCAGCACGTCTCATTCCTAGCATTATATTAACAGATCTTTTTTAGGTGAGAAACGTTATTAGATTTTGCATTGTTCGTAGCACCTAACCAACATCTGGGTCACTGGAGCTCAAATTAAGCAGTGCTCTAAATACAATTTGGATTTTAATTCCACCAGGATGTAGCATTTCTAGTAAAACGAGAACTTGAACATAAACCAGAATCCAAAGTTCAGGGAATACAATAATGAAAAGGAATGCTAAGTAAGCTGAAATCAAAAGACAAGCACTGAGGGAGGGAAGAAGCAATATATAAAAGGACACAGAGAAAAATAAATAAATATTTTCTCTGTTGTTAGGGAACTACGGAATGATAGAATCTACTTATCAATCACAGTTTGTCTTTCATTTTGTTTTATGTTCCTGGACAGTTTGACCACCTTTGAAAAAGGGTGATCTTTGATCTCCTGCCCTGGGGTGAGCACCAGCAGATGTTCTTTTGTTCTTTTCTCCATATTCAGTGTTCCTCACCTCCTAAAGCTCCCTAAAACTGACAGGTGTTTCTCTGTTTGATTGTAAGGAGATGGATTTAAGCTAAATGTGACCTGAAACCTTCAAAGTAGAAGGGCCTCCCAGCACGCTCACAAACTGGTGGGAGGGAAGGCTGTTGCAACATCTGCATTTCTGGGAATATTAGCAAATCGCATACAGATGTCAAGAAGAAAAAGGGCTTGGACATTTTGTTGGGAGGGACTCTAGCACCCTCTTTCATCCTGCATGGTTTCCTGGGGAGATTCTGTCTGCTGAGTTTCTCAGGGATTTTTTTTTTTCCTTATTTGTGAAATGGGTGCAATGTCATTTCCCTGCCTCTTATAGACATTAGCAGGAAGAAATAATTTACAGTATTTTTGGTGTCCAGGCAATACTATAAGACAGTCATAACAATACATATGGCACCAAGAGCTGCAGTGGGTGGAAAGGCTAGTCACATGAACGCTGTATCTAAAGCAAACCAATCCTTTCTTTACATGTGTCTCACCTGGCATTAAAATCTGACACTAGTTAATGAAAGCAATAAAGCTATCCAAACTTATTGATGGCTATGTAGACTTCTTGGACAGGAGGAGCTCTGTGTTCTCCTCCTGTATATTGATAAGGATGCCTCTGAGCTGTGCACAACATATCTAGATGTCCACCGAAGTCCCAGAGCCAAAGGTCCAGTTATTGTTTTTGTGTTATTATGTGAATGACACACATTTCTTTTTTGCATAAAGCTCCTTTTGCCTGCCTCCTTTCCTTCCTCAGGTAGGCACTGTGCATTTGTTAAATCTGGTGTATATGGTCATGCTGGTCGTTTCCTAGAAGATGCTAAGTGCTCTCCTGAGCTTTAACAGGCAGAATGAGCATGAGCATTAGTGTTCACATGAACGTTTAACCCCAGTTGCCTTCCACAGGCTGTCATTCACCAAAATATGACTGGTGTTGCTGCCCCAGGAGAGGAAAGCACAACAATCTCTTCCAGCCCCTACCCATTGGACCCTGTTCTCTCTCCAAGTGATATCCATCAAATCTCTGCTGAGAGATCTCTGTAAGTGTTCCATGAGCCACATTCATGCTTCTCCAGCCATAGCTCTTCACAGAGATTCCCAGGCTATCTGAATGCCTAGGAGGAAGCTTTTGGCTCTTCAGGCACCATTTACACGTTGTTTTGAAGCAGTTCATATTGCACTAGTTATAGATGTTAAGATGTGCAACCCACAGCTGAAAATATGCAATCCAACTTCAAATTTACAGGGAGGAACTACAATGCCAAATACTGCAGGCCTCCTAGCTTGTTGCAAACAGCTAAGACAACTCATTGGATTGATATTTTAATGAAATATCCTGCTATACTGCCAGGGATTAAAATACACGAATCATTTGTGCTAGATGAGGAAAGAAAATTCAACATTTTTTAAGGGTGTTTCATTCAATATGAGTAAGATTCTCAAAATTCAATTTTATTTATTTAATCTTCCTTTCCAGGATTGTCTGTCTCACGCACATGTGCACTCACACGTATATGCAAACACACACAAACACACTCACGCCTGCCTTTTGTTTCTTGGGGTATAAAAAATGATGGACATCTGGTTGCCAGGCTCAGTCTTCTCTCCACAGTCATAGAACAACATCATTGTTTGAATATGTTCTTTAGAGGCTGACATTTGGGGAATTTCTCTGCTCTCCTCCAATAAGTGAGAACAGTCCAGCAATTTTATGTAATGTGCAAACCACAGATTAATTGCACAAATTATTTAAATTATCCTGAATATTTTGGGTAATGTTTGCCGTGTCAACACTTTAATTGAGCTGACTGGGTATGACTGGGCATGTGGAAAGCCTACATGTGTCTATGATGCAGATGGAGAGGTATTTGCATCTACCTCTGTTTGGAATAAGTACTGCATGGACTGCAGTCCACAAGCAGAAGAAGCATTGTGAAACTTTCATCAAAACAAAACCAACCATGGATGGTAGTCTTCCACATTGCCACCTAGTATGGAGGGGTCTGTAGCTCTCTCTCAAATACCTGGTGAACACCTAGTGTGTGTGTGGTGGTGGGAGAAAAAATAAGAAAGATAAAAGCATAACAGTTTCAGGCAGAAAAAAATTTTCCTTTCTTGTGAAATCAGGCACAGTAGGGGAAAAAAAAAAAGAAAAAAAAAAAAAAGAAAGGTTTTAACTGATATGTGTCCACATCAGCTGAACCCCACTCTCTGTGGTTTGGACTGAGTGGTGACTTCTCACAGGAGGAATCCTACAAGTCATGTCAAATTTGCCTTGTCACAAGATATGTTAGGGTAATATCTGGAGTTGTGATGGAAGAGAACAGAGCAATGACCCAGACGACGTCTTTTCATCAACAAACACAAGCAAAATCTGTGTAACAAAGCATCTGACAGGGAAGTAAGCTGTTAGAGGTTATGTTTAAAATGCTGAGGACTCCAAACATTTAGGATTCACTGGTAATTGCATTCATCCTTCTTATAGTGGAATGGAAGCCAGAACAGGGGATGGTGAAGAGCCCTTTGAAGAAGAAAGGGCTCCAGGTAAGCTGGCACTCACTTTAGGTCAGAATCTGAGCTCCTTGAGGAAACTTCAGTTCTCTTCTCAAATGAGCAATGTGACATTATGATAGCAATCTCTACTTGCTTCAAATTAATGGCAAATCCAGCCATTAAGGTTGGCTTAGTTCTAAAAGGTGCCATCCTTATTTTAATTTTTACATTTTACCTTTCAGAAGAACCCCAAAGATTCTACTGTTTCCAGCAAGACTTGTATTTGGAAAAGAAGATTGTAATGGGGTGTGATATGCTGGACCTCAAAAAATTTCATTCATGCTTTTCCAAGGCTGCATAAATGCTCTCAGAGTCAGTGAAACAGGCTTCTTACCAATGGTAGAGAGACATCAATAGTTATTCAAAGCATATTATATAAAGTAGGTGTTTGGGGAATGAATGCAGTCTCTCACTTAAAGCGCATATTCCCTTCTGTGAGATACTTAAGCAGTGAAGGATCTCAAGGTTAGACCTCTTGGAGACATGGGAGAAGAGTGCAGGGCAGAAAAGAATAGCAGGAATGTCTAAACCAGACAAGATTTGTTCTAAAGAAGAAATTCCACTGCACCTCCAAATGCATTTAAAGTGAAGGGCAAGTGAAGACCTGATTTTGCTGCAGTGAAAGGAAAAATTCCTGTTGCATTCAGCAGGGCTGGGATTTCATCCAAGAGCTCCACATCATTCTAAGACACTCATGTAGCCCACATTTCATCCTTTACAAAGAGTATTCTGTTTCCAGAAATTATCAATGTTTTCTAATTTTTTGACTTCATCAGCTGCAATGCCCCTGTCGTGACTTCTTTTCATACAACACATTTTTGTTCTTTTTTTTTCTTTCAGTCTTGCACATACTGTCATTATGCCCCTAAAGATCAAAGAATCACAGCATAAGGTAAATGTATCTCATTGCACAGAATAAAGACATCCTTTTTATAAACTTTATTTTTACTTTAGTACTTAATAAAGTAAAATACCTGGATAAAATCTGGCAGTTGAAGATGTGAGATGTGTTCCTGATTTGACTGGGGGCAGGGTTTCACCCCACATTTTTATGGGGAATATTTAACACAGGCATTCTGCCTCCATGGATTCCTGCCCCCATATATTTCAAAGCAAGAACAGAAGGCAACGCAAGAGTAGCTGCCACAATCCACCAGATAATTCTTTCAAACATCTCTCAGCATTCTAAACCATAATCTAAACTTATGTCCACATAACAAATAACAGCCTTTTGAAATGAACTGAGAAACTGTAAAGCCATTAAGAAAATGTGCCATTAAAGAAAGGATTTCGGCATTTCCTATGAAAAAGGTTCACAATGTATGTATTTCCACATGTTCAGAGAAATGATTAAAGTGTTTATAGCTTTTGTAATTGTCTCTCTCAATTTAAAAACGGAGCCTTTTTTTTAAAGTTACATTTCTCTGCCACTCTTTGTCTAGAATAACATTAATGAAGTCCCATTTTCTCAGTTGCTGAGGGTAGAAAATAGGGAAGTGACGTGTTTAAGAGGCTGCGTTCCTTAAACACGCCGTCTGTCTGCCTATATCCCAGCAAACACGGCTTCTCACTAACGTGTCCATTAGTCACAGCAATCTCCTGCAGTGTCTGGAGCTGCAGTGGTTCACGTGCTGGTGGAGCAGATAAAGCAGCAAGGAAGGGGGCTCATTGTCCCTTTCAGGACATCATTCTAGATGCTGCTGCCCATGCTGGTACAAAGAACTTGAAGGAAGACATGTGCTGTTCTCCCAAGTGACAGGGGACAGGACGAGAGGGAATGGCCTCAAGCTCCACCAGGAGAGATTTAGGCTGGACATTAGGAAAATATTTTTCACAGAAAGGGTCATTGGGCACTGGAACAGGCTGCCCAGGGAGGGGGTTGATTCACCTTCCCTGGAGGGGTTTAAGGCACGGGTGGACGAGGTGCTAAGGGACATGGTTTAGTGTTTGATAGGAATGGTTGGACTCGATGATCTGCTGGGTCTCTTCCGACCTGGTTATTCTATGATTCTATGAAAAGAGGAGAAAAGGAGGGTACTAGTAAAGAGCTCCCTTTCCAAAGCACATCCAGCCCCTTCTAGGAGAGCTTGTGCTCTGCTACATTAAATGCTATAAACCTACCAGCTGTACTGATAAAAACCACATGGCCTTGTGTTCACTGAGTGAATCAGTAACGACTTGGTCCTGGAGGCCAACGCCACTTTCATCACCTGCGGTTCACAGCCTCTGGGGTGGTTTGTGGCACCTTTAGATGAGTCTGGAAGAGAAGGAGGAAGATTTTCACCCAATTTCCAGTTAAATACATTTGTTTTACAGTTAAGAATATATTCACAGACGTATACCTTTTTTTTTGTAGCAACTGTCAATCAGGTCACATGTTCATTTTTTTCATTCTATTATTTTCTTTTATGCTGTTGAGCTAAAGCTTTAGGTTTTGTTCTAATTGTAAAAGCATATATCAAATGTTTCGTTATTTCTTTTCATAATACCCCAGGAAAGGGTGTATTAACTTTCCTTTTGTAAATTAGCTTAAGTAGAAATTGTCAATCTGGAATTGACAGGTATTTGTTATAGACAACAAGGCATTGTTCCCACTTTGCTTCATCCACCAACACAGGTGCTGCTGTCACATGTCACAACAATGGGGAAACTTATTAAAATATAAAGAGTAATAATACTATAATATAAAAGCATGAGGGTAAAAAAATCTGAGAGTGTGTTTGCAGGCTGGAGGTAGGAAATCCTGTCCTTCATGCAGCTGATCTGACAGCTCTGCCTTTCCCAAGAACTTCTTTTTTCCTGACTCCTTCTTCCAGCACTGCACTTAAAAGCCACTGACACTGCCTCTTCTCCCCAAAGCTATCAGATAACAGTAGGACAGAGGCATAACTCGATTCATGAGTTTGCTCCTCACCTGTTGAGTTGCTGAAAGAGAAATGGCATGGGTCTGGGGTAGCTGGAATTACTCTGATCTGATTACAGAAAGGACGGACCAGTTGCTGGATTACGTTGCAGTGTGTTGTGTTGATGTAAGTATCCACAGGCATTTCTTTTGTCAAAGTCTGGCCTAGATATGGGGAATTTCATGATTAACTTACTAAAGAGCTCCTGTTTTGTGAACTTGCCAAAGGAGGTGACAACGATCTTCACTGGGCTGGTGGTACTACCAGCCCTGAGCTCCAGCACTGTTGGCTAGAGAGTGGTATACTCTAGAAACAGGCCTGAGCTGCAGAATCTGGGGCAGGATTTAACTCACATCATCCAAATTTGGGGCTGAATGTGAGCAAAGCAGAGCATTGCCATCCTCTGACCAATCAAAATAAAAAAAAACCCAATCAAAAGGATCCTTTGGGGCTTTCCTCTTCACCACAAATATTGACAACAGCAACAAAAGCTGGGAGAAGAGAGAGAGAAGTGGCATCATTCACAGAAAAAATTTCCCTTTTTTCTGCCTGAAGAACTGTTTTTATTTCCAGCTGCATCTCAGGTAAGCATGAAACACGATACTGAATTGAAGGCACCAAGTGCTTGTAAGTGGAAATTGTTGTGGTTGAACAGAGGAAGAGACAATGCTATGCTGATTTTTTGACATCTTTTCAGGTATTTGTAGAGACCAAACAGCTCCTGACTTAGCTTCAAATAGCTGAGGCATTGGTCAAGTAATTTTAGACATTTCAATCTCAGTTGGAGACTGGTAGTGGCTTGGGTTAAACGAGATGCTCTGTAATCTCCCGCTAGTCCCATGTCTCTGTGCTGTAGCCTTTTCCCTAAACCCCATCTTTCCTTTTCTGTGGTATGGGAGAGGTGGTGATTTGGAGCCAGCTACGTATGCTTTATGTTTCCTGAATATTACAACCCGTGTGTAATACTCCGTAGCCTGTCAGCAGGCAGCTTGGGAAAGAGACCAAAGACTGAAGAGCCAAAATGAGACTGTTAGATCAATCAAGGCCAAGATGTACTTCTCACTTATGAAAGCTACAAGAAAACTGGCCAGGCAAGAAGTTCGTCCTTTCCAGTACTGGAAGACTGCTGCCCTCTGTTCTGTGTTTGATTCCCTTTGAGTCAGACTATATACAAATCTGTAAGAAAAGATGTTACGTGTATGCTAAATAATTCTGTCATCAGACTGAGAGAAGACTGCTGTCTACAGTAAGTACCATGGCTTCGGATAAGAGGTTAATGATTTGTGTTCTCTTTGCTTTTGCTTTTTTTATTTTGGATCTTTTGTTTTTCTTTTTCTTTTTCTTTTTCATTTTCTTTTTCTTTTTTTTTTTTTTTTTGGCTTCGGTTACTAAATAGTTGTCTGAAACAATCTGCTTGTGCAGAACTGAACAGAATGGTATGTGTTCCCAAACAGTAAAAACAAGTTGTCAAGACACATCCTCAGAGACAGAGGGTCTTTTCTGTTGTGTCCCAAGATTGCCTTCTTTAAAATCACATTCCTTGTAAAGATGCAAATGCTTTTTCTTTTAAAATGTACCAGTACTGAGAATAAAACCAGCCAAAGAGGAAATTAAAACAGTGACAAGGGAGGAAGGTCTGGCAAGTTGGCTTTCAACCAAACGACCTCTTGGTAGATCAGCTGGGAGCCAGGAATGCATGAGATTATCAAGAACTGGAGAGATTGATAGTTCTTTGTTTGGTCTCTTGCTAAGTAGTTATATGGTGGGCCATGACAAGGGAAAATGATGGACAAAAGCAGTCCAGAGCAACAAATATGTGTTGTGATTCCATAAACGAACATGAAAAGAAGGAGCTATTTAAAGATATAGAGCATTTGCGTATTTCAATTTAACAATAAATGCCCTTACTAAGAAGTTCTGCATAGCACCCCAAATCCAGCTATTTTAGCAGAAGCTATTTGCACGCACAAATATAACTCCAATTGCATTAGGCATGTGAGAGTAACACAAGAAACTCTGGCATGGGATTGGACGTTTGGGTTTCTGTAATCTCTATACAACCTTCCCCTGAGCTAACTACCTGCAGAGAGAAAACCCCTTCATGGGCTGCACTAACTAAATGCATCCACAGATTTTGCTGGAGCTCTTCATAAATATAGAACTCTTGCAGTTTAGTCTCCAAAACATTGAATGAGTATTCTCATCAACCAGGAGATGAGGAAGAGCGTTTGTGCTTTATGTTATCCAGATTAAATACTAATATTATGGTGCATTAGGTGCCAAAGACATTAAAATGGAAAAGCAACTGGATTAAAACCTCTTGTTTATGAAGCTATCCCAGTTTAATAAGTAGTGTCATCAACTGGTTTGTCAATATACTGATTGTTACACCCAAGTATACCCTGAAAGACCGACCGGTATGGTTAATCCAGAGAGAGAGGGTCATCCCAGAGTCCTTAGGATATGTAAAACCTATTAAAACACATGATTTTTCAATGGGCTGAAAACTCTTTTTACGAATAATGGGACTCTGAAATTTAGATACAGAAAAATCTTTAATCATGAGTAACAAGGATGACTTTAAACAAGGCAGAGGTTCTAGCAACAGTTTGGTTTTAAAATGCAATTATTTGCTTATTTTCCTTATGCAATGTACATAGATGTATGGTACATTCACTGCATTAGTCCATTATTATTACTTATTTAGTTCTTTTTAACCAGTGAAGCTGTGCTTGACTCTGTACTAGGTAAAAAATAAATAATTGTTCACCCTGGGACAATATACTCACATATTCTCCCTTTATGTTAAAACAATGGATTATATTTTCTTAGTAATTTATTCAGTTGTCAAAACTAAATATTAACCTTAAACTTGTAATAGAGTTTAAAGGGCAAGTATTCAAAATTCATCTTCAAGGTTTGGACCTTTTATACAACCTTACAAGTGCTTTCCAAGTGTTATTTTGACAGTATGATTCTGACCTGATTTGCATTCCTCACACCTCCCTCTTTAACAGGGTTGAGTTTGCACATGTAATTTACAAGTTACTGCAAGCAACAGTTGATTTGAAAGTACCTTGTAAATGCAAAACAGATCCTTTTTGCTGGACGTTCAGTCTTATAACAACAGGAGAACTGATAAGACAGAAACTGTTTGCAAACAGATATGTCATGATCTATGGATTAGGGAAAAGTTTTCAAAAAAGCATCATTTATTTGTGATATTGTAGGTTTTCGAGAGCCCTAATTATGGCTTGGGGATGCTGAATTTTAAAAGCATGTTGAAGAACCCAAAAGGAGAGTATGCTTTGAAAATATTATTATGTGGGCACTGGATGGCTTAGTAACTGAGCAACTTAGGATGTTCTCTTTACAGAATCCTGGAGAATTCTGGCTAATGTGAAGGAAACCACTCATTTTTAAGGAATTTGTGAAAAAAAAAATTAAAAACTCAGAGGATAGTGAAGATATTCCCACTTTGGGCAACATACCTGTAAAACTTCTTCATGAATGTGAAGCTCATCTTAAAGCTCATTAAATAATTGAGAGCCAGAAAGAAAACTAAATTCTGTATTTTCAGTCTGATACAGTGTACAACAGCAAACTGTATTTTTATCTAGCAAGAAGGAGTCCATCAAATACAAATGTAACATGTACCACGATCCTTCATTCTAGCTCTAACACAGATGGTTATCCCTATAACAAATAAATAGGCAGGCTCAGAATAAAGAAAGGATAAGAAAAATGATAACCAAAAGAAAAAAAAAAAGAAAGAAAAAAGGCCCAGTGCAGATGATCTTGTGAGACACTACTTGATCCAACTCTCCTTAAGACCTCATATCTCAAAATCACAGTGGGATAGCAGAGCCTAGGAGCACTTACTGGGGAATACAAATATGGGTAACTGCAACCTGAACTACCTGTTAAACACAGTCATATAGTATACTGTCAGGCAGGTCAGGGCAGTTTGGAGCATTTTGCTCTGCAATATACTCCATTTCCTCTGGAGCCCTCCAAGTCCATCTCTTTCTGGTTCGTTGCAAACCTGGACGCATTTGAGCATTCTTTTTTTTTTTTTTTTTAAATATCCCTATTTGTTTGGTAATGTCTGTGCTTAGGAAGAAAAGTAACTGAAGAACAGCTTCCAAGTTTTCTAAACTTGGACGTTTTAATGTTTGTTTTCCTTCTCCATAGAAACATTTCTGCTAGGTGGTTTTATGTTGGACCTGCAGTGTTGGCAAGTCTGCACTGAGGATACAGCACAGAGAATGCCAAGGTAAAGCCTACGTATACCCTGTCATTGTTCCTTCACATGCTTCTAATTTTTTTTCTCCAGTCATCGTGTGGCTTAGGCTTCTTATCACCAAAACCTTGAGTGTTCATTCCTGCTGGTCCATGAATGTTGTAAGGGAGGAAAATAAGATGAAGATTTAACATAATGTGTTGGAGGAATCAGACAAATGTAAAAAAACAATGCATAAGAAGTCCTTTCTTTTAAGCCAAGTCTGTAAACTCACAGATTCACTGCAATCCCCTCCTTGAATTCAGAGTATTCGAGGCAAATCTAGAAACCTTGTCAGCTCCTACAGATTATCACAGTGGGCTAGTTAAAGCATTTCCTGAGCTTTTGGGGAAGTTGGTCCAGTCCTTTGTGGCCAACTCGTGGGGTGCCCTTACATACGTTATTTAAAAGATAGTTTTCAAAGGCTTGCCTGGAAATGTGGTAAGTGACAGAGAAAGGTAATCGTCCGGGAACACTTAGAATAAGTCAGCGGAGTCAGGATTATTAAGTTCTCCTGCTGTCAGTGACTTGCAATGCAGTACTGACTCTGATTCGAGAAAGCTTCTTTGTCGTGGCCTCTGTTTATATTCTGGTCTTCTGAAACTTTAAGTCTTTTATTAGCCAAGCTTCATAATATTTAAGAAGTAAGTTAGTGATAAATACATCCACACTTAATGACACTAAAGTAAGAACTTCACCATGCCGCAAAGATTGCATGGATAATTCAGTCTATAGGGTTACAAATAATTTATTCAGTTATTATTTTAACTAGTGCTATATGAATGAATTAAACAGCTGGCAGCTTGCCTGTCTGTTCATTGCTCTACTCCTTCCTTTCCTGTTTCTAGCGCAGCTATTTTTGCTTTTGTCCTAACTGCAGATATGGCATCCTTTTTACTTCACAAATATCCTCTCCAAACAAGTTAGACAAGGGAGATGCTGAAGTGTAAGGCGATCTTTCAGGGCAATTCAAAGATGTGTTTTCTTGCATGATTTACTAAGTGTTCTCAGAAATATTGTTTCATTTCATAACATCTCCAGTTTAGTTGGGTTGGTTTTTTTTTTTTTGGCAATCTTCTTTCCTAGTACAGTGGAGCAGATTTCTGAATGAGGCTGATGAGGTTTGTAATATATCCCAAGTTAATTTAGACGGCAGGTTAGCCCCCTCAACAAGAGTGTGGCCCATATACAAGTCAAATCTGCTTTTTTCCTTGGGCAATGATTTATTTCCCTCTTAAATTGGCTGGACCAGTTAGTTTTTTATTTTTATTAAGTCACACTATTCTTAAATGAAACTATTGATTTAAAGTCAGCTTAGTGAGGATTTAATTTGTTTTCAGGGGATTAGAGCAGGTAACATGGGATAATTTTACAATAAAGTGGAATAGAAGCATTCCTTCACATTACCCTCACCTTTTTTTTCTTGCCAGCCTGCACAGACATTACAAATTTTCAAGTGAATTGTGGAAATACATTCATAAATCAGGCCTAATTCCTCTGCCTGGTTAAGGGCTATTCCAAAGAATATTTTCCTTTGACCTTGTCCATGTTTGTCCTCCCCTGGGCAGATGCATCTGGTAATTCCACACAAACACAGATTCACACAAAATATTTTTGTGTCCACAGTAGGAACTGTAAACAGGGGCATTTGTTGAGAAATACAAGACCAGACATGTCTTTTAATATAGTGGCTACAGAGTGCTTTTCAGAGTTTTAAAATAGCACTATATTGCTCACAAACAGAGGGACAGTTAGTTATTTTTGGCATGTCTCTATGGCATATATAGTGGATATGGTATTTTCTTTTTACTATAGTACACTGTTTTTAATCTGCACTCCATGTAACTTCACGAAACTTCTTCCCACTGTCATTCTGTCTTTCAGCCACATCTAACACACTTGCAAAAATTTCTGGGATTTCCCTTGAAGATATGCAGCCTGCTTTTGTTGCTGTTGCACTCAGTGACTCGAGTAGGGGGAGGCTCTACAGCCCCAGGTAATGTTACCCCAAAATCAGGCATCTCCCTTTGCTCTTTTTGGTTGCCTTGCTTGGTTTCCTTTGTCATCTTCTGCTTTTGACCCCACATCCTTGCTAGGAAATGTTCGAAAACTTATTCTTCATAGGATTTTTCCCATTGATCACACACAGACTGTGTTCCTTCCAACTCTGTTTGTAACTTATGTGCAGCACGTGCTTCACCTAGTTGTAGGAATACACAGTGAGACCAGCCACTGCTGCACTGAGCATCATGTCCCTACCTGGGCTCCTTCACTCTGCTTTGCCTCAGCTTCCCAGCCCCTGGGAAGCCAAACCCAGCAGCAGGGTGACTCTACTTACTGCTCTTCCATGCTTCTCTGTTGTCCCTGTCTCTCCATCTCCATCTTTTGAGGTGTGAGGGATATTCTTCCCTGGTATTATTGAATCATAGAATCACCAGGTTGGAAGAGACCCACCGGATCATCCAGTCCAACCATTCCTATCAAACATTAACCATGTCCCTCAGCACCTTGTCCACCTGTCCCTTAAACACCTCCAGGGAAGGTGACACAACCCCTTCCCTGGGCAGCCTCTGCCAGTGCCCAATGACCCTTTCTGTGAAAAATTTTTTCCTAATGTCCAGCCTAAACCTCCCCTGGCGGAGCTTGAGGCCATTCCCTCTCATTCTGTCCCCTGTCACTTGGGAGAAGAGCCCAGCTCCCTCCTCTCTACAACCTCCTTTCAGGTAGTTGTAGAGAGCAATGAGGTCTCCCCTCAGCCTCCTCTTCTCCAGGCTAACAACCACAGTAGTAGGGAAAAAAAGCTCAAATTTTATTCTTACTGGGCAGAAACTACCCCATTGTTACTTGGCTCCTGGGAACAGAGGCATTTATTTCCCTCTTCCTGGACTCATAGTAGACATGGAGATGGATGTAGACAGGCTTGCATCACAAATTTTTACAAACATAAGAGAAGAGGAAGGACAACTGGGAGGAGCTGGCAGAGATACTGGGTTATGAGAGGGCACGAAGCATCCCTCCTCCCAGGCAAGACAGGCCCAGGATGAGAAACACCTGCCCTGCTGATGGCTCTGTCTTGTTTCCAGATCTCTCAGGACTTATTTTAGAGTGGGAGATCTCCCCACCTTTCCTCTCCTTTTATTTATTAGAGCACGTTCTCCTGCAGGCTGGAGGCTTCGTTTGCTTTGCTGCTGCTACAGTCTTGTGGACTGCCTGGATTTGGAGGGTATTTTTCAGTCTCTGTTACTTAACACAGTTGGCTCCTGATTAGACTCTCCTTTTTAGGTGTTGCTGATGAAATTTCAGCAGGCGCACATGAACTCAGCTCTACGTATATTTTAAGCCAGATGCAGTGCACTGGCTGTGGGGTTTCTTTTAACCCCCTTGCTATATAAATGTGAGATCATAAGTAGCAGAGAAAGAAGAAAGAGCTGTTTCTTGGGAGACAGAAAAAAAAAAGCAGCACATATTCTCCATTGCACTGCTTATAAGGGCTGTGTTTTATTATTACTATTTATTTGATGGGTAAAAAAAAAAAGTAAAAAAAAGAAAAAAAAAAGGCTTTGCACACACCACACTACAATTTTATGAGATCCACATCTGGAATCCAGAGCATCTCAGAAATCAATCTATCAGGCCCTAGTCAATTGTAATAGAGCACCTGGGGTGAAATTCTGGCTCCATTAAAGTCATCTGGAATCGTGCCATTGCAATGCAAAAAGTGATGGCTGATGTAGGCTACTCCACATTAACTCTTGAGCAGGGCGAGATGGCCTATAAGTCACCAATATTTCCAGATTTGGCTTTACATTCAGTGAAAAAAACTACCCTCAATCCCACATCTCTATACACCGTAAGAAAAAGCAAGAGTTATAATGAGGTCATAGCAATTGTACATTTGGCTGTTACTGGAATAAATGGCCTTAGTACTCATAAACTTTTTTTCTCTTTGGTAAAGGCTTTTAGGATTAAACAGAAATATTGTTTGTGGTACCTCAGGGTGAACGTATATATTTGTGTGTGTGTATGCATAAGGCATCCAAAATCCTGCTTATAAATATCTATTTCGCTGTGCTTTTTCAAAACCTTCCACTGGAAATGCATTTCCCACTGTAAATAGTATATCCTCATTGCCTACCCATCAGTCAAATCAACTAATTTCTGAAATTCAATTAAAAGGGTCTCATTGCCATACAGCAAAAAGGATATCGTATTGTTACTTTGTAATTTGGAAGAATGAAAATTAAAACAGTGGCTCTGATGGAAAGAAATGGCTACTAAATCATAATGATATTTTGCAGTTTATCTGCTCATTGCCATTTTATTTCAGCTATTTCAGAATAGAAGGGCGATGAAGTGACTTGCACACTCTGTACTAGTTTTATTTATTTTTTTAGCTGTTCCAAGCACTTGCCTGAATCTTTTTTATGATTGTTTATCTAAGTTTCACCCAAATGTTTCATCAATTGCTATCCCTGTTCTTTTATTCCATATATTAACTGCTTCCTGTGTATAAAGGACAATTTGCTTCAATTCATTTGACTCTTGACCTATGCTTACCCTTAGCAGAGATGATCTGTAATTTTGGGATTTTTTTTTTTTTTAATGCTGAGCATCAATCGAATTGTTTTAGTGTCAGATAAAATGAACAGAAAGGCCACACATGTGTCATATAACTTTTCAACTGGGCTAAATATACAACAGATTTCATGAAATGGATTAGAGGTGAGGGGCAACCAGAGGTTGAAACTGAAGTTCCCATGCTCTGACTACTGATGAAAATTGAAGAGAATAAGCATGTTCAGAGGCATTTATTATCAGCCACAGTGACTTGTAGTAAATAATAAAATCACTACTGGCCTGAGGAAAACACAATGCCCAAACTATGACATATCTTTCAGATTTAGCAGGAGTTTTACTGGGGGAAAAAATAAAAAGATCCATTTTGGTTACGTGTTACTTCAGTATAAAGATTACAAGGGGCCAAACTCATTCTGTCTGGTTTCGAAGCCCCGTAATGCTAAAAGTTTTAGTTCAGCTGAACAGTTATGCATTCTGTCTAGAAACATCTGTAGAATAAAAAGAAGAAAAGAACCACTGGAAACCCAGACAAAAAATGAATTTACCAGCTGGCAGAGTGAAAAGACACATACCATGGAGATTTTGTGCAAGGAGAAGGGATGAGAGAAGGGCATATCTACCAAAAAAAAACCCACCTCACATGTGCCATACACAACTTATATAGAAGAAGGACTTCAGCCTGTTCAGTAGAAGGTGTTAGAAGAATACTACACATAATTAAGCTTTCATTTGAGTTGAATACAAACATTTGTGAGCATACACATACACATAGCATCTCTATGCAGTGAAAGTGTGGTTTTAAATTTAACCTGGAAGAAAAATTTGCTAAAAAATGTTACGGTTCTACACAACAACTACCATAAAATTTGGTTACCTCTAGTTACCACACCTGCTGGAAACAAAATCTTTAGATGTCAAGAAGAGCAAGTGAGACCTATTTGCTGGACTTCTCATACCAGAGCACGTTCTGTTGATCTTAATGGAAGATGTGCCTAAATAAGGGTTATCAACCAGCCCCTAATAAGGACAGAAATGTAACTTGCATTGCTCTCAGTGCTCAGCACCACCAAGTCTATGTTTCTCTTCCCTTCAAAGGTCCCCACAGCAGGTGAGGCTTTTTCCATTCCTTTGCTCTGAAGACTAAATGCAACAAAAGGTGTTTTCTATGAAGTGAGGTTAGCAGTACAGTTTTGCCTTCTCTCTAGTTGATGTACTAATGTGTAACTGTAGGGTTTAATTTTACTTTACATTAATCAAAGAACAATAAAGGCCATAAAACCGCCACTAAAAAGCATTTCAAGTTAAGATCCAAAGCTAAACACCATGGGATTCTGCCTATTGTCCTGTTTAGTCCCCCCGTAAAAAGAGCTAGATAGCACGAGAAAGAAAGAAAAATTGTGCCTGTGGTTTTTGCATAGACACGGAGAAAACACATAATAAATTAGGGGGTGGGAGGAGTGAAATAAAGGCCAGAGGTAAATGACGTTTAATTGTGTGAGCTGCTCTTCCTCTTGTGGTCCCTGCCAGCTGCTGCTGCTATTGCTACCTTCCTGTTTTAAGATGAAAGCAATGATGGTAGACACGTGCAGACACACAAAAGAACCTATTTGGACTGGTGTGTCAGCTCATCTTTATCAAATGTTGCACAGGTATATTTTGTTGCCATGCTTCATTACCCCAGAATGGCGTGCCTGAAATGTTTGTCTCTTCTATAAACCCAATAGCTTTCCCAGTGAGTCACATTTGACAGAGCAGTAGACAGGTATTTGCTTACTGGCATCCGTTTGTAAAGCCTGGGCCCTTGTGTATGTTCTATCCATATATACACATACAGGGGAATATACACACGCATAAATAAATACATATATGTATATAAACACAAAGAACACGAGAAGGAGATGCATCATTATATTATTCACGTAGAGAGAGACTAAACATATATGGATGTACTATAAAAGGGATACTCAGTACAAAAATGCATTCATACTTGCACCAAAATTAACATATTCAGTTGTACAAAATTAATAAGAGAAAGGAGGATTTTAATATGGGATATTCAATCAAATAAAGAAAAAAACTTCAGTCAGGAATATAATATTGGAAAATATAGATGGTTATTGTCTTATGAATATTTTATTTATAGGGTTTTCCACTGGGGAATAATACCACAAAATAAGAGACACATCACTTTAGTCTGGTACTAGTGGTAAGAGAAGCCCTGTTTAAGAGAAAGGAGGGAATGACAGTAAGAGGAAGAATGAAATGAAGCATTTTTTTTTTTTCCTGGGGAAAAAAAGGCCTTATTTAGAGGGAAAAGCTATGAGAGGAGAAACCAGCCCCAGCATGTGCTTCGGGGCCCTTCTGCACAAAAAACCAGCCATGAAGGATTTGCAAGCACATCTGCAGAGGGAGAGGGTGATTCAATAACAGTGTGACCACCTTAGTTAATTTTAAAATAATTCACATGCTAGTACTTGCTATATTACTTAAGTACATCAGATTGTTCACCTGTAACATGCTGATAATGTTTTCCACCTTCACAGGAGGGTGAAGCTGATGGCTTGATTTCCTCTCCTGGTCGAGCCCCTGTTTTAGCTGTCCTGAAGATGCGCACACACCAAGAAGCGTGCATGCTTATAGCAGAGGAGGGATTACTGATTACACTGTCACATATTCTTTTAGATGGAAAAAATGCTGCAAACCTAGGAACTGTGAGGTCAGTGCTGCTTGCCCCACTGTCCAAGGCAGAGGGCTCATGGTATGGAGGTGGTTTGAGCTGAGGTGTAACTACACAGGACTCACAGGGTGGTTACATCCCAGCGTGCTAACGGCACTGAAATTACTTGATGGATACTATTTTCATTATTACTTTAATGCACCATTGTGCACACACTGTTCTTGTACTGTAAAAAAGTAATGCAAGCAAAACACAGGCCTTATATATGCAATTACTTCTACTGCAGCTCAAAAAGAAGACGATTAGTGGAGTGCATCCCCCAGAAAGCCATCCATGGAGGTCAAAGTTCAGAAGTAACATTTCCTTTCTCCTCTCTCCTCTCAGAAAACTAGACGTTAGCAGCATCAAATCATCTGCAGAGTACTCTGAAAAAAGAACAACATTATGGGTAAGTAACAGGCAATGTAATTGCCTAAACAAACAAGAGTGTGAGCCTAGTATATCTAAAATGTTGTATTTGGCTTATTTGTTTTTGTGTTTTGTTGTATATTTTTGGCAAGTTTTGGTGGGTTTTTTTCATTGTTTTGTTTGTGTTTAATGCGAAGAAACAATGTAATACAGAGAATGCTGCCTTGATTTGTTGCCGAAATTAGAATATGAATTTGCACATTTTAGTAAAATTATAATGAGTGGCTGCTAGCAAGAAGGTGAGAAGAAAAATTGATCTGGACTCCCAGAAACTGGATTTTCTTTTTTTCTTTTTTTCTTTTTTTCTTTTTTTTTCATATTGAAAACATTTGTGGTGCTAGCTTTTTCTCCGTTTTAGTAGGCACTGGTAATGCCCAACTGCCACTGGCTTAGATAGCCTGTGAGATTCTGTCCTTGCCATAGGAATGGAAAGGAGTCCAGAAACATCAGTGCTTATGTAACTGCTACATTTCCAGGCCGTTTGAGCAGAAAATCATCATTTGGATGGTGTTGGCTCAACATTTTTGAGGTGCTTGGAGTCAGTGACTCCTCCCTTCCCTCCAACTACCATATTGCAGTAACACGGAAAGGGTCATTGGGCACTGTCAGAGGCTGCCCAGGGAGGGGGTTGAGTCACCTTCCCTGGAGGTGTTTAAGGGACGCGTGGACAAGGCGCTGAGGGACATGGGTTAGTGATTGATGGGAATGGTTGGACTCGATGATCTGATGGGTCTTTTCCAACCTGGTGATTCTATGATTCTATGATTCTAATACTAATGACTGTTAAGCAGCTGCTGCCTTTTTGTCTTTAGTCTGTTCACCCAGGTCTGGTTTGTGTGAGGAGGGTGGCTCACCCACAGCTGGATTTGGTACAAGAAACCTGTAACAACTGGGGACAGATCTCTTATTTTATGACCATATCCAGCAAAAGATATGGTAGCTCTCATGTAATGTAGGCAGAAAAGATGTTGCTTGCTGTGCTTGGAAGTTCATTCCATCTTTTATTTCTCTTGTCCATTTTCATTGTAGGCTTGGCTAGCCTGTTCCTAGCACCAAGGCTTCTGATCCTGGTTGGTGCTGAGTCATTGTCATAATTTATATAATTAGTAAAGCCTAATGCTGCTGAGAAACTTAACCCCCCCCGCAATTGCTGTTGAGTTTGGTGTCACTTCAGGACCTGCTTCACAACTATTCTAGGTTTGAGAGAGATGCTGCAACTTCCACTGAGGATAACGTGCAGCCCTTTAGGATTCCTACTGTGTGTAAACATGTCCTCAAATATCCTGCACGGAGTCAGCAGGGGGATTATGAGAACTGGGAACAGTGGGCTAAGGGGCATGGGGGAGCTGCTGAGAAGCAGCAGCAGGTTATGTGGAGCTATAGGATTGGTAGGACTTTTGGATTAAATTATTGTGCCCACTGTGCTTATAACCAACATCACAGGGCTTTTCTTTAATAAAAGTCCTCAGATTACATAGGTCCCCGCTTTTTTGTTGGAGGAGATTTTAAAGGGTGAAGAGTAATTGAAGGACTGAAATTAAAGTCAGGGGAGCAAGAAATCTGTAGGTATCTTGCACCTTGTTGGGCCGATGTCTAATACTGAATACAAACACAGAGTGGGTTTTGGTTTATATTACCTGTATGTTTCCCTTCCTTTAATGCTATCAGTTGTGGTCAGATTTTCTGGGAGGCTGATGGAAATTGCTATAAGCCTGTTCCTCTAAGCATAGTTAATGGCAGAACCGGGGCTGGGTTTGGTCAGTTATCAGCCCTGTGTCTGATGTCCAAAGATGTGCACATCCAGTAACAAAAATGTGTGTTGATAAGCAGTATCTTACGAAAGAATTGTTAGCTTAAAATATTATTTTGGCTTAATGTGTGCATGTGGATTGAAAACTGGCAGAGCAAAGCAGTGTAATTCTAAAAGGTCCATGACAATATAAAGTTGGTGTGAGGGAACCCATAGGGACAATTGCGATGAGATCAGATTGGCAGAAATAACAGTTGACCTGTTAGTTGGAAGAAAGAGGTCAATGTGGTATATTTAATTATTTTAATCTGAACTCTTGAAAGTCATAGAAAATCAGTTACAAGTCTTTTTTTTTTTTGTCTCTCTCATTTTGATTGAGTATTTTTCCTTGTTTAGTTTTTTTTTTTCTTCTTTTTTTTTTTTGCAACTCAATGCGGGTTAGGTAAGCGCCAAGAAAATGAAGTGCCAGGGAATGAGCAGAAAATAGTGTCTGTTATTTCATGTAGGCAGAGAAAGAAGCAACACCTTGGAGGTGAATGATAGATATTATTATAAAAGACTTGTAGCTCAGGGCAGGTGAGTGGTGTCTTAATGAGGAGCCACCTTCTGCTTTCTGACAGATGACTGTCATTGTTCAAATGTTGCCATCAGATTGATTAATAACTGGGTCATCCTGCCCTGCAGTTGGAGTAGATAGTCTTCATTCTTCTGCTGATTTCTCTAATCTGCTGACCTGGAAATGACCCAGTAGAGGTGGAGCTGAGATTAGCATTTCATTTCTTGTAGAACAACAAGAAAAAAATTCACAAGGGAAGAGGGAGAATAGTAACCAAAACCTCAAATAATGCTCCTGTCCCCAGAGCAACCCGCAAACCTATTCAGCATGTACAAGAGCAAAAGTCCCTGCCTTATGAATTGGCAGTTTTAGTATCCAAGACACTTGTATTTTTAATAAAGATTTAAATCGGTCATGTTCATTACTGCAGTGTCAGCTTAACCTATATGGAAAGATGTATAAGGTCTCTTCAGCACACAAAGAAATGTAAAGACCTGTGTATTGAGGGGCAGGAGAATGAGCTGATATAACATAAAAATGCTTGCTTTGCCTTAATGTCTCTTAATGTTCACTAAATTCACTATTAAAAGACCAAATAGTAAACAGCATGCTTTGACAAGTGAAATACAGGCATATTATCCCAGATGACTGTTATTATGTGGAAAGAATGGCAATTCTCCTTCAAGATTTGTGTAATTTTCTCTCTTTTCTCGATTTAAACTCTCCTGAAAGCAGTGGCATGGTGAGTTTACCTTTCTCCTTGTCATATGTTGGCAAGGTGTGATGGCTCTCATCTCCTCCGGGAACATGGAGCACAATATAATACTCGACTTGTGAGCCAAAGGGATCCTTGTGACTAATTAGAATTCAATTTTCAGACTTTTTGGAACATTGCTTTGGCCAAAAGTTACATGAAAATATCCCTCAAATAGCTTGTGAAATTGGCTCATTTCTGGCACTCTTTTAAAATTACTGATCCTTCTATTACATGGACCAACTCTGCAATTTAAGACTTTTCCATTTAAATGCAACATTTACAAGATTTTACAGGAATATCCTTTATTCCTTCTATCTTCCTGGAGGACAAGGTCTCCGCCCTCCTCCTTTCTCATTACTTACAAAAGCAACCAGACTTTTCTACCCTAGGACTCCACAACAGAGCAGAAAACTCTAATGGGATTTAGCTAATCAGGTGTATAAACCTAGAAGGGCTCCCATTTGATCGTGCGTACTCTGTTCATCTGTACATATGGTTTAGAGTACCTTTAGCTCAGTTAAAGTACTAGTCCACTTCTGAATTAGTTTTTTTTTTTTTTTCTAAAAAGAGACAACCTTCCCTTTTTAAGTGAGGTTTATGTTTTCAGGTATAAGCAGTGAGAAGTCAAAGCCTATAATTATCATCTTCAAGATCAGCTTCAAATCTCCATGCTACAGTTTTGAAACATAATTTGTGTTTTAAACACACTCATCCTTACAGCACGTGACATTGTTTTATGCTTGCAAAATACATAACTAGATGTTGGAACAAACCAAAATCCAGTAGGAAAAGAAACAAGAGGTGCGTCAAAAGAAAAATGTAGCCAGCTGCTTGTTTTTAATACTTAATATCTGTAGCACAATAGTTCAAGCCATGACTACTGTGGAGTCATGTGTGCAAAATGTTACTTAAAATGAGAAAAAAAAAATTCATGTAGGTCAGCCTCTAATAGTTAACGTTTTTCGATTGTAGAACATACGAAATAGAAATATTAAATCAGTTCCCCTTTACCTAAATCTTCATGTCTGTAATGCATTCACCACATTCTGTGCAATATAGAATCATAGAATCATAGAATCAACAGGTTGGAAGAGACCCACCGGATAATCGAGTCCAACCATTCCTATCAAACACTAACCCATGTCCCTCAGCACCTCGTCCACCCGTCCCTTAAACACCTCCAAGGAAGGTGACTCAACCACCTCCCTGGGCGGCCTGTTCCAGTTCCCAATGACCTTTCTGTCAAGAATTTTTTCCTAATGTCCAGCCTAAACCTCCCCTGGTGCAGCTTGAGGCCATTCCCTCTTGTCCTGTCCCCTGTCACTTGGGAGAAGAGGCCAGCTCCCTCCTCTCTACAACCTCCTTTCAGGTAGTTGTAGAGAGCAATGAGGTGCTTATATATATAACCCGGTGCTTCATTTGATGTTATAAGTCCATCCAATCCCCCCACTGGCAGTCTTGGTAAACTGAAGTCACTTTCCAAGTAGCTTCGGCTTGGAAAGATTCGGCTTGGAAATATTCAGCTTGGAAACATTTGATCTGCTCGTTAGAGAATATGAATGGATTCAAAATGTGTGATAGATGTTGCTGTCCTCTTGCACAAAACAATGGATCCCAAATAACTTTCAGTTTGTGTAACACAATACCCAGTTTTCCTTTTATAAGAATAAAATTTTGCATCGCCTCGTGTGAGAGTGGCTGCCCCTGGAGTTCAGCAATTAGCAAATAATTGGAAGGCTCATTTGAAAGGGTGCCTTGGAGTTCTATGAGTGGAGGTGAGCTACTTCTGAGCCTCTTGAAGTAACTGCCGTGGGGATTCTGCGTTTAGCTAAAGCGCACTGTTAAATCAATTCAGCTACACAGGGCTAATGTTTGAGCAGTATTAAAGGTTGGCTTTAAACCCATAAAAGCCAGGAAATTCAAGGTTAAGGCTGAAAATCCTGGCTGCAGCTTTGGTCTCAGCGCAGGGCCTTATGCCAAAATAATAATGATAACACAAAAAATTTTGCATTAAGGCTGCAGTGGCTTACTAGATTTCAGACTCCACTATGGCCTCTTTTCTTTATAGCACCCATGTCTTCAGCCACTTTTAAAATTCTTACATTACAGCAAACACTTCTCAAACACTCTGCTTCAGCCATCTGAGGCAACTGATACCTTTCTCTATGCAGAAGTGATGATATCACAGTAATGTAACCGCTACGAAATGGTAAATGTTGTCTCTTCAGCAATGCCCACTAAAAGACCCTAAAGATTTCTATCTCAGGACTCATATTGACAAACCAATGTGCTGTTGTATCTGAAAACTGCTTTTTTTTAATGTTATCTAGTTGATCTCCTTCCACTTAAACCATAACACAGAAAAGAAGAGATCATCTAAGAGTTCCAGAAGGCAGCGGAGAAGAAAAAGTTTCCAGGGAGAAAGATGAGTGGCAGGTGGTTGAAAATGGGAGACTTGTCTGCCTTGAGTGATGGAATAAAGTAAAGGAGGGGAAAGTCAGTACTGGGTAAGCAGCAGAAGAGCCAAAGTGTAGACTATAGACGATTCCAAACAATCTGGGACCCCGTTTAGCTCTAGGGCAGAGTCCCCATTGACTCAAATGGGTCAAGGTTTCAGCTTCAGATCCCCAGGTTCACAAACACGATGGTCAATATGGCTTTCATATACAGGCAGCTTTGCAGTCCCTCTGTACTTATTTTATCTCCCCTGACTGTAAAGATTTTCTTTTTAAAGAAATATGGATGAGAAACTTAACAGATGATTTTATCCTCACACATCTTCCAAGATGCTTTGTTTAACCTGACACTTTCTCTATAAGCGTTGCAGGCACTAGCTAAAATGGTGGAAAGGGGAACAGTGCATGGAACTTGAGCTGAATATTGGAGTCTCTTACAGTAACTAGCTAAGTATTTGTTGCTGGTTTCATGAGGAAATTGATTTGGCATATTTAACGTGGTTTCTTTATTTTATAGGTAATGGACTATTCCCATAGCTCTGTTATAAAATAGTGTACATATATGTATCTATCTATCTCACAGATTTACTACTCTGCTGTTTCACTAGGGATACACTTAATGTGGTATAAGTCTCTGCATATGGCAATTAAATTCACATGACCCACAGGCTACCTCACAACCCAATATTGCCCTTTGCATATTACAAGGGAATAGCGATTACCCTCTAATCACTTATTAAATCTGCTTTTCCAATGAAATTTTGTCATTCCAGGCCCTAAAAAAAGTTGAGGGGAAAAAAAACCTTGGTGTTTGTAAGAAAAAACAGTAACGTTGCAGTGCCCATTATCTGCACTTCTGCTACATATGCTCAAAAGGCCAGTATCACGTTTCTTCCCTGTCACAAACTTATTGAAACAAGAGAACCTTTTATTCAGAAGAGTCTTAGACGTATATGTGTCTTAGACCCACGTAAGTGTTGAAGTAACTTTGTAAATGTATCATTTGGTGTGGGTGAATAATACTGCTCTGAGCTAGCCATGAATTATGTTTGTTATGTGTATTTGTATCTTGTGCCAGATAAATATGAGTCAGTCCCAATGCTAACAAAAGCGATCTTCCTTTTTGTGAACTGATAATAGGCTGTGGATGAGAAAATGTAAGAGGGTGAATCTAAGCTCTGAATTTGTTATGAACTTGTGGTTTTGGGTAGCCCAAATTCTGGATGTATATAAAGTCTTAACCTTCTCACTGACGCGTTACAACTTTTTTTCTGTCAGTCAGAACCATAAGCTGTAAGTGCAAGAGCATGGTGTTTTCTGCATTATGTTTGAAATGCCCAGGGTCTCTAAAATGAGAGATTGAGGCTTGGCTGAGTCAACTCAACGTTTCATTTTGCTGAAGCCGATAAATACACTTTCATTTAATTTACTGTGGGAAAGTCTTTAAAAATAAAGTCCCATGGCACTTTCGGTGGTAGCAGATTTCTGCACCTGGGTTTTTGGCCAAGGTTACTGTGTACTAGCTGTCCCTTTGACTGCCATTCTTCATCCCTGAAGTGACTGAATTTCAGTGATGGGTGAAGTGATTTTTCTGCTTTGGCTAAAGGTATCTTTGGACACAAAGCCTAAAATAAATGTGAGATATAATCAAATACACAGTGCAGAATTTTGTGTATAGTGAAAGGGATAGACAAGTCCTTTTCAACCAAGTTAAAAAAGGAGTATATTAAGCTGTATTTTATTTCTTACTTTGCATACATAACTATTTTTCAAATGAGAAGATTATTTTTTCTAAGGCACAAGTGAACTATGCCTGCCTCATCAAGTCTTAAAATTAATAGGAGGATCTCTTAATGGTTTTGTTTTCCTCCTTATCTCAGGGCTAACCATGATAGACTCCATGGACATAGCTTCCCTGGACATGCGATTCATGACTAAATGAAGTACATCCCCTGCTCTACAGAGCATTGAATCCCACACCAGCCTCCAAACTTCACTCGCATCTTTTCCTTAGAGCTAAAATCAGCGTGTGTGTGAATGCTGCTGCAGCTTTTACAAACAGCGATAGGAAAGAAGCTTTAATGTTAAAAAGTAAAGGCAAAAATGCCAGTTCTCATTGGGTGAAACTACTGTGTTCTTCAGGCTTGATTTGGACCGATCCAAGACTGTGAAATCTGAATTTTTTTTTACTCTTATCATAACTACCATGGAAAAATGCTCTGCAAAATAAGCACGGGCTCAGGAGAGGTCCTTGCCCTTTTATGATCTATCCTTGTTACACTGGGTAAATTCCCTAAGGAAGTATGCACCACCTTTCTGCTTGGAAGAAAGGGATGGAATAGCATCTCCCTAGTCTAGAAAGGTAAGGAAAACCCCTACTCTAGCATGGAGATTTTTCACTAAGCTGACCCAGGGTCTTCCAAGCTGGCCCCTCTGTCACTCCAGTTCCATGCCGTGGCTGATGTTGTAATTGTGCAAAACTGGACAATACAAGCAGATCTCAAAGATAAATTTGAAGTCTGCTCATCAATCATGCTTATGGCTACATACTCATTTTCATGGTATATCTGGAACTCACAGCAGTCATTTTTTCAAAGCAATGCTACAAACATGTATTTCACATTGGTACCATCATTATTAACAGAAATATGAATGAGGAAAATGGAAAAGACACCAAGCACACAACCCTGCTATTAATCCTCCCACTTCAGTTTTCTTTTTCTTGAACCTGAATTCAACTTGAAGCATTATTTTGAAAGCTCTGGAATTTAACCCTGAACTTGCCCTCCCGATATTGTACTGTTGGTTCATCGTAACAAATCAAACACAAACACACATCCCTAAGCTGGGACCTGTTCAGCACAAAGTCCATTTTTTTCACCCATCAGTGTCCTCATGGCAGTGTCAGACTGCAAGTCCCCTCGTCCTCCTTGCCATACGGATTACCAGCACATCTGTTCTGAGTTTTAACCTTTGCCTTCCCATACTTGGCAAATGTTTCAAAGTGAAAATTCTCCTTACTTTCCCATGCTTGTATGGGGAGAGTCCTCCTGCAAAGAAGGGAAGAACATCCCTTGGTGGAGAACAGTCCACCACAGTCTTTTTTCTGCCTTAAACTTGTCCTGTCCTATTATCTTGCCCTGTTCAGGCTCTGCTAACAGCAACCCTCTTAGTGCCACAACCTATTCCCACCTCTATGCTGCATCACGGATGCTATTGTGCTTCTTGGAAGAGTAAATGGAGTGCAGGCAGTCAAGCAGTGTGGGGTGACATCTTCCTTGGCAGAGCCCCATAGCTGCCTGCTCACTTTTACCTCCTGGTAAACTGATTTGGGGTTGCCAAACTGTTAACAGATCTGATCTGAAGCAATGTAGAGTTGAGGCGTTGAAGGCACAGCTTGGCCTGAATTCCCAAACCAAAGCATCCAAAAAAGTGTCAGGCCAGAGTTATCCAGGGGAAAGAGGCTGGAAGGGCCCATGCCTGAAGCATCTTGCATTTCAGACCTCTTGTTTTACAGTCCATAGAATCCTCCCCTGCCTTTTAAAACATTAGTGTGAGGATGGATCTCTTCTCCAGGACATCAGAGTTGCTCAGGGCAGGATCCCTCTAATATCAGTAAATACTCTATTTATCCCCCTTAGCTGTGGGGAAGCTGACACAGAAAGGCAACAGGGCCAGGAGTTGTGTTGGAGAGTCTGGCTGTCCTACTGATAACCCAGCCGCCTCCATCCAGCGTCGACTCACCACAAGAAGGATGTTGAGGCTCTGGAGAGAGTCCAGAGAAGAGCAACGAAGCTGCTGAGGGGGCTGGAGAACAGGCCTTATGAGGAACGGCTGAGAGAGCTGGGGTTGTTTAGCCTGGAGAAGAGGAGGCTGAGGGGAGACCTCATTGCTCTCTACAACTACCTGAAAGGAGGTTGTGGAGAGGAGGGAGCTGGCCTCTTCTCCCAAGTGACAGGGGAGAGGACGAGAGGGAATGGCCTCAAGCTCCGCCAGGGGAGGTTCAGGCTGGGCATTAGGAAAAAGTATTTCACAGAAAGGGTCATTGGTCCCTGGCAGAGGCTGCCCAGGGAGGAGGTTGAGTCACCTTCCCTGGAGGTGTTTAAGGGACGGGTGGACGAGGTGCTAAGGGGCATGGTTTAGTGTTTGATAGGAATGGTTGGACTCAATGATCCGGTGGGTCTCTTCCAACCTGGTTATTCTATGATTCTATGACTGCACCCTAGCAGCTCACCTGGCTCTTGTCTGACTGGCTGCAGCATGTGGCCAGTGCTCCCCATCCCTGGATGCCGTGTCCAAGCCCGTGGCAGCAGCCGGCAGCGGGCTTTGGTCACGGGATCTGGAACTCATGCTTTACCCAAATAAAGCACACGTTCCTTTGCCAGAACCGAGCAGGAATATTTCAGCGTTGGCACCATTTCCTGTCAGGCTTTCAGAAAAGAGATTTTTCCCACCTGCATGTTATAAAATCATGGTAAATGGAAACTGTAATCTCTTGACATTAAACAAATGAGGAAGTTGCATTCTGAAACTCCTAAGTCACCACCAGCCTTTACCAAATAATAACAATTGCATTGCTGATGGCCTCGTCTCTTGCTGTTAGCACACTGAGTGACAGGGAGTAGTGTATGCTAGTGAGAGTATCTCACTTGCTCCAAGTACTGCAAGCATTCCTACAAATCCACAGAGGCTCTTGATAATCTTTTGCAGGTGGTCAGATTTTAAATATTAGAAGAAAGTGAAGTAACATATGAAAACAGGAAGATAAGCATTTCCTTTGTTTGTTTTCTATTAATTTACTAAAGCATTGCATCTTATTTGTACTACCTATTATCTGGTTCCGTAAAATCCTGATGGATTGATGATTTTTTTTTTTAAATTCTGATTTGCAACTCCACAAAACCATATCTCTAGCACAGAGAATAGACTAGAAAAGCAAGATAACTACTTTTCCAACAACACCCAATAGCTTCTAGAAACAATGACAGTTAGATGTAATCTCAATAAGTAGCAAGATTTTAAAATGTGGGATAGAGGTTATACAGATAAATACCATTCTCCCCTGCAGGTATGCACAAAGGGACACGCTGACTATTGGTAATTACTAGAAGATTGCAATCCAGTTAATGTGGCTTGTGGACTTCTACCTGATTCACATACAAAGCAAAGACACAGGCATTGCATGTTCACGAGGCCATGTTCAAATCTCATTTAGAGGGCTATGACTTGGGTACAAAGAAATCTCTCCATCCCTTGCTTAGCTCTGCAGTAAACAACAGTTAAGAAATCCACTCAGGCCAAATAAGCTGATACAAGAAATAAATGGATAGAAAATATATATGGCAATGATCAACTTTTCCCCTTCCATGTGCTTAAAATATTACCCACAGAAATATCCACCTCCCCTTTGTAAAATCGGTCCGTTGGACAGAATCTTCAGGGTTTCTGTTTAATTCGCATTTCCTTTTACTCAGCAATCAGCTCTCATGGCAAGTGTTATTTTGATTATTTGTGAGCATGGCCTTCTCCATGATCAGGGCCACCGGTGGCAAGGAGTGGTTGGGGGTGGATTTTGCATGAGATAGTCACAGGTACATGTCTTTTCCACCACCACCTTGTTGTACTCTTAAACTTGATCAGACGGTCCTAATGCGCTCATCTGTCTCGTCTAGCACCTAAAGTGAAACACTCAATGATCCTCATTAGCTTAAGTTTGTGCCAGAAGTTGGTTAGGAATAAAGATTTTGGGATAGCCATACTAGAAAGCAGGCAAGCTTTGAAATGGATGTTGTATTAAAAAAAACCACCCCCCCCAAAAAATCCAGGATTAATTCTTTAATGCTATATATACACCTTGGAACACAAAGAAAATGGCAAATATTTTCCATATTAACTAATGATTTTGCAGGAAAAATACACTTTTTAAAATGCAATTTAATCATGAAAGAAAGCATAGAGATATTCATTGCTTGATCAATGTGGTTTTTTTTGCAGAGATTTGAGTAATATTTGAGAGGCCTGAGACAGATTAGCTTTTCTAAGGTTCACTTGGGCCTTTTCATTCTGTTGATAACCCAGAATTTTAAATTATTGGTTTTAAGCAGGGGCTGACAACCTACATTTGAGAAGTCATTCCCTTAAAATGATCAAGCACTTGGGGCCTCTTAAGACCTTTCTTGTTTCTTTTGGTTATCATGTATCATCATTTGATGTTGTATATGATGCTCTGTGAAAGAAAACCTAGGGCCGAAGGTCAGGCCCTCACTGGAGAAGCAGAATTGCTACTGCTGCTTAGGAGTATGTGGAAGATCAATATGGTTGCTAAAGTGTCTTTGCTTAAGCAGGTTGCTTAAACAGCCTTTTCTCCATCTCTAGAGGCAAGTAACCTTCAGTTAATTAATCTAGAAAGCCATGAATATGTCTCTCTCTGTCCCTGTGATTGATCTATATACCTATATGCTATTAAAATCCACGTTTGCTGGCTTTCATTGTCATCTCAAATGAGGTAAGCCAAATTTGGAAATCCTGGCTGTGAAACTGGAAAAGCAGGAGAGTACCTTCTTCATGTTATCGTTGCTAATTTGTGTCATGGACTGGATTAATCTTAAATGCCTTCAACCAAAAAACTGGTGACTGATCTTTCCAACTTTGTTCCTTGAACTGGGATGGGCACAAACTCTTTTTGCAGGGCAGGAATTAAAAAAAACCCCTGTTTGGAAAAGGCAGCTACCCACATTATGACATGAAACATGGGTCAGAAAAGCCAGCAAGCCCATTAATACCTCTGGAGGAGACATCTGCCTGTGGTGGTGCAACATAGGCAGGGAAGAGTGGGAAAGATCATTTAGGAAGCTGAACATATTAAATACAAAACTTTAATATATACAATACTTTTTTTGGCAGAGGTGGTGAAAAATTTGAGGTCAGAAGAAGGAGTCATTTCCTACTCTAATTAGTATTTTAGAGTTGGTTAGACATTAAACATCATCTGGAGCGATGAGATGACCAATAATGCAGCTCTGATGATCCTGTGGCTTTCTAACACAATCCCTTACCTGGAAGGAGACTTCCTCATTCTGCGGAATAAAGGAGGTAATTCTCGTTTTGCTTTTATTTTTTGCCTGCTAATCTGGACTTTTATAAGTGTTATTGAAGTCAGTTTTAAAAACAGGCTTTTAAAATGCTTCTTTTCATCATGTCCCATAAGTAACTTCAGCAAATGAGTTAAGCAATAACAGGGAGGTTCTGATCTGTTTTTAAGAGACAACATTCTATTTCCTGCGTGGGTCAACCAGGAGACCTTTCTTCTTAGATGGGAACTGGGTAATTCCTGGGAAAACTAGACTCGTGTTCCTCTTGATACAGTACTGCAAGCATTTTAGAATAAAGTAGCTGGGCCCTTTCTAAATAATGACTTTCATGGAAATGCTGGTTCCCAAAGTTATGACCTTCAGGCAACTGGAATCACAGCCTGGGTCCAGATCCAGCCTCCACATCTGGCCAGCCTGGCTGCAGCTGCCCAAACCTCTGGATCCAAATGCTCAGGAGGTTACAAGGTTAGAGATCTTTTACAGCTCAGACTTGCTTCTAATTAGAAATGAAGCACCAAAAATAGTTTTTAGGGAAGGAAATGGAAGTCTAAAAGCAAAACAAAATTAAAAGTCAGTTTTCGACTTAGCAGGCTGAAGTGGAACTTGTATTTAATAACAAAAAAGATCCATTCTGAGGAGGAAAGGAAAAAAAAATAATCAAAATTACTATTAGGTAAAGTACAGAATGGCTTAATATGTTACACTATCTTCTGAAATATAAGGCAGGGGAAAGTGTGAGTGACTTCAATAACTTAAAAAAATTAAATAGCACTATTAGTTGAGAGTCATTGGAAGAGAGACAGGCTACACTTGGAGGCATCTACAGTGAGGTAAAGCAGCACTGGAAAATTAAATATAATATGGAAACCAATTTTGACAATACAGTGGTTTTTAAAAGAACAAAGAAAGAAATCTGCTCTACAGAATTTAATTTGACTTTTCTTGCTTCCATTGAGCATTTAAGCAAACCCAGTACACAGATGATGTTTCTATCCCTTCCCCTTCCCCAGGACCTCTGTGGTGAGGGGGAGGAGTGATATTTTGTCTTTTAGTGAAATCTAATTGTGGCATGCATTCAAGGAGGGGAAGGGTCAGGGGAAGGCCAGCCACGTGAGCCTATATGGCAAGCTGTGAGACATCTCCCAGATGGAGCTGACCCTGTGGCCCCACTGGCACCCTTGGTCCCCTGCTTTTGCCTCGGGGACAAGCTGCCCTCAAGGAAGGAGGTGAGAGCTGAGCTGGCTGAAAAACATTGCCTCCTGCTGCAGTTCTTTGGAGAGAGGCTTCAGGTCTCATCCTCTGTCCAGGATAAATTCACTAAAAATTTCCTGGTTTAGATGGTTTTGGTTGCTTTCTCTCCCCAGTGGGTCCTTCAGGCTTTGTTAGTTATACAATTTACACTGCTTCACAGTGCTGCGATTTGCCTCAGTTGTGAGGTTTCCTTTCCTGAGCAAAGGTGAACATCTGCACGCTACTGAAAAGCCACCGTAGACATTTGTACAACAAGAAGGCTGGAGTACTTCTCCTGGTGACTGTTCGCTTGGGCAAGAGATGACATGACTTAACCTACAAGTGAAATGGAAACTGAGGTTAGCTTTGCAAGATGAAAACAAGAGAGGTTCAAAGAAAAGAAGCTTTGCACAGAAGCTCTGAAGTGCAAAATTTGCAAAGATCAAATGTGAAGTATGCTGAAAATTCTAGGGGCTGTTTTATGATGGATTTTCTCTCTCACCTGTATGGAAGCAATCCCATACTGCATTGTTAGGGATGATATAAAAACTTCAGCCAGTTACATCAAGAGTATTCAAGAATTTTGAGGATGCAGAAATACTTAAGAAAACTGATAATCAGATAGCCATTCACTGTTTATATGCAGTACACAGCTTCCTTTTGTACTTTGTTAAGTAGAAAACACCGATCTTTAGATACCTATGTTATTCCTAGTAATCCAGTTCCTGAAAACATCAATAAATATTACATCATCAGTCAGAAAACACTCAATTTCTAGACTTTAGACCTTGATCTTATTTCCTCCTTTCTTCGTACTCTTCTTGTAGTTCTTGTCCTAGTAATACTGTGATTGCAGTGCAGCTTTAAATAAACTCTGTGCTCTCTCAAGAGCTTTGCATTTAGTTCTTTGTGCCCTGTTGCCCATGAAAATGTCTTAAATTGGCAGTGGGAGCATTTCAATAGTACCGGGAGAAGACCTTAAAAGTTCAAGTTAAATTTAAATGTGCAATCTTGTGCAGGCATTTGCACACCTGGTTGAATCAGCCCTCAGTGATACCATGGGGCATGACTTTCGCTCTCATTGTGGTCACATGTAATGGTTAAGGTTAGTGAAAAAAAAATCTACTGAGAAGTGACATGTCTCATGTCAAGAACTTCAGCCCCTCTGAGCGACTGCAGTTTAGAGCTTGGACCCGCAATTGAGTTACTGCAGTTTAACGGGTTACCATGCATCAGCTGGGCTGCAGGAACAGTTCACATGTGTCCTCCTTGCCTTTGACAAATGTAAGGTGATTTGACTTAGCTTAATCTATTTTCATTGCAGGCTAAATTGAATTACCTCATATTTATGATGGGCTATAAGGGCACTCAAAGAGAGTTATCGGAGTTCAACTGATCTCTGGTAACTTGCTTAGCCATGGTAGCTTGACTGTGGGTATAAACCCTGAGCCACCTTCTGCTCATAGGAGAGAGCTGATGTGAACTTCAGTGGACACAGATTTATTTATTACTACCTGATGAAGTAGTTTTGGATGTGATAAGCCATTGACAGAATGGCTGGAATTGGCTTTTAAAGGAATAGAGTAGCTGGCAGGGCACTTTCTTAATGGGTTTCTTATCCTGAAACACAGTTCCCTGGTCTTCAGAGCCTGTATAGGTTTGAGCCCCAGCAGCACAGAGGCTTTTTCTTTCTTCCTTAGCTTTTTCAGGCAGACGTTTGGGAGGGAGCTGGGCTGATAGCTTTAACTCCCAGTGGGTTTTCTGTGAAGGAGCTTTGGTAGAGGAAATTAATTTTAAATTTGGTTGTTCTACCATAGCCTAAGTATTCTTAACTGAATTGTAAATTTAAATGTTAAGTGTTGCAATGAATGTTTAAATAATTCTAAAAGCACTTGGAGCATGGGATAAGTGCTGTAAAAATCTAAATAAATGAGTAAATTAGTTAACAGCATATGTGGTTATGCAAACTACTACATGTGTGCAAAGAGGAAGAGCTGTGCTCGAAATGGTTGCCAAAGCTTAAATTTCCTTGCTACATGTGAAACCTTTTCACATTAGCAGGGTTCTTTTTTTCCCCATTTAGCCTACTGTATAACTGGGAGAAGATGAAGTTGGCAGTTTAGACTGTCAAATAGAGGTTTGCAGCTCAGCAGTGAGGTTCAAAGAGATTAATTTGAACTTGGCTGTTTACTTTACTGATCTCATACCAGCTGGGTTTGTGGCATTAAGATGTCAATAGTACAACAGAATTTAACTAACAGTTTAATCATTGACATCATCTTTTGAAGGTACAGATGATTGCCTCCTTACGTACTGGGACATATTTCTTTAGGACAGGACTCTGTGCTGTTGTGCAGGAGGGAAAAAAGGAGAGGGAGGTTGGGAGGGAGCCTTGAAGTGAAGATAATTTGAAAACGTCCTGGTACAGAAATGGTTTATCAAAGCAAGTTCCAGTAAAAAGGTACCCATTTCACATGGCACATCCCCCCTTACTTTTCTTTCATCCAAGTCTCCATCCTTTCTTTCAACCGACACCAAAACAGAACAGCTGCGGTAATGATAAACTGTCTTATGTGCAGTGGCATTATTAGTTTTAATGGTTCAACCTTGAATGGAGTAGCAAAGCCTCTTGGAAGGGCAGGAAGAGTTGATAATGGACCTTCTTCAACACCCTCCTCCTTTGCCCCCCCAAACACCATATAATTATTAATCAAAGGTAGCTGGAATGCCTTTCACTGAGACTCTTTTGATAACTCCCTTGGTCCAACGAAGCCTGTACAAGGTTCAGACTTGGTTAAGATATCATTGACTTGCCTGGATGAACATCACTGTTCTTAAAAGGGCAGGGAAAAAAGGGATGAGGGTACTGAAAGAAAAAATAAAATGCAACTGGCTTAAGGACTTGAGAAATTATTTCAGTGGGGGAGCTGGTTTTATTAATAAAACAGAGTTTCAGTCTATTCTGCTTACACAATCAGTCCCTTGTTGAACAGTCTTTTCTACTGTCCCTTGGTGCTGAGGGGCATGGTGGGGGATGCAGGTGAAATAGAGGGGCTAGTAGTCTTCTGGGGAAAACAAGCAAAGCAACACCTCAATGTGAAATGGTTTTGCTTTACAAAATAATGATACAGCAAATTTCGACTTGTGTTCTCTTAAAGCCTTTTTTTTTTTTGCCCTATGCTGTAGTTGATGCTGTACCCCCTTGAAGCCCTGTGCCTTTGAAGGAAATCACAATGTAATCCTTTGGTTCAGCACGTATTGTCCCTTAATGACAGGCATTACATTTGCACAGTACCATAAATCAAAGCTAGAGGATGTTTTAAATAGGCTGCAGATGCACGTGGATGTTGGCTCTCTAAGTGGCACTTTGCTGGAAGAGGAGGGGGGAAGCTATCCCCATCACCACAGCTTCAGGTAGAAGAGGGCCAGCAGAGGGGGTTCCCATTTCAACAATATTTGTGCTTCACCTGGGATTTAGCTCTACATGAAGACCTGTTTAGCAGAAGGAAATGCTTTTTGACTATGACCTCTGAAGGGTTTAATTGGGATTTAACTGTTCCTATTTTTTCCTCTCCATGTGGGAGTCTGGAGCTCTGTTTACAAGGTGTGTCATATCCTCTCAACCCCAGAGTCATTCTCCCCCTCCTTTCTTTTTATGTTCTGGACAAATAGACAGAAAGATACTTTTAAAGTGAATGTGCATAGAAAAACCCACAATTACTGTCCCTGATTTCACTGTGAAAACTTTACAACCGCCATACTGAAAAATCTTCTCCTACCCCTCCTACTCCTTCTAAGAGAACGAAAAAATCCATCAAATTAACACATCAATGAGTTGATTGTAATCTCCAGGGTTCAGTGTAGCACTTTCCAGCCTCTCAGACAGGAGGCCAGCATGATTTATCAATGCAAACCTAATAGCATCAATATGAATCTAACTAAAAATCAATATTTCATTACCAAATTGTTAGTGAGAATGAAGAAAAATTGCCAGAGTCAGAGCATTCTCTAGGGTAGGAGCATCTGGAGTTCAATGTGACAAGATGAGTGATGCATGACTCAGGGCCTGGGGAAGGACACTGGGAGGACAGGCCACTACGTAAGGCCGAAGACTCACGAAGAAAGCACTTACTTTTTTTTTTTTTCCCAAAGCTTTCTCTAAGAAAGAAAATGTCTGAGAAAGAAAAAACGGAAGGCAGGCTGCTATTTGCTAAATCTGATGCAAAGTAGCTCAAACAACTGCATCTGAACAGATTAGTCTCTGCTCTGGGCACCTACACAGGACTGATTTTCACTGGAGACAAATGGGGAAAATAAATTCAGTGGTCCAGATCCTGATTTCAGCTACAAAGGACAGAAATTTGTAATAGTTTGCACAGTGGAAACACTTTGGTTCCACATCTCATGTAGCTGGAATTGGATTTGGTAGATCATACTCTCAATTTTCTGAAATTTCAGATTTGTGGTGCATTTCTATAGACTGCAACTGAAATGTAGACAAAAATCTGCTTTCAAGAGGGCAGCAGTACTCGAAATAGTGCACTTGCTTAACATGCATCCTAGTAATTAACATGCTTCGTATTCAAGGAAACAGACCAAGATCTGCATGGAACACTGACAAAAAGAGATTCAAAGCATAACTTTACGTTGCATTATGTCATAGATCTACTCTGGCAGCATGGTAAGAACCTACGTACAGGACTGTGGAAAAATAACAACAACAGCACTGACATGCAACCGTGACTTGAGTTTCTCAGACAGTCTTGTTTTACTCAGGCTCAACATGCATTGGCAGATGATGGTTGGAGTTTTTATGTCCTGGTACCTTTGTTCGCTTGGGATATTGGAAAATTATTTGAATATATAGCAGCTGCTGTACTGCTTAGCACTTGCGTATGTTTGGCTCAGGAAAGACCATGTCATGGGACTTGTGGAGCCCTCAATATTTATTTTTGTATGTATCCTGTAGTCTTTTGAGAGGAAAAGTAGAAGCCTTTCTGTAACACTTAAATCTACAGCTTCTGGAATCAGATTATAGGTGATCCTCTCAGCTTTTAGCTCATAAGGAAGTGGGAAACAATGGTCAAAAAAGGCATTCCAAAGGATCAGCAACTAGGAAGAAAATATCATCTCTCCCAAACAACTTTAAAAAGAAAACAACATTTCCATTTAATGAAGAACTACAAGGAACAGTCCTGAGGTGTTCTCATTTGGCTAAGTTTCCTCCATGAGGCTGAAGTAAACTCATTTCTGCTGCTTTGGTTTTCCAGCTTAGCTGAACTTATTGCTCAGAATAAAATTTCTCCCAGCCCGTGTGCTTCTAATTCTGGCAGCCTGTGATACATCACTAATCTCTAATTCCCTTACTCCCTAGGAACTGTCATTATTTTATGTATTAAGTAATACAATTGTCTCAGGGTAAATTTCCCCTGAAATCGAAGTTTACTTCTTGCATTAGAAGTGAAGCCTACTCCCTTTTATAAATGGCAGACCCCTTTTATAACTTCGCATTTATTGGAAGCAGTCAAACTAGAAATGTATGGGGGGTTTGTTAGTTTTGTTTTGCTTTATATTTTTGTTTTAATGAGGTATTAACTGTACTTGGAACTGAGAAAATAGGAAGGGCAAATACTTGTTCGATGATTTCAAGATTTTTCTGGCAGATGAGACCAGAAGGTATCAGTAAACAGAAAAGTTAGTGTCTCTGGTATCAGGAATGCCTTAAAAGCATTAATGCTAATGAAATGTTCTACTTTTTTCCATTAAATTTTATGTAGGTTCAAACATTGAATGGGTACAATATTTTATTTAAATTTAGAGACATTCTCACAAATAATTCGCAATACAAGAAGTAAAAACATTATATAAGAAGCCGTGCCATGCTAATTGAAAATACCCTTAAATAGATTTTATGTGAAAAGGCACAAGTTATACCACCCATCTACTTCCCCAGGTAGCACACCATATTTATGAAGGGTAAATCAGTTTCTAATTTATATTGATTCTTCCTTCTCAGTTTTGACTTCACAGCCCTTTTCCTTTGTAATATTTGTTCATGCCTCTTGTTATTTGCAATTCTTATGCAATTATTACAATAAGTTTTAGTTTCTGCTGCATTTTAGAATTTGAAATGCAGCTTCTTGGCTCCGTAAACATAGAATCATAGACTAGTTAGGGTTGGAAGGAACCTTAAAGATCATGTAGTTCCAACCCCTCTGCCATGGGTGAGGACATCAGACCAGATCAAGTTACCCAAGGCCCCATCCAACCTGGCCTTAAACACCTCCAGGGATGGGGCATCCACAACTTCCCTTGGTAACCTGTTCAACTGTCTCACCACTCTCATGGTGAAGAAAATTCTTCCTAATATCTAGTCTAAATCTGCCCTTTTCCAGCTCTCCAGCTTTCTTGTAGGCTCCTTTCAGGTACTGGAAGGCCACTATAAGATCTCCTCAAAGCCTTCTGTTCTCCAGGCTGAACAACCCCAACTGCCTCAGCCTGTCCTTATAGGGAAGGTGCTCCAGCCCTCTGATCATCTTTGTAGCCCTCCTCTGGACCCGTCCCAACAGCTCCATATCCTTCTTATGTTGAGGATTCCAGAACTGGACACAGTACTCCATATGAGGTCTTCCAAGAGAAGAATAGAGGGACAGAATCACCTCCCTCACCCTGGCCATGCTTCTTTTGATGCAGCCCAGGATACGGTTGGCCTTCTGGGCTGTGAGTGCACGTTGCCGGCTCATGTCGATCTTCTCATTGACCAGCACCCCCAAGTCCTTCTCTGCAGGGCAGCTCTCAATCACATCACCTCCCATTGTGTGATGAAAACAGAGATTGCCCCAAGCCAGGTGTAGGACCTTATACTTGGCTCTGTTGAACCTCGTGAGGTTCTCACATTCCCACTTCTCCAGCCTGTCCAGGTCCCTCTGGATGACATCCCACTCTTCAGGTGTGGCAACTAC
This sequence comes from Phaenicophaeus curvirostris, assembly GCF_032191515.1. Lineage (NCBI taxonomy): Eukaryota > Metazoa > Chordata > Aves > Cuculiformes > Cuculidae > Phaenicophaeus > Phaenicophaeus curvirostris. Next base: position 5,340,408 of record NC_091394.1, on the reverse strand, counting down.
ACCACTCAGCTTGGTGTCATCTACAAACTTGCTGAGGGTGCACTCAATCTTGTTGTCAGTATCGTTGATGGAGATATTAAACAGCACTGGTCCCAGTACAGACCCCTGAGAGAAACCACTAGTCACGGATCTCCATTTGGACTTTGAGCCATTGACCACTACTCTCTGAATATGACCCTCCAACCAGTTTCTCATCCACCATACCATCCACCCATTAAATCCATATCTCTCCAATTTAGAGAGGAGGATGTTGTGGGGGACCGTGTCAAAAGCTTTACAGAAGTCTAGATAGATCACATCCGTCGGTTTACCCATGTCCACTGCTGCGGTCACCCCATCATAGAAAGCCACTAAGTTGGTCATAAATGGGTTACTGGTGGAAAAAAAAGAGACAGTAACTTTACTTGCATGTAGAGAGAAAATGGAGGCAAACATAAGATAAAAATAAATCAGGAAGCTAATTTACATTTATTAAGCATTTTCATTTTTATTAATTTCTATGTCCCACTTTCTAGCAGTGCTATTATTTCTTATACACGTTGAAGTTTTTCTTTTATTTGAAGCAAGTCTGGAACTGAGTGACACCTTCACTGCTAGTGAACAGCTTGAAAATGGAAGACAGGATCCAATCAGACAAATTAGGGTACCCAGTCAGGGTAAATCCTTGAATGTTCACTGCAAATTTTTTGGAAATACAATACTATGCAAATCCTTGCGCTCAGGCTGATTGATACTGTCTGCCAGCCAATCACCCTTAGTGATCAGTGAGAGATAACTAAAAAAACCTACAAAACTAACAAAGGTAACAGTTTCAGGAACTGCTGAACTTAAAAACCCAACATCCTTAAATAAACAATCTTGCATTAGCAACAGTGCAATGTCTTGATTGAAAGACTGAATTTTATGGTAGTGCATTGCATAATCATTTGCTTCAGTATTGCAAGGGGAAACTTGATTCAGAGATCAGATCACAGAGCTTGAGAAATAATGGCAAATGCTAGGGCAGCCAAGAGAATGGAAGAAATACACTCCTGCTAGAAAGAAATCTCTTTGCTTGTTTTAGTCATGAAACATCAAAGACAAACCAAATGGGTTGTTCTTAGTAGGCATTTTATTTCTCATTGCATCGACAATGTATCTTGTGCCTACCTCCAGCCCATTCCATTGGTCTATTGTGTATACCAAGTGAGTATGGAAGAATTATTTCTTATGCTGAAACAGTCCAGTTATACTGCATTCATCCTTTTCAGAGACGTTGGAACACATGACATTTTTGTTCCTGTGGATGTGCATGGAAGATAAATACTGGGACAGTAGCAGAAATGAACTGAAAGGTGGATTGATTTTCTTGTTACAACTGTTTGAAATTTGGGGGACAGCGGGCTTTAATTAAGGTTTTCCCTTTTCATTGAGGGAGCAGAGCTAATATCAGAAAATGTAGGAAAGCATCCATTTAGCAGTAATGACTAATCATAGATACTGAAAGCTCTAATGTGCCCAGAGACATGCCATGAAAGGGGTACCTTGTGGTCACTTCACTCATGTAACGCTTGCTACCTGGTCTCATAGCCACGACAGAAGCAGGGTTCAGTTCACTCAGTTTAACTTTCATTCCCCAATTCATTCCCTAATGCTTGGTGGAAAGGGAATGGACCTTCTGATTTCCAGTGCTCCAGTGTTATGCTTTTGGCTCCTTGAAATCAATTTTAACTTCTTCTGATATTGCTTTTTTGAATCTTTTTCTCTCACTTACATCCTATTATCCTAATCATCATCCTATTCCCTCCCAATTGCCCTGTCACCTCTTTTTCACATTCCATGTTCCTTCCAACATCCTCAGTTTATATTTTTGGTCTATATCTTCTAGTTCACTTTTTGGATTCTTGGTATTTTATCTTGATTCCTTGATTCTAAACAACAGTATCTGTGATTCTCTAACCTGTCTTTCAGTGGGTAAGAAAAAGGCCAGCTGAGAAGCTTATTCTTTATAATGAGAGTGCTTCATGATATACTTGATAAGAGTCTTTTACAGTAGGAATAGCTAAGTAGTAGCTAAAACATTATGTTCTTTGAAGAGTAAATGCCTTGGTTCGCTGCCAAGTTTCTGTTTGATTATAAAGAAATTGGAAAGGGACATATATCCGGGTCTAATAAGGCATTTGTTCATTTCTTTTAGGAAAAAAACGTTATTAGAATACCTGATACATTTGGCATTTTATGTGTTTGTTTGCATGTCTGCAAGGCTTATGGGTAAAACAGACACCTGCTAAATGTACAGTGTGACTGATGGTAAAAATGGATTCTTTTCACAGGTTTGTTCTTCACAACCAAGCAGGCTTAAGAATTTTGATATTTACATAACACAGCATAAATCGTTTCACAGTAAATCTGATTAGCAACTTTATTTATGGAAGAATGACATATGCATTTTCTATGACACCTAATATTTGGGTCTTTATTTTACCAAAACTACTGTTTTACTCCCTTCTTCCCCCATTATTTATAGTTAAGATCAGGTTAGGCACTATCTGAAAGGTGAGTTTCAATAGGATTCTGTTATAGCACAGAATTTTGTGTTTAAAGCATTAATGTGTGGCAATTCTATAATATGCTTTTTATTTATTCTTTTCCTGTGGGCTTTCAGACGCAAAAGAACATGAGATTTGGCCTTTTAGAAGAATTTAATTGCTGGGATGGTGAATCTGTCATGAAGAATCAGGACACTTTTATTATTTTGGCTCCAGACACTTTTTTCTTCATAGTTTAGAGTTACGGCCATGCTTCCGGATCTTCTCTCCATTGGTGTATAATAGGTTTATTAATTATATTGGGGCAAGATACAGTGTTCATTCACATTTTGGGTCTGGTTGGGATAAGCATGAATAAAACAATGAAAAGACATTAATTCCTTATCTTTCTGGTCTCTAACTTGGGGAAAATCTTTGCCTTTTCTTCCTATATATGTTCCATAGCTACTACTGAAGTACAGTTAGGGGATGTGCTTCAGATACTTCCTTGTGCAAACCTCAGTTGGGAGAACAAATAAACACTAGCAGCAGCTTTTCCAGCAGCCTTGGTCTTTTTCTTCTTCCTGCACTCTCCATCAGCAAATGGCTGATTTGTATGTATATACAAGCATACATGAACAGCCCTCTATCACCACCCAATACGTTCTCTCCAGCTTGTTCTAGACCAGAAAAATGATTTTTTTTTTTCATTTTGGATACTTATTTGCCTTTTTGTTTTACCTCTGTTCTTTACAGCAAGATTCTCTTTGTGCTTGTGGCAAGTCAAGGAATAAGTTAGCAGTGGGGCATTTTGGCAGTTATAAGCTGATGTTCTTGAGTTCTTGTGTTGAACTTGGTTGAGTTATTTGCTCTTTTGACATGAGATGGCGTTTTCCAAGGGCTTATAAAGGATTCTAGTGGGTGGCCAGCTTCATATTGATGCTTTGCGTACCTGTTCTTAGGGACTGAGTTCTTCCTAAGAAACTATTCATTAAGATTTTCCATGCTGCTGAGAGCTTCAGGTAGAGGTTGTAGTGGAAATGCTGTGCAGAGAAAAGCCTCTGATGTGTCTAGCATGGACTAGAAGGGTTTTCCCTCTCTTTCCTTCTACCTCATTCAAGTCTTTTAGCTCTTTGTTAGAAAGTTTACTCGCCAGCAGACACTCTTCTTGAAAAAACAAGTGATTCTGTCAGAGGTTTCTTTTCCCTTGAAAGGCTAAATTAACCAGTGCTAATCTCAGTGCTGCTCTGTCTACATTACTGCATGTAGTTAAGTGATAAACTTAAAGGCCAGATTGGTCCCTTAGTCCTTCTAACCCACAGTCAGCTGTAGGACTACTTGTTTTAGGCAGGTGTGTCTACATGGTTACATGGACCCTACTGAATGAAGGTCTTGCTGTTTTGCTGCACTTTCTAGCTACTTTATACCACTGTATCTTCTTTGCTGCTATCTGAATTTTAGCATGGACTAACAAATTCCACTCTGCAGTTTTTGATTAAAGACACTCCTAATGATGGACGTATACAGGTGGACCCTGCACAGAGGTCTGATTTCTGCCTTGTATGGTTCAAGTAAATGATTTATCCAATATTACTTCTTAGTGGACTTGAGAGGAAATCTCAAGAATTCTAAACCAATAATATTCTAGTCTTTGTGGTCTTAGTAATGTGGTGTGGAAGTGTATGGGGTAAAAAGGAATACACACTTCCAGTTCAACAGATAAAAAATGTTTTAAGGACAAAGTCTCTTTAGTAATGAACCATTAACTGACAAAAAGATTGGATTGTTTGTTGCTCTGGAAATAGAGTGTTAGTCTAAATTTCAGGAGTATTCAGTGTAAGTTACATGTTTTGCCTTCATTTTCTTTGTTAATTTAGGCACGTCACTTTAACCGTGGTGTTAACCACCTCAAAAACTTTTTACATGACAGCATTGCATAGCCTGGAGCTGCTTTCTTCATCACAATTACTATTTGTGCCTTTTGGAGAAAGCAGTTCACAGGAAAGAGAAACATCTTTCTTTTTCTCCTAATTTACTTGTTTCTACAAAACTCTGGCTTTAAGTCTAGTGATATAGGAGCAGGAAGTCATGTACAATGCTAGGGATACATTTTCTGTAGAGAGAGAATACCTATTGAAAACAAAACTAAAAAAACCCATATATGCTATATTAGTAAGATTCTGCTGCAGGAGGTGATTTTGTGGTCTAAGGAGCGTGTCTAAAATATTTACTGTCCAAAAATTCAGTCAGAATCGTCTCAGGAATCCACTCCTGAGGTACAATAAACTGCACATACATGTTCTTTGTAGATTTAAACCATGAAGGATTTTTTGATGTGGCATGGTTCTTGTGTTTAAAAGAGAAAACCTACAATGGATTAGCAAGATACAGGCTTTGCTTCAGACCTTTCCTTACTCTGCTTCTCATGTTAAGTAGTGCTGTCCATGTCATACACCAGCAGCAGCTCACATGCAAGTCCTCAGTTTTCTGGCCACAGATTATGCAAAGTGATTTGATGTTAAAGTCATTATTTAGGTACAGAGATTCAGAAGGATTGCTTATGTGAAGAATGGTTAGGGGGAAAAAAATCAAAAACCCCTAATGTACTCTGATGTCTCTCTACTTAGCCCCAAATTCAAAATGAGGGAAGGGAAAAAAACCCCTTCCAATTAATCTTAATAAGATGACCATAAGTTGGCAAGTTTTTATTTTTATTACTCTGCCTGCTCCAGCATCCTCAGATAAGAGTCAAATTGTTGGCAGAGAAACAACCACTTTTCTTGGTCTTGCTCCGCTATGCTTCCAGTATTAGCTTGAGGACTCTATACAGGATTAATCCAAAGGGAGAAAAAAAGCATTAAGCAAAGCAATAAAGTTAATTAATCTAAATTTGAAAGAGATATTTTCCCCTTCTTCTGCCATTCCTTTGCTACGAATGTGCAAACATTTTTCAATATAGTGGGGGGCTGAGAGGTGCTATTTGCTTTACTAGAATACAGATTCCCCCATCATCTCCTCTTCACTCTATTTGCCCCAGTCTTAAAGGTTGTCACCAAGGACCCTCTTATATGTTACTGGAGTTCCCTGTTAGTTTGAGCTGATCTCAAATATCAGCTACAGCCATCAAATCAACGATGTGCAGCTGTGCAGTGAGTCTGGGAGGACTCTGCTCCAAGTTCTTCAGCCTTTTTAATTTTTATCTTTTGGTCTGGTTTTGTTCATGACATATTTATAATCAGTGGGGCTGAGATGAGAAGTCTTTATGTACACACATGCAAAAATCAGTGCTATAGGGTTGGTTATTTTTAAATAAAGATATTTCATTCCAACAAGCTTTTTACATCTAGCCAGGGTTCTGCTTAATTAGATATTTAAATGATTGGAGCAATGCTGTTTCTTTAACTCCTAACTGTGACAAACACATACGAAACATACTGTTGGCGGCATTTAATCAACAGCAGTCAATTTATCATTTTCACAGTTTTAGTGAGTGGTTATGAATCACTAAAATCACAGGTATTGTAGATGCAGTGTTGTGGCACTATCATTAACAAATATACGGTGCACAGAGGGATGACTTTGTAATTGAGTGGGACTAATAAGAATACATCATTTAGCTGTGTGTGACAAACTGTGCCTCAAAACACAAGCATGGAAAATTCACGTTTTGCTTAATAAATAAATTACACAGCCAATGTATTATACATAATTTGTGTCCTCATGGATTTGAATGATATATAATGCATGGTCCAAGTCATTTATTTATTAAGACTAACTATATATATTGTAGGTGGGGAATTTTAAACTCCAGAGTAAGACTTGCATAGGTAACAGTCACAACTACTGAATTTGATTGGGCAGTAAATGAGGCTGTGCATTTGGGGAGCTGCAAACACAGGGAAGTGTTTCCAATGTTACAAGCTCCAGTATGTTTATAAACTTCACTTTCTTCCATTAATTTGAGGGATAAGAGAAGTAAAGCTGAAGCTTCACTGGAGAGTTTGTTTGTATGGTACTTATTCAGTGAAGGCAAACAAAATATTTCCTCAATGAAAAGGAAATACTGATTAAGGCAAGGGGCATTGCTGCACTGGGGTAATAATCGACACTTCTTTGTAATATTTTGGAAGAGGCAGTTTTGCATTTGTGGATATCTAGGCCCTTTAGCCTAGATAACAGCAAATAAACAGCAAATAACAGCAAAGAAAAGAGCAAATAAAAAGACTTGCTTCTCTTGAACACCTTGGAGAAGCAAGGGCAGGATATTTGACCCAACGATGCTTTTAAAATAATTTTCATTAGGTGCCCTAAAATTTTTCTGCTAATGTGCTCTTCAGCTGGACTATGGCATATTGTTTCAAGACTTTCACACCTTTTTTTTTAAACAACTTTTTCCTGCAGATTCCTCTGGTATTTTTGTGGTGTCTAGCAATTCTCATTTCATTTCAGGAGTATGTATTTGTTTTCTTCTACGAGACTGACTGAAGTATATATCTTGCTGAATCATTCTTAGAAGAGCTAAATTTATATACATTCTTAAAAAGTAATATTTTAAAATGAAAGCATGTTTTTATTGTAAAATATCATTGCTGCTGCAAATCTCCAATTAAAAGGAAAAAATAAGCACTAAATAAATAGCTCTTATTAACTTGCATCGAACAGCATTGAATGACCATTATTTCAGGTTTGCATTTGACAGTATATATAAAGTCAACAACTTCCACCTTGAATTTCCCCTGAAACATTACCTATAGACTGCATAAATAAATCTGCGTGTTAACAGGCTTTTACAGGGAGATTAGAATGTTCCTTCTGACATTAGTGGAAAAGGTTGGCTTGCTAAAAAAACGTGCTGTATGAAACCACTGAGAGTAGCCTAGGCTAATCTGTAAGGGGGGGGGAAGTACTAGCTTTGGGAATACTGTCAAGACCAATTTCTCAGTGGTTAATTAAAAACAAAATAAAATAAAATAAACCAAACCCTTTTCTTCTCTTACTCTAGAATGAAGTCAATGATTTTGTTGCCTTTTTTTGCTGAGATATTTGTAAGCAATCCTGAAACCTTGCCATGACTTAAAGTCACAGAAGCTTTACCCAGGTTCTAATTTCTTTGACACTGCAGAGACATCTGAGATTTCTGTTCTACTTTTAGGGGAAAAAAATCCATATTTAAATCTTTATCTTAATCGAGTTTTGGCATTAATTTTAAACAAAATTCCTGAGAGAAAATGTTTTGTGATTTTGCTTTGAGCAAGCCAAGGCTGAGATTCAGTCAAAAGACAATGTTGTGCCTAGCCCAGACTTACAGGTAAATAGGCAAAAGCTGATTTTTTCAGATAAATTCTCTTTCTGGATTGAAATATTATTATTCTTATAATTTAAAATGGCCTGAAATAATGAAAGTTGGTTAAAGGAAAAGCAAAGTGTTAAAAAAACAACCTGTCTCACTGGGCATCTTTTCCTTTTTGGAGCCACAAACCAACATTTACCAAGTGTTGAATCCTACTTGATAGGCAACATTCCACAGCACATTTAATGTTTCCTTGGACAGTGCTTCCTTAGCTGCTGCTGAGGTCCAAACTGGGTGTATAATGCTCCCCATAAGGTGGCCTGGTAGCTGTCACCTCTCCCTAAGTCCTTTAATCCTTAAATATCACCCTAGGAAGGTATTCAGTGCAGGTAAGTAAACTGTGGTCACTAAATTTATTACTTCAGCTGAAGCTTTTCATACCTGAAGGGATAACAAAGACATGGTAACATCCTACCATCTGCTTGCTCAAAGAGCAACACGCTAGGGGAAATACATTAATATCAATAAGAGTATCAGCTTCACATAAAAAATAAAAACAATGAGAAGTTTAAACCTATTGATCCATTGTAGAGTATGACTAAATGGATAACATGTTTTCTTAGCTTCTTGGCTGCGTATTGTATAAACCCAAGGTTGCGTTGATTTGTTTTCTTCAACAGGATTTGCAGCAGGCTTTTCATATCTTCAGTCTGTGGGGTCAAGATGAACTTACAGCTGGTCCTGTAGCTGACTTAATTTAGATTGAAACCGAAGCAGGTTTGTCAACAATTCAGTACAGCCACTAACTCTTTTCTGATTTGTCTCATCAGTGCTTTGCTGGCTTCTTTTTGGTGCTACTGTGCTGTGCTCTTTCTATTTGCTAGAAAGCCACCAGATCTGCATCTTCTAGAGACATGTTACTAACTAGCAGTTATCTTAAAATATTTTATTTGAGAAGGAAAAGTCAAAATGCTAAATTTTTATCTCTCCAAACCATGTCGGTGAGAGTATGACACATTCTAAGCCCTTAGTCAAGCCAGGGTGCGGATCACAGGTAGTGGGGCTGAATGGTGGGTCACAAAATCCCTACATGCCTTGGCAATGAATGTCTGTGGGTAAAGGACTACAGTGGTTCCAACTGTCTGTAAAAGATATGAGTGAAAATGTAATGCGCCACTAAACTTATTTCAACTTCTTTCCCTGTAATTTTCAGACAGCTTTCAGCAGCAGGATAGGCTGCATCTGTCTGCTTTCTCCCAACTCTACTCAAAGAAAATATTGAGACTCAGGCTAAGACCTGGAATTAATTGCAATGCTTCGTCCCCTCTTTTAATGTTTGTAACAAACCAATGAGCACTGAAAAGACCCTTGGTATAATAATGTGTAAAAAAAATCCAAAAACTGATTAAGGCTGCTGGGTAATAAAACGTCCTTGGTATAATTTGAGTAATTTCTCTTTGTGGTTCTATTATTAACCCTACAAGAGCCAGTGCCTGCATTTCTGTACACTGCCTTGTAAGTCTAGCCTTTCTGCTTCCTCAGAATTAAACCTATGCTAACAGGACTGCGAGATAAAAATGCAGGCACAGGGATGGTTAGGCCCCTGCGGTCAATGAGATAAATTAAATAATTTAAATTGACCTAGGGGCCTGTGTGTAGAATAATCCTCCACTTAGATGACCCAGTGATTCTTAACTCATTTCTAAGTCTGTATCCAGTCAATGTGAAAGTGTTAATGTTCCTCTATCACAGTACACTGATTACACTTATCTTTTTCATACCCAATAACCAGAGACAATGATTATATTATTCATAAGATATTTTTACCTGAAGTAATAAAGCATGCAGCTTTAGTTATTATTTCCTAATCTTTTTTTTTTTCTTTCTTTTTTCTATTGTACCTTTTTCTCCAGGGGATAACCCTACAATCAATATTAAAAATCATTCTTCCCTTGCACACCTTTCTTTTTTTTTATCTCTGTCTATGCTAAGCTGGTATAATTGCATAAGCAACAGCGTGTTTATGTGAACATTCTTGTTTCTTTCAGGAAATACTATCCCTGCAGGGCTGCTCAAAACATCCTTTCTTTTTAAATTGAAAAATAAAATTGGAGAGGGTTAATGTGGGAGAAAGAGGCTTATATTGGCACATCTCCTCTTACCTTAATCAGGTAATACACAATGCAAAAATAGTCTGACATGTCCGCAAACAGTTATTGTGCTACCCTGCCATATGCTGCCCTAGTGTTCCAGATGGACCGAGAATCTGTGAAAGTCATGTTTCATGAGCATTCCCTTCAGGCTTTCAGGAACCTCCAGGACACAGCTGGAGAGATGTATGCACACGCCGGTGCAGCAGTGTGGGGGTGTATGTGTGTGCATGTGTCAGAGAGAAAGAACATAGACGTTTGGTAAGCTGTGTGGCTGGTTCTACATAATTCTTGAAACAACTAAAAGAAAGGGCAGGGGGAATCTTGCATTTGACTTCACATGGTGTGCCAAGGAAATTTCTGAGTGGATTTTCTAGAAATTATTTGCTCTCGAATTCACCAGCTTGTGAGACTGTCTTCTTTTTGCTATTGCATTTGTACAGGGGAATCCCCATATTATACCATGGAAATACGGTACAAATGTACAGGTACAAATGTGATGAATGGGTCTATTCCCTGCCCCAAATAATCAGACAAGATAGAAATTATTTTCCTGCATCTTTACTTCTTAGTGTCCCTTCTAGTACAAGTACTTCTGACCCAAAAGCTAAAGGGAAACAACCCCCCCCTAATCTTTCTACCAGGCCACCAGTAAAATTTGGGTTTGCATTTAAATAGCAACATCCCAGTGTTTTTATCTCCTGGAACTTTCAGTTGTATTTTAACATTCTAATTAACATTCTTGAATCAGACACCGTAGGAATATTTTTAACTGGGCACAGATATTTGAATCAAAGTTGTATTTAACACAACCACTAAGAGCTGATTGTTTTGCTAAAATCTACACGTGACTGAGTCAGAATTAGCCAAAACATGGTTAGAAACCTGACCGTTAATCTTTGTGTCCCTGGGAGCATGTGACAAAGAGCTTAAGCCAGCCCTTAGTGCACCCTTCATTCTTCAGCTGCTGTAGCTGCCCCCTCTGCTCACCCTGCGGGTGGCCCAAGGAGATCTGCTTTTCACTCAGCAGGACCTTTTCCTTTTGCTGGTTTTGTTCATCCTTCCCGTGCGTGAGTGCTTGAACTCCGTCTTTGCCTTCCAGCAGGAGGGCAGTAAGTCAGGGCAAGGTGTGCTCCTGCATCTGCCTTCCCCTCCCAACTGTGCTGCAAAATGAGGCAAGTGAAACCCCAGTTTGATACTAGATGACCCCACACATAAGCATGAGAGGGCTTGGTTGCTTGATTGCTGATGTACATAACCGTGTTTCTAAGTACAGGGCTACATCCCCCTTTCATTGTAGGTCTAAACTTACTGCTCAAGGGACTATCCATAAGAAACTATGGACATGAGAGGAAGACACTCACCTTTTTCCACTACAGTTAACCTTATGTTTATTTCCTATGATGTGCTCTCATGTCATATGATTTTCTGAAAAACAGCAAATGGCCACAACATTAAGTCAAGTTTGAGCTACTTGAAATTTCATGGCCAAAAATAAGTCTTTTGTTGAAAAATTCCCAGTAAACTGCTTTCTTAACCAATACCATAATATAGAAAAATGCACAGTTGTTGAGTGACTCGGTGCCAGCCCTTACCACTCTATCCATAGTCTGGCCTTTTCAAATGACAGTGTTTTTACAGCTGATGTTAACCCAAAGGCAAAACACAGCATAAGCTCTCTGTATTATGCAGATAATCAGTGATGTTTGTGAGGTTGTGTTCAACATGGGTGGCCTGATTGACCACCACAAGTTTCTGTATAAACCACAGGAAAAAAACATGAAATCCTGCCCTGAAAAATAGTTGCTGCTTTTCCAAATTAAGAAATAGAATAAATCTATTAAAATACATCACAACCACCTGCAGTTTCTGTCACGCAGAGATACTCACAAAGCTTTTATTCATGGGTAAAAGGTGACTCTCTGGCCTTTGTGGGTAAAAATGCTTCTGTGCACAAAAAATTTATATGTTTTTCCTTAGAAGTGAGCCCACACATCCAGATTTGCACTAGAAGTATGCAAGTTATACCTAGGTTTATCTGTGACATTGGTGGATTCCCCTCCTTACAAACATCTGAATTAATTTATCTTTTATTCTCTAAAAAATTAGCACGCAGTCTCACACAGATATTACCAGCTGACATAGGAAAGGAAAGGTAACATCCTGGCTGTTTGTTTCTGTAACTTGATCATATAAACAGGGATATTATTTTAAATAAAAAGAAAAAGCCACAAAAAATCAATGCAATTTTCCACTCATTCTCATCACAGGAGAGAATCTCAGCCTCGTCCACAGCAAGCTTTGCCCCCTGTAAGGCACTGCAGCCTCTGCCTTTCTTCCCTTCTTCCAGGAGTATAAATTAATATCTCATCATTGACCATAATATGCCCTGTAACTGCGTTTATTATTACTGCATATTTTAGACAGGTGGTAAGTATTGGCACTTTTTATTATGCTGATAAACAACGTTGGACTGCCAGGTGAAATGTGTTGTCGGGGTGATTTCTTGCCTCCCTGCAGCCTCCAGTGAATTCCTGCAGGGCTGAGGTGGGCAGGCGGCTCCTTTCTCTGCAGGCAGCAGGTGAGGGTGGTCACCCCTTTCTGAGCCATGATTTCAAGTGTGGTAAAGCCACAGCAGCGTGTAGCTCTTGAAAAGCTGAGCACAGATACAGGCGTCTTCCCTTGCCTCTGGGCTTCGTTGCCCTCGTGAGCTCTACTGCTGCTCTCTCAGATTCTTTTCCTTTACTCTGCAGCAGCATCGGTGGTGCAGGTCTGTGCCCTCCTGTTTCTGAGACCTGGAGCAGGAGCCTGGCGTGGTGCGGCTGAGCATACGGGTGGCTATTTAGTGAAAAAATCCTTAGGCACACATACCCACTGCTTACCTGACGCTGCCTGACACATATCAGGTTCACACATAGTGTTCACACATACGCGATATTGCCTCACAGGTATCATGAGCCTTTCTCGAGTGTCTTTCAGTCTCTCCTCTCGCAGCATTACATCTATTTACCAGCTTTGCTCCTCAGACGCCTTGCAGCATGCTGCAGAAGGTGTGTGTATGTGTTTCTGTACAGTATGTCTGCGTGGAGTGCTTTGGGGAGATGCCTGAGTGAGGTTCAGACACCTGGGAGAACATTCACCTTGATAGTGCTGGTGGCACTAACACAGTTGTATTGCTTCCAGTACATAAATTAGCCTTGCTATGTTTTCAGAGCATGCTTTATATATATGAACGTACAGTGTCCTATCTGGCAAGAACAGCAGCAGATTTTCCTCTGCAACACTCTTGTCCAGCTTGGAGAAGGGTGTAAAGAGTTGTATGCAAAAGAACAATGTAGATCTATTGTTTTCACACCTGGAAACCCAGGGCACTGAGTGAAAAAACATCAGAAGAATATTAGTACACAACTTTATTTAAATACTCAAAAGTTAGCAAATACTAGAATTTGGGTTGTTTATGCCTCTTTGTTTTTTTGATGGTGTTGTGCATGTGTAGTTGTTCATTACTGAAGAGTGCCATTTGTCTTCTTGCCTTCACTGGCTGAATCGGACTTCTCTAATCAAAAGGTCTGTGGTGGGGATGTAGTGAACGAGGTAAAAGATCATGGGAAGGAAATGCTGGTATATGATAACTGATATTTGTTGAGATTTATCTTAGCAAGGATGATTTTAGTTTTCATAGGAGGGATCATCCTGTGTTTTTTACCTTTTCTTTTCTTGATGTTCATTAGGAAATGATCAAGTAATTTTGAATTAAAAACCATTGTAGAGGAATCTAATGTTGATTTTTATCTTCTTCGTGCATTTTTCTGACATTTCAAACTCCTTTAAACAGATACATCATCTACTGCCACTGTTCAGGTGGGTAAAGGAGTAGATGTGTGAAAGGGAGCAGGATTTAGGATCTAAAGTCTCAGAATTCCTTTTTCTTTCCCCATAGGGTGCTCCTGTGAAGCCCTGTAGGTTGCCGTAGAACAAGTGTCTCCATAGTGCTATGTGGAACATTTAATTCCTAGGTGACCTTGTCTTGTTTGGAGATGGAGGACCTCCTTTAGTATTCACTCTTATCAACCACTTTTGTTTCAGTGGGTACTGTAGTGGTAGCTATCAAGCTTGCAAGCAGATATATGTATACGTAGTAGTCTTTTCAGTGGTGATATCCTGGGTGCGCGAGCCGCTGTGCAGAAGTGAAGCTGCATACTGTGTTTCTGGCATAACAATGTAGAGTAATAATCTCAATTGATCAAAAAGGAATTGGTGAGACCCTTCTGTCTTATGATGTGCTAATTAAAAATCTAGAAATCAGATCCAGTCCTAACTCTTAGATCTTTTCATTACTGGAAGAATTCTGCATTGTGCTCCACCTGAGCATGCTGCCTGCTTTGGGGAGAAGAAGAAACTGATCTGTGCTACCATTATGTCACGTTATAGTGTTTGTCCATTGGTATTATGGAGACATTCTGGTGAGGGACGTGGTAGCCTGAATGTGAAATTTCCTGATAACTGGGTGGTTAAAAGCTAGATCTGGATTTTGATGCCAGCGGCCATCTCTATTTAAAATGCAAGATAAATTAATCTCCACCCCCAACATTATCAGAATCCCGCAGATGGTGTTATTAAAAATAAGTTCTGTTTATCTAAAAGTATTAGCGTTTAACTCTAGGAGGAATGGTTGTTGTCATGTGTGGTTCAGATCTTTATAGATGCTAGGGGTTTCTTTTGCCTCCAGCAGGATGCATATACAGAAAAAAAAATAAGAAAATATGTACTTGTTTTACTGGAATGCACAATCTCTTCTAGTTTCTTACCTGTGAATTTTCAGCTGTGCAACTGAAGTTATGGAAGGAAAAATTGTTACTTGTAAGTGTGCAAATAACATTCATGAGAGTCATTTAGGCTAAAGCTGCCATTGCCATGCACATTATCATCAGTTGATAATTAAAACTGGAGGTAGAGAATGAGATTGTTGGACAGGAACATATGGGTTAAGAAATCATTTTAAAGATGAGGAGTTGAGGTAGGTAGTTTAGGTGAAGGTGGGGTTGGTAATGAAAAAACCCTCTATAAGAAACCAAGCCACAATCAATTTTTAGACACTTCTGTATAGAAAATGAGGTAATCCAATCAAGGAATGCAAACAGAGCCATTTGGTTAGATGACCAATTACACTGGGGCAATGGTGACTCATTAATATTTGTGCCGTATGTTTATGAAGAATCCAAGGGCAACATTAAGCCAACTTGAAGCAACTGGGACTTAACAGGTAACTCATGGAGAGAAAAAAAAGGACTAGAGAAATGATTAACTTTTTCCACTGGGAATGGTATGACTCCCTTTCCGAACAAAGTCATACTCGATGTCCTTGCTGTACTATATTAATGATGGACTTTGTCTTAGCATCTATATTTTGCTCTGATAACTCAGGTTGATGAGCTTTCTGTTTTTCCCTGAAACATAGTTGGTGTTTCCTAAATGAAAAGAGATGTAAAGCTCTTTATTTTTATGCAGTCATTAATTAACCTGTAACAACTTAGTGGCATCAAGAGACTGGGTGTGTTAAAAATAGGCATTGCAGTCAATGGCAACTTTGACTAACTTTTCTGAGTTTTTGTCACTAAAACACTTAACTGTATTTAATTGAACTGGCTACCTGAAATCATAGTGGTGTAGTATCGTATACTAAGACCCTCAAGGTTTTCAGTGGTTGTATGCTTGCTGTTTCCTTAGTCCACTTCATATGTAATGTTCAGTAATGAACTTCTGTCCCAGGTCTCAAAACAATTCCAAGAAGCAATGATGATCAGTGAGTCAGGGAAGGGAAAAATAATTTCTTTGTTTCTGGTAGTTTACTTCTCTTTTGGAGCTGGAATTACTAAATTGGAAAAACTGAAATTCAGAAGATGCTCAAGGTCATGATGTTTGGTGTGGTCAGATAATTTGATGTTTAGAGGGACAGATGGTCACAGGAGACTCATGGTTGTAGCTTTTTAGGAAAGGAAAATTTCCTAGTACATATAGTGCAAGGTCAAGTGTTGAAGTTGAAAGTACAAGCCAGGAAAGCAATTATGTTTCAGGGATTTACACTTTCATTTGCTACCATTATAACTTGGGGAGGAGGAGAAGATGTGTAACTAAAATCTCTTTAGATACTCATGTTTGACATGTTGAATCTCAGGGGTCTTGTTTGATGCAAGAGACACTCTTAGATTTGTTATGTAGATTCTTGGCTGTTATTTCTCTACTGTATGAAAACCAGCTATTTTGATACTGTGAAGGCACTTTGAGCTTATCCTGTGTTCAAGCCCTAGCAGGGCTCACAGATTGTATCTGCAGCTAGGATTTCATATGGTATGCATACTTTGAATACAGTATACTGCTCAGGAAATATACCATGAGGGTAATTATTCTTCTATTCCTTAATAATATAGGTTGTTTAGAACAGCCAGCAAGGATGTGGGAGAGTCAGACTCCACTCTGATTTAAGGCTTGATTTTTTGTTTGTTTCTTGGACATTCAGGGAACGGTACGTAGCTCCAGATCCCAAGGGGAGAGAAATGCTACAATTCAACTTAAGAGTCAAGCCCTTAAATTTGTTTGAAGAGCAGGTCTTACAATATTCTTTTGATTATTAGCAAAATTTTTCTGAGTTCTCTTAGGCTTTTTTGTGGACTATGCCATCTTATTTGAATTCCATCTGCAGCTGTCTGCTGGCACCTGATCCATTAGATGGTAAGGCTAATGGCAAAAATGCTAAAAATAAAGTTCACTGTGCTGAATCTAACCCCTTTTGTGAATTCAGTCCAATTTGCTTTTTGCCTAGAATTAGTAAATGCAACAGAAGTCTTCAATGGCCTTCATATATTTTTGGACTAATTTTTCCCCCTCTACTACACACTCTCTCTGTTCTAAAACAATTTTACTGTCTATCTGACATCAATCGTTTTTCAGGGAATCAGTCTACATTTATATATCTTCTAAGAATGAACTAATGCACCAACATACCTAGAGTTTTGTAACCTCATCCCAGCCTCATGACTAATTTTTTGCTGCCCTCAAGAATAATGCCTTAGCCTTGACACACTTCAGTCCACAACATTTCAGCTGTTCAGAGCTCCTGCAAAGTGAGATCATGCTCTTCCAGGCTTGTTGTGGAGTCAGCTGAAAGGATCCCACAGTGCTGGTTGGGACGGCCTTACTTTCGTATTACAACAAAATTGCTTTCCTCCTAAATAAGACTGAAAAATTTTACTTTGTCTTCATTGTTGCAAAGGAGAGGGCAGGAAAAGAGAAAATTGATTAGAACCTCCTACATGCAATGTTTTCACCCTGACTAGTCTGCCAAATAAGAAGCAAAAGGTAATTTTTTTTGTTTAAATGTATCTTAATTTCCTTCACGTTCCTGTAAAACAACGGAAGTGGAAGTAAAAAAGATAAACCACCAAAAGAGGAGGGATTTTATCATTGTCCGTAAAGAACTATGTATCGATTGATTATTTATTTTTTTATAGAGGTAGTTTACTGAAACATCAGGCACGATAGCAATCATTATAAAGTACAGAGGCTTTAATAGCCCAGTATCTGAAAAAGTATTCCAGCAGAAAGTTCCACAGAGCCTCAGTCTGCCTCTGTAACCTCCTCAGGAAAAGCCAAGAACAACAGCAAGGTTTTGCAGCATGGCTTGAAGGTCAATAGAACTTGGCTCTGCTAAACAAAGGAGGGAAAGAAAAATTCTGGAACCAAGAATCCCTCATGCCAAGTGTCCCATGGCCAAGCTTCCTCCCAGGTAATTCTGGTGTCTGTCAGTCAAGGAATTTCCACCGAGCAGATCCCTAGGAAGAAGTGGTTGCTAAAGAAGCCTAGATCCAAATGAAGGATCCGAAGCTTTAAGTCAATACTTAAAACAGTGCCACTAACTGGAAGGTGGAACAGAAAGGCAAGCAGGAAACATAACTGGCTGAACAAAGAGGCAGAACTACATCAGACACAAGTTTAGTAGCGTGCAGTAGCGGTGCCAGTTCTCCGTGTTGCATCAAGAGTTAGGTGCTGGTTGGGATCAGCATGATGGATCTGGATCAGAAAACATTTGGTCAGCAAAGCTGGGACTCCCAAAGGCTTTCTGAGCAGTGAGGTGGGCACTGGTGTTCAGAAGGCCCTCTCAAGCTACAGAACAGACTAGCAACAGCTGTGTAAAGCTAAAATGTGCTGCTGCAGTTAGATATGCTGTGTGCTCCCTGCACCACTCGCATGTGCAGCTGAAGTTGCCTTTCTTAGATGAGATTCCCATTTAAACAGCATGTAACAGTGGAGGAGGCAGAAAGTGTTGTAGGACAGGACACTATGGGTCTTCTCAGGGAAGAAGAAGGTTCACTCATCAGTTGCTAGTGATTTACTGGCATTGTTGGAGCAGAGGTAGGCAAAGGTGCTTGAGCAGTTCTATCTGCTTCCCTAGAGGCCTTGAGAGCACTCCACTTCAGAGATCAAGGCTGGTGGCAAACTCTGTTCTGCTGTGTTTACAACAAACTCTTTTTTGCATGTACAGTATTTTCCCCAAAACCATCATATTAACTCAGATAGGATCAGTTTTTGTCTGAACTGTTGGGGAAGAATGCACATTTAGAACAGCTGCAAATGAATTAAACTCTAGCTGGAAATGCTCAGGCAACAGTCCAAACTAACATTAGAACAGCAGAGAGGGTGAAGCAAAGTGCTTATTTTTTTGCTGAATCAAGAGCTCTGTCCAGGTTAACTTCAAGGTGTTGTTTTCTTCATTGCTGTGCATCATATAATTAATTTTTTCTGCATTTGGAGATTCAATTTGTGCAGCAGGCTTCCCACTGAGGCTTCACCTAGGTTTTAGTTTAATTTAGCTAGAGGGTTTCTGGTTTTGTGTGCATGCTTGCTTCCCCCCCCCCGCTTCTAAATCTAACTCCTCATTGGGAAAACAAGGAAGCATTGCGGTTAGAAGCCTAATGGAGAAGCTGGCTCAGGTACGCAGCATTCTCACCCCCCGAGAAATCTTGGAAATGGTGCATGTCTACGGTAACTAATGCAGCCTCTGAAATGATAAATTTATTCCTTCATTTGCGCACAAAATTGATGCTCATTTCTGGGTCTCCATGACCTCTGCTTTTTTCTGTCATTTTCTCCCTCTGTTTGCATAACATTGTTCAAGTTTGGAAAGTACTTAGAGATTTTCAGGACTAAAGGATTCAAGCAGTCACATCTCCAGCTTTTCTATTTGGCGCAAACAAACAAGAAATAAAAGTCTGTTATACGTTGCTCTATATGGGAATGATTTGATCTACTCAGCAGTCTTGCTTCAAATTCTTTCCTTAAAAAGGTAAAAGTAACTACTGCTTCACTCAATCTCAGATTTCCAGCATAAAGGCTGGATTGAAAAGCCAAGGAACTGGAAAGTAAGACAGGTAGATGTGGGAGAAACATTAAGCTAGAAAAACTTTGTTAGCCATCATACCCCATGCTGTTGTATATTAGTTGTAAAGTAGCATAGCTTGAACATTATTACTGCACTTTAAAGAACATTTCACTTATAATTATGGAATAAGGAGAAGTGCTCACAACTTACCTACCAGACATTTTCTTTGCACAAAGAGGAGTTTCTTTTCTTTTTCTTTAAACTTCTTCATTTAAAAGAACCCAAAACTGCCAACAAGCTACTTTCTTATGCAGCTTCCTAGTACCTTCTAATTTCAAGGTGGCAGCGAAGAAGGAACTGCCCTCCCTTGCATCTTCAAGTGTACTTTTAGTTAAAATGTATTATACTATTGTGAGCAAAAATACTGAAACTGATTAAAGGGTCAAAATGTTTTTCAGCTTAATTGGAGACTTGATGACTGAGGAACAGAAAAGAGCTCTGTCACTTTTAAGACCATTTAAGACACTCCTGAAAGAGTACAGGAAGGGTGTTCCTTGGGTCATCGAGCCGACCTTCTTTCTGTTGTAGTTAATTGCATCAATAATAAATTCAACCAGTCTCACATGAAAGCTGGTGTTGATTTTACCCTACTACTCCTATTGCAAGAGTTTTTTCATGCTCTTATTCTTCCTTTTTAACAGCAAGAGAGCAATTAATGGCAGTTCTGCAAATTGAATGACTTCCAGCTTTGGCACGGAGAATATTGCATAAAGAGTGTGAGTTATTAATGACAACATGTAGCTGTTACCTGAGAAATCTTCACCAGTAGATCTTTAAGTTCTTTAAAAATGAAGTAACTGTCAGGGTCTCCATTTTGCATATGGGGAATAAAAGCTTTGCGGAGTGAGGTGATGTACTGACTCTCCTCGGTCAACTAATAGAAGAGGATTAGAGGCCAATCTGTGCAGTTCTGGGCCACTGTATTATCCAGTAGATCACACTGACTTCCCCCAGGGTTAGAAAGGGATCCCTCAGTTGGTGATAAAACAGTGTTAACTGCTAAGGTCAGTGTTTTTGAAAGAACCTTGGGGCTTAAAAGGCCTCTCTCGCAGACAGAGCAGTGCAAGGGTGTCATTAGTTGACCCTGAAAAATCGCGAAGTCTCCTACTGCGTTTAATTTTTTCTGAAAGATGTAAGCTGCAACAGTTCTGTCTCCCAGTCCCATTTTTATTAAATGTATGTGCATAGGAGATGATGCTCTGCCCTCTTTTTGAGGCCATTCAATTAAGCTTATAATTAGGGATTTGCTGTTGCAGCAGAGAAACTGATAGTTACAGTCCTGCCTCAGCTGAGCTCCACTGAACTGAGAGCTACGCAGACACAGTCAGAGATTACTCTTTCTGGAAACTGTTTACTGCTTGAACAGAGGAGTCCAAGGGTGGTAGTGAGGCACAGAAAAATGATAGGACTTGTGTCTTCTGTAATGGAATTGGAACAAACCTAAGAGCAGTTTCTGCTCCATGACTCAGCTCCAAGCCTTCCACAAGGAGGATGTTTCTGTGTGGTTTTACACTTGCAGTTTCAGAAGCATTTAAGGCCAGATATTTAAAACCTCTTTTGCGCTCACAGTTTGTAGATAAAGGCAATCCCAGGCTTAATTTTGCTTCCTGAAGTCTCCGTGGGCGTAGGCAGGGACATTGGGATCTCTAAGTTCTTATTTAAAACTTCTGATTGGATGCCAAAACTGCTCTGGCAACAGCTTTGCATCAGAGGCAGAGCTCTTGTCCGCTGCTGAGCAGCTTAGTGTTGGATGGGGCAATCCTCCCAAGTGGAGTGTTGTGGCTTCCAGTAGACAAGTATTATGCCATTTATTCATGTTTTTTTTACCTCTCTCAGCCATTGAACTGCAGATAATTCATGTGCCTTGGATATCAAGGTGAACATATAGACGAGGACTTGTTTGCACACACATACATGCATACACATGTATTCCTCACAACTTCAAAGCCTTGAAATTTTTTCTGCTTAAAAAAAATAAATCTAAACCCACTTGTCTATGGCTTTGAAAGTTCTGCATAAGCAGGTATGCCAGCTCCAAACTGGTTTCTTTCTTAAAGTAATGTCAGAGTACAGAAGGAACGATATTGTAAGAGTACTATTGTTCTGCACCACAGGTTTAAAAGAGCCATTATATCAAGAAAAAAAAATAGCATTCTAGACAAGTTTCCAGATCTTTATATTCTCAGAAGGTGCATATCATTAATAGACAATTAAATCTTTTTGAATTTAAATCTAAACCTTACTTTGTAAACGGTTACATCCTTACGTTCCCTTTCAATTTCCTTTGATTGTGGTGTTTCAAAATCCTGAGACTGGACTGAAATCTTCCATCTCATTCTCATTTGTAATTAAAATGTTTCCCTACATATGGTGCTGTAGTTGTAACTCTGGTCTGTCTCCAAATTTTAATTGCCTCTTAGATTACCAAATCTCAGTCTTTCTATGTAATTCAATGTATAACATTCAGTAAATGATAAGGGATGGTTAGTGCTAAGAAGAATCTTACTTTGAATTACAATAAAGCTATATTTCTGTTCAAAAAGCATCCATGACCAGACCGTGATATCCTCAAGTTTTTGTTTTATTATTTTAGGGAACTTCAGCACTATGCTTATAGTGCTTTGAAGTTTGATGTCCATTATCATCTTTACCAGCAGGATTCATCCAGTTGCATAGAAAGCTAAAAGGAAAGGACAACCAAAGGGACTGGAGCCAAATATCTTCAAAGACAAAGTCATATTTTTGGCTTTTTCAATATTCAACTAACTATATGTTTTAGCAATACATTCATCAATGATCTAGTGAGTGACAGAAATGTTACAATTAATATGCAGTTTCTAAAATTAAAAATAAATTTGGCTTATCTATGTGACAGTGAATAACTCCTAATGTCATTTTGCAAGAAATATGTGAAAGGAGAATTTATAGCAGAAAGTCCACCCTGTTTTGTAAGGAAAACAGATGTTCATTAATAAACAGGCTGACCACAGAGCACTGGAACTACCATCTGGATGGGATGTTGTACAGGATTTTCCTCCCCACCTTGTAACTGTTTAGTCAGTGAAGTTCTGCTAGGGATCAGGTGATTTTTTGGTTTTTTTTTCAGAACATGTTTGGAAATATGTTAAACTTCTTTTCTTTCCTTCATGTGTTTTTTTTTTTTATATACCTTTAAGCAACTTAATAAAAAGAGTGAGCCATAAAGCATTCCAGAAAGTTCTGGAAATGGGCGATCAAGAAAAAAAAAAAAAAAAGTAGTTAACTGTAGTGCTGTAGTGAGTGTTGTAGTGGCATCTCTTGCTTCTCCTTGAAAAATTGGCAGTGGTTTATAATATCATCTGTATTTTTCCACCTTAGCCATTGTTTGTGGAGAGTGCTGTGTGCATGCTCATGCCCTTTGTTGGCTGGATTGCACCGGCACCTAGAAATACTAGTTAAAATGACCCCCTTCTGTGCTCTGTACTCCACTCATGTGTGAGGAAAAGCTGTCCTTACCCATGAAGTATTTGCTACCTGAAACTGCCCTCCTGTAGAGAGAGATGTTCGTGACTTGCTATTAAACTGTAGCATACGATGTGATATCACCCTTATTTTATATATGGAGAAATGAGGCTCCAGAGAAAGCCAAGAACTAAAAGCCAGATGTCTTTCTTCCTGCATTAGAGCTTCAGTGCACAACGATCTTTTCCTTTTTCACTTCAATGTCTAGTTCAAGACCTTCCAGGGGTCCCTGCTTCTCATTGACCACTTGTAATATGGGTACAAAAAGGCATATCCAGCTGCTGGGGTGCTGGGGTGCTTGCCCTGCTGTGCAGATCTCTGAGATACTAGGGTGGGAGAGTGGGAAATTTTATCACTCAGCGCCAGTGTTTCCGCAATGATTCTGGTGGCTGCTGCAAGGGAGTAACACTACATATGTCAGATCAAGCAAGGCGCTCTAGTTGTCAGATAATTACAAATATTTACTAAGTAATTAATGTCCTCAGACTTTACTTATTATTTGTATACCTTGTTTGTTTTACTACATGCTAACAAGGGTCCTAAATACTTTCTTAGCAACAAAAACAAGAAATGACTTCATATCGTGTTACCTGTTCTATAGTCACTGCTGGCTGCCAGCAATTCATCAGTACACTGCTTATTAATTTTCTGCAATGTACTGTTTATTGATATTGCTTTTATTGTGGTACCTCACTTCAGCCATGAAGGGAGGACATGCACCTTCATCTCGAGCTAATGGCATTGCTGCCAATGCTGCAGGGAGGCTGAAGAGCAATGTGACTAATAAAACACAACCAATAAAAATATGAAGGAAAAAATGTCCCTACTAGTACGAAATGCATATTCCAAGTGCTTGCACAGCGCCTGGGGCTGTTAATCATCACTCCATGGACACCCCTAAACAACTCTAAACAACAGTTAGAAAAGGATCAGATGGCTGTTTAGGGGACTCAGTAGAGTGGTATTTGTTTGACTGGCAGGTAGCCACGGTTGTAAGGTGTGCTGTGAATAATAACAGTGGCTGAAATATGAAGATGAAGGTTTTTACTCATATGCTGTCCTTAGTACTCTTTTCCAGTTCGTGCGAGAGGGATGAAGGAGGAGCTGGGCTCAAAGGGCGCTGGCTCATCGCAGGCAGTGCTGGCGCCTGCCGAGCACCCCTCTGTAAAGGGCAAGCTGGAAACAGCCTCTCCAAGCAGTTTACGTGGACCAGCTTCTCCTGAGGGGAAAAGAAAAATCCGTTTGTACCACTGATTAATAGTTCTTTCCTCTTTGTTTCTTCCCTGCATTTGTCATGGTGGAAGCTTGTGAACATCCTTTACTCCTCTCCAAGTGCTTATGTAAACTTCCCACTCATCTTCAATCCATTAATCATAAGCACTTTTGTTACATGGATTTCTCCCCCTCCCTTTCCCCTTCTGAAATTCCCCTGCCATTCCTTCCCTTTGGCTGCTCCTGCTGAGGGGCCGCGCCACCCATGGCGATGGCCCAGGATCTGCTGCATGCAGGGTGTGTGCCTGGGGCAGCTCGCTGCCTCTACCTGGAAGATCCACCCCCTGAAGGAGCAGAGGTCTGCAGTCAAGCTGGCTTTCCAGCCTGGCTCTGTGGTGTTCTGGACAGTAGATACTTGGCCAGTACCTATCATTTTGCAAGAAGTAAAAAATTGCATGCAATCATCATCACTCATTCATTATCAGCCACTCTCAGCCTGCTGCTTGGGAAAGCCTTCTCCTCTCTTTGCTCCCCTTGTACCGATGGCTTCAGTTATTTATTTATATATTTATTTTTGCCAGAACTTTGCCACACCTGAGAAGCAGAGCTGGCCAGTGATAGTAGAACACAGGTTGCCAAGACCCAGTCCTGCTTGCCTTTCATAAAAAAACCCTTAGTTTGCTGCTGGTGATCCACATTTATTGTTTTACTTGGACATCAAACTGTGAAATTTATTGATTTTTTTAGCAAAGGCATGGATGCATGTTGGTACAGGCTTCAGTGATTTGGGGATATGCCTGAGATCCCTTGTGAGGCACCGTGGTGTGATCTGAAGTCCATCCCAGGAGATCTGCCATCAGCCACGCAAGCTAAGAGCCCTTCTGTGCTGGACACATTCCTTCAGTGGCAGTGGGTACATAAAGCTTACTTAGTTCTACCTGAGCTCAAATGAGCAGCAAGACGAGTGTTTCAAATGCTTCTGAGGGAGGACTGAATGTTTTAAAAAGATCGGCGATTCCAATTCATGTAAGCATCCAGGGGCTTGGAGACTCAGCCAAACCTTTGTGAATTACAAATACAGAGGGATTAGGATTTCCTGAGACTTCTTCCTAGTGCTTTATGGTTTGAGGGAGGTTTTTTTGGCAGATATTTGTCACTGTTGCTCCACAGGCCCAAAGCCATTGGGAGCTCTCATATGAGAGGACCAAGTCATTTTTCAATAGAGTGTTTACTAGACCTGTTCCAAGTGGGAATAAATAATCTAGTGTTTCAAACGGCAACAGGAAACATCATTGCCTTTGCATTAGGTTTCTCAGTGTTGATAGTGAAGGCAAGTTTCCAGACCTGGGCCCTTTGAAATCTCTCTGTGCCCCTGTCAATCTAACTCTGCCTCACCGATCTCCTCAAAATTAGAGCAGCTTCGTTGCCAAATCCTGGAAATGGTAGTTTTCCTGACACACACGCTCCCCACCCCAGAATGCCTAATTTTCTGTGGCTGGGCATTCGTAAAGCTATCTGGTACCTGTTCAGAAAGCTATCTGGCTGCAGCAAGAGAATCTCTTCTAGTTTCTTTTTAACTAACGTGCCTTGAGGGTGACTGAGAAGACATATCCCCGACCTGCTTCAAGGAGACCTAATAGTCCACTTCTGAGATTGTGAGTGTGCATGTACACTTGAGGTTAGAGTGCTGAGGGAGCATGTACAGCTGGGATGTGGGAAACAGGGCTGCATTTGTAGGCAGTTAGTTTTTACTCTTCCTCTTCTCTTCAGAGAACTGGGTCAAGGGACGTTTCTGCTTTCTGGTCATCTAGCATCAGGCAGCATAAGTGAGTCCTTGCACCCTGAAGTGCCAGACGTAATGTAATCCTTCCAAAGTGTGTGGCATGGGGAGACACAATGGTAATGAATTTTGGTAACACCTCCTAGCTGTTTAAGTGGAAGGATTAGCTATTTTAGCCCTTCTACCCAGGAGAGGAGGACATGACTATCTGTATGGTCAGAAACAATGGATCTTCTATATGGGATGCCTTTTAAGGATGCTAGGAGGTGAAAGAGCCCCTTCACAGTTCAGCCAAAACCTTTGCATGGCTCAGGAGCCTTAAAATTGAATAACTTTATTGTAGATCTTACTGTTTGAGCCTAACTTGCATGTACCTCATGGGGACAGAAATCCTTTCAAGTGGTATTTTCAAAATTGTCTTCATCCTTACGCTATTAAGTCTCTGAAAATTGAATCGTTTCTGGATGTGGATGTTTCCTCAACTTCGTATCTCTTAACTATTGCTGGTTTGCAGTTTCCTACAGTAGCAGGTAACCTGAATGCTGCCCATTTGAGGTATATTAATAAGACTTGTTTGGGCCAAACATCAGGAGAAATCTTAACACCTAACTTCATTGTTCCTGAGACTTCTTCCTAGTGCTTTGTGGTTTGAGGGAAATTTCTTGGCAGGTACTTGTCACTGTACAGTGAAGGTTAACCCTGGCTTCCCTCTTTGTGACCTAGAATAAACAGCAATGATGATGATAATAAGAGACTCATACTCATCTCTGCAATATGTGCCTGGCTAGAAATAATGATGGAGATTGGTATGGATGACTTCTCACAATCCAAACATTTGTCAAAAGTGAGATAGACCCCTCCTTTTCATTTCACAATTGAAATTGGAACGGAAAACGTGAGGTAAATACCTTATCCTCCCCATCCCCTGCCAAATTGTTTTCATCAAAGCAAAATAGTGCTTTTTGGCCACCATAACTATTGTCACAAAAATATTCCCTTTCCATTTACCATGTTTGTATTACCATTTGCTTAGTTTGCTTTTAGAGAAAATATGTGAACATAGTATTTAGTGTGGTGTTAGTACAAAAGTTCTTTCCTGACTTAGTCTTGATGAGATTTTTCTGTGTTATAAAATTAGTGCAGAGAAAAAAAGAGGTTAGCAATTTTCACCATACTTGCTGAATTTACCTAAATGTGTGCTTTAGAATCTGGGATTTGTATTTTCTATTTAAATATTTGAGTATAAACACAAACCTTGCAGTCTCAATAGTTTGACTGATTTCTTGTTTTACAAGGTGTAGGTTTTATTAGATTTGACATTCAGTATTACAAGAAAAAATAAAAGTGAAATAATCCAGAAGCCCAAGATGAAGGATGCTTTGGGAAAGAATACTCTCCAAGTTGCTTACTTTCTGTGAGCTTTCAGTCTTTGTATTCACTTACAGATTTGCAGCAAGCAACTTGTCTGCATATGTATCGTGCCCATGTGCTGTGGATGTATGGTAAATCATGCCTGGCTGCAGATCTTTTGTTAGAAATGGGAAAGTTAGCCCATTGTTCATAAGTTGCAAATGTAAATCCATTTATGGCCTTGTAATTTTGCAATTTTAACGCTATTAATGTGAGATCAGTTTGCAGTTTTGCAGCTCACATGTCCTCAAACCTCAAAGAAAAACCCAGAGATTTATGAACTCAGGTGAATCAAAGCTTCAGGAAAAGCTTTCACTGAACAGAGATTTGCACAATTCTTATCTGCTTCCAAATTATTCAGGCGTAGAGTAGAGAAAATCTTTTCTATAATGTTTGGGAAGTGAGGAAAAAGGGGAATAGGAATATGACCACAACACTTGGTAATAAGTCTCTTCACCTTCCTGTTAGAATTCTGATTGATAGATTCCTCTGCAGTCTCCTCTATTAGGCTAATTTAGAGAGTAACTTTCATGTTGCACATATAACTTGCTTAGCTTTTCAAATTACTCCCTTAAGAAAGAGATACTCTATGCTTTGGTTTACTACACCCACTTCTTCAACATGTCTCAGTGCCAGACGCAAAAAACAAATCCAAGCACTTCTTGGATGGTGAGGAATTTGGAAATTTAAAAATACTTGTATTGGTTTCTTTCTTTGTCTCTCCCCCCTCCCCCCCACCCCTTTACGTAGTTAATCTTTATAGATTATAAAGCCAAAATGGACTATTGCAATCATCAAATCTGACCTCATGCTTAACACAGGCTGTAGGCTCCACTGAATTAATTCCTGTCTGAACTAGAGCATATCTTTTCGAAAGTCAACTTCTCACTTCCCGGCATATGAAAAGGTCTCCCATGACACCTATAGACCTTTCATAATGGACAGATTCTTCCCATGATACAGACAAATTGAGTTTTTCCTGGGAGGTACTGCCCCACTCTGAGCTGATAAAGGAAGACCCAGGAACTATAGGTATGCTGTGATTACTTCTTTTGCACTCTGTGATGTTCCAGGAGCTTGTGCATCTTCTGCTTTATGAGATATACTTGGCCTAGGGGAGCTAAGTGGAAGGATGAGGGAGAAGAGGAGGTGCATAATGGTATGGCCTCCAGCACTATTATTTATGACAGTATCCTTCCAGCAATCTGTGCCTGCATAGGGTGAAGGCATGGTTTCAATTCTGCCCTTGAAACATGGATTAAGCAATGTTGCTAATACATATTTGTCCCTGCGGCTGTCAAACATTTCACTGATACTAGACTCTGTAGACAGCTTAATAGCTAGGTCTTCTGTCAATGTTACTGCAGCAGTGTCTCCTCTGCTTTAAGATGCTGTTCAGATTTATTCAAGCAATAGGTATAGCATGGTGCCTGGTAAATAGCAGCACCTGACTGTATACTTGTATCATCACTGCTTACTGACATCCCAAGTGACCAGATGAAATGGATAGACTGTGGAAACCAAGTGCTGAGAAGAATCCAGTGAGTGAAAGTTCGAAAGATCATCAGTCTTGTCGCTATTTTATGCCTCCTAACAGAGTTGCATGCACAATGCGTTATTATTCTAGAAGTCTCTGATAGCTACTGTCTGCAGGAGTTGAAAATGCGTGTATCCAACAATATTGGACAAATGATTTTATTACTGCTGTTAGCATGATGCTTTACTGGTGTTGATGTAATCTAAGTTTTGCTGGGTTTCACATAACACTTAGTATTTTACGTATTACCTCATTTAATTTCTCTGGATGCTAGAGACTGAAATTATCTGTGCAAAGATAAGCACTGAAAGTGTTATAGCATGTGCCCACTCATGACAGCAATATTTTGCTGGCTATTGAAAAGTAAAATACAATTGAAAGATGACATTTTTCCAAGCTGCAAAATTACAGTTCACCTGTATGGTGGGAGGTGATGAATATTTGGCTTCTCAATGCCATTGCCACTAACTGATGGAGGAGCAATGATTGTTATTACTTCTACTTCGTACTTGCTTCAATTCTCAACTTTGGCTGCTCAGACTATCAAACTTTTTCATGATAATTTCCTGCTGAGCAAACTTTTTCTCTTAATCACTGATGATTGCAAAACTGTCATGGATATCTCCAAATCTCACCCCATCAGATAAAAATAGTTCCGTGGGTTATTTTTGATCTTCAAAATGTATTTCCTTTCCCTAACATTTGCAGACAACTCTCCATGACTGGCAGGATACCATATGTTAAAAATATCAGAGTCAGGGGCAGATTCTGCATTACAGGTCTGCATTGTGGATGGAGGCACCTCCCTGGAAGTGTTGAAGGACAGGCTGGATGGGACCTTGAGCAGTCTGATCCAGTGGGAGGTGTCCGTGACCATGGCAGGGGGTTTGGAACTGGATGATCTTTGAGATCCCTTCCAAATCAAAGCATTCTATGTTTTTATGATTCTACTATCTTTTGGAGTTACTTTCACTTGCCTCGAGTTTCTCTTTTCTTTCAATAGTGATTGCAGGGCTGGAAGAAAATACCTCAGGATCTTTTTTAATATCATTTTCTGTGTGTAATTGAAAGTGCCAGAGTATTTTAGAAATTAACTCCTGTGATATCTGTTACAGGAATTACAGTTATCGTACAGTAATTTCTCTGAAGTTTCTCAGCACAAAAGGTCACGTGCACAATCACACCTTAAAAAACAGCTCCTCTGTGTGACCTTACTGTAGTTTTAGACTTTCTTTTGTAGCCTCCAGGTACACAAAGACCTTAGCTCTGACCTACATTTCTCCTAATTCTCCTACTGAGTCCCCCTTTGCTTATTTTGCTTTGCCAATAATGCCTTTATGTCCTTTCCCTGCCTTTCTGCCTACCTCTATGATCTATTGGCAACTATTCAGCCCTCTCTAAAATTTCTGTTTTGCCTTGAGGCAAATGGAAGAAAAATGCACTGTGATTAAAGTTACGTGTAGTATGGAGAAATAACATTTTTATTTTCTCTCTCAATTCTGAGGCAACTATTTGGGGAGTGGAAGGGGATATTCCATGCTTGTTATTTCTGTATTTTCAAGAACATGGAATCTGAAGGAGGGGACAACATCAACATCTCTTATAGGTCAAAGAATATTTTTAGATTCTTTTTTTTTGTTTGTTGAGAACTGTTGAAAAATCAGTGTTCATATTCTTCCACAAACCTTTCTGCTTTCCTACCTCATTGTTGTGAACTGCTGTTTGAAATAAAAAATGTGGGAAGAGCAAAGTCTTGTTATATGTCAAACAGTGAAAAATGTAACTTTTAAAAAGACGAGGAAATGAAACAATTTTGTTTATCCTGGTAATTTTGGCCAGATCAAGCTTGAATTTCCTCTTGGTCTCAGCCATGCTCCTAAGTAAAGAGCAGGGAGGATGAACTTACTTACAGCTCCTCACTAGGAACTGGTGTTCATTTTCTTGTACACTAACATGCAAGCTCACACTGATTTTTGACATTTACTAGTCTACCTTTACTGGCCTTCATATCTTTGCCAGTTCCCTTGGGCACTGAACCTATGATATCCTGGTTTATTACCTGGTCATCCTCCAGTTTTCTCCTCTGCTTGCAATTTGGTAGGATTAGTTCAATGTTCAAGGAAGAAAACCAAGCCATGTGATCAGCCTGACCCGTCCCAAAGGCTGACTACTGAATTACAAGTAACAAATACTGGGAGTACTACTCACAGCGAGGGGTTTATGAGCAATTTGTAGGCTGAAATTGGTTTGCACAAAGCATTTATTGGACAGCTTCAAATAGAAAGCTAACTTGTAAAAACTGCAGTTTGTTCATGAACTGCATTCATGAGTATGATAAATTATGCAGAACAAACTCCTTGCCCGCAGTTAACTTCTCAAAAGGAGACATAAGACGCTGCTGATGCCACTGGAGAGAGCTCAGGACCCACCACCCCTACTGTACAAGAATATTGTTTAAATGAAGGAACTCATGTGAAACGAAGGAAATGAGGGAATAAACATTGCAGATGCAACTGAAGATGCATGCCAGCATATATGAATTAGAAATAAATGTTAATGTTCCTTAGGTCAAGAAATTACCAGCTTGTACCCAATCCCTTTTAAATTCTTATTTCTAAAAATATCATCATTAACTTGTCATTAACTGCAGCTGTACTCTGTCATCCAAAATACCAAACCCTTCTTTCTTCCCCTCATTCTTCCCTTCCCTGGACTGCCACTACATAAAACTAACTATGAAAGAAGTGCAGTCCAATTGATGTGACATCTTTGTGACAGTCATGGTCTGTAGCTCTTTCATTTATGCAAATCTGGTTGCTCAAGGCAGGTATTCTGATGTGTCAGCTGTATGTAACGTGAGCACTTTGTAGCTTAAACGACATTCTTACTTTGCTCTGATAATTGTCCTGCACTCTCTAATATCCGTGAACCAGGTGGATCATGAGCTGCTGTTCCAGCTGTCCTGGGTGAAGAGGATAAGTGCTGAATGGTGTTTTTTTAGCTGGGGAGGTTGTTAGTGTTGAGTCGTTATATAGTCCTTTAGGTTGAATTTCATAATTATGAAATAAGCTGAGAAGGAGCTCCTTGAAAAATATAAATTAATTAAATGTTTTCTAAAATGGAGCTGCAACTCTCAGTAAAGTCAAAAGCAATTCCTCTGTGCCTCTGTGGACAGCATTTTGTTCACAGATTGTAACTGAAACTTATTTTTATCTGAAGTACTATGTTGCAAAGGCTGGTCAGAGATTTATTGTGATGTATTAAACCATCTGTTCCCAAGGACTGTGCTTCACATTCCAGCACTAGCCAATGCTTGTGGTGCCGTGTGTTTGATTCTCAAAGCTCCTTTGCCATTTTAACTTGCTTGTAGGTAACAGAGAGATCTCACTGACTCGAAAAGCAGATGGCATAATTGCAAATTATTTTTCACTGATTCTTTTCCTTTTCAAACTCCTAATAAATAGTGGAATCAATGAAAAATAAAATGCAAAGCAGGAGCTTTTCAAAAATGCAGCAGTTAATGGAGAGAAGACTTTGACAGAGGGGTTGACAAGTTTTCTACTTTACAGATACAACTATAACGTAGAGCATACTTTAGTTTATTTCATTGAAACGTATGAGGGAAAATGATGCAGGTCTGCTGATGATGGAAGTTCAAATGGAGTGAATTCTTTTACCATACACAGAGAAAATGGCAGGGAAGCTTTTCTTTCTCTTTAAGCACTGTACTCAAACTCAGAGGGCTTTCAGAGGTTTTTCAGCACTGGCACACTTTTGTTCTGATTGGAAGGAAAATTTGGAGATCTTATACTTTATTTGCCAAAAAAAGGCAGACTTGGCTCTGCCTAACCTATTCACAAAATTCCCATGTTACGTTTGTTAGTGTGAACTGTTGACTTCTCCAAAATTACTACAAAACATGGATGCCAGTTTTTTGTTCTTTTGGATTTTTTTTTCTTTCCTCCTGAAGTCAGTATTTCTATTTTTGTATTGATTTCCTTCAGAACTACTGTAAGGGTGAGGGCTAGTAATTTTGTTTAATACACTTTGAACTATACAGTTTCTAAAGAGATTTTGTTGTTTCCTTGCTCTTAATGTGCCTAGCTTAAGAGGTCGTGATAAAAATGTGTGCTGCCCTCTCAAGAGCAGGGCTGTTAATTCTGTGCTTAATTCTTCCACTGCTCTAGTCCATACTGTATACCTAGCTCAAAAAAACCCCTTAAACACTGACTCACTACAGTCTCCTCCATCCTCATGATTCCTTGATGTTGTACTGTATCGCCTTCAAAATCCTATGGATGCATGAGGAAACAAATAAAAAGACCCTTCTATCTCATAACGCCTGGTCCTGATCCATTGCATCATATGAGATTGCTTTCGTATTCCGAGACATTTGTAAAAGGATGACTTCTGCCTGCACAGTGTACACAACCATGTCTCCTCAACCATGTGATTGGAAGAAACCCTCCTCATGACCTCTCTCCTGCTTTGTAGCACCTGTATCTTCTGGTAGAAAACAACTGGTATATGGAGGTCTGAAAGTGATGGCATTAAATGCGTTACATTTAAGAAATTTAGCTTGTTGGATGATCTGTGCTCAAAATGCGTCTTCATAGGCTTGGTTTGCACAGATGAAGGAGGAGAAAGGGATAAAGGTAAGATTGAGGTGTGGATTTTCTATATGGGTGTGTTTTCTGGTTAGCAGGAGGTTTGAAAACCAAAGTTCCAGTCCTCTCACCAGGGACTGGAAGGACAATGTTCTTGATCAGCTGGCAGAGGACAAACTGACCAGAAGTGCTCCCCAGAGCTCTCTGTTGAATCTGGGGAATGTCTTTTGTTACAGCACACTGGCTGTGGGCATACAAGGAACAAGTACCTAGTGAACCTGCACTTTGACAAGACACCAGGGACATTCTTCACATAAAGTAACACAGTCTAAATACAAGGAGATGGGACATGTAGACGTTATCTAGGCCTCCCACAATCTTCTAGAAATGTTTTGGGCTTACCTAATGCTATGTAAAAAAGACAGCCTAGAAACGAAAGAAGTGGAGACCTCAGAAAATTAGAGGAAGGAAGGAATGACTAGCCAGGTTTAGGCTGCAATGTACTAGAAAAGCAGCACGGAGGATGTACACTCAAGAGGAACAAAGGAGGCACATGGTTTTGATAAGCTTAATTTTGCCTTTACTGATGTCAAGAGCTGCAAGATCAGAGGACTTTCATCTTCATTGTCCCCTGCTCTGTTCTGCCCAGGCTATATAGGAATCCAACCAGGAGGGGCTGGAAACATAAACCATGTTTGTTCTTGCCCCTGCTCCAAATGCAGAACAGCAGAATAACAAGTTTACGTAAAGATATGAGGGTGTGCACCTACTAAGTGTTAGTTGTAATTCAGTCATGTTTATACCTGAAACAGTGACATTTTCTTGATAAGACTTACAACAATATTGAAAAATAGGAATACCCCTGTTGCTCACAATTATCTCAAGGTATATGTTGAGGTTGAAAGTGGTAAATAGTGCTGATTACATTGGAATGAACCTCAATGAGATTTTAGGCACAATTTCTCTAGTAAACCATAGCTTTTTGAAACTAAACTCATGTTGTTTACATTTCAGATTTTTTTTTAAATTTATCTATCTTGTCTACAGGGCTAAAAATAATATAGAGGTGTAGAAGTAGACTGGTAGGCATACATAGCCTAATAGCTGCACTAAAAAAGCAGGAATCATTCCTAGACTCTGTGTCATCAATCAATGAAGCACAGGAAAAGGAAAGAACAATGTTTCACAAGTGCCTTGTGGGAAAAGTGGTGAAACAGTTGGCACAGTTTTGCTTAGAAAAGGTTCTCTTTGGAATGCCTAGTCCAATATGGATTTTCATGGTCAGTCATGGTTGAGTTCCAGATAACCATATGTTGATTTGCAGCTTGCATGTTATGTGCGGTGAGAGAAAAAAACAGGTACCACCTCCAAACATCCTTCCCAAAACCTGCTATTTAAAAGCAGCATGCGTATTGTAGGTCATGGAGTTCTTTTGCCTCATCAGCCTTTTTGTCTTTCAACACCCAGCAAGTCTCACATTTCAGGTACCTACTTGTTCCCTTGATGTAAATAAAGCAATCATTCTTAAAGGCTTAATAAATTGTTTTGTGAGAGAATGGACTATATCACTTTAAAAGAGAACTCCAAGAGGATTTTCTGTCCACTTGAACTCTGTCTTTGATTTTGCAGGAAGGAAACATTATGCAGGGCTGTCCTAGGAGTGAGAAAGAGATCCTAGAAGCACATTCAAAGATTCCCATAGTACTTCCCGGCAAATATATTGCCTGTGTAGCTGTATTAGTCCTGCCTGTTCTGTTTAGGAACTGATGTCCTCTGATATAGTTTTTGTTATTTTGCAATTGCCAAATTCAAGAAGTCAGGAAGCCTAAAACCGTAATATATCTATTGCGTATTACCATGATTACCAACTAAAAGGTAATAGAGAAAATAGATTATTTACCTTAATTTCCCTACTTGCATGTGAAACAAATATTACAAAGGCAATGATTATAAAGTCTTTGAAAGTGGACTTCAGGTGTACAATCAAACCAAAATTAGAGCTATTAATAAGCAAATACTTAGTGCAACTCGAGCTTTCTGACATTTTTTTTCATTTTGGTTTGGATATTGCCTTGCTAATCTTGCTAGAAGCATGGAATTATTATTAAGTGCCTGTCTCAGTGCTTAGGAAAATCAGTCACAATATTTTTCTGTAGTGCAGGTTAAGATTCCTACTTTAGTAGTACCGCAGACAGCAATGAATCAGGGTTCTGTTACACTCGTCCTAAGGTTAGTTTGCAGTGTGAAATATTTTATTTACATGCTCTAGTTTAAAAGGTAGCATTTTTGAGTGATGGAAACCTGTACTGTGCAGCCTTGGTATAATATCTGGGATATTGTACTTTGGGGAATGAACCAGAAGCCCTGAGTGTTGACACAACAATTGAACACATGATCTTATATTTACAGTATCGTATCTTATTTTTAATAGAATTATCCAGTAAAATATTCCAAACAATGTGCTTATATTCTGCCTTTCTAAAGCTTATTATTTGGAGCAGGTCTGTCAATTTAGCTTTCTGCTTCACCTGTTTTCTCACTATATGATTTCTGCCAAGTTACTTAAATTCCCCTTTTTTTTTTGCCTATCCTACTTCCTGTTTTTAAAATGTATGTAATTTCTGGTCTCTTGAATAGTTATTATTCCAAACATATGATATTGTAGTTCTGGAGAGAGATTATATAATAGCTGCTTTGGTAAGCCTCTTTTACTGCTTTCATAGGAATTCTCAACAGTTGCGCACTTACACAAAATCCCTACTTGGTTTACTGTTTTCTCTTTTTTTCTAGACACTGGATTTATAAGCACTGCTCCTCTATGCCTTAGTCCTCCCGAAATACAGCCCCCTCCAAAAGAAATTCTCATGCCTATGGAAATTCCAGCAACCAGATTATGAACCTCTCCTGTGTTCAAGAGGAAGGGGGAGACAAAAAACCCGAAGCTATCATAGCTGGAGACATAAAAATAAAGATAAGCTAAAAAGGGAAGACACAACCACACTGGATACCAGGGTGAGGTCCTGAGAACTCCCTGCTAAATGAAGCAAT
Organism: Phaenicophaeus curvirostris; assembly: GCF_032191515.1. Lineage (NCBI taxonomy): Eukaryota > Metazoa > Chordata > Aves > Cuculiformes > Cuculidae > Phaenicophaeus > Phaenicophaeus curvirostris. The sequence goes on along the minus strand of NC_091394.1, from coordinate 5,303,930 downwards.
CCACAAAACATTTACAGTTGCTTTTATGAACGAAGAATTTGTCAAATGTTAGGAACCAGCGAGCAGCCAGCATAAGACAGAAAATGTCCTTAGACAAAAGTACTGAAGTTAGCCAAAAATCTGTGCAGGAGTTATTTCTAATGTTATTCTTTTTTTCACAATGATTTGGGTGTAGACTTGTGAATTTCTTTTTATGCACTGGAGGAGATGAAGCTTTTGAATTTGTACCCAGAATGGTCCTTCACTGAAGTATATAAATGCTTTTCCAATTTGAAACTGTACCAAAATAATTTGAAAAATTCTGTACCATTGGCAATGCTGCTGGGTGAAAGATTTTATGTACCTTGTGGAAATGTTTACCTGTAGGGCCTTTCCAAAAAAAAAAAAAATTCTTTACAGAAAGGGTCATTGGGCACTGGAACAGGCTGCCCAGGGAGGTGGTTGAGTCACCTTCCCTGGAGGTGTTTAAGGCACGGGTGGACGAGGTGCTGAGGGATATGGTTTAGTGTTTGGTAGGAACGGTTGGACTCGGTGATCCGGTGGGTCTCTTCCAACCTGGTTATTCTGTGATTCTGTGATCTGCAATTGGATCCCTGGGAAATAACATCTACTGAGGTTTTTGAAGACTAAGCTATGCATACACCTGTTTGACCATTGATTGAAGGGCCACTTCAGGTTGTTTTCCAGTGGTTTTGGTGGTGAAGATCACCTTGTGCAAGAAAACTTCCAGTGGCACAAATTTAACCCACACTTGAAGCAATGCAGATTAAGGAAATAAAATGTACCAGATGCAAGGTTTGGATTTCTCTCCAGTGGAAAATTTCATATCTTGTCTTCCACTCACATCAAAATATTGCTGATCAGTCGAAGTACGTCACTTTTGAAAAATCACATCTTTTTATTACTGTTTTTCGTTTTGATACTTTTCTATGGAAAAATATGAGCTTGCAACACACAAAAAAATTCCGAAACGATTCATTTGGAAGATATCCAAGCAGTACATTTTTCTTCATTGCTGGAACTTTTGTCTTGTTTTTCTCTGAAACAAAATTTTGGCAAAACCCCATGTAAGTTTCCAAAGTATCTTAGTTTGGACCCTTATGAATTTTCTTTTGAAAAATTATTTCCTCGGAAGTATTTCCAGACAGTTGTAATGGCAATACTCTCCATGGTTTTGACCACTCGGTCTCCACACTCATCTTCAGGAAAAAAGATACATTTAAAAAAAAATGAGTGTTAGTACAAATAATATTGACTATAATAACAAGATAAAGCAACATAATGTATTAAGGGGGAACGTACAGAATTTGCTGTAGTGATGATGTGATGATACGTATGGATTCTTTCCATTGTTCAGCTAGAGATAACAGATTACAAGTTTCACTTGACTCTCCTAGGAGCAATATAAACCACGTCAAGGCACCACAGCCTTATTTCAAGTTCATACAGACTTGTGCTTTGTTGTCTATGGTGCCTGTATTTTCATGATGAAAATATATCCTGGTCTTCTTTGACAACAGCAGTATGAAGTAATGGAGAAAATGATCTTGAATCTGGTTACACTGTGTAGATGCAACATATCTCATTAAGGTGATTTAATGTGCTAGTTAAAAAAAATCAAAATAATTTGTCAGCTGTATGTTAGACTTACCCAAACTGGAGGAACACAATGTTATTTTTTAAGCAACTGAAGCAGAATTCTAAAATTTAAATAGATTGAAAAATACTTGTGATTAGAGTGAAACACTTTCTGATTTTACATCTATTTAGAAAATAATTAAAGCAAGATTATAACTAACATTTTGAAAGAAGCCCGACTTGGGCAACTTGCAAGCTGTAGCATGAAAACCAAAAGTAACGATGTGCTTTATAGTCATATAAATAAACTTCAAGGTATGTTCACTCAGAAGATCTCAAAATACACCTTTTTGCCTTTTTAGTATAGAGTATGTTAGTCAACTTTTGTTATGTTTTTACCTTTTTTCCCTTCTTGATCACTCTTAAAATCGAACAAGAAAGACGTGAGCTGCAATTCAGTTTGACAGTGATAAAACATTTATTCCTTGCCTTTCATGACACTATATAATAGACAAGTAAAAGATGGATTTTATGTTTTATGAAATTTAATTTGTTCTGAAATATGAAACAATATAAAATTATGTCTGTGACTTTTTCACACAAGGCAACTCTAAAATAACCTTTGTGTTTTGTGAATGTTTACTTATGAAGTATGTGGACCTTTCTGTATGATTCTTAGTTGAACATCTATTACTTCTTCTAAAAATATCTATATTTGCATTAACTATATTTATTGTAACCGAAATTGTAATTATTTAAAGCTGAAAAGATAAGACATGTTGGCAATTGTATAGTTAAACTATTTTCATCAGATTTTTTTAAGTTTTGCTAATTATTATCTTTTTTTTTCAGATATCCTTAATGGAAATTTAAAAATAATTATTTCCTGTAAAGGCATAACAGTATTTTGATTTAGAAATAAGTCTGTGTGATACTTGTGAAGCTGCTGTTTCTCATCTGCATACTTTTTCCGAGAGAGGCTTCCCAGATACTCAGTATTTTTCACAGACACATTTTCACATTGAATCATGACTGGCTGGAGAAGAACTTTTTGATGGAGTCTATTCAGGACAGGGGGAATGGCCTCAAGCTATGCCGGGGGAGGTTCAGATCGGGCATGAGGAAAATTTTTTCACCGAAAGGTTATGGAACTGGCTGCCCAGGGAAGTGGTTGAGTCACCATTCCTAGAGGTACTTAAAAGACTAGATGAGGCACTTAAAGATATGGTTTAGTGGCAGATAGATATGGTTGGACTCAATGATCTCAGAGGTCTTTTCCAATCTGGCGATTCTATGATTCTATAACTTAAACCAGAGGGTTATTTGCTACCTTCAGAAAAGATCTTTAAATAATGTTCTACTTTGTTGAATATTTCACCTGTCCAGGTCAGCCTTCAGAGTTTACAGCTCAGTTTTGTAATGACCTGAGGTTCCAACTGAAATGACTCAACATAACTTGCCTACTTTCTCTTTTTAGTGTGACAACTGGATTTAATGTTTAACCAAACCCATAGGATTCTAGAGAAGCCTTCAGCATAGTAGCATCTCCACACTGACTTTTCACCCTTATTTGTTGTATCCTCTTCAGAATGTATCTTGTCCAGATGCTGAAATGTCATGAGACAGGTGGTTTCGCCCTGAAGAACACTGCAGTCCTTTGGTGATTCCTGTCCCTGTTTCTTGATTCTAATGTTATTGTTGCTTGAAACCAATATTTAAGTTTAAAAAAACTGTATCAGATATAATTCGTTCTTTCCATTGCTATGGTGTGTTGAAGGTATGGCTAGGGCCACGGTGGTTTATAAGAGATCTGTTGATTTATGTCTTCTTGGTCTTCTGAGGTGAATTAAATACCAAAAAAAAATGTAGTATTTCCAGGGAAAATCAAGTTCAAAGAAGTCTGGTCAGAACCAGCAACTCAAACAGCAGTGCACACCGCAACAGAGCTGAGGATAAACCTACAGCTGACTGAGTCATCCCTAGAAAGATGTTTGCATGATATACATGAATTTTTTTCTTAATGCGAGCCCTCTTTATGACATTTTGAGAATTATGAATCAGGTCTGATTAATAACCTTGAATAAGCTGCCAGTTGAGACAAATCCAAAAAAGAGAGCCTCAAGATTTTAATCTCAAGCAGTTTGTACAACACTATGCAATGCAGATGAAGGAATTGATCATACAGAAATGACTGTGCAGTCAGGAACGATTTTTACCCCTATTTGTCCTGCAGCTTATTTTAGAACAGAGTTTTAGTCAGTCATTAAACTGATCAATCTATTATGCTCCTTTCTGTCCTAGTTGCCAGATATTTGCAATTCTGTCTACTTCATTTACAGCTTGTTTTTCTTCCATTGCAACTTTAACTGACTGATTTTGCTTTATGTCTGTTGAAGGTTTGTAATAGTCACATAACCCCATATCCAAAAGAGAGTAGTTTATAAAATAATTTCAAAATTCCATTTTGGGGTGTGTGTGTGTGTGTGTGTGTATCATGGAGATGTTTCTTATTTCCTTAATAAATATATATTTTTAAATACTTCAAAAAAGTCTGAAACCTCTGCATCCCCTTCTGAAGAATTATTTTCTATGCAGACAGAAGTCATGCTGGGTTTGGTTCTGTCTTTTCTCTTTTGGCCTAAGATTGCTTTCATACACAAGTGTCACAGTTGGAACTTTTTTTCCACTTAAACAGCTGAATTCACAAAACTTAGCCTCTTCTGGGGTGCATCCATATTAAATGCCCAAATACAGTCAGCTTATGCCTGATTTTTTTGGCACAGTAAGATCTGGAAACTTCCAGTTCAGATTATGCATCCTTGAAATAAAAATCAAACAGCAGATCTCAACCTACTTTCTTGATTGTTTGGAATTTTGGCTTTGTTTGCATAGCACCTTTTGATGCTTCCCAGATTTCAGATGGAAATCCTACAAAACAACCTCTTCTTTGTATCCTTAATCTATTCCCCATGAGGCTTGTCTGTGAAGGATCTGGTGCCTTTATTGTCCAAAAGTTTTCCAAGAATCCTAAGCAAAGCTGTGCTTGATGCTCTACTATGGTGCTGGTGCTTGTGTGGCTTAAAAGAAGGAATGTCACTTTTATTAGCAAATATGCTGATCATGTCACTTTATATCTCTTCTTTTATTGACAGAATATGAAGGGATCAATGTGAAGAATCAGATTCTGAAGTATTTCACTGGAGAGACTGATCCCCACGAACTAGGACTGGAAGACAAGTTCACTCCATTCTTTGTTTACAAACACCCCCAAAATCTAAGTCCTTTCGGTCCTTCAGAATTGGGCTCTAAGACAAATGCAAATGCAAGTATTTTGAATTCTGGATACAAATTCAGAATTAGATTTTGCATGGATTCTGTGTTCTTTTGAAGTGACATTCCAAAGAAAAAAGTGTCAAATTATCAAATCATATGAACCATGGAAAACAAATGTAACAGAGAAATATAGTGATTTAGGAAAGTGTTGATATCCCTCAGCTGAAGAAAGCATCTCCCTTTCTGTAGACTGTGTCATCCTGCATATGCTCTGGAGATGCAGAGACAGCATGTCTTTTGCTTTTGTGTCATTTTTAGACACAATTTGCAATATCACTTCCTGCCATTCTTTTCTTTGTTGTGTTGCAATAGTAGGTGTAATACTACAGGCAGAAAAAGCCACTGCAAAATTTACCTGTTGAAACGTTTGTAATCATACATTTGTAAACAATTGAGTAGAATTATTTCTTGAATTAAGAAATTGCCTCTGCATAGCAAATTCTAAAAATATTTCTATGGATACCTACTCCAAGAGAAAAATCAATGTGACAAAAACCTCATTGTGTACAAACCTGGCCCCTCATGGTGGTTCTCTTCACCCTTCCAATATGGAATTGCACTTGGAATGAAAACAGAAAAATACAGTAGAGAAAATGATGTCGCTCTGAACCCTGGTGTAATTTACATCAGCACTTACAATAGACAGAGTGAGACTATTAAGAAAGGAGCTATTTACCGCAGTTTGTTTAGACGTTCCTGCTGCAGAAACATTTTTTAAATGAGAATTTTATTCCCACTGATGCTTATTTTCAATTATTTTAAAACAATACATTAAAAAGCTTTGTAATTGAGAAAATACTAACTTGACTGAATTTTCACATTTGATTACTGACCACTGCTGAGAAGCCAAGTTTTCTCCATTTGCCGTAAGTAGATGAAAGCCTGACACCCGGGACTTTGGCTCTTTGTCCCAACAAATAACTCATATTCATTCTGAGATAAAACGTTCCTTTTAGTCCCCATCTAATTACTAAATAGATTCAGTAGCCTGAAATCTTCAATCAAACCCTAACCTTAAGCCTTCATATAATTTTTCCTTCTGTTAATATCCTGCCCAAACAAGAGCTATTTATTAGAAAGATCTCTCTGGTTTAATCGGTTATATTAATATTAATAAAAGGAGGGTATAGACCCAGTTCTATGCTAATTAAACCTCTAGCATTCTCTTAGTGCTCTCATGGTTGCCTGTTAGTATTTGTAAACAGTGTATCAGTACCTTGGTTCCCACTGCATCTGCAGCTCTATCAGCTGTATTTAGTGGCTTGGCATGGCAGAAATAAATTACAGTCCTTCAGGATTTCTTTGCATTTAATTAGAAATTCTGTGGAAACTTCTGTTGATTTAAAATTTGAATTTAGGAGATCAGTATGTGATCACCAACTCAAGGGTGTTCACGATCTTACCAGTTTTTCTCATACTCTATGGGCAGCATGGCTAATCTTGAGCTGGTAAACTTGCTGAAATTTAGTACAAGAGTTTTGGATAATTCCTACAATGCTCTGCAACTATTACTGCACGTGTCGCCACTGTAGCAAATAATGCTTCACCTTTTCTCTCTATTCCCAATAACTACCATGCATAATAAAGCTGCTGTCCTACTTTTCTTTCTTTTCTGCATTCCTGGAAGATGTTCTATGTGAGACTACAAGACAAGTACCTTCTTTTTCTTTTTCTCTCTCTCTTTCTTGTACAGTACCAAGAACCTTATGCTTAAGGAAGGATCATAAAAATAGGGAGAAGTCCAATAGTAAGACTGTGTTTTAATCCCCTTATGCATAAAAAAATTGAATCTCTTTGGGAAAAGAAGCCTTAAATTTTGAAGTTAAAATTCTAACAGAAGTTTTAAAGTGTGAAAGAATAAATTTTTACACTAAAGCTAAACTGAGAAGTTATTGAAAATTAGTGTGCTTAAAGCTTCTTAGATATCCTTCTGCTATCTCTCTTCATCTGAACAAGCTTGTTAAACATGAATACTTAAGATACCTGAACGCTTCTGTCTAAGCAAAAATTCTGGAAAAGGAGTGTCTAGAACTCCATCTGTCATAATCCATTGTTATCCATAATCAGGTATCAGTCTGGATAAGTACAATGTGGAGACAGATTTAGTGATCCTGGTAGGTGAACTTACAGCCACTGAGCAAGGGAAGACACGTATGTTACTGTTGCTTGATCCATCAACAGCCTTCGACACCACAAGTCTCTTGGCTGCAGCTGATTCACTTATGAGACTCCAACAGGGTTGGAAATGCAGCTCTGAGCTGGCTCTGCATGTTACTCTTAGACAGATAACAGAAGACCTCCCTTGTGGGACATAGAGTTTTCAATCCTCTATCTTTTTCAACATCTTTGTGGAATCTATCATCAAGAGCACGCATACACAGCTGATTTTCTGCCTTTGCAGAGGCAGTCAGTATTATAGCCCAGAGATCCAGCGCCTGTGAGAAATACATATGTGGTTGAAAAGAAGTGAGATCCAGTTTTTTTTTGTGGATGAGACAAGATGAGGTTGGAAGGGAAAGTCAATACTTCAGCGAACTTTTGTTGAGGGCTTTACCCCACTGATTTTCAACAAGATGCATAGACCCAAATTTCAGCTGGGAGTGCCATGAGTCACAGGTGCACAAGTGACAATGCTGAGGAAGGTCTTTTTGGGCTAACAAGAGGTGTATGCCTTGAATGATGGCCTAATTTCAGTGACCTGCCTGTTAGCTGTTTCCAGCTTACAACACTTCAGTTCATTTTGTCTTGGGCCAACGATGAACAGCACATGGGAAGTGGATCAATATGCTCCCATCTACCTTTTAGAAAGAGGAGGCCAAAGTGGAAATGTCACATGAGTGTTATACAGACATTTTTGACTTCTCTTTTACCACTTCATTCTTCCAAACCACTGTAGGAGTAACAGAAAATAATCTTTTTACAAATTGTCACAAAGCATGAAACTGCCTGAACAAATTGAGCACGACTTGAAGAAAGAAAAGGAGAGTTTTTTGAGACTAAAATATTAATCTGAAACTTGATTCTGTGATGGTAATAATATGCTATAAAATCCTTGATGGGAATCATTAAAAACCACAATTAACAATGGTGTAGACCTCAAAAAAGGAGAGATACAACAATAGTAATTTTGAATAATAGTTTTAAAATGACAAAAATCAATGAATACTAATATGTGTACTAAAAAACCTCAACTGAATTAGCTGACAAAAAGTGAACAAACGGCAACTTGCCATGGCTTCAGAAAAGCTTTCATATAAAGTAAACCAGCAAGAATACAAATGAGAAACTGCTGGCACATGTTCTGTGTAAGGAATAAAATGACTATCCCAAACTGCGTCAATTATTAAAACTCAAGGCTCAAACTTTGACATATGATCTGGAAATCATAAATAACACTTTCAAAGAGCAGTGTCAGACACTCTAATCTTCCAAGTTGCTTTCAACAGGAGATAAAGTTTGTAAACAAAAGCAGTTTATTGAAACTTTCACCAGATCAAAGTGTAACCTTAGACTTAATAAGAAATAATAAATGCTCTTACAGTCTAACAATGGGGCAAGTAACATGCTTAGATGAGCTGCCAGTAAACACTTAGAAATCATACAGGCACAACTGATCTATTATTGGAAGTGCTTAACTGAACATGTGAATCAAGAAATCTGTTATTACACAATGTGACAATTCTTATGTACCCTTTTTCCTATCTATCTGTAGCATTGGATATTGGTCTTAAACATTGGACCACATTTATTTACGAGTGTTGAAATGCTTTCCTGCATGCAAAGCACATATGCAGGCATTCAAATCTCTGGTAAGCCTTAACTGAAGGTTTAAAGTGTAGCAGAGGCTTGCTGAAACACTTCTTCAGCTCATCATAAATGATTTCCATATAGCTCAGCCTGGATCATTTCCATTGTGCTTCACTGAGGATGATTCAGAGTTTTGTGTTTAGTCACCACAAGAGTTTGATAATATAGGTTTGTCCATTCAGCCGACTGGAAACTCTTTGGACTCGTTAAAACAATAATACTTGTTGACTGTTCTTAGCCCACCTCCCCCCCCCCAAAAAAAAACCCCAAACCCTCACACTCGTCACTTTAGAAAAACCTTCATAAAAACTGGATTAAAAATATATGTAATATCTTGACCCGGTCTGTACATACTAGCAATTTCAACTCGCCCTTTTAAAAATGACACCAGGGAGCTAGACAAGGCTGCCTATTATCCTCTTTTCTTTTTGCAATTGTAATGGAACCTTTAGCCTTATTTTTCAGCAACTAAGGATTGCTTCAAGAAATGAAAATTGGAAACTATAAATTTGGGTTCACAGTATGCAGACAACATACTGATTTGCTCCTGTAATCCTGGTCTTAATCTGCCTATAATCCTGCGAACAATGGATTGATTTTACATTACCTCTGGCTTTTTTCAGCTACAGCTATAAAACTTGTTTTCTTAACATGAACATACAGTTTCAGAGCCTACCTGACCAATGGATGATCAGATGAGACAGGGTATTGTTAGATACCTAGAGATAATTGTATGTAAATCTAGCATGCACATATAAATAAAAAAAATCCCTTCCCTGTGTAAAGTGTGCTTTAAGCATGCCCTTATTTTTCTTCATTTTTTTTTTGAAGTATAAAACCAATGAATATAATAAACTTTGTCATTTGTTCCTCTATTGTTGTTCAAGGATCTTTGTCTCTTAGTGCTGCTTTTTTTTTTATTATTTTAAAGTTTTCCCTACCTTTGTACAAATGAAATATTTGACGTTTGTTTCTGTAGCTTTGTAATCGCTATTAGAAAAAGTAGGGTCAACTTCAAAACATTTAGAGTTATTTCATACTAAAATTTTAGTAATTCATACTTTGGATGGCTTTGGCTAGTATGCTCAGTATAATGACAAAACCTGTACGCTGAAATTACTGGTAACTACCTGAGTCAAAAAACCCTAGTTCTGGAGGTGCCTGGAAAAATGTAATGCATATTCTTTTTGAGTAATTCTGAGAGCAAATTCTTAGTTCTGTAATTATTTGAAAGAGCTTGAAAGGTTGGAACAGATACCCAAAATTTGGTGATGCTTTTCAGAGTCCAAATATCACATATGTCAAGGTGTTCAGCAATTAGACCAATCTGGCCCATTGTTTTGCTGTCAAACAACATTAGATGTGAAATTTTCAGCTGAGCATCATACAAGCAGATACATATTGTTATGTTAGAAAAGGATTTTTGCACAGATAAATTGACAAAGTATTCCTTTTCTACTAATTAAATTTCAAATTAGATTGTTTTAGTAAAAACGGAGTTAAAAATGGAGCTTTCATTTAAGTTAGCTTTGTTTGGAATAAGATTTAACAGTGACTCATTCCAAATATATATTGATTTTCTTTAATGTGTTATATGGGTTATAATTAACTCTTCAAAGAATAGCTTATTTCAGACAAATTTGTCATTTAGATGTCATAAAATATACATACAGTAAAACACTAGTGTGTGACAGAGTGACTCTTTTTCACTCTTTTAAAAAAGAGTGAAAAAATGGAAAGTTGACACAAATGACTTCTGCTCTGAAATTTTTAATTTAGCATCAGCTGGACTACCTACCTGCTTTTTATTAATTGTGCTCACACATAAAAATAGTACCACTTTCTTCTTAATGTATCACAGAGAAAGTGAGTGAGCGAAGTTTTCTATCAGAGAAGCTAAAATCAACATCACATGGAAAAAGCTGGAAAGCTGTAATGTTCACTTTCAGCTTTCACAATTTCCATAACATAGATGATTATTACCAGACAAAAGACACACTTTACTTCAGTCCTCTGTGCTTTAGTCTATTTAACTCTTAGTGTAAATCTAGTGAAGGCTAGATTGTAATTAGTAGAATGTAAAATTAACCAAAGTCAGAATCAGGGAGTTTTTTGATAGGAATGGTTGGACTCGATGATCCAGTGGGTCTCTTCCAACCTGGTGATTCTATGATTCTATGATTCTATAATTCTATATCCAACACAATACTGAAGAGGGATAAAGACTGAATGATGCTGGTTTTATCAGTTAAGAAATAATGTATGTTCCCAACAGGAAGGAAGAGGGGATCTTCAAATTGTGTTTAACTTTCTGTTGGAATAAAAATGTGATCAAGGACAGATGACTTGGAGTACCACTAGTATAAACCATAACGTATGCAAGGTATCCCAAAACCTATGGAAAATGGGATGATTTCCTCTATTAAGTTATAAGGAGGTACTTACAGTTAATTTACATCTGTTCTTAAGAAAACCCGAGCCACATCTAAACCTTCTACACTTGTTCTTGTAATGAGCTTTCCTGGTGCCTAATTCACGTGGCCTGTCAAGATACACAGGCTAAAACAAGGCCATTTTGTTCTAAGATTCTTCAGCCTTCTGGGGGGATAAGGGTGGTAGCAAATGAACTGTCTGGTCTTCTTTATGAAATAGGTTGATTTTCATAGAATCATAGAATCATAGAATAACCAGGTTGGAAGAGACCCACTGGATCATCCAGTCCAACCATTCCTATCAAACACTAAACCATTCCCCTTAGCACTTCGTCCACGCGTGCCTTAAACACCTCCAGGGAAGGTGACTCAACCACCTACCTGGGCACACTCTGCCAGGGACCAATGACCCTTTCTGTGAAAAATTTTTTCCTAATGTCCAGCCTAAACCTCCCCTGGTGGAGCTTGAGGCCATTCCCTCTCGTCCTGTCCCCTGTCACTTGGGAGAAGAGCCCAGCTCCCTCCTCTCCACAACCTCCTTTCAGGTAGTTGGAGAGAGCAATGAGGTCTCCCCTCAGCCTCCTCTTCTCCAGCTCTCTCAGCCGCTCCTCATAAGGCCTGTTCTCCAGCCCCTCACCAGCTTTGTTGCTCTTCTCTGGACTCGCTCCAGAGCCTCAACATCCTTCTTGTGGTGAGGGGCCCAGAACTGAACACAGGATTCGAGGAGCGGTCTCACCAGTGCCGAGTCCAGAGGGAGAAGAACCTCCCTGGACCTGCTGGTCACGCCGTTTCTGATACAAGCCAAGATGCCATTGGCCTTCTTGGCCACCTGGGCCACTGCTGGCTCATGTTCAGTCGCTGTCAACCAACACCCCCAGGTCCCTCTCCTCCAGGCAGCTTTCCAGCCAGACTTCTCCTAGTCTGTAGCTGTCCAGGGTTGTTGTGCCCCAAGTGCAGGACCCGGCATTTGGCCTTGTTAAACCTCATGCCATTGGACTCTGCCCAGCGGTCCAGCCCGTTCAGATCCCTTTGCAGAGCCTCCCTACCCTCCAGGAGTACCCTCAGTACTCCATGGTCAAATGTTTGAGCCATCTCTCACTGGCAAAATCTGCAGGATGGAAATATGAATTCTGGCATTTTTTTTTCCTTATCAGTGTATCATGGGCGTAGATGCAGATGCCAGGGTTATTCTATGATTCTATGATTCTTCTTTTCCATGAAATATGTAGTGTTTGATAGGAATGGTTGGAGTCGATGATCCAGTGGGTCTCTTCCAACCTGGTTGTTCTATGATTCGATGACTCTTACACATTTAAATGCAAACAGAAAAAAACCCTTTCCTAGTCTAAGCAGTTAAGGCACCAGCTGCTTTTCTTACTAGAATTTGGTGCAAATATCAATTTAAAAGTGCAGATAAACTCGGTATGAGTAGCTTCTCTACTTAGTGTGACAAATCTATAAGTATGAATCCTGGTTAAGTCATCACTTCGTGTTGCTAAATTTTAGTGTCTGTTGTTATTTTGAAGGGTCTGAATTAGCTATTTTTCTCTTTTCTCCTTTCAGGGCTATGACTCCCAGGATACAGAAAGTCACAGAAGTTGATTCTAGATGTTGCACATACATACTTTATTTGATAAGTTATGAGTCCAAGTGTATTGAGTGCACCAGCATATGTAAATTAACATTTTTTACCAGGTCCAAGCACAATCACACAGCCCTGTTTAATGCAAAGTCGCTATTAAAAATAATAAAAACTGTATGAGATTTCACCAAGTGCGACATCGAGTTTATGTCCAAGCAGATGATGCAATAGTTAAACAGCCACTCGTGATTTATTATGTGTACAAAACTTATGGAGAACTCTTCGCAAAATGCTCATTGGTAAGCCATGCTACCTCAGTCTGTTTTGCTCATTATGTCTGCTTTGGCCTCAATGGGTTAAATTAACTTGCTATATAATCATGACCATGCTGTAGTTTGGAACTAAGTTCGAATGAGATCTTTTCAACAGTTGAAATAATTTAACAGGCTCCATTATCAAAATTTTCCTCTGCAAGGGTAGTGTTTTATGTGTCTCCTGAGTGTCCTATAAACTACCAGTATTAATAGTGTGTTAGTGGTGATATTGATGCATGATAGCACGAATACTGCATGAGCTGTTACAATGCTTTAAGACTGTAAACCATTTTTAGCAGTGTTCGTTGCAAGGCTAAGTCCTGATAGTGTAATATAGCACTGCTAATTATATTGATCTAATTAATCTAATTAAATTGCAGCTAGATATGTTGTACATGTCATTTGTCTATATTAACATTATGTAAACCTATTCTGCTTGTCTATGCATTTTATATACAATGCCTCTTTAGCATTTGACCAGGAAAGGGATTGTGTGCTTCCTGCATCTCGTAGTGATGAGAGAAAGGTGTGGTGATCTTTGTGAGATGAGGAAAGTCTATTTTTTAAAACTGGTTTTGTTTGTGCAGACAAAGGATTTTCATAGAATTACCAGGTTGGAAAAGACCCACTGGATCATTGAGTCCAACCATTCCTATCAAACACTAAACCATGTCCCTCAGCACCTCGTCCACCTGTGCCTTAAACCCCTCCAGGGAAGGCGACTCAACCACCTTCCTGGGCAGCCTCTGCCAGTGCCCAGTGACCCTTTCTGTGAAAATTTATTTCCTAATGTCCAGCCTGAACCTCCCGTGGTGGAGCTTGAGGCCATTCCTTTGCGTCCTGTCCCCTGTCACCTGGGAGAAGAGCCCAGCTCCCTCCTCTCCACAACCTCCTTTCAGGCACTTGTAGAGAGCAATAAGGACACCTCTCTCCTGCTGCTCCCCACCACTGTTAGTTCTGCCTTCCACCAGCCACTGCAGAGAAGAAGCCTTAGCAAAGAGACCATCAGTTGATAAGCAGGAAATCTTTGACTTAGTTGGTCATGGCCTCTTCTTGTGTAGCAAAGGCTCTTTTCCTAGTTGTACTTGCACACTGTGGTTCTAGCAATCAAGAGTAATGTAAGCAGATGGTATCTGTACCCTCCTCCTAACACAGGATGCATGTTTGAATGTCATCCAAACTCACCCTTCTCCTGGGTTTTCTTTTATCATCAATTAAATTGAATATTCCTTCGACATGAGCCGGCTTTCCAGATTTTGCATATTTTTTTTTGCTTTTTGTCTTTAATTCAGAGACACTCCATCATATTCCGTGATCCCTGCCTGGCATTAGGGAGACTCACTTTGTTCGGTTGCTATTCTGAGTTCGCTGTGTCACTCTGCAGAGTCATGGCAAACTGCACCACGTTGAAGGAAGAACGTGACTATTTCTTCCACGTCAGCCTCCTGCAGCAATTAGTGCTGTCCCTGCTTAGTTAGCCAAATCAGCTGATTGCTAAAAATATAAAACACTGGGCAGGTTAGGAGTCTGAAGGATGGTTGAATACTGTGTCGAACTGTCTCGATATTTAATTTATTTGTTTTCTTTTTTTCCCCCCCAAGATTAAAATGAGTAAGACAAAAATGTTTTATTTGTTTTTAATTATCATGTAGGATTCTTTTAAAATTCTGCAGTGGATATTTTAGTCCAGGTTTTGCTGCAGTTCATGTGGAGAAGTGAATGATCTTCCTTTTTGTGGCTGACCACTGTCCTGTTGTTGATGAAATTGCCCTCACATTTCTAATATCAGGAAAATGGAGTGACAGAGGAAAAGGGAATAAGAAAAATATTCTTAAAATCTCATTTTCCTTTGTACTGTGTAAGAAGAGCTGGTTTCTTCAGCTTACTTTTGTTAATGGCATAAGTGAAAGTAAAACATTTTAAACCAGCTTTCAACCCAGATTAATATAGCTAGCTAGCTACAGTCATAATCATTTTCCAAGTGAAACAGTTTTTAATTTACAAAGAAATTAAGTCAGGGAATCCACCTGGACTTTCAATAGTAATCTAACAAGATTCTAGAAAGATGCCTTGTTTACTGTGCTCGGACAAGAAAGGAATAGTACGAGTCCTCATTTCGTCTTACCACCCTTTCTTTAGATGACATAGAGCTGGACTCCACAAGTCACCATATTTAAAACTGGAAACCTTCCACAGGTGGCTTTTCCCCTCTTTGCTCTAAGATCTTTTAAACCATACAGAAGCCATATGCCCAGCAAAGATGGGCTCCCTAATCCTAGTTATCTATATGTAGAGAATATCATAGAATCATAGAATCACCAGGTTGGAGAAGACCCACTGGATCATTGAGATATGTACGTTTCTGTTGAAGGCTTTTGCTTGTGTCAGGCTAACACATGGCAGGGGGATCGGAAATAGTGTAAAAGAGGAAGACACGAAGGATGAAGATCTCTGTAGATGACCTGTAGAAGTCTATAGAAACACCCTCAAAGGTATCTGTAGACTGGGAGTTGGGCCACCTTAGAGAGAAGGATCACGTTAATATTTCTGAAAAACTGAAATCCTGGGGATGTGCAGAAGAGAAAAACAACAACAAGCCTGAAGGGACTTTGGAGCAGAGCCAGCAGAAGCTGCTGTCATCTCTATCCTGCTGTCCTTTCTTGAACTTGGCACGACCAGCTGATCTGCATGAATGTGATGTTTTTATGGCACTGGTTATAATTGGTAGTGATAGGAGCATGACTGAGCGAGACAGCACATTGTATGAAAACAGGCTGAAGGGAGGATGGGATTCAGCTATAAAATCTTAAAACTCATTTAATCAGAGCATTTTTTTTCACTAATCAGAATATTTTCTCTGAATCTTGGAAATTGCAGACTCTGATCACAAACCACAGAGTACAAGAGGGTCTCATTCATAAGTGCTTTATCTTCTCATGAACAAGTCGATAAGCCTTTATTGTTTAATTTTTCTTTCTTGGGAACTGGGCAGCTGACATTTTTTCAAAGTCCCTTAATTTGTAGGGGACTTTGTGGGAGTCACAAAACTCCATTAACTGTATTTTTCATCCGGCTTTAGGAGGAATATATTTTAAAATGGTAAAAGGAAAAGACTTTGAACAGCTTCTGATAACTCACAGTTTAAGCATGGCTATAAAAAGAAAATGAAAAGGCAATTAAAAATGGAATATTTCTTTCTTTAGTCTCCTCCCCACCCCCCCCCAACTGTAATTTGTCACTATTTCTTGTAGGCAGGCAGAAGGATGAGGCTAGAGAAGACCATATAGCACTGCAAAGCTGGCTGCTGTAAAGTGCCATAACTTGGCATTAGAGTGGGGGACTAATTTTTTTAAATCTGTATCATCTCCCCTGAAGCCTTGAACAGGATTTTATTTTTTTTCAAAATTGAGAAAGAAATGAAAAGAAATGCATTAGTGTCTTAGCAGCACTAGCTGGATCAGTGAGGGTAATAAGAAGTCATGTTTCTTCAGATTCAGTTCTTGGCTGTTGGTACCCAGAAATCACCGCATGACATATGAGAAACCTACACAGATGTATATCCCAGGTGGTCAACAAAAGTGGGATTGGAACACTTGTAGTGTTCTTACTTGTCCATGCAAACTGACATCTACTCTTCCACAAATGCATTAGTGGTTATATCTTGATTTTCTCCAGTCCCTGGTCTGCAGAGGGCAGGGTTGCTCAGGTGGGTCTCCTTGCTCACTCCTGAGCCACCAGAGAGTCATCTTTGCCAGGAAAGAAGAATTTCTTCAGTGACTGTACCCATGCAGCTCTGCTGGGGGAAAAGCAGCTGAGGGACCATGTTGCACCCAGCCAAAGGAAGACCTATTGCACTTCCATACCCCTAGCCTAGGCAGAATGGCAGTGGGCTGGTTTCCCATTGCAATTTCCCATTGCCATCTACTCCAGAGCAGCATAGCCAGAAGTCTCCAGCAGTACTGAGAAGTCTGAGTGGATATTTTAGGTAAAATAAATATTTGTATGCTGCTAAGCAAAGATAAAATAGTATCATTATTTAAAAGGGTGTTGAAAGCCATTGACACTCTCTCTTGTGTGCGTACACGTAAAGTTGTACTTATTTATCACATGTGTTTATAAAACAGCCACCACTATATCATCCAAGCTCAAGTTTTGTGAAAAGTTCACAAGTCCATATTTCACATGAGCCATATGCTGAGCTGAACTCATATAATTTACAAACCTTTTAAGCGATTGTGTTACCAACAATTCACATTTCTGCTCTCAAGATAAAGTCCCAGCCCATTCCATCTGACCAACATCTTATTCTTCAAGCAGGTGTCATGATTTCTGCATTTTGTCCAGATGGCAGCTTATGTGGAATGAGCGACTGAGTGAATAAAATCAAATGCTGTGAGAAGAGCCGGTGAGCCTTCACTTCTCATGTTACTGCTAGTGAGAATAGATTTAATGCAGCCATTGTTCATGATCTGTGAGTTTATTAAAGCTAAATGGTTAGGATTATCTCATCAAATCATAACGATCAGAGAAAGTGATTAAAAATTCCCCCTTAAATATACGCATTTCGTTCTAGTCCATCAGCATTTTGCAGTTCATGTCTTTTGGTAGTATGGATGTATACATATTTCTGTTCATGTCCAGAGCTGGTTCAATATTCATTCTTCCAGATATACCTTTGATCTGTTGAAAAGCAACAGCCAGGCTTGTATGCATGATAACAAGCACAAAGAAAGTTTTAATATGTGTGTTTGCAGAAAAAGGTTGGTCCTGTGGGCTGTGCCAGGGAGTCTGTAACTGCTAATTGGAACTGCGAGGGTCAGCAATTACCTCTGAGCAATTCAGACCCAACACACCGAGCCAACTTTAGCTGTATGCCAGCTCCTGGAGCTGCACACCATAGCCAGGCAGGAGATCTGCTAGCAAAGGGCAGAGAGGAGGGGTGCTGTGCCCTCTGTGGGGAGAGCTGCAGCCCTTCTCCATCCACCCGTGCGTGGAACAGGACCCTGCCGGCTGACGCCCACTGCTCTCTGTCAACTAATTATGAAACCATGCCATAAGCATCTCCGTCCTGCTAGTGCTGGATTTGATCTGCCTCTCAGCTGTATGGAGAGCCTGAGTATAAACGCTGTACTCACCTGCAGCTCAGTAGCCTAGAAAACGAGTCTTCGGGAGTTACTTTACTCTCTCAGTCTCCGTTTCTGTCGCCTGGATGTTTGCTTCCAGAAAAATACGTATCGTTGAGTTGCCTCTCAAAGAGGCTCTTATTATGACACTGGTGGGCAGAGCCCTTCACGATTTGTAAAACAACCTGCTGCCATGTCACATTAGGTTATGTGCCATCAAATTATTTAAATCTTCAGAGTTATATTTGTTCTACAGACGTGTGTACGCTCTCTCTTGAGACCAGCATTTCTGCACTTTTATGAATACTTTCCTTTCAGGTCATTTATTTTTAAAATATTTTTTTTAGTGGCAAATTCAGTTCTCAGAGCTATTTTTAAGACCACAAAATAGAGAGGTGGTGCTTTGTGTACATTTTATAGTGTTTCTGTCCAACGACTCTAATGTCAAAATTGCTACAACCTTCCAAGGGAAATGCTAAATCATAATGTGGTAAGAAAGGCACCCTCGACAGGTCTGCAAATGACAGCTCTATAATTTCAGCATTATTTGAATACAATGTAGAAATGCCTTATATGTTTAAGCAGCTTCATTTTACATCTGGTTTTCAGAATAATTGATTCATACTTGTCTGCACAGGCTTTCAATAGTTCTTTTCTCTCTTAGTGTCTTTGTCTATACTTTTTTTTCTTTTCCTTTTTATTCCCTTTAATTTTTTTCTGTAAATTTATTTTACCAGTGAGAAGATGAGAAGGTCAGACTGAGTATGTGTTAGGCTGAGTTGCAGTGGAACAAGGCAGCTTTGCCTCAGCGTGAATTAGAGCCAAAGAGTAGAATTATTTGAATTACATGTGGATTTTTTCCTGCCTACATTCATACATATGCTAACACATACTTCTTTATTTGTGGCTCAAAACCTACCGGTATTATTTCTGAGTACTAAGGTATATTTGATCTGTTTTAATAATTCTAAATTATTTTTTCCCATTGTTGCTCAAATCTGTATGGATTGGTTGGAGTCCTTAAAACACCTTCCAGTGTTTCTTATGACAATTTTTCATCAGGAGAAGGGGGTTTCAAAGCATAAGAAACCAAAAAAAGTTTATAGTCCAACTTTTTTTTTTTTTACTGTGTGTTTCTGCAGGGTTGAGAGATCCAAATCTGTTTCCTCTGTGCCTGATGCAGCCACTGAAAGGGCAAACACAGTGGTATGGACTGGGAAAAACAATATATTTTGCAGAGTGACCACCCAACTGAAGCTGTGTGCCATATGTCAAAATCTCTGAGACTTGACAGATTTTCATGGAGGCAGCTTTGCTTCTTGCAGCAAGCCCAAGGAATCTGTACCTTGCTGCTTTGGCATCAAGACACAGCTGTAACCTCCATCACTGGTGGAACGATTGCCAGCAGTGATCAGGAAAATCAACTGAGGTCAAAACTAGTCTCTCTCCTTTTTTTTTTCTCTCTGAAAGTGTGCTGCTTTTCAGAGTTAGTGGATACTGAGCCATATGTGAAGAAATGTGATTGGAAGGGAGAAAGAATTAGAGTTACAGAGAAGAAAAAGTCCTTCTGAAAAGTGTTGGTAAATACAGTTTAATAAGGTGTTAGCCTAAAAGCTCTATGCTTTTTATAAAAAACATTGTAGTTATTTAGTGATATATAACTTATTATTGGAAGTGCTATTATAGACTAAGAGACTGCCTGTTTTCAGCCTCAGACTTTTCAATCAATAAAAATATTTACAATTAAATAAAATAAAGAAGAGTATGCTTTAAAAACAGTTCATATGTGCTGGGTTTCTCCCATCTTATGGCTGGCTGTGCTGCACTCCATGACTGCACCACGATGGGGAAACCATGAGCTGCCATGCACCCAAATTACCAGTCAAATGTTGCTTTCCACCTTTGGAGCTGGGCTTGCTGCTCTTCAGTAAGCAGGCTGTGCAAGTTGGTAGCGTGACCACACCACCAGAGGAGAAGTCTCTGATTTATTTAATAAGACTCAGTGATAGTACTTTGAATAAAAAGTTTTCAGAGGAACCAAAAAGATCTCAAATCAGTGTTCTTCAACATTTAGCTCCTATTTCAAAATTTCCCTTTTCAAATATTTTGGTCCATAACTGTACAAGTTGTATGATTTCTCTCTTTTGAGCTATTCTGCCTGTGTCAATGAACTGTTTTAGTGTTCTTAGCAGGAAATAATACTATGCTTGGAATGTTGGTTTTACCTTTGTGGCACCTTTCTTCTCCCTGTAGCACTGGGAAAGCCTCCTGGGGAGGGCTTGCATGTGCACGTGAGCGTTTCAAAGTGTGATGTTGTATGTGAAATTCTCGATCAGATTATCTGCAAAGAGAAGTGTGAGAAGTTCAAGTCAGTTTGCAGCCCAGATAGTACAGAATGGGCAGTGTCAAAGCTTTGAGATCAGCGTAGGTAGAGATTTCTGGTTTTGTGTGAAACAGAGCTCTTTAGATAGTGTGACAGCATGTTAGGCTTATAGATAGATAGAACTGAAGGGAATAGGTAATAACCATAAAACAGTATTATGAAAATATAAACCATAATTAGTGATAATGGGTTACTCTCTTAATTAAATACATTAAAGTACTGATGCAGAGTTTTGATGCATGGATGCTTTTGTCCAAGAGCATATGTGTGTTTATATACTGATCTAACATTGATGTACAACTGATGCATTAAATATGCATCAAAGGATGAATACTCTGCCCTAATGCTAAATGGGTCTCTAGTGCTGTGTAGTTGTACAAATATGTGGAAAAAGATAGTCTCTGCTACCAAATTTCCCATTTAAAAAGAAAAGCATAGAAAACTGAACTGTACACATGCTTAGGGTAGCTCAAGGTTGTGAGTGGGGTAGTCCTGGTTAAGTCATACCTGTGGTTACTCTGCTTATCCTGCTGAAGGTCCTGAATATGGGTGGAAAGTCTCTGCTCCTTAATAATCCAGGAAACAGAGCTTTGCAGTTAAAATTCAGGTTCCTCATTCTGATTCAGTGTAAGCAACTTGGAGGGTTATGTGGAAGGATTACTCTGTTCCTTTTTCTGCTGTCTTCTACAACAGCAGAAGCTCCGTTGCTCTCTTCCTTTCTAGTGATGGAAGAAACCTCATTTCCTGACCTCCAGCATTCCAAGCTTCAGATGTGTCATTAAATGATGTCAGTCCTCTGAGCACTTAGATGATTATAAGGGGTTTATATTATGATTAGTACCAGAAAGGGGGAAGTACGAAAAACATCTCTAAGTTAAATATTTCCCTTAATAAGTGGCTTTGCCATCACCTTCCCTGTTGGTGTTGGGGACCTGTTGTGGCCAACGTCCACCACAAGTCTATCAGTGCAGAAGCCAAGCCTTGGTGGCCCAGCATTGCTGACCCCATTGTGCACAGGGCAGAAGGTCTCACCTTATCAAATTATCAAATAATTGGACTTTATTTGCATTACATTTATTTTATTACATTTTCATGTACTATGTTATTCCTACTGCTTTAGAGAAAATTCATACTTCCCAAAATTAATTTATCTGTTTTGATTTGAAAGTTTGTCTAGTTCAGGATCAAAACAAGCTTTGCCTAGCTCTTGAATCCATCAGAACTTCTGTTCATTTTGTTTTGTTTGGTTGTTTGGTTTTTTTTCTGAAGTAAACTTTACCCCAACAGCATTTCCCAAATTTATTTCCCAAATTCATAGAATCATAAAATCATAGAATCACCAGGTTGGAAGAGACCCACTGGATCATCGAGTCCAACCATTCCTATAGAAATTGTTCTTTCTGAGTTTGGACAGAGGAGAATCATGTTCCCTGCAGTTTTTCTTGTTTAAAAAATGGCCACCCCAGTGGTTTCTCTTCATAATCATCTTCACTTCATGTCCCTGTGTTGTTCTCCTCTCCCTGAAAACCTCTCCTGCTTTACACATTTGGGTTGATATTTTCTCTGCCTGGTGTCAGTGCTACGGTGATATTAAAAAGGAAAAGTCTGAGTAAAACAAATTGTTCCCTATTGAGGTAGAGTATACAGGGAGAGAAAAAATTTAAAAAATGTGCCTTTCCCTTGGAATTTTAGCATAACCATACAATAAGTCAAAATGGCAAGGTCCCTAAATGTCAGAAAGAATTTTATTGGCAGAAAGAGTTAAATATAAGGATATTCAGGTAGAATGTTCCTACCAGAGTCTGAGCCCATGGTTATTTTAGACACATGGACAGTTTGCCCCTCTCCATAGGATTGAGAACTGGTCTTTCCATGACTTAATCTAAACTTCGAATAGAGAGCATGCAGTTCATGTAAAGAGAGCTTCTAGTTGTCTTTCTTTCCAAATACTTGGTATTTTAATCTGATGTTTTTGAAATCAAAAGAAACACTTCCATCAAGTTAAATGGATCCAAAAGTGAGTCCTAACAAGAGATTATTTTTTTTCATTAAGGATATTATGTTGCATCATTGAACCCAGAATTTTTTTCTCTTAGCTTTATTAGATGCAAAATTGGCCCCTTAAAGCATATGCCTTGATAAGGCACTACGTCTTCTGTAACTGCAGTAAAAAAAGAAAAATAAAAAGATTCATAGCATCCTTATCCTCACTCTTCCTTATTTCTGTGACATGTTGCCTCTGATATTTCTGCATTTTGAATCATAAGGGCTCTATTCTCACTGGGCCGTTGTCCCATGTTAATCTGATATTCAAAAAATTTTGCTAGAAAAAAGCCTGTGAATGATCTCTCCTTTCTAATTTATTCAAGACTAACATTCTGCTACTGGCAAACTTGCCTCCATGGTTCCCCTGTCTGTACAGTATAACCAGATGTTTTGTAGCGTGGGTCCCTCTGCACATCATTGTATAGACATTGCAAGTACCTCTTTTCTGCAGATTTCTCCAAAAAGCCTCAGTAAAACCCTCATTAGAAATGTGTGAAAGCAGGTCATAAACCAAGCTAAAAAGAAACTTAAAAATACAGAAAATACTTCTTAAAAAGTGAAGCAAATACTATGCAGGTTTTTGTAGAGCAGACTGGACTGTCATCTGGGCGCTGGGCGCGTGACGATGCAGTTGCAAAGCCTTGTAACTAGTAAGATAGTAATTTAAGCCGCTTCTAAACAAACACATAAAATTACGGGAATAATGTGGAATTAGCTTTGAATCAGTAGTACTTGTATGGTGCCTATTATTAAGTTACTTGTGTGCTTCTCAGCATTGAAGGCAGATTCCCAGCACCGTCAGGGATGGAAATGACTTTCTAACAAAGAAAACCGAGGTTAAAAGCTACAAAGTTTTTGAATGTAAAACTTTTCATTTGATTTCAGTGCTTAGGTAGCCAATGTTTAAAGTCTTCTTAAGTTTTGGCTTGTTCTGTCTACAGGCAGAGCCCAGTGACATTTTACATTAAGTGCTGCTGTGGCTGGGCCAGCCTTTCTTCCCATGGAGTTTTAAAGAATCTGTTTCCATTCAGAGTGAAGTAAAAAGTGATACGTAGGAATGATTATCACAGTTCTTGACAGAGGGACTTCAGGGGATAAAGGAGGCCTCTGATTTGTCATAAATGAGAACCATTATAGGGCAGAAACAAACTGCTTGAAGTCAGTCAAGGGCAATAGGAGGCTGTGATTCTAATAACGTAAGTAAATAAATGAATGAATAAATAAATAAATACAAAAAATTAAGCCTCTGTGACTTGCAAATGCAGCTTGAATTTTCCTCAGAGTTTGAGAGAGTTTCAGTGGGAGGCTCTGGATTGGATCCACTTAAAATGAAGAACAGGACTGACCATCAATTTCAACACATCCTCTGAGCAGAAAATTAATGGTTCTATTAAAATGAGACATCTTCAAGAAATTCTATAGTAATCAAACTACTTCATAAATTAAGACAAGCAAGCACAGTTGCATAAATACTCAAGTGGCTGACCCAGTTATTTTTAATAAAGTTTTGTCCTTTATAGTCTTCAATCTCAACTGAGTGATGACAAAAATTTCTGAATAACCCAGAAAATAAATTCTGAAGCACTGGGTGAATTTTCAGGTGATGGTGTGACATGGAGGGCTACTCTGTTCTCTGCTGCACTAACCTGATTTGAATGGCCTGCATCAATCCTTACATTTAATGACAGAAAACTCAGCTTAACCTTGCTGTAAAGTAAGTATTTATACATATCAATGAGAGAAATAAAACACCTTATTGATTTTACATCTGCTTTCACTGTGGTAATTAAAATGTACCTTTGCAGCTTGCAGAATAGTAGTCTGTATTAGATCAAAGAAAAGCTCTTCCACAGACCTTATTTTGTATTCCTGTTCTCCCTTGAAAACTCTTAAATAAATGCAGAAGGATGAGGCCAGTCTTCAAAACCTGCCAACTTTAACTCTGGTAAAAAGATACTTTCCAGCTAAAGGAGCTAATTGTTTATAGAGTTATATTCTAATAATTTCTAGATTAGATTCTGTGTTGACTACCCCAAAGGTCAATGTTCAGTATAGTTAATGGCTTTGCCTGGATATATGCTTTGTCAGAAGTCTTCTGAGGAAACCTTTTTTACTGTAACTGTTCACAGGAGGGTCATCACTACCGCAAATCTCTTCAAAAAACCCAAAACCCCTGAGAAGGGCACTGTAGACCTTTCAGTCTCCCTGAATTTGATATTAGATTATCACTTTTATCTGTATGATACTACTTGGTTGCTTCGGGTAGGACCTACTGGCTTTTTGGATGTCTGCAACCCATCTCTCGTGGAGTCTAGTGCATTTTCACTTGTTTGTGTTGGTGGACAAAGATTGTGGCCCCAGACCTCACACTGATGTGGGGTTGTTGGTTTAAGTAGAGCACTCGACCACCTATGTGGGGTGTATTTTTGGCAGAATGTGAGTTTTAAGTCCATCCTTGACAAATCAGTATTGAAAGTCCTGTGAAACTGTCCTTTGCCAAAATTTCCACCACAAAAGGTCTCCACCTTTGTTCCTGATGGATGAGAGGGTTTCTGGGGGAGAATTCACTTTGAGAGGGTAGAATGCCTCTTATTGCACTCACACCTGTTGCATATTTTGACTGAGTAATTTCAGCAATATTGGAACAGTCATTACCAATATTCTGATGTTGTGTATGTGTGTGTGTAAAGACAAGTTTTTGACTGGACAAGTAATTTTGAAAAACACACCTGATTTCTGTGATTTTTTTTATAAACTCTTCTCAGGTTCACCAGACCTGAATGGCCACATGGTACATGTA
The DNA here is from genome assembly GCF_032191515.1 of Phaenicophaeus curvirostris. Classification (NCBI taxonomy): domain Eukaryota; kingdom Metazoa; phylum Chordata; class Aves; order Cuculiformes; family Cuculidae; genus Phaenicophaeus; species Phaenicophaeus curvirostris. Next base: position 5,278,532 of record NC_091394.1, on the reverse strand, counting down.
TTTTTCATACATTCGATTGCTTTTATTCTTTCTTCTGTATCTCCAATAGTAGGTCATGATCAGATGAATCTCCTCTTGTAGTTCATGCACAGGTCAGGCCATGGTTTGTCCTGTGTTCAGGATCACAGCCTCACAGATTTAACACAGATTTAACTGACTCCAAAGATACAGCCGACATGCTTTGAATCAACCTTAAGAGAAGAACTTCAGTTTGATTCTCAAGATCCAAAAATCTTGGAAAACTTAAGGTTTGTAGGAAGCACAAACTTCTTCCAGTCCCAGTACAGTTTGATGGAGGCTACCAGCCAGTTTAACCGATGATTAATTTAGCTCCCTCTGTACCTTTTACTGTTCTTATGTCTGATTAGTCCAAGATTTGGGATTTGAAATGAAGCCAAGATTTTGAAGCCCTCTTAATTACTTCCTTTCACTTTTTTTTTTATCATGTGGTAAAAATCTGGTTATAGATGTGTCTACATAGTAGTTCACTGTAGAGATGTTTAAACTGGGTCTAAAAGAGCTAGTTTGTTAGCGGAAGCAGTCTAGCCATAGCAACAGAAGATAATTTATATAAACAGACACTTACTACACAAAAGTGTGAGCAATTCAGAACTTGCCATATATATATATACACACACACGTACGTATGTATAAATATATGTAAGGACTGCGTGATGTGTGTATTTATGCATACAGTTCTAAGACCTTTTCCAGTTCAATTTAGCAAGTAACACATTTCTGAAGCAGAAAGAGAAAAACCGAAACACAATTGTGATTAATCATGTTCATTATCAACCCAGACTTATGACCTGTGTAAATTTTAGGGCATTTTTTTTTTGAAGTGTGTGTGTAGTGGTAGATGGGAGGAGGGGTGCATGTGTGTGGAATGAGGGATGAAAAGTACTTCCCTTTCTCTGCCAATAAAATGACCTCTTCCATCCCCTCAGTTTTTAACTTTCCCTCCAAAAGTTAGTAGATGTTTAAAGCTGGCTAAAGCCTTATTATTTAGTTAACTCTAGGTGGTTTCCATTAGCCTTACAGTACATGCCACTGAGCAGACATACAGTAACTGAATTGTTTCAACTTATCCAAATAACATTGAAATAGACTTAATTGTTGAACTGCAGGAAAGACCGTGTGTCTCCAGGGACTATTAGTGTCATTTAAAAGGCTAAATGTATCGTAAAACCTGTCTTTAACAGAATAAAATTGTACAGACCAATACAATTTTAGTTAATGTTTTCCACATTTCTAGTAAAAAAAGAAAGTTGTTGGCTGTAAAGCAAAGTTCTTAACATTTCTAGGAGTTATTTCAGTGCAGCACTTCCCAACAAGTTTGAACCTACTATCCTTTTTTACTACTGAGTAGTAACTTACTTTGAGAGTATTCATGCTGAAATTGACTTGATTTGTTTCCAGAACATATTTCTATTTATTGCAGGCAAACAAGGGCTTATATGCTGCAGAAAATTCAAGAAGACACTGATTTCAATAGATAAGCATTTTCCTCTTAGTCTGCCTCAATCTCAAAATCCAGCTTTGATTAAAAAAGAATATGGTAGTATTTTATAGCAAAATTAAAACTAACAGAGTCCTTGTTGATTCAGGTTGTCAGTAAGATTTCCTCAGAAATCAGCATTTTGGTATTTTATTATATTTATCATAGGATTTACCCCCTTGTTTTTAATTGCAAAGTTACAAATGCTCTTTTTTTGGCTATGTTAAAAAAATATTCAGAGATAGAAAATGATTAAAAGAGCTGAAACCAGACAAAAGAGGAAAGCAGAAGAAGAGAATGAGGGAGGCAGAATGAGAGGACGTGAAAGAGTGAGTGAAAAAGAGAGAATTGCTTTTACACTACCACAGAGACAAAAGAGTGTTGATCCAAAGAAGTTCTAAATATTAAGGTGGGGGAAAAATCAAGAAGACAGACAAACAGTGGCTGAACGCTCAGTAGAAGAAGCAAATCTTTCTATTTATCTATCTCATCTTTTCATTGGAGTTTTATATCAACTAACAAAGAAGGTTTCTCAAATAAATTTTACTAACTTTATTGTTATTTTACAAGTTTAGTCATTTTGTTATTTTGCAAGTTTTGTTGCTATGGGAATGAATGATGTAACCTACTCATTCCATCACAATCATTTACTATTGAAAACATTGTTTTAACCTGAAGAGATTTTTTTTTCCAGTTAGTTCTCTCCAATCTAGGGGACAAAGGTATTGTCTCCTTTTTTTCTGGAAAATCTCAGAATCAGGATGTAATTACCCATGTAGGAACACTAGTGCCTTTCCTGAAAAAGTTAAGAATTTCTTGCAACAGCAGTTACTGTCAAGCTTTTCCCATTAGAGCTATGTGTGAATGGAAACAACTGTAATTTCTTCATTGCTTGCTATTAAAATGAACTTGAATCATGTAACTCTTTTGAAAAAGAGACATTATGATGACAAAAAATATTGGTTAAGTCTAGCCAGGGTTTGATTTATTTGGTTTTAGTCTTGCGATAAGGAGAGGATATGTGCTAATGAAGCAGTTCCCGTTGAGAGAGAAATTCATCCAGTAACAACTCATTGTGCCACTAATTCTTTTTTTCATCCCCATTTTGGGAATTTATGTAGTGTCTGGTCTCCTGTTACTGGCCCTAGGAGTGGCTCTGAATTCACCTGTAATGAAGAAAATCCCTAGGTGCATAAACCTAGAGCATCTTTTCATTGAACTAAAAAAGACTGTTAGTATTTCCAGGTTACTAGTGGGACATTATTACACAGACCAGCCTACAGAATTTGTATCCATACACCGTGCAACTAGGCAAAATGAAGAGATCTCCCTACATGTCTGATGTAGCAAAGTTAATAGAATGACATCACTAATTTGAAATTTTAGAGTCGAATAATTGAACTAGTCAGGTGCTAGATGCAAACTAAAAGGTCTAATATATGTCCATGCAGAATTTCTACTTCTGACTTGAAACTTGTTCAATCTCTGCTTTGTCAGTTTGCCTTTCAAGCCTAAATTGAACATAGTTAAGTGCAATTAATAAGGTAGTTTTATGGTTTGGTGTGACCAGAAACAAGAAGCACAGAGTCTGAATTACTGTCCTCTTACACAATGAGGTGACTGTGGGAAATCCTTGCAATCCTACCGTGGCATGTTGGATGACTGAGTTTAAGTCGCCAGTGGTCTCTTCTTGATGTACCTCATTTAGGAAGAAAGTATGGAAAGGCATGGTGGTTCTGTGCCTTTCTTAAGAATTAAGGAACCAGTACTGGATTGAAGTTGTATTGATTTGTTTTCAAATAATTTGGACTTTGAAACCCCACATTTTCAAAGCCTGAATTGTCACTGTTTCTTAAGGTATGGAAGCATTACTGAGAAGACTCAAGGTATGTGGAAAGCTAGACAATAGGCTTTTTTCCCCCTTTCTTTTCTCAAAACCTCTGTTTGAAGACTGCAAATCCTAGAGGTGTTGACCACAGCTATCAAAATTCTGAGAGAGAAATAAATTGCTTTTTCCTATATTTTACATATCATTTTCACAAAAATGTCCACTCTCCAAGAAATAAGATCCTACATATTTGTAAGCACGAAATTGTTTTTCCTATTCAGACTCCAGTATTTTGATAAAGAACTCCCTATTTTTTTCTTGCTCTTTAACACAGGGGAAAAAACCCAAAATCAAAGGGATAATTTTTTTTCTCCTGTCCCTTTTTATTGATAGTGAAAGTAAATATTCTCATAAGGGTGGAAAAGTTGACAAAACTAACAACAACAACAAAATATTTCCAAAACTCAGAGTGTAGGAATGTGATTTTTTGTAATGTGTATTGATTTTAAGGCAGTAACCTATGAAGCACAGACATGAATCTCTTGGAAGTCAATAGATTCAGTCCTGAGATAGAATCATGGAATCACGTGGTTTGAAAAGACCTTTGAGATCATCAAGCCCAGTTGTACCTGTTCACTACTAAATCGTATCCCTAAGCACTTCATCTACCTGTCTTTTAGACGCCTCCAGGGACGGTGACTCACCCACCTCCCTGGGCAGCCTGTTCTAGTGCCCAATAACCCTTTCAGTGAAGTACTTTTTTCTGTTATCAAATCTGAAACAAGCCAAGATGCTATTGGCCTTCTTGGCCACTCAGGCACACTGCTGGCTCACCTTCGGTTCTGCATTTGGCCCTGTTAAACCTCATCCCATTGGCCTCTTCCCATCGATCCAGCCTATTTGGATCCCTTTGTAGAGCAAAGTTAGTGGGATGTGGAAATATGTTGAAATGTATTGAAATGATGATATAACAAATGACAAAACAGTGTTAATAAATACACTTATTGGGTGTGTCTATAGAGGGATTTATTGAGTATAGATAAGAGTGTGAATGCATTTAATTTCTATGAGTGAAGTAAAATGCAGGGAGGACATTACACATTATTTTTTGTCATTTAGCACCTTAAAAAGGTGTTTATATGATTTGACCAAGCTCATGCGGGAGGGAACAGCAAAGCAAAGAACAGAAACCATCTACTTAGATTCTCATTCCCACATTCTTCATAGATGACCTGATTTAGGACTTATTTTAGTACAGCCATGACAAATGTAATGTGCAAAACTAATGAAATTTAAATTAAAAAAAGGACTGACTTAACTGTCCCTTGACCTTTCTTGCCTAAATGGAGTCTCATTCTAATATAAAGTGATAATTGTCCAGTCTTAGTCTTGCTGCTTCATTCCTGATAGGACTGAAAAGATGCAACTAAACGTACTAATTTCTGAATTTTGCAAAATTAGGGTGGGTAAGGTACAGTCTTCACTGCTAATAAGTAACTAAAAAGATGCTTCTCATTATGCCCATTATGTAGTCTTCACTTCTGTGAGGGATCCTATTTAACCTGATGAAATCACTCATTATAAGACCCCAAAAGTTGCAGGACTGGGTCTTACCAAGGTTAAATACTATTGCATTCTTCATTGGGCATACAATTCTCTGAGAATTACTGCAAGAAAATCAAATAACGGATTTCTACATTTTCAGCACATGTCTTGAGCTGATTAGCACAGAATCTAATTTGCTCTAATCAGCCCAAGGTGGATAGAATGTGAAACAGATGACCTTACTGTTTAAGAACAGGTAATTCTGTTTATTTGTGGTGAATAATGACATTTCCCTACTGATGGGTATTCACCTTGTCCCTTAAATTGCATCAGGTCAGTGCTGAGAGTTACTGGTGCAGCAGGTTTGAATTCCCCTGTACTACATAATAGGCAACTTTTCTGTCACTGGCAATTTGAACAAGAACCATATATGAAAACCAAAACTTAGGTTCCTGGAAAATATAGCATTTTTTAATATACATAACTGGAGAGAAAGTTTCCACTAGTATAGCAGAAGGAAGTATGTATGAGTCTGTAAAACAGCCTCAGAAAGATGATTTCTGAAAGGGTAAAGCTTTTCCTTTCCCTGTGCTTAGAATTATTAAAAATACATGCCCCAGAAACACAAACTGTGAGTGAAGGTGCTGGTTGAACCTAGTAAGACAAAAATCAGATCACTTCAAGACTGAAAATGTAAGCCTGAAACCAAATTATTAGTAGTTGAGATCTGACTTGGGCAAGATCTACATATGTAACTTATTCTTTACTTCTCGAGTACCTTAAAATCAGGAAAAAATGATATCTTCAGTGCAAGTGCCATTAACTAAGGTAAAGCTTGAGTCAAGCACTTGAAATTTGGCCATTTGAGAATACTAGGTAATGCTCAAACCCAGATTCCTGGCCCCTTTTGTAACACTCTACAAATCCATAAAGTAACAGCACTCAAGTAGTGAGGAGTATCTCCTCTTTGCCCTTTCTCCTCTGAAGACTGGAAGCCAAGCTGATGGAAACAAGCTATTGCATTAACCCCCCTCCACAAACGCTGCTGTACATCTTTTAATGACCTCCAAGTCTTAACCTCTGTCCCAACAGTTTTTTGGATGACTTCTGGCTGCTCAGTCTGCCAGGCTCTTTTGTTGGGAAGGAGGTAGGGATGCTGTGATAATAGACATCAAAGCCAGAATTAGAGAGGCAGCCCTGCTGAGGTCTTCAAAGAAAGAAAACTACCCGGCTGTAAAGGACAGACAGGAATCTGTGAGCCTTGATCCCAGGACCAGACCAGAGCTTAAGATGGCTTGTGTAAAGGCACAGACATACAAGCACGGCCTTGAAATAGTAGAAATCAAGTAAAACTCCAGATTTTCTTTGGGGAAGAACACTGTATGTTTACTTTTGCTTGAGGAAAGCTGAATATTTGTAAGTGCGGGGAAGATGTCTACTTTCCCCAGAACACCGTTTGCAAGAGGGAAAACGAAGCACCTTTTATCTTTTCAGAGAAACATAGCAATGAATTCTTGTTATCAAAGGTGATCTGTTCTTATAACTCAGAGGAAAAATGCCAGGTTATTTTTTTGTTAACAGGATTAACGACTTTCTGGTGCTGGGGCTCAACAATGCTAAGTGGTGCCTGCCTTCCTCATAGGATTTTCAGCAATGTTTTCACAAGCCTCTTATCCCAAGATCAAGCTGCAATCAGCATGGGGTTCAATCAATTCTGTGGAGATGTTACTCCACATAATGCTATGGGATTCATGCTGCAACAGGAAGACTTCAGGTAGCACTGTGGGCTTGAAGTGGCTATGTAGAGAAGTCACTTCTCTATTATGAAAGGCTGCAGGAGGATCTGTCCTTTTTGATGGAGCTGGTCCCATACTTTTCTAATACCCTACTGATGTGCCTCTCAGTGGGTTTGACTTCACTGGAACAGCATGACAAGTTAAAACACATCCTTGAAAAGTCACATTAACTAATGCGACGATGACCGTGACAATAGAGTGTGTCTAGGCAGGGAGAAAGTGTGTTTTCAATCATGGAAAAACCTCACTCTAGTGAGAACTGACTCACAATCCGCAAAGTTGTTGCTGGGTACAACTTATCCCTGTCTACAATGACCACAAGATCGTGGTTATCATTGTGTCAGTTAACATGACTTCTCAAGGTCATGTTGCACACTGCTGTAAATTTTGAAGAAAGATAAAGGGGCACCAGGAATTTATTTTCATTCTAGATGCCTCTTTGACTCAGTTAACCTTTAGCAATGGTCTCTTCCTAAGTGGCTAAAACAATTAAGAACAATGCCACAAAGCTAAGAGCGTGGATCATAAGTTTCAGTTCAGTTTAAATAGTTGAGTGTGTTTTTCACTTAAATATTCTGAACAAAATAAATGTCAATTGATAAAAATGCCCATAAATCTTGCCATATAAAATTTGAATTTCAGGTATTCCAGCATTTGCTGTGGGCAGTGTAAGTTTTTTAAAGAAAAAATTGCCTAACCTGCTTTTCCCAGTTAAATGCCATGAGTGATCCCAGAAGTACAAATGATGTTTGCTAGTGCCCCCTTTTGTAATTGCTTTAAATTAAAAAGCAATTAGAAGCCCACTAATTTCAGACTAGACCCATTGGGTCAGGACTGAGATCACTGACAGAGCAGCAAGAAAGTATGCATTACGCATCCCTCCTTCCAAGTTTATGCTGGAGGTAGGTCAGTAATTTCTGCCACTGTCAGTGGTAGCTTTTTAAGGCAGCACAAGGACACATTCAGTGTTCACCTTTTGGCAGGTGCCAGTACCTGGAACAAATTTGCTTTTTGTCATTCTGCTACTTGTGAGTGATAGGAATCCCAGGTCTTCTTGAGGTGGCATGCACTGCAAGTCCCCATGGCAGTGAGTTTTGGGGAATGAGGGTCTCAGAGACTTGCTTTCGTGTATGAGGCAGATAGAAAGGCTACAGCTGCCCCAATATTCTTCTGTACATGCCTTTACGACCCCCTCACCCAACACCCCTCGCATCGTATTTCGCTTGCTGCTACTGATAACATATCTTCTGTCTTTGTTGCTGATTACAGAGAGTTTATTTAACCAGGGAAGAGAGAAATGATAATGAAATTACTGAGCATTGCTGATTGCCTGCCCTAGGTGAAGGGCATTGTGGATGACCTGGCTGGTCCATGGGTTGGGGTGGCCTCTGTTCCGTGGCACAAGTTCTGCCAGGGCACCCCTCAGCATGCACCACTGACAATCCCAGAAGTGAACTTTCTTCAAAGAAAGGCTCTTCTGGGTTTTCCTCAGCATCCAATTTTTCTTGGCATGGCTTCTATTTATTTCACAGAAGCTGTGAAAACTTTTCCTGAAATGATCCTCCTCTGCCTTCTGGCTGAAGAGTGTGACTGATGCCTTTTCTTTCCCAGTGCAGTAGTACATCTGTGGAGTAGAGAGACTAGGTGACCAGCTGTCATGTCAAGTTTCCTAAACACACTTGCATGTCATTTCTCACTTGTTGGTCTGTATCAAAGCAGAGAGCTGCTTCTGCTAGCTCCATTGCACATCAGGGCTAGAAAATAATTTCATTAAGGCTGAAAAAAGTCTAAAAAAAAATTTCATTAGGGCCGAAAATCAATCTATTCCCCCATCTATTATTTCTGCTTCTCCCTTAGACAGGCTGATAACACTTATCCTTCCCCTCTTTTGCTGTCTTTTCTACATCAAAGACACTAACTACTGTGTTCTTTAATTTAGCAGCTTCTGCAGCACAAGGGACAAAACTTTCATTTTATGAATAGTGAATCTCTGTGTAATGTCATCTTCATATAATCTCTATTTTGCTGTTGTGAAATAGATTTTATTTCAGTAAATGTGTAGACCACCACCACAGTTACAATGTACTGACTAAAGAAAAGGTGGTTATAAGTGTAATCATTTTGTTTAAAGCACGCTACTGAGGTTTACTAATTATTTTTAACTCCAGTTGTCTAATGAACAGCTTTTTTGTTGCTTATTTCTGCCACAGGGAATGGTTTACCTGAGGTCACCACAATACCAACTGGCAATTTTAGGCATTGCAGCCAAACCAGAGACTGTTACACCAATAAATAATTTTCATACTCAGAGTCAGGATACAAATTACAGTATAGGCATAGTTAACATAGAATTCACATTTTCTTGCCTTGAGCCCAACTAGAAGCATACTAAAATACTGTAGCCAACAACAAAAGTGTATGTGTGTGTATATATATATAGCGCTGGCAGCATAGCCAAACAAAATGTGTGTTTCATTTAAATATATGAACAATGTGTCCACTGAAGAGTAAACAAATATAAGTGTGGGCAAACATGCACAGCAACTCAAATAAAAGGATTTGCAAGATAAAGAACAAGGAACAAGACAAGCACAAGGGACAACAAATAGGCAGGATATCCTACTGAATACACAAGTATCCAAGAAATATGACTAGCAAAGCAAAAAAGACCATAAGCAGCATAGGGGATCTCTTTTTTGGGGAAAGGAGCAAGCTGCAAAAAGCATCAGGCATCCAGAGGGACTTTATCCATGAAAGAGCCCTCAAGCCTGACCACCTTGACCTCCTCAACTACCGAGAATTGCAGCCACTGGTGCATCAGTTTCATAGTATCCTATATTCACAGTTAATTCAATATAGAACAGACTAAGAGCTTTGTGTACATAAAGCTATGTGGTGATAATTTGTAAGAACTAACCATTGGAACAAACTGTCACTAATGAATGTCAGGCTACTAAAGTTTTTTCTTAAAGTTGGTTTACCAGTCTTATAAATACTCCCATTACAGTGATTTATAATTCCCTGACTGATACTGCTAGGTCTAGGTATATATTTACACACAGATACATAAACAATCCCTCCCTTGTTTTTACAATTATTTTACAAAATAAAAATATAATCACAGTTATCATGTTGGATAGCATGGGCAATTTGTACTTCACAGCAGAAGGGGGAAGAAAATGAGAATGTTTCTCCTTTCTTGTGACAGAACTAGAAACTGGTCACTGCCAACATCTCTGTCTGAAGTACGATCTGTAGATACACACTCTGCATTGCTGACCAATAAAATATGTTACCTTTTGAAGTTGCCTTGTTCGTATGGCTTTGAAACACTCAAGGGAAATATGCCACTGTTGCCAAGATGAGTTATGAAGCAGTTGGATACTGCTTATGTGAAGTCTTGATTTTTTTTTAATACTTTTAAAAATTTTTTTTAGATTATATAGAAATTTGTGCAAAATAACTACAGACCATAACGTATCTAGAAGCCTCTGAAGTATTTGTTTTAATTTTAAGTGCTGCATCTGCATCTGCACTGCAGTTTCAGATATTAAACCCTGATGTACGTTTTGAATCCCTACAATATATGCAGTTTCTTTTCCTTTCCTGCTGCTTCTCCTTTCATACTACTACTATCAGCAAGTTTCTTTATTGCATACCAGGAGTAATACTGACTTCATTTGCAAAATTCAGCTAGTCACAAGCTACCTCATCATTAAGAAAAGCTTTCTCTACATCCATTAACAGAAGAATAATAGCAAGAGTTCATGTAACCTTAACTATAATTTTTCTTTCTTCTCTTTCTTATTTTATACCATCCTTTTAAAGTCTTAGTTAAGATCCTCACTTGATATGAAGTGATGCCGCCCCATTGAAGCCTTGACCAACAGCAGAGTCAGAAACCTTCCTTCTCCAGATCTCCATGGCCAAGTCTAGATTTGAATCTAAAATGATAGTCAATGCTTAAGCATGAAAACATATAAGATCCAAAAGAGAAAATTAAAATCCTCAAATAATACGAGTTTGTCCTGCAACCCTCTACTTGAAAGTGTTGATATATGCATCAAAATTTTATTCCCACTGCACTAGTGTCAGCCCTATTGTGTGATGATACATAGAAAATCCTACAATTTTCATGTAAATAAATTTTTAAATTATTGTTATTACTTTTTTTTTTTATTTTCATAGATTTGCTTGATGCAGAATCCATGGCTTTGAAGCCACAAGACATTGTGGGGTTGGATTGAATCCACAGGAAGTATAGTAACTCTGCAGCTAGGTACAAAACATGCTAAATGCTGCAAACTGCTCCAATCTTTGAGCTGCTTTAGTCCTGCTGTGTAATTGAATCTTTGGGCTGTCCTGAATGATTGCAGAGGCCAGAAATAACTGAAGCAAGAAAGTGTGAAAGAGGAACAATTGTCATGGCACTTTTTCTTTCAGCTGTCTACAATGAGGCTCCTAGGCACAAGTTGTGAGGACTTTGGGTTGTGTCCATGACACAGGGCTCAGGTCAACATTAGAAGCATTACTGAAACAAAACTACTTTCTGGTCTAGAAGGAATTGATTATATCTAGTCTGGTAAGTTGTACATGTTTAGGAATGTTTAGGAATATTCTTCTTCCCTGGAGGTGTTTAAGGGACATATGCACGAGGTGCTGAGGGACATGGTTTAGTGTTTGATAGGAATGCTTGGACTTGATGATCTGATGCGTCTCTTCCAACCTGGTGATTCTATGGTTCTATGATTCTATGATTCTATGATTCTATGACATGGAGGCGAGCTCCTAAGGCTCTGCTGATTGTTAGTGAAATGTCCGCTAGGGATCCTCCAAAACTATTCTCCTGCATGTGGACTATGGTGCAAGGGCTTTTGAGTGCAAACCGTGCTTGGAAATGGCTAAGAGAGATTCTGGCTGCATGGGAGAGACCACACTGATATCAAGAAGCATCCAAACAGTTCAGCCATGTAGACATATGAACCCTTTACTACCGGAGACAATCATTGACCATGCTTGACTCAGCAAGTACCAACAGCTGTAATGACACGATTCCTTCAGGGGCCAGAAATTTTATAACTAGTTTGAAATCCCATTTGTCTGTGGCTTAAAAAAGCATTATGCTGTCACATGAACAACAGTTTCCGAGAGCTTGATACAAATATTTTCCAATGACTCAATCATACTCTTTGGCTACTGTGTGTCCAGCTGTGGATTGGTTTTCACATCACCTACTTGCCTTAATTGCTACATGTTTTATAATGGTTTCATTAAGTGACATCACAGGCACTGTAGATTCTTTCTATCCTCTTGGACTCATGAGGGCAAGAAGTATTATGATATAGATGTTTAAAATGTGTTTGCTTTTATATATGATACCTTTTACTTATGTTAAGGAAAGTTAAAGAAGGCGGCAAACTCTATGAAATGCAAACAGTAAAGTTTGTGATTAGGCTTAAGACTGCGGCTTGGCCAGGAAGGCAGACCCCTATGCATACAAAATAGCTCTGAAAACCCCATTGTATTATACAAACAAGAAATAACTAAGATTAGGCAGTCTGTGCCTAAAAGTCTTTGTCAAAGTATATGTCCAGATACTTTTCCAACCTCTAGATTGCAATTCAAATATTAAGGTGATAAATTATTTTTGTTTATTTTCTTCCTAGCACTATTGACTCCAAGATAAAGAAGTGGAATTTTAGAAAAAAAACCCTCAGAAACATTTTACATATTACCCCTTACTTTTTTTATTGCTGTGTTTCCTTTATGCACTATAAAAAATTGATTAGCGGTGGGCTAATTGGAATGTAAAATCCACTTTGAATTCAAATGCATATGAATTTGGTATACATTTTTACGTATTTTCTGTGCTTCCCAAAATGGGAAGACAAAATATACATATATTAAAAAATGATGTAACTATTACAGTAGCATCTTAAGGCCTGAATTATATTACTAGAGAGTTTATAAGCATGTAGCAACGTGACAGCCTTTTCTTCTAATTGTTGCAATAGAAGTATTAGACAAGATGCAACTGTTTGCTACAAGAAGTACCTAGGGCAAGTGTTTCCTATCTATTGGTTGATGTTGCAATTCTTACTCAGGAAAACTTCCACTGAAATTAAAAATCCAGAGGAAGTGTTGTCTGATGAAGGCGTGTGAGATCAGATGATTTTTTTTTATTTGAATAACCCTAGGAAGCAAAGGCAACTGGCTTTATCTTGCTAGGAAGTAAGATTTTGTTATCAGAACGTGTCTAGTTTTGACTCTTGACCAGCAGTATTTAGATGTCCTTCGATATGATGTGTTAAGTGTATCTGGAATTCTTGGTTTAATCTCCAAAAAATTAGGCCTTTTCCATGTTATTGTCACTGCTCCCTTTGCCGCAAAATTGAACTTAACTTCAATTTTTACTTTGTTCATCAAGGAAACATGTTTGTGATAAGATTTCCTTTATAATTAGTGAAGCATGAGATTTTTTTCTTTCCAGGCTCTCCAAAGATGGATTTTCAAACACCTATTTTTAAACATTGAGAGAAAGGGACAATTTTGATGACCTGTAAACTAAGTCACTGACATATTCCATACTGCAGTAAACCTGACCCTCCTACAGAATTTGAAATTATTTCACAATTTAGTCATTCTCAGCTCTTTGGTTAATATGTTTTCATTTTGTGTACAAAGAGATTGATGTGTTTACAGTGAATTCTTGGATACTTGCAATTCTCTCTGGTAGAACTTCTGTGATCTCAAGCAGAATTGAAAATTCGTTTCTCACGTACAGCTTCTCTTTACTGAGCTCTTTTTTTAATATAAAAAATTTAGAAAAAGACATGAACTTTCATGAGTTACAATCTGCTGTAGACTGTAATAAATGATTGTATATTTTTGGATTTGTTTTACTGCCCTGACCAAAGAGATTTTAAAAGTATAGCAATGTAGTATAGCCTTACCTTGCCAATACAGGAACTTCTAAATCTCTATAAACCCAGGTACTTTTTACTATGTTAAAAGAACATAAATTTCATCTTGAGATACAAATTACTAAAAAGTTATTTTAATGTGGTCTCAGGTTTTTCATATTATGATTAATTTTTTGATAAATTATATTTCCTTAAAGGCCAAATAGTTTTAAACAAATTACCTTAAAAGCTTGGTTTTCATTAAAAAAGTGATGCTTCTAAACCCCTTGATGATGCAAAACCTTGGTGACATGAAATGTGAAAGTTTCAATCCCACACAACAAGAAAAATAACATGATATCTATTGCTTTTAAAATCTTCTGATTTTAAGTCAATATCTTGGTTTATAAACATTTATGTTTGTATTAAATCCTCAGTCTTTCCTAGAGTAGATCTGCTACTATTTAGATTTTAAAATCAGATTTTCCAATTTAAAAAACACTTGCCTTCTGTCTGCTATGTGAAAGACTGACACTAGTAGAAGAGTTCAACTACATGGGCAAAACAGAATGCAACGCTGTTCAAAATGGTGCAGTGTGATATGTATATATATATAACAATCTTTTTATAACAAGTTATTATTTATAGCATATATAAATGAGATTTTTTTTTGAAGTAATGATTAATAGTCAAACAAGCTGGATATGGAAGTATCATTCTTTTTTTCAAACTGGAAGTGGCTGCCAAAGATTGGTATATGAATATAACAACTTTTATATAGTTGGCAGGAAAGCAACTCTGGACACTGGAAATGGAAGAATCCATTTTGTCCTCTAGGTTCAGCCTAGTACTTTCAGAGCGCAGAATACAGTACTAAATATTACTTGGAGGGACCACTGCAGGTTATAATATGGGGAAAATTTGCAGTTACTGAGTGGGAATTGAGAAACTCTTGTAACACTTGCAAAAGCTTAGCTTTTGACATTAAAATGTGCACTTGTGATTCAATGATACAGAAGGCTGATTTGTTAAAAAGATCTGAATTTTTTGCAAAATCCATCTTGAGGGTTCAAAACACACCCATTTTATTCAGTAAGAATGCACACTTTTTCCCTGTGTCATTTTAACCCATAAATAGATGATAAGTTAGCCTGTTGGATTTACCTGCTGACTTCATGGATTAGGTGCCAGATGACTGTCATCTTTTCTTGCAAAGCTGTTGTGTGCCTGTTTTGGTGTTGAATTTTGTCAATACTGACAGTAGTTCCAGGGGCATTAAGACCTGATCAGTGGTTTTCATGTTCAATCTTTGTTCTAACAGATGTGGCTTTGGAGTCATTATTTGAAATCTGATGGCTGGCTGCTGCCAGAAAATGCATTTCTGATTACCTTTGATTGATTGAATTGATTTAATCAATTTTTCTAAGGAACCGAAAATTTCTTCATTAAAGGGATCCATCAGCCTGCCATATGAAAACTTTGCCACTTCAGGTGCCTCCAGATAAATCCTAGATTAGTAAGCGCTGAGTTGAAAAATGAAATAACTTTATGTTTTAAAGAATGTCAATTTTCTGTGGTTCCCTGGGGGGGAGAGTATGTTGTGGCAATAGTAGCAAGTTCCAGGTGGTAGGATTTCTCATCTCTCGTATTTTCTTTCTTCTGACCAGTGTTAAAATATTCTTCATAATGAAGTGGTGGTCTCTGAGACCTTCATTCTTGTCCCTTTGATTTACCAGTTTTCATCAGTCTTTCCACACTGATACAAATTTACTGATTATTTGATTTGGACAGGAGGAGGGTGTTTAACTGTGCAATTTGAAGAGTACTTGGTAGGTAAGAAGACTCAGACCCCGGCAGGAGGTGTAAGGAGGCAGGGTCAGAGAGGTTGTGAGACCACCACACTGCTTTTGCAGTGGACCTCATTTTGTTTCTCTCAGCAGGGCAATGCCACCCCCACCATACTACTGATGCAGCTCTCAGAAAGTTTGATTTTCTGCTGAATAAGATCCAGACACTTTGAACTGCATTGGTTAGATTTTTCATTTCTTTACTTGGACAAAGATATACAGTGTTTAGGGATTATGTTTTTCCTTTTTCAATTGCAACCTATATAGTTCATTGCCTAAGTGCTACTTTAGCATCAATTGCAAGAATATAAATAAAAAGCACCACTCGGTATTTGTTCATCTAAGACCTTTAAAAGCAGTAAATCAAAATCCTTTCTTGGTCTACCTTCAGTTCGCATGACAGCACCAATACATTTGGACTGCTGCAACTTATTTAGATGATGTTTGTCAAGATGGTGGATTTAAAACACATAGCAGGTTTTTTTTACAGCAAATCTGATTACTATTTTATGTGCCTGGCCCCATGGTAAAGTGGACCTTAAACATTTCCCCCTTCCAAGCAAGTTTAGTCTGCAGGCTGTGACAGGGACAGTCTCTGTGTTCCCAGAAACACCTTGGATGTACTTGCTTTTATAGCCCTTTGGAAAAAGTGAGATCATCTCTCTACCAGCCTTTCCCCAACACAGTGAATTCCAGTTTCTACCTGCTCTTGAGGGGTCAGTGAGACAAACAGACCAGGGCACAGAAAAGAACAATGTTTCCCATCCTAGGAAATTAGATGGCACTCCTTTTCTCATAGATGAAAATAATCAGCACCATAGATCATATAACAGTTTGGGTTGGAAGGGACCTTAAAGATCATCTAGTTCCAACCCCCCTGCCATGGGCAGGGACACCTCCCATTAGATGAGGCTACTCAAGTCCCCATCCAGCCTGGCTTGAACTCCTCCAAGGAGGGGACATCCACAACTTCCCCATCCAACCTGCGCCACTGCCTCACCACCCTCATCATGAAGAATTTCTTCCTAATGTCTAATCTAAATATCCCCCTTCCAATTTAAAGACATTCCTCTATATCCTATCAATACATGTCCTTGTAAAAATTCCAGCTTTCTTGTACGCTTTCTTCAAGAGCTGGAAGGCTGCTATAAGGTCTCCTTGGAGCCTTCTGTTCTCCAGGCTGAACAGCCCTAACTCTTTCAACCTGTCCTCATAGCAAAGGTACTCCAGGCTTCTGCTCATCTCTGTGGCCCTCCTCTGGACCCATTCCAACAGTTCCATACCCTTCTTGTGTTTGGGCTGCAGAAATGGAGAAAATACTCTGGGTAGGGACTCACGAGAGCAGGGTAGAGGGGGAGTATCACCTCCACTGACCTGGCGATCACTCTTCTTTTGATGCAGCCCAGGATACGGTTGGCCTTCTGGGCTGTGAGCAGACATTGCCGGCTCATGTCAAGCTTCTCATCAATCAGCACTCTCAAGTCCTTATCCACAGGGCTGCTCCGATTCACATCATCCCCCATCCTGTACTGAAACTGTGGATTGCCGCAACCTTGCACTTGGCCGTGTTGAAGTTAGTGAGGCTCACACAAGCCCATCCTGGTCCCTCTGGATGACATCCTATCCTTCTGGTGTGACAACTGCACCACTCAGGTTGGTGTCGTCTGCAAACCTGCTGAGGGTACATACTTGATCTTGCTGTCTATATCATCAATGAAAATATTAAACCGTTCTGGTCCCAGTACGGACCCCTGAGGGACACCCCTTGTAACAGATCTCCATCTGGACATCGAGCCATTCACCACTATTCTCTGAATGTGACTGTCCAACCAATTTCTTATCCACCGAAAAGTCCACCCATCAAATCCAACTCTCTCCAATTTAGAGAGAAAGTTGTTGTGGGGGCCTGTGTCAAAGGCTTTACAGAAATCCAGATAGATTACATCCATTGCTTTTCCCATGTCCACTGTTGTGGTCCCCTCATCATGAAAAGCCAATGGATTAGTCAGATGACAACCACAATTAAGTTATTTTGTCTAAAACCTTTATTTCGTCTCTCTGTGTAGACTGAGTAGCATGGGACTGCACCTGTCCCAGAAAAGGACCCCAAAGAACTTAAGAAATGTGGGTTTTGGCACCCATACACATCTTTTTGAGAGGAACCAAAGTTAAACAAAAAAAATAGAGTTTGGATTTTGTCAAAAGAGACCAAACGCAAAGCACAGAACTTCCTTAAAGCACCAGGGAGAAAGCTCAGGCTACGTTCCTGGGACTAAGAGTTAAATTGTGATTCCTCTTTCACCCTCTTAAGTATTTTGTTCCCATTTGGACTTTTCCAGCTATTCTCCCTTTTTTAGGGCATGATTTTCAATGCAAGTTAAATCTTTGAAAATATGTCAATGAATTTCAGCACTCAGATGTGTAATTAATCTTCATATATCTCTGATAGTAATGCAAACACACCTGTAGGATGTTTTCCATTGAAAACACAAGGAGAAAACCTGTAATAAATCTCAGAGTGATAGCTTTATCGTGACTGACAGAGCTGCTGGAGGCATCTTCTTTATGAGTATAATTTGGGAGTATATAAAGGAGAGATTGATTTCCACAGACCACTCTCTTTTTGTTAATATTTATTCCTAGTCTGTACAAACCACCCTAGTTTTTATTTTACAAAAAAAACCCCTAGCATGTGCGACTTGATTAAAACAATGATTCCCATATTGCATTTCTATGAGTCAGCAGAGGCCAATGTGAACACAATTTAATTTTGTACTTCTCAAGTCCCATGACTGAATGGTGTGCATGATTTATCAGGGAGTTGTAGCTCTTTTCCTTGTCAAGACTTGTTCTTCTGGATCCTTTGGAAACAACAGTTTAACCTTTTGAACTCAGCCAGTACCTACTAGCCGGAGAGGGTGAAGTGCTTTGAGAAAGAGGCTTTGGGAGTAATGAAATGTGACTATGAGATGAGCATTGCTTGACAACGTACAACAAATCTCACATTTCATGCTAAGAAGTGGCTGTCATTTTGATCTGCATGAGGTTTGGTGCTCTGAGGATCTTAGCCACTGTGTGCATGTTGAGCCAGATCTTTCTTTTAAAGGGAAAAAGTTCTGATGGTGTCCGCAGGGCCACTCAGCAAATGCAAAGGTGAGAAACTGGCTCCTTGACTAACCCTCATTTGGTACATATCATTAACACATTTTACTGATAGGGAAACTGAAAGCTAACATTTTAAGTAACTTGCTTAAGGTGTCCTTGCCTTAAGGTGAATCCCTTGCACCATATTGCCCCTAGATACTTTTCCTTTTTTTTTACAAATCAGATATCCTTGAAAACTGACAATTGCCTGTTTTCTTAAATAAATCTCCTTTATGAACTATGATGGTTCTTTCTTATTATTTTGTGGGATGACTAGGCAACAATTCTGCATAGGACAGAACAAATGAGTGCTAATGGGAATTTATTAACTATACCAAATGAACAATTTATGGAAATTAGAGGCCCTATAGAACAAAGAACATCTTTCTGCTTGCCTGTGCTGCTTTATTCTTGCCCAAATCCACAATAGGACTTTTTCTCTGCTGCTTCTTTTGTTTAGAATCAAAACAAAATGAGGATGACACAGTTTGACCACAGCAAGAAAATATGATATGTCTGGAGTTCAGTTCATCATATTTCAGCGCTGTGTCAAAAATGTGTTAGAGACAGAAATAGATTCAGTCTAGCTGAAGATACTGCACTGACAGTAATAGTTTTCTGTAATAGTTAGTCTCATTGAAAGTAGTAATGAAATAAGGAGTTTTTTTTATAAAGTGTGATGTAATTCAGTGCCAGCTGGCTGACCAAGAGCCTGGGATAGGCTGTATATATCACTCTATGAACAGGAGGAACAGATCTTTTATTTTTCTTTGTTAAAACCTTGTATGCTTGGCTGTACCAGACCAGGCAGATTGCTTGAAGTGACTGGCTGTCAATGCAGTTTGTGTTGGTAAATAAATATAAAATGTTGAGATCTTTCAAAGATGGGATAGGGAGGCAATGACTTATGCCAAGCAGAGAGCAGTCATTTCCTGAGCAATAAAACTGCTCTATCAGCACACCTTAAGCTTAATTTGCACTAGATCCATGTGTTGTATCCCTTCATAAGCAAAGACATTAGACTGAAAAAATCTGCTATGGCTATTGTGCAATGTCAGGCTTAACTGTCTCCTCCTCACCTCACCTGAATACAGGGCTATCATTAGCACTGTCCCATAAGGCTTGGTTTTTATCTTCTGGTCATCCAGCTTACTGACTCTGGTTAATATATGTGCTGGTTTTGGGTAGGATAGAGTTAATTTTCTTCATAGTGGCTAGTATAGTGCTATGGTTTGGATTTGAGTAAATCAGTGCTCATAATCCAGAAATGTTTTAGTTTTGGTTGAGCCGTGCTTACACAGAGATGAGGACTTTTCAGCTTCCTACACCACAGTGCCAAGGAGTAGGCTAGGGGTGCACGAGAAAACAGGAGGGAACACAACCTGCACAGCTGACCCCAACTGACCAAAGGGGTATCTCACACCATATTATGTCCTACTCACTATATAAGGCTAGGGAAGAAGAAGGAAGGGAACGGTGTTCAAAGTGATGGTGTTTGCCTTCCAAGTAATTGTTACGTGCGATGGAGCCCTGCTTTCCTAGACATGGCTGAACCTCGGGGAGGGAACAAATTCCTTATTTTTCTTTGCTTGTGTGTGTGGCTTTTGCTTTCCCTATAAAACTGCCTTTATCTCAACCCATGAGTATTCTCCCTTTTACTCTTCTGATTGTCTTCCCCACCCTGCTGGGGATGGAGGTGGGAAAGTGGCTACATGGTGCTTAGTTGCAGTCTGGGATTAAACCACAACAGCATAGCAAAAGGAAGCAGAGCAAAGACAGAGGTGATGTAGGCATGCTGATGTAAAATAATCAGGCACTGATAATGGGTCTGGACATAAAGAACCAGCTGAGATTCTGATGCAATATTTTCTAATTTGTACGATTCTTCCAGAGGAGGGATAGTTATGGCAAAACGTGTGGCAACATCTATGACTGAGGAAGGCAACACTATTCAGAAGTGGGTATAACCTGATAAAAAGAGGTATAGATAAACTTGCTGTGGCCTCAGCCCTGGCAAAAGGTGTAGGAGAGAATGTAATGATGTCCTGACTCTTGTCAGTAGGAATAAATTAGTCCCTTATTGCACTGTACTTCATTGACATAGGAAACTCAGATTGGCTTTTCCTATGTCAAGGGGGTGATTGAAGGGAGATTGAGAGTCATTATTAAGATCGGCATGTACTAAATGTGGTCAGCAGAGAGAGAAAAAAACACTTCTTTTGTGGAACAATTCAGAAAGGGTAAAATCCTTTGTAGAAAGGAATAAACTCAACTAAAAGCAAACCACTATGCAGTTCAATAAAAGGTTGCCCTCTCCAGTCAAACAGATACAATTTGCCACAGTGTGTATAAAGAGGATCTTTTTCAATTTGGCTATTTCCATTAATGTATGAACCACTGATCAATATTAGACATCACTTAGCTTCTCAGGTCATGAGAAAAAACTCACTGGCAAGCATTGTATTTCTAGGAGACAAAGTCTTGCTCTGGTAAATACATGAACATGCAAACAAATGGAATCCTTTCCATGGAAGTTGAGGGCAAAATTAGTAGTTCTTCTTCATTGTGTTAAAGGTATAAAGTTTGAGGATTATTCCAAAAGCTATGAATTTCTAGAATGTCATGTCAGCATGGCTCTCAAATACACCCAGAGACCTCTGGAGAGGGAAAGTCTTTGGTCAAGCCTCACCTGCCCTCTTAGCCTTGCAGGGTCTAGCAGATTTCACATTTAAGGCAGTCTGGGTAAGAAAATTATAGAAACACAGTCAGAAAGCCACATGCCAAAACCACCATTTGTAATTTCTGATTTCTTTTTGTTAGAGTGGCTTTCTGAGGCCTCAACTATCAACACATCTCCATCATATCCAACACCGAACACATCTGTAATTGTACACTACTCTTGTTCTGCAATCCAAAGCCATAAAGACAGCTAATATATTAGCTGTTGCATAGATGGAGAACTGGGAGATTAAATATCTTGTCCAGGGTCAAAAAGGAAATGTGTGACAGGTCTGGGACTTGTGAACTTGGAAATGTCGAGATGAAGGCCTCAGCTGTGGCTGTGTATTTACTCTTGAGTGTTAGCTGACTGCACATTTAACAAAACACTCCAAAAGACATAAATATGTTACTGTTCATATTGGAAAATGACTGGACAACCACACTGCTTTTGATAAGTAGCTGAATTTTGCCTGGGCAAATTATTCTGTTATGATAAATTGCAGCATGTAATTTGAAAAATAGATTGTTTTGTCTTCTGAGCATGCTTATATAGATTCTTTGGAGAAGACACTGCATCTCCTTCTTGTAAATGCTAATAAATAATGTTTTTACATTTCACTTAGAAGGAATGAAACAGGCAAGAAATAATCACAACTGTAAAGACTGAACTACTAACTCAGTTCAATGCCCTCAGAAGAGCTTTAGTCAACAGTGGGTTCAGGCAGTTAAAAAAGATAGACTAAGGATAGCAGGGATTTTTCCTTGTTTGAACTGCAGTGCTTCTCCTTTGGCTTAGTAAAAGAACAAATGCTTTGGGAATCAATGACCCAGGTTATGGCTCCATTAGTAGTTTGGTCCAGTTTTAATTAACTGATGATGTGTGCACTATCGTTTGCTAATAAGAGGTGTAATGATTTTAGATGCATGTTGTTATAAAGCCCCCAAATTTTACACATGCTCTGTCCAACATTAAGCCTTCTGGGCTCTTCTGGGTCATCTCCACTTCTAGTGGGAATCCTGCAAGGTTGTCCAGGTTTGAATGCAGCAGAGATGCTGAGCGAGTAGGCTTTCTGACTGGTGCTGTGCTTCAGTGGTTTTTGACAGCTGGATACCCAAGTCCTCCCTGTAATTATCTATGTATGGAGGGTCCATTAGAAAGGCATGTGGTGGCCTTAGGCCACAG
Source organism: Phaenicophaeus curvirostris (assembly GCF_032191515.1). Classification (NCBI taxonomy): domain Eukaryota; kingdom Metazoa; phylum Chordata; class Aves; order Cuculiformes; family Cuculidae; genus Phaenicophaeus; species Phaenicophaeus curvirostris. Next base: position 5,256,068 of record NC_091394.1, on the reverse strand, counting down.
ATATCTGGCTTTACCATGGCCCTGGAAATATTAGGTTAGCCTTGAAATAATTTCAGTTTACACCATGTGACTTAAATTGAGGCAAGCCTTTTAATACTGTGTGTAGCAGGGCAGGAGGCCACAGAAGATAGCATAGGTGATGCTTTTCCAGAGAGTGATTTATTCCTTTTTATGCAGCAAAAAAGGAGTAAATATTAATCAGAACACTTGAAATGACTAACTTCTTGTTTTCTGCTTCACAGGTATGCTCTCTTCAGTAGTGTGATGGTCTATTCTTTTGAGCAACAAATGAAGAAGTTTTTAATTTGATACCAATGAATCCCATAATAGCTAATTCAGAGTATTTTTCTATTTAACAGAAGTACAATACAGAGTTCCCTGCAGAAAGAAAAAAGAGACATAAACCCCTCCAGAAAGTCCAATCAGGGCACATCTTAGATGTGCAAGTTAAAAATACGGGTGCCTCACTAAGTCTGTGTTTTGAAAACAGAGATAGAGCATACGTGTGTGTGTTTGTGAAATAAAAGGATGCTATTTCTTTGCATAGCAAAATCACAGAATCATGAAACAAACCTGGCTGGAAGGGACATTGAAAGATTGTCTGGTCCAACCTTCTGTGGGAAAGGCATCCTAGAGGAGATATCTAGCATCCTGTCCAATTGCATCTTGAAAATCTCCAGTCATGGGAACTCTACCACATCCCTGGCTAAGAATTATTTATCAAGAATGCAATCAAATGCATTTTAAAATCTCTGATTGCCAATAGTGCATTTGAACAAAAGGAGAAGACAAGTGAAAAGCCTCATGAGATACCCTCGATCTGATTAAATGTAATGACCCCACATTAAGGAACAGAGTAGATTTAGTGCAACACTTTACCAGTGCTAAAAGATCTTCCTCAATGCTCCTACTCCTTTCCTCTCTCCATTCTTTAATTTTTATTTTTTGCTTATTTTATGAGATTTTCTGCCTCTACGAAAGGCAAAGTGACCTCCTTGTTTCCCTATAATAAAGTTGCATATAGAACTTAACTAGGTGGTTTACTAAGTCCTAGGGGGATTGATCTTCATAGAGGAAAACCAAATTCAGAGTTAATCCTGGTGGGACTGGCAACTCTATACAGCTCATTCTCCTAAAATCCTTGAATAGGTGTGGGAAGCCCCTTTGGATGTTTAATGATAATGTGATTTTCCTCTCTCATTAACTTTTGTATACAAGCAGCTATCATGCTGACTGGATACTAAGCACTTTACTGCCCATCTACATCCAAGTCAATGCTACTTAAGGCTAATCACATACTAACTACTTATCCCAGTGACAAAGCTGCATCCCCACTCTGTCTGTATTGATCTCCCATCAGTCATTTGTAAGTGACCATGCTAGACATGGCCCTTGGGCATTTTTCCAATACCAAAGCCACTTAACATTAAAACTGCAGGACCTCTTTTGGCTGTTTTACAAGCCTTTATCAAAAGCATTTAAAAACTTACCTTTAATCATAACTACTCTATGAATTTTTTTCACCTTTGACTATTGACCCCTTTAGGATAACGAGAACATTTGTGCAACAGACTGCCCTTTTTTAAGTTTATTCACTGCAGGAGAGGACTACTAGAAGCAGTGGCAAAAATAGTGGAGAGAAAATCCTTTTACAGCAGTGTTTGCTTCATTTTAACAATAGCAACACTAAAAAAGGAGACCAGGTCAGTATTTCAGACATTTCTATGCCCTTTAGGTCAGATGCCCATCCCTTTACTTCATTCTAATGACCAGGCAGCAGGGCTGCCTCTGTCTTCCTAATCCCCTGCCATATACCATTTCACTTCTTGGCATAGAAACTGTGTTTGTTTTGCATGTCTATGTGAAAAGCCAAACTAGTACAAATTCTTTTACTCTATCACTGCCACATATGAACACTGAATATATAATTTCAGACACTCTGTGGTTGTTGGATGTTGTTCAGGAGGTTAGATGAGAATTTTAATTGCATAATTCTGCCATCCTTTCTCTTCTGCACTGTTTCAAGATCTCCCTAATTTGAGAGTACATTTGTGGCTTCAGAACAAGCTTAACAACTGTCTCTTTTCAAGTTTAGTACTCATCCAGCTAAATCAACTTGTAACATAGCTTGGCTGTGTTCGAGTAATAACTATTTTAACAATCAATCTGGTCTTGTGCAAAGCTGTTCTAACTGGCCTGTGGAAATGCGAAAATAGTTGTGGTGGAAAGCTGTGCTGTTTGCATAAAGACTGTAAGGTCTCCTCTGCACTAGAGTTACGACTTTCATTATTTGTTGGACTGCTTTGAAACTTTGAACACGTCACAGATAAGTCTTACTTTATTCCCAAAAGAGTATTCATCAGTGCATTTGAAGGGCCATATGTTGAGTTGACACTATCAACTATAGGCAATATGCCAACGAAATACTCAGGCAGGCAGCTCTTCCTGAGTTCCATACTATCTATTTTTTGACTATCTATTTTGATTTGAGTCTCATAAAATGCATCAGTTACATATATAGGGAGAATTTCTCCACAGGATGTTAATGGAGTAGTGTACAATAAAAGGTCAAAAGCACTGTGACTGATCCTCTTAGAATAAGATCCAGGAAAAGCTTTCCCTAAAAAAGACAAAGTATTTATAGTAATGATAGCAAAATACAGGCGTCACTTTGGAATCTATTTGTCTAAATCAATGGTTCTCAACATTTTTCATACAGTACATTACTTCTTAGTACTAAAACCATCCTATCTGCTCCAAATTTTGCACATTTTCTATGCACAGAGCAGGCTTGGCTATATAAAAACGTATCTTATAAGAATCACAATGGTATAAATGAAGCAAGATTAAAATGAACCACTTGATGTGATATGTTCAGCTGTTTGTTGCGTCACTTTATATCTGGTAGTATCATGGGTGTATAATGGTAATGTTATGTTTGTAAATATAATTATTAGGGAACTCTCTGCAAGTGGATGACTAAAGACACAGAAAAAGTTAGATGTCCCCAGAACTCCTGCCAAACAGTAATTGATGGAAATATGTGCCTGACTAGAATCTTTAGGTTTTCTGTTCCCTTAGCATCCTCAGAGAAACCTGGGCTGAAAAATTGTTAAGCTTGGAATCACTTTGTAGATTGTTCATTTGGTGATGAAAGTAAGTCTGCGATGGAGCTTTAACAACCTTAGATCACATTCCCTGGAGTGCTGGATTGAAGTGCACCAGTGCACTATTTGAGACAGTAACTTTGAAATTTCAGGATGGGCCATAAGAAAATAGTTTTTTAAACTACTGGAGTTGTAATATACATATTGTACTAACTCAGTTTATCTACAAATATATGTTTTAAGGCTTTAATTAATCTTATTATTAATTAAATTAAAACTGCCTAAATTGTAATAACTTTTCTATACATTCTTCATGAATTATTTCAGGCACAAGGCATTTCAGTTAACTAGCAAATCAGAGTATATAAAATTCTTTAGCAGTAACCTGTTAGTTTTGTTCATTTTTAATGCATGATAGGTATTTTCAGATAATAAATAGTGTATTACACTATATAAAGTCTAATAGTACTGAAAATACAAAAGAGAGAGGGCAATCCAGACAAGGAAGATGCCTTTGGTAATTGAAAATGAAAGAACAAAGCCACTTACACGAAATACATGTACATGTGCATAGAATATAGCAGTGTTTATAGCAAACCATAAGACTGTAAATGCTTAGTGTACCTTTCTCTAGTGAATTTTTCATAGTAAAATTAATTGTGAAAAGAAGTTAGGGCAAAAGCACCAATGACTGAAGTCCTCAGAAGTTCTCTAATGCAACCAATAGCTTTAGCAAGGCTAGTTACCCCCTCAGCTTTTCCATGCTACAGCCTTATTTTTCTAACCTGGAAGCATAACTTTAGAGGCTAGTTCAATCCCCACGTCTGTTCAAACTTTAGTCTGATAAAACATACATTAATGTTATATTTAGTGGGGCTTTGTAACATGGGAATTTGTCTCCCAAAGCCTAGACTGACACCACAAAGTGTCTCAACTCATGCCTTCAAAGTGCTGGCAACTTTTGCCGCTATAGCTATGAGAAGGGACTGAGGGCAGCTAGTTCCCTTTCTCATTTAAACAGAATTTCTTTTAAAACAATTAACAATATTTCTCAAGCTTTCTTTGTAAATCAGAGAAGGCAAGTGACCCTATATGGGCATAACTCATTGACGAGTTTTATGACAAGTCCAGCCATCATCTCTGTGATCCATCTATGGGAACTCTATAAAATTCACAGCAAAGGACAGTTAAAACCCCATCTTGCAGTGACTGGCTCTAAATGGAATTCATCAGATTGCACTGATTTTGAGGGTCCCCTCAGACGTTGTATTTGTTCCAGACAGGGAAGAAACAGGCTTCTGGATGATGTATTGGAATCAGAACTCACTAACTTTTAAGAATCAGCATAGAAGGACTTAAAGTTTCTTATGAGCAAGAGTACAAAAAAAGTAACCGATACTAAAGTTGTCATGGAGAATTTCCAGGAGAGACAAATGCCAAGAAATGCTGAACAGGGAGATATAAACAACATTCATGTTGGTAACATTCATGGAGAGGAATCAGAATGTAAAATGTTAAAAATAATGGAAAACTTCTAGTACCAGAAGAAAAGGGAGAAACTGACACAAGGATGCAGAAGACAAAAAGGAATTTCCTCATTAAATTGAGATACATAATTTTAACTCTGCTTATTTGTTGTGCATTCAGAGGGACAGATGCTCTAGCTGATGCCAATCCAGAGCAAATTCTTCTGCTCCTCTTCCTTTAAGATGCTAAGGGAGATCTGCCAGCACCCACTGCAGCAAAGAAAGCTTTTCCCAACAAAGACAATTACTGTCAGAAAGGGTGATTATGGAAATGGAGCCTATCTATGTCTGTTGAAGCATTTGGACTGCTGAGTCTTCATTCAGCTAGAAAACTTCAACCATATCGGCTAAGTTGCACCAACATTCAATGAAATGAACAGATATATACCCAGGAGCATACCCTGCCACAATGTTTGACTCATTTGGAGAATCAAAATTGCCATTTATGACAAGTAAACTTCCAAATTTATTGCTCAATCAATATATTTTATTGGAGTCTTACTAGGCAACTTACAACCTTTATGAAATAATCAGATGGTGTTCTAATTTTCCCATTTTAGATGCCTCCTCTGACACATGAATCATTCCTTGCCTTGTTTCTTACTTGAGCATGTTTAGAACAGATAAAGTTTGGAATGCAGTTGTTGCAGCTGTAGAATCTTAATGCTTAACCTCAAAAACTTGAAGGCAAATTAAAGTCTTTCCCTCCAGAGCTCTAACCATATCCATTTCTCTGTTTTATTTATGATTTTTTTTACTTTTTATTTCATTCTTTAACAAAATAATAAGCAAATCCTTGTTACCCAGAACCAGTTGAAGCTTGTCTATATAAAGAATGCACTGAGTTTCTAGTGAGTCTCTGTGTGTGCAGAAATGCGTTGCATTAGTATTCCTGAATACAGGCTTTTTAATGTGCTAATCTTAAGAAGGTAAAATCAACATTCAAATGGTAATTATTAGGAAGCAAATTGATCAATTTGTCCTAAGCTGTGTGAAGATGAACTGAGGTTAATCCACTATGCCTATTAAGATTTTGAAGATATCTGTTTGGGTGACTTTCACAGTAAAAACATGTTTTCCACTGGGGTCTAAGGGAAAGGTGGGCAGAGGGGAGAAAAGAAAAGAAAAAAGAACTGGGCTTTAATGTTAGACCTTAGGAAAAACAAACTTTTCATGTAAGTGCAGTTTTCCTGGTCCTAGCAAGCTGTCCATGGAAATAGCCTCTGTGTTATTAGCTTTTAGTACCATAGCTCTCCCCATGGTGAAGGTAAAATGGTTGCTAACTAAACAGAGTTGAGCTGTCTCGGTTCTATGACCTTATCTATATATATTCTCTGAAGAATTTTTGTTTTGGGAACTTGTGGATCACCAACTACAATACACACAGAAGAGAGGCTGAAAGAATTTAGAGGCAAGCTATTAAAAGAACTCTGGCATTTCAAAACAGAGCACAGCAAAATGTTTTCTTAGCTAAAGTGGAAAAATACAGAATTGTTATCGCTAAATTAGTAGTCTATGAGTCTTAGAATTAATGCATTAAGTGTTACGGTAGAAGTACATATTTCCTGATGGTAAATCACTAGGCCACTTGCATTCAAATACGATAAAGCCAAAATTTTCTTTCATTTTGAAAAAAAGAAAGACAAGTTACTTTTTGTAGAAACAGACAGGTGGGCATGATGTGTCTGACTACTGACTCATTCTAGTTCTTGAGCTTGAAATACCCTCAGTAACAGAAACATTTTTGCCACTGTCTCACCTCTTTTCTAGAAGCAATTTCCAGGTGACTAAAGAATTCCTAATCTTCAGCATTTATTTGAGAGTATCATTAGTGTGTTAACTTAATATGGACTTTCCTAATCGTTTATAATGTAAAATAGTTCACATATTAGAAAATGAGTAAGAATAGTGTTTTATTTCCTATAGAATTTTTCATCTCATCATTATCTGCATGGTTTGAACTGGTGGTTTGAAGATTAATTTCTTGTGGTTCTAAATTATCTGCCTTGGAGTGGATTTCAATACCAAGTCTTCAGAAGCTACAGAAGCAGGTGCATGAGCATGGTAGAAACTAGAGTGTGGTACCTCCGGGCGCCAAGGGGACTTGGACTGTGAAATACTCCTGCTCTTCTGTGAGTAAACAGACACTGTGCTTTATTTCAGAAATCATTTGAGATATTTGGTGTATAGTAATAGTAACAGGTGTACTTGTAACTTCCTTTCAGAGATAAATAAGGGGAGTCAACTGTTATATTTCAGAAACGCATATTTTCCATTCAGAGTACATTTTTTTTCCTGTGAGACATATTTAATAAATAGTAAGAAACAAACAGGAATGTTCTTCTACAAAAAAAACAGGGAACAGAAGTTCTGAATCTTAGTGGAAGAGAGGTTTTTTTTGAATCTACCTTTACAGTGCAGCTCTAGTATTTGTCTCACTTCCATTTCTTTCCTTCTATGAGCTGAAGAGGTATGCTTAAGTTTTAAAGCAACTGTCCATCTGAAGAAGAGTATAGGGACCCTTCACAATGGCAACATTCCCATGGCAATTTAGAGCTGTGACTTATAGCCTTTTTTTAGATGTTTCATAACACATTAAGATAGGTAGCACATAGAGACAGGAGGGATAGATGATTTTTGTGACTCTTCTGGACTACACACATACTGGAGGGTTGTAACTGGGAGGGGGTGTGTGTGCTAATTTAAAAGATAGATATAATTTTCCCTAAATTTATGTCCCAGACATACTTTTCAGTATTTTTTTGAATCAAAGCACTCCATAATCTTCGCATAGACTCACTGCCCTCCAAGTTGAATTTTGTTTAACAATATTGAGTTTCTACTTGGTTGGGACAGATAAATGCCAAATAACCTTTGACCATACAATATAAGAGTTTCTTGAGTAAAGCAGTACGTCAAATATTTCTGTGTGAATGTACAGCTGATTAATCCTTAGAGTAGTGTTTGAAGATTGTCTTTAGACAGTTCAGTTGTACAGCTGAATGTCAGCATTATCATATATGAGTCCCTCTGCACATTTCTCAGTCCAGTTTCAAGATGGTCTCAAGGAAATCGACAGAACTAATAGCAAAAGGAGTTTTGTATCTTTGATTTGCAAAGCAGGAGTTTTTGTGCAGAGTCCAGTCAAAGATTCTCAGAAAAGCAAGAATTTTACTGCTCCAGTGATGAGGAATTCTGAGCTAGAGAAGAGGAAATATGGAGCAAAGACAGAGATCCAAAAATAGAATCAGAGAATCAGAGAACCACCAGGTTGGAAGAGACCCATCGGATCATCAAGTCCAACCATTCCTATCAAACACTAAACCATGTCCCTCAGCACCTCGTCCATCCGTCCCTTAAACACCTCCAGGGAAGGTGACTCAACCCCCTCCCTGGGCAGCCTGTTCCAGTGCCCAATGACCCTTTCTGTGAAAAATTTTTTCCTAATGTTCAGCCTGAACCTCCCCTGGTGGAGCTTGAAGCCATTCCTTCGCGTCCTGTCCCCTGTCACTTGGGAGAAAGGCCCAGCTCCCTCCTCTCCACAACCTCCTTTCAGGTAGTTGTAGAGAGCAATGAGGTCTCCCCTCAGCCTCCTCTTCTCCAGGCTAAACACCCCCAGCTCTCTCAGCCGTTCCTCATAAGGCCTGTTCTCCAGCCCCTTCCCCATCTTTGTTGCTCTTCTCTGGACTCGCTCCAGAGCCTCAACATCCTTCTTGTGGTGAGGGGCCCAGAACTGAACTCAGGATTCAAGGAGTGGTCTCACCAGTGCCATTGTTGTGGTCTTTCTGCTTCATGGAGTGAGCAGATAAAGTGGTGGAACACACCAGTAGTGTGGCTGAGGTCATGAGAGAACCAACAAGACGTTTGAAGCAGAGCCATCAATGGAAGTCACTGCTCAAACAAATAGAGAGAGGTTACAGTGGCAACATCTGGACATCTTAAAAATATGAATATAGATGAAATATATTTACATTAAAATAAATTGTGTATGTATGAACTCAGACAAGATATGACTTGGAAAATATTACTGAATCTCTGAATCCATCTTCTAGCCAGGGCAGTATTTCCCTAACATAATTCCAAGCAGTGGAAGAGCCAGAATAGAGAGGAGACAGACAAGAGCATGGCATTCTTAGGTACTATCCATAAAATAAAACTAACATTAAAATTTAAGAAATAAGACTTAAGGGAATAGAATACTTCAAGTTTGAATAAGCTGAGTTCCCATTCCTGTGATCTGCCCACGTGGTTGTTGAACGGCAGGGGACATGAGAAGACATCCAATAAGAAAATTCTCACTGTTATGAACAGCAGGGATCTTTCAGGTTGTGAGGATAGATCTGAACCACCTGGTGCATATTTGTCCTATGAGTATGTTCTTTAGAAAATATTACTTTTAATGCGAACTGTGACTATTGACTACAAAGAGGATTAGGGACAGCTCTCCTTACAACAGAGACATAGATTTACAAAGTAATTGGCAATCTCTAAAACCAAGCAAAATCTGGGATGATTCTTTGGTGAGAGAACTATCCATTATAAGAAGCTGGCATGTAAAATGCTACTGACCAGAAACGTATGCTCAGAAATAGACAGCATCCTTTTTGCTGTTCATAGGATCTTTTCCTTTGTGAAAGACTGTTTGTGAAAGGTACAAGATCCTGCCTTTCTCTATTTCTTGTTTAATGTAAATTAAATTTGGAAAATAATACTTTGTAGTCTCTGGGAATGATGACGGTAATCAAGTGATATATGTGCAAATGCAGAAAGCAGTGGATGTGGGAGGGGGAGAGAAGAGTTCTAACTCTTTTTGAACCTTCTCAATATTCTGATTAAAGGACTTCAATCTCTATGAGCTGAAATAAGTTCTTTCTTTCATTTGCCGTCCTTTTCTTCTATGAATACATCTGTTGAAGATTTTATTTCTGTAGTAGCTTTGTAATTATCCTCAAGAAAAGAAATTTTAATGAATCTTCAAATACATTTATAAAGGATCATTTCTGTTATAAGTGTGGGCAAGCTATCAATAACAGGCTACAACAGGCTGTGTTGTTGCTGAACTTCTAGCAGAGCAACTTACTGTACAACCTGGAAAGGTCCCTATTCGGTTCACGGGAACACTGAAAGGCACTATAATGTATAGTATAATATATAATGTATAGTTCCCAAATTTACTCAGATGAGCAGAGGCAAAATAAAATGCCCACTTGTCCACATCATTAAACTAGCTTGCAGTCTGGTACAACTAGCAGACTCCAGAGAGATTCAGGGCAAAAACTCTAATGTTATTTTCCAGGTCAAGTTTGTCGTACTGTGACAGAGCTGTGCTAGGCAAACTGTTCAGTGTCTTCCTGAACTCTAGGGGCCAATCCTGAGATGTTCTCAGCAGTCCAAGTCCCACAAAAGCCAAAGCTATTAGTGTCCTCCTTTCATGAATGTTGTAATCCCTTGCAAATCTGTACATTTAAAAATATATGTGCACTGCTAGTCTTGCAACCTTTATTGCTTTCTTTACTGTCTTCTATTCTTATTGACATTGCATGACTTTGTTAATAACAGTTTCACTGTTGCCTCTCTTTAATTTTTTTTTTTAAAGTAAAGCAAATGAAAGATGTTTTATATTGCTACAGCACTAGAGCTCCGTAAAATTCTATGAAGGAATTTTTTTTAATGGGAAACATACAATACAAGGCAAGTCCTTCCTTTAATAATACTGATATTCCTCTTGTGCAACCTCAAGCTCATTTGTATAACGGCAGTTTTGTGTTAACTTGCTTGCTGTTTACTATCCACAGAATCAAAATTAATATCTTGTGTTGCGGTAAGACTTGGTAACGATAGTCAAGACTGGGACAACAGGGTGTAGAAAGTCTCCCTACCATAAAGAACTTTGTCTAAACAGATGAAGGGTAAAATAGGGAAGGAGCTCAAGGAGGAAAAAAATTATTTGTTCAAAGTCACACAGCAGAAGCAGGTCTAGATTTCATGGTTGCCAATGCCAAGGATTCTGTTTGACTACTGAAATCATAAACACAATATTAAAAGAACAGATTTTGTTTCAGCATTATTTGTAAAATAAAGCCCTGCAAGAATGGAAAACGTCTTTAAAACAGAATTTGAAAATGAAGATTATGATTTCTGTCACAAATACCTTGCATACTTGAGATTTCAAATAGTTTTATTGCTATGACTGAGGGTAAGATAGCATCCTTCCAGTACTTGAAGGGACCCTACAAGAAAGCTGGAATTTTTACAAGGACATACAGTGATACGATGAGGGGGAATCACTTTAAACTGGAATAGGGAAGATTTACATTAGGCACTAGGATAGACATTGACAATGAAGGGGGTGAGGCACTGGCGCAGGTTGGCCAGGGAAGTCGTGGATGTCCCCTCCCTGGAAGTGTTCAAGGTTGGATGGGGCCTTGGGCAACCTCATCTAATGGGAGGTGTTCCTGCCCATGGCAGGAGGGTCAGGACTAGATGATCTTCGCTGTCCCTTACAATTCAAACCATTCTATCATTCTGTGATTCTAACTGGCATACCTGCCCCATGCACCTTGCAGCATGTGAAAGTGTAGTGCCTACTGGAACTCTCTAAGTCTTCCTCTCCAATACAGGTTCAGTCTTGTATGACTTTTGTACTCTTATCTGCTGATTCAAGTGAGTACTTCCTAGAGCAAAATACCAGCTCTGCTCTCTGTTGTGCAGACAGGAATGTCCTGCAACACATTCCTGATGAGACCTTTAACTTCTAGGGGAGCTAGTTATGTTGAAAATTCACCTCAGTGGGGAACACCTGATGTATGGCCATCTTCCTTTGTTTTCAGAAGCTTATTACTCTGTATTTTCTATGTTAAACAGTTTCAGCTGCACTGAACAACTGATTCTGCTTGAGTTCAGATAGAAGGCTGAACAGTTCTCACTTTGGCTTCTTGCAGAGACAGAATACCACACACACTAAAGTCTTTGTGGCAATAAAGCCTATAAGAAATGCTGAAAAAAGTGCTGAAACCCCAGACTCCACAAAAGGTACGTATGAAAATAGACAGTAAGTGTGCATACGATGAATCACTTCCCTGTATGTCTTCCTTGACTGAGGGTCCTATGGGCTCACCCAATTCTTTTTCAAGCATGCAAAATATCTGTGTTCTAGCTCTGAGTACCTGCTCTTTTTTAATACTCCTGCAGAGAATAGCAAACGAAGGGACAAATTAAATATATCTGGCCTTTTCAAACCAGCCCTCTGCAGTTATTTGAAAATCTTTTATACATATTTTTGATGCTTGTTCATTTATGTGTATGCTTATATATCTTAGGCATTTCTGTGAAATGGTAGGCTTTTTCTTTAAAAAACTCACTTGTGGACTTTTACTTAATTTTTCATGTTCCTATATTACTATGACTTTTTTCTTACAAAACCTCATGGCTTATAAATTACAATAAGATTAAACCAGATATTGCTAATGTATTTTAAACAGTTGTTAAATTACCAAAGTTGGTTGATCCCTTCCTTGAAATTTGCTGATCCTAACTTTAAATGACTCCTAGGTTATTATTTATATCTTTTAAATCTTTTATAGCTGTACACGGGTGCTTTTATGAAACCTGGTGTAAAGTATTCTGAGAACAAAAGCATATTTATGTAAGTAGCACTGGGAGCTGACTTGGCAGGTGTTTGCCACAAAGTCTTAACCCCTAAGCATTAGTATTAGGCATCAAATACATCCTCAAAGAGTCACTTTTACTACAGAGAAATGGTTCATTCTGAAAATGTATTAAAATGGAAAATATGTCAGTGTTATTTCTATCAACACAAGCTTGTGGGCTGCTGAAATAAATAAGAATTTAGGAATAATGTTTGCAACAAGTGCATGAACAGAAAATAAAGATGGTTCTGGTGGCCAGGGCTTCTCACAGTAACTGCAACCTGATAAAGCTCATGTAAGAGCCAGGCAGAATTGTTCTTGGGAAGGAAGGATCCTTAAATGGGGAAAGGAGCAGGCAAGGCCATAGTCTCTCTTCCTGCATAAACCAGACAGGAAAATTGGCCAGCTGGAGGAGATCCAGGGCTGTCCCACATGAAAAGGGGTAGGAGAGGGAGCCCAGCCTTTAAAAACAACAGGACTTTGTCTAGAGCAAGGGTCTGCCAGCTTGAGTTAAGGTAGTGAAATCTGGCACCAAGAACTGTGACAATTTCCTTGGCTTCTGCTAAAGTCAGTGATTTTAGTGGAGAAGGCCTTGCTGGACAAGGCAGCAAGGAACGAAAGAGTTCCTGAAAGTAGAGTAAAATGTGGCTGGAAGTTTCCTTTCAGTTTTTACACATAAAATCTGTTGGTTCTTTAGCTTCTATACAGGAGACACCCTCCATGATACAATGTGCTCATCATAGCTAACTGGGAACTCATTCAATAACAATACTTTTACTGAAAAATGCAGTTTCACTGAAAATACATTCTGGAGGCAGAAAGTACAGCTGTTTCAAGAAGATGTAGTTAGGAAAAGGTGTTGTGAAGCCTCCTTGGAGAAGTTGTGCAGCGATTCCTTGCTCTTGCAGTATGGCAAGAGAGAGAATGAGCCAGAAATACTTCAGCCAACTCTTGCATGAATTCTCCAGGTGGGCAAGTGGGTGAAGGTTTTTGTTTTGTCTTGTTCTAGGGGTGCTTTTTTTAATACAAGACTTCAGAATTTCTTGGTTCTGTTCTCACAGCGAAACCGAAACATTCTGCAAATATGAGTTTTTTTGTAAGAGATGAGAAAATTTTCCTGTTCAATTCTTATTGCAACATTCTGATGAGTGGTACTATGGTATGTTAAGATGATGAAGGAAGTATCCAGACATCTATGAGTTGTGCTAGTGTTTTTCTCTGAAAATAGAATTTATCTTTTGAGCAGCCTGTGTGAATAGAATCACAGAATCATAGAATAACCAGGTTTGAAGAGACGCACCAGATCGAGTCCAACCATTCCTATCAAACACTAAACCATGTCCCTCAGCACCTCGTCCACCCGTGTCTTAAACCCCTCCAGGGAAGGTGACTCAACCACCTCCCTGGGCAGCCTCTGCCAGTGCCCAATGACCCTTTCTGTGAAAATTTTTTTCCTAATGTCCAGCCTAAACCTCCCCTGGTGGAGCTTGAGGCCATATCCTAGTCATGTGCTGTGGGATAACTGCAATGGGCAGCTCAGCCCCACAGAGCTGCTCGCTTGCACCACCACCTCTGCCCCCAGAGTGATGAGGAATAAGATTGGAAGGGTACAAGTGTGAAAACTTGTGGGTTGAGATTAAAACAGTGTAAAAAGTTTTTTTTAAAAAAACTAAATCAGAAGAAAAAAGATAATAAAGAAACCGAGAAAAACAAAACCAAGAAAAACAAAACCGAGAAAAACAAAACCAAGAAAAACAAGGGATGAAAAGCCAACCGCCATTGCTGACCGATGCCCAGGCAGTCCCTGAGCAACCACAGCCCCGGCAAACTTCTCCTCTGGCTTTTATTGCTGAGCATAATGACATATGGTGTGGGATATACCTTTGGTCAGTAGGGGTCAGCTGTCCAGGTAGCGTCCACTCCTAACTTCTCATGCATCCCCTGCAGCCTATCCTCTGGTGGGGTGGGGTGAGAAGCTGAAAAGACCTTGATGCTGTGCAAGAAGTAGTCAGCGATTCCTAACACATCAGTATCATGAACACTGTTTTCATTACATATCCAAAAGAAGCACCGCACCAGCCAGTATAAAGAAATTTCATAGAATCATAAAATCATAGAATCACCAGGTTGGAAGAGACCCACTGGATCATCGAGTCCAACCATTTAACACAATCCCAGCCAAAACCAATACATCCCAGGTGGATAGTTTGAAAAGATAGGACTTTCTCTTGTTAGCTGAACTCTGGGAAGGTAATGATGTGGATGGACAACGTGACATCTGCAGTTACCAGCGTTCTACATCTAGTATGTTACAGTTTGCTGTTTTGTCAAATGTTTTCCATGGTGGCAGCTGGTGTCCAATTCAGTACCTACCTTAGTACTTCCAACTGCATTCTGAAAGCACAATCACGTGGCATTAATTTTAAAACAAAACCTCCCGCTGCAATCAGTGGGAAGTTGTGATTAAAACTGATAGCACAATATGGCCCCGTTTGCCCAGTAGAACAGCTCTAGTGAACTTCCCGTCCTGCTCATCATAGCAGTAGTTTATGTTCACTGTATATTAGTAGATATTAAAATGCATAAGTTTTTCTCTCCAAGATAATTCCTCTTGCTGCTGGGGTTGGTTGTGCTAGAAACAGTACTTGTACTTTGTTGTATTTAGGGACTCTAAATTTTAACCTCAGCTGGAAAATAGAGGTGCCAAGATTGCTGAAAAAGAACAAACCTAAAAAATAGAAAAACAAAGGGACTAACTTTTATCCAACACTGAATTAGCAGTTTGTACTGACTAGTCAGCTGAAATGCCAAGAATAGGCTCACTTTGGGTTAAGTTTGTCCCAATCCATCTTTCCACTTATGCTGTTACTATGTAAGAGAGAGATTGTGATCAGATGGCAAAATGCCTTCTGATAAAAATGGAAAGGAGTTGTTTGATCATAAACTGGACTTCAGAAGCTCATGGATCTCCTCTTAGAACTCACAAGCCTTTCTGAGTTGTGTTTTCTCTCCTTTACCAAAATAATCCATATTTTATATTTATGTGTTACTTCATCCTCTTCTTGAGCAAGCTTCCTACAGGAAATTCTTTCTAGAGCTGAGCAAAGAGAACAAGTTTTCCCATCTCTGAGGTCTGCTCAGCACATGCTATATGACAACCCTAGAGAGAATCAAGCAGAAAGCATTTCCACCAAGTCTTACAGCAGCTTTATTATGCCAGGGAAGAAAGAAAAGCCTCAAATGTGCACCACTGCCAGGTTAGGACTGGCTGCTGATGAAGCCAGTGTAATGATGCCAACGAGGCCTCTTGTTTCCAGGAGTACTCTACCTTCCATTTATACCTCTAGCTGTTCTCCTCTTCAAATCCCAGTCTTCGCCCACCTTCCACCCCCAGAAATTAAGCAAAGAGCCTTTATTCTCCCAGGAATATTTTAGGTATTTAGCAGACAATTTGATTCTCTGAGAAAGGCATTGACTGCTGTAGAGTGCAGGCCAGACCCTCATTGCAGGCAGACAGGCTCCACTTATTTTCCTGGCTCTTCAGATTTACTACTAACACACTGGCAGGCAGCAGTAGTGGATGTGATGTAGTGTTGGAAATAATCCTGAGTTTTAGTAATACCTACACGCTGCCAGACAATTATGATGTCCAAAGAGCCCAGATTTTCTAGAAGTACTGGCCCACCCCCCCTTCTGTTTGAAGCCCTAATTTCCTCTTCGCCCCTTTTCCTTTGCTGTCTGCCCTATCTTGTCCCTTATGGCCACATCAAGGATGTTTAACTATAGACTCAACAATTTCTGAGGGAGGAGCAACTCTGGCAAGGCTCTGTGGCCTGACTGATCTCACTAAACTAGTACTGACTATTCAGGATCTTTTCCAATACTATCTGGCCCTTCTTTAAATCTGCCATTTTTTTTTTTCAGAAATTCAGAAATAAAGCAGTAAACAGATGCAATGAAGCTTCTGAGGTTTTTCCATCTTGGGAAAAAAAACCTCTTCACCCCCTTCTCTCTCTGCCTTTTGTAATTTAACACTGCCAGGACTTACTTAGAGAGCAACAAAAGTAGTTTTCTAAAGCAGCATGCTTGGTCCTAACCACTCATAGCACATGTCATTATGGGGATATTTGCGAGATCTGGTTTCAAGCAAAGGCAAAAAGCATAGTAGTCTTTAGAGCTTTAGTAGAAGTGGATTAGATGAATCTACCCCTTCTTTCCTTTCTCTAAAATGGCCTTGAGGGTTTGTTTCCTATTGAACAATCATGACCCTAGAGTTATTAAGAGGTATTTCTGACGAATTGAGTTTCGACCATTACCAAGAGTGGTTTTACTCCTCTGTGATTACCTCAACAAAGTGGAACAGTCCTGAGCTGTAGCGTGACTGCAAAGGCCTGGTAGAATTATTAGTGTAGTTGTTGAAAGTTGGGGGAAAATCAGAACCTGGTGTGATTTCCTGATGTGCATGCACGTGGTCAGCTTCTCTCCTGTGTGGAGTACCAGCAACAGTCCCATGCAACCACTTCAATTGCAATTACATCCTCAAAATGAGCTTAAGCACTTCTTAAACCCTTTTTCTTGCCTTGTATTCAAGACTGGATTTCACTTCCTAGCAGTTTTGAGTAACCAAAGTACTTTTTAGCAGACCAATAAATTATAACTTCTCTGGTGTTTTTCAGAGAACAAACTGCAGCAGATTTTGTAGATGGACATCACTGTACAATGGCTAAACTCAAATTCATTTTGGTAATACTTGGTATCAAGAAAACAACAGGCAGGGTGCTATAAATAACAATATATCTGTAAAGCATATAGAAAAAAATAAAATGGAGAACTAAGAGTGGACTCAGAAGTTATTTAACTTCTGCAAGAGGAGGGATAACAATGCAGTTGTCACTATCATAGGGCACTTCTACCCATGAAAGCAGAAGGCAACATGCATACATAACTGTGCTATAATCAAAGATGTATGCAGCTCTGTAATATGGAGAAATATAGAACTAAAGACTGATTGCCTATGAAGTATATGAAAATAGTGTTAAGAATGACTTAAAACCTTTTATGGGGATGGTTATCTTTGGGAATAACTAAAAGTCCATTAGTCTCTACATGTATTAAATCAACTCTCTTTTCCTCTGAAATCTGCCTCATTGTTTTTTTAGGGTGAAATTGATCCCTAGACAAAGTACACATAGATGGTGTTAAATCTTCCATTTATTATAATATCCATAACTCAGTATATAAAGCTATGCATATGGCCCTGATAGCTGTCTGCAGTGGGGTGGATTTTCCTTTTGTGTACTGACCCAAGGTGAATGACAGTGTCTCATCAACACTTTGTTCTTCAGTGCTTTATTAATAACAAATGAGGGACTCATGAATCCATTCAATTAATTAATTTCTTCTTGGTCTCCTTTTCTTGCTTAACAGGTTGATCTGTCTCCAAAATGTACATTTTCTGCATTCCCATTTGTCTAATGACATTTAGATAATTTCTTTACTTTGGAATGTGGCCATCCAACTTAAAAGTAAAAAGAGATATCGTACATTTGAAGACAGCGTTAGTGCCATTCCCTGCCAGTAAATCCCAATGCTATGAAAATGAACAAGGATGCAATCTGCCTTCCTTTCAGGTATATCACTGACACACAGGGAGACACTTCTCTTCAGCTACTTTGGCTCATAAAAAGCTTTATTTAAGTTTTGATTCAAATATCCATTTTTTCCAACCAATTTAGGGGTTATAATATCTGCTGTTGACCCTCTATTATAACTTGTGAACCATCCTGTTTAATGTGAAATTACATCATGTAAGAAATTCTCTTTTGTCCATTATCTTGGTCACTGCCATGACAGGGCTCTCAAAGAGTCATGGGAGTGTAAATTAGAGATGGGACTAAGAAGTGAGGAACTCGGGAGTAATAGGTTTGAGTCTAACATGGTGATTCCTTCTGTTCCTAAGGCCACAGCAAGAGTGCAATGAAGAATGGACATTAGGTGTTTCTTCCTGGCACTGTGTCAAGTGCAGAATATTTTATGCAAATGCAATATTCTGTTCCGAGAAATAATAGATCTATAGTGATTTCATTCCCATGTTAGAGTAAGAAAGTTTACATTGAAAAAATGGATTGGCCACAACTATGACCGCTTGTTGAACACAGAAGGAATATTAAGAAGAAATTAATTGTGTGGCATTAGCTAATAGGAAGTAACACACATACAAACAGAGGTCACAGACAAAAGAAATCATAAACTGTAACTGATTATTGTGATTTGCTTAACTGGACTAGGTAATTATGTGACAAAGTGAATGCCATGGGGAGGTATGTGGAAGTCAAGGCTGAAGGACATAACATAGCTTATGTGTTGTGCTTCTCCCTGCTAACCTCTCAGGCCAGTGACAGTGTTCCTTTCTTGTGTAAGAAAGCTAGGTATGTAATTATGAATGTGAGATGAAGGTAGAACAGATACCAGTAAATAGGATTCTACATGCCAGAGGAAGATGATGAACATAATGGCACAATGACAGCTTTGGAAAGTTAGAAGACGTGGTAGAATGAGATGGATATGTCTGTGATAGACCGGATTCACTTTCATCCTGTATCAGGTGTTTCAAAGTCTGTTGTCTGATTTATTTCTTTTGGGATGGAATCCTATGATTTAGGACAGATTACATGGGACTTTCTCCAAAAGTTAAAGACAAGTGAATTGCAATTGCTTGGAAAACCAACATCCTTCTATGGGCCTTCACTTTTGCCTTTTCTGTGGATCTGCTTAGCACTCTTCTCATATGAAGATTCTATAGGAGGTGCTATGCTTGAAGCATGATCTACACGATATGTTTTCATCAGCATAGATAAGTAACTGCAAAGTGTCAAGAGGTCACCATTTCATCAGGTGGTGAAGCAATGACAAAATTTTTAGTGTCGACCCCCATGGCAGCACAGGGTTTTCTTAGTAGAATAAATAGTAATGCAGAAAGACTTAGTGCTACTAGACTACAGACCCTCTGCCAGTCTCTGCTCTATCTCCTCTTGGGATCATATATAAATTAGCATATAATTATCAACAGACAGATATATTGTTGACAAACCCTGCCTTGAATATAATGGAAGGCCTCTACTTCTAGTAGGAACACACCCTTTCACTTAAAAAGAATCATAGAATTGCTAGGTTGGAAAAGACCTTTGAGATCATTGAGTCCAACCGTACCTGTCCACTACTAAATCACAGAATCTTAGAATAGTTTGGGTTGGAAGAGACCCAAGTTGGTCTCTTGGGAAGAGACCCAAGTTGGAAGAGATTGAGGGGTTATTTACTAGTATTTTCCCTCACTCTTGGGACCCTGCTGTGAACTTCTGTTATTTTTCTTCTCTTGGCATAGGAAGGGATTTGTCTGGATTTGTCAAAGATGGCTTCTGTTTCCCTTCCCTCCTGTATTGCCAAAGTGCTTGATTCCCATTGCTCTTCCAAGACTGCCCTGTCTGCTCACAGCTATATCTGCTTTGTGGCAGAGAGTCATTCAACTGCCTGAGTGAACCAAATTCCTTCAATCTTCCTTGTTAGTTTAACATACAGTCTTAGAAATCACAGTCATAAATCATATCTTGGATACAAATCAAAACATGTGATTAATACTTAGACATTTATGGCCATGTAGTGTTGTACCATGGTTAACAAGTAACATTTGGCTATGGGGTCTGTGCACCTGCTAAACAATAATGTGCTACTAATGTTTTAATGAAGGATCCCAGGGAAAAAAATGCCTCCTTAAGCTAGCAGTAAAGCTTTGCTTCTGTAATGCACATACGTGGATAGGAGAGTTGACTGACTGGGAATATAGCCATTTGTTTTCCCAAATTACAAATAATAATTAATAAATAAAATGTTTTCTTATGGCTGTGAGCAGGGAATTGGGAGAATCTTTTGGCAAACAAACTGATATTCAAGCTATGATTTGCTGAGAGCATTTGCACGTTACTTTAGAACAGTGGTCTCAGGAGGAGCAGTACTGAGCAACTTGCATTTTGTGTACAGGTTTGCTGTCTCTGTTGGCCTTGGTTTAAACTTTTAAACTTACTGTATCCACAAGCAAAAAATCGGAAAGTCTTGTGAGCAATGTATGGTATATGAAACAAATATTGGGAACTGTGGCTTTCCAGTGATGCACTTGTTTATTGATATTATGACATACAGCATAGTTTTTGCAGACTGACAGTGAGGAAAAAGCAGAGATTATGTATATGGGCCCTTTTGCAGGAAAACTAAAAAACAATCTGCCATCTTGCTTCAGTGCATTCTGTACTAAAATATGGTTTTTAGCATTATGACAATAAACTCCAGGAATGCTACCTGGCAGAGATGGTTTAACACTGCTTCAGAAGCACTGATTCTCTGATTCTTAATGAGAAGCAGAGGGGGGCCAATGTCTTCCTTTATTTAAAGAAAAACCTCTTCAAGGTCTTCCACAAGAACGGAAGGAAAAACTTTGGCCAGGAAAAACTTCTGTCAAATGTTTTTTTTAGTGTCTCTGCTACATGAAAGTATTCATCTAACCTATGGTTTCCCTGCTGACAGTGGTGAGTGGTAGATCTTTGAGCATGAGGTGCCTGGAACCTTGTGCTGCCATTACCTCATTTGGTACTACCTTTGTGCATGCAAGCGGTCTCTACCGGTCAATTAATGCAAATACTTCATATTAGGAGGGTGCTTTACTCCTCACAATGATGCAAAGAAATGTAGTGAAACAAATGTAAAAAATATCTTTGGAGAAACTTGTATATTTATGTTGTTATTCTTGGTATGTGTTTCTCGGGGTAATGCAGCCTGAGCCAATGCTGGCAAATAAGAATTTAGAGAAGTTTTTCCTAATCTGATACCAGTTAAAATAAAAAAAAAGAAAATTTTTGAAAGATTTTAAAATATTATTCTCTGAGATTTGTTAAAATTATTTTTTCTTTTCCTTCTGCAGGCTATTTTTTGGTTTAGAATCATAGAATCATAGAATCACTTGGTTGGAAAAGACCTTTGAGATCATCAAGTCCAACCATACGTGTCTACTACTGAACCATACACCTAAGCACTTCACCTACCTGCTTTTTAAATACCTCCAGCAATGCTAACTCAGCCATCTCCCTGGGCAGCCTGTTCCAGTGCCCAATAACCCTTTTGGTTAGGAAATTTTTCCTGATGTCTAATCTGAACCTCCCCTGATGCAACTTGGGGCCACTTCCTGTCATCCTATTGCCTGTCACTTGGGAGAAGAGACCAATGACCCACCTTGCTACAACCTCCTGTCACCTAGTTGTAGACAATTATAGAGTCTCCCCTCAGCTTCCTTTTCTCCAGGCGAAACAACCCTGGTTCCCTCAGCTGCTCTTCATAAGACTTGTTCTCCAGCCCCTTCACCATTTTCATTGCCCTTCTCTGGACACTCTCCAGGACCTCAATGTCATTCCTGCAGTGAAGTGCCCGAAACACAAGATTTGAGGTGCAGTTTCACCAGTGCCGAGTACAGAGGGAAAATAACCTCCCTAGACCTGCTGGTCACACCGTTTCTGATACAAGCCAAGATGCCATTGGCCTTCAGATCCCTCTGTAGAGCCTCCCTACCTTCAAGCAGATCAATATTTCCACCCAGCTTAGTATCATCTGCGGAGTTACTAAGGATACACTCACCCTCTCACACAGATCATTGATAAAGATATTGAGCGGGACTGGATCCAGCACTGAGCCCTGGGGCACCACTTGTGAGTGACCTCCAGCTGGATTTAACTCCATTCACCACGACTCTTTGAGCCCGGCTATCCAAACAGTTTCTTACCCAGCAGAGTGTGCCCTTGTCCAGGCCAGTGGCTAACAGTTTCTCAAGCAGAATATTATGAGAAACAGTGTAAAAGGCTTTAGTGATATAGGTACACTATATCCACAACCTTTCCCTGATCCATTAAGCAGGTAATGCTGTCATAGAAGGACATCAGCCTTTCATCAGCCAGTGTTGACTGGGCCAGATCACCTGGTTGTCTAGTGTGTGCTACGTGATAGAACTCAAGATGACGTGCTCCATGACTTTCCCTGGCACTGAAGTCAGACTGACAGGCCTGTAGTTCCTTGGATCTTCCCTCTGACCTTTCTTGTAAATGGGCATAACATTGGCCAACATCTGATTATTCATCATTTTTGATTTTACATCATTTTGATTATTTGTCATTTTACAAAGAGTTTTTTTTTTTTATTAAAGATTCTCTGATTAATTTCTTTCACTAATTATTTTCCTTGAATGCATCCTCTCATTTACTTTTCTGTTCCCATGGCTGAGGATAGTTCAGTGTATATTCTCTGAAAGCTGTCCAGATTGGTTTCAAATTAATCAGATGGTGTATTATGAGGCTGCCTTTAGGCACTCAACTGTTGCTAGTCTGGAACTAGACTGGGAATCCTAACTCAGTTTCTTGAAAACCAGATTTTCCCCTCAGCTTTTTGTTCAAACAGTAGAAAATGAATCCAAAGGACTCCTTTTATTTATGAATAGCCGTTTCCAAATTAAAATAAAATCACTTTGAGAAAATGTTGATTGCTTGCCTATGCAATTCTGATTAAGAAAGTGATGAAAGTGAGTGAAAGACTTCGGGAGTACATCTGCACTGCAGAGTTAGTTGCAAGCTCTAACTCAAGGGTTATCTCCACTCATCTCCCTGATCACATACAAAGCTTCTAGCTTGGAAGTGTTGCAGGGCTTCTGACTGAGCAAGATGCTAAGGTTCAGATGTTACCTTCATGTAGTGTTATAGCCAGCCCACTTTGCAGGAAAGAATGAGACCAACACATGAAATTATGCAAATATTCCAATACCTTCTCATGATTCATCCATGTATCGAAGAGGATGTAAAGTCCCTCCTGTGATTTATTGGAGAAAGTTCTCAAAGTCCTGCAACACTGAGAACAAGGGAGTTGCCAGAGGTCTCAGAGAACTGCAGGGCATGAGGAGGAATTAAGTTACTGGTCTGGTCTCCTAAAAAGACCTTCAATTTTTACTCAGTCCCTGCCATATAAGAAAAGAGAGCAGGAGCAAGACTTCTCAGTGTTCTACTGAGCCATCCTGCCATTTCTACACTGTGGATCATTCAGACCCCTGCAGCTGGCACCCACTATAAAATGAGTTGCTTAAAAATGTGCCTTGAGGGTATCTTGAGTTTCCTTGTTTAGCTATGCTCTGGATTCCTTGACTGTAGGAAAGGACTGGAGCCTTTTCATGCAGATCTGAATAACTGGGTGGAATAGGAGACATTAGAGAATTTGGCCTCCTGTTTTAGCAAAGGGTTACAAAGGAAGCATTTCCTGTAGCTGGGGGGAAAATATAAAGATCCCAGTCTTTTATTGCAGGGATCATTCTCATTCAGTTATTCTGCCATGGACTCTCTAAAAGGCACCAAACAGCAGAAATAACGTGAGCAAGAGGAAAAGAGATGTGGAGCAGTGTTGTACAAAGATTCATGGATAATAACTTAGGATTATCTGGAGAGCACTAATTTAATTTTACTATGGCTAATGAGTTTTGTAGCATTTCTGCTTTAGGCAGCTGCTCCATATCCTTCTCACTTAAAAGTGAAAAAAAATGAGCTCAAAAAAAAATCTTTATCCAGATAAAGCAGTTTCCTAGATTAGGTAGTTCCTTGCGGTATGTTTTCCATCCCTGAAGCCTAAATTCTCCTAAATTAGTAAGCAACTTAACCACAGTGATATTGGAAATATGCTGCACTTTCTTGTACTGGTATTTCAATATGTATATTGTCTCCGTGTAGTACATTCAAAAACTAGAGACTAAGTTGTGTAATTTCATATGGCTCCTGGTGACACCTGAGAACTTTAACTGCCCTAGATGCTGGCCATAATGAAGAAACATTTCCAATTCATCAATGCCATTATATCCAGCAAATTAAAGCTCTTGATATGGAGTAGGTCCTGCTGTTTTGTTTATTGGTTAAATATTGTTACATTCCATCTAAGTATGACTTAGGTGGGTATGGCAGACAACAAATATAATTTGATCTAATGTCCGCATTCTAAAAAATACAAGAACACCCATCTCTGAGTGAAACAGGTGCTGAGAAATATGAGATAGAAGAGGAAGCACTAAACAGAACTGTTGCTCGTTCTCTTCTAGTTGACAGAAATGAGATAGTGGATAAGGATGGCTCGGAAGCAGCATTGGCTAAAAAAGATGTGCGATTTTGTGCGCTTTCCTTCACAAACTTCTGTGGAAGCATATTTTTCTGAAGAAGCAGTAGAAACCTCTGTAACATTGGTAGCATAAGCAACACTTTGGCAATTCCAAATTATCTTTGAGTTAGGTGGGTCTTCCTTTATATTCATTGAAATATAACTATTCTTTAAATTTGAATACAGTGAACATTCAAATGTGTGGTATCTGATTATTTAATTGTTTTCCTTCATGAGGAGAAGAAAGTTGCAGACAACTATGTCTTTGCTCTTAAATGATAGCAAGTGGTAAAATCTGAGTATTCAGAAATAATAAGTACATGCTAACATTAACATGATGATCTTCTCACGGAATGTCATTGCATTTACCTAAATCTAGCAACTATTTCTTGTTTGCCAAGAACTAATTTTCACATTAAGAAATATCTACTATGCGTCTAGCTCAGCAGAACTGCCTTACATGGTGGTGAATGCACACTTAATTTAGTAATATTAGAGAACCATCTCAAGCCATGATCAAGCTGGGTAGTAAATGCAGAGCTGCACTCATGTGTTGCTCCTCAGTACAGAAGACAGTGTAGAACATCTTGGAAGGGAGTTGAGCAGGCAGGCCCGTGGTGGATTTCCATGAGCTGGATGGGCACAATGAAGAGAGGATGTCTGTGGAAATCCATTTTTCCTCAATTTTCACACATCTTCTTCCCAACTGCTATTTTTTAAAAAAAAATTTTACTAGTGTAAATGCCTAGCTCAGAGGTGTGCTAGATTGAATGATGTTGGGAGTTCTTATGAGGTGTTTCTCAGATTCATTCTGCCTTTAGAATAAGTTGTGTGACTTTTCAGGGCACTATAACAAGTCAGTTATGACATTAGATAAGCCATTGCTGTTAGCCTCAACACTTTTATGAAAAGCCAAACAAACAAACCAAAATAACAAACCCAAAAAACTCATTAGTTGATCCTGTCTGCAAAACGTGAAGAATTAAGTTACAAACATATGACCTTATAAAAAAATAAAAAAATTATTTTCAGATAGCTTAGCTTGTATGCATGACAATAATTCCTCCCTGAAGGTATTTACTCACCTTTCAAGTAGGTGCAGAGATTCTTCCTTTTCAATTTTATTCAGAATTTTGAGGAAAACCTTCAACCCCCCCCCCAATATTCACAATAAAAATCCATGACCTGACAAGACTGTAACCCAGTATTTTTAAACACAAAGTCTTTTTAAATGGCTGCGAACATTTTACAAGGTCATAATCTTAAAGTAGATGGGTGTAGTGTGGATTGTATTTGTAATGCATTAATAAAAGGTAATAGAACTGGTTTATAAAATTTTCTGAGAAAATTTTACAGCTAGTCTTTATTACTGTTTCACTGGTATATAGCTACTTCTAAAGAATGGCTAGATTTCACTTGTGAACAAGAAGAAAGATTGAAAATGAGAAAAACTTATTCGTGTCAAGATTGTCATTCCCAACGTAATTGCAAGCAGTTGTACAAAGTTTCATAGACTAGAAATCAGTGATTTCCAAACAAATAGAAATTAATTATGAATTTTACAGTGGTTAAAGAAGGGCAAAGGAAGGATTCACTGAGATTTACAGGAATTCTTGATCTGTGGCTTCAACCTATCATAATTTCTTTCTTTTATTCAATGTGACCATAATCACATTTCACTGTTTGTGGAACCTAAGCTGCTTTTTAGGCTGTATGACACCATTTGTAAGTACGGCTTTTACCTGCAAATGATGAAAAGACTGCCTGCACACTAGTTGCCAGCCATCTAACGCTACATCTCCACCAGGGGAGGTTCAGGCTGAACATTAGGAAAAAAATTTTCACAGAAAGGGTCATTGGGCACTGTTAGAGGCTGCCCAGGGAGGGGGTTGAGTCACCTTCCCTGGAGGTGTTTAAGGGACAGGTGGACGAGGCGCTGAGGGACATGGTTTAGTGTTTGATAGGAATGGTTGGACTCGATGATCCTGTGGGTCTCTTCCAACATGGTGATTCTATGTTTCTATGATCTCTGAAGCTGGAACTGAGTAGGCCAAATAGCTCTTTAGTCTATCTATGTAAAGAGTTAAGAAGGAAGTTGTAATATGAAAACTGAAATAAATACAAGGAGGCGTAAGAGTATTTTTCAGTGGAATGTTGTTTATGGGGAAGAGAACTACAACAGAAAAGACGCAGATGAAAACAATGTGAGGAAAATGGAACAGCTGAAAAACTAGAGGTAGGATTATTTTAAAGTAGTTAAGAGGAAAGTATTGTAAGGGAGCAAGGGACAGGACTTTCATCATAGATATTAGGAGTCTGACAGAACTTGTGTTTCAGGAGATTGCAGAGCACTAGTGACAACTTTCATGAGTCTGAGGTTGGGAGAAGCTGCTCTCAGCATGCTGCCACACACGTACTGTGCAAGGTGCCATAAGGACACTGCACGTACCTCTAAAGAGTCCAGCTCAAATATGCAAAGCAAACTAGTTGTGGCAGCAAAGAGATACACATCATTACCTCTTTGTGATGTATTACTATTCAATGACAAATATTACTTTTTATAATTGCTAGGAAATGCATATTATTATTGCTGTTTATATTGACAGCTGTCTTATGAAAAAAGAAGAAGCTGAAAGCAGAATAGGTTCATTTTAATAAGAAATAGTAATGGACAAAGTGTCCTCTGAAAGTCATCAGGATTGCTGGGAAAGAGACCAAAGATGGATGCAATACTGTCATACTTTTACAAGATCCTGTGCTAATTATACCACTTGAAAGTCAGGTTTTTGATTAAATAACAGGGGGTGGGGGCTGGGTCACCGTGGTGGTGTTCAAATCCTGCTTTTGAAATACCTAGCCAATGCAAACCTTCTAAAAATCCTTTTGTTTTGGTGAAGGTAAGACACGTATTTGGTTCCTCAAAGGATTATCATCTTTGTGCCATTATTGTTGGGTTATTGACTCCTATTCCACAATTTGTAGGAACTATATTCACCTCTCTATATTGCGTGTTACCTAAGAAAAGACATTCCCATTTAAATCCATTGAATTAGCTCCTTACTGAGCAGAGCCAAAGAAGGCAGAGCAACTTTCATAAAATGAGGACAACACAGCAGAAGGGACTAAAAGAGAGTGTAAACCGTAAAGGGGATTCGGGAGGAGAATATTTTTAGGGAGACCCTTCAGAGTAAAGATAAAGGGATGGAGAGCCTAAGGAACAGAGACAAAACACCTGCAGCAAGCAGGGCCAGTGAGAAGGGAAGACATTAAACACCCTGGAAAGAAAACCAACATCATTAGAATGAGGCATTTACTCTCTCTTGATCCGAACGACAGAAGCAAGGCAATCTGCTGTTTGTGTTGTAAAAGTGTTTGCAGTGGGAAGTATGGTATATACACACAGAAAGAACATCTGTTCTGAGAAGGCTCTTGCAAATATAAAGCTGCAATAATGTGGTAGAAACATCTGCACAGCTTATAGCAGGGCCACCAGTAGTTCTTATAGGTGGGGGAGGGTCCGAGACATGCCACATGCAGGAGAAGGTCACATGGAAACACCTTTAAGAATGAAGTAACTTTTTTTTTATATATCCATGGGAAGGTAATATGCCTGTAGACAAACTGCAGTGTTCAGTGTTGCAGACTACTGCTGTGGAAATGTTATAAACCCCACAAAACAGATTATCAACTTTTCACTTAACAATTAAAATGACAAGTTGCCCATATTCTTATGTAGCCACAGGATGGCTTGAGGATTTTAAATAAAGTCAAGGCATAAAGATTTTCCTCCAAACAGTTACAAGAGCAGCAAGACTTTATGGCATAGTCTTGTTAGCAGAAGACCAAGAAATTCAGGGCTGGTAAGGAGCAAGTGGGATAAAATCCAGTGCCGCCTGGCAGCTTGCTGATGATAGTGTTGCTGCTGTCCAGCTGCAGAATATGCCCAGACGTAGTTCTCTGCTATGGTTACACAGCAGCTGGTACCTGAAAGACTAATTTCTGGTTATTTGGGGTATCACTTCACTACAGACATTGCAGAGTAAATACGATTACACAATTTGGTGCCCTTTGCCTCAGTTCTTTTTTATTGCAAATACCTCTTAACAACACATGTCTGAATAGGGCAACTCTGCTTGTGTGTGGAATTTTTAATGAGAAAAAGAGGAAAACTGCAGCTCATTCACAGCCTACAGTCTTCAAATGATGGCATTTGGCAGCAACAAGGCTGTTTTTTACCAAGGCACTCTTACAAGCTTCCCAAAGAAGCCAACTTCTTTGCTCCATCTCAACTTTTCTCCTTCAAATTTAGTGGCTTCAAAGCTTGTCCAAAAAGTTTTGTGGAAATGTTACCCATTTCTATTCATTCGGGATTTCAATTTAGAGCTCAGATAGATACAAATGAGCAGATATACCTCTGGACAGTGACCACCTTGGCAGTGTCTAGGGCTCAAAGTGCAAGTCTTGGAAATTTCAGCTTGAATTTAGACAAATGAGAATATCTAAGCACAGGAAATATTTATGAATGTAGTATCTTAAATGGCTACTTCTATTTTTCTTGGTATTTCTCTACACCAACTGGACTCCTTTTCCATGTGAAATATCAGGAGTGAGAGGATGCATCTGTTGACTAGGCTATGTTGAGCAGACACCTATACAGCAAAAGCCTATTGCTGGCAATGGGAATGTATTTGTCAAGTTCAGCAGGTGATGGTTGAAGATTTTGGCCTAAGTTATGCTTTTAAGAGGATTTTTAGAACATACAAACTGCTGGATATCCTGGTGTTTGCAGACAGACAAAGCTTTTATTCATTTCATCTGTTCTTTAATGCTTTGCAACAACAGCTAACAAGGATTATTTCCAGAAATGTAAGCAGAATTACCTAATGAGGTACAGAAGGCGAGTGTGATCAGTTTTACTGGAATTAGCAGATATAAGAGACAAATGGCATTTGTAAAACAAGACCAAGGGGATTATGCACAACACACTGCTAGATGCATAATCCAGATACCAAAAGTAGGAATCTCTTTCCTATGGCTCCCAGTATAAGTCGCAGAAAGAGACAGATGCCTCCAGTACAGAAGATAGAATTAGGAGCTCTGGGAGAGCCCATCCATTTTCCCTGGCTGTATTTGGCACCTAAGCCTGGAAACGTTACCACTTTATGGATGTAAATCCTCTCTCTTTCCCAAACTGGGAAAATCCCTCTTCAGGAAAGTGTTTTGAGACTTTTATCTTTGGGGATGTTCATCTTTAAGCATCTAAATAACCCAGAGCAGGTTGAAAGACATTACAAGCGTTTATAAGGAGTGACGTACTTTGGTGTGTGGCAAAACAAAATGGGGCAAGTTCTTCCACCTTCTAAACTTAAACATGTTGACTGGGATTTTTGGTGGATATCTAGCGGGTAAAGTAAAGGTGTTATTTGTATTTAGGAATATTCCTCATTATTGCTATAAATATGGCCTCAAGCTCCGCCAGGGGAGATTTAGGCTGGACATTAGGAAAAAATTCTTCACAGAAAGGGTCATTGGGCACTGGAACAGGCTGCCCAGGGAGGGGGTTGAGTCACCTTCCCTGGAGGTGTTTAAGGCACGGGTGGACGAGGTGCTAAGGGACATGGTTTAGTGTTTGATAGGAATGGTTGGACTCGATGATCCGGTGGGTCTCTTCCAACCTGGTTATTCTATGATTCTATGAAATAAATCTTGCCCTTTCCTTCTGAAGCATAAGTTTGTCTCCATTGGTTCTAGAGAGTGTGTAAATTATATCTACCTTGGGAGAAAAGAGCTTGGCCTTGAGATCAGACACCATTTCCAGAACAACCATGTTCTTTCTGGCTCTGGAGCGCTGTGCTGCATCATACTTCACAGAAGAATTCTTATAGAAGTGATGATTAGGCAAATCTAAAATGTTTTGTGAAAAATACCCTTTGTTTGTTGAGGAGAGGGATGCTGCCTCATTTTTAACATCAGGATGACCAAACTTGTGGTCAAAATCCAGACGGAAAAGAGTGAAAAGCTTTTTCATGTAGAGAATACGTCTTTAACAAGGGCTGTGAGACGAAGAAGTTCTTTCTCTGCTGCCTATGTTACTGTATGTTAGAAGAATGTCAAGTCTCCAGATCATTGGCTTTTTCTGAAGCAAAATCACCCTGCTTTTTCTCATGAGGAGTGTAGAAATATTTTGGATTTGTTGCACTGCAGAATAGAGAAAAATTTAAAAATCTCACAATGTGTCATCAGACAGGAAAACAATTTCCTTCCCAATTCTAATGACTTATCATTTCTCATGGAAAAAAATGCCAATAGCATGTTCAGGTTTTCAAATAAGATGGAAAAGAGTATTTTCGTCCCTGATGTTATGGTGTAGGTAGAAGAGAACATTAAAGCTGAAAAATATCAGCCCTCAGGTCAGAGGGGGCTTTTTCCCTGATCTTCCTTTTCATTCATTTTTACATCACATTTATCTCCAGCCATACAAAAGGTTATTACTGGGCTTCTAGATGCTAGCCATATAAAAATGACAATATTAAGCAGTGTCAGGTGAGATAGGGAGGAGCAATGGCTGTGATATTTTTCTAGCTGATTTTGGCCGCAGTGGTGTGTGCAGGCAGAGGTGGAGGGATATTGTACTGAAAAGAACAGTACAGGCATATTTGACGTAGCCAGGCCAATTAACACTAATCACCACAGATACTATTAACTATTGCTAAGGAAATATTAACCCCAAAGATCTATTATTGCCTGCAGTGTCCCGTGGAGGGAGGGTGAGGGGGAACATGTAGCTACTGGGTATCTCGTGGCAAATATAAAGAGCTGCCAGTGGCCAAATAATGTGCTCCTAGAAAAAGGCATGGTCCATTATCCCTGCTGAAAACAGAGTGACAAATTACTGAAAAAGTACTGTACTGCAGCAGAAAGAAGCCAATAATTTCATGAATTTTACAGGTACAGCGAACCATAACAGTATGTTCTAGTACTACCCGCTGCATGCTACAGTGCTTTACGCTATAGTTCTTTTCACAGTGCTCACAATATAACCCATGTCCTCTCTCAGAAAAATCCCTCAAGTTAGGATACTCAGAAAGTAGATCTCCTCTAACCTGGAAGACAAATAACACTAAGGTTTAAGAAACCGTGTTACAGATTGCATGCCTGATACCATGACCCGATTCTTATCACATCTCTATTGATCTTATTTCAGTGTGCTTCTGTTGACTAATAAAATTGTTACTACTGATTTCATAGAATCATAGAATCATAGAATAACCAGGTTGGAAGAGACCCACCGGATCATCGAGTCCAACCATTCCTAACAAACACTAAACCATGTCCCTCAGCACCTCGTCCACCCATGCCTTAAACACTTCCAGGGAAGGTGAATCAACCACCTCCCTGGGCAGCCTATTCCACTGCCCAATGACCCTTTCTGTGAAGAAAATTTGTATTAGAACTGAGTCTTAAATATCTTCTGTGATGCACAATCTCTTCAGACTGTCTCCTGCAACCCATGCATGGTCTGAGCAACTCATGCTGCTTCTTGAGTATTGGAGTGACATTCGGTACATTGGATATGAACACATGCCTTACCTGCAATGCAATAATAACCTTGAAAATGCAATACAATTTGGAGTTGAATGCCAAATGCATTCAGTGGTGCACAGATGTACTGGAAAAGGGAAGTGAAAAGAAGGGAGGTACTTGGACAACTTGATGAAACAACATAGGCAGGAGGTGTAGTAGTTGATGGGCTTCATATTTGGATGTGGAAAACATAGTATGCACTATAATGGTCAAAGGAGAGCAAAAACAGCAGGTGAAAGCCATTTCAGTGAAAAAGCTTGGGATTGCCTTGATTTAATTAGAGCATATGCTGTTTCATCACAGATTACTGGTAGAAAGTCTTTTTCTAGTGAGAAGAAATTTAAGAATAAGAGGTAGTTTATAGTCAGTGGCTCGTTTTTTGTCCAACAGATATGTGAAGTAAGGATAAAGAGCTCCTTTGCTAGAGGAGATCCAGTTAAGAATGAACAACTTCTGTTCTGAAATTGCCTGATATGTTAGCAAAAGTTTTGAAAGAGACAAGCTTTGTTAGCACTTGTTCTGTGTTTTATAAATGGAAAAACTCAAGAAATGAGCAGTTGGTTTATAAATATTTTGAAATGGGAAAGATCAATTGACCCATTGTTGTCAACAGTATCTACATAACAGTGTAAAAAAGTTTGTGATTTTCCTGTATAGTAATGTCTGAGTTTGGGATCTCAGCATTTCACAAATACTGATTCTGATTTCTTTTTCCACTAAAGGTTCTCCTGGTGGTATGAAAGGTAAGGCAAACACTAAAATAGCATATACATGCAAATAAGGCTTGTTAGGTTTCCCTGTGTTAAATAGGTAATTGTTCTCACTCTATTTTTTGCAAAGAAAACTCTTGAACGAAGGCAATGCAAAAGATGTTGGTAGCACAATAGAGAGCAAAAACTATTTTCTTCCAGTCCTACAAATTCTTTTTTCAACCACAGTTAATTGCCTGTTGCTAGCAACTGTTCTGGAGCCATAGAAATCGGTCTGTAGAAACAAGCATTGACCATTCTGAGACAGTGTTTTTTAAAGGATGGCTCTCTGCCCCAGTCTGTCCCGGAGCTCAGTTAATTCTTATTTTAACTTTGTGTTTTGTTTACTAATTACATTTTTGCTGACAGTGTTTTTTATGTTTCTTTGATTTATCAACAGAAGAAAAGAAAGTATCCTATAGCATCAACTGCTGGTGTCAACACAGAGAGATGGGACAGGGCTGTAATTGCTGGAATTGTTATTCAGACGCGTGTGACTTGATCCAATAAATGTGGGTTTCTGGCACCTTTCTGAGTGACACTTTTACCAGAGATTGCTGTTTGAGTGTGTCTTGCAAAGATTCCCAGCACCAAGCAGCGCTAGCACTTTCAGATTCTTTCCCTAAATAATGTCTTACAAAGGAAAATACTGCATAGCTCCATTGTATGATCAGCTGGCTTTGCTGGCTTCTGAAGCTGTTTCCCACGGGGTCTGTCTTGACTTCGGAAGGAAGGACAGGCTTCCCATTTAGTTGTGGCAAGGTCCTCATGGATGGGAAAGCCCACACACTCTGGTGCTTTTCAGAGCTGTCTTCACACCATCAGAACCACTCCAGAAAACGGCCCCAGATCTCTCTGCTGCTAGTCCCCTTGGGTGTGAAGTACGGCAGAGCAATTAGCTCCATGTCCAAACTAGAAGAGCCACTTAAAGAGAAGGATCTTAAAGTGGCAGGACAACCACTGGCAACCATTGAGATATAGGAGAAAAGTTTATTTGGAGTGAAAACTATCATGTCTTGAGATGTTGAGGAAGAGAGATAAGATATGCAGAAGTGCAGGGAGAGCAGGGGCAACATTCAGGGAGTTGGGAGGAAAGCCAAGAAAAAATAACACTGTCTGGATTACCACGAAAGAGAAGACATTGAAGGGATCACCTTTAAGAATGCTCTTCTCCTGCATTGTCTTTAACCATTACAAATACGTCAGGTAGCTAGGAAAAAAACCCTAAAAAGTTAAGTAAAAATGCCCCAAATGGACATTCATGTTGCTCTTTTGCCTTTGTTAGATTTTTCACCACTGATGAGTTTTCCAGTGTCAGACAAAGGGTACGCAAATAGAAGAAAAATGCAGACAGGCTAAAGTGTGAACTTTCAGAAGCTGGTTAAAGAATAATACTCTTCCTGTCGTGAGAAATCCAGTAAAATCTCACCACTGGTTCAAAGCATGAAACAGAGTCAAAGATGCAAAAAGACTCTCAATGGATTAAGCAAAATCCACAATGGCAGCCAAGCATACCAGCTATAAATGTTCTCATTGAGCCTGCAGGCACGGGTGCTCTCCCAAACTCAAATGATAAGGCACTTATCCATTTGGCTTTGGGCCATAAGATTTGGAGATCTGAGGCAAAACCGATCACTTTAGGAGAAAGTCTGCTACGGGTAATTAAAGGCAGATTACTGGATTAAGATTTGATGCAAATTTGAAGTACTTCCTTTTCTTTCCACATTTGTTTCATTTTTCTTGTATTCTTTGTCTCTGGATAACTATAATTGAATGCATCTTTAAACTGTAAATTGTAATTTTTCTGTCAGCATTGGAGCTTTAATTTCAGATGTTTATTAGAAAATTTCTCTGTGAGGCTGAGCTTTGTTAGCTGGAGGGACTTGAATCAATTGTACAGCTTCCCCCACAAAGCTATGGGCAGTGTATCATGTTTAGGTGCTTTGAATGTTTTATTTGCTAGTGTGAGGAGAAGAGATAATCTCTGTCACAACCATGTTCCTCTCTCCTTCACCATAGACCTGTTCTCCTGTACATGTTTAGTTCAAGATACAAGGACGGAATCCCATCAAGCTTCCCTGCCCTTGAATGTGGCCATGACCCCTATTATGACTATGGCAAATCCACTGCGATATACTCTGCAGAACTACAGTGAGAAGGGATGTTTTCCTCTTACGTAGAAGAACAAATACAGCCCTAGTCAGCAATGCTGTTCTCATGAGCTGCTACTGAAAGATATGACAAGAGTAAATTAATGTAGAAAAATGGAAGAGAAACAGTTGCAGGGAAAAGTCAAATTTATGAGCCCCCATTACTTCTTCAAAGGAAATATATACCCTCCTGCAGAAAAGGGGAGGGAGGGTAAAAAGCAGCAGCTGAGGATTCTTGGAGTGCAGGAGAATCCTCAGCTGCCATGGAAATAATGAGGATGGCACCAGCTGTTCCCAGTCTGTCCCACACACTTTGGGGCCACCGTTGAAGGCCAGCTGGTACACACTGCTCAGGTGATGCTGTTGGTGAGGTATAAATGCTGTGTGCTCATGTGATTAGGGAAAGCCTCAAAATTTGTTTAAAAATCACTACAATGTAGAAAAGCTGCTTTTCTGCTTCACGTAGCTATGTTTTCTAAAAAGTGTTCTGACACCATGAGCATGTGCATTTGATAAGTAACTGAATAATCTCCCTCTTGCATCTGTGCCTTTTCCTCCTTTTCTCTATCTACTGCTCTGTGACTTCACTGCTTTATGTGCAGGATGTTGGTAGGTTCTTTGGCATCTGCGCTTTGTTCCTGTAATGTTGGATGCGTCACATATTTTTAGATGAATAACATGGAAAAAAAGAACTAGTAAGAAAATAAGTCAATGGAGAGGCTGGATGGGACCATGTCATCATTAGACCTTTTTGGGGGGAATTTTCTGAATCTGAGAAAAACGTGGTAGGATGTGTTTTATACCTTTTTGAGCTGGATGGTTAAGGGAGCTTTTATTTTTCTAATCCTCTCTCACAGTGCACCACAGGCAAGCTTTTATTGCACAGTGTCACTCTACCTTGTGGAGTCTTGTTGCTTAAATAGCTGTAGTTACTCAAGCAACAATAAAGTTATGTGTCTGCAGAGCATATCTCTGCTTCTTTACCCATTGTGCTACCTGCAAGAGAAGCAAAACCAAGAAAACCTTTCAGATCTACCTGAAGAATGGGGTATACTTAAATGCTGTGCCAAAACATGTTTGTGGCTTGATGGCATTATGTCACTGTCAGTCATCCAGCATAGAGCTCTAATATTGCTTGTTTTCACTCTCCGTCCCTCTCTCTTCACTTTAATTGAACTCCTTATAATTAAGATAAATTCTGAGCAATCAAACCCGGAATGTGGATGAACAGTCCCTTGTGCAATCCCAAAAGTTCAGCTTTAGGAGGTTATTTCATACACTGTAAATCATTATCCCAGTTTAACTACAGCATGTGGGACCGTGAGTTCTCGGAAAAGCTTGCTACAGCAACTTCATTTATGAAGATAACTCAGTGGGAAAGGTTCTCTATTTACAACTGTGATTTTATAGGGCATACAGGATTTTTTAATGTTAGCACCTTAACAATCAGTGAGAGGCAGTCCAGTGCACAGACACTACAGTTCATTAGCAGAAAATGAGGTGTGACTCCTGAAGATGGATTTTCAGTATCTGTAAGTCACACTAGCATTTCAGGATAGGGGGGGACCATAGCCTATTTTACTTAGCTTGAGGTACAGCCTTTGCCTGAGTAACAGGGCTATGATGTGGAGTTGCTATGAGTCAGAGAATTATGCAGTATATGATGGGTGGGGTGAAACAAAGGAACTTGGAGAAGGAGAAAGAAAGAGAAAGAGTAAAAAAAGGGGGAATACCCTGAGTCTCATAATAAAGACCAGAAACATTCATGTAGTTTGAATGGCAAAGAAACCAGAGGTACTTGGATCCGGACTGTGATCCCAGCTTCAAGCAATTTCCCATGCCTACCCCAGGTATAGACAGGCAGAAGGAATGATGTAGTTTTCTGCAGAGTTCAACAGGATTCTGGATTGATTTAGTATTCTGAATCAAGCTTGTCAATATTCATTTATACAACTTTTCTATTATTGGACTTGTACATATCATTTTGAGAACTTAGACCTGAGACTGCTCTGGCTGTCCCGACCAGTATTGACACTCAATTCAGATTTATGATTTGGAGAAGGAGAGAATGGAAGTGACACAGAACAGGTGCCCATCTCTTGTCCTGCTGTGGTGTTACAACCTGGCTTATAACTTCTCAGATATTCCCGAGCTTATATATAGTTCCCTTGGAACACATTTTGAGTGAGTCTAGACTGTTTCCAGGTTAGTGTGAAAACCTTGTCGCATCATTTCGTGACGTAGTCAGGAAATTGTAATGAGTATCAGCTTGCTTTATTTGTGATGGCTGCCCAAGAGTGACTCACGAGTGGCTCAGTAACCTGGAGCATCTCAATGCTTATGGCTGCTTCCAAGACTGCCCTTCAAAAACAGTTTAGGAGTACTTACTGACTTTGATTCTGCAACTGAAATTTCAGCATAACAAAATCGGTGATTTTTTTTCCTTTGCAATTCCTTTTGGGTTTATATTTGGTTATCAGGATGCCTTGCGATTCTTGAAGCAATGCAATGTTGCAAAAATAATATGAAATATTTGTAAACATCTTGAATATCATGGCAGTTTAAAGGAAAGATCCAAGTATGTACTTCCTCCAAGTCTGTTGCCTTGAACTTCACTGGATCCTGCCTTGAATTTCATGATACTGCAGCTAAATTATAAACAGATGTGCTTGACCTAGCTAAAGACCAGCTAGAAAAGTAAACTGCAAATCTGAAGGAAGCACAAATATCACTTATTCCAACACTCTAAAGAGAATAGGGAAAGAGATAAGCTTTGCTCAGGCTGCACTTCCCTGGAGCATCCTACCCAACTGCAAAGGATTTTGCATATGTTTTGTATGCTATCCGTGGGGAGAGTGAAAAGGCATCTGACATCCTTAGGACCATTTCCTCCATATGCTACCTCCTTCTCATCCACAGGCTACTCTTTCAGGTGTCATCTTTGTCTTAGCCTGGGTTTGATCTTTGGAAAAGTTTTAAAAAAACTATAAAACAACTTAAGTTTTTGTTGTAGAAAAGTCTTACCATGCAATAATTCGGTAGATGCTGATGTTACGGCCAATAAATAGTCTTTGTTGTGCAAAATCTGATTTTTTTTTTACATGCTCTGATTCTGTTTACCTTTAATTGCTCTGATTTGTGGCTCTTCACATGTATGAGGTATTTTGTGAAGGTTGTGATTCAACCCTGTGTGGAAGGCTAGTACAAGCTAGAGCCAGTTAAATCCCTCTCAAACGCTCAAAATGGCTCTCACAGTGTATTCTATTCTGGAGGAGAAAACGAATGGATTGTTTTAAATATATCGCCCTGTCTGGGATCTCTTTCTTCTATAAGCCAATGTTTAAATAAAACCTGATTTATCTTATTAGGTAGGAATTTATGTCATGCCACATGTAGTTCTGAAAATAGTTTTTCCTCCTGCTTCAGCACCCAATTCTCCAAAGTGCTGAGCCTCTGCTGAGGAGATGCTGAGCACCACATGTCCTGCTGAAGTTCAAGGGAGGGGTGAAGTCACTCAGCACTTCCACGATTAGGCACTTTGTGACTGTGTTAAAGCTTTTCTATCAGAAAGAATTGCTCCTTTCATGGCATTTATTACATGTCTCCTTGAGTCTCCTTTGCAGACTCTTTCTGCCATCTTTCTGTAATATGAGGAAATTTGATCCTGGAGTTATGGTGACAAACCCTTTTGAGTCTTGCCACTGCAGCTTTTCTTATCACCAGAAATCATCAGTGGAATTACAGCTCTCTATTATTTGGTTGCTTTTTTCTTATATTCTATGACACATGGGCTTGAAAGCTGAAGTGTATATTACTGCACAGAGACATAAAAGATGGCTTTCACATTAAAAACTCTAGGGAAAAAGGAGTAAGGAGGGGAAGGGTATCACCTAATTAAGTAATTACCTGGTTGTCTCAGTTTATTGAGATACGAGTAATAACTTATTAATAACAATGCAGTTCTGAGTGGCTGGTAAATAACCACCTAGAAAGCTCTTTGCGGCAGCAGTGTGAAAACTGCTGAGAATTTCCTACTGCCTACTCTGCTGTCCTGCCCTCTTCTCCTACCCAGTCACTTCTTCCTTCTCCACTTCTGCAACATGCTTCTCTTTTTACACTGGACTTATTTCTGGAAATCTGTCACGTTGTTGTCCAGTGGGTTTGCTTGGGGCCAGCTCCACATTTAGAGTGAACTACCACAGCGTGGATTTATAACAACTTTTTTTATCCTCTAACACTGCTCCCCCCACATGCCAGACTGATTTTGGCAGGAATAGGCTGGGTTATGGATGTATACCATGCCTACCTTTTATTATAACACGTAGGGTAGAGTCTGTATTTTTATTATTATCCCCTTCTTACCTCATCAGCCTAACCTCACCAGTGTAACTCATCTGTGTGCTCAGAATATGCATCTGTGAGTCACGTCACTTCTGCACATGAGCATCTTCAGAAATTGTCTCCTTTGGAAAAGCAGCAGTGACCTCTTTGGTTGGAAAGTGCTTCTAGGCCTGAGTTTGAAGTAGAAAGGGCAGATTAGCTAAGATAGGACTGATTAAGAGGTCTTGTAAGAGTGTTTTGCCTGAGCTGAGCCAGGTACAAAGTTTTATTCAAAACTGATATAAAGTGTACTGGCTAATAGGCAATTCTGGGTTCAACAGACCAGCTGAGTTTGTTGTGGTGAGTATCACAGGACTGGATGAGCCAGTTGTTTAGACAGTTTGCCTGGGTATTTGTAAAGGTGCAAAAAAAAAACCTCACCTCCCTATTCCTCTCCCACTGATAGCCATAAAAATTGCACGGTTTTTCTCACACAGCTTTAGGATGCAGGTGTAACAGCCAGGTCCTCACCTATGAGGCGGAGCTGTCTGCCAACCGCTCCTTGGTGGCAGCAGCCTCCGGGGACAGTTCTGGGCACTATAAAGGTACAATTTATCTTTGGACACATGCCTCCTTCTGGCACACTTTGCTGCTTCTGTGTCAGCTTTGGGTTTTTCAGTCCAAGAACTGCCTCAGCTTGCCCCAGGCCATCCGTTGTATCTCCTTGTTGTCGATGGTTGTACTTGGTTTTGGGAGGAGAGGAGGAGCAACTGAATGGCATCACGATTAGGGCTTCAGGTAAATAATAAGCAATTTTATTTTAAACTTTGCATTTTTTTCCTCCTATCTGTGTGGTAAGCCACTCTTCTATTGATGCTTCTTTGCTCATTAAATTTCCTGTTCTTCACTCCAGTGCTTTGAAGATTCCAGTCTATCAAATTGCTATGGAGCTATTTCTGTATTTCATACAGAAATTAAAGAAGGAACAGTCTCCTAATTGCAAGCAGACCTGGTCTGACTGCTTTTCTTAGAGGCTGCACACTTGGTATATTTGACCACATGAGGAAAATTGACAGCCTGAGTGAAAATGAGTTGGCCTTTTAAATTTTTTTTTTTAAGATGCTAGTTGTATGCTTGTATCTATTGTAATCAGATACATCAGTATGCAGAACAGAAGTCTAAGAGTCCTTAGGTCAGTTTGGACTGAGTTTTATTGGCCTTGGGCTCTGTATTTGATGTACTGTTGTGTACTGTTGCATAACCATCCCTTTGCAAACATTAACAGCAATCTAAGGTTCAGCCTGAGTGACAGCTATGCATTGTGAATAGGTCTGTTTAGGTGCCAGGGTGATGTAAATAAGGATGACTAAGCCATGCCACATAAACAGAATTCACCATATGATATTGTTCCCTTTGCATTTCTTAAGTCTTTTGAAGTTAGGGAGGTGGAAATGACAGGGCACATGAAAGCAGCACAGCTCACAGCACAGCAGTCAGTCGTAGTTTGAGATTTGAATTACAATATCTCTGCCAGATGGACGCAGATACCTATGAGGATGCTGGGACAAGACTGTTTCTTAGAGAGGTCAAGTGACTCAGTGTACACCACCACATCTGTAAACTGAAAATTAAAAACCTGGAAGTATAATTGTCATAATTTCTAAAATTTAAAGAGACAGAATTAGTTTTTTCCTCTTGCATTTTTATCTTTGTCTGGAATATAGATTAGACCCATATTCAGAAGGCTCATTTTTTCTTGTCAATCAGTAAGGGCAGCCAGTCAGACCTCATCAGTGTAATAATGGATGTTCAGAGCGAATTAGTTAGCCCAATCATATCAGAGGTGATGCTAAAGAAGGGAGAGGAATACTTTATGATCTGTGGTGTCTTGAATTCTAGGGTAATTTTTCTGTATTTGGGAAAGAAAGAAAACTATCTTGCCACATCCCACCCCCAGTTATGGCCAAAGAACTTCAGATCACCCTCTGGATGATGCTAGTCTGGCCAAAGTGCCACACTAAAAGCTCTCTGCTGCCAAGGGCTTAAACATTCAAAGTACTTCTTGTTTGCCACTTCCCTTCTCAACTTATATTTCCTTAAATTCTGAAAAGTCAGAAGTCTGAGATTCTGATGTCCAAGGATTTGGCCACAATTACATTTTAAGTACTATATTTATTAATTATTTGCTGTTAATCCTGCATAATGCACTCATAATCCAGGTTTTGGTGAAAGTAGATGTTGGGAGGGGATGCATTAAGAAAGCCAGAGAGCATTTCAGCTTGGTCTGGATGCATCTGAATGACTGAGAGGTAGGCTTGTCTTTGAACTCAACAGACTTCTGTGGAAGAATAAAGGTCATCTAGATAAAATGGTAAACTCTACCCAAA
Source organism: Phaenicophaeus curvirostris (assembly GCF_032191515.1). Classification (NCBI taxonomy): domain Eukaryota; kingdom Metazoa; phylum Chordata; class Aves; order Cuculiformes; family Cuculidae; genus Phaenicophaeus; species Phaenicophaeus curvirostris. The sequence continues at coordinate 5,214,380 of NC_091394.1, read as the reverse complement.
CTCCTGGATGGGCTAGAACAAAAGATGGAGACAGAGTCATCCAGCCTCTGGCCCCAGACAAAGGAAGTTTGTGGGGGCAGGAAAGAGCAAATTAGTTTGAGCAAATCGCTAAAACTACAAATGGCCTATTTACCAGTAGTTCCATCATTTCTATTCATCTAGATGTTTCTGCATTACCATGTGTGGCAGGATACCATTGCTCAGTTTCCCTGAAACTTTCTGTATGTAAAAATTGATTAGAAAATGTGGAAAAAAATTACAAAGGAGATGAGTTGTGAGGTTCTTGTAGTTGCACTTTTGTAACCTTTGAGATTTTATAAAAATAAAAAATACCCCAGACTCCCCCAAAATAGATTTGTCATGCATGTTTGAAAGACCAAGATGCATATGTTTAAGCTATTGAGACAGGAACAAATTAATATAAATCTAGGCATAAATAAAAGTAACCCAGATATTTGCAGAAGATTTCTAGTCAGTAAAGAGATGAGGCTCTGAACAGACACAAATCAGAAATGTAGCTGGTTTTAAGATGAAGGTCAATACAGTTATGCACAGAACTCTAAGACATGTTGTTCAAGAATAGCAGGGACCTGGATGATGTCATTTAGGAAGCTTTTCTGCTCTTTATATGTGTTTTATCTATATTTAATATTGCATTTGTGTTGACATGGCAATGTGGGAAAGTGTCACTACATGAAATTTCTCTGCAACCTGTTGAGCATCTTTTTCTGATAGGCACATTCTAACAAATAAAAATTAACTTTATATGTACTCCCAATACAAAAATATACACAAATGTACACACTCATACATACATAATAGCTATACTTATATCTGTACTTATATAATTGGAAAACATGCTATTAATGAATAAAAAAAAGCTATTAATGATTCAGCAGAAGATTGAAGGTAATTGGCTAGTATTCTTCTGTGTCATTACACTTCAACATCTGACTTGGAGCTTTTACAAATGATCTGATTATTAAAGTGCAATGATTTTTTTAAAATCAAGTCTATTAAAAGCTTTACACTGAGCTTCAAAAGTCTAGTTTCTAATCATCATTTGCACAGTTTTACTGCTGCATAGTTTACATGGGAAGAAGCCTTAATCTGCTTTGAGTCGCATAGTTACGTGACTCAGAAATTGGTTTCCACGATAGGAACTCAACGAGAACTGCTAGTTTTAACTACTGTAATGGCAACCTATATATGAGGCCCAACACAAAAAAAAATGAGGCTGTGCGTTTAATTTTTTTTTTGTTTAACAAATTAAGAAAATCAGTTATGATAACCTTCAAAATAGTTCCCTTCTGTGTTGGCGCGCAGCTGTATACAATGCTGCCAACATTCAAAGCAATTCCTCAGGTCATTTTCTGAATGGCTATTTGGAATCTCCATTGTCTGCATTTTCACATCTACTCACAAAAAAATGGGTTCATTTGATCACCAATCTGATCTTTGGGATGTCTTCACCATAAGCCTCCATCAATAATCAAAAAGTTGCCATCACAGATTTCACAAGAAATCATAGAATCACCAGGTTGGAAAAGACCCACCAGATCATTGAGTCCTAACTCGCTGTTCACTCTTGCACACAAACAGTTTTCCAAATGAAGGTAAGAAAAGACCTATATTTGAACACACATCCAATTGTACTGAGTGAAGTGCTTGAGCTGAGACTTGTCTCACTGTGACAGGTTAGAACATGGTTTATCACCATCTCTTTGTCTCTCCTCTCCCATTTTGGTTCCTGAGCTATAGGGTTAGTCTGATTTTTTTTTTTTTTTGTGTCGGACAGTGTCTAAATCGTGTCTAAATAGAGGAAAATATATTTCAAAAAGTCTTTGCAAAATTTCTTAAGATTCATAAATCTGTGATAATTTTTTTCTTGCTTACATACAAACTCGTGATTTTTTCTGCCTACAAGCATTTTTAGGGAATGATTTCTAATTTATGTTGTTCTATGGAAGTCTTGCATAAAGCCACTAATATAATACAATATGACTTGGGGGGATCAAATAATCTGTGCAAATATTGACTCACAAATATCCAGCACATTCAGCAAACAGTTCATAAGAAATTCAGTGGCTAAAATGAATAGAGAAGTTCAAAGCACTGTTCAGAACATAATTATTTTTAAGAGCCATAACCTCTTCATTGGAAATTTACCTGAAGAAGAGAAAAAATAAGTTACAAAATCATTAGGAATTTTTAATATATCTTCTCTTCTATCCCCACCCTTCCACTATCATCATTCTATTAGCTTTTTTTTCGGGGTGTGTGGGGGCCATTACATTATTAGGAGTATTTATCTGATCAGTGTAATTTTCAGTAGTGTCTAGGATTTTGTTGTTGTTGCTCGTACAACATTTTCTTCACTTCTGGAGTGTCATGTATCAAGGCTGAAATGTTCTTGGTGCATAGAAGTGAGTAGGGAGATGTTTCAAATTTAGTCTTTTTCTTCTTCAGTACAGAGAATACTAAATATTGTTTTGCAGAAACATCTGAATAACTGTAGGAATGTCTGCCTCAGAGGAGACATGTATTATGTACCCATCTTCTTGTTTCAATTTTTTCTTTTTTTTTTTTCTTAGGGGTAAGAAAAGCTTGTTGCAGTGAAATCTGCTTTCTGGAGTGAGGGTATATCAATAAAATAACATACGGCAAGGAAGCTGAGAATATTTGCAAAATCAGTTAAAGAGGTAGGCTTTCTGTTCCCCAGCTGTTGCTCAGAAGGCTCACCAAGATGTTTCAAACAAAAAACTTAAAAATACTTTATCTCTTCTCATTTAAAGTTGTGTTTGCAGTCATGGATAAGCTTGGCAACCTGCCATCAGATGGACAGTTCTTCATGGACTTCTTTCTTTTAACACAAGCAACTTGCTTTACATGGAAATTTTTCATTTAAAATTCATCTGATATATAACTGTTGTCATCCCAACAGCCACACTGCTAATCATGTACAGTATCAGTGTATTAAGCATCACTTAATTCCCACTGGAACGCTATCAGCGAGCCTTGAATAAGAAGAAATATCTTTTCACTTTGAAAAGTTACACTTGTAGTGTCCTCTTAGCCTGATTCTCACTCTTTTGAAATATTGTTAGATACAGCCTCCCCTCTGAATCAACCTAAGCTGGTTGAAAATACTACTATGTGCGACAGGATAGCTTCTTGGGATTGGGAATGGCACCATGTATTACAGAGGCACAAGTGAACATCTGCAATGAGCACTGAAAATTTCAGAGAAGGCAGCTACCCTTAAGATGACCAATTAAAATTTTCCTGGGTGACTTGCCAAGGGAATGGCAATAGGACATCGACTGCAGCTGGAATTATCCTAGAAGGACAACATTTCTGGCAGCAGAATTAAAATGTCCGGCCATGCTTGCTGGAGCGTTTGCCAGCTGAGTGGCAACACTCAAAGGAACAATTGAAAAGCCTCCTAACAATCTGAACACTAGCAATCCAAAACCATCTTGAAGCAAGCTTCTTAGATAAGTACTAATCTAAACATGGAATATAGCCACTTTTTCCATCTTCATACAGTATGGAGAGTGTACTCTGCTTGAAAGTTTAGGAGAAAAGACCTTAGAAGAGGTTTGTAAAGAAAAGCATAATGTTTTTTAATAACCTTATTACAATACACATCTAGCAGTGTTCAGAACAGTTCAGACAATTTGGTTTACCTCCGAATAATGTGTTACCGATGTTTGACCTGGAAAACAGGCTCTGAGAAGCCCACCTTTTCTTTCAACACCACTGAGCTAAACAATCTGGGGTATAACCTCATCTGGTGTCAAAGATGTTATTGCTGAAGTCAGTGGAAGTGCATTGATTTGCATTAGTAGAAGTTCTGGCTCTGTGCCTTCTTTTGTCCTCCATCCCAGTTCCAGGGTTATAACAGACCACTCTTGAGTAGATTGAAAGGATTAAGTTGACGATTTGGTATTTCAGGGATTGAAAGGCAGCCTGTGATAGACCATATGCACATTTGCCGTTTAGTATTCCTATATCATACATCTAATACATTCCGCTTATGCAGAAGAAGCAAGTCTGATAACCTGTTAGAAGCAGAATAAATAAGAGATTTGTAAACAATTGCATCCTGTATAAATTACAACAGCAGCACACAGTAAGTTTATTACCCCAACAAAATTAATTGATTCAACTGTGTGAACATTTCTGAACTTTCAAAAAACAAACAATCAAAGCTACAAATTATATAGGTCTTTAACAGTACAAATAAATAAAATTAATAACCAGCCCAGCCAGTATTAAAGATTGCGTGGCTAGAGAATTCATCACTCTATTGACCCGAACTTTGGACTGCATACATAGCCCAGAAGTAATTAAAACACACACAGAGTTTACCTACCTCAAAAATGCATCAGGTTACACTAGGTTAAACTAAATGCCACAAGCCTGAATGAATCTCGAAGGGCATTTGCCTCCTGTGCTAAAATATGAGATCACTGCCCTTTATGCTTCAAGTTGTATCACAACAAATATTCTGTGTAAGAGGATACAGTAGTTTACATTGCAAATCACCATAGTTTCTGCCAGCACAGAACTGGCTTTTATTCCTGCGCTCACTGCGCGGCCCCCCCTCCGCCCCCCCTTTCTTTTTCAAGTATTCGAAGGCATGGCCGTAATCCTTCATTAAACAAAATTATCTCTAGCCTCATTAGGACTCTGGAGTTCATTGTAACTGGCACTGAGCAGTAAACAGGCAAAAGGAAGGTACTGGGTATCAGCACTGATAACAGGCACTGTGCGTGATTCTTCAGTGCTGAAATATCCTTCTGCCATGGCTGGCTGTAAGTGAATTGGCTGGACAGATTTTCCAGATCCCCTGAACATTCCTAAATTACTATACTCACCCAATTACAGTCCTCAGGGGTCACATTTCATTTGCTGAAAACTGGTAACAGGCCACCACAGCTGATGAAATGATGTGGGTATCCAGGCAACTATTGTGCTGTTTGATTAATATAGCAAACACTTGTGTGGCATGATCTCACATGCCTCCAAATGTTCCACATGATCTGCCTTGAACTGGAGGCCATAAAAGTTTGCCTCATAGTTACATTCCCAGTCTTGCGTGGCTTGGGTTTTCCAGATGAAAATATTTATTAGCACTTCTTAATTACACTTTTCTCTCTTGTATGGTTTAACCCCCGATTCATGCATGAAGGTGTTAAAAAACAGGAGACTGATTTCTGTTCTTTCTTCATATCTCCTTTTTCTTCAGTGAAGTTTATTCTCTTCATTCTAAGCCAGTTAGTATGGTAGGGTTTCAGATCGCTTTCAGATATTAAAATAGGTAGATTTGCCACAGACTTTTAATTCAGGATGTAATCTCACACCAGTGGATATTTTTTAGCAGCTGTAGCATCTGGCTAAGGGGGAACAGGGTGCAGACAAGAATTGCACCTTCTTGTTGTCAGGGAAATAAATAAGAGAGATTTCTAAAACAACCTACATCTCTCACTTTAGTAGAGTCTGAGCTCTGCTTCCCTTTCAGATACCCTGGAAGTACATTTTTAAAAAGTTAAACCTGGCAGTAGCACCAGGTGTGTAAATAAGCATCTAACCCAGTTTCCTTTTTGAACAGCACCATTTTCTGCAGGCAGCCAATGCACTCTGCCTTGCAAACGCTGGGAAGACAGCGAAGAGGGAAAGAATCAGTGTGCAGCTGTCATGTTACCCCAAGGAAACTTGGTGGCTGCAAGGAAGCGGCAAGCATCATGGGCAGCACCAGCTGCTGGGCCTGTCCTGCAGTTTCTGCAGGGTTCTCAAGGAGTTAAAGAGCCTATAGTGCAGTGTTTGTTTTCTTCTGTTTGAAATCAAACATATGATCTTTATCTGAGGTGACAGGTTTAATGCCTTTCTTCTCTGACAAATTTTTACCCGAAGAGGAATGCAAACAAATTTATCCGTGTGGTTTTATAAGTGCTCATCTGAGCAAGTCAATATTGGCAGCTTCGTCTTCTAATAAACAGCAAAGCCATGAGCCTGGTACCACTTGCTTAAAAAAAAATTATATCCCTTACATCATTTAAATGACTTTAGATCTTTCAGGGGTCAGGTACTTTGACAGAGCTTTAGGCAATGCAAAGTATCACTGCTCAGCAATGCTGACTTCCCTTCTCTCTCTTTTTTTTTCCTTTTCTTTCTCTGTCTGCTGCTTCTTATTTAAGTTAATTCAATGTTTTCAAAATACCCTATTTCCAGTCTCATAGAAGGAAAAGCCTGTCTCATGCACGTGGCAGGACATGTTCTGATCAGAAGAAATTTGCTTTAGACGAAGTCTCTCCTTCTGGCATGCTCTACTCCCTTCCTGAAGAATCAGAGAAGAGACAAAGGAACAAATTAGTGCTGATGGTGACTTTAGACTTGATGTGGACAAATATCTGCTTTGGAAAGAGAACTGTGAAGTACAGTCTGTTTTAAATAGGCCAGTGAAGATTCATGAAGCCAAGGTAGGTTGCAATCATTTTTATGCTGATTTTTATATACCTGAGCACAGCAAATACTGTATGATCAAAAGAGGTTTCTATTATCTCTAACTTATTGGGAAAAACCGAGGTCATGTTTAGATTGAAACTTTTGCTATAGATCTGAAGCCAAACCACTTTTTGCTAATAAAATCTGTAAAAGCTTAGTAGCTTTAAGAGATTAAAACATGTACTTGTACAGCCCTACGGTAACTCCATGGTTGTATAGTATGATAACACTGAAAGTACCTGCAGGAAGCATTAACAAGCCATTGTGTTGTGTCATCGGGTTTTCATTTTGGGTCACAACACCGCTTAACTAAAAAATGGTAGAAGAATGCTTTTTTTGTCTGTTTGTGGCTGTTTGGAAGTGCAGAGCATTTAGTTAGTTACTGAGTTTGTCTCTTAACAGAGGTGGGAGTACAGAGAAAAAGCGCAACTTCAAGATGCTTGCAGTGAATCAATTACAATTTATTACCAGTGGGGTGAGGCAAAATTTTGATCAGCTAATTCTCTGTCTACAGCAGAATTGGGGTCAGATTTGTTTGGGTCAAGTTTTAAAATTCTTTTCACCCAATGAAATTTCTAGTGTACTTCTTACTCCACTTTCTCACATCAAGTGCTTTCAGTACTCGCTAATAACGATGAATAAAACCACTTACCACTAACACAATACAAAAGCAACCCTGCTATGGTGTTTGAGAAGTGACTACCTTTTCCCCAGGCTGTTCATCTCAAGGCCCAGACCTCCTGGGACACAACAGAAACTGTCAAATGTGGTGTTTGGACATAGGACTCGGGGATTTTTAATTCAGTTTCCTATTGTGGCTATCATTGTAGCTCATAAAGCTGCATCCCTTCAAGGAAGGGATCCATATTCCAACAAACACTGGTAAATTGATGATGCCTTGAGGTGCATGTAATAGAGGACAATGCCGTTCTGGGAAGTTCTTGGATCCACCCTCATGGGAAGCCCCTATCTATTCTGATTCCCTGGTGTCACTTCGAGCCCCCTTGAACAGGAGATGTGAATTTAGATTTCGTCATGAGTTTAGGCCTATGCTCAAACTCCTGTGCAAACACATCTGAGCTGGTGGACAAAAATGAGGACAACCAATCTTCTGTTCCCAACAGTCTTGGTGGTAGAGAGTGTTTGTGAAGAGCAGGAGCTGGGAGCCCTGCTCTAGACCATGGCAAATTGCAGTGCTGGCACCGAAACTGCTGTTATCACTTCCAGCTCCAAACTGCTCTCATCTTTGTGATTCATTACCAGGAACGCACGTTTTCTGCATGTCAGGTTTTGGTATCACAAGAAGTGTGATCACAACTGGATTGGTGCCAAGGATTTGCTTGCTCTGGAGCTTCTAACAGATTTCAGTTCCTTGGTAGCATTGCAGGTAGGCAGGCAGACGTGGATGGGAAGGTGCTGCTCCTAAAGCTTCCCAAGGGTATCTGTATAAGTGCTATTTCCACACTGTGTGTTGTGGCCAAGTTCCTTTGTGCTGTGATGAGAATCTGGCCCCATTGGTCTTTGCTCATTTGCTGATTCAGGGTTTCCATTGTTTTTTTCCTGCACAGTTCCTGGGTGTGTCCTTTCTCCTGTTACTTCTGCCAGCAGGCTGAAATGCCAGTCACCTATCACCTTTTTTAATCCATCAGTGCTCACTGATGAAGAGATAATGGGAGCATAAGCAAAGGCATCATACTGATAAGGTGATGTTACCCTATCCTACCTGAGCAATGTTACTGCTTTTAAAGTTTTTTTTTAAAGAAAATATCAAATGGGAATAAAAAAGGATGAAAAAAGTATCCTGTCTATCCAAGTGCAGCTGGGAACCTTCCCAGCCACTCCAAGAGGCTCCCACCACTTCAGTATAACACGACTGCAGACATTTGCCCTCCTGTTACGTCGCTGATGATGTTGGGGACGTGATCCAAGATAAGATGCATGGACCTGGGGCAGAGAGCAAGGCAAAGTACAGCCTGCCCCGGCGGTGAGAGTGGCCAGGGCCAGAGCACTGGACCACAGGTCCCAAGCCACCACCCAGCTCCTCAGCTGCTGGCTTTTCCAACATGATCTATAGAACGATGCTGACAGTAGATTTTCTGGCAGCAATAAAGGTGGCCTGATTCAGAGAATAATTACTGTATGCAAATGAGTGTGATTTTCCTCTGCCCTTTTATGGATGACTCTGCTCTGCCATTCATCAGGGCCACAAATTTCACTTGGTAGGAGACGGATTTAAAGAGACAGCCGCCTCTAGAGCATTGTCTCAGACTTACTAAATCCATGCTTAAGTGTCTTCATAAATAGACGTGCATATGTTATAAAGGGAATGGCAGATTCCAGCCTCTTTATCTATGTATTATTGCTTAGGAAACTGTTGAGAAAACACCCGACTCTCCGGCCATACAGTGTATGAAAGCTTTCACTGCTTTGAATAAGAGTCTCTTCTCAAATCAGGTTTATATGTGGTTTAGTATGGCCTCTAGTGTGTTTTTTCTCTCTCGCTGTGTCCTTTGTGATGTTTATATGGTATGTGCCTCGGTGTGCAGTGAAGGAGGGAGAGAGCGCTATATTTTTCCTGATGACGATTAGTTAATGGCTATCATGTTCACTGTAGTAATGGCAGAGGCTGCGCTCACAGCCCAAAGCCTCGGCGTGTTTGTGCAGTTGAGGTTCAGTCCGCCTCATCGCTAGGAGGAAATGTCACACAGTATTGGTTGTCCAGTCTCAGTCTTGATCTGATGATGCAATCAATATATTGGGATGAAGGGGGTGAAAAACCCCACAGCAGAAAAGAGCTAATCAAGATTTTTTTTGTTTCTGAGCATGGTATATGCCTGGTGGGTAGCAGGAAAAGAAAACCATGAGTCTGTTGTCATTCTCTGATGCTGAACACAGGAACATGGTGGTGCATTCACAGGAAATCCATAGTACATAATGTGTCATTGTTAAATACAAATTTCTGTACTTGCTTCCAGTGTGAGCTGCGCGCCGTCCTCCTCAGAGCATGGAGGAGAAGGGAAGGAGAATGCTATAAATGGAGCAGGCCCGTCTGTCACCGGGCTGTCTTGTTACTCATACAGTAACAATACGCCGGTGTCAGTATATCCACAACACTTCTCTTCCAGTGCCACTCAAAAAACAGAGAAGAGAAGTGAAGCTGTGGTGTTGCTATGTTTACCGACAATGTGCACCACTAGAGGCCATCACACACTTCCCTAAATAAATATCAATTAATACATTCAGTTATAGGCAAATCTGGGAAATGATTTGCCTATAACTGGTGAGACTGGTGAGGGGTCTGGAGAACAGGCCTTATGAGGAACGGCTGAGAGAGCTGGGGGTGTTTAGCCTGGAGAAGAGGAGGCTGAGGGGAGACCTCATTGCTCTCTACAACTACCTGAAAGGACGTTGTGGAGAGGAGGGAGCTGGGCTCTTCTCCCAGTTGACAGGGGACAGGACAAGAGGGAATGGCCTCAAGCTCCATCAGAGGAGGTTCAGGCTGGGCATTAGGAAAAAAATTTTCATGGAAAGGGCCATTGGGCACTGGCAGAGGCTGCCCAGGGAGGTGGTTGAGTCACCTTCCCTGGAGGTGTTTAAGGGACGGGTGGACGAGGTGCTGAGGGGCATGGTTTAGTGTTTGATAGGAATGGTTGGACTCGATGGTCCAGTGGGTCTCTTCCAACCTGGTTATTCTATGATTCTATGACCTGGGACCATAACTCTCCTATCTCAGCACCAGAGCTTCAGTTCATTGGTTGGGTCCTTCAGCTCACAGAAATGTGCAAGATATAATCTGAGGGTGGAGCTTTTTTAAGGAAATCTTTGGCCATACACAGAGTGTATCAGATGCTACTTCACCTTTCAATGTGATAAATAGGTATCAAAGGAAAGTGGAAAATAACAGGCCAGGAGTGCATTTCCCTTGGGCTACTGAGTAGAACATCGAACAATATTTTCAGCTAAAATAGGGCCAAAAGGAAATTTACCTGCTTTAAGTTCTGCCACAAATAGAAAGTTTGTGTCTTGTTCACTTCCACTTTTGGCAAGTTTCTTCTTTCTCCTAGGGCGGGCTTGGACCAGATTCCTGCATCCAAGCCTCCTCACTTCTTGTGACAAAATTTGCTCCACAGACTTGGGCAGCTAAGGTATTACTCAACATGAGTAAAGTTTTTCTGACATTTGAGGCATGGGTGATTTTCTTGTAAACAAAATTTATATTGAATAGTTGTAGGCATCCAGATTTTTCTGTGGAAATCCAGGAAAATTCCTGGTTGTGATTTAAAGTTAGTAGTAAGTCAATTGTCTTGAAAGGATTCTATTCCAAAATGCAAAGCTAAAGAAGGGAGGTGTAAAAAATCTCACAACCCCAAACTTCTGGATCCTGGGAAGCCTGTGGACATGCTAACAGTACTTCCACGTAGATCTGTGATAAAGATGAACTCCGTGCTGGAGAGCCTGACACTGATGCTCACCCAAGGAGGCACGTGTTTGGAGAGTAAATTATTGGCAGAAGAAAAAACAGCTTTGCTATATTATTAAGAGGTATTTATCTGAAGTCTGTTGAGCTGCTGTTCTGATACAGGTTGGCCTCTGACAAACATTAGAATAATATGACATTAATAGCCAGGCTGACTCATTCAGGAGGTGGATTCTCACTTACAGCTTCAGAGCCAATCTGCTCTGTGTCCCATTATTTTTGTGTTAAGGCTTTTGTGTTAAGTCTTCAACCCCCATGAGTTTCCATGCTTCAGTGTGTAGCAGGAGATTAAATGAGTTGCGAAACTCTTTTTGTACTTCCCTGTTTTCCAGCCACCACTGACATCAAGCAGATATCTGGTACCGCTGCCGGAGAGTATTTGGTGCAGAGGTTGGCCAGCCTTATGCACCACTGGGCACTGGAGTCCTTTTGACACTTTTCCTTTAGGCCTGGACAGGGCGGTGAGATTTAAAAAGGGTGTCACATCCAGGGCAAACTTGTTATAATAAAATAGCACATCATCCAGTGTGGTCAGGGGACCCTGGTGGCCGGAGACTGCAGGATGCCTTGTGGGGGCTGGCTGAATTCCTAACAGCTGCAAGGTGCTGCTGTAGTCATGGAGTCTGTTTAACAATTGTTTGAACATTGCGCTGTTTACACAACTTTTATTGATTCAGGGCAAACTAACCTGGAAGGACACCACAGGACCTTCTATTATACTGTAAGAAAATCTCTTCTGGGACTCACAAAATGCCCAGGACAGAATTGGAATGGAGCAAGCACATCTGAAGAGATGGTTTAAAAGAGTATACCTATCTTTCTTTAGATTCACAAGATATTTAGGACTGAGGGCTTACCAGATTGAAGAACCCAGTGCTGCTGGTGGCTCATGAGAGTGGGAATAAGGCATGATTTCAAAATTGCTCTTGTCTGCTGCAAAATCTACTGACAACAGTCAGAAGAAAGAGAAGGAAAGGAGGAGGAAAGGTAATTGAAGGAGGAATATCTGCAGAAGTTTTGAGTGCAGATCTCCATGGGACTGTATCCCCTCCCACCTGCAGCTTACTTTCTTCCCTTCCAACCCATCCCTCTTCCAACCCTCTGTGAACACAATTGAAATACGGCTTCCGCAATCCAAGTCTGCATATAGCACTCCATACTGTTTGATATGTACTCCATGTAAGTTCTGGAGTTACTCTTACACATTCATAGTAGACCCCATTGTATGCTAGGAACTTGCAGATCATTCAAGAAGGGAGATTTCTGCTCCAAGGAGTTTGTCATCTAAAAGCAGTGACAAGAGCTGATGGAGGATAGGCGGGAAATGATGAGAATTTTGCATACATCAGCTGGACAAGACAGGAACAATTTAAAGTGTAGATGGGAAGAGGTCCTGCAAGTGATCTCTGAAGGGTCTTGCTGGACATCCAGAGTCACATAGATGAAGTCACAGAGGCAGCTGTGGAGCAACCTGACAAGGAGATAAACAGGCCGCCATGGGAGTCCACCCAACTGAGCAAAACAGAGCATTTTTTTTCTTACTTTTGAATAAAGACACTCTTTAAATTTGTTGTCTAAATTAAGCAAAGTTCCCCATTCAATCTGACTTTTTTTTTTTTTGTATGGAGAGGCTTCTATGAAATTTGAACCACTGCATTTCTTCAACTAAATTTTCACCAGCCGAAGTCCACTTGTAACTCTTCTTCTGCTGAACATTTTTCTCCTCTTCTCACAAATCCCTTGTTCTTCCTTGTGTTCACGGACAAATGCTTTGCCAGGAAAGGAGAAGCTACACTACCTCAAGCCAGAGACTTTTGTGTCCATTACCCATAATGCCTTAAAGTGGACAAAAGATTTCTGAAACACACACTGAGACACACCACAGGAGAATACTTAAAAGAAAATAGAGCATCTTTTCAGTCAAAACATCCTGCGGTATCTCCACATAATGCTTCATGCCATATGACAGGAAGAAGATGACATCTCTCATCACTAGTCAAAAATAAAAACCATGTCAAGTATGAATTGCCTTTGAAAAAAAATTGTACATGATTTCCATGGTCAGACATTCTGGAATACCCCCAGAAAGAAGGAAGAAGGAGGGGAAAAAAAGAAAACAAATGTGGGGGGAGGGAGGAGATTATTGATTTACTCATCGGGAATGTTATATAACCTTCATATTTTATTAAAAAATTTAACTCTCACTTTGTGAAATGTCCTTTAACGCATTATGTCATTTTGTAATACAATAGTTCTTCAGCTCCTTCCAGCCCCATCTCCCTGATGTGTTCTCTCAACTGTGGTTATTTTCTTTCCTTTTAAAAAAATATTTCTGACAAAATGTTTGCAAGTGTTAAACAAAGGGGTGCACTTCAGTGCAGGAGAAGTTAATATAGGCATCAGGCGACACTCAGAACATGTTGACATATTTCAAGTAGAACATGGGAATGCTTCAGTTAAAAACCTTATTTTCTTGTCCTGAAGCAGACGCTCATAGTCTTTGTTTTAAGAACACAAAAGTTGGGGTTTTTTATTATTTTTTTTTATATATACCCCTCGTAACAGGAGATTCCAGCTGCGGGACTCCTCAACTTTTCCTTTCCTCCTTCTCTACTTCTCCCCCCCTCTCCTCCATCTCTCCCCCTCCTTTCCATCCGGCATCTACTCACACACACATACTCTCTAACTTTTTGTTTTTAGTAGTGACTACCCCATAAGTAATGCTATCCAACAGACCTAGTGCCTGTCACCGCTTCCCATCACATGCCTGGTAATTAAACTCTGACTGATTTATTGACTGACAGCCAACAAATCCCAACCCAGTTTTTATGATATACATGCTTCCCCAGGCTAAATTCACTCAAACAACAGCCCAGCTGAAAAGGAGGAGGAAAGAGGGGAAAAAAAAAGTGATAGAGAAAAAGCGCTCCACACTCACATACAAAAAATCTGGTATTGGTAGATGAAGGGGAGACATTTTGCAAAGAAAAAAAAAATCAGTGCAACATCTCTTTCAAATCCGGACTTGGAAAGGGAAGGGAGGGGGGAAGGAAAGAAGTAGTAAACATCATTACTTCAGCTTTAAGATTCATTTGAAACGTCTCACGTACAAAAGAGCTCAGAAGGGGAAAACAAGACGTGCTTGCAGCTAATATTACAGTCAAGTTCCAATTTTACCTAAGGGAAAGCAGCTTTATTAAAAGTCATGACTGAAATTGCGTGACAGGTGCCAATATTCTCCACCCTGACAGATGTGTCAGTTTGCGAATGCCATTTTCTTGTCAGCGGTCCCTAGATGGAGTTGCTCCCATCACCATTTGTCTCTCTTCCAGCTAGATCACACATGCCCGTCGCTTGCCTCCAAGCTGCGCTGCGTTGTTTGATATGTGGAATCTTCACAATGAGACTTATTAAAAGACAGTCCATTATTTTTATTTAGAGCATTTCCAAAACAAGCAGAGCGCGCACAGAGATAATTTAAAAATCGTGCGGCGGGTCATCTCCAGGCCAGAGCGGCTCAATTGGAAATGCATAAGGAAGCAGTGTCTCCCCCGAGCCCCTCCTCATCCCTCAGTTCATAATGAGGTTGATTTGAGTGACATTTAACCCTTGAATAATGGCCCTTCGAGTTGGCGGGACTGTATAACTGTTCTCCGCAGAGGCAGTTCAGCCTAACGGATTAATTCTGCTCTGTTTTTTCCTAAATCTCATGCCCCCTCCTCCTTCTGCTCTCCTGTTTTGCTATTTTGTTACAGGTGGGCTTCACAGCGTACCACTAGATGTAAAATACTCTTGATCATCAGTATTTATAGACCCTTTTCCTCCTCCTGTTGGTTTCAAACACAAAGAAAAATGGTATCTCTCAATCGTGCCTGGTATGAACAGCAGGTAAAGCTGCAGCAAACTCCTCTTCAGCCTCTGATGGAAAATTATTACAGATGAAATGATTCTGTAATGGAAATGGTAATAGGAAAGTTTCATTCTAAAGGATGTTTGTGCTAACATGAGAGGCTATAATATGTGATGGATTTGGATGCAGGAATAAGTGTGATCTCAAACTGAATTTTACTTCATCATTTCTAGAGATGGCACTTGGGGGCTGGAGGAGGGCTAATGCGCTCTGCTTGCAAGCATTGCTAAGTGAAAGGACTTAAAATAAGAGATTATTGATGTCACATTGTCCCAGGCCAAGTGGCACAGCAGGTCAGCATTTCTTTGTTAACTACCTGGATGTTAATTCATCTCATGCTAGAATTAGCCCATCAGTCCTGGTGAGTATTTGTCACTCAGTGAAAGATGTTGGGTTAAGTTGTAGCTAACCCTTTGTAGATGATAGGAAGATGCTTTTATTTCTCATAAGGAAATAACATTTACTTCTTTGGCCCTATCTCGGTGCAAGACATCGTCTGGACCCTTTTGCTGCCTGAATGCCAAAGAAGGGTTTGTCTTTGTTGCCATCATGGGAAACTCTGAGTGAGCTGCGGACAAGGCAAGGCTGCAGACTGGCCCTGGTGTCAGGTACCTCTGGTTGCCCAACAGCATTGGGCTCCCTGCACATTCCTTTGGGTCACCCCCTCTGTGGTGCCCCTCAGCTCTGTTGCATGCCTCCATCAGCTGGGGGCAGTCTGGGATGATCTCCTTGGTTCATAATATAAGCAGACCCCAAAACACTTGGGAGGCAAGGGCTTGACTGTAAATTGTCATAAGAATGTTTCAGAGGAGGTGGATGGAAAATTAAAGGCTCCCTCTGGAGCGGAGAAAGCAAGAAGGGGTGACATACTAGAAAAGAAAGAACTGAATAAGCTAGAGATCGGTTGTATCACTCAGTGTCCACAGAAGGTACTCTGATACTATTTGGGTTGATGAAGTTTTATAAGAATTTGAAGGGAAAAGTATGTTTTATAATAACTTGAAAGTGCTCACCCTCCAGGAGCCTTAATTAGGGGACTGTTTCCATTGCACAATTGCTTGGAAGGCCAAAGTGTAGATCTTTCACTCATGCGTCTGTCACCCTTTCCCACAAGCAGTCCTTTAGAAACTTATTTAAGAATTATAAAGTCATGTCCAAAAACTATTTGAGAATTTCCTCCCTAAGCTGAAAAAAGAAGACAGGCTGCCAGAGGAATATTATCTCCCTATTCTCCCACAACAATGTCTGCAAAGCTGAAGCCACTATGCTGAGAGCAGCTCCAAAAGCCACCACAGTCCCAAACAACCATCAGCTCCAGGGCAGGCAAGGAACATACTAAATTGTTCCTATGTCATACAGCATGTCAGTGTTTCTCACTGGGAAGGAAGGCAGGAAAGGTTGAGCAGGGAAAAGAGGACAGCAAAAGAGATAAATACGCAGCCCATTTGGTTGATTTGTCTTATTGTTAGATATATTAATCTGCTATTCCAGACTCTAGGAATCTGTTCTTCCTTAAAGAAAGAAATTGGCAGCTTCCATCAAAATGGAATGTTTTGGCACTGTGCTCTAACAGTCAGAAGCTCTGGATTCAGCCAATGGAAGAACAAAGATATCTGCAGGTGAAAACCTTCTGCAGGACAGGGCAGGGCAGGTCTTCAAACAACTGTGGGAACTAAAGTAGCCTGTTCAGATGACTGTAACTACTGGGGCAGATCTGCTCTGGAATCCATCTTTCAGGCAGGATCAAGGTTTGTAGGTCTTAATAAAGTCAAATCAACACCTGGCAATGAAATAAGTCTGGGCAGCTGACAGATGCTAATGAGCATGCTTATTTAAACCAACAGCAAAATCCTGTTGAAAACTAAGTAGATATATAAAATTCCGGACTCAATCCTTTTAATCTAGAGAGAGAAAACCAGGACATTTTTAAGGAAGGTATTTAGGATGCTGCATTAAGATCCCATTTCTGAGCATAATTAACCTTACTTACTGCAAGAGAAAATATTCCTGGTTTTAATCACAGAATCTAGTCAGTTCAACATATTTAAAGGATCACATGATATGAGAAGACAACAGAAAAAACCCAAATGGGCAGAAGATGATGGTATGATGAAGAACTGTGCCAAAAGCATTAAAATTGATAACTCCAGGATGACTTACATATGGTATCATCTTTTTCAGTGGAAAGACCCGAGCAGGAGACAAACATGGTGGTCCTTCTAGGGCTTGGAGCTTAGGGTAGGTGCATATCTAATGGCCATTTTAAACATCACCTCGACAGTAAATGAGACTTGTGCCTTGCTTGTGTTGAATCTAAAATAAACCCCCATATACATTGTTGACTTCAAAATCGTATTCATATCATGAAACACTGAGGCCTCCGCTGGTTCCACAGGGTGAATACAACCAGCAAAACCCAAAATTCACACGCTGGCAAAAATGGAAGCTATTCTTCTACTCCTTCCCCCAAGTATTTGCACTTGCAAACTACTGGTCTTCAGCTGCGACATGGAAATATCTTAAATGGTAATAATTCAAAGGAAAAAAAATGGGGTTTTTTTTGAAAGGCTTTATCACTGCAAAAGCCCAGACTTGATTTTTTCATGACTTTCCTTTCCCTCATGACATATTGACAGAGAAAATGGAAACAAAGAGTGTCTCCTTTCCCGTGGAAGCGGAGCAGAGATCAGCTGTTAGGTCTTGATAGCCCTGTGCATGCGCTTCATACCCTGTGGTTGTTGGTAAAGGAAAGGGAAGAAGATCCTGGGGACACAGACACATTTTGATCTTTCTTGTCCTGTGTTTCACTGTTTTTACTTCTGTACTGTTCAAAGTAACTATGTCAGGAAAAATTGCTGTCACTTCTGTTATCAAGAAAACAACCTGCTTTGGGTAACTTTTTTCTTTTCTTGCACCGCCTTTATATTTCTTTGTTCTCCTATAGTGCCAGGGAAACCTAGAATGCTATATACATTAATAACATTGGGTTTTCTTTCTCTTTTTGGCAGTCATGAAGAAGAATAACACTTCATGTGGGAGACAGCTGTTCAGATATGCTCCAAGTGAAGTTAAGTTGATATGTATACATTATATCCTACAGGTTTTTTTTGGTCTGTTTTTTTTTTTTTCTGTCTGCATTTGACTTCAGACTCTTGAAAAAAAAATGACAAAAATCTTGTAAAAGACTCCATGGGACTCTTCAGATGGCTTCTCAGTAAGCAAGGATTTCTCTTGCCCGTGGTCAATTTACAATCACCTATTTACTATTTCCTATTCACTATTCAGAAAGCAAGTCAGATTGTGGATTTGAACCTAAAAAAAGTGTGTATGACTTCCATGGGAATTTCTACTGGAACTTAGCCACTGCATGGGTCTCCAGAATGGAGATGATCTGCAAGTTAGTGTTCCTACACAAAGGACTGGGCTGTCCCTGAGCGCTGTTCCTGTTTTCCTATAGTATCATATTTACAGCAGGGAAAGATAATAATAAAGGGATAATTTAAAATGGAAGGAAGAAAATCAGGAAAAGTAATTCAAGGAAAAATACGGGAAAATTTATAAATGAAGATGTACTCAGCTTAAGATCAAGAAGGACAAAAGCCATCTTTTTAAAGGGTCAGAAAAAAATAAAGGAAAAAAGGTATCTAAATTTGTACAATGATAGATACTGATTAAGATACCCAAACCACCTTAAGTTATTCTATTGGGACAACCTGAGGCAAAAACATTCAGTCACTTATCTATCCAGCGTAGCAGTGGTTTCTTATCACTAACTTTAAAAACTCCATTGGCTTACACTAGGTTGAATTTGGCATAATAAATCTTAGTAACACTTTCCTTGAAGTCGTGGTCTAACATCTGTCTCAAGTTCCTTTTAAATTTAAGTCTGAATTTCCTGGGTTTTAATAGTTGCTTCTTGATAACTGCAACATGCTTATAACAAATTTAAACTTTCAGTTACTCATCTTCACTTCACAAAATATTTTTACTGCTGAAAGGAGCTATCTTCAATGACTGAGAAGGGATTTTCAAATTTATGCTAATATTTTTTCCTTTCCACAACTATCTGAACATCTCAAGTGATTCAATTTGGCTCTAAAAAGAAAGAAATACAAGACTATAAATATGAGAGTATATAAAAAATCCTTAATCTGTTTTTTAAGCTTTTTTTCTTTAGTGTTGCATCAACAAAATTGTTGATGAGGTGTTGTCCTATGAGTAAATTGGTGTGGCCTTCAGTGAGTATTAACGACTTTGACACACTCAAACTTAAGTCAAAGAAACTCCTTAAATCACCATAAAATATAAAGTGCTATTTCAGTATCACATTCTAGATAGCACAGATGCATATCCAAGTCTCATCTACCATTTTGGCAACAATGCAGAGGATGAAGTGGGGCATTTCCCAAGCTACAAGCATCACTGCCTAATGCTTAGAAATAGTCGAGCCACATTTTGGCTGCAATATTCCACAAGCACTTAGCCTGAGGTATGCAAAATATCAGCCCCTGTGAGTAAAGTTTATTAATGTTTTGAGCAACTGGAAACTCTCCTACAAAGCCAGGAGTTAAGTATTGCTGAATAATAGGTGGTGCTACAGTCCAAATGGTCCTGCTTGTTCCTGTTTCCGATGTCTGAAGTGAATGTGCTTATTTACAGTATGTGAACTCTGCTCATTTTCCTACTCCTTGTGTCAATCCTACTAAAGTGTATGCACTTGTATAACTTGGCACACATCAGCTCCATCTTAGAGACAAATTCTGTTTGCATGTTCTCCTTTTCTCTTCTGAAGTCTTCTGAATGCCACGAGGTATATTTTGTACTCTCAGTTTTTTCCAAGGTTATCAATGGGTGATGAGGAAATATGTGAATCCTCACTAGGCAGTGCTACCTTCAAGAAAATGCTGCCAGAAACAGTGGTTCTTTTAACTCCTGGCACTGACAATCAGGCATGTATGTTGATTTTATGTCTGTGTTATGTAACTATGCCCTAATGATCCTACAGCTTCTCACAAGACCTGATCCTCATGGAGCTCCTGTAGCTGTTTTTCCTCCACTCGTGTTACCTGGATGAGGCTGGAAACCCAAACTGCTGCTGTGGGTGACAGAAAACTAATGTTGATGGTCCTAATTTCTTGATGAAATTGATCAGTTTATTTCTTCTGCTGTGATCCTGTAAAAAAAAAATGTTGCTGGTGTTTCTTAGTGGTGAACTGAGGGTGGACAATATTTCATAGAATCATAGAATAACCAGGTTGGAAGAGACCCACCGGATCATTGAGTCCTCTGAAGCTCTGGGTGCCAAGGACAGAGAAGCTCTTCAGTCCTGGAGTCTATTCCTGGCTGTGCTGAGACCCGTTGCCTGATTTTGTTGAGCCTGTACAGCTCTGCCCATGAGAAAATGAGGAGACATGCAAGACTGTAGCCAGTCTCCAAACCTATTTACATTCTTTACATGTGGCTGGAATAGCAGGGACACCAGACAACACCTACAAAGGCTCATGGACCCAGGTGGCTTGATGCCCTGACACCTGAGCCTCTGTGGTCTAAATGTAGAGCCAAGGCCATAGTTGTGAGGCATCTATCTCTTTGTTTGGACTCTTTTGCCTACACCTTGTCTGTCTACTGCCCTACACAACTGGTTTCTTTTTCCCTGTGCTTTCTGCTGGCCCATTGATTTAATTTCAAATGAATGGGAGGGAGAAAGCTGAGTTAGTATCAGCAGAGAGAGAAAACAAACCTAAGCAGCAGGAAGAATCTGTGGAGTAAATAAAATCCCTTCCTTAAATATAGATGGTGTAAGCAGGCTGGGGAAATGCCCAATATCAGATTAATAAGTACACATAAGTAGTTTAATAAGTATGTATAAGTTAATAAACCTCTCTGTCTCAATCCAAATTTACTCCAGGCTTCTTATTTTCCAAAACCTAGAACAAACTAAGTTTATAAAGATCTGCTATTCTTTCTAATCATAATAACATGTGTCACATTCCTCTCACTACACCTATCTGAAGCATTGTACTTCTCATGTTGTCCTCCAGGAAAGAATAAACTTTTAAAGTACTCTATGGTAACCCAGCAAATTGTAGTTTGGTGAACAAAAACCGTAATACAATAAACTTCCAGGGGGCTCATGAGGAAGGGCTTGCTTCTATGACCCTAGGGGTATCGTGCATACCTGTAACTCTCAGAAGAAATGCTGAAACCTTTCAGATATACCACATTTTGGCAATAAAGTTTTTGTATCATTCATTAAATGCAGTTTATTTAAGCCGTTCATCCTGTGGGAGTCCCCAGAGTTTTAGCTACTCTTATTCTAAATAGGAAATCAAAATCAAAATCGTGAAATTGCCCTAACTTTAGAACTTTGCTACAGGACTTGGCAGGAGCTGTTGTGCAGAGACATGACCCACCCCATCATGGGGATCTTATGGACTTTTATGTATCTTCCAGGATACAAATGGTGGGGCATGACAAAGCTAT